>NC_088798.1:10003468-11219301 GCF_011386835.1 Chrysemys picta bellii
ATAGAGCCATTGCAAAGCACAGTCCTTCCCAGGCAAAGAGGAGAAGGTCCTACCCCATGGAGTTTAAATTGAATACGTGCAACAGTGATAACTGAGGGGGAGTGGAGGAGAGAGTCAGAGTGGTTGTCCCCTTTATGAGAGCTGAGGATGCGCAGTACCATGCAAGCAGTACACTACTTCGAGCAAGGTCAGCCCGTAGTGTGGCCATGCACTGCAGGTCATGCCTGGTGTGTTTTCCCATGGTTCTCATGATCTAAAACGGTTTATTTAAATTATTTTATTTATGGGAGGGGCAGGGGGAACACTGAAGGGTTTAATTCAGCCTTTTACTTTTCAAGGTTAATCTTTATTTTAATTTTTGTTATCATAAATGGTGTTGGGCATAGAATTAAGGAGACTTGTTAGCTTCATTAACATAAAATGTACTCAGATGTTGATGTGATGATGAACTTATCCTGGTACTTTTCTCCAATAAACATAGTAGCAGGGTAGGTAATACTGCTGCCTTCACTTTCCAAAGCGATAAGAGTATGTTAACATTTCTCCAACTTCTTTTTCCTCAGATGTGTGATCTGTATGATGGACTTTGTTTACGGGGATCCTATCCGATTTCTGCCATGCATGCACATTTACCACCTGGACTGTATAGATGACTGGTTGATGAGATCCTTTACATGCCCCTCCTGCATGGAGCCAGTTGATGCAGCACTGCTTTCATCATATGAAACTAACTGAGCCAGGGTTTTTGCCTCTGACCCATCAAGGAAACCATCCATTTTAATGGGTTTGATCCTTTGTCATTCAGCCCAAAGAGCCAGGGATTAGGAATTAAGATCATGCACCAAAAAGTACATTTCCTAACAATTCCTGAATGGCTGCAGATATTGGAAAAACACATAATATTTTAGGGAATATAGAAAAAGTAGGAAGTTATTTTATGGAAAGCCTTGACCCAGTGTTTAAAAACATAGTTGTCCTTTAACGCCTGTTATTACACACACACACATAGGAATTGTATAAAGTTCTAAAAAAACTGTAAATGTTCAAATTGAGTGTATCAAATTTTCTTAGAAGCGAGATAAGGATATTTTTTCCTAAAATAAAGGAACAATTTTTGTTCTGATTCCTTTCACAAGTTCCTGGTATTTGGGTCAAGGCTTTATTAAAAGCTACATTTTATAACACTGGCACAAAGAAATAGTTTTAAGCTTGTTTGCACAGTTCTTTTTTTTCCATTGGAAATGGAATCCATTGCCTTAGGTCTTTTTAAATAGTGTATTGTTATCGTCGGGCTGGCTCTACGCTTGAAATCCAGTTTATTTATAATCTGTTAAAAGTGCTATATTTTGTTTGCAGTTAGGATTATGCAGAATTCAAAGTGATCTCCTAGCCTGTAAGCAAATGGAGATGCACTGTCCCTTTTCTATAAGTGACAGTTCAATGTAAAGATGCAAAACAAATCTGCCAGTTAAATTTTGTTTTACCCTTTTCTGTTTGTTTTTCCTTAATTTGCTTCAGTTTTGATCAGACAATGATACTTAAACTTAAGTATCAACATTTTTGATTTATGATGTTAAAAGTGGACCACTGTGCTTCAGGACAAGATGAAAATGGAGCCATGGTGATTAAACTGTTCAGAACCATTTATTTCCCTTCTTACAAAATTAATATCAGCGTTGATTACTTCTCCTGCCATACCCCCGCCCCCAATGTCTTACACCATAGCAAAAGGGTACTGCATCTCTCCTTCCTGTAGTTCTTCTTAGGTTATTGAAATTAAAAATAAACATACTGTATCTCAGTCTCTGAATGAAATGTATTTGTTAAGTCCTACTGGTGGACATTTCAGATATAAGAACTGTATTTTATGTTTTGCACATAAATGTTAAGTTCATATATAAACACAATTTCATAGTGATCAAGGGGAAAAAATAGTACCGCAAAAGTAGAAGTGATACAAGTGTCTGCAGTTCTGAAGCAGAAAAGGTATGTGCTTGGTAGAAACAGTCTAGCAAAAATTGTAGCTTTCAATCTTTGTATCCGCTTAGCATGTGTTTATTTTTTTCTTAAATGTACTCTACTGCAGTGGTCCCCAAAGTGTGAGGCACACTCCCCTAGGGGGGCACAGAGGAACATTCAGGGGTGGCACAGTGGGGCCTGAGCCAGTCCCCACAGGGGGCAGGGAGGGAACACATCCAGCCCCGCTCTGAGCCCAGCTCTGCTCCCAGCTGCAGCTCTGCTCTGCCCTTAGCCGCAGCTCCAATCTGTCCCCTGCTCTGCCCCCATCCCAGCCCCACTCTGCCCCTGCTTCATCCCCAACCAGCTCTGCCCTCATTTCCTCTCTGCCCCCAGACCAGCTCCTCCCAGATCCCCAGCTCTGCCTTCAGTCCAAGCTCTTCTGCTAAGACAACTGTGCAGTAATGGAAGGGCGACTTGGATAGATTCCATTACTGGGGCGGGGGAGAGGGACAGGGACAGTGACAGGAAAAGTTTGGGCTCTACTGTGACTTTTATACACTCAGTGCAAAGCTGATACATTGAGAAAGCTTATTCTAGTAAATGGGATCAGCCTGAAGTTAACCGCAGTGAATAAGGGAACATTCTTGATTGTTCTGTGTATATAGTTTGAGTGCTTGATGTAACAATTTATATTTAAACACACAAGTACTTTGAAAACTCTGTGTACTTATAATATAGAGCAATTATATGTCATTAATGATTTTAAAAGGTTGGTCAGTAGAATGCAGAATCAACATGTTGGTTTATTTATTAGCCCTGCAGCTGAAAGCTACACACTGTATTGTATATGAATTCCGTAGGTATTCAAAAGCAATTTAGAACAATCTACAGTACCAGATTCACTGAAATTGTTACACATTGCCTGATTTCCCCCTGCCTTCCCCTTTATATGAGAGAGAGAGACACACACACACACACAAAATTACATGAAGCAATTCTGAGAGGAAAGACCTGAAATTGTGCAATGTTCTGAGTGGCAAATCATTGTTCCTTTTTCTTATCATTGTGTGTGTGTGTAGTGGTAGTGTTGTTGTAACATCATAATGTCCATGTTTGTCAAGTATTCTAGTCAGAATTTTTTCCTTTTGCCTTGATTTTTAAAATTGGCAAATGAACAATTTTTAAACATCTTTTTAATGTTGGAATTAGTCTGTCTATTATAATATGTGATTATGAAAGATTTGGAAGGAGCACCGAAATGACTGGTTATCAAGCTGAATGGTTTTCCAGGCACTTTGTATTGTTGAACTTTTAACACTGATATACAGTGTTAAGAGAAACAAACGTATGCTTTAATTAAATTACTTGTTAAATAAAATTATAACAAAAGGTGTAAAGGGCTAGAGTTAGAATTGATTACACAAGAACATTCCAAAAACAAATTTTAATTTAAAACGTGTAAATATAATGAATACATTACATTGATTTTAAACCTCTAGGTGCAATGCTGTTGCATAATAGTCTTGCTTTTCCAAAACTAAATAGCCTAAATTCAGATTTTTGGGGGTTTTTTAATTCATACACCCAAAATGAATATAAGTAATTTACTTAAGCCCAGGAAAAAATAGTTTCAAGAGAACTGTGTAGACTGAGATTGTAGATCACTTGGATTCTAGCCCCAGCTCAGAAACTACTTCCTTTGTGTCTAATTCCCCCATCTGTAAAAATTAGGATAATACTTGCTTCCTACTTTGCAGGGGTGTTCTGAATTAATTATTGACGCCTCAAATACAAACATATTAGACAACTTGATTGCAACACAGTTGTTTCCTAACCTACTTACAACTGCGGATCCATTTGTGGTGTAGCATAGATCTTACCAGTCTAAATCAGTTTTGTAATTCTGATATGGCCACCTGTTTTAACCTGTTTCCCTGCTGTGGTTGTATTTTTAGCATAGACAGTCCCTTAGTATTTATTATAATGCTTTTCATCTTCAAAGCACTTTGCACACATTAAACTAAGTATAATTAAGCATGATTTTAAAATCCTTTAAAAATCTTTACGTGAAAAACTACTAGTAAAATACTGAACTTGTAAAAGCAGTTCACCACTAAAGGAACTTTGGATAAAAATAGTCTTTATTGTTTTAAAGCATCCCTTAGCAATTATACATGTGATTCACTATGATATCATAAATGCTTTACAAAACTTAACTGCACAAACATTTTATAAACTATTGGATGCTCAATTCCATAGTTGCTATAGATAATTAACAAACACACTATTAGAAATGTTGTGAGTGTTATTGGTGGTATTGTTTTAATCCTTTCACCTATAAAGCCAGCTCCCTTAATACTGCGAGCCGAGCTGTGTAGGCGTCTGAGGGAAGAGAAATTGGGTAATTCTAAAAGTTAATTTTTTTTATACATACAATTATGATTTTAAGGTACCAATATCTTGCAACCTTTCTGGATTAGGAGCAACTGTCCCCTTGGAAAGATGACAAACCCCTTTTCTAGTGATGTAAAGCACAAATTTCTAGCCCAAGGGATTACAAGATATCAGACCTTAAACTTGTCAGTGATGGTTTCTTTCTTTCTTTTTTTAATGGCAGATGTTTGAAACGGCTGAGAGGCTTTGAATGTTACATTAAGTCCTGGTGAAGATGGAGTAGTGGACAGAGTGCAGGTTAGGTGATCAAAAGTGCATGTTAAATACAGTTTATCACATGGCTGTCACTAGTATGTGCATACACTCTTATGTGTGCATTAGATTCATTCCTTAAAGAGCTTTCTCTTCAACAAGCAGTTGAATGTCAGATAAAACCAAGACATGAGAATGTTTCTTATAAAATCTATAACTGTTAAGCCATCCATAGAACACTCACAGATTTAATATCCAGAATAAATGTTTGTTTTAAAAGATTAAATTCCTTTTACACAGAATTTTAGTTTTGGGGGGAAATTGTGGACATGGTTGTGTGCTAATAATTCTTAACAAGCTGTCCGCTGTTAAATCCTATTCCAGGATCAGAAAGTGGGGCCTTTGACTTTCTGCAGATGAAATGCTTAATTTATGCTTTTTGATAAAGGGATTAATGTAAACATTTTCCTTTAAAGTATACTTTTGATTTATGTAGAAGAAATAGCTAGATTTGCACACTGCCAGCAAATTTCTGATGACTTCAACTTTGCATACAAGCTTAGAGTGGACAATCATAAGCCACAGAGAAAAACCGTTGAAATTTAGAATACACATTGCTTCATTATCTGCAAATATAGGCGATTGATAATGACTTTAAAGACAATTGTTATATCAGGCAATCCTGTTGTACTGGGAGGGCGGCTTAATTACATTAAAATGGTTTATTATGATTTCTGGTTTAGAGGGAAGTTCAAAATTATAAATCATTAAGGCAGTGCAAGTTTAATAGATCCATGCTGCCAAGCAGCCAGGGTCCCCTTTGGGAAAGGACACAGAAGGCTCTAGCTTCCTGTGGATCCCAGCAATCCACCAGGTGTGGGGATATGTCCTGTAGCCTTTGACGGTGAAAATCCCAACTTGTGTGAGGAGCTCCACAAAGCAATCATCGACTTGCTTGTCCAGAGACAATTTGTGTGGGTTTTTCCTGTGGGAGAGGAGGATCTTGGCCAGGTGCAGTTGCTATTTTAAATATATGGTTTCCTTTCTGAATTGTTCCAACTTACAGCTTGGATGTTTGAGCTGAGAGTGGTGAGACCTGAGTACTTTTGATTCCCTCTTGATCACACAAGCCAATGGTAAAGTCCCTTATGCTTTTTGCATTTCCTTTTTATCCAGTCCATGAAATAGTTGTTGGCTCAGAAAAGCAAAATGTATGAGTATATGTATCCACACACATTTTATAGTGTTAAAATCTAGCCACCCGAACACTTCAGGTTTGCTATACAATAGCGAAAGTCCTCTCTCTACAAATAAGAAAGGATAAGCTAAAATGTATAGGTCTGTAGCTTCAACACCTTGCTTATGCAGAAGTTTAATAGATGTTTAGAAATCATTCTAGGCAGTAATATCTCAGTCAACACTGTGGTGTTTGAAATAGAACTTTCACAATATCCTCAGTCTCATCTTCTCTACAGAAGGATACTGGCAACATCCCTCGGGGTTTTTCCACTATTTCTAGTAGTTTTGTCATATTCCAAACTCATGATTTCTAAAGTTGTGAAGAGACAAAGATATAGTGTAACTGTGTGATTGTTCTATTACCCTGTTTCTCTGTAATAAAAAAAGCAAGTCTTATGGCGTTGGAGGAAAATGTCAATTTTAAGGTATGACTCAGATTTTGGCAGAATTATAACAACTGGAATTAAGTGGTAATTAAATTTATTTTAATATAATTACATAGAATAGACATTCCAGAGTGTGGAAATATGTCTTCCCAAAAATTGTGCTGTATTCTTCATAACTTTACAGTAAAAAAATAAACAGGGGAAGTTCATAGAGCTCCATGGTTTTCATCCAACTCTAGCCTAGACATATAGAACAGCACTTTCCATTGTCAAAGCTAATAGCACTAGCAGGGCTAGCAGCATCATGTACATGTGGGTGGTAATCAACAAATGCTTCACTAGTGCTCATACTAGATTCAGCCAATAAATATGCTCATCTAGAGGGGGCTAGACAGAGTGGCCATGTCATGAGACTGCAGTCATGTGAAATAATATGTCAAAGGCATATAGTTAGTTTTTTTTTTTTTAAACAAGCAGCTGCAAGTAGTAACAATACAAATAAGTCTCTACCCAACATGTTTGTTTGTAATCCAGAGAACTGAGACATTTGCTACTGTTAACTAATGTAGGGTAATGATTGTCAAAAGGAATTAACTAAAGTACAGAATGCTGTTGAGCTTACTTTGTTTTGTGCTTTTCCTATAAAACAACCAGTAACCGTGAACACAGTGAAATTTACCAAAAGACATAGTTTTGAATAATCATTTTGTCTTACAGTGGGAGCTAGTAATGCAGAAGTAGGTCCATAGAGAACAGAATATAATGGAATTATCCCAATCCTGCAGAAATATTACTGATTGGAGAGGGAAATCCCTGAAAAATTTTACCAAAATGGAATGCAGATTTCTTGATCTTTGTTTCTGTTGATAAATCTTAGAGCAACAGTGATTAACTGACCATCTGTTTAACTCAAGGGATTTGTGTGAGGCTATTTTTCATTGTTTGTTTCTGCTTTTTTTGTTTTAAAGCAATTCTAGAAGCACAGTATTTCCAAAAGTTAAAGATTTATTTAAAATATTCAAGTATCAGAGGGGTAGCTGTGCTAGTCTAAATCTGTAAAAAGCAACAGAGGGTCTTGTGGCACCTTTAAGACTAACAGAAGTATTGGAGCATAAGCTTTCGTGGGTGAATGCCCACTTCATCAGATGCACGTAATGGAAATTTCCAGAGGCAGGTATAAATCGGTATGGAGATAACGAGGTTAGTTCAATCAGGGAGGGGGAGGTGCTCTGCTAGAAGTTGAGGTGTGAACACTAAGGGAGGAGAAACTGCTTCTGTAGTTGGATAGCCATTCACAGTCTTTGTTTAATCCTGATCTGATGGTGTCAAATTTGCAAATGAACTGGAGCTCAGCAGTTTCTCTTTGGAGTCTGGTCCTGAAGTTTTTTTGGTGTAAGATGGCTACCTTTACATCTGCTATTGTGTGGCCAGGGAGGTTGAAGTGTTCTCCTACAGGGTTTTGTATATTGCCATTCTCACTACGCAAGAGGATAAATGGACACAAGTCAGATATCAGGAATGGCAATATAGGCTATCCAACTACAGAAGCAGTTTCTCCTCCCTTGGTGTTCACATCTCAACTGCTAGCAGAGCACCTCGCCCTCCCTGATTGAACTAACCTCGTTATCTCCATACTGATTTATACCTGCCTCTGGACATTTCCATTACTTGCGTCTGATGAAGTGGGCATTCACCCACGAAAGCTTATGCTCCAATCCTTCTGTTAGTCTTAAAGGTGCCACAGGACCCTCTGTTGCTATTTAAAATATTGATACCTTCCAAATATATATCACTCTTTCATTCATTCTCTAACAGAGGAGGTATTTCTATTAATGTGACTAGAAGAGAGCCAGTTTCATTTATACGATCATCTCTCCAAAACTTTAGGAAAGTTGATCATGCATTACAGAGATGTTTCCCTCCGTATCCTTTGGACAATGAGAGAGAGAGAGAGAGAAAACGGGTGAAACTACGGTGCATTGTTTTTCCCACTACATCTTCCAGGTGATCCGTAGCTAACACCTTCATCTTAAGGGGACTACGCTTTGTGCTGCAAGGTAGCACAATATTAAGAAATTGTACTGCAGGACTCCTGAGAGATGGACTTTTAGCTGGACTCCAAATGCTCGTTCACTTTTCTGCACAGCATGGGGATGATGTTGATTTTCATGGCATTTCTTGTTCAACATATGCCTACACCTTTGAAAAGTAATAAGCAATTGGAATTAGAAGAGCTGTATGTGTAAAGCAGGACAAGAATCTTCTGATTATATAAAAACACATGGCAGTGCTGAGTCCATGCTTTTTCTCATAACTATTGATACATAATATGTAGACAAGGCTGGCTCCAGACACCAGCCCACCAAGCTTGTGCTTGGGGTGGCAACTGGAGGGGGGCAGCACGGCGCTCCGGCCGCTGAGGAGAGCGGGGCTGCGACTGGGCTCGCTGCCCTCTCCATGGCACTCTGCCCGCCGGGGAGAGCGGAGTCCTGGCCGGGCTCTCCGCCATCCCCCCCGGCGCTCAGGCCGGTCGGGGAGAGCGGCCTGCGGCCGGGCTCGGCACCCTCCCCTGCCGCGCTGGGGGGGGGTGGCGGGAGGCTTTTTTGCCTGGGGCGGCAAAAAAGCCAGAGCCGGCCCTGTATGTAGATAGTACAGCTGCCCCACCATGTAGTGTATATGTGAATATGTGGAACTGGGAAAGGCCAGTCTCTAGAAAAGACATTCCCACCTATGATTTTAATGATGGAAGACCAAGGATATCTTTGTATTTGTTTTTAAGGGTATGAGTTGAACATTCTTAACCAATCAGCCTGGTAGAAAGGCATTGGTCTGTGCTCCGACCTATTAATTTGCATTGGGAAACAATTTTACTTCTTCTCTAGAGGAAGAAAAGGCAAACTATAAACTGCCCGATTTCCTTTCTCCTGCCGGGAAAAATCCTGCAGGAGGGGGTAAGAGAGGTGGGACCATTCTTCTTTGAGGTTCACTTTTATGGAGCTTCCTGCAGAACAACATCTTGGGGGAAAAAGGAGCGATGGAGTTTACAGGGCCTTCTATCAACATGGAGCCTGGCATGCAAGAAGGGACTCCCTCACCGTCCTGTCTGCAAAAATGGCCCTCTCGCCTCTTACTCCACCCACCCTCTACTGAGAACTGAGTTGCTGAAGGAGCCCAGAGGGCAGTAAATACAACTTAAGGCTGTGTTAACTCCAAACTGGACTTCTGTGTAGAAATCTAGCCATTCTCCAGCAGACAGTGCCAGGCTGAGGCATCCTGAAATCTCTACAGAGCACTTTCCTCTCAGATTTGCAGCAGAGGGGCATCTATGGAGAATGGATCTATAAGGGCAGAGGGGGGCAATGAGACTGTAGGCACATTCCTCCCTCTTGTGGCAAGAAGGAGATCTACACACAGGAGTTGCTCCAGCCCAAACTTCTTACTGTGGAAAACATTTCTAAAGAATCTTTTTAAACATGGAAATAGCAGCTACATGAGCCATGATTTCCAGGAAAAGTTTACTGTCAAATTAATTTTGTACTGCTGAACAAACAGTGGAATAGTAGTCAGGGCCGGTGCAAGGAAGTTTCGCCTAGGGCGTGAAACTTCCACCTTGCACCCCCCCCCAGCCCTGCAGCAGATCCCCGCCCCCCCCCACCCTGAGGCGTCCCCATCCATGACAGCTTCCCCCCGCCCTGAGGCACCCCCGCGGCAGCTTCCCACCCCCCAGCCTGGGGATCCGTGCAGCAGCTCTGACCCAGGGGTTCCCCTGGGTTGCCGGCGGCGCGGTGACCCAGGGGAACCTCGGGGCTTCCTGCCGGCGTCTCAGACTCCCTCTCCCTCCCAGCGCAGAGGCTGCTGTAAAAAAACAAACAAACAAAAACAAACAAAGTGGGGGTGCCACTTTTTGGCACCCCCAAATCTTGGCACCCTAGACAACCGCCTAGTTGGCCTAAATGGTAGCACCAGCCCTGATCGTAGTGCATTTCTTAAACTTCAAGTCACATTTGTTCTGGTAAACGCTGATGGGTTTGGTTCCCAAGGCCCCCTGGTCATTTTTAATTTAGCCTAAGGTGGATATGATCCACTCTTCCATTGTATTCGTCACTTGCTTTTTTCCTAAAATCCTGGCTATACTATAAATTATCCAGCCTACAAAACATGATAGAACAGACTGAAATTTAAAAAAAAAATCACATTTGCATAATTGAAACTTCTTAAGGTCTTTACTAGCAAGTTTGTTTCAGCAGCTAGAAAATAACTGAAGAGAAAACCTGATAAGATGATCTTTGTATGAATAATGAAATGCCTGAGATTCAAAAGCTTCTGACTTAATCTGAAAGACTGAATTTTCTCTCACCAAACTAAACAGGTAAACAACTCAGGGATCGGGAAAAGTGTTTCTTTTTCGCAATAACTTCAATAAAAATTCAAATTTACATTCATAACCAAGTCAGATCAAAACCAATAAGCCTTCTTGTTTAGTTGTCCCATTTCATATCCTAGCAAATAAGTAAATGTAATGTATACATAAATTAAAAATTAATTACAAAGATATATTACAAGCCAGGTTTGGAAAAAGAAATCTTTTGTAAAGGTGTGGGGGGTGGGGGTGGAGGTGGGAGTGGGGAGGTTGTTTTATTTTTTGCCAGACTGTCACCACAGATTCAAAATCTTTTAGGTATCACATGTTGTGGTCTCTCCCACTGATTTAACAGAGAAGGGCGATAATGTTTCAAAGTTTGCATACAAAGACATCAAAGAAGAAAAGGTTAAGACACTGTTGAAGCTCCAGAATGTACTCCATTTTCTGAGACCGATTTGGCTTGGTGCAAGGCAGCTTGAATTCTGAAATGTGTTCTTGTTTCCATGGAGTAATTCTTGTAATTTTGTCTAAACAAAAACAAATCCATTCTAAGCATCATATCATTAAATATTTTCTAGTTATTTTTACGATACAAAACAATTGCAGACAGCAAAAAGCCTTTCTTCACAATCTCCTTTGTTGCCGTCTCTAAAATATAAGGCCATATGTGCTTAGCAGAACAATGTAGCTCTTTGTTCTTTTATTTGTAGTTCTAGTGTCTGGCAAGTACCAGGGAAAATACAGCTTAATAAGAAACTGAATCTGTTCCACGCCTTCGGAATGCTGAGTCCATATTAAATATCCATGATGTCAACTCAGTTTATTCCCAGAAATTAGATTTAATTTTTTTTTTTAATGTTTGACTGAACTTTACTGTGATTAGTCATCTTCATGGGATCTCCCCCCACTCCCTTCATTTTAATAATAATTGTTAATGTAGGGTGAGGACTGGTATTTAACCATTTTGCTGCAGCCATGTGAGTCCAGGAACAGCAGAATGTGAAAGTGAGTGCAGTGTTCACAGGTAAGAGATAAAGGATGAAATTTTGATTAAAAAATGCCCTTAGTTTTAAAAATGTAGCATAATGCAGGGAAAGGATTTTTTTTTTTAAGTGCCTAAATGTTGATATATAAACCATGGGAGGAGTGGTGAGTGTGTGTGCTTGTTTTCCGTGCTACAGTTTCTTCTGGTCACTTCAAATTCTTGTCTCCAACTTATTTGCTGAATTTACAAAATAATTTAGTAAACAAACAAAAGGTTACACAAGAGAGCTGAAACATCCAGAAGAAACAAACTAATTCTGGAGATCTCTTGGCATGGACGCTACTCAGAGTAGAAACAACGTGTCATTTTCTGACATTAAACCATAAGAGGAAATCAAACCATTGTACAATTGAAGTGCTACAAAGGTACATGGCCCCAGCTGAAGCACAGAAGGCAGAAAGCTGAAGACCAGTCAAACTGTATAATTACTTAACCCCTTCATGCCCTTTTTTAAAAACTCTTTGTAAAACATGTTGCAGAAAACATGAGCCAAGATGAGGCTACAGTTGAACAGAAATGTTTTAAGACACACAAAAAGGATAAAGGGAGCAAATCCAGTCCCCTGTCCTAAGACAAACCTGTTGGCAGCAGCATCAGTGGGCAGGGTGATGAGCAGGCCAGCTGATCTGGGACTAGGAGAAGACGGGGAGTTGGGCTGGGATAGCCTTCATGGACCAGCTCCACAGCATAGGGGGAAGAGGAAAGAAAGGATTCTGTCCTCCTCCACATATGTCCTGTGCTGACCTGGGGATTTGTCCTTACAGCATAATATTATATTCTAAACAGCTAGGGCAACCTGAGTTGCGGTTTTTCCATTTCCTGTCAGTTAAAGCCCAAAGACAGTGCCTGCAAGCACAGATCCTCTTTTGTAGGTATTAACGTCTCTCCTGTTACAGAAGAAACAGAGAGCTTAAGTCCTGGCAGGTGTCAGACCATTTTAATTTATTTAAAGAGAGTGTTGTCATTTTTATACTACAGATGCGTGTTAATTATTTAAAGTCTTAAACAGTTTATTTTTAAAAGCATTTCAATTCAGCTTCAGTCAGTCATATCACTCATGGGAGCATGGGACCTAGAAATGGGGCAGTTTCTATGAGAAAGCTCTGAACTCCAAACCTATCACGCTGCTGCTTCGCTTAACAATGTAACAACTGACACAAGAAGCTGACCGAAGGAGGCTGGTGGAGGGTAGCTTGTGACCATTTCTGTTTATGTTCTCTCGCTGACTTTGCTGAGCTCCAGTTCCTAGTTTTTTTACATTATCCAGACGTTCCAAATCTCATTTTCTCCTCAGTGGTTAAAAATATTGCTTGTAGCATATGCCAGTATAAATGCAAGTACTTCTGTTTACATCCAAACCAACCTGTTTATAATTTCACCCCACTCACTCTCTTACTGCTAAGATACTCAAACCAGCAGTAGTATATGGATGTAGGTCACACGGAAGAAAGCGCCATGTGACAGGCAGTATACGCTTGTCTCCACTCTTTGGATTTGCAAACATGAGTCTGCATATCAGGAATTGGCTTTACACAACCAGTTCTCCCTCTAGTGGTTTAGGAAAAACTTGCGTGGATTTTCTAAATGCCCAGTTTAGAATTGCATCTCCAGTCGTTAAATATTTACAGTGAAATGATCTTACCATGATAATGATTTTCTCATTCCTAAAAGGTAACAGTGTAGTGAACTGATAAACAAAAGGTGTTCTTTTTACACATATGTGAGACAGGGAGTTATTTTAGGTTTCAGAGTAGCAGTCGTGTTAGTCTGTATCCGCAAAAAGAACAGGAGTACTTGTGGCACCTTAGAGACTAACAAATTTAGTAGAGCATAAGCTTTCGTGGGCTACAGCAACATACATACATACAACATATGTTCCATTCTATGCTTCCAAAGAAGTGGGCTGTAGCCCACGAAAGCTTATGCTCTACTAAATTTGTTAGTCTCTAAGGTGCCACAAGTATTCCTGTTCTTTTTGGAGTTATTTTAGAAATCTTTGGGGTAAAGGAGTTATTTTAGATAGCAGGTGGTCTGCAGCTGGGGGATTTACTCAAGTATTATGGAGGAGCCATATCTGATCCAAAGTAAAGGGAGAGGCAAGCTTCCCATTGTAAGTGCCCATGTCTGAGCAAAGCAGCATGGAAACTGAGCACCTTGCAGGAATATGCTGCTCACTAAAGAGTAAGTTAAGAGTTATTTATTTCTCACTCCTGGCTGAAGCAAGCTATCCTTTGCTTATTGTTTTTTGTTCGCTTGTTTGTTTGACCCGGCTGAAGAAAGCCCCAGAACTAACTCTTCATGCATTAGGCCAAAGCACAACAATGCTCTGTGCTTCAAAAAGTGGCAGGATGCAATATTTCTCTTTAAACTTGTTCTCCCCTTTGCCTACACAGAGAACAATGTCTTAAATAATTGGTAAACTTTTCTAAATATAAACTAAGCTGCTACTGATTCCAGGCTGTGCTGCCCTAGCTGCTGACTCAAGCCTAGAGGTGTGTGTTGGGAGAGCATGGAGCCTGAAGTGGCAGAGCACTGCAGTAAGTGAGGAAGCATTAGACTGAGTGAGGAACTGTCTGGATTCCTTAACTCTTCGTTTCCAGACTATTTTTAAGTGCACAGCTTTTCAAAGGAAGTGGGTGAGGTCCTTTTGGGGGGGGGGGGGCGCTAAGTGTTTTGATGGTGGTCACTTTCAACTAGCTTTGTGTGGAATGAAGTTTTTGTTGTTCTAAATGTGTTATTTGAGAGACTGTGTAGTCTGGGGTCAGAAGCACTTGGGGGGGGAGAAGTCAGGATTTCCTATATTTTAATCCTGGCTCCGTGTAACCTTGGCCAGGCTACTTCCCCACTCGTCCTCATCAGTAAAGTGGGATAACACCTACCTAACCACAAGAGTTATTACTTAGGAAATGTTTACACAGCATGGTCTATAGTGTACAATACTATTTTTTTCAGGAAGAAATTCTGGCCCAATATAAAGCTGAGAACGGTGCAGAGACAGAATGGTAAGTCTGTTATGAGGCAAGTACACTATCAAGCCAAGATGTTCTTGATAAATCTAATTGATAGAAAACTAGTAATGTTCAAACAGTAGTATGGCAAAGTGAAACATTCCTGCTATTTTTCAGATACACTTAAAGTAATGCAAATGAAGAAGCTAAATACAACCTGAAAATCATTTTTACTACATGCACTTCAATGAAGTAGAAGAAAAGATCATTGCTGGCTAGCAATTGCATTTCTGACATACCACAGATTCCTGACTTCACCAAATGTATCCTCCATGCAAAGCTAAATAGCCTGAAGAGGCAGTTACTTTGTTATTTAGGAGTGATTTCTAGTGGGAAATACTGATAGTCAAGTTAAAAATCTTTAAACTGATTTTATTCAATACTTAAAGCAGGAGTTTTCCTGAAAGTAAAATACGTTTGGTGCATTAAGGAGCAGTATGGCCCAGCAAATAATACATTAGATTGGGATTTCAGACATCAGGGTTCTATTCCCAACTCTGTCACCAACCTGCTGTGTGACCTTTGGGAAGTGACTTCACCTTTCTGTGCCTCAATTCCCCCCTCCCAGCCTTTGTTTAAACTGCAAGATCTTTCAGATGGGATGTCTCTTACTGCGTGTTTGGATAGCGCCTACCACAATGGGGGCCCTGGTTGTGGTTGGTACTACCATAATACTAACAATAAAAAAAGTATCCACTATATTAGTAAATGATCTCTGCCTTGCCCCCTACCTTTCAGTACAATGCCTTAATCAAATTGACTAGATAGAGGCCTGAGCAGGCAATTGATAGTCTTACTTTGCTCTTTCCAGTAACTTTACTCCTTCTTCTTTTCTACCATGGTCCATGTATAGTACACCAAGTTCAAGCAGAGCATTTGGAATTAAATAATGGTCATACTTTATCTTCCTCTCACTGCAAGAGAAGGAGAAACATAGTTACAAGGTTTTCATGCTGCAATTTCCTCTCATTCTAGCTACAAACAAATAGGAGCTCAGTTGGGGTTAGGAGGGGGACTAGTCAATCTCTTCAATAATGCTTACTCTTCAGGTACTCTAACCTAGGCCAGGTCTACACTAACCCCCTAATTCGAACTAAGGTACGGAACTTCAGCTACGTGAATAACGTAGCTGAAGTTCGAAGTACCTTAGTTCGAACTTACCTTGGTCCACACTCGGTAGGCAGGCTCCCCAGTCGACTCCGCGGTACTCCTCTCACTGAGCTGGAGTACCGCAGTCGACGGCGAGCACTTCCGGGTTCGACTTATCGCGTCCAGACTAGACGCGATAAGTCG
This sequence comes from Chrysemys picta bellii, assembly GCF_011386835.1. NCBI lineage: Eukaryota > Metazoa > Chordata > Testudines > Emydidae > Chrysemys > Chrysemys picta. The sequence goes on from NC_088798.1 coordinate 10,019,408, forward strand.
AACCCAGAAGTTCGATCACTCGCCGCCGAACTTCCGGGTAAGTGTAGCCAAGGCCCTAGACTATCTCTAGGTTATTCAGTAAGTGCTCTATACATTTGCATGGCAATACATGACCATCTTTTGCAGCATGTTATTTACAAGTTTCTTAGTGGAGGTGAGGGAAATAACAAAAGGTAGCAGTGCTTCATGGACCACCCACTTGCATTGCCAAAATGAGATGCCATTCACTGTATATTGTGCAGTTATTTCAAATAGGATAGTTCTGCCAACTGATTCTTTGAGCTTGGCTCCCACTTGGTTGGGCTTCAGTATACACACAGGCTTGGATAGGTTCCTGGGGTGTGGCTTCTTTATGAGTGTGGGGGGGGGGGGGGAAATAAGTGATACTAGCTCCTAAATGTCACCCACTTATGGCACCAAAGTGAGAAGTTAGCCTTACTCTGAGTATGTCTACACTAGCACTTTTGACGGTATAACTTGTGTCGCTCAGGAGTGTGAAAAACACCCCCCATAGCGCATAAGTGACACCAACAGAAGGGCTGGTGTGGACAGCGCTACACTGGCAGGAGACGCTCTCCCACCGACGTAGCTAATGGCGCTTGTTGGAGGTGGTTTAATTACGTCAATGGAAGAGCTCTCTCCCACCGGGATACAGCGGCTACAGGAGTGATCTTACAGCGGCAGAGCTGCATTAGTACAGCTGTGCTGCTGTAAGCTTGCTAGTGTAGACATGGCCTAAATTGTCAGTCTGTGACTCTCCCTCCCTCTTACACGAGGAATGAAATAGTTAACAATGTTGGTATTTAAAATCATCATCATCACTGGGCACCTGAGTTAATAAAATGAATGGAGCAGTTCACACCTCTCCAAGCTATTGCTCCAGGCTCTCTGCTGACTCCCTTTAGATTTCTGTTCACTGAGAAGAAAACAGCTGCATTCTTAACTCAAGTTAGCTAACGCAAGGTAAAATCCTAGTGAAGACAAGGCAGTTTGTAGTTTTCACATGTTAGCAGGTTGAGTTAAAGGTTAGGCTCCCCGATAGGGTTTAATACAACCTGTTAACTCCATGTGAAAAACTTACAAACTGCCTTGTCTTCGCTAGGATTCTCTCATGTGTTAACTATGACACAGTACAACACACTTCACTTCACTTCACCTCTCCCCCATCCCCCAGGTGAAGACTAAGCTTTAAGTGCCATTAAACTTGGGTTTAGAATTTAACTATTTTTGTAAGGGCAAAGGGCATGGATTTGTTTTGTTCAGAAGGTACACAATGGGTCAGTGCCCTATGAAAACAAAAACAAAACTCACTTCCACTGCATATGTAAAGCCAAATTCTTAGGTCCTGTCTATGTTAAGAAAATGTGCACCGTTCTAATTATGTCAACATAGCCACTTCGGTATGTTACCAGGTTAAGTGTGCCAGTGCAGCATGTTTATGTTAAGCATCTATACCAATATAACTAAATTAATATAGTTACATCAGTGCTAATGTCCTTAATGTAAATGGGGCCTTAGAGAACAGAAGAGCAATTTGAGGGTGTAATTTAATTACCAGGGAAAGCTTCACTTAGTACTGTATCTAATTCATAATGAGGTTTTTCTACCCAATTTTACAGTGACTTGACTGAGGAATATTGAGATTCAGATCCCAATCACGCAACTTTTTCCATGGACGCAGCGGTCTCCAGCTACAGAGAGCTTCCATAGGGTGTGGGAATCTGCACACAGAACAAATTCTGGGGAGCAACAGCCAGCCTAGGAATCATTTTGGTTCTAAAGTTACATACACCCAAAAATAAAGGTTTCTAATAGAAAAGCTAAGAGAATCTTAACTATACCATCACAAATACTTTAGAAAGGTACAATTAAGGCTTGTCCTCCTCAACTGCTCTTTTAAAATTCCTCTCACAGAAACCCCCAACCAGTCCTAGGTCTTACTCAGCTGAATTAAAATATGGTTCTCCTCTGACAAATGAATAAAAATGGGACTGTGTGCGCGGGGGAGGGGAGGGGGGAGGAGGAAAGAGAGCACATTTACTGCATTTCAATGGTTCTATAGCAAACATGCTCAATTACATGTAAGTTTTTTCTAACTTCCAGCCTTGCAAACTCAACCTGTGCTCTTCAAGTCAAGCTGGGCTCTTAGAATCCTAGAATATCAGGGTTGGAAGGAACCTCAGGAGGTCATCTAGTCCAACCCCCAACTAAATCATCCCAGCCAGGGCTTTGTCAAGCCTGACCTTAAAAACCTCTAAGGAAGGAGATTCCACCACCTCCCTAGGTAACCCATTCCAGTGCTTCACCACCCTCCTAGTGAAATTTTTTTCCCTAATATCCAACCTAAACCTCCCCCACTGCTACTTGAGACCATTACTCCTTGTTCTGTCATCTGAGAACAGTCTAGATCAGTCTAGATCCATCCTCTTTGGAACCCCCTTTCAGGTAGTTGAAAGCAGCTATCAAATCCCCCCTCATTCTTCTCTTCTGCAGACTAAACAATCCCAGTTCCCTCAGCCTCTCCTCATAAGTCATGTGCTCCAGCCCCTAAACATTTTTGTTGCCCTCTGCTGGACTCTTTCCAATTTTTCCACATCCTTCTTGTAGTGTGAGGCCCAAAACTGGACACAGTACTCCAGATGAGGCCTCACCAGTGCCGAATAGAGGGGAATGATCACGTCCCTCGATCTGCTGGCAATGCCCCTACTTATACAGCCCAAAATGCCGTTAGCCTTCTTGGCAACAAGGGCACATTGTTGACTCATATCCAGCTTCTCGTCCACTGTAACCCCTAGGTCCTTTTCTGCAAAACTGCTGCCTAGCCATTCAGTCCCTAGTCGGTAGCAGTGCATCCATCTTTTCATACATCATCCACAAAGGCTGTGCAGACCAAAAAGTATGCCCTGTGCAACACCTGTGCATCCTCATCACCTTCAATAGGTTTCTTATGTGAATTCAGTGAACAATTCTGTTGATGGTGCACAAGAAATAACAGAATTCAGCTCACACTCTGTTAGTTGTGTTGACTCTGCAGGGCTAGCAGAAGTAGAAAAGCACTTTGGTCCCTAAAGTCAGCAGATATCTCTGTATACACATGGATTGTAGATTTGCTGAGCAAAATGTACCACTGTTACACAGGTTTCAGAGTAGCAGCCGTGTTAGTCTGTATCCGCAAAAAGAACAGGAGTACTTGTGGCACCTTAGAGACTAACAAATTTAGTAGAGCATAAGCTTTCGTGGACTACAGCCCACTTCTTCGGATGCATATAGCATGGAACATATATTGAGGAGATATATATACACAGCTATTTTAGAGAGGCTTGGACTTGACTTAAAGGACTTGACTGCTTGACAGTGCTACTTACACTCAGCATTTCTTGAGTTCTTCTGTGTGTTAAATATGGAAAAAACTTACTTTAAATGGATGTAAATGAAATGATCTTCTGCCTCAGAAATCTTGCCCAAGTGCTTCAGACATAAACCCTTTAACAGCTTTATCAAACATTGGTCATCTGCTAGTAATTCTGTAGCTGCAAGATAAAGTAACCGTTTGATCAGTTTTGCATTTTGAAGTAACTTGGTGCCTTAAAAAAAATTAAACATTGCTGTTCCAAAAATACTTAGCAGGCACATTTTCAAAACCTCTTTGCAACAGTTGAGATTTTCAGACCTTTTTTTTTATTATTTGTATGGCACTAGTGGCCCATTCAGACTGGCTGGATTCTCTACACTTCCTGTGAGATAGCTGCTGCCCTTTGGAGTTTATGGTCTAAGGCCCTGATCTGCAATCAGAGATGCACTAGAATCTTTGCATCCTCACGGACATTCGTGGCGTGTACACGATCTGTTATTTCAGTGCAGGCACTAGGGTCTGCATACATGACCTGATAGGGACTCCACTTAAGAGAAGATGCACAAGTAGCTGTTTAAAAAGCAAAGTTGCTTCCCATGGGGAAAGGAAGAGAAGATAAAAGTGATGGGATCACATTGTTCCAGACTAGCTATGTGCACAGTTAAGTGGGTTAGAGCCTGCAAGGTTTTTTTTTTCTTCCAGTAAGATAAGTCAAATGTATATCAGCAATCCCCACTGGCCATCTATTCTGTGAACACATTTATATGTATGCACTTTTTAAAACGTATAATGTATCCTGCCACGGATATGCACGTTGTATAAACTAGTCATTGAGGGCCCAATCCTGAAAATACTTATGCACGTGAGAATTTTATTCCCATGAACACTTCCATTAACTTCAACGGACTTCTTACAGCATATACCATCAGTCACATACATGTTTGCTGGATTAGGTCTTTATAGTGTTAGATCCGTGCCCCAAGGATTTCAGTCGAACTTGGTCTCCTTCTGTATATTGCTATTTAAATGGACATTGTCAACTTGAAAAAAATCACACTTTTGTAAAACATATTACGGCTAATTGTAACACCTAAAGGCATGAGAGGGAAAAAAACTGCTTTTAGTATATACTTCTCATTTAAAATATACGGCACTTTTCAGACCGTATCCTCAAGGCACTTTACAGTCATCAATGAGCCTCAACAAACTCTGCAAGGAAGTTTGCATGGTTTGCAAACTGGCACATGCTGACCCATGACACAGTAGCAGAATGGGTGACTGAGGCAGCAAAAGTCCCTCTTCTGACCATTACACCAAACTCCCTTCCCTTCAGCTAAAAGGTTCCCCCCCACCACCACCTTTTTCAGAGTTAAAAAGGGGACCAACTTGCCTGATACTTCAAGCAACTCATATGCCTCAGACTGACTTAAAAGTTCAGTTTTCAATGTTTCAAGCTGAATTACTAGCTTTTCTAGATGTTCACTGAAGGACACAAGCCACCAGCTGATGACAATGTCATTCTCTGACCAAATGGGCTAGGAAGATGCCTCTCAGGTCTCTGGGCCTAGGGAGATACTAATGAGGAGTATTACTAAGTAGCTGAATGACACCTGCTGGACAAGCAAGAACAACATTAACAGCATTCTTCAGAGAATTTAACTTGTCTGCTGGCTGGAGAATAGTTGTGGTAATGTGCAGTGTATATGCAGGGAAGACACAGGTTCTAGAAAGGATTTCAGGGTGTTGAGTTGACCCAGACTCCACTGTCATGGTAAGGTCTGAACCTTTCACAGAAAGGTGGCGAGTACAGATGAGAATGAAAGGTTTGTAGTATAGGAGGAATTGCAGAAGGGCAGCTGTGCAGGCTGGGGAACCCCTGCTGGACTGGGGAGACCAAAAATAAAAGATGGAGAGAAAAAACAGCAATTCTACTTTGCCATGCCTGTCTAGTTAACACACTGAAACCAGGCATAGTATAAGAGTCTGACCTAATTTTGTACCATTCCCTTCTTATGCTCCGGTTTTTTTGCACAGTCCATTTAAGTGCAAGTGTTTTACAGCAAATGGTTAACTCGCAGATATCCGTCAACCCTCCAGGTTGTTGGTTAGTACGTGATGGTGCTTTCTATAAATCAGCTTGATGCTTGTCTCCTCCACTGTGTTCTTTAGAACTGAAATAATACAGCACCTGCATATAGCGAAGCATGTGCAGTTTGTGGCCTGTCACCCATAGTGTAATTGAAGTCAATGCAAATGATAAATTTGACCCTTAGATTTAAATATGTATTTTGTAAAAGAAATGGTCTTTCAATACATATTTGTGGACGGTTCCTAAGATGCATCCTGTAAGCGACAAGTCTCTTATGCCATATTACATGTTAATGCATTAATAGAGGAATGTTATTCCTATCTGTATTAACAACACATGGTGACATAATCCAGCTCACTCTTGTGACTGTATTAACTTGTTTTACTAGCTGGAAAACTTTTATTCACAGACAACCAGAATATCTTCAAGTATATATACTATTGTAAAGCACCTGCTTAAATCAGATCAGTGCTTACCTGGGCTTCTTTCCAGAGCTGCTTCTGCCTCAGTTAATGTCTGCAACATGCCTTCTGTTAAATCAGGACATTTTCCAATCACAGCATAGCCATTCCAGATATACATCATTTCCTAGGGGTGGACAAAGAACCCATTTCATTAATGTAGCAATGGAGAGATGTAGGTAGCTAATTATTTAGATTATTTCAGCCAAGGGCAGAAGTTATGAATTCCTTCCTAGGTGCGGATACTGCTGATATGGCCTCACTGTAACTTATTGCTAAAAGCAAATAGTGCTGGAAGTCTAAGTCTGATTAGCAAAACCAACGAGGAGTCCTCATTGTTTTTGCTGATACAAACTGACACGGCTACTACTCTGAAGTCCTATTAAGCCATCTAGTCCACCCCTTCCCTTTGCCAATACAGATCACTTGAGTAGAACACCAACCCTATCTCTGTAATATAGGGGGCAGCTCTGAAGCTGAGACACAGATTGGAGGACTGGATGGCTCAGTATATCAATGGGCTTAAACTGCAGCAAGGGAGGTCTAGGTTGGACATTAGGAAAAAGTTCCTAACTGTCAGGGTGGTTAAACACTGGAATAAATTGCCTAGGGAGGTTGTGGAATCTCCATCTCTGGAGATATTTAAGAGTAGGTTAGATAAATGTCTATCAGGGATGGTCTAGACAGTATTTGGTCCTGCCATGAGGGCAGGGGACTGGACTCGATGACCTCTTGAGGTCCCTTCCAGTCCTAGAATCTATGAATTGTCAACTAAACGATATAAGGTTTTTGGAATAAATTCTATAGAGCCAGTCCTATTGATTTCATCCCTATTCATTCTGTATGGCTTTTCCATTGGGACAGTTCACTGGCCTACAGGACATGAGCCTAAGCTCTATTCTAAATGCTAATAAGACGTGCCTATCACTACAATCACCATCACATCTGGGACTTTTAGAAGAAGAGTTAAAGACAGAATTATTATGGAGACTTATTAGAACCTTTCTTTACCTGTTTCTAAAAGGGCTATTTTGTAACTTAAATGTTTCTTATTTCTAAATTCCTGCACACGTTAATTTTATTCTAGGGCTGATAAGCAAAGGCATTTGCTATAGCTGTGCTATTTTTAATGATTGAGGAGACAGTGCTGTGCTTATTTGTCTCTAGTGAAGATTCAGTTGTGTGGGTGGTTATAAAAGTACCCCAAACTGCATTTTTCCATAGTTTAAATAAAAACTTTCTGGGATAAATCTGTGAGTTAGGACCTGATTCCAATAAGCAAGTTCCTTCCCACCCAAATGAAAAGTCCTAGAAAGTATAGCAGTTCAGTTAAAATTCTGTTATAAATTGCTTGTTACCTGAACCCCAACTCTATCCATCCCCTAGTCTTTAACTATTAGAGAGTGACACCTGGTGCCTTGAAAGTGCAATTGCAGCAAACGGAAACCGGATACTTAGCAAGACTACTTGCTAGAGAAACCTATTGCACCATCACATAAGACCAGCCCCAGTAAAACTCAAATGTGGCTGTTTCTGGCTTCCAATGGCATATGGAAACCTATTGGGTGTGGATGCAAAGTAATTTTCACTAGAGGTGACCCCATTATTGGCCTCCACCTAAATCCTTGGATCTTGTTGAAACTGGTCCTTAAGGGATTATGCAGGCTGAGTTGACGTGCAGTTGCAATGGAGACTGAATTTTGAAACAAACCATGGTATCACATTTTACTACCAGTGGACTGAGAGAAAAGTACTAGCTATGAATGTACACTCTCTCAGGTCATCCGAAGAAGTGGGCTGTAGTCCATGAAAGCTTATGCTCTAATAAATGTGTTAGTCTCTAAGGTGCCACAAGTACTCCTGTTCTTCTTTTTGCGGATACAGACTAACACGGCTGCTACTCTGAAATCTCTCAGGTCAGGCACTCATGAGTGAAACTATAAGAGGAGATGTACTGACCCCCCCCAAAAAGAGCAAAATGATTCTTTGAGTTGTCTTTAAGATACATACCAACCAAGACTCTTAAAGGAAATGCCTGACCTGAGAGACAGCATACAACTAGACAAAACAGCTGAATTGGTTAGAAAATTTTCCAATTGTTGTGAACATTGGTGGCACGCTCAAAAGCGATGAACCCAGAGTTCAGGCTCTGATGTAAACCACACTTAACAAACCTACAGAACCCAGATCCCCTGCTATTCTCTCACCATTCTCCAGGGATTGGCTTTCACATGAGTGCAGAGGTGGTCCTCTCCTAATGCTCCACCAATGAGACTTCAGAGCAGTTATTCTTATTTGGCCCTGGGGGGCGGGGGGGTGGAAATCAGGGATCGATGTCCAGCACACACAGCAGTGTTCTAGTCTGGCTGCAAAGAAGTGGCTGAATTTTGTCCTCCTAGCCATTACGTACCCTAGAGCATAGCTGCTAATCTTTCAAACTGAGCTTCCAACATTCACGTTCAGGTTGGCTAGACTCAAAAGTATCTAGTTTCACCTGTTTCCTGCCTAATGTTCTCCCCAGCTGTACCTGGAATGCTGGCCCAGTGGATGAGACTTTGAAACATGGGCACCAAAAGTAAAGTCTACCAGAGCACGAACAGTGAAAAGCTGTGAAGTGTGTTGTAGTCTAAAGAGTGAAATAGTGAGTTGCACATGCAGCATATTCAGGTGTGACACATCTGGCTTCATTTCCCAGAGTGCAGCACATGCCCCAGTTTTACATTCTTTGCATTTGTGAGATTAGGTCCTGGGAACATTTCAGGCTCTTGGAGGGGGGTTCGACATATACCATTCTAATTATCTAATTTTTGTCTCCATATTGTGAATTACTGAAAAATATAGGGGGAATAAGACATCTTTCCAGCCTACCAATGCAGGCACAGGCAAAGGAACCGGGTTTGAGGGAAGGTATCTCCGAGATTTCCGAATGGCAAACTTCTCTGTAGGCAGTGACTTCCCTGCAATTTTCAGTTTCAAACTAGGCACAGTCCTGGAAGATTAAAAGCAGCTCAAGTCATTTTTGCCCCTCTGAATATCTGGAAAAACCACTCAAACCAAAACAAAAAAAATTAAAAAGACCGATTCATTGAGAGGTGTTGACATGTAAAGACCAAACAAAGCCATCTCCTGAGGAATACCACATCCCGTGAAATCTTCCTTGTAATGAACTCTGAGAAAATATGGATGCCCTGAGTTGTTTCAATGTACAAACTGCAATCTGGGTAAGAGGAAATCTGCAGTAACTAATTTATGTTTTTATGCACCTGTGAGGGGGTGTCCATCCGACACAAGGCCTGAAGGGGTTACGGTGGCTAAGTGGGCTAATTCTGTTGCACCTGGAGGACCACCCGGGGGTGGGGATTCATTAGATGACAATCAGCTGGAGGGGAACAGGAGTGGCCTGTATAAAGGCCAGGAGCTGAGAGTAGAAAGCAGCTGCAGGGAAGTAGTCCTCAGTCACCCCTTGGGTGAAGGGACGTGTGTTTGGGACTATGGAGTGTAGCCTACAGCTATTCCCTGGGAGGAGGGACTTTAGGCTGGCAAACCTGAGGCAGTGGGGACAGGGAGAGACAGAAAGATAGGAAAAGCTCAAGGGAAAAGCAGCAAGGTATCGGATAGTGCAGACTTTGTCTGCAGATCAGAGGGTCCCTGAGCTGGAACCCAGAATAGAATGTAAGCCTGGGTTCCCCTACCAGCCAATGGGGAAGTTTCACAAACCAGAAGAAAACGGACTTCCTGGGAATGTTTGCCCCAAAACACTTCAGTGCCCGGGAAGGGGAGGACCGTAGCGAGCTGGCTGGAGGGCCAAGTCACAAAGAGGAAGCTGGAGCAATAGGGGTCTCAGTGAGAGCGGCCAACAAAGGAGGTTGTAGCACCTGGAAGGAGCTAATCCCCAGAGCAGCCAGGAGGCGGCGCCCCTAGCAGTGAGTGGATCCAGGACGACTACATAAAGCTTTTTATACAGTAAGTGGTACGGATCATCTCTTAGAATAAAGCTATTTTAAAAATAAAACTACATTTTATAAGAGGATTTTACTGTAACTAGTTGATTAAACTGAAGCAGCAGTCAGGCATTTTTTGAGCATAAACATCAGAACCAGATTCAAGTTACAGTTCCAATAATGTGCATGCACACCCCCTGGCTCGCCCTCCTGAGCCTTGCAGAGTGCTGCCAGATGCCAAGCCCCAGGCTCACAGTTGTATTGAGGCTGCCTCCAACAGCCTTTTATCAGGACACACATCTTGTAGTGAAATCTGTACAAGGCTTTCAGAAAACTCATGCCAACTTTAACTACCGGGAACAATAGAAAAAAAACCATGGAAAATATTGCATGCAATAGCAGCAACCACTTGTAGCAATGATAAAATAGAAAGTGATATTAATTCAAAGCATTTCTGGGCCAATGGGAAGTTGAAATATACTCAAGGGCAGCTGAAAACTTTCCAAAAATGTTAGTATAGTTAATGGGGAATTATTTTGAGCATCTGACACTGTATTTTATTTTCTCACACACACACACTTATTTGTGTGGGCCCTGCAGCCAGATAGCAGTCTGAAACGCCTAAGCAAATTCGGATGATATATTCACACAAATCTACATCTTATTAACCCTACAGAATCAGTAACTTTTCCTCTCTACTCCCAACACCTGATTTACATTCATTGTTGCAAGTCATTTGAAAAGGTAAGGAATGGAATAGTGTCCTAGTTGGGACTTTCTAAATCTTACCTAAACAGTTCCACTTCATTATCCCCAAAGGGTTCGTGATCATCTGGTCCAAACATACTGAGATAGGCAGCTTTCATGTAAATATAGGTAACCTACAGTGAAGAGCAAATGCTGTCAACATTGTGAATTGTATTCACAGCAGCAGCAGCATTGATTTCAAAGCCAACATGATGGTACTGTTAAGGAGGGAAACCTCTGTTGCTTTTCCTTGTAAACTCAAGTAATATTACAAAACACTTAAGAGGAGAGTCAGTTTTCCAACTGAGATATGTGCATATGACCCAGTACTTTCAAAAGAGTACAGAAGAGCTCATATTATGGTATCTTTTATTGTTTTTAGTTTGCCCTATTTGTACCAGTTTTTATTTCCATTCTATGAATACTTGTGTGTGTGCAACAAAAAAGAAGCTTCCCTATTAAAGAGAACTAATTAGTGATTAATCACATAAGAACTCCTGAGTAATACACGGTCAAAAGTGCAGGGTGCTGGAAGATGTTATAGTGAATGCCAAGGGAAGGTAGAGTATAATAATTCGTTACTTCTTGAGTGTTGCTGTAGTGGCCGTCACAGCAGGGGACAGCAATTACCATAGGACATGGAATTTATGCTTGAATGGAGTTTTCAACAATCATGCATATGCAAAGACTGGTTCTGTGATTGGCTGTTGCCCTCGGAACGCATGCGGCCACATGCCCACAAAAATGCCCCTCAATTTCTCATTTCATCCTGTTTATAATTTAATTCACATTTTCAACAAATGTTCAGTATGCAAACCCTGGTTCTGTGATTGGCTGCTGCCCACGGGTGAAGGTGTTTCTCATGAGCTCTACACGTGAAGGTGTTTCTCATGAGCTCTACAATCTCTTATAGACACCTTAGTCTTTACCATCAGAGTTTACTGCAGCCCCCAGGACATGGGTCTGATTTCCCTGTTCTGCATCGTGACCTCCAGGAAGGGGTCAAAAGAACAGACACTTTGGCAAGGTTCAGCTTGCAGTGCTCCCGGACATTATTGCCTCTGGTGGGAGAAGTTTTGGTGGCTGCAGAATAGGCAGCAGCAAGACCTCTCAGCCCCAGAGATCCATGGCAAAGGCAAGCCTGACATTGGTTTAGACAGAAGCGATCATACATGGATGGCTGCTCCTCCGTGCAGTTGTGCTGCCCCCCACTCTACCTCTGGGCCACTTGACTTCAGCAGGAGCTGTGACAGGGCCAATGCCCCGGTTCCATCCGCTGCTGACCAAAGAACCCAACTGAGGTGCTGCTGTCATGGGGCTCGGATAAATGAGGAGGAGGGAGATAGTCAGTGTCAGAGAGACAACACCCCCTTCCATTTCCAATGTGTTGTGCCAGATCTGCTCACGAGGGGGGCTATGTAGTCCCTTAAACCAAGGAATTTGCCCTGGTTACAGTTATTACCTAGTAGGTACCATCATGTTTAACTCTCATTACAAAACACTACCTTCCACATGGTCACCAAAACAGCTCATGTTCATTAATGTAACTGCAATAAAAGAAATAACGACTTACAGCTAATTGCACAGGATGGCCAATTAGTACATGACAAAGCCCCTTGCCAGTTGACTTGCATTTAGTTAAAAATCAGCTCTGAAATCTAGGTGTATTCCCTGACGAAGTGGGTATTCACCCATGAAAGCTAATGCTCCAATACATGTTGTTAGTCTATAAGGTGCCACAGGATTTTTGTTGCTTATGACAAGTTTAGAATGTCTGCACTGCTCCCCCTCTATACATTGTCTGCATGAGCCAGAACAAGCCAGATTTTGTTTTACTGCCCTCCCCTACCATAGAGGTGGCCCAACCCAATCAAAATGTAACACCGAAGCTTTGGTCTCTCTTTCATTAACTATTGGTTTTCTTTTCACTTTAGCTTACCTTTGACCAATTGTTTTCTTTGCTTAGCAGATCCGCATAGAAATAGGCCATCTTCCACTGGCGCTTGTAGGTGAAGCACCACATTAGTTCCCAGTAACACATGTGATGAAACTGCTTCCAGTGCTGTTGGGCCTCACAGCATTCCTCAAACCTACTAACTGCCTGAACCAAGGAAAGTCCAAACATAACCATAATCACCGTGAGAAAAAAACAGGTTTCATAGAATAGAAACGTCAAATGCGTCCATTCGGTAAACAGCACTGGGACGCAATGCTGCTCCTAGGTGGGGAGTGCCCTCAATTCTAACTCTAAGTGGGGAGTTGAGAGTGCTCAGCATTTCCTAGGATCAGGCCCACTGACTTCAAGGCAGCAGGATCAGACCCACTGACTTCAAGGCAGCAGGATCAGACCCTTGACTTCACAGTCTCACCCTGTATTATCATGTTTACCATCTACAGTCCTCCTTATACCTTAATTTTATTACCGGATGCCAAGTGTAGTTGAATAGTAGAGCAGCAAGAGGAGTGTTTGTTGCAAGGGAAGATTAGGAAATTAAAGTCAGAGGGGCAGTTCCTCAGCTGGTGTATAATATCAAAGCTCCACTAACATCAGTAGAGAATGACAATATATATCAGCTGAGGATCTGCCCCAGAGTATTTGGGACATGTAAAAAACAGCAAGAGAAGAGAAGAGTACAAGTCAGTTTGGAGGGAGAGAAGTCCAAGAGCAGGCAAAGGAAAATAACTGCAGAGCGTTAAAGGCACAGCGGGTTTCAAGATGGGTTAGACAAAGAGCATTAATATTGGAGAACTGTTATACTATCATCACACTGGAGTAAGAGCAGCACAAGACAGTATACCACATTCATCACTCTCACACGCATACTTGCTTAATTGTCCAGTCTTTCAGAGCCACTGCCTTAAAGCCACATAGTTTGATACCAGCTCTGCAACTAGGGGCCTGGCTACACTTGCAGATGTAGAGCACAGAGTTAAACCAGCCTTCGTAGAGCGCAGTAGGGAAAGTGCTGCAATCTGTCCACACTGAAGCTGCAAGTGCACTGGCGTGGCCACATTAGCAGCTCTTGCAACGGCCACAGAGCAGTGCATTGTGGTAGCTATCCCAGCATGCAAGTGGCTGCAACGTGCTTTTCAGATGAGGGGGGGTGGGGTGGAGTGTGACAGGGAGTGTGTTGTGTGTATGTGGGGGGAGGTTTTTGGGGGGCTGACAGCATGTCAGTATGCTGTCTTGTAAGATCAGACAGCAACAGATACCCCATATCCCCCCCCCGCCCCTCTCTCTCACACACAGCATTCCACACTAATGGTTGCTTTGTCTCAGAGCAGATAAGCATGCCGGCTGTCAGAAACAGAGCTTTCAAAGGGCATATTGGCATGCCTACAGCTATTACAAAACAATGGCAAGAGTGGCCACTTGACTTAAGGGGATTATGGGATGTTTCCAGAGGCTGATCAGAGCGCAGTAATGCAACACCTCATTCACACTGGCGTTTCAGCCAATACGCACCAAGTGTTAATCTCCTCACCGAGGTGGAGTACCAGGAGCGCTCTAGCCCTGGAGTCAGAGCGTTCTACGTGCCTTGCCGGTGTGGACGGGTAGTGAGCTACGGCGCCTGGGGCTGCTTTAATGCACTGTAACTCGCAAGTGTAGCCAAGCCCTAGCACTCAGCTGTAGCTGGTGGAATTTCTGCCGAGTTTAATTGAATCAGGAATTGCATTGTTCAGGATACATATAATCAGCTACTGTTTGACTGGAGTGCTCCATTCTGAGCCAACACTTCTGGCGACCTTTTCAGGACAGCAATCATGGGGGTTCTTGATTGCACATCGGCATGGAGGCCCAGCAACACTTTAAAGGACTGTTGCAAAAACATTATTTCAAAGGGGTTTTGCTTGAAGTTGGGCATTTTCAGTGTAGAACTTTCAAACCCAAATGATTAAACCCTGAGCCAATCAAGTCATTAAAACAAATCACAGATGGTTATTTTATGTTGTTCAATTCAATTAACTGAAAGCAGTGGGTCAAGCCATTCAAAGCAATCATCAGAATAAAATTCCTGTTTTGTATTTATGCACTACAAATTTACAGATGGATCCCAGCCAAAAAGTTAAGCATTGGAGGTGGACTTGCCCAAAATTTAGGATAATTGGCTTTGGGGTGTCTAAATATGATTAGAAGCCCAACCTACGCTCCTATTTTTTAAAATCTTCACCAGGCTTTATGACTAATAGGGCAACGTTGTTCTTGGAGGTTCTTTTCCAAGGAGAAAAGGATTACTTACTGTATCAATATTGCCTTTTATTGTTTCTATCCTGCCCGCGAAAAACAGGAATATGGCTCCCTGTAACAAACAAAAGCAACCGTGAACAATTCTCATGCAGCTTATACAGTTTAGCTACAAAAACACTAAACTAAATTAGGATTCATCTTACTTTTGGATAACGAGCCAAGTAAGGCTTGAGTAGCCTTTCTGCCTCTTCAACGTTTCCTTTCCCTGTCCCTAGATTAGTTGAGTAAAACAATGCAAATTATTAAAAGGAATCGGAGACAATAGCCTTGAGTAATCATCATCTGGACAATAAATAAATTCTCCCATACAGTAGCATTTAGGTCCAAACATAGGCCCTCATCCTGCACCACTTCAGACAGATCAGAAGAGGGCACCAAGAAGTTGCGCTTAAATGGAGGCACCATAAAGACAACCTGGTTCTGTGCTGGCAGAAATCTCCATACGACATTGCTCCCTCCCTCCCCACCTCCTGGGATCCTCAATTGTGTGCAAGACAGAAAAAGAGAAAGAAAGTGAAAGTGGGCCGGATCAGATCCTGACTGTCCATTGCTTGGCTTCTGAATGGCCATGGGGGCACCCCCCATTTCCTAACACCATGGCAACTTTTTAAAGCATAGACCCATAGAGACTGGCATTGGAATAGGCCAGGTTTTTAAACTGGGCCACACTGCATGGCTTTTGCAGTTGCAAAGGGCTATGAGACCAGAGTTGAGGTATCCAATGACACATTTTTTCAGGTACATTTAGCAATTATTCTAAAAGCTGGTAGTATATTTGCCTAGGCCTAGCCCAATGGGACTTTATCAAAGAGTGCTTTAGGGGTAGGCCAGGAGTGAATGCATCATTTTAATGGGAAATACGTCACCCCAAGAAGACGGGGTGACAAATTAACATGAAAACAGGATTTAGCAAATCTTTTTACAAGGACTTAAAAAAAAAAAAAAAAACAACCACCACACACACACACCCAAAACAACTCACTTGACCTCAGGAAGTATAACTTGTTCTTGTGACCTCTTCTTATGGCAACACCCCAGCTATCCCCTCAAGTCCCCCTCCCAAATGTCCTACACAAGCCTCCATCTTCAAGGACAAAGCCCTTTCCACAGTGATGACAGTTATTGCAAAAATCAACCACCACAAATTATCCAACTCCGTCCAGTCCAGGTTTCAATGAACAATTCACCAACAGGTTTGTAAGTTAACCACTTCTTCCCCTGGTTTCCCAGCAATGACTGATCACATGGAAGGACTATTACAGGGTTACTGTGAATAATCCTACCTAACACAAAGGTCATGAAGGTATGATAGCACAGCAGCAGCATGGTACACAGCACCGACCTAAAGCTGTACATCAAGGCTCCCTCTTGAAGCTGCAACAGACCATACTCCTGTGCAAAAATTAGAGAAGGAAGACGAAGTCTTGTAAAGCAATTACAATGCTATTTTGCTTTTAACATCTGTAGTATCATTTGTAGCTATACTGGTAGCTTAAACACACGGACTGCACTGTATATCTACAGAGGTGATATACATTGTTTATGTAGTTATTCTAGGAGAACGCACGGTAATAGTTTCCAATGGAGTGATCACTTGACTTTTGCCAAATATCATGTGGCAGAGCAGAGATTCAGATAATTGTGCAGCTGAGAGTGCAATAGTGCTTACGAGTTACCAGTATCGTCCAATAGAGCTAACATCATTTCTGAAAAATAAAATACACAGAATTTTGTAGTACCTATGCAACTGACACGTTACCACTATGCAGTGTATCTAGGCACATATCACAGTGGTGAAATGAATAGTTACTGTCAATGTAATATATATGATTTAGCCAAACAAGTTATTGGACTCAATATAGATGAATGGGGTGAAATTTCATGACCTATGATATGCAGGAGGTCAGACTAGATGATCTAATGGTCCCTTCGGGCCTTAAACTCTATGAATCTATTAACACAGCATAATATATGTTAACGCTTTAGAATGGAGGACAGGAACACTGGCATACTGGAGACTAAGTCCTCACAGTGACTTGTTACTTGACCTTCATTTAGCCTCTCTGTACCTCAGCTTTGTTCATCTGTACTACGTGTATAAGACTGTTCTGTTCTATTCAGGTTTGTATACAATGCCCATTGTCACTGTGGTATTTGAGCACCGTAATACATCTATATCTCAGAGACATTGAGGGACATACTTAATGATAATAAAGTATGTGAGATGGTAGGGGAGAGAGAGAAAGTATTGTAAAATTACTCTTGCAGCACTTGCCTACAATAGCAATATCAGGAAATGACAGACCCAGGAGTGTTGCAAAAAAACTTCTTCCAAATTAACTCTTGCATTATTTCTTGCAAACCACTTCTTTCCTGTTTAAGATCCAATGTAAAAACCAACAGAGGGTTTGTGAAGAACGTATATCCAGTGGACCTAGGTTGCTTATAGAAAGACACTGTGTACCTCCAAGGAGTCTTCAGTCCCAAAAGCAAAAGTCGCTACCACTTGAGCTAAAGAAGTAACTGCATAAATTGTCAGTAAAAAGCTGGTCTATTCTCACTGAGTCAGGTCAGCCACTAAGGGAGACCAGATCATACCCACTAAGAGAGCATGTTATTACTGATGTTATGCACACTAACACTACCCCCTGCAGGAGAAGAAGCACATCACAACTACGACCTGTCTGACAGCGACCAACCCAGAAACAGTGAGAACGTGTTCCCAAACAAAATCCATCTTAGGGAATGTTGCTACTATGCAATATACGTAGCTGTCCAGGCAATCGATTGTTTTTAAATATAGATCTGTTTAATCATATTCCCCAAATAGCTAGACAACACATTAAACACAGGACAACATGGCAAATGTTATGACGCTATGTTATGTGGGGCATACAACATTCAATACCCTATTGATTCCCTACCAAGTCAGCAAAATAAAAGAGAAAACTAATATCCAAGTAGTTAAATTCTAGCTGCTAGCCATCTGAATGCTATTCGAGATTCCTCAGATGCACAGAGACCATGCAATGTGGGGAGGACAAGGGCAGCATTCAGAAACCTCAGAACGGCTTATTCCTATTTCAGCTGGGAGTTTAACTAAACTACATCTGCTTCCTTGAAGTGAAACTACTTGAACAACTGGGGACCTGAGAGAGCTCTGTGTAGCTCAAAAACTTGTCCCTTCCACCAACAGAAACTGATCCAATAAAAGAGGATATCTCACCTATCTTGTGTGTGTCAGATCCTGGGACCAACATGATTACAACAAAGCTTCAAACAACTTTTTAATCACATTTTTTTAATTAAGGGTCTTTACAAAGAAAGCAAAACACAGAGTTGCCTTTCTTGTCTCATGACTTGGCCATGTCACCACAAGCTTATCAAATAGGATGGATATTACCATTAGCTCATCTACATAATTGATTAATTAAGTTGGGCAGAAAGCAGACAGCACTTGAATGTGTTATCACTTTGGAGTTAACTTTGGCTTAGTGTTTGCAGAAGAATGGAAAATGCCAGATAAGAGGATTTCTAGTGGGGGAAATGGTAACTCAATTACAAATTAAGACATACGTCAAAACTGATACTCAGCACAACTGATTTGGCACAAATATCCTTCCAAGTTGACCCCATCAGTCTAATTTCCTGCCTTCTATGTCAATAATTCTGCCTTTTGACCCATTACCAAACTGCATTTAAGACACGGAGGATTAACTTAAAACTTTATAATGGTTCAGACTAAGAGCTGCTCTAAATTAGACCAGCTGCCAATTTCCCTGAAGGGCAGCCCAGCAGCCAGGATGTAAAGGAGCCCCTGGCATACCCTCATACACTAGAAACCCAATTGGAGGGAGCGAGGTGGAGGACATACCGGTTGATCTGTACCACCCCACTACAAAAGGGAATTCTCTGGGGGCCAAATCCACTGGCTTCAGGGCATCTTTGCATCAGGGGAGTGATACACAGTTGTTCTAATGCAGCTTTGGATATGACTGTCTAGAAATGCAGTATTAACCTACAGTAAACAAGCAGCCCTCCACACTAAGAGTGAAACATTATCCCCCGAGTGTCCCAGTGAATTATGCATCTGCTTTATGCTGTCAGATAGGACTGTGATTTTCTCAACGCGCTGGCCACATCTTCCTCTGTGTCTTGCACAGCACCAAGCATTCTGACAGAATTTAACAAATAAGATCATCGTCTTACGGTCAAAATACAGCAGGACTCAAAATTCCTTCCCTCTCGAGTAGGGTTACCATTCGTCCGGATTCCCCCGGACATGTCCGGCTTTTTGAGCTAAAAATAGCGTCCGGGGGGAATTTGTAAATGTCCGGACTCCCCCCCCGCTGCAGAGCGCGTGGCTAACAGGGCAGCCGGCCGGATGGTGCCACTTGCATGGGGCTCCGACAGCCAGAGAGAGCCCCTCCTCCTCTCCCCTGCAGCAGAGATCACTCCCTCCCTCCCTGCATTCGCAGATCGCCTCCGGCAGTCTGGAGCTCCTCCCCCGCTCCTCCTCCACTGCTGCCCAGCGTGCCAGGACGAACGGCTCAGGTCGTTCCTGAGCAAGTTCACAGAGACATTAGGCGAAGGCCAACAACAAGGGGGCCAGGGGGTCGGAGAAGGGGCAGGGAGGTTTTGGAGGGGGCAGTCAAGAGACGGGGGGGGGGGGTCGGGAGTTCGGGGGGAGCTTCCTGGGGGTGTGGATAAGGTTTTGGGCAGTCAGGGTACAGGTAGGGGGTAGGGTCCTGGGGGGCAGTTGGGGGGGGGGGTCTTAGGAGGGGGCAGTTAGGGGACAAGGAACAGGGAGGCTTAGGTAGGGGGTGGGGTCCTGGAGGGCAGTTAGGAGCAGGGGTCCCAGGAGGGGGCAGTCAGGGGACAAGGAGCGGGGGGTGTTTGGGAGTTCTGGGGGGGGGCTGGCAGGGGTGGGGAGAGGGATCGGAGCAGTCAGGGGACAGGGAGCAGAGGGGTTTAGATGGGTCGGGAGTTCTGGGGGGGGCCGTCAGGGGGTGGAGAGTGATTGGATGGGGCGTGGGAGTCCCAGGGGTCTGTCTGGGGGTGGGGGTGTGGATAAGGGTTGGGGCAGTTAGGGTACAGGTAGGGGGTAGGATTCTAGGGGGCCAGTTAGGATGGGGGGAGGGTCTCAGGAGGGGGCAGTCAGGGGACAAGAGGCAGGGAGGCTTAGGTAGGGGGTGGAGTCCTGGGGGGCAGTCAGGGGACAAGGAGCGAGGGAGGGTTGGGGGTTCTGAGGGGGGGAGGAAGTGGGAGGGGCAGGGGCAGGATGGGGCAGGGCTTCTTCTGTCCTCTTTTTTGCTTGCTGAAATATGGTAACCCTACTCTTGAGTGCGACACCTTGAGTTACACATGCCTGTTCCCTCTCCCCTCCTACCATCTCCTGTCTTCCTTTCTATTGCTCTCACCTTGACATGTCACGTCTGTACTCCAAGGGGTAGCTTCCTCTTGCTAAGCTTTGGAAACCTGCCATGTGAAATGTGATTGCAAATGCAAGTTGCAATACTTCTCTCAGATCTGGGTTTATGACTCACAACCTTAAGCACAGCAAGATCTTTTAGATTACAGTGTTCCTGTCAAGGCGCACCCCACTTGAACTTCGGTCAATGGAATGTTTAAATACTCCCCTTTCTTTTTAGGGTATTTGGAACATTTTTGCTTATGTTTATGGTAATCTAGATCATGCTTCAGCCTGCTACCAACTATGTGAAACAGGCGCGGACTCACTGGTACAAGGAGAAGCCCACACAGGGCCACATGAGAAATCCCAGGGCCTGTCCACAATCAAGAAGGAGAGATTGAATCACAAAGGGTGAAAGTTTTCACATACAAGGTGACTGTTCACCAAGTGTCTTTACAAAAGCATGCGGCTCATAGAATTGTAAGATTGGAAGGGAACTCAAGAGGTCATCTAGTCCAGTCCCCTGCGCTCATGGCAGGGCTACGTATTATCTAGCGGTCCAGCAGTTCTCAAACTTTAGCAACCTGAGGACCCGCATTTTGAATTAAAATATTTCACAGACCCAAGCTCCCTGCTCAGCCCCAAGCCCTGTCCGCACTCCACCCCTTTCCCCAAGGCCCCATCCCTGCCCCACCTCTTTCCACCCCTGCTACCCCCCTGCCCCTCTTCTTCCCCACCTCTTTCCGCCCCCCACCGCATGCCTCTTCCAACTCCTCCCCCGCCCTCCCAGTGCCTCCTGCACACCAGGGAACAGCTGTTCAGCAGCATGCAGGAGGCGTGGGGGGGGGGGGGGAAGAGTTGATCAGCAGGGCCGGTGGCCCCAGATATGATTCCGCCCCCTCCCCTGAGCACGCCCTGTCCCAGCTCCTCTCCCTCTCCCCCAGCAGGAATTAATCATATCCTGCACTGGGACAATAGACCTCCAGGAAAATACCTTTGATCCCTTCCTGCAGACCTACCCAAGACCCTATGAGTATGGCTGGTGAGTCTGCCACTACCAAACCACCTTCCCGCACCCCACACTTTCCGAGTACGTGCCAGGCCAGTTATTCTTGGGCATCTACTTAGGAGAATTTAGATATGTCATTGAAGTTAATAGTTGCCACTAAAAGCATAGAGAAAAGAATGGCTACATAATCATATGCGCTCTCTTTTAAACTGGGTTCCATGGAGGAACAGAATAAGGGATGTCAGGATGCTGTGATTACAGTATCTATTAAATTAGATAAATTCTCAACCTCCTTATTAAATTAACTCAATATCAACTACAAATAGCGCTTCGAAGCACTATTGCAATCCAATAAATAAATAAATAAAAATCTCAATATTATACTTTGAACTGTTGCTTCTTATCTTTCTTGTATTTTCCAAACATCATGTCACTGTCAATTTTAAAATATTTACAATTTTGTTTTATTTTTTAAAAAGACCAAGAAAAAAATCCTTGAGCAGCAGTAATGTCAGCTCCAGTGATGAAAACCTGCAATACTCACATTTCGAAGAATGTTAGAATGGTGGGGTGGGGAAATCAGATTCCGGCTGTAATGTATCAGCCACATTTATTACAATCTTATCCAATGAGTGACATTTACCTTGCTTCCAGAAAACCCAACAAACTCCAGTAATCGTAGAATCCGTGTTGGGAACATGGACAATGTCTGTGGAAAGAAACATAAATACGCTGAGCAGTAATTGGAATTGGTATTCTCTCCTCTCTCAACCCCAGGATGTCTGATATGACCTTTCCAAACCCCAAAGGCAATCAATAAAATCATTAAAAGCCTAATTATGTACCCCCAAGTCTTCTTGTGTCGATGTATATGCCTCTCAGCTATTTGTTGTATCTCATGTATCCTCAAGGATTAAACAGAACTGTATCAGCCTCAGTATCACAGTAAATATGTAAACCCCCGTTTCCTAGGTAAAACTAACAGCAACTCCGGATAACACTGGTTGCTGCATTTTGCAGCACTTTAATGATTATTTCGATGGGAGCTACAGAAATTAAATGTCTGCCAGATCCATCAAGCAGGATACTCGCTATCTATGTGTTACATGGATCAGTTTTTGGAGTCCACTACACGGTTCCAAGAAACAGGTCCTTGTGTCAGAACAAACCAACCAGCCACGAATCTGATCGTACAGACACTTACTACTGGGTATAGTTCTTAGTACTCTAAGTAATCTCATTGAACTCAGGATTAGGCCACCAGTTTGTGAAACAGGAAAACTGATACTACCCCTATATTAAAGTCCTGTATACAAAAATAATAATAATAATAATAATAATTAATGGAGATATCCCATCTCCTAGGACTGGAAGGGACCTTGAAAGGTCATGGAGTCCAGCCCCCTGCCTTCACTAGCAGGACCAAGTACTGATTTTGCCCCAGATCCCCAAATGGCCCCCTCAAGGATTGAGCTCACAACCCTGGGTTTAGCAGGCCAACGCTCAAACCACTGAGCTATCCCTCCCCCCGGAACACACATTTGACACGGATTCAGTTCTTGTTATGCAACTGCCTGTATAGTAAATACTAACTCCTACAACTAAACAATGAAATGTTTACAGTAGCATTTGAACCAAGTGGAGTGTAAATCAACGAGATTTTCAAATATTTACATAATGTTGCTTTTGCTGTTAACAACTGAAAGGCAAGTTTAAAACAGTCAGTGCTAAAAAAATTAAAATTATCCCCTTTTTTAAAAAAAGAGAAGGAACTATGCTGCTGGGGAAAAAAGTTACAGAGAACATCTGAGATGCATTTATAAAGTATATCAAATAAATTGGGGTCCTAGTATTATGATAGCCAGTAAGGCAGTATTAATAGCAAGAACCACCATTTTAGTTTGCATTCTTTCTTCTTATTGTTTTAATGGGAATCACACCTATGAATTATGGGAGGGAGAGACACTAAAAGAACACATTAAAGGAGATGCTGCAGAAATACTCAGCTATACTTTAAGAAGTATGAGAACAATTCATGCATAATCAGATTGCATCTGCTGTGACTTGGTTTCTTACTGTTGATAGTCACAGTTTACGTAAAGTTTACGTAAAGCTTTTCTGAGCACGGGGCTGAACACACACAGAATCAAAATCAGACCTGTGCACAAACTATCTGGTACTCCTGCTTCTGGCCAGTTTAGAAATCATCCCAAAGCATCTTTACAGACATGGGGAGCAGTACAGCATTGCTATTTATTCCTGTCCTTAGCTTATTCCTCCATTAAGTGCCACCTGGTCATGTTGCTGCATACGATCCTGCCATCTAGTTGGTAGCCAACCTCTAGGTCTGACTGACCTGTAAGCTTTAGGTATTGTAAACATGCAGGGAGCTATCAGGTGAAGACTGAGCTGCGATCAGCTCTTTCCACCGTCGAACTACTGATCACAGCTCAGGTTAGTCAAGTGGCCCAGCATGCTACTTTGTCCTGACCACAGTAAGTACTAACACAGGCCCAAATCCTACAATGAACGCTATACGGGCAGACGCTTGCACTCATGCAGAGACTCCTTGACGTCAGC
Source organism: Chrysemys picta bellii (assembly GCF_011386835.1). Lineage (NCBI taxonomy): Eukaryota > Metazoa > Chordata > Testudines > Emydidae > Chrysemys > Chrysemys picta. The sequence continues at coordinate 10,043,249 of NC_088798.1, forward strand.
AGAGCTCCATGCAAATGCAGAGGAGTGCTTGCACACAGTGAACTCTAGGATCACGGCCATAGCAGTTCCTCTCTATTTCTCTTTTATGTGTAGTATGTTCACCCTTGATCGTTCTTAATCATGTTAGTATCTGCAGATGCTGTAAACTAGCAGAGGGCCGGACACGGCAAATACTGGCACACTTCTAACTTCAAACGTGAGAGGTTCCATTAAACTCAGTAGAACGCAGGTGTTTAAGTTAAGCATGTCTGTGTTTACAGCAGTGGGGCCTTAGTGAAGCCTTCTTTTACATACCAGGTTGAAAGCTCCAACACCAAGCTTTACGCCTCCTTCAAAGTGGAGATAGTTCTTTCCTTTAACATAGTTTGGAGACTGTATAAGACTGTCCAGTTCCCTAACAATACAGAAGATAACATTACAGAATACATGGATGACCGGGTAAATATTTAGCCCAATTCAGTACGAAAGTTGACCAGTCATTTTGAAATATAACAATTATAGTCATAACTCTGAAGTCTCATCTAATCTAGATAGATGAAAGTAGCCAGAAGCTATTGTTAACCATGGAAGTGGTAAAAGGTCTCATTTCTTTTTCCTATTCATTAGTACAGTACAGAACAGTTTCTTTCCACATGTGCAAAACTTTAACAAACCAGGCGTCTAAGCAAGCATGCCCTGACTGAACATGTGAAGGGCAAATTCTTTACCATGCAAACAACAGGAAATATACCAGGATTTATGTGTACATGAACTAAGGAGAACATCTCTTGTATTTGCAAAAATGAAGAGAGATGCCAGCTTGGTAGACTTACATGGTCAACTTTCGAATGATGGACCTATGAACTTGCACTCTCTACTGCCATGAGTGCTTTAAAAAGGAGAATTCCATATCCCTTTAACATTTCTAGGAGAGCTGTCTGCACTATTGTGTGGCAGGATGATGCAGCATGTTACAGAGGACACACTGAACTCTGTGAGTGACTTTGCTTTTGTTCTTATTTGCCTGGCTGTTTTTTCCATAATCTAAATAAAGTTATTCAGGCGGAAAAGATAAGGCAGCATGTGCATAGAATCATAGACTATTTGGGTTGGAAGGGACCTCAGGAGGTCATCTAGTCCAACCCCCTGCTCAAAGCAGGACCAATCCCCAGACAGATTTTTGCCCCAGATCCCTAAACGGCCCCCTGAAGGATTGAACTCACAACCCTGGGTTTAGCAGGCCAATGCTCAAACCACTGAGCTATCCCTCCCCCTGTGCATAGAACAGTACAGAGGAAACAAGTTGTCTGACAAGTTGAAAGCTACTCCAGATGTTTTTGTTTGATTGGTTTTAGGACTGAGGGAGGAGGTTTGACATAAACAGCATCTGCATGTGGATGTGGCTCACTTGCTAGCCACCAATCAGTATGAAATCCATGTTCTCTAGGAGTGAACTGAGGGGGACCACGTATCCCAGTCTGCATGGGTTGAAAATTACTCATGCTCCTAGATTTTGAAGATTGTGTAAGTTATAATAACTATGTGCCTAAGTAAATAAATAATAACAATGGTAATTCTGAGACACCCCCCTCCCACCAGAGTCTTTTTACTGCAGATGGGCATCTGGTATGATAATAATACAGTAATTCAGGCCTACTTACCTATATGTCTGATAACTGTTCCTGACTTTGATGCCTCCTTTGATAAAGCTAACCATGTTCTCATCCTGGTGGAAGGGAAACACATTAGCACTGAGCAATTTAAAATGCATTTGCTTTCTGGAAATTAATAGATGTGAGTAAAACAATTTAAGATGAATCAGACAGGGATGAGTCTCTCTGGAGCAGTAAATGGCTAAGACTTAGGATTTCTTTTCTAATTTTTGTTTTTACTGTCCTAAAATATCTTTTTTTTTCATGCTTTCTGGGTTTAGTTGCTTTAACTCTGAGGTGTGGATCTTTAGTCCACATTAATGACCACAGGAATAGAGCCATATTGTCCCTTGTTGCTGTTAGCAAAAAGTGGCACCTATAGTACAGACAGCTGTGGCTGTTTTAAAAGACTGCAACGAGCTTTGAATCATTTGTCCTTCAGCACGGTTACGATTCAGACATTCCCTGGCTCAGCACCAGCTACAAACAGCTGACTGCCTGCACCAGATCCTGCAGGATGCAATTTGGGTTCATGAAAAACACAAGGTACATTGGAGGTGCTCGCTTTTTGCTACTGAGTGTTAATGGTAAGTGTGTAGCACAGCCATAAAAAGCAATGTAACAAATGCTCAGATATTGCATTACAAAATATAAGAAACATGGAATCTACAAGATAAAATATGTAGGGGCCTTTGAGTTAAGAATTACGATTCAACAGATGAGAAACCGCTTGATAATTTTCTGTTAGTAGCTTCTTTCCTCATTCATCCCTAATGGGTAATGCCCCCCACCTGTGGGATACAGAGGCAAGCCAATGTTGCTGCAGGCTCCAGGACTAAACCCTGCCCTTCAACTCAGCCCAGCAAAAGAGGTCAGCAAAAAAGCTGAAGGAACACTCCAGGAATCCAATGTTAGCATCAAGACAACAGCTTGATAGAATATATGAATTACATTTATGTTTAAGTCTCCCTTTAGAGAAAAAAATCAATTTGTTACCAACTGTATTCCAGTCATTTACCAGATTACCCGGGTGGTCTGAATGAGGGGAGAAGCTGCTAACGGGAAGAAAATCATCATCAGGCAAGAAATTTTTCATTCTGCTGCACAGCTTCTCTCCACATTCATCATTAATGGAAAATAACGAGCAGTGAATCAAAGAAGTGGTGGGGGAGGATAAGCAGAGTTGTAATTATTACAGTAGAATACTAGTCAGGAATGGAAATTATCTCCCTTGCCCCACCTTTAAAAGCAAGAATTTTGTAATTTAAAGGAGCCAATCCAGTAGGGAACCTTTCTACCAAAGGATGTGTCTGCACAGGAATGGAAACTTATTTTGCAAAATTTCCTCAGATGAAGCTCATGCACTTTGGGGGATTCCTACTCCATATATAGTTTTCCAGATGCCTAGTAGGCTAACTGCTGCGGGATTTTAATATCTTGTCTGCTGCAACTTTGAGGTCTGAAGGCAGTGAATTTTGGAGGGAATGAGATGAACTCTGTGGGTGTCCTCAATATACTTGAGATGTATCTTTAGAATGCTAGGAATGCCCATTTATGTCTCAACCTTCCAAAGGATTGGAATAAAAAGGTGGGAGAGCTATTTCCCAGGAACCGTGGAAAGAAGAATTTACATCGAACTGAAAAGTATCTGGCACTATAGCATTTTTTTCATGACAATAGTAGTGTGGCTCTTGTATAGATAGAGAAACGAATTCAAAAACCTGCTTTTCAGAGGCAACAGTGATTGGAAAAGCCAGGCACAGGCTTGTCTAATCTGTCGTCCTGATTAATCTTGACATCTGATGCTCAGGTGGGGAGTCCGACGTGCCTTTCTAAAGAATGTTGCTAGGGCTGGTTCCCACTTTTCTACGGTGCTTGGTTGTGTAGGACTCCCATCAACTATTCTGGAGAACCTCTAGTGTAGCAGATATCAACAGAATTTTATAGTTGTCTTGCTCGGCTCATCTCCGGTGAGGCCTCAGCTGGAGTACTGAATCTAATTCTGGGTGCCACACTTTAGAAAAGATGTGGACAAATTTGAGAGAGTCCAGAGGAGAGCAACAACAATGATACAAGGTTTAGAAAACCTGACCTATGAAGAAAGGTTAATAAACTAGACATGTTTAGTCCTGAGAAAAGAAGACTGAGCGGGGACCTGGTAATAGTTTTCAAATATATTAAGGGCTGTTACAAAGAGGACAGCAATCAATTATTCTCCATATCCAGTGAAAATAGGACTGTAGGGGTAGGTAAGCTCTGGAATATTCTTCCAAGGGAGACTGTAGAATCCCCTTCATCGGAGGTTTTGAAGTACAGGTTGGACAAACACCTGTCAGGGATAGTCTAGTTTTACTTGGTCCTGCCTCAGCACAGGGGGCTTGACTTGATGACCTTTCGAGGTCCCTTCCATCCCTATAGTTCTAGGATTATTATTTGTATTATGGCAATATCTGGGCCTGGGCCCCATTGTGCTGGGCACTGTACAAAAAAAAAAAAAAGTCTGTTTCCCAAAATGCTTTCTGTTTCCCTTCACACCAGAAATGTAATGTGACCAGATCAAGGAGTGAAATTTCCTTGTTGAATTCTCTCTGGATATCAAAATTTCTCAATGAGGCTAATGGAAAATCCCCGCTGAATTACACTCTCTCTTCCAATGCCCAGGCTGTAACTGTAGGTGGTCCAGGTCTGGATGAAGGAGTCCCTGCTTAAAGAGACCTGGTGTTTTCTGCAGGCGCAATGGAGGTTCCGAGGCTGTCTGTCAAGTTCAGAGTGCCTTTGGGTCATTGGAGGACTATGGGGAGACCCTTTCCCTCTTTTCTGTATCCTTTATGCAACCTGTCTTGAAAGGTAGCAGATTCTTCTCTGTGGCAATGAAAATAATATCCTGGACAGAGGAGCTTTGACCCCTGGCTACTCCTTATTTTTGAAAGGGATATAGACACTGATGCTTCAATCATAAACAAACATTTACATGGGAGGTAGCAGGAAACTTCCCCTATGAGCACCATAATTGTCCACAATGTGGTTTCTTGCACCCTCTTTTGAAACAGCTGGTTTTGGCCACAATTATAGATGAGATACTGGATTAAATGGACCACTGGTCTGAACTATGCAGTCATGTGTATATGTTTTCATTCTGACAACTCTGTCAGTGGTGTACCTAAGTGAATTAAATGAATGTGGATTCTAAATTTTTGACAATTTGTCATCCATGTATGCACTCCACCTTGAGAGGCTTGCTTGAGCATGTTGGTTGTACTTACCTGCCCACAAATGGACTTTCAAAGGTGATCTGAGAAGGACATCTAATTTTGTATTGTACCCGGTAAATGGTTCCATTTAAAGAAATATCTAGAGGGTGCATTTTGAAAAATCTCATTCAGAGATGAAGCCAGTACTTATCTCCTACAGGTAGGATTGCTGGTGCCAATTGGCTAGAGATGACCACTGCCAGGAAATGAATGATACAATGATGTTTTGGATCTTTGCAAATCTTTACCATGGTAGGAAAATTATGGCCAGAGCCAAGTAGTTTTGACCCATGGGTGAGCAATTCTCTGCATTGGGTTCAAAAAGTTCTTCTCGATTTTTGAGCCACTGGTGGGTATGTATCCTTTCCAGCAGCTGGAATATTATGAATTGGTCCATTTCTCTCGACAGGGTACCAATTGGCACGTTGTCCATGAATGGGTATGGAGTCTTCCACAGGGGAGTAGAGATTTCAGGAGGCGGTCAAGGTCCTACAGGTCTCTCCAACTCAAAGCTCATGTTCTGGCAGCACAAGGGTCAGTGGGTATACCAGGCCCACTGAGGCTCCTGAGAAGCTGCCTATAACAACTCACACACTTGACTCTGTGTTTGCTGCTGCAGTGAAGGGCAGAGGGAGCTCACTTCAGAGGTGCTCTGCCAGAGAAACCAGAGGGTGAGAGCTTCTATACTCCAGAGATTCTTCACCTCAGGAGAGGGAAAGAGGAGCTAGATGCTGAAATGAAGTCACTACCGCACAAAAATAAATAGAAATTAAAGTTAGAAAACAAAATGGCTAGAAGAAACTGAACTGCCAATTTGGTCTGCTGCTGGGGGCAGAAAATCTGGTAGCCTGCGCTGAAGGGCAGCGCTTAGTCCCAGAGCCTCCATCAACAACACTGAACCACTTGCAAATTCCACACTGAGGGGCATTATCCATTAGCGATGGATGAGAGAGAAGCTGTGCAGTATAAATGAGAGTGTCACTCCTGGTATGATAATATGTCCCCAGAGAGTTTAATCCAAATCATGGTGCAGCAAATGCTTACAGAACAATGGGACCCTGTTTACTTTTGTTCCATAGAGCAAATGTTTATTTCCATCATTCAACTGGAGGGTTCCACAGGGCATCATACATACTAGTTTAAAGGCTGCTTTCTGTTTAGTGGCTGGGGGAAGGTTTCAGAAACAGGACATTTACTTCAGTTTCAGCCCAGAAATTCAGAAAGATCATTGCTAAGAATGAAAAGAATCAATGCTACAAGAGATGCCTGAATATCAATCTCCTAGGGAAACCCTGAGGCAGATTTGAGAAAGCAGTTGATGAGTGGCATCCATGCTCTATGTGTTTCACCTGAATTCAGTAGATAGAATATTCTATCATAGAAAGAAACAAATGCTATGAACCAAAAGCCTTTGAACTGTCAAGACAGTAAAATCTGTGTTATCCGGCACTTTACCAACTGAAAAGCTCTAGAAAGCGGCATTTCTGATATCTCCCAATACAAATCTTCATAGGGTTGCCAGGTGTTCGGTTTTCAACTGGAACACCTGGTTGAAAAGGGACCCTGGTGGCTCCAGTCAGCACCTCACACTGGGCCATTAAAAGTCCAGTTGGCGCGGGGCTGGCAGGCTCCCTACCTGGCTCTTTGTGGCTCCCCAGAAGCGATGACATGTCCCTACTGCTCCTAGGTGGAGGAATGGCCATGGGACTCCATGCGCTGCCCCTGCCCTGAGTGCTGGCTCCGCAGCTTACATTGGCTGGGAACCACGGCCAATGGGAGCTGCAGGGGCGGTGCCTGTGGACAGAGGCGGTGCGCAGAACCGCCTGGCCTCATATCCACCTAGGAGCAGCAGGGACACGTCGCCGCTTGCAGGGAGCTGCCCGAGGTGAGCGCCGCCCGCATCTGGCACCCCGAAACCCCTCCCACACCCCAACTCCCTGCCCCGAGCCCTGGCCTGCACCCAAACTCTCTCCCAGAGCTACACCCCATGCCCCAACGCCCAGCCCTGAGCCCCCTCCCGCACCCAAACTCCCTCCCCTCCATTGGTAAGTACAACTCTTAGGCTTGGTCTACACTACCCCCCCTAATTCGAACTAAGGTACGCAACTTCAGCTACGTGAATAACGTAGCTGAAGTTCGAAGTACCTTATTTCGAATTAGTTCAAACTTACCTTGGTCCACACTCGGCAGGCAGGCTCCCCCGTCGACTCCGCGGTACTCCTCTCGGCGAGCTGGAGTACCGCAGTCGACGGCGAGCACTTCCGGGTTCGACTTATCGCGTCCAGACTAGACGCGATAAGTCGAACCCAGAAGTTCGATTTCCAGCCGTCGAACTTGCCGGTAAGTGTAGCCAAGGCCTTAGTTAACTAATTTTTGGCTAACTGGCAGCCCCCATCCCCCCAACATACCGGATAACAAAGCTTTCACTGTAGTTTGTACTTCCTGGGAAAAGGGCAAAGTGGCTTTTTACAGTGTTTTGGTAATCTTCAGTAAGCATCTAAAGTAACCACTTTAAAAACTCTTAGTAAATACAAGAGGTAAAGCACCTTCATTTAATTTTTAAAACTAGTTCTTGCCTCCATGAAAAATTAAAAAGCTAAAACAGAAAATGAATGAGGTCTTGTGCATCCCAGCCTAAGCAACGCTGTACAGACATGTTGTCAGAAGAGGGAGCACATGAACAGGGCCTTCTTTATGCGTAGGAGGCAGAAGTTATGCCCTTTCTCTTATGCATGAATGGTTTTAAAAAGAAAATGACCAGTTAAGGCCAACATCGCTGCCGTAAATGTCCCGTTCCTAAGATACTAAGAACACTACCAGAACTATGTAGTGCCTTTCAGCCACAGATATCAAATCAGTTTACAAAGCTGGTAAATTTGATTATCTCCTCTTCACAGATGGGGAGGCAGAGAGGTTAAGTGACTTGTCCACCGCACCATGAGATGCAACTGAGGGCTTGTCTACACTGGCACTTTACAGCGCTGCAACTTTCTCGCTCGGGGGTGTGAAAAAACATGCCCCTGAGCACAGCAAGTTTCAGCGCTGTAAAGCACCGGTGTCAACGGTGCACTAGCACTGGGAGCTGCGCCTCTCGTGGAGACGGTTTTTTAGAGCACTAGAAGAGCTCTCTCCTAGCGCTCTGCCGTGACTACACAAGCCACGTTTAGCATTGCCAGTGTAGACTACCCTGAGTCAGGAATAGAAATTAAGAATTGAAACTCTCATTCACATGCTTTAACCACAGACTGAAGTTCAGCTGACAGCTGCTGATGTTAGCTCCTGGGGCAAGCCCAGCTTTTGTACTCTAAACAGAAGACACCAGAAGCTACACGGAGAAAGAGAGAGGCAACACTTTTTCTCCCATAACACAATTCAGCACTGACTAGTAACAACAATCAGTGGAACGTCCAGGGGTGACAGCCCTTCAAGAACAACAACAACAACGAACAACCTTGTTAATGTAGATTCATTACTTTGGGTATGGCCAGACTACCCGCTGAATTGGCGGGTAGTAATCGATCTATCGGGGATCGATATATCGCGTCTCATCTAGACGCAATATATCGATCCCCGAACACGCTCCCGTCGACTCCAGAACTCCACCAGGGCGAGCGGCGGTAGCGGAGTCGACGGGGGAGCTGCGGCCGTCGATCCCGCGCCGTGAGGACCCGAGGTAAGTCGAAATAAGATACGTCGACTTCAGCTACGCTATTCCCGTAGCTGAAGTTGCGTATCTAACATTGACCCCTCCTGCCCCCCCCACTGTAGACCAGCCCTTTGATTACTCATTGGATTTTGGGAGAAGCAGAGGAACAAGTTCCTCTGCAGGCTACAACTCCAATGACCTTTGTTTCTCTTCCATGCTATCCCACCCCCATTCATACACTGGCCACGCTTACTGAAGTGACCTTCCACCCAGCCGAAGAATGTGAGGACAACTCCTTTCCAAGTACATCAACATCACTCCTACGTCATGCAGAGGGGGTGCTAGAGAGAGCTGCAAAGTGTCCCCCCCCCCCCCCCGGACTGCAGCTGCCTCCACAGCACTCTGAGACCAAGAAGTAAGGCCCACGTCTTAGGTACCTAACTCCTACTAATTTCAATGGAAGTTAGGTGCCTAAATACCCTGGAGTGGGGGGTTCTCAAACTGGGGGTCGGGACCCCTCAGGGGGTCGGGAGTGGGGGGGGGGGTTGCGAGCGGTCAGCCTCCACCCCAGACCCCGCTTTGCCTCCTGCATTTATAATGGTGTTAAATATATAAACAAGTGTTTTTAATTTATAAGGGGGGGGGTCGCACTCAGAGGCTTGCTATGTGAACGGGGTCACCAGTACAATAGTTTGAGAACCATTGGAGGATGTGGGCCCAAAGACTTGGTCCAGTAGACTTGACCTGGGTCACTTGCATGGGTGTATGAAAATGTGCACTTTAATGTCCCACATAAAGATCTCCATCTGTATACAATTGATTTCCAAAACCTCCTGTTCCCCTCCTGCTTTCATGAAACAGCCATAATGGGTGGTACTGTACCTGCAGGAATGTGAGAGCCGCTCTCTGAAGCAAGCATTCAGCATAGCAAATTTCTGCATGAATTTCCTCTAGTGTGAAAGGGTGGGGGTGGGAGAGGGAAAAGACACAATCAGACAACAGATTAATTAAAGTAGTAGTATTATACCCCCAAATAGGAAAACAGAATACAATAAATGCAAAGGGTGAGAAAACCTCAAAAAGAAAATCTGATCAGACTTTGTTTCTTCCAGGTTGTTGAATTAACCCCAAGTGATAGTGACACAAAATTGTTACCAAGTGGCTGCTCGGTGGGGGTCTCAGCCCAGATCTTGGCAGAGCGGGGTCTAGAATGCAATGATCATCACCAAAAATTGTAGCAGTCTCAGCAGAGAAATAATGATGAAGGCTCTATTCAACAAAGCAAGTACTTAATTTTAAGCATATAAATCATCCCATCCCTATCCACCGAGGCGTTTAAACTAAAGAGCTATACTGCATAGAGATGGGATAAGTCACATACTGAAGGTCAAGCATGTATTTAAGTGCTTTGCTGAACGGGGACCCAAATGGGCATGGAGACCAGTCTATTGTCTCACTCTAGAAGAGTTACCTCCAAGCCAAGGAGAGGCACTTTGGCAAGATGGCACAAGCAAGCTTGGGTTTGGAATGGGTCCCAAATGAGGAGAGATTAAAGAGGCTAGGACTTTTCAGCTTGGAAAAGAGGAGACTAAGGGTGGGATATGATAGAGGTATATAAAATCATGAGTGGTGTGGAGAAAGTGAATAAGGAAAAGTTATTTACTTGTTCCCATAATATAAGAACTTTGGGCTATCAAATGAAATTAATGGGCAGCAGGTTTAAAAACAAATAAAAGGAAGTTCTTCACACAGCGCAGTCAACCTGTGGAACTCCTTGCCTGAGGAGGTTGTGAAGGCTAGGACTAGAACAGCGTTTAAAAGAGAACTAGATAAATTCATTGAGGTTAAGTCCATTAATGGCTATTAGCCAGGATGGGTAAGGAATGGCGTCCCTAGCTTCTGTTTGTCAGAGGGTGGAGATGGATGGCAGGAGAGAGATCACTAGATCATTACTTGTTAGGTTCACTCCCTCTGGGACACCTGGCATTGGTCACTGTCAGTAGACAGGATACTGGGCTGGATGGACCTTTGGTCTGACATAGTATGGCCATTCTTATGCTTTGTCCCACCTGAATTCTAATCCTGGTTCTGACACTCCTGTACTGAATAGGGAATATGTATGATTTATGAATTCTGTATGAGATTATGAACCCTGTGTGCCTATGTCAGGCTGTACACTCCATTCTGAATATGTAGCCTTTTGCCTTCTCTATGCTGTTTGCCTCTGCGTTGGGTTGAAAATTCCGAAGGCTGGTAGCAAAAGGACAACAATAGAGGATACCCAATCATTGGAAATCTATTCACATTAGACAAAAGAATGATCCCCTGCCCAGGAAAACTAGTTTAGCAGGGGGCAAGTCACTTTGGCATCAGTCATCAGACAGGAGTTTGGGCTCATGTGGGGAACTGGCAAAGGTGTCACCTGACACAGGGCACTGAAGGTTTTTAAAAGGGTAGAGGCTAGTCTGCTTAGCGGCCAGCCATGTTCTCCAGTTCATGCGGGAGCGACCACTCACCCATGTAACAGCCAGCAGGAGGCAGGGGACATCCTCCCTGCCTGCCTTCCTAGAACCACGACTCCCAAGGGAAGGGTGAAATAGAAAGTGAGGGATATTGCAGTTTCAGATGTTTATTATTTTGTGTGATCTATACTTGCCCGTGCTTTACATGATTAAAGGGGGAGGGTTAGCTCAGTGGTTTGAGCATTGGCCTGCTAAATCCAGGGTTGTGAGTTCAATCCTTGAGGGGGCCATTTAGGGATCTGGGGCAAAAAAAAATAGTTGGGGATTGGTCCTGCTTTGAGCAGGGGGTTGGTTGGACTAGATGACCTCCTGAGGTCCCTTCCAACCCTGATAGTCTATAAAGGATAAGGTTAGACTTGGCAAAGTACGGGTGTTGAGTGCTTCACAACCACTGCGTGCCTCTAATGGAATTAAACTATAAATGAGAAGCTTCACATCTCTGGGGAGTAGTTCTGGGGGAGGGTGTGTTTAAGTCTTGGGGAGTGAGATGGGTCAGCACTGAACTCCGAGGGGCTAAGCAGCTGGACAGCAGGTTCCGACACTCAGAGGTGGTGCCAGATAGAAGATCAGCACCCTGAAAGTGTGCCTAGGAACTCAGAGTGGGGCAGTGGCCAGGCTCCAGGAGATACAGCACAGCAGAGGTTTGGATTTCCCTCCCAGCAGCCCTAGCAGGTGGCCAGGAAGGGGCACTCACTAGGATCTGAGACAACCAGTCTTCGATTGATCATTTTGTTTCTGTGCCTCCGCTTCCCCCTCTGTATAATGAGGATAACAACATCAACTTACCTCATGGGGGTGTTGTGAGAAGTAGTTAATGTTAATACAGTGCTTTGAGAACAAAGCACTCTAACTGCTACACTGCTAAACACTATTGCTGTGAGGTTGCAGCAGCATCAAACATGGGCCAGCAAGATAGAGGCTGCAAACATATCATATCCTCTTCCTCTGCCCTTTTCTCCCTGGGCCACAGGAGGCAAGACATTTCATTTGGGGGTGGAGTGGGGTGTGTGTGAAAGGACAAAGAAAAAGGAGCTGGGGAAGAGATGTGTGAACCACTCTTAGGCACTTCCCTCTATTCAGGGAAGTCGTCCTGAGCACCAGCTTCCAGGGGCACCAGATCAACAGATGGAGGGGGCGGGAAGGGGCCACATCACTCAGCAATTTTGTTTTGGGGGGGTTCTTTTGTTTTGTTTTTCCCCTCCCACTCAGCTACTTGTGGGGCAGCCAAAAACATTTTCCGTCCTGAGATGCAAAGCACATAGGTCAGCCCTGCATCAATCAACAGATTAGTAGGGTGACATTAACGGAGGTCTTGAGGGAAGAGCTTTATTTTGTGCCCCTCCCACATCAGGCTGGAGGCTATAATGATGCACAACAGCAACTGGACAGAGGATGGTCACACAAGATAAAAACAGCTGTGGCTCCAGAATGAACATGTGGGTTGTGCCCACTTTAAGCTCTTTAGCAAATAGAATTAACAGAAAGAAAGAAAGAAAGAAAGAAAGAAAGAAAGAAAGAAAGAAAGAAAGAAAGAAAGAAAGAAAGAAAATACCACATCTGAATGCTGGGGAACAGGATTTTATACAAGAAGGGCCCAAAGATCTGAAATGCTGGTTTAGTTTTTGGAAAGGGATCACTGAATACTACAATCTTAGTTTAATTGAATGCATGGTCCAACATACGTAGCTCTATACAACACAAGCCACATGTTAAACGTAGTGCAACCCAAGGCTGAGTCTCCTTACTGTATTTCCTTCAGAGATCACGTTCAGCTTGTTTTATGCAGTATTACAGTGTTGACAACTCTTTAGATTTATTCATGAGTCCTGTGATATTTGGTGCAGGGATTTTAAGCCCAGGCTCCTGGAGTCATGTGGGAATGTCAGGGTTTTTTGTTTCTTTTTCATTAAGTTTCTAGCTCTCGTGCTTATAGAGAAAAGTCTGAAAACTTGATCTGAGTGCACTCTAAAGGCTCAGACACCAGAAGACAAATAAGAATCCTAATATTAATATTCTTTAGTAAATTTCATTATTTTTATGCCCATCTCATGATTTTTACACATGTAGGGGCTGGCAATACTGTAATTACTTCCCACCTCCCATCCTTAAGAGTTGATTCCTCGGATAGTCCTGAGATCCTGTTCAGCAAATTATTAAACTATTTTGCGAGGGTCTGTCTACACTGACTGAAATACACACACACACACACACACACACACGCTCACTCTTGCTTCCATGACCAAATACAACCTAAGTGACGGACAAGATCATGAGACAAAAATAATTTAATATTATTTCCCTCCTAGATGTTGCACAATAGTGCTAAGCTTTTTAATCACATGACCCTATCTCATTTAGTCCAATTGTGCGTCATGCCCTTGATGAGTTATTATAGTGTACTGTGTATGCACACATTCAGTGTTTATTATCAAGGAAATGGCCGTTTTTTAATAAAGAGAGATCTAATAGAGCATTACATAACCATTTAAATTCAATTACACAGTTATATGGACTGAGTTGCCCAGATGCAAACAAAGCTAAAACTTAAACCTTGCTACGTGTAATTGGAATTACACTGTGTAATGAAATTGATGTCAGAGAACCAGCGCCTAATGGGATTAGCAAATTTCAGATTTTATACATTTTCAATAAATGCATTCACAGGAGCATAGGACCAGGCCTCTCCTGGTCCCAAAAGAGCAGAAACCCTGCCCATCACTAAACCTCTCCAAGACTCATCCTGCACTATGCACAAGTGCATAAAAGAAAAGATTGTCTTTGCAGAAAAGATGTCTGGAGGTTAACAGGCTCAAGCAGAAGATTTGAGGGTCCCTCTCAATTAAATCAAGGCTGTTTCAGTTCGAGAGTCTCCCCTGATTCCCACTTTGGCAATATCACACAGAGAGGGGCAATTTCTCCCAAAGGTGACACCCAACATCTTGAATTCCACCCAAAAGTCTACAGGCATCCAGTGGTAAGTGTCTGAAAAGATCCCAAACAACACCCACCATCACCATTGAATCTGTAAAGTTAGTCCTGCATATTCCCATCAGTGAAAGGCACAGAAAAAAAAAATCATTACATGAGCCAGATGGAACCTTACCTTCAGTAAAGTGTTCGAGATTTTGTCTATGCACAAGGTTGTTAAAGGAATCAGCTACAGTCGATTTCTTCCTAAACCTAATGGGAAAGAAAAAACAAGTCTGGTCATTCTGAACAAGAAGGGGAATCATTGAAAAACTATACCATTTAGCTGGCTTTCCATACTGCCACAAACACACCTCCACTCCAGCTTGCATCCACCAACTGTCATCTCACCTTTTATGTTTAAATTACGCCAGAAATGCGGAGCCATGAAACAGAACCAGTAGAAAATGCTGCTAATGATCAGTCTCCCAGAGCATTCTGAGCTCCCTGTGCTGCTAGTCTTCTTATTACTTACTTTGCCTCAGTCTTTAATGAGGCTGAGGCGCTTAGGCATAATGGCAGGATGACAAATGGGAATGAGGATATGGAGGTAGATACACCTCTACCCCGATATAACGCTGTCCTCGGGAGCCAAAAAAATCTTACTGCGTTATAGGTGAAACCGCATTATATTGAACTTGCTTTGATCCGCCGGAGTGCGCAGCCCCGCCCCCTCCAGAGCGCTGCTTTACCACGTTATATCCGAATTCATGTTATATCGGGTCGCGTTATATCGGGGTAGAGGTGTATTACCACATCGGAGGTAGAAGCCAAACTCGAACAGCTTAATGGGACTAAATCGGGGGGCCCAGATAATCTTCATCCAAGAATATTAAAGGAACTGGCACATGAAATTGCAAGCCCATTAGCAAGAAATTTTAATGAATCTGTAAACTCAGGGGTTGTACCGTATGACTGGAGAATAGTTCCTATTTTTAAGAAAGGACAAAAACGTGATCCGGGTAACTACAGGCCTGTTAGTTTGATATCTGTAGTATGCAAGGTCTTGGAAAAAAAGGAGAAAGTAGTTAAGGACATTGAGGTCAATGGTAATTGGGACAAAATACAACATGGTTTTACAAAAGGTAGATCATGCCAAACCAACCTGATCACCTTCTTTGAGAAGGTAACAAATTTTTTAGATTAGTAGATTTAATTTACTTTGATTTCAGTAAGGCATTTGATACGGTTCCACATGGGGAATTATTAGTTAAATTGGAAAAGATGGGAAACAATATGAAAATTGAAAGGTGGATAAGGAACGGATTAAAGGGGAGACTACAATGTGTCATACTGAAAGGTGAACTGTCAGGCTGGAGGGAGGTTACTAGTGGAGTTCCTCAGGGATCGGTTTTGGGACCAATCTTATTTAATCTTTTTATTCCTGAACTTGGCACAAAAAGTGGGAGTGTGCTAATAAAGTCTGTGACTGACACAAAGCTGGGAGGTATTGCCAATACAGAGAAGGACCGGGATATCATACAGGAAGATCTGGGTGACCTTGTAAACTGGAGTAATAGTAATAGGATGAAATGTAATACTGAAAAGTGTAAGATCATGCATTTAGGGATTAATAACCAGAATTTTTGTTATCAGTTGGAAGTAACAGAGGAGGAGAAGGACCTCGGAGTATTGGTTGATCACAGGATGACTATGAGTCGCCAATGTGATATGGCCGTGAAAAAAACTAATGCGGTCTTGGGATGCATCAGGTGAGGTATTTCCAGTAGAGATAAGGAGGTGTTAGTACCATTATACAAGGCACTGGTGAGACCTCATCTGGAATACTGTGTGCACTTCTGGTCTCCCATGTTTAAGAAGGATGAATTCAAACTGGAACAGATACAGAGAAGGGCTACTAGGATGATCCGAGAAATGGAAAACCTGTCTTATGAAAGGAGACTCAAAGAGCTCAGCTTGTTTAGCCTAACCAAAAGAAGGCTGAGGGGAGATATGATTGCTCTCTATAAATATATCAGAGGGATAAATACCAGGGAGGGAGAGGAATTATTTAAGCTCAGTACCAATGTGGACACAAGAACAAATGGATATAAACTGGCCAGACGAAGGTTTCTAACCATCAGAGGAGTGAAGTTCTGGAACAGCCTTCCAAGGGGAGCACTGGGGGCAAAAGACATATCAAGCTTAGTCTTGAAGCCAGATAAGTTTATGAAGGGGATGGTATGATGGGATAACCTAATTAATTGACCTTTGACTATTAGCGGTAAATAGGCCCAATGGCTTGTGATGGGATGTTAGATGGGGTGGGATCTGAGTTACTACAGAGAATTCTTTCCTGGGTGTCTGACTGGTGAGTCTTGCTCACATGCTCAGGGTTTAGCTGATCGCCATATTTGGGGTCGGGAAGGAATTTTCCTCTAGGGAAGATTGGCAGAGGCCCTGGAGGGTTTTCACCTTCCTCTGCAGCATGGGTCACGGGCCACTTGCTGGAGGATTCTCTGCACCTTGAAGTCTTTAAACCATGATTTGAGGACTTCAATGGCTCAGAAATAGGTTAGGGGTTTGTTGCGGGAGTGGGTGGGTGAGATTCTGTGGCCTGCATTGTGCAGGTCAGACTAGACGATCATAATGGTCCCTTTTGACCTTAAAGTCTATGACCCTATGATGTGTAGCCACACATTACTTTCACACATATGTAACATACCTCAAAGCAAACTTGGATGACCATGAAAATTTCAGCACTAAACATCTGCTAAAATAGGACAGATTCTGACTCGCATTGAAGATCTCCTCATTCTGTGACTAGTCCTATTGACTTCAATGGGACTATACATGGAGTAGATACATCTACTGTGGAGTACTGTATTGCTGCCCATCACTGTGGTGTCAGAGAGAGCCTTTTATGTAAAATGGATTAGGTACTTTTCTGTTGCCACAGGACCTCATGGGGTCCATTCCTTAAGCATGGAATGTTGTCCTTGGGATAGGGGCTTTTTGCTTGGCTGTTTGTGTGTAGCGAAAGGAGAGCTGTTGAGTGTTGTTCTGATTATGGTGGAACTACTATCAAACAGGAAGGTTTTGCAGTGTTCTCTAAAAGCAATCAGACTCTAGATTCATCCACTCTGGAAATGCATTCTGCAGCTTGAGCCCTTCAATGAAAAAGGCTTTTCTCCAACTCTTATGTGATTCACTCTGGGCTTTGTGACTTGTGTGGTCTCAGAGAAGTGCAACTGTCATGGCAATTCATAGACGGAGATACGACTCCGCTAACATGGGCCAGCCACGGGTGTTTAACTTTAGTGTAGACATACCCTAACGCAACTGAGATCTGATTAATTGATCTGGTTAGTCGTGAAGTGCTACTCATGGTGAGTAAGGATATCAGAATTTGTCTCTATTGAAGCCAACGCAACCAAGAAGATTGTCCTCAAAATAAAGAGCCTCAATTCCCTAAGAGAATCCCTCAGGGAAAACGCGTGCTAACAGATGCCTTGCAGCATGCCCAAATTTCAATAGAAGCAGAGAGTGCTGAAGACTTTGTAGAATTATGCCCAGGGGCAGTGGTGACCTGGAGCCGGTTCGCATCGGTTCGCAGGAACCGATTGTTAAATTTAGAAGCTGGTGTAGAACCGGTTCCTAAAGGGGCGGGCAGGTGAGCAAACTCCGGCCCGCGGGACCGTCCTGCCCGGCCCGCCTGAGCTCCCAGCTAGGGAGGCTCCCTCGGCCCCTCCCCCACTTCCCTGCCTCCTCGCAGAGCCCCAGCGCACCGCGCTGCCGGCATCAGCCCTCTGGGCAGCTCTGCAGCTCCTGCTGCTTTGAGTGGCATGGTAAGGGGGTGGGGCTGCGAGCTCCAGCGGCCGCGTGGCATCCTTACACAGCATCATGATAAGGGGGCCAGGGCTGTGAAGAGGGGCTGGATAAGGGGCAGGGAGCAGTTGGAGGGGGCGGAGGTTCTGGGGGGGTGGTCAGGGGACGGGGAACGGGGGGGGGTGGGTAGGCGTGGGAGTTCCGGGGGTCTGTCGGGGTGGTGGTGGATGGGGTCGGCGCAGTCAGGGGACAGGGAGCAGGGCGAGTTGAGTAGGGGGAGGGGTCCTGGGGGGCAGTTAGGGTGGGGGGGTCGCAGGAGGGGGTGGTCGGGGACAAGAAGCGGGGGAGGCTGATGGGTTGCGGGTTCTGAGGGGGGCAGGACATAGGTTGGGGTCGGATGGGTGGGTGGGGGAGGAGACAGGCACGTGGGGCTTCTACTCACCGCGCGGTTCCCTACCGGGTCTTCGGCGGCGGGGTGGGGTGGGGTTTTCACTTGCACCGGGTGAAGTACCTGCCGCCGAAAACCCGGAGCGAGTGAAGGCCCCCCGCCGCCAAAGTGCCGCTGAGGACCCGGTAGGGAACCGGTTCTTAGGATTTGGGGAGCTCATCACTGCCCAGGGGTTGCCATAATTGCCTACTAAAGCCTTCACATTAATCTTTCCCAAAAAGGAAGATTAGTGATGAGATGGTACCTGGGAGATTGTCAGTAACAAGAGAAGGTTTCATAAGCAAGAGCCTAACAATCGCTTCCCTCTGGATTTCACCATCTCAGGAGCTCACTAGTCCAAAAGGCAGCCCTCGCACGAAGGTTTCCATATATTTCCAAAAACACAGTAACCTATATTGGCTAAATCCCAAGAAGAGAAGATTTAACATTTGTTCCTGCCATGCATACCTCTGCCAATATTCAGGCAGACAATCTGATCTCAATCTAAGAGATCTTGGTCCATTTGAGTTATTGACCTACATTTCAACCATTAACTCACTCAGCACTTCTCCCTTGTTCCCTTCACTGAAATAACAAATGGGATTAGAGAGACAGTGAAAATTGTGTAAATAAAGAAACAATCTGCTAATATGCAATAATTTGCTAAACTTACAATTTATTCATTTTTCTTTTTGTAGTGAAATTTGAAATTACCCTGCAGTACCAAAAGAACACCAGTAAATTACGAAAGAAAATGCATTCAAACAGAGAACCTGATATTCAATCAGCTAGTTCAAAGAATACTGTTTATCAGCAGTATTACTGGTCAATACCAATACTAAGTAACCCTCACAAACTCATACAAAATAAAGTAGAAAAGTCTTACTCCATGAAATAGTTTAGAAACATTTTGTGCTAATCCACGTTTCATTAGTAACAGAATTAGCCACATTTGGCTGTTCATTGTGGTTTGGCTTTGAATCCATAATGAATAGCTATTTGCACTTATATTTATTACAAGGGCAGCATTTGTCAGAGCTAATGAGTGGACGAATGGAGAGACAGGCACATAAATGAATATGGAAGTGAATAGCTGAATGAAGTGCAGCAACAGGAGAGAGTTGTACAGGATTCAACTATGCAAACTCACCAATAGCAGGTATATAATTTTACATGCTGCCACCCTGTCTTCTCCTTGCATTCTGTCTACTAATAGGAGGAAATGTAAACTACATGTAGTATTGCCAACCTCAAGAGATCAAAAATCATGAGTCAGACCCCCTCCCCCCAAAATCATGAGATTTTAAGAACTCCAGCAAATCATGATTTATAGTCTGTTGCTTGACTTTTTCATTCCACTCTACTTCTCTGCCAATGTGTGAGAGATCATTTCAGGCTGAAAACCCAAGCGTTAATGCTCACAAAAATGCATGCCTCTCCATCTGCTCAGATGGAGACTCCACTTACCTTAAGGGCTTGTGTACCCTTACCATGCTGCGATTGATGCATCGGCGTTCAATTTGGCAGGTCTAGTGAAGGCCCGCTAAACTGACTGCAGATCGCTCTCCCATCGACTCCTGTACTCCACTTGCATAGTGTGGACCCCGTGGTAAGTAGATCTAAGCTTAGGGTGACCAGATAGCAAGTGTGAAAAATCGGGACGGGGGTGAAGGGTAATAGGAGCCCATATTAAAAAAAGCCTCCAATATCAGGACTGTCCCTATAAAATCAGGACATCGGCTCATCCTAAGCTACGTCGATTTGAGTTGCACTATTTACGTAACTCAAATTGTGTAGCTTAGATCGACTTTTCCCTTTAGCGTAGACAAGGCTTAAGATAGTAATAGGAAATGGATGGCAGTTCTCCTATCTTGACTCTCTCCCATCCTAGTTTATTTGCTTTGATAAAAAGAAGGTCTGGATGGTAAATAGGTTGAGTACCACTGACCTAATTAATGCATCATGATTCACACTCACACACAGAACTTGTATTACTTTATCGGGTTGATGAGTTACAGATATTCACATTAAAGACCTTAATATTAACTCCCAGTTTAGCTGAATAGGAATGTGTCAAGAGATGGACTTAAGCAACAATGAGTATTGTGTACATAGTATGCAAGAGCAGAAGAGAAATATGCTCAGTCATTACATTTGAGTAAACTCACATGTTTATGTAGTCCAGCAATAAAAGAACAGATGACGGATTCACAAATAAGCATGAAATAACTAATCAAAATAAATAAATGGGCAGCTATCCAGTGGGCAGCTCCCTCAGGAGCACAGTTATATAATCCCCTTAATTAAATATTTTAAAAAAATTAAGTATTGAAAGTATTTGCAATATTCCATAATGACACTGTTTTATGCACAAACTTACTGTCAGAGATCCTAGAGACCATCCCTTCCTGGCCACCCACTAGGCGACTCCAAGCTTCTGCTGCTCTAGATCCCCAGGATGCGTTAAGCATCTGGAGCGTCAACGGAGTCCAACCACTGCCCAAATCTTGGGGTCCCTAAGCACACTCTCAGGGTGCAGACCTTCCATCTGGCACCCCCTTCTGAGTGTTGGAACCTGCTTTCCAGCCACACTAGCCCCTCTAAACACAGCCTTGACCCCTCAATACTTAAACACACCGCTCTACCAGAACTCCGCCCAATAGGTGGAAAGCTTCTGGTTTACAATTTAACTCCTTTAGGGGTGTGCAGTAGTTGTGAAGCCAGTTACATACTCTCTCTCTCTCACACACACACACACACCCCTACCTTTCAGAAGTGCCAGGGGGTGCTCAACCCCCACCCTGCCTCTTCCCACCTATTTCCGCCCCATCCCCCAAACGCGCCGCGTTCTTGCCCCCCCCCCCGCATGCCATGAAACAGCTGATTGCAGCAGCCAGGAGGCGCTAATCTGTGGGGCCCGCTGGTGGGCGGGAGGCACTGGGGCGGCAAACCTGAGAGGGGGGCGGCCGGTGGGTGCTGAGCACCCATCATTTTTTCCCCCTGCAACCCCGGAGCACCCACGGAGTCAGCGCCTCTGCGCACACACACCACTGTGTTCAATCTATCAATTTTAGGCTCTTTTCTTCTTAATCATACAAAGCACAGGAGAGTACAGATCATACAAAACAATAAAACACTCTAAATGCAGCGTCCCTCACTAGCTCACCTCCCTTGGGAGATCATCTGTGTTCTGTCAGTCAGTCAGGGTCTTTTATTGTATTGCCTACCCTGCTCCTGCAGCAGCCTCCGTCATCCTACTCTGGTGCAAGATAGCTCTCTCCCCGTTTCCACTTCCCCTCAAGAGTCCCTTTATAGACTCCTGCTGGGGACATCCGACTCTTTTGTTCTCCACCTGGTAACTTTCCATTACTTCCAAACTCCTCTTCCGCCTTCAGATAAATGGAGAAAAGGTCTTCACCCAGCTAGAGCAAATCCAGTGTCACAATCCTTTGTGTGATGATCACTCACCATTGTCTTTGGCCTGGCTGGCAGAGACATGATACAACCCTGCTAATGCAGCATTGCTGTAGCCATGTGGGTCCCAGGATATTACAGAGATAAGGTGGGTGAGGTAATATTTTTTATGGGACCAATTTCTTTCGGTGAGAGAGACAAGCTTTCGAACTACACAGAGCTCTTCTTCAATTCCTGGGGCATCCACAATAATTTCCATGATACAATTTCATAAAATCATCCACAATTCGGAAGGGGTGCAGACAGAATCCACAGTTGATCACACTTATATTAATCATTCATATAAGCAATAATGCCACAGTAAAAACAATGGGATTGATTTAGCCTTTTGCTTGAAGCAACACTTCCTTGACTCTACCCCTTCCCTGCACCTCCGTACCTGCCTCCTCCTGCTCCAGATGCTCCACAATCCCCTCCCCATCCCTCTCTTCTGCTCCCAAAGTCTGCTCCTGCTCCCCCACACTCTCCCCATCCACCCTTCAGTGTCTCTGCTGCTCCTCACAGTCCCTGACTGCATCCTGTCTAGCACCCAGACCCATAGAGTGGCAGCCATTTTGCCTATGGGCCTGGCTTCAGTTCAACTGAAAACAATAGGGGGCAGCAGCTAGCTTTATAAAGGGCAGCCTCACGTCCAATGCAGATAGATCATAGGGAAATGGCGGCCATCTTGCTGGCCTCGGCCCCACTGACATTAATAGGAGATGGTGGCTATTTTGAATAAGGGAAAATTTGTGAGTTGGTGCCTTGCATCGTGTTTTCATGAGACAGGTAAAAGCCACCCCAAAATTGCTAGAGTCACGATAAAATTATGGGAATTGGCAGTACTGCACATGTCCTTCCTTCATCTACAAATCTTTCATGACTTCTCGGAGGAGGGCACCAACTGCCCAATGCACTTCTCCACACTTACTTTTGACAGGTGGCTTGAGCTTCTTTCATTGTGTTTCCTGCATTCAGCATGTCCTGGGCATCAAAGGTCATCATGGCTTGCATTTCCAGTATGGTGGCATATGTCAGTGCGTGATACATACTGTCCTTAGTTCTGTTTAAAAAAAACAAAACAAAACAAAAAAAAACCTCATCTTACTTTCAAAACTGTTAAAGACTTGGCCAAATGTCTCAGCATTTCACACCTATCTCCCACCTTCCACCCTCAATTTGAATACAATTTGAATACACAGACACTGCAGGATTTCACATGGCACTTTATAAGGCATTTTTTCAATCCTTTAATTATTCTCATGGCTCTTCTCTGAATGGTCTCCAATTTTTCAACAACTGTCTTAACATGTAGAAACCCGAACTGGACACCATATTCCAGTAGCAGTCAAACCTGTGCCAAATATGGAGGTAATATAATCTCCCCACTACTATTTGATATTCCCATTTATACATCAATGGATTCCATTAGCCCTTTTAGCCACAGGGTCACACTGGGAGCTCATGTTCTTCTGATTATCCACCTTAACCCCCAAGTTTTTTTCCCCCCAGATACACTACTTCCCAGGAAAGAGATCCCCATTCTGTAAGCGTGGCCTGCACACTTTGTTCCTAGAGATAGGACTCTACATTTGGCTGTATTTAAACACATTATTTTCTTGCACCTAGCTTACCAGGTGAAGTGCCTCGCTCTGTACCAATGACTTAATGTTCTTCATTATTTACCACTCCCACAATCTTTGTGTGATCTGCAAACTTTTGTCAATAATGATTTTATGTTTTCTTCCAGGTCACTAGTAAAAATATTAAATAGTGTAGAGCCAAGAAATTATTCCTGGAGGCGTCCACTAGAAATACATACATTTAATGATGACTACCCATTTACAATTATATTTTGAGATCTACCAACTGGCTGTTCTTTTTCCTATAAATTAATTTTGAAAATATATTCGAGGATGTGATGGAGATTCCCACAACCGAGTCATTCTTTTTAGGTGGCAAATCTGAGGAACTCTCCCAGATTGGTCCATAGATGTGGTTTTGGAACAAACTGATAAATTAAACAGTAATAAGTCACCAGCACCAGATGGTATTCATCCAAAAGTTCTGAAGGAACTCAAATATGAAATTGCAGAACTACTAACTGTAGTATGTAACCTATAGCTTAAGTCAGCCTCCGTACCAGATGACTGGAGGATAGCTAATGTGACAATTTTTTTTAAAAGGCTCCAGAGATGGTCATAGCAATTACAGACCGGTAAGCCTAACTTCACTATAGTTTCAACCAGTTTGCCTGGTATTGAAGAACAGAATTATCAGACTCTTAGATGAACACAATATGTTGGGGAAGAGTCAGTACAGCTTTTGTAAAGGGAAATCATGCCTCACCAATCTATTAGCATTCTTTGAGGGGGACAACAAACAGGTGGACAAGGGTGATCCAGTGCATATAGCTTACTTGGACTTTCAGAAAGCCTTTGACAAGGACCATCACCAAAGGCTCTTAAGCAAAGTAAGCAGTCGGAGAAAGTCCGTTCTGGCTTTAGGCAGGAAAGAAAACATGGCACATCCCTTGAAGGTCACAACCACTGTTGCACCATTGGCCATCACAGTAATAAATGTAGAACTTTTCCTATAATGAAAGCCTTTCACACTCCCTGTCTAAACTCCTGTTTCTGTTTGCCTCCTGAGGAGTTTGGCTGGCAACTGACTTCTCTGGGAAACCGCATTGCTCAGCTACTTTCCCTCACCAATGGGGAGGGATTAATTACTCAGAGACTTAAAAAAACAGAGCTGATCACAGACCCAAGGGTCCCAGACTCAATCCTCACAGAAACACGAACAAACAGACCTGGCTTACGTACTCTGTTGAGGGCCCAAAAACCCAGCCTCATGGAGAACAACCAACAGACCAGAAACACACCCCAGGGGACTGTGGACCCATGGTTGAGCACTGCTACTCTAGAGCTCTGCGTGGATACAAAAATTTGGATCCGCATCCAATCCGCAAAGACGTAAACAATACAATCACAGATATTCACGGATATAAAGCAGATATCCATGGATTTTCAGGGTTCTAGAAACAAGAGGTGCAGAGCCCAACAGATAACCAGGTTCCATGTTTCATTTCAAGAGTTTGGATTGCAAAGGGACATTAACCTACATCTGATATAGAAAAAGATTTTTGACTCCCATCCTACATAGGTGTAAATGGATGTGTTAGACAGGAGCTACCCAGAATCCTCCGCTTTCCACTTATTTGCCACTCAAGAACAGTAATGTGCCCAAGCTGCAAACAGAACTACAGATGGTTTGGTTTCATCATTAGCATTCCATAAGGTTCAATTCTCGGGTTATATCATCCATGACAAAATTCCAAGGAGAGCAAACCAGCAGTGGGTCCGATACACTGAGTATTAAATAAAGAGCAAGAGGATAATCCTGAGATTTTTCTCTGTACTGAAACTGACCTGTAGTTCCTTGAGAGAACAGTAATTAGTACCTCCAGGCCCAGAAGTTGTTGTACCCTGGATCTTATAACATAACATTTTTCAAGCCAGTATCATATCTCAGATGAGGATGCATCTCTGATGCAGAGGTGATTGTTGGAGTTTATTTAATTTCAGAATGGGCTCTTCCGTATAGTAGACAAAGGTATAACAAGATGCCATGGCTGGAAGTTGCAACTAGACAAACTGAGACTAGAACTGAAGTGCACATTTTTAACAAACTGGATGTTTTTCTGGTTCAAACAGGAATGAATTCAGTAAAGTCCTATGGCCTGTGTTATGCAGGAGATCAGAGTAGATGTTCACAATGGTCCTGTTTGGCCTTTTCTGAATCTATACCATTGAATAAGACCTGTAACAGCTTTTAGGAAGAGGCCTAAAGCAGCATGTTGGATCTTGATCAGCATCACATGTAAAAAGAGGGATGCAAGAGAGTAAACAGGATCTACAAGTCCCAGAAATCAACTGAACCGGTTTCAGCAGAAAAGGCCAAAGGAAGAATGCATTACGGAGACCGAACCTTTCTATCCGTAGAAGTACCCATCAGAGCAGGGCTAAGCAGATTGGCAGACCAATGAAGAGGAAAAAAGCTTAATTCCCCTGCCTATGCTGCAGTGTGCTATGTGCAGAGGACTTCGGTCTTAATTCCATACTTCTCATGAGTGAATAGAGACTCGCTAGTAATGAAGAATAGCAAAGAGTTGAAAACAAGCCAGTCCAATAAGAAACCCATTTTATGCAAGTCAAGGCACAATTTAACAAAAACCTCTCTCCTCCAACAACCAGGGCTTCCCCATTGTTTTCTAAAGCATACTAGCTTGATAACAAATTAGTGCAAATTGAGCATCAATTACATTATATCCCTCTAAAATAAGTGTTTTATCGACTTAGTTGAGTCATATTGCCCTAATCTTTTTATACGAACAGAAACAAGCTGTGCCTTCCCATTTAGTCTTTTTTAATCAGAAGTTTCTGCCACTAGTACATGATCTGTTTGCTCTCAGCTGTTGCCAGAATTACACAAAAATAGGAGGCTAATGAGCAGGTTTGTATAAATAATAAATACTAATCTGTGCTTCTGTAACAACAGCTTTCCTCTGAGGCTCTTCTGATCTACGCTAGCATATGTAAGTGCAGAAGCAGGCCAGCCAGTATTTTGGCCATTTTCTGTCAGTGTTATTAAAGCCCCCATGGGGGAGACAAATCAGTATAATTTTATAGCTAGACTCCAGAGAATGGTAAAACCAGATTTGCCCCTTCCCACCAATTCCCCTGCAACGCTGGCTGACATTTCTGTAGTGCATGTAATCCAATGATCCCAAAGCTCAATAACTTTTACCTGCTGATTACAAAACTATATGTATAGGACAGAATCATTTTACTCCTCCAGTTGAAATGCAGTCATTTTGGGGGTGAAAGAAAGTAGACTTTAAATAAAGAGCAGCTACAAAAGAGTTCAGAGCAATGGGACAAAGCACTGAGATCTGCCAGATGCGTCAGCAGTCTGATCACTGAAGCCTCAATTAGTTCCCCTCGGAACGTCTGACTGAATAACGAGCTAATCAGAAGGAGAAGCTGGGGAGGTAAGAAACTAATTAGCCCCCAAGCTGACCAACAGGATAAAAGGTGGGAGGTGTTACTGAGGAGAGGGCTAGCTGAGCCTGGACTGAAGGAGCTCCCTAGAGAGAGAGGGAGACCTCCTTTCTTCCCAGGACCCTAGCCAAGAAATGTTGAAAGAAGTAGAGGTTCAAACTGTGATGTTGCACTATATGGGTGTTGGTGGGTGGGTTTAGAATAAAATATAAACTGCACCCAAGAAGAAAGTGGGTCTGAACAGTTTCTAGGGCATCACAGGATGGGGACAGAGCGTGGCCCTGTCACAGGCAGAAAGTGAAGAATACCATATCATACTGAAACGACACATGAATTTTTGGTTTGGAGAATGTAATTTCCTAGTTGGAATGTGGCCATGACATGGGATTAAAATCCTGAAGAATGCAGCCATGGCATCTTTAATGACCACAAGTATTCAGGATCCTGGTTTTACATTACATCCAAAAGTTGTCATGAGCAAACACTGGCTAGGCAGGTATTTGTAGAGAAGCCTATAAAGGTAGGAACCCTGTCCCTAGCAGGCGATGCCAGTTTCACCCAGGGATAAAACCAATCTGGCTGAGTTTCAGTCATTAAGACTGGAAAAATGATGATAGATTAGGGGAAGCAGTAGGAGGATCTGGTGAAGATTACATCAACCCGGCTGACGGAAGGTATTTATCCAACACTTGTGACTCAGGCTTGCCAGTTAGGTGCATTGCTAGATCCCCAGCTGTTACATGATCATATAACTCAGCAGCAGCGCCCAGAAAGGCTTTTATTCGTCCACATCTGTACAGGAAGTTGTGACCTTTTCTTTCGGATAGCCACCATGATCCATGCCTTTATCGCCTCCGGATTAGACAACTACAATGTGCCACTCTTTATGGCGCTACACTGTAAGTTCATTTAGAAACAGAAGCTGGTGCAGAATACATCAGCCTGTGTATTAAGTAGTGTACCCCACCAGCACTTTGGGAGCTTCATCCACTTCCTTCAGGTTTCTGGGTGGAGGTATAGGTGTGTTGACTGCAAGCTTGAAAGGGCTTGGAGCCTTCCACCTGAGAAACCAACCTTCTTTCTGTGAGACATTGCCACGGTTACAATCAAGTGATGCATTAGAGCAGAAACTTTCTTGCTTAACAAGAAAGGGAGCAGTTGGCAGGGTGGTCCTCTATGACGGCCCTTCAACTTTCATATTCATTCCCAACCTTTCTTCCAAAATAGCTCAAATTTTTTGACCTCGAGGCACTTACTTTTACATACTTTGAAGGCTTTTTTGTTAATTGTTAGGGTGGCTGACGGTTGGGAAAGGTTAATATTCTACATAAAAAATTAAATAAAAATAAAACCTCACGGCCCAGGTCTGCATGGTGAAGAATATGTAACGAATTGGACCCTACAATTAGGACAAACATTATTAGTGGAGAGAAGAGGGAAATTAGCTCTAAAATCTAAAAAGCAGCAACCAAAAGATCTTTATGTAATCTGAAGAAAGAAGCCACATAAATATTTTAATGAAACTAGATCTGCCTTTCTGACATGCTCTTCTATCAGGAACAGAGATTTTATCACTACACAGAAGCACCCAGACATTGATTTTTAAACTGCTAGGAAAGACCTGTCAGTTATAACTGTCTCAGCTGCTGCAATAGATATTGTCATATATGCAGAGTCTACTTCTGCTCTCAGTTACACCTGATGCAAATGAGATGAAGATTAATGGAGCTAAACTGATTTTAGATGCCAAACGTGGCTAAATTGGTTATTTCAGTGGAATTGCAATGGTGTAACCCAGAACAGAACATGTCCCACACCATAAGTGATAAATCCACAAAATCTAAAAACAAAGAATTATTGGGACAACAGGTAAGAACTCTGAAAAATAAATACTTTTACAGGCTGTGGAAATCCATTTCAAATCTCAGCATGCTAAAAAGCAACAATGAGGAACTGATGCCCCACCCCCAAAGAAAACGTTGCCTATTATTACACATCCCACTCCCACAACTATTGTCATTCCCTAAAGAGATAGCGTGTGTCTGTAATGAAGATCATTTGTATTGCCTGTGGTGTCAAGGGCTAAGGGGTTGGGGGCCTCCCTTTGACAATGGACTAAGATGAAAGATCAGTTTGAAAATGGTTTTGCAATTAAATAAATTCATATTCAAGATACGAGGATATAAAGTCAGCTCGTGAAATGAATTCAACAGGGCCCTATGAAAACAGAATGGAAACTATATGCAATGAACGAGAATAAAAATGGATGGATAGACAAATATATAGGCCCCTTCACAACAGGGGTCTCAGTGTCACTTTTGCAGCATTTTACTATCCCCCTTTTCTTTTTTAAATACAAAGTAAACATACCCACATGGGCACAGGGACATTTTGCACGTGATTTCGGTGAAAATAGTGCTGCTCTTGTTAACATTTCGTGACAACCTCCCACGCTACAAAAACACAACACTTCAGCACTGGGAATAAGGCAGATATCATCCCAAACCACTAGAAGGCTCACCAACTCCACAATTTGCCAAAAGCACATTTTACACAGTATCACCAACAGTGCAGCCTACAAAGCCAGTACCTTTGGTATCGAGGAGTAGGGTCAGTGCCCAAATAAGGTAGGTACATCACACCCACTGGAATGAATCCTTGACACATACCAAGCATACCAGCACTTTCCTTTGGTGGCACCTGCTGTGACAAGCAGAGTGGACAGGGAGAAGAGCAGGAAAGAGATGCACAACACTGAGATTTATTTTACATGGAGGCGGGGCAGAAGGCTGGCTGAAGCAATACATGGGGGAAGTGCAGCTGCTGCGACTTGGTGGCCAGCTGCTTTTCTGTATGTCTCAGGCCCATCCCAGCTCTGAGCAAATGCAAAAAGACTTAAAAGGCAGCCATTTTGTTTTCTTTTAACTCTTGCACACCAGTGACTAGAGTCCAGATTGTCTCCAGCCCAACAAATCACTGATATCACAGGGTACTTGTAAATGGAAGCAGTTTAGGATGAAAGAAAGTGACATAGCAAGAACTGACTCTATATCCAATTGTGTTCACTGTATACGTCAGCGGCTTGAAATAAGGAAGGAGCAGTGTCGAAATCTGCTGATGGCACAACACTAGGCAAAACAACCTGTGGCAGCAGGGGTGGGAGCTGGCAATAAAATACAAAAGGACTTGGGAAGGAAAGAACTCAGGCAGATTCAAGTTAAAGTATGAAAACACTGTGGGAATAAAGAGACACACAAAAAATTTAAAAAGTGATCATATGCCCTCATTGCTCATAACCAGGGTTGTGTGTATAATGCAATTTTGCAACTGTCAGCATGGCTACAGTGGCGTGTGTGTTTTAGTTGCTGCATAAATGTATTTCAGAAGCAAAACACTCCTTTAAAAGAATTAACTCTCTAGCCTTCAAGGTCACAAAGAAAACCTTTCAAATGTCAACTGAGATCTTGTCTACTCTGGGAATTGGCCCCAAATCCAACAATCAATTGATGGCCAGCCACTGCACCAGTACAAACCCCAAATACAGGCAAGGGGAAAAAAAATCAGATTTACACTGCTCCTCTTTACACAAGGGAACATTCAATAAGATTTAAAAGGTGCAAAATTCAAACTGAGAAAAGGAAATTAATTACATATTATGTGAAAAGATACTATGGCAGTAAGTTAAGGCGTTTAAGGCCAAGATCTCAACAAGATTCAAAAAAGGGATTGGACATTTATATGGGTATCAAGAATATCCAGACTTACCATAACAACAACTTTTTGTAGAAGGGATATTAAACCCCATGCTTCAGGGCTTAATCCAATCTCAATCTATTATTAGAGATGAGGATGAAATCTATTACGAGTGGCAAGTTACCTTACACCTGCCTACTGCAGAGTCTCTTAATTTCCTCTGAAGCAACTGGTGCTAGCCACTGTCAGAGACCGGACACTGGAGTAGATGGACCTTGGGTCTGATCCAGTATGACAATTCTTACCTTTCAATGAGTTTACCCTAGTTTCAAGCAGGGTTGAGCTCCACTGAAGCTGTGGCTTTCTTTGTCTACACTTGGGTTTACATTGAGACAGCTACATCAATGGCACTTGATCCTATAACCTGGCCTTATCTAAGTTGTTGAGTAAGGACTACTCACATAGGATGATTAATTAGTTTTAATTTTCTAAGGTGTCTCCATTGCTTGTGGGATTATCACTGAAAGGGCTGATGGAAGAATTGTGCTCGGGAAAGGATATGTACGTGGATGGAGATCATTAAAGGAGGATGCGGCATGGAAAAAGGCATAAAGTGGAAAAAGGAGAAAAAACAGTTGTCAGATGGAAGGCATCAAAGGAGCTGAAGCAGTGGAAAGAAATGAGCAGAGATAAAGGAAGAGATGTTCAGAAATGTGAAAGTGGGGACAAGGAGCATAAACTGGGAAAAGGGAAATAGCATAAAAAGTGAAAAGTTATTGGTTCAGGTTTTATACTCTGACATGTTAATGACACAGACAAGGAGAGATTGCTTTCAACTATGATGTATAACCTGATAACATTTTTTTTCAGTTATGTTCCTTGTAACAAACTGCGACAGAACCTGTACTCATTGGTAAGAGCAACTAAGAACTAGGTTGCATGTTACAGAACATACTGTTTGGTAAGGAAGAGTAAACATTTCATTCATCATAGGCTTGTCTATATGGTGCTTTAGTCCACACCAGAGGGATGCGTCTGACAAAGTGGGTGTTTACCCACGAAAGCTTATGCTCCAATACATCTGTTAGTCTTAAAGGTACCACAGGACTCTCTGTTGCTTTTTACAGATCCAGACTAACACGGCTACCCCTCTGATACTTGACATGAGAAGGATGTAAATTTTAATCTGTACTAGTTTGTTGTGCACTGCCTGGCTTGTGTAGACCCTGCTGACATGCACAGAAAGTTCTCTATTGGGCTTTAATGTAGTCCTGCTTCAAATAGTACTACATTAACCAGCACTAGGGAACTTTTAGCGAATGTCAGCAGGCTCCACATGGATAAGATAGTCCACACTAGCTTGTCATGCACTAAAATTCACACCCTCCTGGTGCGGACTAAAGCACCATATAGATAACTCCAAGATGTTGCGGATATGGCAGCTGCACAAAGTACTATAACCACTGATCAATACCATGCCATTTACCTGTCTCGGGGGTGGGGGTGGGGGGGAATCTTTCCTTCTTCCAACACCAGCAACTTGCTATGTACAACCTAAAAGGTTATATTATCCCACCGCCTCCTATCCAAAGGGAATATTATTTATCTGTCTAGTGCTCAAAGTGTAGTGGCAGTTCTAATGGAAGATGAAGAAAGCAAAGAAAAAAAACAAAACAAAGCAAAAAGCTGGTAAAAGTATTCAACTTACTTCGCTTGTAGGGAAGCAAGGGCCTCAGGAAATTTGTTGCTTAGAAATAAATCCACAGCCATCATACATTCATCCAGGGCTACATTCAGGTCTGACGCAGATCTGTCAAAAAAAATATTAAAGAATGACAAAACCTACTACTTCCAATCCTCTGTTATTGAGCTTCTCATTTCTTGTAATGACAACATTTATGAGAAGTCCACTAATACACCACATAACAACTAACCCCCTAGCTTTGTAGTAAATATGCTGTCAGGAAATAAGAAACTAGTTATCACTTTAGATATTCCTTTATCTGTCCCTCATTTCCTCTCTCTCACACAGCCTCCACCCATCACCTTCTGGTCAGTTTCTACTATAAGATCTTAAATTCCTTTGCATTAGGTTTGTAAGACAGAGTGCCCTCTTGTCTTGGTGCCATGTTATCATATACAGACAGCATGTCACCACCTAAAGATGCACCATCCTCACATTATGACATTTTCAGATTCAAATTAAATCCAAGGCTCGTTAAACTGCCCTGCAGATTCTAGGCTCACTGATCCGAATTGAGATCAGCCCATAAATCTTCGGATTGGTGGTAACCCTTCATTCAATGCCATTCCTGAGCTAGTAAAAAAAGCTACAAAGACAAAGTGGTCCCTGCCCCAGAAGTAGAGAATAAGCATTGCCCCCTTTCACCCTGGAACAAAGGACTAAACGGACTCGAGATGGGACCCAAGCCGCACAGTTCAGGTGGTGGTTAAATGCGGGGTTTGGGTTTGGTCCATTATAGAAATAAGGACCAGCTGCAAAGTCTGGATCCTTACCTAAACGTTTCCAAAGTTTGGTGATGGTTGTGTTCTGACCCATCTAGTGGCACCGAGACCACAGACAGAGACATATATATATATCCTTAGCTAAGACCCATGCAGTAGAGGCGTTACAACTGGGGGTGCTTGTCCGGGATTTCAATTGGGAAGTCTCTGAAGTGTGGAACACGCTTCCTCAGCCAGGGGAAGTATGTAACCACACACCTCCTGGGTGTGGTGTTCTCTCCCATCTAGTGGCTTGGAGACCACTTACAGAGAGAGAGATTAAGGAGTCTGCTCTACAGCTTAGCTAAGCCATATGGCTTTTAGCTCGTGCACTGAGCTCCAGAGGCCCCAAGTTTGATCCCGCCCACTGACAACTTGGGTGTCGGCGTTACAGTTGCATCCAGGGTTTTGGTTCAGGTCCATCTCTAAGATATCCAAAATTAATAAGGGCAGAACAAACAAACAAAAAACAACTGATCAGACCCTTCCTTTACCCTACCTACCCTGTAAGATGAGAACAAGGGCTCTCAATGAAATTAAGGAAAAATATTTCTTCCTACAGCTTGCTATCAGTCTACGGATTTCATCACTGCAGTAGGATCAGAATGTCAAATACTGTGCCTGGATTATTTTATAATAAAAACATTAGTAGTTAAGCACGCTAGAATATGGTATAAGCTGATCATTCCAGAGGTCAGAAAGCAATCATCCCTTCAACATGCAGCATAACTGGCTAGTTGCAACAGGGTTCCCCCTCCCCCCCATCTTCTGAAGTCACTGCTTGAGACAAAATACTGGATTTGAGGGACTAATGGTCTCGGACAGCATGGAAACGCCTACATACATTGTTGCTGGAATGGCCTCGTGGCAGCACTGTTTAACCCACATTTTGTGCGGCCATCGACCACAAAGTATGAGAAAGAAATAAGTCACTACAGCTATGTATATTCAAATCAATTCAAATATCAGCCCCAAAGTGCTAGTTTGAGTAAAAAATAGCTGCAATATGCAGGTGAAAAACTAAATGCAGAATAGCGTAATCAGAGGATTAGTTCAGTGCCTTACCCTGACTGCATCTGTTTTCTTTAGGAGACTCTGATATTATGGCCTGATGTGTCAGGCTAATCTTTGATGAGTGCTTCTCAGATGGTCTCAGGATGACTGGTAATGAGATAATAGACCATCTGAAAAGTTCTGGCCAAAGTTCAAACCAAGACATAAAATTGTTGTACATGAAATGGCAGAAAGAACAATAGACTTTGCACTGGCAAGGTTAATGTACTCTGGGAAATGTTGAAATATGGGTATTTTGCACCTTTTAAAGAAAGACTAGATTTCATTAGTACATGGTGCGCAAGCTAGTTTGGGTAATTTTTACAAAGTAATAAAGACTCATTTTCTCCTCCATCTCTCCCCGACTTTGGTTGCTCTAACTAACAAACTGTCTTGTGACTTGGAATCTGTTGCTTCCTTTTAAAAAAAAAATTGCAAACATATAACTATCAAACTGAAAAAGAAATAGACCTCGAAAACAGGAAGTGTGCTAACAATATCACCCTAATGAGAAAGAGATCAGAGCTCAAAATAAGGCAATGAGAGGTTAGTAATTACACTGAGGACTTTGCAATAATTTTTCTTTACAAAGCAAAACACTTTATTGAAGAAAAACAGCATGATTTTTTCCATGCTCAAGAACCAGGCTTAGAAATTTGAGAGAAACACATTATGTGACAGTGTCTCATAGCGCCTGTATCTTCACACTTTTCAGTTGTGCTACCTATTGTTCTCCTCCTGGAAAGACTTCAGACATTGATTAGCCCCAACATCCCCGTGAGCCATTGTGTGTCTAATACAATCTAATGTATGAATAAACTATACATCTTAGAGCCCCACTCTGAGCCTGCTATATTTACTATTTTAAAACTGTCATCTGTAGGCTGAGTGTATTACAGTTATTTAACCTATGCCCTTCAATATAACAGCATATTTAACATTGATCTGAAACATGTTCTCATCTAATTAAAAGTCTTTAGATGTTATTACTAATAAGATTTTTTTTTAATTATTTACCTTTGTGCAGAATGTTGATTTTTGTTTTTGTTTTTTAAGTACAAGTACACTTCCTTGTGAGATTCCTTTTTACAAGAGAAAAGTGCTGGAAGTTTAATACTGTAAAAGTTTAAAGTATACATAAAATATCTGAACCCCTTGGAATCCTTTCTAAAAGAAGAATGCTTAACACAATCCCATTCTCCTCTCAGCAGCCACAGTAATGCAAGTTACACACCTACCTTCCTAGTGTTCTAATGAAACTAGGATATTTGATGCACTCACTGAGTAAAGAAAGCAGAATGCAAGCAGGTCAGGTGAATGCCATTTAATTATAAATGATACAGATCCTAATCTGTTAATATAGTAGTTCAAAGAAGAAATACTTTAGAGAATACTGAACATTTTTGCAAACTGATTAGTCATGCTTCAGTGCGTTGCACTTTCTCTGATGCCTTCTCTCAGATATAAAATCAGCCCTGCTTCAAATCCAAATGTAAGTAACCGTATATCTGTACTTACCCTTCTAGTAAGTCTCCGTTGTCTTTTGACATGGTCATTTGCACTGTATAGTGAGTGTGGAAATCAGCAGCGTGAATTACCAAAAGACATCTAGCAGCAGCAGGCACTCCACACCACTTAACCAGCTCAGAATGACAGTCACACTAAGCGCAGGGCAGGGCACGGTCTGCCTGCCTGCAGAGCATGGCATATTCACTGATTGGTCATTACGATAAAATAAAGGGAGTTTCTGTAGTTCAGTTGTAATATCCTATGCATGAGTGATTTGGGAATCATGCCCTCTGCGGGGCTAGGCATTGCTCAGTCAGAGACTCCAGTTGCTGATGCCCCTACTGGCTGAACAGGTACTACTGCATTGGGGGGAGGGTTAATATGGGGCCACACACCTAGGGCCATCCCTCCCCACCCCAGCTGGACCCATAATGGTATAGTGGGTGGAAACACTCTCCCCCTCACCACATGGACTTGGCTAGCTCCTCTGCAGTTTTCTCCCAAGTAGGGGCGCTGGAACAGTGTTTATAGTGGGGGTGCTCAGAGCCATTGAACCAAACTGTAAACCCTGAATCAAATGGAAACCACTTCAAGCCAGGGGGTGCGGCAACACCCCCCCACACACCCTTAGTTCTAGCACCTACACCACCAAGAAACTCCAGGCAGTAGGAGCAGAAGCAGCTAAAGGCGGGACTGGAGATCTGTTCCTTCAGACATTGAGAGAACTTTCTAGTTTTGACGGGACTTTCTCTTCCCTGTGCTGATTGGCTGTTTGCGCCAACCCTCCCACTCCCTCACCGTCTCTTCACCTCAGCCTCACGCCACATCTGTCCCTCTTTCGGAGTGGCGGAAGCTTCCTAACAGTGTGTGTGTGGGGGGAACACTGGTACCTGAACCATGGCCTCACCCCCCATCCCACCTCTTCCCCCAAAACCCCTCCTCCCCGTTCACCCTTATAGCCAGTAAAAAGTGGGAGGGCTAAAAGTGAGGGGGCCATGGCCCCCGATTCCCCCGTTCCGGCGCCCCTGCCCTCTTACCCTCTTCTCTCCTGACTTGTCCCCCTCCCTTCCCATTTAGCTTTGTGGACCTAACATGGTGTTTGCTGGCCTCCTACTGGTCACACTGCTTGTGTGTGTTCTACCCTCTTTCCCCACTGTGCGTCTGTCTTGTCTATTTACATTGCTGCTTTTCAGGGTAGGGACTGTGCTGTTCTGTGCCTGGGCAGTGCCAAGCACAATGGGGCCCACTCCCTGGTTGGCCCTGAGGCCCTACTGTAACAAACATTAAACAACAAGCAGCTGTGAAGCTGATGTCCCATTAGACACTAGTAATGGTGGATAGAGGGGCAGCTTAAAGTTTTGATTTTATGTTTTAGCCCTCTCACCCAGCCTGTGCCTGGTGTTCGTCTTAGATGATAAGTAAAGCTACGATTTTGTCAGGGATATTTTTATAAAAGTCCCTGACTTTTACTAAAAACATCAGTGACAAAATGGGGAGGGAGGAGGGTCCAGCACCCTGTCCCCTCCCCCCCACCTGCAGCAGCTGGGAGCTGCAGGGTCCCCATTGCCCAGCGGGGCTGGAGCTGGGGCAGTCCCCCCGCCACCTCAGCCGGAGGTTGGGTAGCTGTAGGGAGCCCTTCCAGCAGCTGCTGATCAGCTCTGGGGTCCCTCTGCTGCTGTCGGAGGCAGCTGGGAGCTGCGGGCTGGGGCGGTGGCTGCTCACAGAGGCTGAGCAGTTGCTGGGGGGGGACCCTACCAGTGGCAGCAGCTGGCTGGGGGGCTGCAAGGGGCCCTCCTGCCACTGAGCAGCCCCGGGGTCCTGGGTCCTTCTGCTGCTGTTGCCAACGGCTGGGCTGGTCAGGGTTCCTGCCAGCGGCAGCAGCCAGTCAGTTGCAGGGGTGCTCATGCCAATTGGGGAGCTTCCACTGAGCAGCTCCAGGGTCCCTCTGTTGCCATCGGAAGTGGCTGGGAGCTGCAGGTAGTGGGGGTACCGGCTGCTCGCAGAGGCTGAGCAGCTGCAGTGTGGGGCCCTGCCCGTGATGGTGGCTGGAGAGCTCAGGGATCCTCACCGGTGCCGATGGCCGGTCAGTTGTGGGAGGTCCCACCACCTGCAGCAGCTGGTCCCCCATGGCCCGAGGAGGCTGGGCTGCTGCAGGGGTCCCCCACTGCTGGCTTCAGCAGATGTTACTGAGCATGCTCGGTACACCCTACTTAGCAAATTCAGTCAGATAGCGGTTTTTCACACTACAGGGTGGCTGGTCCGCTGTGGGGGTCCTCAATGTCATGGAGGTCGCTGGAAGTCACAGATTCCGTGAATTCCGCGACCTCTCTGACATAATCGTAGCCTTACTTATAAGCTCTCCAGGACAGGAATTGGGCCCTCCTGTTTATATATGGACAACATCTAGCATGCTGTGGACACCATTTGTAATACAAATAACAAATCGACCACTGATTGAAGCTTTAAAGCTTAAAATAGATACAAGAGTACCTGTTTCTTCCATCTAGTGTTTAGTGCATGGGGCTACGTGCCAGGATTTTTTCTGCTATCCTAGACATGACACTGAAAGGAGAAATTGCAGTCTGAAAAGACCCTTTTCAGGTAACCACGTGCAGGAGTCTCAGAAAAGATACTAGCAACTAAGGAGAGCTGCTAACATTTAAGACAACATGAACACTCTCATGCTTTAGGTCAGTGGTTCTCAACCAGGGGCACATGTACCCCTGAGGGTACACAGAGGTCTTCCAGGGAGTACATCAACTCATCTTGATATTTGCCTAGTTTTACAACAGGTTACAAAAAAGTACTAGCAAAGTCAGTACAAACTAAAATTTCATACAGACAAAATGAGAAAGTAAGCAATTTTTCAGTAATAGTATTCTGTGACACTTTTGTATTTTTATGTCTGATTTTGTAAGCAAGTAGTTTTTAAGTGAGGTGAAACTTGTTACACAAGACAAATCCGACTCCTGAAAGGGGTACAGTAGTCTGGAAAGGTTGAGAACCACTGCTTAGGTTTCTACTCAGACCTAAAGTGAATACAGATTTATGTAGACTATAAGTAGAAAATAGGAAATAATCACCCCCTCTCAGTTAGTGGTTCTCTCTTTTCTAGTTTCTCTCTCTTCTACTAACACCACATTTGTATGGAGGAAAGTTATTGATTTAAACCACACTTATTTTTCTTCATTTGTTTTATATATGTACAAATACTATACTTTATTATATTAAAATGTGTCTGTATCCATATACACACACTAATTATACACAGACAGAGAAAGTTTCAAGAGAATACTTGAGGGCTTTAGTTAATGTGTAATAATTCATGCCTAGGTGCTGTGGCAACAAAGTAGGTGTGAATTATTACATAATAGCTAATGTGCCTGGTTAAAATTCTTGGTACATTTGCCATCATACGGAAAGCTGTGTCAAGAGGGTGGCACAATTATTTTAATTCCCCCTTGCAGAGGTTAGCTATTATATGCCGTGTATTTAGAATGAAGTGGCATCTTTGCTCACTGGTTTGAGCTGGGACAAGATTATGCATCTTTTTAACTGGCTACCTATAAAGTTTCCAACTGATTTTAAGTTGACTTCGCTGGTCTCGTATGGTGAAGGCTCTTGCTGTTTCTTCTTCAAGCCTTGACTTGGCAAGTATCTGTGCTTTAAACCCACCTGCCTTTTATGAACTCCACTACCACAGCCAGCAATACCTTTGCTGAGCTAGCCCCTAGAGGGTGCAATTTGCTCTCTAGACAGCTATCGCAACCCCCCTTTTTTTTTTTATTATCATTATAAGGTTGGTTTTGTTTTAGTTAAAACCACCAATACCTCCATATTTAGGACCTCCTCCTGTCCATCTTTCCTAGAATCCCCTTTCTAGTTTGCTCTATTTGTTTGCAGGTTTTAGAAGGACAATTATATTGTTTTCATTTGTGATTTTTATTACTTATTCATGAAATCATCGTACTCTGGCTTGGGGACCTCTGCAGGTGTGCTTTATAAAAATAATTATAACGTACCCTGTGATGCACTGAGCACCCTCTATTCCCATTGACTTCATGGAACTTGAGAATATTCAGCACCTCTGCAGAAGTGCTCAGCACGTGGCCTGATTGGGCTCTTTTTGCTTAAATATCAACCTCTGAGTGCCTACAGCAGTACTGTCCACAGGTGCAACATTGAACATTGTTTAA
This sequence comes from Chrysemys picta bellii, assembly GCF_011386835.1. Taxonomy (NCBI): domain Eukaryota; kingdom Metazoa; phylum Chordata; order Testudines; family Emydidae; genus Chrysemys; species Chrysemys picta. Next base: position 10,082,933 of record NC_088798.1, read on the forward strand.
TTATTAGTCCTCCGATATATTTTTTTAAATGGTAAAAAAAAAAAAAAAAACAGAATCAAGGTACTTTTCATGATTAAAAATTATTCTCTTTTGGAAAAAGGAAATTGAAATCTGTTTCTTTACAGATTTTTCATTCCATTGTGTGTATGGTACAGACTCATTCATTATTGTAAGGTTGCTACTGAGTGCTATGCTGCACACATCCTTATTTGTTATTGCAAAATTACTGTTCCATCCTGGGGCACTGGTTTTCTTTCCCCTCTTGCTTCCCTCTTCCCCCCCCCCCCACCCACCCCAAGAAAAAAAAAAGTCTTGATGCTTGTATTTTGAAAAATTAAACACCGAAGGGGAAATCCTCACCCCACTGATTCTATGATTGCAACAGGGCCAGGATTTAACCCCAAGAATTATTACACCTCTGTAAACAGACAAAAGGGTAGGTCTAATTTGGGTCTCCCATTCTTTACAGTGGTCCCTTCAATATTACCTCCAAAACATGCAGAAGTATTGAAACAATTAAATAAAAACAGGTTAAATTAGTTTAGATAATGTTTTCACCCCTCAGCTCACAGAGAACATATACAAATACTCACTCCAGCATTTCAGCCCTTATATATGTAGGGGTAAGTGCCTTACATTTTAGACAGCTGCATCAAGCTTCATTATAAATCCACAGTATTCAGAGAAGTCTATTTAGGTTTGAGGCCTGAATTGCTTAACTGGGGAAAATGTATTACAAGACAGATAGTCAGATGAGGTTTACCCAGAGATTCTGCAGCTCCTGATCTAGTCTGATCTCAAACTAAGCAAGGTTGGGTTAGGTTGGCACTTGGATGGGAGACTCACCCCCCGCCCCCCAAGGGCATATTGGTGTTTCAGTAGGTGGTGCTCCTCTCTCCAAGTCAGTATTGAATCAATGCCCTGGGATGTTGCTGGGGGCACTAAGTTACTGGAGTTGAAATCTTTTGAGAAAGATGTTAAACAGCAGTCTTGGCCATTTGCGCACACAGTGCAAGGCATACACACCAATGGCAGAGCACAGCGCTGGGAGAGGGATTACTTACACCCAAAGAAACCCCCTAGTACAAAACCCAGTTGGTTGGACTGGATATTTAGGCTAGGAAATCCTGAATAAGAGGACACTGAACTTATACCCTAACACTAATCCTATCAATAGCGCTTTGGGAGGAACCCTCTCTTCCTCTGTAGGGCACCAGCACGAGGGGGCCCTAATCCTGACTGCAGCCTCTCCACACTGTTGGACTGAGGTTCATTTACTCAGCAGAGGAGTCTAACAAATATTTATTAAGGCAAAAGACTCAGAGTAGCGATCAATTATTCACAAGTGGGAAACCCATCAGAACAATCTCGTCACAGTTGCCTCCAGCACCAGACAATACAGCTTCAACCTCCCTTCGTTACATAAATTTAGGCCAGGTCTACACTACAAACTTACATCAGTATGTCACAGATGTGAAAAATCCACACCCCTGAGTGACAGTTATACTAACCTAACCCTCAGTGTAGACTGTAATGTGTCGATGGCAGAGTTTATTTTGTAGAGTAGTTAAAACATGGCTTCCACTACCAACTGTTTGGTTCTGGTTTTAAATGGGTTGATCTGCATATTGTTTAGGGCCTTTCTTCTCCTTAAACTAAGTTTCACCTATGTTAATGTAGCACATGTAGTTTCAATTGTCCCAGGAGAATGTCTATACTGTGTAAGCTAAGCACAATTAAAAGTGGCAGGTAACTCTGCTGTGCACTGGGAGAATGGACTAGCTTGAGCTAGCACACATCTTACCATTGTTTGGAGAAAAAGAATTAGCTCTTAGCCTGATTTCCTCAGCAGTTAATATGCTTGATAAATTCCCTTCACTAGTGCTGCCAGAAAGTGCCCTGCTTACTTGATTACTGAGCCCTGAACATCATACTGTTGCAATCTTGGTTTCTCCTGCTGCTGTAGAGATTCAGCAGTAGGCCACAGCTAGTAGGAGGCTCAGAAATGACGAATGCAATTTAAAAAGAACACTTATTTCCAATTGTATTTCACAGTTCATGGATAGTGAGAAATGCTTCTCCCCAAAGCAAAGTGAACCCCACCGAAGGATGCAGGTTTCCTTTAAGAATTTTAGTACTGACATGGAGCAAAAATGAGTAGATTGCAACATCTCCACTGCAAAACAGGTCTGTTGCTTTTTGTTTTGATGCCCAAGCCACTAAAGACTGTATGTGCGATCAGTGATACTATGGATCTCTCTCTACCACATAATTTTCAGAAATACGGCCATATATATATGGCTGTCACTGCCAAGAATACTGTCCTCTAGCACAATCACAGACAATATATAGGAGATATCAGGGCACATCTCTTCCATTTAAAGATTTTCTTTAAATGGCTCACTGCTTTGAGTAATACTGTAGTGCCATAAACACAGTATGAATCAGAGATTAGATTTTTCTTTCCTAAATGGATAATGATTTTCAATCACTTGGGAAGAGTTTCTTCTCTATTTTACAAACACTCCAAAAGTGGAGTCAGATCAGAAATAACCTAATATGAACAGCCATCTCATGACCACCAAAAGAAGAGAGAATTAACAATCAGCCTCCAAAATAGTTTAAAAAAAGTTGCTGTCTTTCCTTTTTCAGACAATTTAGAAGCTTATAAATAATTCAAGAATTAATATGTATATAAAACAAAATAGTTTTTGACATATCCGGTTCCTACCAACATCTGGAGACCATTTAGTACATCCACAGGACAGCAATATCCCTTCTGGTGCTATGTAGAAAGCTGGCAATGCCCCATATTTCATACATCTTTTTGTTCTGTGTTTTGTACAGCACCAGCATAATAGCATCTTGGTCCATGAAAAGAGCTGCTAGGGGCTATAAAAGACGGTTACTCACCGTTGTAACTGTTGTTCTTCGAGATGTGTTGCTCATATCCATTCCAATTAGGTGTGCGCGCGCCGCGTGCACGATCGTCGGAGAATTTTCTACCCTAGCAACACCGGCGGGTCGGCTGTGGAGCCCCCTAGAGTGGCGCCTTCATGGCGCTGAATATATACCCCAGCCGACCCGGCGCCCCCTCAGTTCCTTCTTGCCGGCTACTCCGACAGTGGGGAAGGGGGGCGGGTTTGGAATGGATATGAGCAACACATCTCGAAGAACAACAGTTACAACGGTGAGTAACCGTCTTTTCTTCTTCGAGTGCTTGCTCATATCCATTCCAATTAGGTGACTCCCAAGCCCAACTTAGGTGGTGGGGTCGGAGTGAGACATTGCTGTGTGCAAAACCGCTGATCCGAAGGCAGCATCGTCCCTGGACTGCTGCACTAGTGCATAGTGAGCTTTAAATGTGTGGACTGATGACCAAACCGCAGCTCTACAAATGTCCTGGATCGGAACTTGCGCCAGGAAAGCCGTCGAGGAAGCTTGGACCCTCGTGGAGTGAGCGGTGAGGTGCGGTGCTGAGACACCTGCCAGGTCATAGCAAGTCCGGATGCAAGACGTAATCCAGGAGGATAGGCGTTGTGAGGAGACCGGTGAGCCTTTCATTCGGTCGGCCACTGCAACGAGTTGCGTCGTCTTTCTAAAGTGCCTTGTGCGGTCAATATAGAAAGCCAGGGCCCTGCGTACGTCCAGAGAATGCAAACGTTGATCCTGGCGAGTAGCATGTGTTTAGGATGAAAGACCGGGAGAAATATATCCTGGTTGATATGAAATGGAGAAACCACCTTAGGGAGAAAGGCAGGATGTGGACGAAGCTGCACTTTATCCTTGTGGAAAACTGTGTAAGGGGGCTCGGATGTAAGCGCCCTGAGTTCAGAAACGCGCCTTGCTGAGGTGATGGCTACGAGGAAGGCTGTCTTCCAGGATAGGTACAGAAGTGAACAGGTGGCCAGTGGCTCGAATGGAGGACCTGTGAGCTTGGAGAGAACCAGGTTGAGGTCCCACGTCGGAACGGGCTGACGTTGTTGTGGGTACATCCGGTCTAAGCCCTTGAGGAATCTAACGACCATCGGGTTAGAGAATACCGAGGACGCGAGTTCCCCTGGGTGAAAGGCCGATATAGCGGCCAGGTGGACTCTAATTGAAGATATCGCCAACCCCTGCTGTTTTAGGGAGAGGAGATATTCCAATATGAGAGGAATAGGTGCCTGTAACGGGGACGTGGCTCGTTGTTCGCACCAACAGGAGAACCGCTTCCACTTGGCCAAGTACGTGGCTCGTGTTGAGGGCTTCCTACTGCTCAACAGAATCTGTTGGACCGAGAGTGAGCATTGTTGCTCTGCCTGGGTGAACCATGGAGCAGCCACGCCGTGAGGTGAAGAGATTGCAGGTCGGGGTGACGCAGCCGGCCGTGGTCCTGAGAGATGAGATCTGGACATAATGGAAGCGGGATCGGTGTCTGAACCGAGAGTTCCAACAGTGTGGTGTACCAATGTTGTCTCGGCCACGCTGGAGCGACCAGAATTACCTGTGCCTGGTCTCTGCGCAATTTGAGCAGTACCTTGTGGACCAGAGGAAACGGAGGGAAGGCATAAAACAGGTGGTCTTTCCAGGGAAGGAGAAACGCATCCGAGAGGGAGCCCGGAGCTCGACCTTGCAGGGAACAGAACACGTGGCACTTTCTGTTGTCTCGAGATGCAAACAGGTCTATCTGGGGAAACCCCCACTTCTGGAAGACGGAATGTATGATGTTCGGACAGATAGACCACTCGTGCGTCTGAAAGGACCTGCTGAGTCGGTCCGCTAAAGTGTTCTGGACTCCAGGGAGGAACGATGCCGTGAGATGGATTGAGTGGGCGATGCAGAAGTCCCACAGGCGAATGGCCTCTTGGCATAGAATTGACGAATGTGCTCCTCCTTGCTTGTTGATGTAAAACATGGCCGTGGTGTTGTCGATGAGAACTAACACACAGCGGCCACGTAGGAGATTGAGAAATGCCTGGCACGCCAGGCGCACCGCCATCAGTTCCCGAACATTGATGTGCAGGGCTAGCTGGGGTGCAATCCACAGGCCCTGGGTATGGTGTTCGTTGAGATGGGCGCCCCAACCCAGAGATGAAGCGTCTGTGACCAGGTGCAGAGAGGGTTGTGGGGCGTGAAATGGCATCCCCTCGCAAACCACATTGTGATCTAGCCACCAGGTGAGGGAGGTCAGGACCGAGTTCGGGACCGTGACCACTATGTTCAGGCTGTCCCGATGTGGGCGGTATATCGATGACACCCAGGTCTGGAGTGGGCGAAGCCGAAGTCTGGCATGCCTGGTTACGTATGTGCAGGAAGCCATGTGACCCAGTAGGGTGAGGCACGACCTCACTGTGGTAGTTGGGAAGGCCCTGAGCCCTTGAATGAGGCTCGTGATGGTACAAAAGCGGTTGTCTGGCAGGATGGCTTGTGCACGTCTGGAGTCTAGGACTGCTCCGATGAATTCTATTCTCTGGGTAGGTTCTAGAGTGGATTTGTCCTTGTTGAGTAGGATGCCCAACTTGTTGAATGTGTGCACTATCATGTGGACGTGAGCCCGAACTTGCTCTTTGGTGCGACCGCGTACCAGCCAGTCGTCTAGGTACGGGAACACCTGTATCCCTTGCCGACGAAGGTATGCTGCCACGACAGCCATACATTTCGTGAACACTCTTGGGGCCGAGGATAGGCCGAAGGGAAGGACTGCAAATTGGTAGTGCACCTTGCTTACCACGAATCGCAGGAAGCGTCTGTGAGGCGGGTAAATTGCAATATGAAAGTATGCGTCTTTCATGTCGAGGGCGGCGAACCAGTCTCCAGGATCGAGGGAAGGGATAATGGCCCCCAAAGAGACCATGCGGAACTTCAACTTTACTACGAATTTGTTGAGTCCGCGCAAGTCCAAGATGGGTCGCAGACCCCCTTTGGACTTGGGGATCAGGAAGTAGCGGGAGTAAAATCCCCTGCCCCTTAACTCTAATGGAACCTCCTCTATGGCCCCCGTCAATAGGAGCGTGGAAACCTCCTGTATAAGAAGTTGCTCGTGAGAAGGGTCCCTGAAGAGGGACGAGGAGGGGGGGTTGGAGGGGGGGAATGAAGAAAACTGGATAGCGTATCCTCTCTCTACCGTGCGAAGGACCCAACGGTCCGTGGTTATAAGGGACCAAGCACGGTGGAAATGGGAAAGGCGATCCCGAAAGGAGGGGGCTGGATCCTGGGGGATGACTGGGGCGCCGTCCTCGACCGCACCTTCAAAAGTTCTGCCTGGGGCCTGAAGGTGGCCTTGGTGGCCCCTGGTTCTGACCGGGTTGAGGGCCAGTCCACCTTCTCCTACCACCTCGCCCCCGCCTTCTGGCAGAGTCCTGTCTCTGACGAGGTGGAGGGGGGTAGAAACGTTGAGGCTGGGGTCTAAAAGGTCTGCGCTGGGGACCCGCAACATGCATCCCCAGGGAGCGCATGATTGTTCTCGAGTCCTTGAGGCTCTGCAGACGAGAGTCCGTCTTGTCCGAGAACAATCCATGTCCCTCAAAGGGCAGATCCTGTAGGGTTTGCTGTAGCTCCGGAGGCAAACCCGAAATCTGAAGCCAGGAGATCCTCCGCATAGCGATACCTGAAGCCAGGGTTCTCGCAGCCGAGTCCGCTATGTCCAAGGAGGCCTGTAAGGAGGTCCGAGCCACCTTCTTACCCTCCTCTACCAAGGCCCCAAACTCCTCCCTGGAGTCTTGGGGAACCAATTCCTTGAACTTCCCCATGGAGTTCCAGGAATTAAAGTTATAGCGGCTCAGGAGCGCCTGCTGGTTAGCCGCTCTAAGTTGCAGCCCTCCGGCTGAATAAACTTTACGGCCAAACAAATCGAGATGCTTAGCCTCCTTTGATTTGGGCGCTGCGGCCTGTTGACCGTGGCGCTCCCTTGCATTCACTGATGACACCACCAGTGAACACGGCTGGGGATGGGTATACAAGTACTCATAGTCCTTTGAGGGGACAAAGTACTTTCTTTCCACCCCTCTCGCTGTGGGTGGGATAGAGGCAGGAGTTTGCCAAATCGTAGTGGCGTTAGCCTGGATCGTACGGATCAGGGGCAACGCCACTCTGGATGGGGCATCCGCAGAGAGGATGTTCACAATGGGGTCGTGCACCTCCACTATCTCCTCTGCCTGAAGGTCCATATTACGTGCCACCCTACGTAATAGGTCCTGGTGTGCCCGGAGATCTATCGGGGGTGGACCCGTGCTCGTTGTGCCCGCCACTGCCTCATCTGGGGAAGATGAGGAAGATGCCTCAGGTGGCAAGGGATCCAAGGGCGGGGCCTGGTCCAATGAGCCTTGGAGCGGAGCATCACCTGCCCCTGGGTCCAGGACGTCAGGTGGTGTGGGCACGGAAGCCTCCATGCCCCCTGGAGGAGGGCGAGAGATGGTGGACTCTGGGGCCCTTCGCTCAGAGTGCACCGAGCGAGAGGCTGATGGTGGTGGAGCCCCTTGCGCTTGGTGGTACGCCCACGGGGTCCAAAACGACCAGTGCGAAGGTCCCTGAGCGGGATCCTCCGCTACCTCCTGCCAGTGGCCCATGTCCGGATCATCGGCCTGTCCCTGAGGGGGGTATGCCGATCTCGATGCCCCATCGGAGGAGCGGGACACTGATTGAGATGGCCATGGCGGTGCCGACCGCGCCGAGACGAGCTCCGGACGGTACGGTGCCGTACGGTGCCGTTCCGGAGATGAACGGTCCCTGTGCGGTGCCGGCGAACGGTGCCGAGAACAGGATCGGTGCCGATGACCGCGACGGTGCCGAGAGTCCGACCTGGACCTGGAATTGGATCTTGAGTAGGCCCGGTGCCGGGAGCGGCCTCTCGACGTCGAGCGTCGATCGTATCGGTGCCGAGAACTACGTCTCGATGTCGATCGGTGCCGACGATCATAGCGGTGCCGAGACATAGAGCGGTGCCGCGACGATGATCTTGGCCGCGAGTACGACCGGTGCCGAGGTGATATCCGGCGCCGGGACTGCGAGCGGCGTGGGGACCTGCTTCGGGACCTGGACCGGTGCCGTGGTTCTAGCCCCTGCGATGGAGGGCGCATCAAGGCAGGTTTCCCCCTAGATTGGACCGGACGAGTCAACGGTGCCGACGGTGCCGGTGGTTGGGGCGGTGCCGGCTCCGTGAGAGCGATCAAGTCTCTCGCCGTCGCGAAGGTCTCTGGGGTCGACGGGAGGCACTGTATCACCGCCGGTCGCGGTGGTGACCCTGTCTGCACCGGACTCAACGGCCTCGGAGCCGGAGTCGACGGTGCTGGAGGCACCTGTTTTCGGTGCTCCACAGGCGGACGCGGCTCTACCCCCGGCACCGGGGGAGCCGGCGTCTTCGGCACGGCAGTCCCCGTCTTATGGGATTTTTTATGTCCCGGGGATGATGAGCGGCGCCGAGGCACTTGTTGTGAGTGCGGTGCCGACGAGGTCCGGTGCCGTGGAGGCTTGTCCGACGTGGTCGGAATGGTCGGTGCCACCGGGGCACTGCGCACCGAGGTGCTAGGTGCCGGGGCCTGACGCGCCGATGGAGCGTCCGGGCTAAGTGCCGCCTCCATAAGGAGTTGCCGGAGCCGAAAGTCCCGCTCCTTCTTGGTCCTCGGTCTGAAGGCCTTACAGATCTTGCACTTATCTGTCTGATGGGACTCTCCCAGGCACTTCAGACACGAGTCGTGCGGGTCACTCGTTGGCATAGGCTTAGCGCAGGAGGCGCACTGTTTGAAGCCGGGAGCCTTGGGCATGAGCCCGGCCACGCGCCGGGGGAAAAAGGGGGAGACAACCCCCTTAGTCCCCTTTAACTATATAACAACTATTAACAAAGTGAATAAACAACTATCTAACTATATACAACTAGAACTATAACTATAACTGTGAATAACGGAATAAGCTAGGGAGAGTGGAGAACAGCTACGCCGCGCTCCACAGTTCCAACGACCGTCAGGGGCGGTAAGAAGGAACTGAGGGGGCGCCGGGTCGGCTGGGGTATATATTCAGCGCCATGAAGGCGCCACTCTAGGGGGCTCCACAGCCGACCCGCCGGTGTTGCTAGGGTAGAAAATTCTCCGACGATCGTGCACGCGGCGCGCGCACACCTAATTGGAATGGATATGAGCAAGCACTCAAAGAAGAATAATAGAATACATTATAATAAATAATATGGCAACATGAAAGGATTTGATACCCATGTTTCTCACCTCTTCTCTACTGAAGAGACACATGTGATAAAGTTCTTCTTGGATTTAGAAGAACTTGGTCAGCACTTGTATAATAATCTATTTGAACCTTTTGCCAGCTGTTCTATGACAGTGGTTCTCAACCAGGGCTCCGGGGCACCCTGAGAGGCTGTGAGCAGGTGTCAGGTGGGCCGCCAAGCAGGGCTAGCATTAGACTCACTGGGGCCCAGGGTAGAAAGGCAAAGCCCCACCGCATGGGGCTGAAGCCCAGGGTCCTGAGCCCCATCACCTGGGGCTCAAACTGAAGCCTGAGCAATGTAGCTTCGCAGGAGCCCGTGGCGTGGGGCCCCAGGCAATTGCCCTGCTTGCTACCCCCTAACGCCGGCCCTGGCTTTTAGATACAGAAAACCAGTTGTTGTGGCACAGGTGGGCCCTGAAGTTTTTAATAGCATGTTGGGGGGGCCTCAAAGAAAAAGATTGAGAACCTCTGTTCTATGAGAGACAGATTTAAATTTTATTAGAGAATATTTAAAAAAAATAAACGATACAGAAAATTTGAAGCGTTAGTTATTGGTCATTGGGGGTAACATACAGAGTATGGGGGTATGTTGGTGTTTTGGGGCTGGGCAGCACACATAGTATATACACACTGCAATGTCCCCAATGAGGGGTGGGTAACCGGTGGGCGGGATCAGGAGACAGTTGATAAACGGTGAGGGTCTATCACCCATACGGGAGGTAGAGACAGTCATGGGTATAAGTAAGCGGGCTGGGTAATGGGGATGGGGTGACCCTCACGTGGCGGGATTCAGCTAGGTTTGGTGGGTTTAGGGCTCAGGGGATAGGGTCCAGCAGGGGGTGTGTGTGGGTGCACGAGGTCTCCCCGGCTCACTCTCGGTATTGGCGGTGGCCGGTGATGTGCTCGATGTAAATGTCCCGGGACCAACGGATAGTGTCCGAGACCATTAGGCGTCTCATGAGCCGCGCGTAATGACGGCCCACCCCACAGGTCCACATCCATTTACAACAACCACAAGATCTAAGCAGTATAGGGTGACCAGACAGCAAGTGTGAAAAATCAGGACAGGGGATGGAGGGGTAATAGGAGCCTATATAAGAAAAAAGGCCCAAATATTGGGACATCTGGTCACCCTAAACAGTATTATAGCACTCTACTAAATGATTCTTCCCAGGTTTCTGGCCTAGCTGTCCATGGGACTTCTGGATAAATAAAACAGTGAGATGTAGCATTGTGATTCAGTGGATAGGACACTGCATTGTGAGCCCTGAGACTTGGGTTCTCCCACTGACTTATTTACATTCTGTTTGACCCATCTGGACAAGCACTTGAAAGAAAGTAATAAATTCACTTACTTTTAAATAGCTTTGCTTCAGCAATACTCATGCCACATTTGTGTTCCCTTTTTGCGAACATTTGAACAATTGAGATTTTATTGGCATGAATGTTCACAGAATGCTAACTGCAAAGTTACATGGGTGACTATTCCCATTAAAAATGCTTGCATGCTCATCCAGTCAAGGAAAAGAAAATACCATGTGAATTATCTGACCAATCACAAGATAGTAAAAGCTCAGTTATCAGATACTTGCAGCAAACTGTTGAAGATCAATGCACAGAAAAAATAATCCACTCCAAGCATTGTTATTGGTCATTCCAGAAAACTACAATCTGCTCATGGATATTCTGTGATGAGGAAGAAGCTATAGATGTTGGGTAAATTATTCATTGTAAACCATTTACTCTTTATAACAACCCTTAACATATTTGAAAACTTATCAGGCTACTCTTCAGTCTTTTTTCCTCAAGATTAAACATGCCCCGTTTTTAACCTTTCCTCACAGGACAGGTTTTCTAAATCTTTTATCATTTTTGTTGCTCTCCTCTGGACTCACTCCAGTTTGTCCACATCTTTCCTAAAGTGTGGCACCCAGAACACTACTCCAGCTAAGGCCCCACCAGTACTGAGTAAGACGGCACATCTACTACCTGTGTAATACACCCCAGAATGACATAAGCCTTTCTCACAACTGTATCACTGTGTTGACTCATTCAATTTGTGATCTACTACAATCTCTAGATCCTTTTCAGAATACTACCCTCTAGCCAATTAGTCTCCATTTTGTAGTGGTGCATTTGATTTTTGCTTCTTAAGTGTAGTACTTTGCACTTGCCTTTTTTGAATTTCATTTTGTTGAAATTTGTCAAGTCTCCAATTTGTCAAGTTTGTTTTGAATTCTAATCCTGTTCTTTCAAAGTGCTTGCAACCCTTCCCATCTTTGTGCCATCTGAAAATGTATAAGCACACTCTCCACTCCATTATCCAAGTCATTAATGAAAATATTGAGTAGTATCAGACCCTGACAGACCTCTGCAGGACCTCCCTAGATGCTTTGACAGTGAACCATTGATAACCACCCTTTGAGTATGGATTTTCAACTAGTTGTACACCCACCTTATGGTAATTGAATCTAGACCACATTTCCCTAGTGTGCTTATGAGAATGTCACATAGGCTGTGTCAAAAGCCTTATTAAAAAAAAAAAAAAAAAAAAACCCTAGATTTAGCACATCTACAGTTTCCCTTCTATCCCCAAGGCCAGTAACTCTGTCAAAGGAGGAAGTTAGGTTGGTTTGGTACAGTTTGTTCTTAAGAAATCCATGCTGGCAATTCCTTATAACTAGGACCCTACCAAATTCAAAGCCATGAAAAATGCATCACAGACTCTGAAGTCTGGTCTCCCCACTGGTGAAATCTGGTCTTTTGTGTGCTTTTACCCTAAACTATACAGATTTCATGGGGAGACCAGCATTTCTCAGATTGGGGGTCCTGACCCAAAAGAGTTGCAGGGGAGGTCACAAGCTTATTTTAGGGGGTCGTGATATTGCCACCCTTATTTCTGCCCTGCCTTCAGAACTGGGTGGCCAGAGAACGGTGGCTGTTGGTCAGGCACCCAGCTCTGAAGGCGGCACCCCACCAGCAGAAGCACAGAAGTAAGGGTGGTAATACCATACTATGCCACCCTTACTTTTGCACTGCTGCCTTCAAAGCTAGGCAGCTGGAGAGTGGTGGCTGCTGACTGAGGGCCCAGCTCTGCAGGCAGCAGCGCACAAGTAAGGGTGGCAATACCATATCATGACATCCTTACTTCTGCACTCCCGCTGGCAGCCGCTCTGCCTTCAGAGCTGGGCTCCCAGCCAGCAGCCGCCATTCTCCAGCTGTCCAGCTCTGAAGGCAGCGCCGCCACCAGCAGCAGCACATAAGTAAGAGTAGCAGTACTGCACCCCCCTCACAACTCCTTTTTGGGTCAGGACCCCTACAATTACAACACTGTGAAGTTTCAGATTTAAATAACTGAAATCATTACATTTACCATTTTTTAAATCTTAGGACTGTGAAATTGACCAAAATGGACCGTGAATTTGGTAGGGCCCTACTTATAACCCGATTATGCACTTACAATTTGACAGTTTAATAATTTGTTCCAGAATCTTTCCAGGTATCAAAGTTAGGCTGACTGGTCTACAGTTCCCCAGGTCCTCTTTGTTCCCCTTTTTAAAGGCAGGTACTATGTTTGGACTTCTGCAATCCTCTGGGACCTTACCTGTGCTCCACGAGTTCTCAAAGGTAATTGCTAATGTTTCTGAGATTGCGTCAGCTAGTTCCTAAAGTACCCTAAGATGAAATTCATCAGGCCCTGCTGACTTGAATACATCTAACAACTAAATATTCTTTAACCTGTTCTTTCCCTTTGTGGGCTTCTGTGTCTTCCCCCTTGTTGTTAATATTAATTGTGTTATGTATCTGCTCACAATTATCCTTTTCAGTGAAAAGTGAGGCAAAATAGGCATTAAACACCTCAGCCTTCTTATGTTGTCTGTTATTAGCCCCCTTTCCCTGCTAAGTAGAGGACCTGAACTTCCTTTCATCTTTCTCTTGCTGGCATGCTACTGGTATCAGGTGGGGAGAAAAAAAAAACTAAAATTGGGTGTCCTTGCTAGACCCCAAAGGGTGAATAAATGTGCAGTTGCCCTCAACGGAGACACAATACATTATGTAATTTTCAGTGACTTACAGTATGAAAATCCAAATATCCAGGGTACTTAAAAGTACTTTGCAAAATATGTTAGGTCCGAGTATGAAAGTTAGGTCCAGTAGCTACAGGAAGGAAACAAGAAGAATTGAGTAAACTGGATGTACTGAAAGCATCAGCAGCTGAGTCAGTGTGATGTCTAGCACATCCTTTCTTGTCTCCCAAAATTTAAACAAAATTACCCGATGCTTCTGAATAAACATTCCTTCTTGTGCCCAAAACTTACTCTCCAACAAATGCCTGTGTAATGTGGTCACAACCACACTGAGCCACTATCACATTAATCAATCTTCATTATGTAACAGCCTTGCAAAATACCATCATGAAAATGTATTAGCCCAGGCATAAAATCTACTCATCTACCCTTAAGGATGAAAAAAACCAACCTCCCCTCTCCCCGACATTTTAGTAGCCTGTTAGAAAAATTCTTGTCCAAGGAGAATATGCCAGTAGAATTGTGCAAGCCTGTTATAAACACATTAAAACATTTGGCGTTTTTAGCTCCTCACAATGGTTCTATAGGAAGTGTAAATTTGCTAATCACTCAGTCACTTCACTGCTCTAAGTGCCACATACCACTTCCCTTGGTCCTCGCCAGCAACTCTAACCAACATTAATGGAAGTTCCACGGCCGATTGAGAGCCCTTAAGACTTATGCTCTAAAACCCAGGAAACACTTTCTGTCATGGTTTTTCTAGATCAATTTAAATCTTGTATTGAAGTTATTCTCTCCTCAGTTTGCACATATAAATCCCACTAAGCCCAGTGCAAGTTACTCATGTGTGGAAAGAGGTAAAAAATAGACAACTCTGTAGATGCACTTTGAAACCACTTAATAGCCTAGAATCTGATGTTTTATAATGTACCCCAGACTGATCTTTTCATCAGTAAATGTCTTCCTTGTCCGCTGAAGGACAATAGCTTTAAGTTTGTTACATTGACTCTGATTGTATAACAAACTGTTTATTTCAAGAATCTTCATATTAGGTGGAGAGTCTATTCTCAGAGGTAAATAAGATATGCTATTTTTTAGACTGGAACACATAAGATTCCAGATCCTAGCTATTTATTTAAACACAGATTCACTTGTTAATCAAAGTTACCCCCCCCCCCCACACACACACACACTAGAAGTTTATCAGTTTTAGAAATGTGCATGTGAGAGGGCTAAGTCTTACCTCCTGCAACACTAAATGTACTTTTTTTTTAAATGAGATAAAATATTGAATTGTGCAACGGTAAGTGACAATGTTATACTACTAAGGTATGACACAAATCTTCTCAAACAAAAGCTTAAAAATAAGGCCTGGATCCTACAAACAGTTACACCTGTAAGTAGTACCACAAACTTCCATTATACTATTCACATGAGTCAAGTTAAATTTACATTTAACTGTTGCAGGACCAGGGGCTAAGTCAGTCCTTTATTTGAATGGCCTAAACAGAAAAACCCCATTAGAGCAAAACAAAAAGGAGCGAATGATAAATACTTTGTGCTGATATAGCACCTTTTACAGACTGGGAGATTGAAGAACTTGCCCAAAGTTTCACACAAATCAGCATGCCTGTTGGGAGTCAGATCCTGGGTTTCATTTCCATGTCCCTGCTGTAATAATTAGATCACACTGCTTAAAAGGCATCAGAGTTCATAAACTGAGTTAAAACAACTGAAAGATCACATGAGCTTGATTTCCTTGTTAGCCAAAAACAGAGACTCCTCCTCTCATGGAGTTTTTATTTAAACGGATGGCATCTCAGGCCAGCTCAAAAGCAGAAAACAAATCTCAAATCTGTCTTATTTGAGGAAGCAGGAACTATATGTCAAAATAGAAGAACACAACACCAGTTGGGTATAAACAAGGATTGTTCATCCAGCAAACACCCAGTCTCCATTTCACCTGACATTAAGATACCATAACCTACCTTCAAAATTAAATGACTCTATGGCACAGGTTTCCTTTACAAAGGAGTGCCTGAGAAAACTGGAACGGCTAGCAGGTGCCATCAAGCGACAATGTCATTACAAGGGTTTTCAAAATCAGGACGGAAAACGCTTTAAAACGTTTGGGACAACACAGTCTCTTTCTCCCCAGAGGCAGCACTGGGAGTTTCCATGGATTGGGGGTGAATGTATGGGCTACCTATTGCACACCAGCTACAAGAACAATCCCAGCAAGGTGTCCGCCCCCCCGACTACTAGCTTTGCCTTCTAAAACACAACGCCACGACTCCGGCTGACACCTGTGGCCAGGCCCCTGGGCCCAGCCTCTCGAGCTCCCCCAGCCCAGCCGCGCGCCCCCGGCCCCCCAGGGCAGCGGGTCCCTGCCACGGCGCAGACCTGGGCTCGCTTTTCCCGCTGCCGGATCTCCGGGCGGCTCGGACGTCCATGAACGCAGCGGGAGGGGCCGGTTGCCCGGACTCCAGCTGTGCTCCTGGCTGGGGCAAGGCTCGGGCGGATGCAGCAGCCGGCTCATGATGGGACCCAGCCAAAGCAGGCGGCGGCCTCAGGTCGGGCTCTCCCCTGGGCAGGGCCGCTGGCTCCTACAGGTTAGCGGCTGCTCCCGCTCCCAGCTGCGGCAGTTCGCATCGCTGGGTCTTAACAGGGCCCGGATTCCCGGCTCCCGCGGAGCCCCCGGGAAGATGCACTCACCCGGGCCGCAGAAACCCAGCGCCGAGCTCCAGCAGGGCGCAGGGCTGGGCCCGGGGAACCCCGCCAGGGCAGGGCGCTGACCCGACTGTTCCCGGTTCACCAATACCGACTTGTGAAGGGGGAGCCCCGCTGATTGTAACCGCACAATGGTGCACAGGGCGGGGTTCACGTGCACAGGGCAAGAGTTATGTGCAGCCTGCTGCCAAATGAATCTTCCCGAATTAAACTTTCTTGCTAGACTTTAGGTCTTTGGCTGTAGTATGTGGGTTTCTGGCTCGGTCGCGGTTTAATTCCCTCCGCCCCATTATCCCTTCCACCTTCAAAGTTCAGGTCCCTTAAATTCAATATGGCAGAAGAGTAAGGTTCTGCTCCCTGTGCCTCCCTGGACTTTATTTCTCCCTCTTACTTTACAAGTAGGAAAGTGGAGCCAGGTAACAGCAATAGCAGAACTGGGGCGTGGGAGATTTCTTGAGGTGTGTATTTGAAAAAACTGTATGTGAAAGGTCAGAGACCCTAGCTGACAGGCGTGAAGACCCATTTTTTAAAATGTCAGATATTAACAGTGAGATGAACCAGGACCCAGACTCCTTCCCCCCCCCCCCCCCCCCAGCCCTTCCAGAGCTGTTCACATGCAGGGTTTTAGTTTGTGATCATTTAACTAGACACATTTCTTATTTCAAAACTAAAGGGAAGATAGTTAAGTTTCACCATCATGTTTCCTATTTTATATAAATACCATTTCTGTTAGAGAGGTGGTTTAGGTAAGAAAATTTCAGAATTAACTCTATTTAGTGCTGAATGCCATAGGCAGTTGTCAACCCAAACTTAATAAAATTAGACTTTTTTGGGAGGGGGTATGTGTAAAGTAGGGGGTTATTTTTGATAGGGAATTAAAATTCAGAATTGTCCATAATATTAAAAGAAAACATCTAAATGAAACACTATACAGTAGTGGGTGCCGATCTGGTCACCCCATTTCAAAAAATATATAGTAGAATTGGGAAAAGTTAAGAGAAGGGCAACAAAAATCATGAATGGTATGGAGAAAATTAGTAAGGAAGTGTTATTTCACCTTTCACATGATGCAAGAACCAAGAGTCACCTGATGAAATTAATAGGCAGCAGTTTAAAACAAACAAGCAGAAGTGCTTATTCACACAACACAGTCAATCTGTTGGCAGGGAATATTGTGAAGACAAAAGAATTAGGTAAATTCATAGGTTTGAATTTAACCGAGGTTGTTTTTCAGTAAAGATTACTGGAGATAGGCCCAAACCAAATTCATTAATCCAAAACTCCTTTGAATTTTGGGGTTCAAATACCTACATTTTGCAAAGGGATTGTAATATTTGTAAATGGCCAAGCCAAAACCTCACCTGGAAACAGCCCTGAACTGTAGAATGTATGAAATCTAGATCCAAAGTTTGAAGCTTTGACTATCTCTACACCTTTCAGAATACACTGAATATTTAAGAATTAGGAAGGGTTAATAGTCATGAAAATGGAGATATTTGTGCCTTTGAAAATCTTTCTCTGCATAGCTAACCCTATACATACCAAGTTCCTTGTTAGACATTCACTTCTGGAGGAAGACTGTACATTTAGTCTATGGTAAATCTAAAGTGCTTTTCATCTTGGGTCTGTCTTTCTTTATTTAAAATACATCACCCACATAAAGTTGGATGCTGGAGAGTGCTGAAGAATAAGTACAAATCCAGGCTAATCCACAAAGGTAAGAATCTGAATAAGTGAGGAAATTGTGTCCCTCTAACGGTTTAGGCACTGCTACAGTAGCCGTTTCATCCTGGCAATATCCCACCTGATCATTAAGAAGCAAAAGGTAACAGGTTGCAAGGGAGCCCCATCTAGGCCTTGTTGGCCACACACACACACAACCCTGCATGGCAGCTGCTAAGAGTAGAAATTGTAAAATAGGGGAAAGTATAGAGAATCTCAGGGTTCCAAAAGGACTTCAGAAGAATCTCTGCCCTCCCCCACAAAAGAAAAAAAAAGTCATCCACGTGAGAATTGGAATAATCATCCCCTTATTCTTAAACTGGTATTACAGCTTCAGTTCAGCAAAATTATTCCAGAGGTAATTTCTGAGCTGTGAAAATGTTTGTGTTAACTTTTTTAGGATCAGATGAATATTTCAGTATATTAGGCTGTGCAGATACATGGAACTTTTCAGACGAGCCTGCTAGAGTAGAGGTGATATAAATAGCCCAGTGTGTAAATTCTTTAAACTAGGCAGAAACTGTACTGGAATGCATATTTAATACTGATGGAGTTTTTGTGTTGACTCCTGGATACGTAATCAAATGTACTGGTAATAGATCAATCTTAGCTTCTCTCTGGGATATTTCTGCCTCATACATTTTCATTTAATATGCATTAGTGAACTTACCAACTCTTCGTCCAACAAAGAGAAAAAGCCATAAACAGTATTCAAAGCCATTAGACACATAGTATCCCACCTTTCTAGTGTTCTTTTTAATCTTTAGCAGACCAGCACTATATTGTATGCACTGTAATGGAATTATGTTTAGTTCAAGCACACTTATGAATGCAGCTTTTGTTCACTCCATCTTAGTAAATAGCCAGGGTCTTCTAGAAGAAGAAATAGCCATCATTTAAGTGTAAAATTTTGTAGGACCTCCAGGATTTGAGTTATTTATTTTATAGAACTCAAAAGTGCAATACACATCTTGCAGTACAAATACTGCATGTTCTCTGCCTCAGAGCATTAACTTAGCAATGACAAAAAAGGGATATCAAGGGTAAAGATAACAAGACTACTCCCCCCTTGCATGTGAGAGGACTAAGTCCCCCCTTGCCCAACAATACCTAACACAGCAGGATAGAACAAAAATTGTATGAATAAATTTAGATGAATTAATTTTCTATGAGTATCTTCATAGAAGTGAATCATAAGGAGGAACTATTTTATCCTTGTAAGCTGGAAACATCATGTGCAGGTGAGGAAAGATTGAAAAGGCCACTATTGATAGACAAATTTTCAGACCTCTGGATGATAGCACAAAGAGTAGAGGCTGAAAGCTAAATCACTTTATGGTATTTAATATTTGCATTACATTTATTGTTTAAAGATACAGTAATCAGGAAGAAACGCTCTGTTGTTGCTATAATAAAAGCAAGAATAAACCATGTAATGGAAAAACTAGCAGTTTCAGCAAAATAAAAACTTATGGCACTCACTTATAAAAACACTCCGAAAGAAAACAGATATTCTAGCAGTCATTGTGACTTGTTGAAGAAGCCCTAAAAGTTATCTGCCAAGTGAGTGGTTAGGGCCTGAGCCCTACCCCTGGCTACTGGATTAAATCCTGATTTAAGTCAATAGGAGTTTTGCCATTGATTTCAATAGGGTCAGGAGTTCATCCACTATTCCTGACAGACAACTCTAAACCTAAGGCATCTGAAAGTAATTTTTTCCCCCAAATAGCACTTTAGTATTCTTTTTATTGTGATACTGGCAGTATACACAGACAGAAGAGAAAAGACGGTTACTCACCGTTGTAACTGTTGTTCTTCGAGATGTGTTGCTCATATCCATTCCATTAGGTGTGTGCGCGCCGCGTGCACGATCGTCGGAAGATTTTTACCCTAGCAACACCGGCGGGTCGGCTGTGGAGCCCCCTAGAGTGGCGCCTTCATGGCGCTGAATATATACCCCAGCCGACCCGGCGCCCCCTCAGTTCCTTCTTGCCGGCTACTCCGACAGTGGGGACGGGGGGCGGGTTTGGAATGGATATGAGCAACACATCTCGAAGAACAACAGTTACAACGGTGAGTAACCGTCTTTTCTTCTTCGAGTGCTTGCTCATATCCATTCCATTAGGTGACTCCCAAGCCCAACTTAGGTGGTGGGGTCGGAGTGAGACATTGCTGTGTGCAAAACTGCTGATCCGAAGGCAGCATCGTCCCTGGACTGCTGCACTAGTGCATAGTGTTCTGTAAACGTGTGGACTGACGACCAAACCGCAGCTCTACAAATGTCCTGGATCGGAACTTGCGCCAGGAAAGCCGTCGAGGAAGCTTGGGCCCTCGTGGAGTGAGCGGTGAGGTGTGGTACTGAGACACCTGCCAGGTCGTAGCAAGTCCGGATGCAAGACGTAATCCAGGAGGATAGGCGTTGTGAGGAGACCGGTGATCCTTTCATTCGGTCGGCCACTGCAACGAAGAGTTGCGTCGTCTTTCTAAAGTGCTTTGTGCGGTCAATATAGAAGGCCAGGGCCCTTCGCACGTCCAGGGAATGCAAACGTTGATCCTGGCGAGTAGCATGTGGTTTAGGGTGAAAAACCGGGAGAAATATATCCTGGTTGATATGAAATGGAGAAACCACTTTAGGGAGAAAGGCAGGATGTGGACGAAGCTGCACTTTATCCTTGTGGAAAACTGTGTAAGGGGGCTCGGATGTAAGCGCCCTGAGTTCAGAAACGCGCCTTGCTGAGGTGATGGCTACGAGGAAGGCTGTCTTCCAGGACAGGTACAGAAGTGAACAGGTGGCCAGTGGCTCGAATGGAGGACCTGTGAGCTTGGAGAGAACCAGGTTGAGGTCCCACGTCGGAACGGGCTGACGTTGTTGTGGGTACATCCGGTCTAAGCCCTTGAGGAATCTAACGACCATCGGGTTAGAGAATACCGAGGACGCGAGTTCCCCTGGATGGAAGGCCGATATAGCGGCCAGGTGAACTCTAATTGAAGATATCGCCAACCCTTGCTGTTTTAGGGAGAGGAGATATTCCAAAATAAGAGGAATAGGTGCGTGCAATGGGGACGTGGCTCGTTGTTCGCACCAACAGGAGAACCGCTTCCACTTGGCCAAGTATGTGGTCCGTGTTGAGGGCTTCCTACTGCTCAGCAGAATCTGTTGGACAGAGTGTGAACACTGTTGCTCTGCCTGGGTGAACCATGGAGCAGCCACGCCGTGAGGTGGAGTGATTGCAGGTCGGGGTGACGCAGCCGGCCGTGGTTCTGCGTGATGAGATCCGGATACAACGGAAGCGGGATCGGTGTCTGAACCGAGAGATCCAACAGCGTGGTGTACCAATGTTGTCTCGGCCACGCTGGAGCGACCAGAATTACCTGTGCCTGGTCTCTGCGCAATTTGAGCAGTACCTTGTGGACCAGAGGAAACGGAGGGAAGGCATAAAACAGGTGGTCTTTCCAGGGAAGGAGAAACGCATCCGAGAGGGAGCCTGGGGCTCGACCTTGCAGGGAGCAGAACACGTGGCACTTCCTGTTGTCTCGAGATGCAAACAGGTCTATCTGGGGAAACCCCCACTTCTGGAAGACGGAATGTATGATGTCCGGACGGATAGACCACTCGTGCGTTTGAAAGGACCTGCTGAGTCGGTCCGCTAAAGTGTTCTGGACTCCAGGGAGGAACGATGCCGTGAGATGGATTGAGTGGGCGATGCAGAAGTCCCACAGGCGAATGGCCTCTTGGCATAGAATTGACGAACGTGCTCCTCCTTGCTTGTTGATGTAAAACATGGCCGTGGTGTTGTCGGTGAGAACTAACACACAGCGGCCCCGTAGGAGATTGAGAAATGCCTGGCACGCCAGGCGCACCGCCATCAGTTCCCGAACATTGATGTGTAGGGCTAGCTGAGGTGCAGTCCACAGGCCCTGGGTATGGTGCTCGTTGAGATGGGCGCCCCAACCCAGAGATGAAGCGTCTGTGACCAGGTGCAGAGAGGGTTGTGGGGCGCGAAACGGCATCCCCTCGCAAACCACATTGTGATCTAGCCACCATGTGAGGGAGGTCAGGACCGAGTTCGGGATTGTGACCACCATATTCAGGCTGTCCCGATGTGGGCGGTATATTGATGACACCCAGGTCTGGAGTGGGCGAAGCCGAAGTCTGGCATGCCTGGTTACGTACGTGCAGGAAGCCATGTGACCCAGGAGGGTAAGGCACGACCTCACCGTGGTAGTTGGGAAGGCCTTGAGTCCTTGGATGAGGCTCGTGATGGTGCAAAAACGATTGACTGGCAGGATGGCTTGTGCGCGTCTGGAGTCTAGAACCGCACCGATGAATTCTATTCTCTGGGTAGGTTCTAGAGTGGATTTGTCCTTGTTGAGTAGTATCCCCAACTTGTTGAACGTGCGCACTATTATGTGGACGTGATCGCGAACTTGTTCTTTGGTGCGACCGCGTACCAGCCAGTCGTCTAGGTACGGGAACACCTGTATCCCTTGCCGACGAAGGTACGCTGCCACGACAGCCATACATTTCGTGAAGACCCGTGGGGCCGAAGATAGGCCGAAGGGAAGGACTGCAAATTGGTAGTGCACCCTGTTTACCACGAATCGCAGGAAGCGTCTGTGAGGCGGGTAGATTGCAATGTGGAAGTATGCGTCTTTCATGTCGAGGGCGGCGAACCAGTCTCCAGGATCGAGGGAAGGGATAATGGCCCCCAGAGAGACCATGCGGAACTTCAACTTTACTACGAATTTGTTGAGTCCGCGCAAGTCCAAGATGGGTCGCAGACCTCCTTTGGACTTGGGAACGAGGAAGTAACGGGAATAGAATCCCCTGCCCTTTAACTCCGCTGGAACCTCCTCTATGGCCCCCATAGCGAGGAGCGTAGAAACCTCCTGAATAAGAAGTTGCTCGTGAGAAGGGTCCCTGAAGAGGGACGGGGAAGGGGGGGAGGAGGGGGGGAATGAAGAAAACTGGATAGCGTATCCCCTCTCCACCGTGCGGAGGACCCAACGGTCCGAAGTTATAAGGGACCAAGCACGGTGGAAATGGGAAAGGCGATCCCGAAAGGAGTGGGCTGGATCCTGGGGGATGACTGGGGCGCCGTCCTCGACCGCACCTTCAAAAGTTCTGCCTGGGGCCTGAAGGTGGTCTAGGTGGCCCCTGGTTCTGTCCGGGTTGAGGGCCGGTCCACCTTCTTCTACCACCTCGCCCTCGCCTCCGGGCCGAGTCCTGTCTCTGACGAGGCGGGGGGGGGTAGAAGCGCTGAGGCTGCGGCCTAAATGGCCTGCGCTGGGGGCCCACAACATGCATCCCCAGGGAGCGCATGATTGTTCTCGAGTCCTTGAGGCTCTGCAGACGAGAGTCCGTCTTATCTGAGAACAATCCATGACCCTCAAAAGGCAGATCTTGTAGGGTTTGCTGCAGCTCCGGAGGCAAACCCGAAACCTGAAGCCAGGAGATCCTGCGCATAGCGATACCCGAAGCCAGGGTCCTCGCCGCTGAGTCTGCAATGTCCAAGGAGGCTTGCAAGGAGGTCCGAGCCACCTTCTTGCCCTCCTCTACCATGGCTCCAAACTCCTCCCTGGACTCTTGGGGAATCAACTCCTTAAAACTTCCCCATAGAGTTCCAGGAGTTGAAATTGTAGCGGCTCAGTAGCGCCTGTTGGTTCGCCGCTCTAAGTTGTAGCCCTCCGGCTGAGTAAACTTGCGGCCAAACAGATCGAGCCGCTTAGCCTCTTTTGATTTAGGCGCTGCAGCCTGCTGGCCGTGGCGCTCTCGTGCATTCACTGATTCCACCACCAGTGAACACGGTTGGGGGTGGGTATACAAGTACCCACAGTCCTTAGACGGGACAAAGTATTTTCTTTCCACCCCTCTCGCTGTGGGTGGAATGGAGGCAGGAGTTTGCCATATCGTATCCGCATTTGTTTGGATCGTGCGGATCAGAGGTAACGCCACCCTCGATGGGGCATCTGCTCCAAGGATATTCACGATCGGGTCGTGAACCTCCACTATCTCCTCCACCTGCAGGTCCATATTACGGGCCATCCTACGCAGGAGATCCTGGTGAGCCCGAAGATCTATCGGAGGGGGACCCGTACAGGAAGTGCCCGCCACTGCCTCATCCGGAGAGGAGGAAGAGGATGCCTCCGGTGGCACTGGATCCAAGGGGGGGTCCTGATCCCCCTGCTCTTGGGCCGGGGCATCACCTGCACTTGGGTCCATGGTGTCGGGTGGTGTGGACACTGAAGCCTCCATGCCCCCTGGCGGAGGCCGAGAGATGGTGGACTCCGGGGCCCTTCTAACGGAGTGACCCGAGCGAGAGGTCGAAGCTATTGGAGCCCCTTGCGCCTGATGATACGCCCACGGGGTCCAAAACGACCAGTGAGATGGTCCATGAGAGTGGTCCTCTGCCATCTCCTGCCAATGGCCCAAGTTTCGTTCCTCGGCTTGCCCTTGAGGGGGATATGCCGATCTCGACAGGTCCTCCGAGGAGCGAGACACCGATCTTGACGGCCATGGCGGTGCCGAGAGAGATGAAACGAGCCCCGTGGGCTGTGGTGCCGCACGGTGCCGGTCTGGAGATGACCTATCCCTGCGCGGTGCCGGCGATCGGTGCCGGGACCGCGACCGGTGCCGATGACCTCGTCGGTGCCGGGAGTCGGATCTGGACCTCGACGAGGATCTGGAGTATGCCCGGTGCCGGGAGCGGCCCCTCGACGTCGAGCGTCGACCGTGGCGGTGCCGAGAACTACGTCTCGACGTTGATCGGTGCCGACGATCATAGCGGTGCCGAGACGTAGAGCGGTGCCGCGAAGAAGATCTTGGCCGCGAGTACGACCGGTGCCGAGACGATACTCGGTGCCGGGACTGCGAGCGGCGTGGGGACCTGCTTCGGGACCTGGATCGGTGCCGAGGTTCCAGCCCTTGTGATGGAGGGCGCATCAAGGCAGGTTTCCCCCTCGACTGGACCGGGCGAGTCAACGGTGCCGTCGGTGCCGGTGGTTGAGGCGGTGCCGGCTCCGTGAGAGCTATTAAGTCTCTCGCCGCCGCGAAGGTCTCTGGCGTCGACGGGAGGCACTGTATCACCGCCGGCCTCGGTGGAGACGCCGTCTGCACCGGACTCAACGGCCTCGGCGCCGGAGTCGACGGTGCTGGAGGCACCTGTTTCCGGTGCTCCACCGGCGTACGCGGCTCTACCCCCGGCACTGGGGGAGCCAGCGTCTTCGGCACGGAGGTCCCCGTCTTATGGGCTTTCTTATGCCCTGGGGATAATGATCGGCGCCGAGGCACTTGCCGTGCTTGCGGTGCCGACGAGGTCCGGTGCCGGGAAGGCTCATCTGACGCCACTCGCGTGGTCGTCATGGCCGGTGCCGCCGGGGCACTGCGCACCGAGGCGCAAGGTGCCGGGGCTTGACTTGTGGATGGAGCGTCCGGAGTAAGTGCCGCCTCCATCAGGAGTTGCCGGAGCCGAAAGTCCCGCTCCTTCTTGGTCCTTGGTCTGAAGGCCTTACAGATCTTGCACTTATCTGTTTGATGGGACTCTCCCAGGCACTTCAGACAGGAGTCGTGCGGGTCGCTCGTGGGCATAGGCTTAGCGCAGGAGGCGCACAGCTTGAAGCCGGGAGCGTTGGGCATGAGCCCGGCCCCGCGGCCGGGGGAGAAAGGGGGAGACGACCCCCTTAATCCCCTGAACTATTAAAACAACTAGACAACTTTTAAAACTACAACACTAGGACTATAACTATAACTATAACTACGAATAATGAAGTAAGCTAGGGAGAGTGGAGAACAGCTAAGCAGCGCTCCACAGTTCCAACGACCGTCAGGGGCGGTAAGAAGGAACTGAGGGGGCGCCGGGTCGGCTGGGGTATATATTCAGCGCCATGAAGGCGCCACTCTAGGGGGCTCCACAGCCGACCCGCCGGTGTTGCTAGGGTAAAAATCTTCCGACGATCGTGCACGCGGCGCGCACACACCTAATGGAATGGATATGAGCAAGCACTCGAAGAAGAACAAACAGTATAAAACTTCTCCTGCCCATGATATATATTGAATTAAAAATTGATCTTTTTAATTTCACATTGAAATGGGGTACAATTCCTGTAACTCTGGATAAAAACTTGCTCTTTTCCCAGGGACTGTAGTTATGTTTCAAAAATTAAACTATTTGGCATATGCAAATAATACCACAATTCACACTGGAAACATGTCCAACTAGGACAAATAATAGTAATAAAATACTCTGCACTTCAACAGTGCCCTGAGGATCTCAAAATCTTTATTATTATACAATGTGTATATTGCAGTAGGTTAGGTTAGGCTTCATTGTGCAAGATGTTGTACAAACAATACATTACAAATATTAAGCCTCAACACTATTGGAAGATCGGGAAATATTGTCATTATTTAACTGATAATGAAGTTAAAAATGACTTGCCTAAGGTCATACAACAAATCATTGGTAGAACAGGGAAAGAATCCAGGAGTCTTGGTGTCTCAAGAAGCCCCACTCCATTCTTCTCCCCACTAGACAGCTTTGACTCTATCACCTCCAATCTGCTCTAATGTTTTGGGCATTGGCTACCCTCAATGGTTAGCCAGCAGTGTAGCTGTACGGCTGCAAACCCCTAAAGTTCACCATTTACGCTAGCATAAGTTGTTACACAAGTGTAAATCACATGTACACTAGTGGTTTGAACGTGTGCATTACACTGCTGGCTAAAACTCCAGCATAGGCCAGACCCAATAATTCTTGTACCAAAAGAATGGAGTAGCAGTCTTGAAACAGGTAAGGTCTTCAATTTGTGAAAGATATTGTCTAGTTCTACTAGTGATTTATTAAATGACAGCTCTGGTTATTATTGTTTTGTCATTTAGACTTGAGTTTCACAATTACAGAGGGTTACAACTCTGCAATTTTATTACAGTTATGATGAATGGAACTTGTCTGTATGCCTGCTGTCTCCTTAAGAAGGTAAACTATAGAATTAGGTTCATGGGTACCCCATTTGTCTATTAGTAACTTATACAACTGACTTTATGGCACATCATAAAAAAGCAGGCTTGCAAAATAAGATACAAGTAATTGTTTCAAATGGATGACAAATCACTTCATTTGTTACTTCATCCACTTGTATAAATTCACCTATTTCTCCCTTAGAACTGTCTCTCTGAAAACCAACTTAAGCTCTCCTCCTCTACCCATGTTGCAAGAGAAATGGAACTAGCATATGAATGAGTCCATGCTTCCTTCTTCAGTGCGCTTTGGCATGAGTATGATTTAAACTTTTTAGTAATGAAACTGTCACTTTGAAATATGGATCTGTTTCAGTGCTGAGGCTCAAATTCTGAGCACTGAATTAGGGTGTCTGGTATTTCAGTCACTGCCTAAAATCTCTGATGAAGAGGACTAGAAAATACATTATTCAGATTGTTTGAGATTTAACATGGAGATAAGAATTTGCCACAAGAAATCATGGCGATAGGAAAAGCCTGACTATTCAAACAGCATATATAAGTATATGAAGGCATAAAACTACATCACATACATAAATTATCGTTTACCCCCAAAGCACATTACCAACTGCGTATACAGGAATTACTTCATTCACCACTTCTCAGCAGCTGTTTAACAACATACTGTGTACAGCAACACTAGACAACAGTGTAGGCAAAGATTCAAAAAAGAAAAATGTATACAATTGAAACAAGGAAATTGCACGTAGTAGTAACTGGTACTTTAGCACTTTTCTTTAAACTGATCTCTACTCGCTTTACAAATGGTGGGTTTTATCACCATTTTACAATTGTGGAAATGGAAATAGAGTTATTTAAAGTGACTTGGTAATGTCAGTGAAAATTGACTATATAATCTAAGTCCTCTGCACTACGCACTTTAAAACACCGCCTGCTTAAGTAGGCAGTACAATTATACAAACTGGAATTTGGCTACAAGTAGAGTCAGCACACTGTACTGTTGTGGAATTTTTCATCACAAGTGGTCAGTGGACATTGGTTTTATGCCTTAGCCACAAGAAAGTAACTCCCACAGCACAATGCTTGAACAAAGAGAAGGGTGCCATCCCCATCACCAGCCTGTTACACATTAGGTCACAGTGGAATTCTATCTAAATATTGATAAGGCCTGATTTTCCTTAGTCTGCGAGATCTGTCATGAAGGGTCAGAATCCATTAGCTATGGATGTAAGATCTTAACTACAGTTTCTGCTAAGAACTTTTCAATATAGGCCCGGAGTCCAGAGCTTGGCTTGGGTTATGGGGGCTGGCTAATAGAGAACAATACATAGCTCAGAGGAACCTGGGGTAAACAGATAACCTTGTGTGTTTCAAGTCAGTGAGCGGAGTCAGCATAACTCCGAATGTAATTGGGCATCCTTATCAGGAGTTATAGACACATGAAGTGCTGAGAAAGGCCTCACAGTTACTCCCTAATGCAGGGAGGAGATAGTGGTACAATACCCCTCAGATCCTAGACAAAGTTCGGGGAGAGGCCTAATATGATTGACATGAGTTATGACACCCTCCCCTCAAAGATGTATGCCGGGCCTAGCCCACAGAAATGCAAGGGTAAACTTGTTAAATTAAGTACTAATTACTGCTTTTTTGCTTTAAATCTCTAGGAATGTACCTGTTGGTCAACTGAGAGAGCTGCTACCTCATTCCCCTGGACCCCCAAATTAGGATTTAACCTATACACTTTAATAGACATAGTTTGGGGGTAATTACCTGTGTGTCTGCAATGTGTTAATTTGGGCCATGGGTGGAACCATTAGGTAATCTTTTAGACCAGTGTTTCCCAAACTTGGGACGCCGCTTGTGTAGGGAAAGCCCCTGCCGGGCTGGGCCAGTTTGTTTACCTGCCGCGTCCGCAGATTCGGCCGATCGTGGCTCCCACTGGCCGCAGTTCGCCACTCCCGGCCAATGGGAGCTGCTGGAAGCAGCGGCCAGTATGTCCCTCGGCCCGCGCCACTTCTAGCAGCTCCCATTGGCCTGAAGCGGCGAACTGCGGCCAGTGGGAGCCGCGATCGGCCGAACCTGTGGACGCTGCAGGTAAACAAACCGGCTCGGCCCGCCAGGGGCTTTCCCTGCACAAGCAGCATCCCAAGTTTGGGAAACACTGTTTTAGACCATTGGCTTATTGTGCTTTTCTTGTCTTGCTGTTAGAACCTATCCAGGGGTTTGGGAAAACCCATCTCTGTCCGCCCAATGAGCACCATATATAAATCTATTGTAACTAATTGTTTTGCAGTGTGTCTGAGCCTAATAAGCAAAGTAACACACTGCCAGCGCTGTGCGTAATAAACTTCTGTGCTTGACTCTACTCAGTGTGGATTATTGTTCCTTCAGTCAAAACTATATCACAAGGTGTCCTGGGTGCAAAAAGTTTCAACTATGAAAGTAGTTTTTAATTCTGCAAAGTGAAGGCACTGCAAACCAGTTAATTCTTTTACAAAGCACATTTACTGCTATTTTTCTCACTTCCCTTAGCTTGTCAACATTTGGTAGTGGTCACTGAGTTGTGAGCATTCCCTATGCTGATTTTGGGATCCCATGCATCGAAGTTAAATAAGATACCACCTAATCTTGGAAAATTAGGTATTAATAGCTCACTATTACCACTGTTCTCTTGATTTTGAAGCAACTTCTCTTTAAAACAGGAGCATTGCATCTGAAACTCAACTGGCTAGTGACCAACGATTATCCAGGCATTGGATAAGAATTTCTGACTCAAGGTCAAAGAAATGCTGTGTTTTTCTTTGAATCCAGTAAACACTATCAAGGAACCTTGGAGGAAGGAGATTGGCATTGAAAACTCAATGGTATCAAGGCAGGTAAGGTGACTAGCCACTTTCTTTGGTTTTAGTGTATTTCTATACATATATAGGGAGAGAGAGCGCGCACGAGCGAGCGCAATATTTTAGGTGTGGAGTGGACATTAAATAAAGTTATTTTGAACCTAGTTTTCCCTACTGGTTATGGAGAGAGAGGCACAGAATGCGATAAGTAAATCTTAGTGTTCTATTTATCGTAAAGAGACAGTCTGTAGGAGTTTCTGAATAGCAGCACTGAAGGCAAAGCTTGCTCACCAGGTGGAAGGATAGTAAAAGTTCAGTAGGATGGGGGAATAAAAGGAAGAAAACTAACAGCTGGTCTGACTGGACCTCTATGGAGTTGATAAAAGGTAGATGGCAAGACATTTAGTTGTCTGTTGATACACTTAGGGCTGTCAGTACTGACTGATTCACTAAGATTTATTAAGCTTTGGGGGCAAATAGTCTTGGACTTTGATCTCTGGTTGGGGAGTTTTAAAAACTACTTCAGCACTATTGGAGCAAAAGGGTTGGAGCAAATCTCTAAATGAACAGTACAAGCATAGGCAACTTACTCCAGACAGCTGCTTTCTTGATTGGTGTGCTGTGGGCCTCTTCCAACAGCTAGATGGAGCTGGACTAGGAGAGAGCTTAAGATAGGAATGTCTGCAATGTGGATTCTTCTTGCCTTTGTGTACAGTACAGAGTAGGAACAGAAAACCAGATACTTCATCCATATTAATGAAAGTTAAAAACATGACACATTCTCCAAGGTCCTTGTATGTTTTGATATTCTCAGTTTGCAGATCTATGCAAATAAGATGACAAGTCGTCTTCCTTTTCCTCTTTCTCCACTGAGCCACCAGATTTATTATCAGTTTATTTGTCAAAACTTTAGGAGATGCACTCAGGCAGGCTGTCATTTTCTATGTCAAGGAAGATATTTTTGCATTTACCTTAAAAGCCACATACAACTTGCAATACCTATCTTTGTAGCAAATTACTGTCAGTAGAAAACCACTTAGTCTCTAGTTTTTGGAAGACTAAGAATGAGAAAGGAATGTTCAGCCCTGGTGCAACTCATTTTTGTAAGGTCTTTCCTAGGCATGTTAGCTGAGCCTGGCTCACTGTCTGGCACTCCGGATCATTTCCGTGATGGAAACTGTCATGAGTTCAATTCAAACAGATAAAGCAAAATCCTCTTTTCAGATTTTTTTAGTCCAAGGGCTTCTGTGACTTACAAGTAAACATCCCAGATGCCAGTGAATCATATTTTCAGAGTTCTGCCATCAACAAAAAAGGTTATCAGTGGAGTTGTTTCCAAAATTCTTTAACCATTTGATAGTAAATAAAAACGGGGAGGGAAAAATAACAGAACTGGGTCAAAAACAAAAGTCTAATTATGATTCTGCTAGTCTATATATTCCATTTTCAGTGAGTCTTAGATACAGGTTATAACATTTAGCAGGTGAATGTTCAAGCTTCGTCACCTAAAATCCACGTTTAGGCACCTAAATTGAAAATCAGGCTGCTTCTAAGCTGCTGAATACCTGCAACTCCTATTGAGTTCCACGATGGCTGGGATTGGTTAGCACCTTAGAAAAATAGAAGTGGCCTGACTTTGAGGTGCTGATCAATCTGAACCTGCACTGGAGCTCAATAGGAGGTGTCCTGCAGCTTTGACATGCCAGGTTGCTTCTATTTAGGTGCCTAAACAGATTTAGGATGCTAACTTTAGGTGCCCAAGTTTGAAAATTTTGACCAAAGATTCACTTTCCTTTCACACTATAGATCTGAACAGTTTATGTTCTGTCTACACGGGATTTTTTTGTTCATTGCCACCACTTTGAAGAGACAGACAATTTACTTATGTATTTAAACTTTATTTCTTCATAATTACAGGCTACTGTTAGAATTTTTAAACAAAAGAAAAGTCTATAAATAGAGGCTAACCCCATATGGCCAAGTTTTAAAAAGCTAGTTAAACTTCATAAGTAATGCCATTTAGCTCACAGCAGTGGTTTATTGGTAATCTTCAAATAAAGGTACTGTAGTCAGAGTCAGTAACATGAAATGTAACATCAAATGACTCAAAACTTTAAATTCCACACAGGAAAGCATGAATATATATAATATATACACATAATATTGTATTGGTCCACTGAGTATACATTTTTAACAAAAGATAAGAATCTGTGTAGTCCAGTTAAGCATACAATATGCAAGATTAGTGTACACTTATTACAAAGGTTGTATAGATAAGTTATGGATATTTAATACTTGCATGAGGTTTCTTTAAGATACCTTTTTTGAGCAGGTGTTTCAAATGCTCGTTTCCCAGTGCAAAAGAAAAAAGTTGTCCAAGTCAAGTCACCCATTTTCCTGAAAGAATTAAAACTGCCCTCTTCAAAAGCTCTCGCAGCAGCAACCGTCGCTAACTGGAACTCTTTAAACAAACCCAAAGTGTGGCTAATGAGTCATCCCTTGCTTCACACAAGTGTTTTTGTCTTGAGACACTTCTAATCTCCGGGAGAAATACACCAAATTAAAAAGTGCAAGAAAGAAAATCGATTGTATGCTGCTGCAGTCCAGCTGAACGCGTACAGAGTGAAAGAAGCATCATTGGGAATGACTTAAATGAATCTGACATTCTGCAGAATGGATTACATTTACACAACAGGCAATAAGTTACTTTCATTAACATTTTATCAACCTACTTTGACTCAGTGACCATAAAGAATTATAAATCAGTTTTTTTTAATAAGGTGCAACTATCAGTTGGCATTCAATAAGTTACATGTATAGAAAAAGACTGTTGTATAAAGTTAAACTGCCTTTATGCATCCTACTCTCTTCTCTATCTTGTCCAATTGCCAGTTTAGTTGTATATTGGCTCAATTAGCAGTGGGGCTTCCACAATTTGAGACATTTTGACCAACAGTAAATTCATGTGAATGATCCATTTAGTTATTCTAGGTTACAACAGAAACCCACCCAGAATATGTGATCTGTCTGCCAACCTCATGACCATGCAAAAAAGCAATTCAGGTTTCAATAAGATACACAATCTTTCCCACTTTCACACTGAATATTATCAATTAAATTTCAAGTCCAGCAGTAGAACCTTCATTAAAAAGAAAATACCTATGTATACATACAAAATACAGCACTCTACAGTTCCAGCATTACTAAAGTCTGCTCTGAAAAAGTACAAAAGGTTTCAAATAACTAACTGGTGGGAAGGGGGTCAGTGAGGCAGAGTAATTGCTATGTTCATCTTCTACTCAATCATAGTTGCTGACAGATTATACTTAAACCATAGTCTCATTGCCTGCATTATAAACTGATTTATTTACAGGTAGGAAATGTGCTTTACTTTCCTGAAACATGTCTTCTGGGAGAGTATAAATGCTAACATGAGTGGACTATTCAAATCTATAAATAACTAAAGATGGAATTCAGCAGAAATGTCCACACACCTTTTATATAGTAATATATAGTAAAAGGCTCTAGCTTCTTTATGAGACAGCACACAATCGGTACAGAAGCTAAAATGTTTTTTGTTAACATTTCTTTTTATAAATGACTCAGCCCTGTACACAATGGGTACAAAATATAGAAATGCAAGCATTCACCTTTATGTTCAATACTATGCCCCTTTCACCAAGGAATTTGATTGAGACAATATTTGCCTGTCTCTGAACTTCAGTCTAAAAGAATTACAAGTGTTCATGAAGATATCTTCACATATCACCAGAACGATGACCAGTTTCTTTAAGAAGATGAAGTCTGCCTTATCTTTTTGTATTACATAAAGACACTTTGGTGTCCTGGGTTTACAGAATAAAAATAGCACAGGCTAAAAGCTCAAGGAGAATACACACGGGAGCAGCACTCTATTAGTTGTCTGATAAACTTAATGAAGAATTTTAGGAAACTTACAAATCAAAATGGGACAAAAATATAAAGGTGAATATTCAATTACACTTGCAGGAATTTAAAACTTTTCGTACTTCCCTGTTCATAGGTAGCTTCTGATTAACATTTTAAATAGGTTAAGTATTCAGGAAAAGGGACAAAACAGTTGACATAAGACACGGTTATTTTAATCTTCATGCTTCTGATATTTCAGATTTACTGAGTGCAATAGCCAGCTCCAAGTCTTCTTGCTCTTGTTGTTTTAATCTTGCAAGTCTCTCTTTTTCTTCTCTCTCACTTTCCCTCTTAGCCCATTCAATCATGTCTTCTTCAGAAGGATACTGCAATTTTAAAAAGATAAACATATCTGACTTAATCAGAATGTAACTGCACAATTCAAGTCTCAGAATTTGAGGGCATTTGAACTGTCCCAAAATATTATATGTATTTATTGTAGTTTTAGAATTTGCCTCTGTGCTGAAAAATGTGTTTTAAGAGTAGCCTGGTACAATTTCATTTGTCGTTTAAATAAGAATTGCACTAACACAGTCCTGAAGATTAACGGTTTGATGAAAAATACCACCTGTTCAATTACCACCAACGAACACCAGTTTAAAGGTACAATCTGGCAATTTGCTAAACACCTATGCAAATTACTCAAGCACATGCTTAACTTGAAGCACGTGAGCAACCCTACTGAACAAAACTGAGTCCTAAATTTGGACAGAGAAAACAATGCTACTGCAGCAATCACTATCAACAATAAATCTGATGCCTTAGAATCAGATGTGAACAAACTGATAGTCTCTCATACACTGCAGGATCCATCTGGCACTGTGGGACAACTAGCTTTACCCTCATTTAACAGCGTGGTGCTCTTTTAAAGATATTTTTCTCAGTGGCAGTGACTGCAGAATGAACTGTACAGATAGTGTCATCAAAATATGCTTTTGCAGAGGAGTTCAGTACTAGCCAAATGCTTCTGCAGCTGCTAAAGGACAGTTACCTGTTCCGTAACTGGCGTTCTTCGAGATGTGTTGCTCATGTCTATTCCACAGTCGGTGTGCGTGCTCGCCACATGCACCGGTGCTGGAAGTTTTTCCCTCAGCAGTACCCACAGGGGGAGCACTGATGCAACACCTGGAGTGGCGCCACTATAGCGCATTATAAGGGGAGCCGCGCGCTCCCCCCACCCTCAGTTCCTTCTTGCCGGACCAACTCCGACAAAGGGGAAGGAGGGCGGGATGTGGAATAGACCTGAGCAACACATCTTGAAGAATGCCAGTTATGGAACAAGTAACTGTCCTTTCTTCTTCGAGTGCTTGCTCATGTGTATTCCACAGTAGGTGATTACAAGCTATGTGTGATGGAGGTGGCTAGGAGTTCATAGATTCCCTGGCTGAAGCACAGTCCTACCGAAAACAGCGTCATCTCTGTGGTGGGAGACGATTGCATAGTGCGATGTGAACGTGTGTACTGAGGACCAGGTAGTGGCTCTACAGATGTCCTGGATAGGGATATGGGCCACAAAGGCAGCCGACGAGGCCTGAGCCCTTTTGAGTGAGCCCTTACGATAGGTGGTGCGGGAACCCCTGCTAGGTTGTAGCAAGTGTGGATGCACGATGTAATCCACCGGGAAAGCCTCTGGGTGGAGATCGGTTGGCCCCTCATGCGCTCGGCCGAAGCAACAAAGAGTTGTGAAGGCCTGCGGAACGGCTTAGTCCGATCCAGGTAAAAGGCCAGAGCTCTGCGCACATCGAGCATATGGAAGCGGCGTTCCTCGTTACAGGCATGCGGCTTAGGGCAGAGGATAGGTAGGAAGAGGTCCTGGCCCATGTGAAAAGCGGAGACCACATTAGGGAGGAATGCAGGGTGTGGGCAGAGCTGAACCTTGTCTTTGTGAAAGACTGTAAGAGGGGTCGCAGGTCAGGGCCCTGAGCTCTGAGACCCACTGGGCTGACATGATGGCCACGAGGAAGGCTACCTTCCAGGAAAGATGAGACCATGAGCATGTGGCCAGGGCTTCCAACGGGGGCTCCATGAGGCGGGATAACACCAAATTTAGATCCCAGTGAGGGACAGGGACTCTAGCATGAGGAAAGGACCGGGCCAGCCCTTTGAGGAAACACCCAGTCATGGCATGGGAGAAAACCGAGCAGCCCTGGACCAGCGGATGGAACGCTGAAATCGCCGCCAGGTGCACCCTGACAGACAAGGGGGCCAGGCCTTGAGTCCTAAGGTGAAGAAGGTACTCAAGGATAAGTTGGAGCGGGGCAGACATTGGGGAAGCACCCTGCTCGCCCGTCCACCTGGAGAACCTGGACCATTTCGCCAGGTAGGCTTGGCGCGCGGATGGCTTCCTACTTTTGAGGAGGACACGCCTGACCTCTTCTGAACACCTTCTCTCCTCCACATTTAGCCATTGATCAGCCACGCTGTCAAACGGAGGGTGGCCAGATTGGGGTGGAGGTGGCAGCCCTGGTCCTGGGAGAGTAGGTCCGGGCAGAGCGGCAATGGCCGCAGAGGGGCCACGAGTAAGCCTAGGAGGGTCCCATACCAATGCTGCCGGGACCAAGCTGGGGAGATCACGAGGACGCGCGCCTTGTCCGTTTTCACTTTCTTCAGGACCTTGGCAATGAGGGGAAATGGGGGAAAGGCGTAAAGGAGTTGACCCGACCATGACAGGAGGAAGGCGTCGGAGATCGCGTTCCTCCCCACCCCCCCCTCTGGAACAGAACCTGTGGCAGCAGCGGTTCTGTCGGGTCGCAAACAGGTTTATTTGGGGAGTGCCCCATGCTCGGAAGAGCTGGTGAGTGACCTCCGAGTGGAGCGACCACTCGTGTTGGGAGGAGAAACTCCTGCTCAAGCGATCGGCCTGCATATTGTTGACACCTGGCAGGTGGAAAGCCTTTAGGGAGATGTCATGGGCCATACAGAACTCCCAGAGGCTGAGGGCTTCCAGGCAGAGCGCCGAGGACCTCGTCCCGCCTTGCCTGTTGATGTAAAACATCGCTGCAGTGTTGTCCGTGAGTACTCTAACCACCTTGCTGTGCAGCTGTGAGCTGAACACCACACAGGCTAAGCATATCGCCCTGAGTTCCCTGACGTTTATGTGAAGGGACAGCTCCGCGGCTGACCACATCCTTTGGATCTGAGAATTCCTTATGTGGGCCCCCAAGCCCAGGTCCGAAGCGTCAAACACCAGGTCTAGTGATGGGGTTGGGTCCCGGAAGGGAATTCCCTGGAGCATATTGGCCGGGCAGGACCACCATTGTAGCGTGGCGATCACCCGTGCCAGTACCGTGAGGACCTCGTCCAGTTTGTCCCGGGCCTGGGAGAACTCTGAGGCCAACCAGAGTTGGAGGGGCCTCATCCGAAGCCTGGTGTGGCAGACCATGTAAGTGCACGCCGCCATGTGGCCCAGGAGCTGCAGGCACGTCCTGGCTGTGGTGATGGGGGAAATTCCGTGACTGAGGCTATAAGACCCTTCAGGGTCTGGAACCTGTCCAGGGAAAGGGAGACTGTGGCCTTGGAGGCATCCAGGAGAATGCCTATGAATTCTATGCGTTGCACCAGGACCAGTGTCGACTTGGCCTCGTTTACTAGAAGGCCTAAGTTGGCACACGTGGCCAAGAGCAGGTCCACGTGGTTCTGTACCTGGGACCGCGAGGTGCCTTTGAGCAGCCAGTCATCGAAGTAGGGGAATATCTCTATGCCTCGGCGTCTGAGGAAGGCTGCCACCACCACCATACACTTTGTGAATACGCTGGGCGTGGTGGACAGGCCAAAAGGGAGGACCGTAAATTGGTAGTGGTCCTGCCCCACTAGAAAGTGGAGGAAGTGTCTGTGCCCGTCGAATATATGGATATGGAAGTATGCGCCCTAAAGGTCCAGAGCCGCATACCAGGTGCCAGGGTCCAGAGCGGGTATGATACATGCCAGAGAGACCATGCGGAACTGGCATTTTGCCATGAACCGATTGAGGCCTCGCAGATCCAGGATGGGTCTGAGCCCCCCTTTCGCCTTGGGGATCAGGAAATAACAGGAGTAAAACCCTTTCCCCCGTAATTCCCACGGAACCTTCTCCACGGCTCCCAAACTGAGGAGCCGGCCCACTTCCTGCTGTAGCATGGGTAAATGCGACGGGTCCCCCCTGCTGTCTGGGGGAGGGAGAACGGGGGTGAGACAAATTGTAGCGTATAACCCCGGGAAATAGTGTTGAGGACCCATTGGTCCGATGTTATCCGGGACCATTCGGTAAGGAACACAGACAAGCGGTTGCTGAAAGCAAACT
The DNA here is from genome assembly GCF_011386835.1 of Chrysemys picta bellii. NCBI lineage: Eukaryota > Metazoa > Chordata > Testudines > Emydidae > Chrysemys > Chrysemys picta. The sequence continues at coordinate 10,120,649 of NC_088798.1, forward strand.
TTATTGGTAGGAGGGTCCTCTCGGGGGTCCTCTGGGTACCCTCCTGCAACCAGTCAAAACCTCCTCTTGCCCTGCTGCTTGCCCCTGGAGGGCCAGGCTGCGGGGCAGAGCGAGACTGCCTCTGAGGTCACCTCTTGAGTTTTGTACCTCTTGTACGCGGGCTCGTATCTCGGCTGGGGCGCAGGGACGGAGGTTTGCACCTTAGGCTTCTCCTTGGGCGGGACGTAGAGCCCGAGGGTCTGAAGGGTGGTACGCGAGTCCTTCACGCCATGGACCTCATGTCTGTTTGTTCCGCGAACGGGTCCTTGCCGTCAAAGGGAAGATCCTGCATCACAGACTGCGTCTCCGCGGAGAGCCCGGACGGCAGTAGCCACGACACCCTGTGCATGGACACGGCTGAGGCCACGGACCAAGCAGCCGTGTCGGCTGCATTCGATGCCGCCACAGAGCGGCCTTTGTGGCAGCGGTGCCCTCCTCCACCAGCGCCTTAAAATCCTCTCTTTCACGCTCCGGAAGGGAAGACTCGAATTTTGGCAGCGACCCCCACAAGTTAAACTCATATCAATTGACGAGGGCCTGGTGGTTGGCCACCCGGAACTGGAAGCTGGCAGACGATAAAGCTTCCTGCCAAACGAGTCCAGTCTTTTAGAGTCTTTATTTTTGGGTGCAGGTCCTGGTTGACCTTGTCTTTCCCTGTGGTTCACGGACTCTACCACTAGGAAGTTGGGGGCCGGGTGGGTATAGAGGTATTCGTACCCTTTTGTGGGCACGAAGTATTTGCGCTCTGCCTTTCTCGATATCGGGGCAAGGGAGGCTGGTGTTTGCCAGAGAGCACTGGAGATGTTGGCCACCCCCTCATGGACCGAGAGGGCCACTCTGCCCGGTGCCAAGGATGAGAGCACATTAAACAGCGAGTCTGAAGGTCCCTCCATCTCCTCAGCTTGGAGATGGAGATTGGATGCTACTCGCTATAGCAGCTCCTGATGAGACCTAAAATCCTCCTGTGGTACGGAGAGGGGTGGGGCTGCGATCTTGTCATCCGGTGTGGGGGAAGGGGCTGGTACTGGGCTCTGCACGTCAACCAGTGCCATGGGATCCACCCCTGATCGGATTCCTCGTGCGGTGCCGAGGAGCTGTGACCCGCCGATCTATCCTTCAGAGGTCTGGTTGAAGGAGCCTCCGATGCTTCCACTATCGACCGAGGGCTTTGCTGGGCGTGCACGGGGGGCCAGCGGGTCCATTGGCACCTCTGGCTCTGCCACAGGAACCCTTGCCATTGTCTCTGTGCGGCATCGGTGGCACCAGGTGGTCGGGTTGGCCTTGCTGGATCATAGGGCGCTGCGCGTGGGTTGAGGTCGGGGTTGCCAACGACCTATCGGTGCCGTGCGAGTGGTACGCGCGGTGGTACCACTCGCACAGCACCGCCACGGGACCAGGACTCAGACGTTGAGGAACGGTGCCGCCTCGAGCTGGTACTCCTCGAGACGCTTCAATGCCTGGATCCGCGACGACGCGGAGCCGGCGATCCCCATCGGGAGTCGTGGACACAGTGCCTCAATGCGCGAGAGCTGGAGCGTGACCGGCAATGGCGTCCGTGCCGGGAGAGGCTCCGGTAGCTCCGCCGAGAGTGGGAGCGTCTACGGCATCGGTCCCGCCGATACCCTGTACTTGGCGTGGAGTGGTGCCTGGAACTCCGCTCCGACGGCACCCGCCCATACAACCTGGAGGGCGACGAGAGTGGAGGCTGCATCCAGACAGGACACTGAGCGACGAGCGGGCCTGAGAGCAATCCCCTGACCGGGATCTGCGTTGGGTCGGCGTCGGCTGTTGAGAGCCCAGTGGTGGCTTGCCTCTAGAGTGGGGTCCGGGTGCTGGCGGTGCCCCAGGCACCTGCAAAGTCATAACGTCTTTGGCCGCCTGCAGGGCCTCCAGTGTTGAAGGCATGAGGACTTCAGCTGGAGAAGTCTGAGTCGACGCAACCGGGCTGCTCCGCTGGACCTGAGTCGGAGCTCTAGAGCCCGGGGGCAACTGGGGCTGTCCAATGCGGGTCTAGTCTATGCCATATAATTCGAACTTGTGAATAATTTAAACAGATGTCAACAAGAACACCGAGGCAATATAAATAAATTATCTGATGACTGCTTTGTAAAAGCCAGGAAACCTTCAGAGAAAACCTTAACACAATTATGCAATCAATATGACCTGACAATACCAACAATAGTCTGCATTGTTTCATTTTTATCTTAATGAATGGATTATACCAGCCTTAATTACAAGCTTCTTATATAGGTAACAGCTCGAAAAATATTTTGAGCCTTTTAAAAGTTAATTATAGCCCTTAAGAAAAGGGATTACACAGTTTTGAGGACAGGTTTTAGTAATTTTAAAATAAAATCTGAAGATTTTACTATGATAGACTCATTCCAGTAAGTTTTATTAAATGCCTATTTATTTAAAGAAACAAAAATATAAAAGAACCTACTTACAGCACTGAAGTTTGCAAAATTGCTGGTGTCCGTCTCCTTACCAATATTGCTGGGAGCAAATGGGTCACAAAATAGATCATCATCTTGTTCTTTGGGAACGTCACAGCCTGGGAAAGGCTGAAATGGATCATTCAGTTTAAAGGAATCTGAAGAATCCAGTTTGTTGTTAGGTCTTTTCCCTGGATCAAATATAATCTAAGTCAACTCAAGTGACCACAAAGATAGCAGAAAGTGTACACTAAGCAAAAACAAACAAAACAAGAAAACAAGAACTACTTGGATCACATCCTATAATCATGTAAATCAGCTCTGCCAGTTTACAATAGCCAAAGATCTGGGTCTGACATTTAGTTCATAATCAGATATGGAATATCCTAAAAGTGGGTTCAAGGTTTAAGTGTATTGTCCATGTATTAATTATATACCACCACCCTGGGAAAGAACCCCTAAAAAAAAAAAGGTTAAAACGATTCTCCTTGCCCCCATATAGCCAGCCTAGTTTTGGTGTCGTCCCCCCGGCCACTCACCATGGAACTGTAGTGAGATTCCTTTTATTATTTTATAGTTAAAATTAGCTACTTGTACATCAAGGCAACAGACATTTTACTGTGCTCTGCAGAGTTCTGACGTTCTTTTGACTTCGCTGCCATCTGCAACTTCAGATTTTCACAAACAGTATGAACGAGGGTAACAAGCATTCAGATGTTAAGTGCTAACCCTGTCTTCTTGATTCTTGTCTAAATGGCAGCAAACATATCAGAATCAGATCTCTCGCTCACCTATCTCGTTCTTTTTTCAGCTTACTCAGTCAGCTCTCAATACTTTGGAATATACGGACCCAGCTCTTCCAAGAGCATCCATCCCATCTTTAAATTCCCTTTCCTGTCTAGGTCATCAGTTACTAGAGGCAGCAACGTGATTCTAACACCTTTAATCTTTCAGCTGCGATGCACTTAAGCTGGAGCATCCTCCTGTCCTGCAGCTGATTTTTGACACAAGCAAGGGCCAACTTAGTTATTCCATTTAGAATTTACTATTGACCTGTCTCCTAGGACCATTTTAGATTGGTTTAAATCTATATGTTTGTTCACAGTCAGTGTATTGGGAATCATTGCAGCAAGTCAGTCTCACATACTTCCATAATCCTTAGGGGATTTCCTTATGGTAACTATTTGACTTGTTTTATATAAATTCATTGGGGAATATGTAATGGTTTACATTATCTTATGTTATGTATCTAGCTACTTCCCAAAGAATATTTTGGTGCCCACATCACTATATAAAAATGCAAATCCCTTGAGTTTTCTTAAATTAACACAGGAAATATCAGCTGCAAATGACATCTGTGTACATTTATTGGTGCCAAAGAGAAATAAATGCTTCAAGAACTTGGAGTATACAACAGTGTCATTTCAAAGGCAAAAAAAAAAAAAAAAAAATCCTTTTCTAAAGCATCACGAGTCCCAGTATCTCTCTGATTGAGAGGTATGATTTATCTGTATCCAGAGAAGTGAATTTCATTAGATGCAAGGAAATTACCCTAGCACTCCCTCCACAGTTCAGTAGAGAATTTTAACAAGGATGTACTGAAAGCCTTCTTTAAGCACTTCTTGCTTTTGAGCCAACCCCAAATGTTGTTGCTCCTTTTTAATTTATTTTTTGTAATTAAAGTAGATACAAGCAAAAAAAAAAAAGTCTAAAAAGGCAGTTGCTAAGGCAAGAATGGAGGCTGAAGAGGAATTATACATAAAGCTGAAGGAAGACGGCAGGAAATTGTTTTTTGCGGTGGCCAAAAAAAGGAACAAGGAAACACAAGATATGAAGAAATCTTTGTATGTGAAGGATGGAAACTGCATGGTGACTAACCCTAATGAGATGGGTAGAGATATAGAAAAAATATTTCCAAATATGAGAAGAGAGAGTTGCAAGTGCAAGCACTGCTGACAATTATGGGGAAGCCTCAAAAGGTATTGATCTCTACAGAGGAGGCAGAAGGAGGACTGAATTAGACAAGAATAAAACAGCTGATTAAGATGAGATAACTGTTGACATAATCAAAGCAGTTGGAAATACTGGAGTACAGTGGCTTCACAGACTCAGGCCGCATCTACACTATGGGGGGGAAGCTCGATCTAAGTTACGCAACTTCAGTAAGTGAGTAACGTAGCTGAAGTCGACGTACTTAGATCTACTTATCATGGGGTCCACACTATGCTATGTCCATGGGAGATGCTCTCCCATCGACTCCCCTTGCACTTCTCGTTCAGGTGGAGTACAGGAGTCGATGGGAGAGCGATCTGCGGTCAATTTAACAGGTCTTCACTAGACCCGCTAAATCAACTGCCAATTAATCGATTGCCGTGTGTCAATCCCCAGTTATGTGTTTGCTGGGATCAAGCTAGGCTACCAGATCACTCGAGAGTGGGATTGACTATGCCTATTTGGAAGAGTAAGGGTGATGCAAATGATCCAAACATCTACTGGAGCCTCGCCTCGTTAAGTTGGCCCCTTAACATCCTTGAGACAGTGTTTTGGAGGCAAGGTTGAGATGCAAGGTGGAGGAAAATATATGAGAGGAGCAACATGGCTTTAGGAAGGAAAGGAGCATTACAGATACAATATTTGCAATGAGACAAATCTGAAAGAATGGTATAGCTGGTATGTAGCATTTACTGATCTTGAGAGAGTACATGACTTGGTTTCCTGGGAGTTGGTGTTTAGAATATTGAGATGGATGGGAAGTGGACTGGAAGAAGTGGAAATGACAGAGGAGCAATATCAAGAACTAAGGTGGTAACAATATATAGATTTTAGGGGAGTTTTGTGGTGACTGGGATTGATCTAGTGCAGTGGTTCCCAAACTTTAACAACCTGTGAACCCCTTTCACTAAAATGTCAAGTCTCGCGAACCCCTTCCTAAAAATGAATATTTCCAGGGATTTTCTCCTTAACCTGGAGTATAAATTATAAAAGCCGTGATCTTGGAAATATAAAATTTGTTTTTATGACATGCTTATTACACACGATTTATTATTTATCATTACAGTATTTTTATTACATTATGAAAACGACAACACACTTCCAAGATCTCACTTTCGTAGCTTGTATCACTTTGAATAAGCTTGTTATAAGACAAGGTTCCTATGTTTCATCATGGAGTATCAGATGCGAAACAGCATGAAGGTATTTAAGAAGCCAACTCAAAGAGTTCCTCCTACACAAGCATTCAGGTCTTGAGCACTCCAGGCAAACAATGCACATTACAACAAAGCTTAAACTTGTTCTTCATAATAATTTTGAAAACAATACTAGCTGCCTATTTAATTTAAAAAAAAAACAGCAAAAAATATCCACCTCCCTTTTCATTTCTTATAAGGAGTCTTGAAGTTTAAATCTCCTCAGTGTGATAGATATGCTTGCTTTGATCTGCTTAGCTCTTGGAAGTCCAGGGGCTCTGAGCTGCTGCCCCCGTGCTGCCCGGGGTCCCTAGGGACAGCTCTGTCTGCCATTAGGGATTTTTTTTTTTTTTCGAGAACCCCCTGTAACATTTCGCGAATCCCAGTTTGGGAACCACTGATCTAATGTGCTGAGTCCACTTCTCTTCATCCTAGTTATGGAGTTAATTAGTAGGAGAACTGAGCCTCTAGGGAGACAGAGAAAACTAATGCATGCTGATGATCTGGTCCTTTTAGCGAACAGCACAGAGGAATTGGTAAATATGGTATTAGAGTGGGCATCTGTGTTTGAAGATCATGATTTGAAAGTAAACTCAAAGAAAACCAAAGTTGTGCAAGGAGGGAAGGTGGAGGAAGAGCTGTTGATTGAAGACTCAGAAGAAAAGTTGAATCAGAAGAAAGAATCTGTATACTTGGGAATTACGCTCAGTGCCATCGGAGAGAGATCTGGAGAACTGGAAAACACAACCCAATATGCATAAGTGGCAGTGAAGAAGGTGGCAGGAGAACTGTGGGACTGGCAATTAAGTAACAAATTGAAAGGAAAAGCGTATGCCTGGTTTGTATTTGTCCCTGAGTGCTCTACAGTTTGGAAACAGTGGCTCTCCAAGAAAAGAAAATACAGGTAGTAGGAATTAATATATTGAAGAGAATGGCAGGCAAGTGGAGGGTAGACAGAGTGAGCACAGAAGAATTTAGGGGGAAGGTGAACTTGGAACTCTCAGTGATAGCCTGGATAGCACATGTTTGAGGTGGGCTGGACATGTTATAGAAGGGAGGTGGAGAACAAGCAGAAAGAAAACATGGGATGAAAAGGACAGCAAATAAGGACATAGAAGACTAAGGATACATTGGAAAAGCTGTCAAGAGAAGTCTGAAAAGAAAAACCTGTGTCATGGACTGGAAGACGTGGTGAAAAATCACGGGCACCTCTGACCCCATGTAAATTGGGCAAGGAGCCAAGAAGTGAACTGACATGTACAGCAGACATAGCAAATTAGTAAAATATTTACTGTAAGTTGTCAAAAATTACACACAACATGCATATTAAAAATAAAACTAATATCAAATAAAGCAAAAAACAGCTTGTAACACTGAGCCAGTGAAAAAGTTATTTAACTACTTATATAAATTGTGTGTTTTCCCTGTATATTTATCCAGATATTTGCCATCGGTATAATTTTTAATACTGATAAGTTTATCCATCACCAGGAGATTCCATTATTTATTAAACCATTTATTAGCAAGAAGTGTTGCTACTAGATAACTACTTGGGAACTATAAGTCTGCATTGACAAAGGAAGTATTATGGTCATTTTCATAGCCCAAAATCATCAATCAATACTTTTGACCCAGATCTCAAACTGCTTTACAGGCTATAAAGGGATCATTTCAGCCATGGAAATATTGTCACTTCTACTGTTTCTAGGAGAGGAAGTGAGGGCTTTAACTAATTGCTTGCAAGGCAGGGAGAGAACAGGGTTTAATTTCACCAAAATGATGTTACAAATTAGAGCTAAAAGTTTAAACGTTTTAATTACTGTTAATAGTGCCAGATTTAGCTTGTTCCTCCCTTTCCAAAAGCAGCAGCAGACCAACTGTTCCTTTTTTTTATTACTACTATTGTCTATACTATCTTCTGTCAGCCTAATTTTTATGATATGGTTCTCATGAACACTGTAAAACTCTTACAATATAATACTCTATAATAATGCAGTAGTGTTCACATAAGAATAAATGCAAATGGAAGACAGACTGGAGCTTGAAAAAGAACACACACTACTACTGCACTTAATCCTAGCAGTATCTTTTCAAAATTTTATTACTAAGGTAAAAAAAATAATTTAATTAATACCATGTTACAGTGGTTGTAGTTCTTTAACTATGCTCCTTCTGGCGGGGAAAGCATGGTCCAGTATTTAGGGCACAGAACTAGGAGTCCTGAGTCTTGGGTTGTATTACTAACTCTCCCACTGACTATGCTACATAACTTTAGAAAAGTCATTTGGATGGAAAGAGGTTAAGTTTCTCCAATGGTGAAATGGGGATAATGAAAAATACTTTTGAAATGTCTTCAAAAGAGGAGACGGTTTTGAAAACTAGGGACTTTCAACGGTACTTGGACAAAAGTGGGTCATTTGCTTTTAATACAGAACTTCATAAGACTTGTGATACAACACCCCCCACGTAAAGCTCTCTGTAGCCACACTATTTCCTTGTAGAAATTTGAAGTTATATTTTCCAGTTCCTTGCTCTCTCCAAACAAATTGTTGAACTAAAACCCATGGGGAATTTAACGTCAGAGGAGATGTCAGCAGTACAGGGACAGGGTTCTTTCACATTTTGCCAGTTCCTAAGTACTTTTATTCTAGTTCAGTAGGAAATTCAAACCAAGTTTTCTTACAACCCTCATACCATTACACAACTAGCAATATAGAAGCAGGTGAATCAAACTTTACTGGAATCTCAAGTATTAGCTTTTACCAGGTGGTGGAGGGCAGGGTCTTGTAGGAGTTCCAGTCTTGGGGGGCAAAGCAGGAGGAATATCCTCATTTTTAGCTGGTGGTTCCTCAAATACGTTTTTAGTTATGACCACATTGCTTACAGAGCCTGATGTAGAGGAAATAAAGGGATCTTCATTGTTGGCCTATTTTTTAAAAAAAGGGGAAAAATGCTATATTACAATTTTCTTCAGCATAGTGAAATTCTACTCCCCCACCCCTTTTCTTCCAGAAAGCAATACTTACCACAATTAGAAAAAACAGTGAAGATGCAAGCAAATCAGGAAATGGTCATAATTCCTCTGTGGTGCACAATACTAGATTAGTATTATTAACTACTTATATTATGGTAGCACTCAAAAGGACAAATCAGGCCCCATTTCACTGAGTACTGTACAAACAGAGAAAAGAGACTCCCTGCTCTGAAGAGCTTAGCATATGGAGAATAGTATAGCATGCTCCATATAAAAATTACTTGCTCCCTCTCTTTGTACCAAATGATTGAAGACAACAAGCCCAGAAAACAGAGCAAGGTGCCTACAAGATAAATATACTTCCCCACAGTTACCACAGCAGTCCACAATATAAGGAAGATTAAGGGTTAGTGAGAAGTGGCAGCTCAAAATGAAAGTACAAGAGAACCTTAGAATTTCACTAAAACTAGCAAAATGTCCTCAGGTTATTAGCTGAAGAAATAATCTCAACATACACCATTGGTGAAGATACCAGCTTAATACTACAAGTCTGCTGTAAGGAAAGAGACCAATGCTTTGTGCGTGGGAGTGAAACAGAATTCACGACTTGGGACTACAAAACGCTACAAAGGTAATCCTGGCACCAGCTTCTCTGTCTAATCAACCACTTCCTCTCATGTACCACTAACTCATTGTTAGAACTCATACATAGCACATTATGAAGGGACATCTCCTCAAAGATTCCACTATCTGACCAACATGGAGGGTTTTTTTGCATTGTGATTATCGCACGCAGTATTGGGGCATGCAATTAGTAAATTCCTTTTCAGACCCAGAGGTAGGACACTAAGGCCATGCCTACACTAGGACAAGGTGTGTTTTTAAAATCAGGATCTTTAACACATTAAAATCCTTGGATGAGATAGATCCTGGCTTAACTGAGATCAATGGCAAAATTTGCACTGACTTCAATGGGCCAGTATTTCATCCATCATGGGCAAACCAGTAATATATGTTAAAACTACAGCTTGCTCTCTCAACATTAGGATCTTGAAGCATGTTAGCAATTACATTTTAATGTACACCGCTTTCCCCCCCCCCCCTCATACCAACATACCCAAAATGGATGTCTGTATGAGAACCAATTCAAAAAAATCAATTTAACTAGTACCAATGTGACAGCAGCAAACAACTGAGGCAGCTACACAACCAAATAAGCTGAAGGTAACTAGCCTGTGGAGCCAAGACTGGGAGAGATGTGGTTTAAAAAAAAAAAAAAGGTTTTAAAGGTTTTCTAACATGGAAAAAAATAATTTAAAGTTGCAACAATCTGAACTGCTACAATACAATGTTTACAACAGCATTCATCACAGGGGTATTGCAAGGCACATTACTGCTAGAACCCCTTTCAGAAAAATCAACTTTTGTCAATTTTTATTGGAGAGTAAGAACAGAATACCAGTTGAATAGTTCTATAACTGAAAACACTAGATCTTCTTTGTGTTTCAGTTCCTGCAGCATTTTATGCCTTTTCCACATATGTTAATCATTTCAGATTACCTTTGACAATGTGCTAAAGTCAGCAAAACTGCTTCCAAATGACTCGTTTCCAAATAGAGAGGAAAAGGGATCTGTAGCTAAAATAAGCAGAGAACAAACAGAACAGTATAGAAAAGCCAAACATTACATTCTGTTTCAATGAAAAACAACATGAAAGGCACGTGCCATGTTTAGTCCAAACTGTATTTCCCAAATTGTATAATCATGTAAAAAGCTACACAAAATGTATATTTAATATTTCTATAACTATTTCAACTAAAAATCTCTTTAAAAGGTGAATGCTTTTATTGCTAGAGTTGTTTCAGTAGAAATATTTTTACTTTCATAAAATTAGCAAATGCTATTTATCAATATTAAATAAATACTCATTCCTCTGGACAGACAGTTTTTTCAGGAAATAGCACTGCGATACTCCAGTTTTCTATGCAGAAAAAGCAGAATCCAAGTCTATCAATGGAAATACTCAAAGCTATAGCATCAATAACCTAAGCTCTGTACATTTTGCAGCAAAATATTTTAACACAGAAAAGGATAGGAAGTTTACAATTTTTTTTAAAAAGCAAGCTTCCAGTGACTTTTCTGTGTGCAGTAAAATGCAACACCCTCATTATTATTCACCTTGAATCTCCCTATCCCTTTGGATTCTCTAATTCAACAGTCTCCTTTTCACAAGTAGGTGCTTTGAACAGTCTGGGCAAACGTGGCTGAGAGAGTAAGGTCTTCACAAAGCCTGTCTGCATTTACACTGTTTAAGGGAAGTTCATACATTTATACCTCGTCTGGCACACTTAAGACAAGAAACTGTTACTAACTTTTTACTGTAACTGCTGTTCTCTGAGATGTGTTGCACAGGTCCATTCCACTGTAGGTGTGCATGTGCCCTGTGCACAGCTGACATAGATTTTTCCCTCTGAGTCCCCTCTGCTGCCTTTCACCACTGTGCACGGGCATAATGGGCAGAGCTGCCCCCAACCCTCCTCAGTTCCTTCCAACTGGATAGACTCTGATAGAGAGGGGAAGGAGGGAGTGTAGTGGAATGGACATGTGCAACACATCTCGAAGAGCAACAGTTACTGAAAAAGATTAGTAACCATTTCTTCTTCGCATGATTGCACATGTTCTTTCCACTGTAGGGGACTCAGAAAGCATTTCAAACTGGAGATCAACTCAGTCGACTTGATTGCAGGACTCAGGTATTGCAGGACAACCCTTCCAAATCTGGCACTCTCTCTGGATGGATGAGAGATGGCATAGTGAGAGGGAAAAGTATAGATTGATGACCAATTTGCCACCTTACAAATGTCTAAGATGGGCATATGAGCCAGAAAGGTCATAGAAGCTGCCTGAGAGCCAGTTGAATGGGCCAACACTCTACTTGGCGGTGCAACATCAGACAATCAGTAGCATAAACCAATACAGCTGGAAATCTAAGCAGAGATCCTTTGGGAGGACTCTGGACGGGCCTGTAGTTTGTCCACAAACCACAATTAAGAGTTGAGTGGAAGACCTAAATGGCAGAGTCCAATAAAGGTAAAAAGCCAAAGCTTTTCTAACATCTAGAGTATGAAGCTTGTCTTTACTTTTATTTGAACAAGACTTTGGAAAGAAAGTCAGTACTTAAATTGTTTGGTTAATATGAAAACTGGAAGCCACTTAAGTCAAGATCAGGTGAGGTCGAAGGTAAACCTTATCTCTAAAGATTGTGTAGGGAGTTTCTGACTAAGGCTAGCAATTCCCCACTCTCCTGGCCAAGGTAATAGCAACCAAAAAAAGCCACCTTCATAGAAAGGAGTAACAGAACAGGTCGCCAGCAGCTCAGAGGGGGGAGCCATCACATTTGCTAGAACTAAATTTAAGTTCCACGGGGCGACTAGGCTATGTACCTCTGGATATAATCTGTCCAAATCCTTCAGAAACCTCATAGACATCGTAATGGAAAAAAGCGAGTGGTTATCCACAGGAGAGTGGAAAGATGTGATAACTGCTTGGTGGATTCTGATGGAACTAACAGCTAACCCCTGTTGTTGCGGAAACAAGAGATAGTTCACTGTATGCTGAATAGGAACCTTGAGCTGGGGAAATACATTTTCTGTCTGGACCAAATAGAGAATTTGTTTCATTTAGCAAAATAAGTAGTCCTAAATTGAAGGCTTGCTACTATTTAGAATGACTTCCTGCACTCCATGAACAAGATCTTGGACAGGGGCAGAATTGGAGGGAAGGAATACAGCAGGCCCTTCAACCAGATTAGCAGGAAAGCATCTGTCAACAAACCCAGGCTGTGGCACACTCCAGAACAACAACAAACAACAACAACAAAACGATGATTTTTTTGTTTGCTTTTGTTGCAAATAGGTCCATTTGGGGAGTCCCCCATAGCAGGAAAATGGACGTGGTTACATCTGGATGAAGAGACCACTCGTGGTGACTTGTGAATGACCAGCTTAGGTGATCTACCAGAGCATTCTGAATCCCTAGAAGGTAAGCAGTTTCCAGGTTGATGGAACTGGCAATGCAGAAATTCCAAAGCAGAATTGCCTCTTGGCAGAATTTCATCAACCTGTCCCCCACTTGTTTGTTTCAAATAAATAAATTAATTAATGGAGATATCCTATCTCCTAGAACTGGAAGGGACCCTGAAAGGTCATGGAGTCCAGCCCCCTGCCTTCACTAGCAGGACCAACTACTGATTTTGCCCCAGATCCCTAAGTGGCCCCCTCAAGGATTGAACTCACAACTCTGGGTTTAGCAGGCCAATGCTCAAACCACTGAGCTATCCCTCCACAGAACATGGCTGCTGTGTTGTTTGCGAGCACCGACCCTGAGTAAGCATAAAATCCAAATGGATGGCCTGAAGCTCCCTGACATCTAGATCTTTAGATCTTGCACAGTCCAAAGATCTTGTGTCTATAAAGGACTTAAGTGAACTCCCCAATCCAGAGCCTAACACATCCGTGACTAGGGTGTCTCTTGCAGAGAAACAGTGGGGACCCCCATGCAAACATTCAAGGGTTCTGTCCACCAGTCCAAGGAGGACAAGACCTGAGTAGGCACTTTAATCACCATCTTCATATGATGGCAGGCCAGTGAATACACTAAAGTGAACAACCCTGTCTCTTTGAAGTGCAGCCTGGCATGCTGCCCACGTAAGGGCACACTGCCATGTACTCTTGAAGCTTGAGGCAGTTTTGTACTCTAGTGACAGGAGGCGTCTTTGTATCTAGAGCAAAAACACACATTGTTTGGAATCTCAACCCCAGCAGGAAAGCTTTGGCCTTTGTAGAATCCAGGACAGCCCCATTAAATCCTGTTCTCTGAACAGGAGACAGGGTAGATTTCACCCTATTGATCAGAGGTCACAGTGTGTCAAAGGTGGTCTGAGTCCTGGAATAACCTAAAATGTACAAAACAGGTGCTATTTACACTAAAGAGGATAGGACTAGCAAATGCAAAGACAGCAGTTCCAACAACAGTCATGGGCAGTAGGAAGGAACTGAGAGTCATTGGGGGTGGCTCCATCCTTTATTACTTGGGCTGCCCTGAGGGGTACTAGTGAGGGGAAAAAAATCTCTGACAACTGTGCAGGAGGGATGCACACACCTACAGTGGAATGGACCTATGTAATTACTTGAAGAAGCAGCTTTAGATACAGTGTAGCTAGGAATAGTCTATAATTTAACGTTGCTATATAAATTCATAATCAAATAAGTGTTAAAGCCTATAAAACTAAAAAAGAATAAAATGGATTACAAATTAAAATAATTAAAAGGATGTATATAATCTCACTTCTTTACCTAGATCATTTGGTGCAGAAACAGCTGTTCCACCAGGAGCAAAAGGATCATTGTTCTTCAATGTTTCTGTCTAAAAATGAGAAAATTCCTTTGATGAAGACTTGTTTTCTGCAGCTTGAAAAATAATCCCCAACATTCCTCTATCCCATCTCTAGCAAAAAATTGAGCTTCACCTCAAGACAAAAGATCATGTTTGTTGATCAATGCTATCACTGTCAATTTTTATTTTTTAATATGAAATGTTAACATTCATATAGCACCTTTACGCAGATTGCATAAGTGGCTAAGCATCACAACATTCTAACAGTAAAATACATATGTATGATCTTCATTTTACAGATGAACAGACACAGGCAAAGAGGTTAAATGACAAAGATCATAAAGCAAGTCTGTGCCAAAAAGTGGGAATAGAATCTAGATCTCCTGATTCCCAATCCTGTCTGTTAAAAGCATGTGACTAATGCTTCCTCGAGAACAGAACTCAAGAGTTTGGATTTCCAATCCACAACTCTAGCCACTAGACCATGTTGTTCGTAAAACCCTGATTTATGACTCTGGTGGGCAGAAAGCAGAAACTTAAAATCTCCTATGTCATGTTTTTAAATAACTGAAAATTTTGGTTCTCTGAGGCACCTATAGCTCCATAGAAGGAGGCACTACATTCCCACAAAATTTAGGAGAGCTTCTGCTGCCTGCACACCACAGGAATGGAGTCATGGACCATGCAAAGCCAAGGATACAAGTGACCTTTAGTTAAATTAGCAGTTTCAATTAACTGAAATTCGCAATAGAGGTGTTGTTTCAGGATTTTTAGCAAAGTTTATTTAATTTTTTAAGGGAGTTATTTTCCCAAAAAAATGTAGAACTAAAGAATCAAATCTTATTAATATTTTACATCATTTTACATGCTTCTCCCAATACCCACTATTTTCTAGTAGAAATGTGACTAGGAATAGCATTTAGCAGAGGGCTGTACGTGCAGAGTTAAAAAACCACTAAACTATTTTCCAGTGGAAATTAACACTTACCAGCAAAATATCCATGCACTACCGAAAATACACAATACCTCATATATTTGAGTGTATCCAAATATACAAGATCATCTCCATTTTGAACAAACTATTAGTACACCTCTCCTTTCCTCCCATCAAACTTACTGTGGGATTATTGCTGTTGCTTGTTGTGCTGAAAGGATCAGTGTCCACAGTCACAAAAGGATCAGTGGAGGATTGTTTGAAAAAAGAGTCAGCTGCAAAAGGATCTGAATCTTTGAAGGGATCACCATCAAAAGGATCTGAAGGAAAAAAATACAATGGGCCTGTTAAAGGAATATTTCTTGTAAATATTTCCTGCTAGTTCTTTTTAGATTGAAGTCTTAAAAACAAATGTAATTTTGTACAGCTTCCTTCATATTACAGCAGAGAACCAGCTCCTCTCTAGTGAAGGTTGGTCATCACTTTCTGATTAAAGGCAAAGTCTTCTAAAGTGCTCTAAAATCCACATGCTTACTCAGATTGTCTTGAAATTTGCTGTGCCTCATAGGGGTGTGGGATAGTGTTAATGGCCCAAATATGGGCACCATTCAGCCAGGAATTTGGTAAGGAAACCCCCTAAAAATTATTTTACAAAATCTAAAAAGCTACTTTTTGGTCCACACCTGGGGCTAAAACCATGATTCTGATCCTCTGTAAACTGACCTCAGGCACTTGGGATTTAGCTCAACTAGTGTACAGCACCAACTACTCCTTTGGGGGGTTATACTGAAGTTATTCAGGGCAAAATTAGGAAAGTAGCTGGACCCAAAGGGAATTAAACGTTCACATGGAGCAAGACTAGGGCTCTGCTGAAACAACAGTGTTTGAAGTTAGCCCATTCTTACAGTGGTGGCTCAAGTGGTCATATTGTGGCCACTCACCCTGAGCTATACTTGTGTGTAAGTTTAAACCCTACCCTTGACAGAAATGGGAGAATGATCGGTAGGCATGTTGCTATATCTGCCTCTGTCGAGGGATTTTTATACCTTTGGGAAATATGTAATATAGCTACTTTAGAAGGGGTCTAACTTTTTTCGGGGGCCTCTTCCTGAACCCCCATATAAGCCAGCATCTGGGGGAATCCTACCCCTTTCAGGAGGGCTGAGCTCATCTTCCTACCCTGTGTCCTGTGATCTAGGGGCCCCTGCTCTTCACATCAGATATAAGCCCCTCTCCCTGACCCCCATGTGAGCCAGGATTTTGTGGGCTCTGCCGTTCTGGATGGGGAGCTGAGAACAGGCATGCTCTACGCATGCATGAAGCACTCACTACTGAGAACAGCTATGCTTGGTGCATAGCCCAGGCTTGCAACCACGGATACTGGGGAGGAAGGAAATAAGAACACCTCCTGAGATGACTGGAGTAGTTCGCATCTCTTAGAAATATTGTTTCAGGCTGTATTCATCTCCATGGGGCGTTGTCATTCAGCTGAGAACATCTTATTGAGATGAATGAATGGGCCACTTCACATCTCTCTAAGCCTCCTATGCAGCTGATGGATAGACTTCCCCATACACTAGACCCAGATTTGAGGTAGGAACTTGGTCTTCACTCTCCTGCCTTTGCCTGCTTCCATCTGATAGAATCACAGAACTGGAAGGGACCTTGAGAGGTCATCTAGTCCAGTCCCCTGCACTCATGCACTAAGTATTATCCAGACCATCCCTGTCAGGTGTTTGTCTAAACTGCTCTTAATCTCCAATGATGGAAATTCACAACCTCCCTAGGCAATTTATTCCAGTGCTTAACTGCCCTGACAGGAAGTTTTTCCTAACGTCCAACCTAAGCCTCTCCTGCTGCAATTTAAGCCCACTGCTTCTTGTCCTATCCTCAGAGGTTAAGAAAAACAATTTTTCTTACCCCTCCGTGTAACAACCTATTACATACTTGAAAACTGTTATGTCCCCTCTTAGTCTTCTCTTTTCCAGACTAAACAAACCCAATTTTTTCAATCTTCCCTCATAGGTCATGTTTTCCAAAACTTTAATCATTTTTGTTGCTCTTCTCTGGACTCGCTCCAATTTGTCCACATCTTTCCTGAAATGTGGCACCCAGAACTGGACACAATACTCCAGTTGAGGCCTAATCAGTGCGGAGTAGAGCGGAAGAATTACTTCTTGTGTTGTGCTTACAACACTCCTGCTAATACCATCCCAGAAGGATGTTCGCTTTTTTTGCAACAGTGTTACACTGTTGACTCATTTAGCTTGTGGTCCACTATGTGCCCCAGATCCCTTTCCAGAGTACTCCTTCCTAGGCAGTCATTTCCCATTTTGTATGTGTGCAACTGATTGTTCCTTCCTAAGCAGAATACTTTGCATTTGTCCTTATTGAATTTCATCCTATTTACTTCAGACCATTTCTCCAGTTTGTCCAGATCATTTTGAATTTTAATCCTATCCTCCAAAGCACTTGCAACCCTTCCCATCTTGGTATCGTCCGCAAACATAAGTGTACTCTCTATGCCATTATCTAAATCATTGATGAAGATACTGAACAGAACAGGACCCAGAACTGATCCCTGCGGGACCCCACTCGTTATGCACTTCTAGCATGACTGTGAACCACTGATAACTACTCTTTGGGAACGGTTTTCCCAACCAGTTTTGCACCCACCTTATAGTAGCTCCACCTAGGTTGCATTTCCCTAGTTTGTTTATGAGAAGGTCATGCAAGACAGTATCAAAAGCTTTACTAAAGTCAAGATATACCACATCTACTGCTTCCCCCACATCCACAAGGCTTGTTACTCTGTCAAAGAAAGCTATCAGGTTGGTTTGACACTATTTGTTTTTGATAAATCCATGCTGACTGTTACTTATCACCTTATTATCTTCTCAATGTTTGCAAATTGATTGCTTAATTATTTGCTCCATTATCTTTCCGGGTACAGAAGTTAAGCTGACTGGTCTGTAATACCCCGGGTTGTCCTTATTTCCCTTTTTATAGATTGGTACTATATTTGCCCTTTTCCAGTCTTCTGGAATCTCTCCCGTCTTCCATGACTTTTCAAAGATAATCACTAATGGCTCAGATATCTCCTCAGTCAGCATCTTGAGTATTCCAGGATGCATTTTATCAGGCCCTTGTGACTTGAAGATGTCTAATTTGTCCAAGTAATTTTTAACTTGTTCTTTCCCTATTTTAGCCTCTTCTGATCCTACCTCATTTTCACTGGCATTCACTATGTTAGACATCCAATCACCACCAACCTTCTTGATGCTGTTTGCTCCAACCCTCTCCCCCTCAGTCTCTTCCCCCTTAGATTCACTCGACACATGCCTCTCTTATCCTCTTCTCCCCTACCCCCCTCAGTTCCCTTCAGTGTCCTCTCTCCCTACACTTTCTTTTCCATTTAGCTTATCCCTTCCTACCTATACCAACTTGAAAACATTAAATTGTAGCACTAACATGACACTTGCTGCCATCATCTTGGTCACGCTGCTTTTGTGTTCTACCTCACTCCCCCATCATTTCTCGGTCTTGTCTATTTACATCGTATGCTCTTTTGGGCAGGGATTGTCTGATGTTCTATGTTTGTGCAGTGCCAAGCACAATAGGCCCCCATTCTTAGTTGGGCCTTAGCCACTACCATAATAAACATGATTAATAACAAATTAAACAAATTTAAAACTTGGAAAACCAGAAATTACAAGTACATGCAAATTTTACTCAGCCCTCTTTGAGTGATGCCCCAGCATGCCAACACCACACATACTAACAATTTACCCTTACAGATGCTACAATGTATGTTGCTGAAAACTTCACAGGGTGGCAGAAAATGAGGGGTAATGCTTTACAGAATAAGGACTCTGTGTAAATATTCAGTAGGATAAGTGACTGAGGGCAGCTCATTCTAATAGCCTGCACTGTTTTTAAATGCATTTCCCAGCTAAATTGAAACACTGCTTTATTGAACTTACCATCAACATTAGAAAAGTTACAAGAGACAGTATTGTTGGAACATTTCAAGTTGAACAATTGCTCCCAATTTCCTTTGATTCTGCACTCCATAATAACTTCCTCTAGAAATCTTACCTGTTAGTGAGAATCCTTATATTCTTGACTGTAATTACTCAATTCCAGCATGTAAAAGCAAACCTAGGGTTCTCTCCCTTCCTCTCTTAATGGGAAAGTTGTTTGATGTGCTAACTCTTGGCAAACAGTCATTTGGACAGGCAATTCTTACAAAAAAACCTGAGATCTAGAATCACACTATTCCAGTTCATCAGAGTTTGGATAGGATCACACAGCATGCAGAAAGGTACTTAAAAAAAAAAAAACCCTCTACAAGTTCAAACAAATGCATTAGGCAGCCTATTGTACTGAAATAGTATCACAAAGTTATATAAAAATGGTGACATTTAAAAATTCAGAACTTATATCTCTCAACATAATGATCAAACTGGACTGGTTTCCACTTCTGCTAAAAATGCTGTTTTTATTATCTAGAGAGTTTAGTTCACTTACTGAGAATAATCACCTGTAAGTTAGTTCAGGGTCTGACAATGCAATGACACTGTCTGCACAACCATTCTAATTTGATGTGCTAGAGAAAGGTGCTGGATTGATAGCCCTCAAGATTAAAGTCCCAATTAGCTACAGGACAGATACTAAACGGGCACTGACAGCACAGTGTTACTGGCA
This sequence comes from Chrysemys picta bellii, assembly GCF_011386835.1. Lineage (NCBI taxonomy): Eukaryota > Metazoa > Chordata > Testudines > Emydidae > Chrysemys > Chrysemys picta. The sequence goes on from NC_088798.1 coordinate 10,140,320, forward strand.
CCACTATCAGTGCGCCTCAAACCCAACTCTGGCTATTTCTCATGGTGAAAGAATAGTTTGGTGTACATTGCTATTCAGTCCTTGGCCTTTCTGCAGACTCACATCCAAGGGCCAATTACAGCCAGTAGTAATGGGGCTAATTTGATGTGCACAACTGAGTTAAACCTACTGAGCCCAAACATATTTAACACAAAGCTCTGTACATCCATCAAATGGTAGCTGTTTCAGGTCATTACTGCCTTGGTCAGATTCACAAGTGATTGAGATGTGAAAGTTTTCATATAATCCATCACCAATCCTATGAGACAGCTAGTCCTTCACACTAGATATTTACAAAGCATTACATTTAAGAGCTTTAGTATCTACTTACCAACTTTCCCAAAAGGGTCATCCTTGAAAGGATCACCTGTTTAAAAAAAATAAAAAAAAGGAAAAAAGCACTGAAATCTTTCAGCAAAAACATGCTTTCAGCCGAGGGTTACTTCGTTGCAGATTCCTAGCAAGCTATAAAGGAATTTGCAACTCTTGCAATAGCTGGCATTAAAGTCAACATTTGCCAAAAAATAACTGTTACCACTATTTCCTAGTGTAAGTATAGTCAAAGTGGTGATCTCCAAGATAACTCTGTGGTAACGGATAGTAAATGCTTAGCTATCACAATATTTGCCTTCATATATGCTTAGAATACAAAATCATAGCAGTAACAGCTATTGGAAAATCCTGAGTTTTTATAATAGGACTAGTGCAGTCTGACTATTGTGAAAGTTACTACTCCCTTGAGTTAGATTTACAGGACTAGGCCCAAAGTTTCCATAAAATAGAGCAGACAATCTGCCCTCCTCTTTAATACAGAAAGACAGCCTCTGGAGAACAGGTATCAGCATAAACTTCTCTCTGGGAGGAGGCAGAAGAGGTGTGGATGAAGGAGCAGTTGCCATGGCTACTGCAAAAGCAAACCTCTCCTTTCACATTCAGTTTTTGAGACACTAATGGCTACCCTCTTCTGGTGCTTGGACTAAAACCCTCACAATGCATCGGTAGATTTCAGAGACCCCACCACAACTGCAGTCAATGGAAAACCATTCTTCTACTACAAAACTCAATTCCAGTCCAAATACACATTAGTTTTTAAGACACATTAATACAACTAACCCTCTTTCAGGAAATTCATGCTAACAGAAAAATCTACTTACTGCCAACAAAGGGGTCAGACTGGAAGAAGTCTAAATTGGCTTCTGTAACTTGATCAGGCAGAGGATGAGATTCTGTAGCAAATGGATCTTCCTAGGGGGAAAAAGTATGAAAAAACATTTGCCTTTTGAAGTTTAGAAAAATAAGGATACTAAAAGTTAAAAGACCAACTACAATTCTACTTAATTCAGTGATGGACAGCTGAAAAGTCAGTCAACAGAAATCTTCAGTATACCAAATGAAAAAAAGTTTTCCATACATTCATACCCAAAATTAAAAGCAACTGTAGAAATCAAAGTGATGACAATAAGTGTTTTATGGTCATGGGGCGACTCAGTGATTGGAAGTGAACATAATCCATCTCAATGTAAAGATTGCTTGCTGTATTCTGTTTTTAAATCTGTACAAACCCACTTTTTTGTTAACAGTTGCAGTCAGGGTCTCTTTCTCTTCTCCGATAGCAGCATTTGTTGTTTCAGGGCTATTCCTTACCTATTACAACAAACAAGAACACTGACATTCACATATGACAAGATTCTATCTTCTAGAATATGTAAGGGTTTCTGTATCAGAGACGGAATATACTTCAATAAATGACTACGCCAACTATATAATTGTAAAACACACCTATTAAAAAGGAACAGATCTACTGAATATTGATTTTCCATATGCCAAATCGACACAAAAACATACTGTAGCCTATTCAAATACCTAAAGAGAGAACACATACCCTTATGGACCAAGAGCATCTTTATATTTTGTAACATTATGAAATGCTTAGAGAACTCTGAAGATGCAGCGAAAGCCAAGAACCCAAGAAAAAAGGCAGTTCAGTAAACAGAGCAGCTTTAGGGCCTGGCTATACTTGCAGATGTAGAGCGCTTTGAGTTAAGCCAGCCTTCGCAGAGCGCAGTAGGGAAAGCGCTGCAATCTGTCCACACTGACTGCTTCAAGCGCACTGGCATGGCCACATTTGCGGCACCTGCAGCGGCATTGGGAGTGGTGCTTTATGGGCAGCTATCCCAGCATGCAAGTGACTGCGTGATTTTAAAATGGGAGGGGTGGGATGGAGTGTGACGGAGTGTGTTGTGTGTATGTGGGGGGAGAGAGAGAGAGGGGTTTTTGGGGGGCTGAGAGCATGTCAGCGCGCTGTCTTGTAAGTTCAGACAGTAACAGACCCGTCTCCCTGCCCCTCTCTCTCTCACACACACACACACACACACACACAGCATTCCACAGTAATGGCTTGCATGCCGGCTGTCAGAAACGGGGCTTTGAAAGGGCATTTCCGCATTCCTACAGGAGTTCAAAACAAATACAAGAGTGGCCACTCCACTTAAAGGGATTATGGGACATTTCCGGAGGCCGATCAGAGCACAGTAACACAACACCTCATTCACACTGACGCCTGGGCGTTGTAGCCAAGGCGCAGCAAATGTTATTCCACTCGCCGAGGTGAAGTACCAGCAGCGCTGTAGCCGCGGAGTCGGAGCGCTCTACGTGCCTTGCCAGTGCGCCCAGGGCTCCTTTATTGCGCTGTAACTCGCAAGTGTAGCCAAGCCCTTAGACTTCAGTACTATTTCTCATTCTGTCCATGCTACCTAAGTTGTAGAAGATTGTTCTCCTTTTGCGCACAGGGAATATCAATTCAGATCACTAAATTTATGAGAGACTTGTTATGGTGACAAAGTAAACTTATTACATAGTCACTTGTCATCCAAATGAAAATTGCCTGCTCTCATGATACTCATCTTCCAACAAAATGAAATATGATCTTTGATAAAATGACTGATTTGTTGTGCTTTTTAAAAAAAAAACAAGTTCAGCTTTACTACATCCCTAACTCACTCAGATATCACTACTGTACTATATAATAACTAAGAAGGCAATCAAAACTCTTTACTCACTGGAGACTCGTGGTTTATTTGTTCGGCTTCTGCTGAACTCTCCCTTTCAGTGTTCTCATTAAGGTTAGCAGCTTCACTGCTGCTGTTGCTAAGGCTAGAATGATCTGCAGTTCCATTAACAAGTAGATTGTGTGGGTGAGAGTGCCAGTTAAATTGGTTATTTTCCAATTCTTTCAGCTCAAACAGTTTTGTTTCCATCTGCAAAGAGAAAGCATAAATACATATATTCGTATAGCAGCAGGAGAAAATAGCACATACTTTTCTGCTTACACATGGGAGAGAGAGAATGCAGTATGTACCTGAAATTACTGTTTTCTGAAAGTGAGGAATAACAGAGCCACACTCTTGGGTTTCAGCCTCAGGTGTGAGGTTCAGAACACGATTAAACAAAAAAAATTTAGAAGAGGAGAAGCCATGTGGTCTAAGAACAGAACTAGATGCTAAGAACTCAAATTTGAATTTGAATTAATGGAGATATCCTATCTCCTAGAACTGGAAGGGACCTTGAAAGGTCATCGAGTCCAGCCCCCTGCCTTCACTAGCAGGACCAAGTACTGATATTTGCCCCAGATCCCTAAGTGGCCCCTTCAAGGATTGAACTCACAACCCTGGGTTTAGTAGACCAATGCTCAAACCACTGAGCTATCCCTCCCCACTCAGATAAATCCCACTTCTAACAAGAACTTAGTCTATCAAGTTGGATAAATCACAACCCCTCTCACACCATTTCCCCACCTGGGAACCACCACCCTACCTCATAGGGATATTTTGAGGAGTAATTAACATTCGTGAAGTACTTTGAAGATATGCAGCAGTATTACCAGCAGACTCACAGATCCCATTATCCATGAGCACAGTTAAGCTGCATTAGTCCCCAACTGTTATTCTTTTGTTTTTAACGAAGTTAAGACAAAATTGCAAAGCCAACATCTAGCAGAATTCCCACTTTAAGAGAACAAAAATTACACATTAGTCATCTTCTCCAAAGGTGAGTTAATAGACATTTTTAAAGACCAAAAATCTCATGGGATGTCACCATAAGGAGATCTATATTCACATCTACCTATCTATCTGTACCATTTGTTACACTTATATGCATTACTGTAGCATCATAGCACCTCACAATCTAAAGCATTTATCTGCACAACCACCCGGTAAGGTAGGGAAGTATTATTCCATTTTACAGATGGGAACTGTGGCAGACAAACTAAGTCATTTGTCCAAGGTCACAAAGGAATCCTGTGGAGGAGTAGGAAATTCAACCAGCATCTTCTGAGTCCCAGGCAAGTACCTGAACCATTGGACAATCCTGCCACAGCCACCAATGTATTTTCTGTACATTCTTTGTAAGTGGGGGTAGAGGGGGAAATCAGGAAGACCAAAAGAAAATATGAATTCAAAAATCTGATTAAAAAAAAAAAAGATTGCTACTTATTGCAAGAAAAATACAACTAACCACTCAAAAATAAATGTGAGGGACAGATACTGTCTTAAGCGCCTCTTTGCTAATGGAAGAAAAGGAATACGCAGCTGGAGACAAAGACATTCTCTCTCAACCTGGGTTCACATACCCTGTGATGCAACAATGCCAAGTACATTTGTTTGCTACTCAGCTTCTAAACTGCATTTTTTTTTTCATAGATGCTAGGACTGGAAGGGACCTTCAGCCTATGGCTGAAATCAAGGAGTGTGGACATACTGTACATTATCTCTACAGGAAAATATACATTTTTATTACTGTATATACTCGTTCATAAGCCAAATATTTTTGGTAAAAAAAATGACACATCAAAGAGCGGGGGGTCGGCTTATAAACGGGTCTACACCAAAATTTGATGATTTTAAACTCTATGGAATCACAATTGAATATCTAATACATTGTCATTTTGTTTACCTGGAGCGTCTGCAGCCATGGAGCAGCCACTTCCCACAGCTCCCATTGGCTGGGAACGGCGAACCGTGGCCACAGGGAGCTGAGGGGCTCCATGCCTGCAGATGCTCCAGGGTAAACAAAACGTCCCAACCCGCCAGCAGCTTACCCTGACGGCCGGGAGCCAAAGTTTGCCAACCCCTGAAATACAGGGTTGGCTTATGAAAGGGTCATACAGTTTTTGCTATTTTTACCTAACCATCTTGGGGGCCATCTTATAAACGAACGGGCTAATGAACGAGTATATACAGTAATTCACATGAAGTGAGGCTTAACACCAAAAATAAAAATGTAAGCGTACAATAACGACATAGCGATGATGGCTGTAAAACTCCCAACATTAAATTGCCGGGTTAAAAACTAAATTAAGATTTTTAGGTTCAAAGCTAAAAAACCAGACTTACCCATGGAATTCAAAATAAAAAATATCTGGTTTGTATATTAGCAGAAGAGGCTGTGCCTTAACCAAGCAGGAAGAAGGACCCTGACCATAGTGCTCTCTAGCATGAAAACCAAAGCCGCATTAACAGTGGCCTCTAGAAGTGCACCTCATCTTTCTAGTCAAATGAGAAGTATCCTGCTAAAAACTGGTAAGGCATTCAGAGAGAAAGAAAAACAGCAAAAAACAAAGATGCATATTAGCTACACTGATGTCCAGGAGTAGCACTGGGAAACAGAGTCAACCACTAGCAAAAATAAAGTTGAGTGTGGGTGTGGGGGGAAGCAGAGAAATAAAAGGGGTTTCAGACCTACAGTATAACCAGAGGGGCACTAATGCAACTCAGTGATTGCAAATGGAAGCTACAATGCTCTTTTTAAACAGAACACTGAATAAATATTATACATATGGAGCACGTGTGTGTAGTGGCTAGTGCACCAGTTTACCACCTCTGGATAACTAGTCTCAAACACAAATGAAAATACATTCGATGGTTCTCAATTTAATCCCATTTATGCAATCATAGAAGAATATGACTAGAAGGGACCCCAAATTCAGTGCCCTGCACTCAAGGCAGGATTAAGTATTATCTAGACCATCCCTCACAGGTTTTTGTCTAACCTGCTCTTAATCTCCAATGACAATGCTCCAAATCACAACACCAACATAAACCTTTGAAGTTTCTACTCAAGATGTGTCAATGACCAGAATAGCAAAGGCTGTCCTGGGTCAGGGCTGGAGTACAAAGCTTAGATAGCAGCACTGACTTGAGCCAAGTATAGTGTGGGCAGCTGCTAGTTCCTCACTTTCAAGAAATTTTCTTATAAAATTATTATTTTATTAAGTAAAATGTACATTGTAATATAAATGAGGCCCCTGTATCATCCAAAACATAAGCTCATTGACCTTGGAGACTTTAATAATAGAAATACCATAGCTCACATAGCATCATCTGATAATTAGTATCAGACTACAGTAATATTAACCAGTTAGCAGGAAACAAAATTTGTATAAGGAAGCAAAAGAAAAATGAGCAAAGTAAAGGGGAAAAAACCCAAAAGGGGTGTCTTCTTATGATATATTAAGATTTGTTGATACTTTTCCACAATGCCTTACTGAATTGATTTCCTGTTGTGTATCCTGCAGATGCTGCTGAAGAGGTCCCAGCTGTGCTTTCCCTGACTCTACGCATTGCGCTAGCTCAGCGCTTTCTTGCTGCAGGCGACTTAGCTCCTCTTGAGCTTTGGTCAGTTCCTCCTCATATGTTGAGATCTTCGATTCCTGACTCATTTCTTCAGCCTTCAGTGAGGCAATCTGCAGAATGAAGGAACACTTCATTAATTAAAACCAAATCCAATTCAAATAGGATATGTTTATCAGAAGCTACTTTCAAATACCAAAAAATAATCAGGAAAAATCCCAGCTGCAATTAATGTATGTTTCCCACTGGAGATTTAAAGCCATATCGACGCTAATATTAAACCAGAGGTAGCCAAAAGTGGGTTTAAATATCATCATGGCTAACAGGGTTTTAGCATGGTTTCCTTGACAAACATGGACAGATTTTTATATTGCTAACACTGTTAGGATGCTATACCTAGAGGGGATAGTTTAGATTCTCGCTATAGATTATCTGGAGTTAATAGCCTATACTACAGTTTACAGAAAAAGCATCTGTCTACATTGCTCAGTGAAAGTGTCAGAATGCTGCTAGCTACAACTGTAGTTAGCACAAGGATAGTCAGCATGTTTTCAACCCTAGCATGGGCAGGACCTATATGCAACAGGGAATCACTGCACTGCATGATGTTTTCCCCACTTATTGCTCCTCACCCAGCCCTAAGTATCTCACTGTTTTCTCCTACTCAAACTATGCTCCTCTCCCAAACACAATCCCTCATTAAAAGGGCTATTTTCTTCCAGTGGAGGGCTGGAGCAGACTCCCATCAATAAGGGTCTCAATTGAAAAGAGGGACTACTATGCATATAAACTACCAGAACATACCAAATGGGCCTCTTCAGCACATTTCTGCCTGATATCATTAAGTTGCTCTTCTAACTTGGCTTTTTGCTCATCAAGGCCATTAAGGATTTCCTGTGCTTCCTGTTTCTGAGCTTGCAGCTTCTGTAGATTACTGCTCTCCCTCTTCACTTCACATTGAAGATCCTGCAGAGAAACATTTTTGTCAGTTTCTTTCCCTTGGCCACTGAAAAGTAGTTACTGCATTCCTCTCACTGCAGAGTCAAAATGCTGTTCACTTTTTAAAAACTTGAAAAAAAATCAAGGCAGAGATTCCAAAATTATAGCCCCAACTGAAATATAGTAAACCACTTCTAGAGTAATTTCATAATTTTTTAAAGAATTACTATTTTCTATCTTCAAGGCAGTTTCACAAAATAAATGAATCCGCAGCATTTTAGTAAGGTAATGTCCAGATCCGGCAACAAAGATTAACAGGTTTATCCAAAAAACAGTTGGGATCAGAATTTAAAATCTAGAGCCCTCCTCTGCTCATACCACTAGATTACATCCATCTGTTACTTTAATTATATTCTAATATACTAATTCGTTTAATTTCTTGGTAATAATGGAAATCTTACCAGATCAATAAGTGATCATTTCAGTTTACAGAAAGCAAGAGTTAGCATATTTAATATTAATATTCTATAGAGGCATACCTATAGAGTCTTGCTTTTGCAGGACACCAGGCAATTGGTCAGGCTTTGAGAAATGTCCTGCTGTCCTGTGTTGCTTCATGATGGTTCTGTATTTACTCCTCACCCATCTGCAACCTGCACGTGGATCATGTGATGCAGAGCCCAAGCAGCTGAGCCCATCTCCTCTACTGGGCTGGCCCAGCACACTGCTCTCCGCAGGTCGGGTTGAGCATGGGTTGCAGTGATGGATTCCACATCTGTCCTTGTTCCCCTGACTTTCACTGCACTCTCCCAACAACTCCCAGAGCTGCTGGTTTCCTCCTTTTGACACTCCTGCCCATCCATCGTTGGCCAGCCCAGCCCCGTACTACGATTGCCTACACCAGTGGTTTTCAAACTGCGGGTCGTGACCCAGTAGTGGGTCGCGGAATGTAAGGCACTGGTCAGCACTGCTGACCGGGACATTGAAAGTCCTGTCGGTAGTGCTGCCCGGCTAAGGTAGGCTAGTCTCTACCTGAAACGGCCAGCAGCAGGTCCGGCTCCTAGGTGGGGAGCTCACGGGCCTCCATATGCTGCCCCCACCCCAAGCACTTGTTCCCAGCCAATGGGAGCTCAAGGGGCAGTCCCTGCAGGCAAGAGCCGCAAGGAGCCACCTGCCCGCCTCCGCCTAGGAGCCAGACCTGCTGCTGGCCGCTGATGGGGTGCAGCGCAGTCCATGGTGCCAGGACAGGCAGGAAGCCTGCCTTAGCACCCCTGCTGCACGGCTGACCGGGAGCCGCCCAAGGTAAGCCTGTACTCCAACCCTGCGCCCCAATCCCCTGCCCCAGCCCTGAGCCTTCCCCCAAACCCGGAGCCCCTTGCTGCACCCCAAGCCCCTCATCCCCGGCCCTACCCCAGAGTGTGCACCTCTAGCCCAAAGCCCTGACCCCCCTTCCACACCCAGCCCCCCTGCCCCAGCCCAGAGCTCTGTCCCACAACCTGAACCTTTCATTACCGGCCCCACCACCCAGCCCTCACTCCTGCACCCCAACCCTCTGTTCCAGCCCTGAGCCCCTTCCACACCCCAAACTCCTCATCCCCAGCTCCATTGGGTCACGGGCATCAACAAATTTGTTCAGCTGAGTTGCCAGGAAAAAAAAAAAAGTTTGAAAACCACTGGCCTACACAACAGACTCCTGACTAAGGGGAGGGTGGGATAAACAGTCCCAGAGAAAGGGAAGGGCTGGGGCTGCCTGAAATCAACCTGCTTAAAGTAATATTGTGAAGGCTAGAAAATCAGGGGTAAATGAAGGGAGAAAGGAACTGGGGACATTTAGGGTGTAATGGGGAGAAGCTTGAAAATGTCATTTTTAGTGATGTTGGGAAATTACTCAGAATTGCCGTAAACTGACTTCCAAATTTTGTCTGGTCAAAATTAGCTTATGATTAATAGAACTAAAAAACAAAACCCTGTTTGGTTTTGCAAGGAAAAGTGCTTTTATCTCTGAGATCAATCCCACATCCAAGCTTTTAAAAATGAAGAAATTTACCTCTGAGTTACAATGTGTGAGAAGACCCATGAACCTACACAGAGCCCAGCCTGCTATATATGAAATTCCGAGAACTGCCTTCTACATAGATCTTACCCTTTTCTACTACTGCATTTACAGGTAACACTAACTTTCATTCCATAAACACTAGACTGGTAAATATGCTGCATTTTTAAGGGTATTGATCTGCTGTATAAGATCTAGTATCCAATATGCTTTTGGAGGACTCTCTCTTTTAGAAGCAGCTTATTAGTACTTTAAGTAAAAAAGTCAGTCATTTCTCCAAGAAATTTACAAATGTTACTTCTACCTTAAATCTACTCCTCACCTTTTTGTATGTTACATTTATGGATTTTTCTAATTTATATTTTATTATGTATCTAATAGGTATGTCTGTGGTGCCCACCACTGTAATTTCTGTGCACCTCACAAAAAGAAGAAAGTTACCCTTGCTGCCCGTGAGTGGCAGAGGAGTGCCATCTCAAAGTTACAGGTGAGGAAATCAGGGCAGAAAGGATGAGTGACTTGCCCAGCATTATATGAATGGCAGAACCAAAACTAGAACCAGATCTCAAGATTCCCATTACAGTGCCTTAAGAAGGCTATCTTTTCCTATGACAAATGACCACAATTTAAATCCCTCCATAAAAATACTAGTTCTGATCAGTAATTATTATTTATACTGCAGTAACATCTAGAGACCTCAATCAAAGATCAGGACCTTATTGTGCTATGTGCTGTACAAACACGCAATTTAAAAAAAAAAAAGGTAGGCCTACCCCAAAATTAATTATTTAAGTTTACCTATTAAAATGAGCACTTCGTGTGCAACAGTAATCTCAGTTCACTGCCCAGTTAACTCTCATCAGATGGCCGTGTACTGTAGGCATGAGAGGAGAGCAGAGCCTACAAGTGGGAGTTGAAGGAAGATCTGGTGATCGCTCTAAATTTTGATGGGAAAGCTTTTCTTGCTCGAAAAGAGGTGGATTGGAAAAAAATGCAAATGTGCTTCATCAAGCAGACAATCTAGGCTTGCATTTTTGGAAGAGCAAAGGTAAAGGTTGGTGGCTCAATAAAATGATAGATCTGATAAGAGGGGCTAAATGGTGAAATACCATAAAAACAAAGGTGTTTTATGCAGAGGAGAAGGAAGTAGAGTGATACAAATATGGGGGGGGGATGTGATCAGGGTTAGGTGTCAGGAAGATGATTAAACAATCCTGAGATTGCGCCTTCATCTGCTCAAGTAACTGTTTGAACTCTAACTCTATGCTCTTGTCTGCCTAATTTACTGTAAACGGAACACACATTTTAACAGCAAACTGGATTAGTGAATCTTTCTGTTTTCATTCACGTGTTAGGTAATTCAAACCAATTTGCCAACATCTCCCTCTTGCTAATTAGCTGAACTCCTTTGACTGAAGGGCCAGGTTCCTTTCAGTAACTGACTCCACAAGCCCAGACATAACATTTTCTTCCTGAGCTGCAGATGAGTAGCTTTGTGGGGGTTTTTTAGATTTAGATTTATAGCCATTTCTAATTTCCATAAGACTCATTCTTACTAGCAAGAACCACATGGAGAGCTGCGAGCTGATTCTTCCTTGCCCCCAGACTTAGAATGCTGCGGCAAGCTTTAGTCTAATTCCTGGACCCAGGCTGAGAGGCTCCTCTCTGAACCCCTGCCTCATATCCTTGCCCCCCACCCACTGTGCTTCTCAGAGACTCACCAAAATGCTAGAAACTGGCCAATCCTGCAGTTGTAAAACCTCAGAGTTAGCTAGTGTCTTAAAAACAGCTAGCACAACGCTGTTCCCAGTGCGGAGCTGAGCCAAAAAGTTATACTTTGCTATAGTAGTCCTTTCCTCACCTGGATGTCCATTATGCTCTAGACATCCCACAAACCAATGCTTTAGTTTATTACACACACACCTCTTACTCCTGAGGGCATTCTGCACCAAAAATTTAAGAATTCTGCAAGGTTTGTCAATAAAAAAAATGCAGAGGCTCCAGCATGGCAGTGGGGAGCACAGGCCACTGGCTGCACGAAGGTGGGAGATCACCCTGCAGCTCCCACACCACCAGGACACAGACTCAGTGGCGAGACTGCACCGGACCCTGACACAGCACAAGGCCTGGAAACATCCTGGGGCCCTGCCCCTCTGCACCAGGTGTGGGGCAGGCAGGCTCAACCAGGTGGGATCCAAGTGTGGAGGGGTTCAATGTGGGGGGAATCCAGGTATGGGGTGACAGGATTCTGTATGGGACAATCTGGGTGTAGGCAGATCACTCGGGGAGGTCTAGGTGTTAGGGGACTCTGCATGGGGTTCCAGGTGGAAGTGGTTGGGGCTCAGCAGAGTGGTCTGGGTGCTGGGGGAGTGGGGCTTGGTGGGATGGGAGTCTGGGTGCAGCTAATTGGGGGTCAGTGGCATGGGGTCTGGATGTGGGGGCTCAGAGAGGTGGGGCTTGTCAGGGTCAGGGTTTGAGTGCAGGGAGCTCAGTGGGGGGTGGTTTGGGTACAGGGGTCCAGAGGCAGGGGACTCAAGATGCAGGGGTTGAGTTTCGGTGGCTTTGGAGCAATGGGGGCAGGAAGCAGGGGAGGATGCTGAGCATCCTGCAGCTGGGGGAAGTTTCTGGGGGTGGGTCTGACACAGACACAGCCACTCCTTGCAGGGGAGGAGGAAGTCCCCATCCTCTCCTGCTTCCAGCCCAGCCAGGACTAGCAGCCAATCCCAGCTCAGGGAGGAGCCACTGGCTGGAGTGTCCCAGCCCTGCAGTGATTTACCTCTCCGCAGGCTGCTCTGGGTGCCTGAAACAATGTACCTGCGCAGCTAGGGAGTGGTGCGTCACTGCTCTTGCAGCTTTCCTTTGCTTCCCTGTCAAAGTCATTTTTCTGCGGGGAAGCAAAGAAATCTGCATGGGACATGAATTCTTCACATGTGGCGCAGAACTCCTCCACGAGTAACCTCTGAAACAATGCCTTTGCTTAGATGCAACAAAAATTAGCACATAGTTGCACAGAATGTAAACTCACAGTGCTTGCTCTGAACAATTACTGATCAAGGACTAATAATATGTATGGCTCTAAATAAATGAAATGTAAGCATTAACATTTTAATTTCTAATGTGACAAAGAAAAATGTTTATTTAAAACTAGAGCAGAATTCCCAGTCCCTTCAAAAAAGGGACATCACCAATTCACATATTACTACATGCTTTTTAATAATCTTAATAGCAACAGTTCTATGTTAGTCACTTATTATCAGCTACAAATATACTTAAAAATTAACTTTTCCATATTTTCATCTGTTTTGCAGGAACAAACCAAAAAAACAGTCCGACTTACATGTACAGAGTTCAGAGTCACACCAGTATGATGCATAGTTAATGCAATGTTTATACAAAGATGTAATTATGCATTTTTACAATATTTGAAACAACTTTTATTTTTGTAACTCCTAGCTCAGAGACTGAATGAAGAGAACAGATGCCTAGTTTGTTGCATCAGATGGTGCAGTGACAAGTTCTCCTAGCAACTGATACCTAATGTCTTGTGATCTCAGAATCAAGATGGAAAATCTCTTGGCCATTATCTATCAGAACCACTAGATAGGCCCCCTGGAGCCTATCCCTCAAGCGTGCATGAACACAAGCATCAGGAACTTGTCTCCTCAGTGCAAAAAATCAGCACTTTCCAAACCTCCCGACCCAACAAGACATATGGCTTTACTGAGTGATCTGTTAGCTCCAGAAAGTGAATCAGCACAGTACCAATTTTCATGAGCTGGAATGCATTAAGGGCATAGGAAGGAAACAGAAAAGTAGAACAGCCAGCCAGAGAAGGCATAAAAGAGGGAAAAGAACAAATGAAGGAAGATGACGAGACGTAGACAAATGAATAGAAGAGCAAGATGTAAATAGAGTTCAGCAGTACCATTTGAGTAATATAAATTTTTTTTGATTTCTTCAAATTCTGTTTAAAGTGTGGTTCACGTCTCACATTGATTACTGGAGCTTTCCATTGTTGTTTGTTTCTTCTCTACTTAACATCCTCCTCCTCTGCCCCAAATTCTGCACTGGTTTCCTGTCTTACTTCAAATTCAAACTCCTTATCCTCTCCTACAACACCAGACTCATTTACTTACTAATGCCTGTCACTCCTGCTTATTCCAATCTTCTCTCTCTTTTCCTAGGATAGGCTTTATGCCTTCAATCATGTTGCCCCATGTTAGGAATACACTTCCCTACCCTCATCCACAGAGCTTCCTCTCAACAATCCATCATCTCCCTTTCTCATCAATAATTCCCACAGGCTTACTGTCCTGAACTGTGATCGTATTTGAACTGTAACAGCTTCAGGACAGGGCATTGGTCTTAACTCTTTGTAAAGAGCCATGTAGATTTATAGCACTATATACACTTTTAATACAGATGATTAAAAAAAAAACAGAACTACCACCATATACTTCTCCTCTAGCGTTAAAAGGAGAAGCCAAGACAGAAGGTCATCAGAAATTACACCTTTCCTCACATTTAAAAAACTAAGGGAGTACAGTACTAAAAAAAGCAATAGTGTGAAAGTTCTGGAAATGGAAATCCAGAGAAGTATTCAAGGTATGGGCAGTGAAATGAAATCTTGTACAGACATTCTATAGATTTCACTGCATTATTCCACAGGAAATGGCCTCTCTTTGAATGATAAAAGGCATGGTACACTCAGGACTGGCCTTTGGGGTACACAGGAAGGATATACCCATTTTGGAAACTAACTGTCATGGCCCTTTTTTCCTTAAATATATAAGATTAGTCATTTTTGTTCCTGAAAAATCTTAAAAACAAACTGATTGCTGCTTCTGGAAGTCTGACTCAGTTTTTTCCTAACAGTCAGTCTTCCCTCACAACAGCCCAGGGCTGGCACTAAGGGGTGTGTGAAGTCCAGAAGTCAGGGATCTCTCCATTTTGAAAGGAAACCCTGGAGGCTGTGTAGCTGCCCAGAATGCTGGTGATAGTATTAGGGCCAAACACAAGTTGTGTCTCAGCCAACTAAATTGGCTCCTCTATTGAGAAGCCAATGTGGAATCTGGCCATGGAAATGGTGGTTAGTGTAGTGAAGAGCAGTGTAGTCTAGCACAGTGGTTCTCAAACTTGACTGCACTACGACCTTCTGACAACAAAAATTACTACATGATCCCGGGCGGGAGAGGGCCCGAGCCCCGTCACCATGGGTGGGGTTGAGGGGGCCAGAGCCCTGCCGTCCCAGACTCAAGTCCTCAGGCTTTCGCTACAGCCCCAGGCAGCGGAGCTCAGGCTTCGGCTTCAGCGTTGGCCCCAGCGAGTCTAACGCTGGCCCTGGCGATCCTAAAATGGAGTCACAACTCACTTTGGGGTCCCGACCCACAGTCTGAGAACCGCTGGTCTAGCAGACTAAACTTGGAACTTCTTCTATTCCCATCTCTGACACAGATCCTTTGGTCTGACAAATCATATAGACTTTTAGCACTGCAACTGTTTCCCTTGTCAGCCCTGCTATACCAAGCTGTTGGCTTGTCTTAATTCAGGCCCCAATCCTACAGGCATTTACACATACTTAAATCAATTGCCTAGCCACATGTGCATATAGTGAAGCACATGCATAAGTGTGTACAAGGTCAGGACATTAGTTTGTAAGTTTCACGGCAGGGACGGTCTCTTACTATGTGTTTGTACATTATCCAGTGCAATGCGGCTCTGATTCAAATTGAAGCCTTAGGGTGCTACAATATTTTCTCTCGTGTAAAATAGCAACAGTGCTACTTACCTCCTTACAGTGTGTTGTGACAATTAGTTCATTTTTAGAGCACTAATTATTGTCATACACAGAACAAATTAGAGAGGATTGCAGAGAGAAGGAGGGATAGAAATGAAAATGCAGTAAGTAGAGGGGAAGAACAGTAAAGCAAGGGATGAGACAACAAGGAAGATCAAAAATATTAATATGAAGAAAAATTAGATGAAAGGGTGCTGCTTTTTAAAGAAAAGAAGACAAGTGGAAGGAAGAATGAAAAAGAAGATAAGTCAAAATAAGAGATGGAAGACGATTAAGGGAGGATAAAAAAATGGAAACAGAAAAGATAGCTTTTAGTTGCTGTATTCAGTATATGCAATTTTCTCCTATTTAACTATCCTGACAAACATCCCATATATTTGTTTGTTTGGGAGAAGTGGATAGTTATTCTACCCACATATATTAATACTTCTGACTATGCTGGATTCTACAGATAATTAATCTGTCAAATTCAGGCAAATCAGAAAAAGAAAGGCATAACAAGAAGCAATGGCTGGAAGTTTAATATATAGAAATTCAAATTAGAAATCTGGCATATTTATTTATTTTATTTAAACAATGAGGGTGATTAACCACTGGAACAAACTACCAAGAGAAGTGGTGGATCCTCCATCTTTTGAGGTCTTCAAATAAAATCTGGAATCCTTTCTGGAAAATATGCTTTAAATCAAACATGTTTCTAGGCTCAATGCAGGAGTAACTGGGTTAAAAATTCTATGGCCTGTATTATACAGGCGGTCAGATTAGATGATCTAATGGACCCTTTTGGCCTTTCAATATAGCTCTTCATATTTTTAAATTGCTGCACTTCAGCAAAACTTTGTTTTTACTGATACTTTATCTAAAATTTCATTCCCATTATTGTTGTTTAGCATCTTTTTATATACATCAAAAAAATGGATTTCTACTGCAGAACAGTATTTCCCAAATCTTCTCCACAACTCATTTGGCCAAAGCACAAACCGGGGATGTTTGTGAGATAACAATTTGTCACCACAGAAATAATTTTGGTGGCACAAACACTGGAGAGTGATATTACAAAATGAGTCAGGTGGAAGACAGATTAGAAAGTAAAAAGCTCTGGTACACAGTCAAATATCTTGGTAAACAGCAACACAGGAGCCAAAACACAAGACAGGCATGACAATTTGAATTTGTTACCTTCGTTGTATGTAGCTCTAGAAACACTGGCACACAAACTTTACCAAAACCCAGATACCAGTTCAACAGCACTGAAATTCATATCACAGTCACAACGTGTCACAATATCTATGGCTGCCTCTGATCAGAGGAGGAACAACGAATAAGCCACCATGCAGGCCCACTTGATCTTTACATTGACAGAACCTCAAAGCCGTTGCTTGCAGTATGACTGCTTTAGACAATGTCAGTTATTACATTTGTCTTGCATTACCTCTTGACCTCAAATACTAAATGCACATAATACACTTAAGAAAACAGAATATCACACTACTAAACAGGAATTAACAGATCAAAAAGTTTTAATTTAGCACTATTTACCTCCTTTTCAAACAATGCCAGGAATTCAATTGTCAGCAAACACACACACATAAACCATGAGATTCCAGCAGACACCATACAAAATTATTCCTGATGTGTCTCAAACATGAATATTCATGATAGGTTTTACTAGATTATTAAAATTTGATTCCATTCACGTGAGTAGTCAGATTTAATTAACATATTTGGTATAGCAAACTTCTGTTTGACATCTTGTTGCATATTCATTTGGCTGTCATTGTTACTGACATGCCAGGATCTGATTATCTCCAGAAAGGTCATGCAATTAATTACCACCCAGTCACAAGGAGTATAACATAAAATAGGTAAGCAAAAATTCATAAAACTGTTGTGAGGAAGACACGCCACATTTTACTTCAGTTCAGAAAATGTAAGAAAATTTCCATTATTTATTCTCTAACAAATGTAAACTAAGCTTTTACTGTCCATTGGTAATCCAAAAAGTATTTAGATAATCAGGAGTCATGTTGCAGTAAAATTCTGATTTTTAAATGCAGCAACTCAAGCTGCTTTTGTAACTTATCACTTAATTGAAAGATAGCTTTGCAGCATTGAATACAGGGCTTGGCTGACTATAAGCACCTTAAACCCTGACATTTAACTGCCTAGATTACGTCTTTATTCAAAGGAAACAGCAACAACATTTGAATATGTTGATCCTATGGAAAGATTATCATAATCCTTTTAAAGTAAAACTATTTAAAAAGATATTTAGACTTTAAAAAATTCACCATGGAGCAACAAATAATCTCCCAACTAGGGATTTACTGTGACTGTCATGTAGTGGTACCATATGGTACAAATCCATTTAATTTGACCAGTTTATTAGTCTTAATTTGCATGGCATTGAAATATCTTCACTGGTTTGTGAAATGCATATATTCATTCTCTCTCTCACACACATTTTTCTTTTTAAGGTAATCTATTTCTCAGCCAACACCAAGTAAACGGTACATGATTTGGTTTAAAGACTCAATCATTATATTTCTATAAGAATGAACAAACACATGCACCAAAAATCAGAAGTGAAATATGAGAAATTCTACAGCCCATTTACCTGGACCTCGCTTGTCCTCAGTTTGATAGTATCTTCTTTCTCCTTCAGTTCCTGTTCCACATTATTCTTTTCCCTAGAAGACCAACAAAATATGCAAGAATACTTAAGAACATCAGTTACAGCAGGTACAGTTATCCAGCCCCCTAATCCTGTCTCTCTTTTTAAATACATAGTGAAACATTAAATAAAGAAAAAAAATTAGGGTGTCTCCGTTCCTTAAATTATTTACAAAGCAAATAATATTGCCCAGCATAAAAAAGCCTTCTCATTGAAGAGGGGTTAGGTGAAAAGAACAGCTCAAAAAGGGAAAGGGGGGGGGGGGAGAAAATCAATGAAATACTGTCTTCAGTGATCTCACTGTTGCCATGGAGCAATTGTCTAATGAAGACTGCTGGGAAAAGTGGGAGGGATTGCATCAGCTTCCATATATTTAACCCTTGGAAACACAGGTAAAACAACTGGGAAACAATTCACAGTACCAGGGAACCAAGTCATTAGCTAGTAAGTTTAGCTGTACTCCAACAGTTTTTGGTACCATTTATAGAGAAGTTTAGAGACAAAGCAAAAATGCTAGTTTGACTTTAACCAGATGAACCCAGAGACCCCATATACAGATATGTGCTGTGTCACATCAAATCTGCTTCTATAGAAATATATTCAAGATTAAGTAACAATGATTACTGATGGCTGGATAATGATCACTGATAAATTCCTAGCTATCATTGATAAGGATAGTAATAGAAAAAAACCCAAGTCAGACAAAAGATTTCCTTTTTAAACATATAAGCAAGTGTTTATTTCTGAGCAAAAAATGCTCCCTTTGTTTGTGGCTGTACAATGACATCCCAGGCTTAACAAAGCAGATTTTGTTAAAGTTGTGTACAAGTTGAGTTATTTCCTCAATAGATCAATTTATTTTTACTCTATGGATTTTTTCTTTTTACATTTGTTTATTCTAGAACACATATACAAACAGAAGAAAAACAGAAGCTTACCTTTCACTCCATCTCCCTACACTTATTTTTTAATCACAGAGACAACACTGGAGTAGACCTGCACAATTATTATTTATTAGGGCTGTTAAGCGATTAAAAAATTAAGCACAATTAATCACTGTTAAACAATAAACATTTATTTAAATAATTATAGATGTTTCCTACATTTTCAAATATATTGATTTCCATTACAACACAGAATACAAAGTGCACACTGCTCACTTTATATTTATTTTCATTACAAATATCTGCACTCTAAAGAACAAAAGAAATAGTATTTTTCAATTCACTTAAGTACTGTAGTGCAATCTTTTTATCATGAAAGTTGAACTTACAAATGTAGAATTATGTACAAAATAACTGCATTCAAAAATAAAACCCATGTAAAACTTTACAGCCTACAAGTCTAATCAGTCCTACTTCTTGTTCAGCCAATAGCTCAAACAAGCTTGTTTACATTTGCAGAAGATAATGCAGCCTGCTTGTTGTTCACAATGTCATCTTAAAGTGAGAATAGGCGTTCACATGGCACTGTTATGACTGGCATTGAAAGATATTTACGTACCAGAGGCGCTAAAGATTCATATGTCCCTTCATACTTCAACCAGCATTCCAGAGGACATGCGTCCATGCTCGATAACGATCCAAAGCACTGCGGACCGATGCATGTTCATTTTCATCATCTAAGGCCTGGTCTACACTGGGGGGGGGGGGATGGGGGGAAATCGATCTAAGTTACGCAAGTTCAGCTACATTAATAACGTAGCTGAAGTCAACGTACTTAGATCTACTCACCACGGTGTCTTCACTGCGGTGAGTCGACATCTGACGCTCCCCTCTCAACACTGCCTGCGCCTCTCGTTCCGGTGGAGTACCAAGTCGAAGGGGGAGCGCTTGGTGGTCGATTTATCGCGTCTAGACTACAAGTGGATTCATAGGCTCTAAAGTTTTACATTGTTTTGTTTTTGAGAGCAATTATGTAAAAAAAAAAAAAAAAAACCCTACATTTGTAAGTTGCACTTTCATGATGAAGAGATCGCACTACAGTACTTGTATGAGGTCAATTGAAAAATACTATTTTTTATCATTTTTACAGTGCTACATTTGTCAAAAGAAATGTACAGTGCTCACTTTATACTTTGTATTCTGTGTTGTAATTGAAATAGATATATTTGAAAATGTAGAAAAACATCAAAAATATTTAATAAATTTTAATTGGTATTCTATTGTTTAACAGAGCAATTAAAACTGCAATTAATCATGATTAATTTTTTTGCATTGATTGCATGGGTTAACTGCGATTAATCAACAACCCTATTATTTCTATTGGCAGCATCTAGAGCCGTGATACAAAGACTGTGGCTCTCAAGCAGAAAGTGGCTCCTTCAGCACATTATATCAAAATACTGTGTGATTTAATTATTAACCGGTCTAAATTATTAGACCATCAGGATGCTTTTACTATGTTATTAACCAATTGTAGTTGATAAAATAATAATACTTGGTCAGTCATTATGCTGAGAGAATTTATATATTTCCCCTATCAGACTGCTTAAATATGAATATATAGTACTACAGTAAATGAAACCATGAATTCACACTACTGTGGCTCTTTGGGGTAATGCTGATTTGGCTCCTTAACCACAGAGGTCTGTGTCACTGGTCTAGAGACTTCAGTCAGGATCAGGAACTGATTCTACCATCTGAAGCACAAAACACATAAGACAGTCCCTGCCCCAAAGGAGCTAACATTCTAAACAGACAAAGAACAGCATGTGGGAAAGGAATAAATATACAAGTGAAGTGTCCAGGATGATCTGGCATGGATTTTATTAGTTCATTTTTTTTATTAATTTGTTTACAATTAATTTTATTAACAGGCAAGGACGAGATGGTGAGTAAGCATGAGATGAAGGTGGAGAGAAGAAAGCAGCAGGAAAGTTTTCCCACACATGCGGATGGGGAGAAAAGGGAAGGCTTCTCGGGCAGCTACCCCTGCCCATGTTAAGAAGTGGTGATGGCTTGGCCTGTCACTATCCCAGTGCTCCTTCCAGATGTTTTAGATAAACTCATCTACCTACGAGGTCAAGGAATGTTTTAATTAACAGCAACAGGTTGTCTCCAATCCCTCACTGGTGGTGGTCCCATTACTTCTCCCCCTCCTTTTTTAATTTCACAACCACACTTCCTTTCCTGAATCCTCCCCTCTCCACTAACTAAGGGCAGGTCTACACTAACCCCCCAATTCGAACTAAGGTACGCAACTTCAGCTACGTGAATAACGTAGCTGAAGTTCGAAGTACCTTAGTTCGAACTTACCTCGGTCCAGACGCGGCAGGCAGGCTCCCCCGTGGACTTCGCGTACTCCTCTCGCCGAGCTGGAGTACCGCAGTCGACGGCGAGCACTTCCGGGCTCGACTTATCTCGTCCAGACAAGACGCGATAAGTCGAACCCAGAAGTTCGATTTGCTTGCCGCCGAACTACCGGGTAAGTGTAGACCTACCCTTAGTCTGTATACTACCAACAAAATAAGCACTTACATTCTCCAATCTTGGGGGTATGTACAAAGACTGCCCAGTGATTCTGCCCACCCTCTTTACTTCTACAATCTTTTCTTAAAATCTTGATAGACACCCTTTATCATTACAACAACTGTTCTACACACACACACCTCTCTCCAAAGAATTCCACCTGCTTTTCTTCTGTGGTATTTATAATAAAACTTGTCAACTTAGAAATTCGGAGCTTGTCTACAGATTAAGTGTACAAACTTCATCTTAATAAAGGTGCATACGTACCCTGCTTTGTACTGAAAGGTCAAGTATCAAGCATCATAAGACAATATGCCTGTGCTCAAGCCTCTACTACCCAACAGAAAGGAAAAGGAAGCTTATGTTTCCCCTTTCCACACACCAGTAGTATTTAAAATCGTATGTTGCACAAACGAATCTAATGCCTTTTAGACCCAACAGTAAACTATGTCAATATGAGGTCAGCACTTCAACGAAGAGCTACCATAGTGAATCTAAACAGACGAAATAGCATATGCCAATAGTTTACTCAATTACAATTAGGGTTTAAAAATATCAAATTCTGTTAAAAAAATACTAAAGAAACCATTTGTGAGTAACTAAGATAGAAGATTGATGTAATTCTCCTTTACCTACCTCTGCAGATCAACTATCTCATTGTTTAAAGTATCAAGCTCTTTAATTGCAGAAAAATCTGCCACCGCAGTCAGTCCTAGAGAGCTCTGTAAAATAGAAAATAAATACCTTAATTTAATTTATAGAATATAAATTAGACTGACTTAGTATTGAGCTCTAGTGAACAAATAAAATGTAAACTTAATTCTAAGCCTATTCTTATAGAACTGCCCGACTCCACCGCCACTACAGTGAAACTCTTGTGAAAACCATCAGAACTTTCAACTTGCTATAACAAAGTTTGGCTGAAATAAAGATTTAGTGGGTGACCAAGATGCTTAATATTACCACTGTATTGGCAATGGAACAGACCTGGAGAAAATGCTTCTCAGTCTTAAGTAACTACCAGTAAATTTTGGAGCAACAATGACAGGCTCAGGAAAAAGCGGTGTCCACTCCTGTTTGGGCAAGGAGGAGGAGATGGTGGTGATGTCAAGGGGACCCATCAGTCTAACCAAAGGTACTATCATGATAATTAAGTAAAAGATCTGATTGATGTCTCCGAATTACAAATTAACACAACCAAGCCAATACAAAAATTAGCAACTCTTTCTAATATATAAAGGCTTAAAGATCAAAGGCTTTAAAAAAAACCTATAAAACACTACATTATTCACAAAATATGACTACTGTCAAACTATATTATCTGCCATAATTACGAACACTTGTTTCTCCTGCAAAAGTTTGTTATTGCATGAACTCTTCCAGAGACACTCAGAACCCTGATCTTAAGCCTTGACATGCAAAAACCTTCACATATACTTTACTTTTAAAAAGCTATTTGATAATTAACACTGAGCTAGTTTTCTATTCATGATTTTAATTTTGCTATTAATTTAAAAAGATATTTCCTGCTCACCTTTAAGGTTTGCAGAAGACTATTGCTTGGAGGATTATTGAATTTGTATAATAACTTGTATATACAGGGGGACACAGAAAAAAATTATCTGAACTAAAGGTGTGAATTTAATGCAGTTTAACCAATTCGCTTTAAGCCCTTGTGTGAACATACTTATTCAGAATTACAATATTTTTAAATCAGGCTAATCTTAACTCACTTTGAAAGTAAATTAAAATGAAGTGGATTAAGGCCCCTTTAATTCTGAATAATTATCTCCACACATGGGCTTAATGCAGTTTAAAAAATCCACTTTAAATTCACACCTTCAGTTAATTCAGATTTTTCTGAGGCTCCCCATACAGACAAGCCCAAAAGCATGATGCTTTGAGGTGGACAGCAAGGCCATCCCACACACTCACCCTGAAGTGGTGTTGGGGCTGGCTCCCGACTCCGATAATTGTGATCTGGCACATGTGATCTCAGTGCCACTCAGCTTTGCCCTGCCAACCTCTGTCATCATGGATGGGCAGCTGGACCAAATCTGAGTGAGTGCTGTTGCCCCCAGGGCCTCCTCTCTGCACCAGGCCAGGAGAAGAGTATGTTTGCTTAGGCCAGGACCCAGTGATGGGTTAATCCACCTAGAACCTCCCTGCAACGCTGAACTAGAGAGACTAAAGAATGCAGCCATGCTTTAGCAAATATTGTATTAATTCTAGGGTACCCTATTTGCATATGGAGGTTTCCTATAAATCGCACTTGCTTCCTTAAACAGGATTTGGATTATCTCCTTCCTCATCCCAAGAATAAAATTTTCTGCCCAAGAACAGATACAAACAAAGCTGTGAAGTGTAACTACATAAGTGTCATTTTTAAGTGCAGTCTCACCTAACACAAGTAATAGAGCAACTTTTAGCTTTGAAGTTTTAGGACTCAATATTTTAGAGCCGGAAAGAATAAAGTGATGGTCACTTTAACATTACATAAAGTCTTGAAGTACAGTAACTTGAAAGAGCAATCATATGCAGGAAAAAAGTGTATGTATGTATACATATATACACACACACACTTTTTAGGTATATATATATATATATATATATATATATATATATATATATATATATATATATATAAAAACCTAAACAGCCCTTAGCATAAAATTGGAACCATATATTAGCTAAATATATTTTGTACCAAAAAAAGAAAACTGCATGAAATTGTGAATTGTAACATATGGCAATTAGAATGCGTGCTCTTGCGTGTATGTTTTTTTTTTTAATTGAGAAAATAAGAGCTTGCGTTTAATCTCAGTTCTATTCTGAAAAGGGACTCAACACAGCATTGTGGTGTTCCTTGTTCATTGTGTTCCAGTGACTCCGGATCAAACATGCTAAACTTACAAGAAAAGTGTTTTTTTCTAAATGCACAACCTCTGGTAGTGCCACCCTCCCTACCCCCATCTTCTCATGCATCACCAGTTATAGAAATTCCCTTTTTAAAGTTTATTTTTATTTTTTGCATATAAAATATTAACATAACGTCATGAAATGAAACAAAAAACATACATAAATACATGCACAAGTTGGAAATACCATATAAATAACATTCAATGTACATTGTTTGTAATGCCTGGAAAAAACACAACAAACCAACCAACAAAACCTGAACCTGTAGGGGACATGTAGGGCCGTTATACAGATTCTGCAGGCTAAATTATACCCAGTTTTAAACCAGTAACTGAAGTGTAACCCAGCTTGACTTTCAATTCCCAAATGGAGCTGTATGGCCTGGCAGCTAGAAAAGCAAACCTCTTTTTACTTCTAAATTGCACATATTTGGTATGGGAGCGAGTGAAAGACAAATTCCATACAGCTTCAAGGCCATTGTTACACTAACTGCACACTCTTTTTGTAATGCTTATAAATTTGGAGATTACAGAATAGAGGACAAAGTATTAGGTAGAGTCAGGCAGGGTACAATGGTGTTGTTGTCCAGGTTTGGCCACACAAATGTGGCAATTCACTTCAAACCTGACATGAACATAAGAACGGCCATACTGGGTCAGACCAAAGGTTCAGCTAGCCCAGTAACCTGTCTTCCAAGAGTGGCCAATGCCAGGTGCCCGAGGGAAATGAACAGAACAGGTAATCAAGTGATCCATCCCCTGTCGCCCATACTCAGCTTCTGGCAAGCAAAGGCTAGAGACACCATCCCTGCCAATCCTGGCTAATAGCCATTAATGGACCTCTCCTCCAGGAATTTATATAGTTCTTTAACCCTGTTAAGAGTCTTGGCCTTCACAACATCCTCTGGGCAAAGAGTTCCACAGGTTAACTGTGCATCGTGTGAAGAAATACTTCCTTTTGTTTGTTTTAAACCTGCTGCCTATTAATTTCATTTGGTGACCCCTACTTCTGGTGTTATGAAAAGAAGTAAACAACACTGCCTTATTTACTTTCTCCACACCAGTCATGATTTTATAGAGCTCAATCATATCCCACCTTAGTCATCTCTTCTCCAAGCTGAAAAGTCCCAATGTTATTAATCTCTCCTCATACAGAAGCTGTTCCATACCCCTCATCATTTTTGTTGCCCTTTTCTGAACTTTTTCCAATTCCAATATATCTTTTTTTGAGATGGGGCGACCACCTCTGCACACAGTATTCAAGATGTGGACGTAGCATGGATTTATGTAGAGGCAATATGATATTTTCTGTCTTATTATCTACCCCTTTCTTAATGATTCCCAACATTGTTTGCTTTTTTGACTGCCGCTGCACATTGAGTGGATGTTTTCACAGAACTATCCACCACTCCAAGATCTCTCTCGAGTGGTAACAGCTAATTTAGACCCCATCATTTGATATGTATAGTTGGGATTATGTTTTCCAGTGCATTACTTTGCATTTATCCACATTGAATTTCATCTGCCTTTTTGTTGCCCAGTCACCCAGTTTTGAGAGATCCCTTTGTAGCATGCCTGGGACTTAACCATCTTGAGTAGTTTTGTATCATCTGCAAATTTTGCCACCTCACTGTTTACCCCTTTTGTTTCCTATCTTTTACCCAGTTCCCAATCCACAAGAGGACCTTCCCTCTTACCCCATGACACCTTACTTTGTTTAAGAGCCTTTGGTGAGGAACCTTATCAAAGGCTTTCTGGAAATGTAAGTACACTATATCCCCTGGATCCCCCTTGTCCATGTGCTTGTTGACCCCCTCAAAGAATCCTAGCAGATTGATGAAGCATGATTTCCCTTCACAAAAAACATGTGGACGCTTTTCCAAAAAACTCCCCTAAAGGGGGAAGGATAACATAGTGGTTTGAGCATTGGCCTGCTAAACCCAGGGTTGTGAGTTCAATCCTTCAGAGGGCCATTTAGGGATCTGCAGCAAAAATCTGTCTAGGGATTGGCCCTGCTTTGAGCAGGGGGGTGGACTAGATGACTTCCTGAGGTCCCTTCCAGCCTTTATATTCTATGATTAAATTATGTTCATCTATGTGTCTGAAAATTTTGTTCTTTACTATAGTTTCAACCAGTTTGCCCAGTACAGAAGTCAGGCTAACTGGACTGTCATTGCCGGAATCACCTCTGGAGCCCCTTTTTAAAAATTAACAAATTTATTAGAGCATAAGCTTTCGTGGACTACAGCCCACTTCTTCGGATGCAGTGGGCTGTAGTCCACGAAAGCTTATGCTCTAATAAATTTGTTAGTCTCTAAGGTGCCACAAGTACTCCTGTTCTTTTTGCGGATACAGACTAACACGGCTGCTACTCTGAAACCTGTTTTTAAAAATTGGCTCACATTAGCCAAGGGACATGCAAGATCCCTGCAGCTCTAAGACTAGTGCCTCTCAAATCCAGACTTGGAGTCATAATCAAAACGCACAATTGTTTTTCACCGATCAGGATTCCCAGTGAACTAGGGTTTCTGATGGCATTTGCACTCATCCGAAAACTGAAATGAATACTTGAAAAAACAGTTTTCGGGCTGTAGAGCAGCGCACTGGTAGCCATGTAAGTCTGCTGTAAATTAGATCAGCCCCAGGGATCCACCCACACAGAACTCATGGCAGGATCAGAGCTTTACTTGCCTTTTCTCCACAGGGGCAATCAATTCAAAAGCCCTTTCATTATCTGACCTCTTTAGAGGTTTGAAGATGTTTAAGGGCCTGGATCCACCCTGCTAAAAGACCATTGAGGTTTTTTAGAAACAGCTGAGATAATGTTGGATCGTGAAAGGCACTAGTCTCCCCCCAACATAGAGTATCCCATCAAGTCTCTTCTTGAGGTCACCTCTAAGAACAAAATCCTCCTCTAATATTAAGAATTGGCTAATTGACAGATCTCAAAAAGTTGTTTTCAGTGGGGAACCATCACAAAGTAGGGGTGACTTTAGTGAGGTTCTGCAGGGATCGGTACTATGCCAAATACTATTCAATATTTTCATCAATGATCTAGAAGTAAATATAAAATCACTGCTGATTAAATTTAAGGATGAGACAGAGTGGTGGAGTGATATATAATGACAAGGACAGGGTAGTCACATACAGCAATCTGGATCACATGGTAAATTGGACACATTCAAAATGCATTTTAATGCAGCCAAATGCAAAGTTATACCTCTTGGAACAAGGAATGTAGGCCATACCTACACAACAGGAGACTGTATCATGGGAAAAGATTTGAGGGCATAGCGTTCAAGCAATTCAACAGGAGCGCTCAATGAGATACTGTGGCAAAAATAGCTAATGAGGTTCTTGGATATATAAACAGTGGGGTAGTGAGGTGATTTTACTTCTCCATACAGCATTGGTGAGACCAATACCAGAATACTTCATCTAGTTCTGCTGCCTATATCTTAAAAAGGATGTTGAAAAATTGGAAAGATTGCAGAAAATTAATTAACCTATTACATCACCTACTCTCTTCCCCCAAGAAACCAATTATATTAATTCTTGCTGACAGGCATATTAGTAAAGATAGAACTCTACCAGGAAAATGATTTCTTGTCAACCCATTCCTTTCCTCCACCCCAACAGTGAGTCATGCTATATAATTACACCTGTTGACATTTTTTGCTACTAGAATGTCATCACATTGGCAGAGGGAATCAAAAGAATAATGGTGCAGCTGAACAGTTCTCACTCTGCACAAGCCACAATACATGATGCCACTTCAGTGGCTGTCAGCAGCACTTGTTCCCCTCCCCACCTTGATTTTTAGCCATCCCATATAAATCCCAAGTAGGGACATGTAGTTGTCTACAGTGGATATTTTATTGCATAAAAGAGCAGCTCTTTTGAGAAGAGCTGCATGTTCAGTCAGTTGAACAGATTAATAAGTGTTCATCAATTCCCTTGTAATGTTCAAAAGTATGGGAGGGATTTACAGAACCAGCTGAAACCCATATCCTTCCCTTGTTTAAAATTATTTCTTAGTCGTTTTGTATATTGAAGTTAAAATTCACTGCAAATCTCAGTTGATCTCAGTATTTTAGGAATGCACTAAAAAAAGTAGCAAGCAATACTGATCTCAACTACTGTACAAATCAAAGTCTGGACATTAAAAGTTTCACAACACCTTCTGTAACAGCATGGATATTCGCTCCAGTGATAGTGCCAGTTATCAGTTTGGGGGTATTTACACTTTGTCTTCGCATTTTCTCTGCACTTTCAATGGGATAAAACATTTCACTTTCTATTCGGAACATCAGCAGCACACAAAAATCACAACAGCTACCAACATTTGCCCTCCCCGAGATGGCTGAATTTCTCTGATAGCTGGAACAATCTTTATTGATAAACAGAGTAAACTCATACTTTTTAATGTCATTTTAAGCTTGCAAAGCAACATGGGACCTTTACAGATGAACGGCTAGTTAAAACAGCAATCATTTCAGATTTCAGCATAACTCAATATCTACCTAATACTATGCTATTTCAAAGACTACTGAAGAGACATTTAGAAATGTTCATTATCAAGCCAACAGATATTATATATTAGAAAAAGCAAAGATCCTCTAACCTTGAGAAAGCAGAGTTAAGAAACGGACAGAATAATAAAGATGTAAAGCAGAGTGGTGCAGAATGGAAAAAATAGTCCAAACTGGAAAAGACAGAAAAGAAAGCAAAACACACAAAAAAGATTAGTAAAGGCACAAATAAAGCAGTTTTTTTGTTTGTTTGTTTTTTAAAACTGAACGTAAAAAAAATTAGGTACCAATTGCAAAGAACTCAAAAGTCATGCAAAAATTCAAGTTTATCGTTTTTCAGGTGAGACTCTCATTCTGTTTATTATGAAGATAGCACAGCTGCGTCAATGTTTAGCACAACCAAGAGAAAATGTTAGTAATGACAGCTATTACAATGCATCATACACAGATAAGCTTTTGTTGTGA
The DNA here is from genome assembly GCF_011386835.1 of Chrysemys picta bellii. Classification (NCBI taxonomy): domain Eukaryota; kingdom Metazoa; phylum Chordata; order Testudines; family Emydidae; genus Chrysemys; species Chrysemys picta. The sequence continues at coordinate 10,169,836 of NC_088798.1, forward strand.
CCTCTGTTTGACTGTTGCGCTAATAAATAAAACTTTAAGCAATTAAAAGCCACTGAGTCAATACAGCAATGGATTGTTTAATGGCCAAAGGGGTATGAGGACATTTGAAATGTTATTATGAATACAAATGGATCGTTAAAAAATTTAAAACATGCTCTTTTAAATAATTAGCCACAGAGCTGCAAAAGAGTTTATTTTAGTAGTGACTGACTTCTTGAAAGAGGGAAATGTGAAAATTCCACTTTTAAAAACTCTGTCTTGATATTAAGGAAAAGGATAATTTGTGCATATAGTATTTCAGGTCCACAATGAAGTTAATCCTTGGATACTCAGGAATATGTTTATTCTTTCGACAAGCTGATTTCATGGTTCCTCGACAGCAAGGTGGCTGGTGTAGCAAATAAGTTTATTAAGAAAGCATTTATGCAGACATTATATCTATGGATGTAAACTGACAAAAAACAGTACATCTGTTCATGGCAGTTAATCTTGTTTTTTCTTGATAGCACAACCATGTCTTGGCATAGATTTTAAAAATTGGATTTAATTTTTTTATTTAATAGCACTTGAATTCAGAATTTGTTTAGTATGTTTGAGGTTTCTACTTAAAAGCCAGACACATCCTTACCTCCTGTAGGCTGGCCCTATCTGATGGAGGGATCATTTCTGCAGTCAGAACTTGAGGAGGATCAATGCCCTTTGTTAACTTCTGATTAATTAAATGGAAAGCCAAGGCAAACTGTTCTTTTGAAAGCTTTCCACAGTCCTGTGTGTCACAGAGGCCCCTGTACACAAAAACACAGACACACAGAGTAACTGATTAGGTGCAACACCTCATTTCTACAAGTACAATATTGTTTAGGAGTGCGTGCGCAGGCAGTGGAAAATGATGACAGCAACTAGCAATTACATACTGTTTTACATCTTCAAATCACCTTACAAACAGCAATGAATCCTCAACACTGAGGAAAGTGCATATCATACTCCTCTCTTGCCCCTCTCCTCCACTCTCTCCGTCACCCCCCTTTATTTTGAATACATGTATAGGAGAACTTCTGGATCTCCCAAGGAGCAGACTGGGGTTTCAAACTGGATTCCCCAGAAATTAATGTCCTGGAATGGGCTTATCCAGGATGGGAGGTCCCATGGTTCTACAGCTCTCTAGTACAAGGGGTCCACACATGCTCACTTCTCCTAGGTGTCCAATGTGAGATATCATGAAGGAATCCCTGATTTCTACTATATGGTGGCAGCAGTGAGGACCACATGCTCCAGATTCTGCAATGTTCATATTGTGTCCAAAGCCTTTCATTCGTAGCCCAAGTGGCGGAAGTGGCTGAGCATCAGTTAGGAGCACATGGCTGCTCATGCAGCCTCAATGGACTAAGACAGTTTTTTGGTTTTTATTTGGCACACTGCTCTTTGGACGTTGCTGCCCTTTGGACAAAAGGCTGAAGGATACATACCATTAGAATTGATCCTATCTGCCTCTAGAGAACTCTTTTCTGCCCAGAGAAAGGGCAACAGAGGACATTTATCCAAATTGGGTTGCTAAGAGTGTGTGTGCATTGTGCTCACTCAAGTGGCCTAAGATCCCTGTCAAGCTGCTTAATAAGGGAGGTGGAGCAGGAGAGAGAGACTTTTTCCCTGTTTTATTCCAGTTTTGCTCTCTTCTTGACCAGTTGCAGGGTCACCAGCAAGCTGCAGCACCTCAGGAAGAAGAGCGGAGAGGAAAAAAGCTTGAGACACAAATGCAGCCCTGGGACACAACTGAAATGTTGAGTTATTGAACCTAAGTTGATAGAAATCTGAAATAAAGTTTTGGAATTCTCTTCAGAAGAACTCTGCAACAGTGAGGTCTAGCTAAGCCTCCCTGTCACTGTAGCGACAGAACAAATCTGGGGAGAATTATAGCAGGCAGGACATTCCACGGATTCCGGTAATCAGGGCCGGCTCCAGGCACCAGCTTGGCAAGCAGGTGCTTGGAGCGGCCACTTGGGAGAGGTGCGGCACCTCCAGCTATTCGGCGGCGATTCGGTGGACGGTCCCTCACTCCCGCTGGGAGCGAAGGACCTTCCGCTGAATTGCCGCTGCAGATCGCGATCGTGGCTTTTTTTTTTTAGGAGGGGGGGGGGCTGCTTGGGGCGGCCAAAACCCTGGAGCCAGCCCTGCCAGTAATAGGACTGGTCTGGTTCTGTCCAAGACACAAGCCAGCTGGAGACCCACTGTGATGGATATGTGGAACTTAGCCCTGAGAAATGAAGTGATTTGCAAAGATGCTAAGCACCTGAAGCCCCATTTCACTTCAGAGGATTTACCAGTACTCAAAAGCTGGAAAACCAGCCATAATTAACTTTCTCAAGGCCAAACAACTAACTCGTGACAGAGCCTGGTTAAGAAAGCAGCTCCTAGACTTATCCTCAACGTACTAGATGATGCCTCAGATATGAGCGGAAACACATTATCTAATTTACCTAGTACTTACAAAAATTCTACTACAAAAAGGCACTAGGTGAAGTGAAAGTCTTAAGTCCTAAGAGTTTAAATGTAAACAAATTAATGTAAATGTATGCATTACAAAAGTAAATATTGGAGGATATTCTATTTCCCAGTCTAACATTTAGTAGACAAGTCTCCATATCATAAAGATCAGTTCTGGCAAATTCAAAATTGATAAAAAACATTTCATACAATTCATAATTAAACTGTGAAACTTATTGCCATAGGAAGTCACTGAGGCCAAGAACTTAGCAAGATTCAAAATAGGAAAATGTATCCATGTTTATCTGAAAAATTTCCTTTCTTCAAGTTGTAACAGATCTGTAGACATTATAAAGGATACTTCAGCGTGTTTTCAAATTGGGAACAGAACCAGACCTCTCCATCACTGGCAGCAGGGGAATGCCATGCCTCATCAAGTTCCCTCCAGTTGACAACAACTTCCACAGTGAGGATAATTCAAATCTACTTTCCTAAATTACACAATGCATTAAATATAATTGGAGGAAAAAGCACCACAATTTCTCATACTGCTGAGCACAGTAAATTCCACTTAACAACTAACCCAAATCCTGGGATGCCAATTTCCATCTCTATTCTGAATATTGTTTGTCTCTAAGGTGGACCAGATCTGTGGATCTTATTACTTGAATAAAGGAAATTCAGGAAAGCACAAATAAGCTTTCCTATTCTTCTTCATGCTAAGGCCCACGGATCCATTACCATGGATTTTCATAGCAGTGTGCCTGCAGGGTAAGAAGGGTAAATACAGATATCCAAAACAAAAGCAGATGATTAAATATCCTCTCCTAGATAAAGGCATGGAGAAAACTTCTGGCAAAACAAAGGAAGTGGCATTAGTTAAAATTAGATGAGCAGTTTGCAGAATTTGGTGAAGTAATGGCTGTCTAACAGATCTCCCTACAGGAGACAGGACTACTGTGCCCTGAGATTGTCAACTGCTCCTAAAGACTGGACTTTAATGCTGAACTATAGGAGAAACATTTCTTTAACTTACTTAGAGAAAGAATGTTATGACATTGTGAGGACTACTCAATTAAAAATACAGTTCTGGATCTTAAGTAAAGCTCCCAACTTCAGATAAAAAGCCTCAGCCAACTGGAGATAGAGTAGGCCTCCTAATAGCTACTAACGAGTAGAGATGTAAAATCACACCTCCTGCCAGGGTTCCATCTGAGTAGTGCTGTAAGGAGCATAATAAGGTTCCAAGGTAGTGGTCTCTGATCTTGCAGCATTAGAGTAAGGATGATGACCTAATGAAGTATTTAATGCTGGGATTTGTACAGAACTCTTTTTTGAATATGAGATCATTATACTACAGAGACTTTGACCTTCCTTGAACACTCACAATGAACGGGGAAATCAAAGCTATTTTTAAACTGGTTTAACCTGATAGTTAAACTATGGACTTTGCACCAGCAAGTATAAGAAGTTCCATCTGTTGACTTTTCACTGGGGCTCACAAGAGCAATGACAACTTCATCCAAGTATTCATTTTAAACATGTCTGGCCCTGGATGGAGGACCAATCTGTGAGACAGACAGCCTCCTCAGCCAGAAAGGCAGAAACAGGAATAAGAGAGCAGCAGTGATATCTTTTGTATTATCCTGGGGCACAGCTGAAAAAATGGGAAGACATATAGAGGGACCATGTCCACCTTTGCAAGATGTCATTCACTACCTCATACCCCAGCTCCTGACACAGATGTGCCACAGGGCACTTTATTTACTTTTTTCAGATGCAAAGAGATCAATCACCAGCCCTCCAAACTGACTTACTCGTTGTAAGATATTTCCGGATGCAGCAACCACACTGCTAATCCAACTTCTGCCATGTAAGTCTTGGTATTCATCTCCCTCAATGGGCTGTGCACATGGAGATAGGAAACTCTGCTCCACACAGGGCAGGAGAATTTCTTTGGGGTCTGGGATGATCGTATTCTTCCCAGTTACTAAGAAAACCCTATTAAACACGTTCACTGTCACCACTAGAACAGGTCTGTCATCCATTGAAGGAACAGTGCCCCAAGACCTCAATGAAACATGGTTCCAGCTGGTGGGTACTGTGCTCTCTCTTTCTGGTACACATTTCCTGAACTGAATTGGAAGATCCCATTTTTAAAAAATAAAGAAAGAAAGAATCTGATTCTTTGCATTCACCAGTTGAGGGAGCAGAGAATACACCACTTGAGCTAGAGTTCTGCCAACACATGAGATAAGGTGAAATATGGAGTGGATACCAGGTTTTACTGGGTAGGTATCATATGAACTTGATCACTGAAGCATAGCTGTGTTTAAGATGAGGATTCACAATATTCCTACTGCTTGTTCAGCCAATCATGCAGACAAACAAGTCTGTTTACATTTGCAGAAGATAATGCTGCTTGCTTCTTGTTTACAATGTCACCTGAAAGTGAGAAAAGGCATTCGCATGGCACAGTTGTAGCTGGCATTACAAGATATTTACATGCCAGATGTGGCAAAAGAGTCATATGTCCCTTCATTCTTCAACTACCATTCCAGAGGACATGCGTCCATGCTGATGACAGGTGCTGCTCGACAACAATCCAAAGCAGTGTGGACCAACGCATGTTCAATTTCATCATCTGAGTCAGATGGCATCACCAGAAAGTAGATTTTTTTTTTTTTGGTGGTTTGGGTTCTATAGTTTCCGCATCAGAGTGCTGCTCTTTTAAGACTTCTGAAAGCATGCTCCACACCTTGTCCCTCTCAGATTTTGGAAGGCACTTCAGATTCTTAAACCGTGGGTCGAGTGCTGTAGCTATGTTTAGATAATTCACATTGGTACCTTCTTTGCATTTTGTTAAATTTGCAGTGAAAGTTTTCTTAAAATTAACAACAACATGTGCTGAGTCATCATCCGAGACTGCTATATCATGAAATATATGGCAGAATGCGGGTAAAACAGAACAGGAGACATACAATTCTTCCCCAAGGAGTTCGGTCACAAATCTAATTAACGCATTATTTTTTTTAAACGAGCATCATCAGCATGGAAGCATGTCCTCTGGAATGGCTGCCAAAGCATGAAAAGGCATATGAATCTTTAGCGCATCTAGCATGTAAATATCTTGCAATGCCAGCTACAACAGTGCCATGCAAACACCTGTTCTCACTTTCAGGTGACATTGTAAATAAGTAGTGGGCGGCATTACGTCCAGTAAATGTAAAACGTATTTCTCTTCGCAATAGGCTGAACAAGTAGTAGGACTGAGTGGACTTGTAGGCTCTAAAGTTTTACATTGTTTTATTTTTAAGTGCAGTTATGTAACAAAAAAAATCTACATTTCTAAGTTATACTACAGTACTTGTATAAGGTGAATGAAAAAAACTTGTGTATCATTTTTACAGTGCAAATATTTGTAATCAAATATAATGTAAAGTGAGCACTGTACACTTTGTATTCTGTGTTGTAATTGAAAGCGATATATTTGAAAATGTAGAAAAACATCCAAAATATTCAATGCATTTCAATTGGTTTTCTATTGTTTAACAGTGCAATTAAAACTGATTAACTCAAAAAAATTAATCATGATTAATCACGTGAGTTAACAGAGATTAATCGACAGCCATAATAAAGATCAAATGGTAATCAAAGCAGGGAAACGAAAAATGCTGCCCTCCTTCTGCAAAACTTAAGAATTGCCCAAGGATGGATAAATGGGAACGCTTTAAAGACAGCCATCATTAGGAAAGATAGATGCATCAGAGGGTATCTGTTCTGCTTGTCCCTGATTCACTGAGGTTAGAAATAGGATGGAATGGGTTGCAATGCTCCAATATGAAGTACACCTCTACCCCGATATAACGCTGTCCTCGGGATCCAAAAAAATCTTACCGCATTATAGGTGAAACCGCGTTATATTGAACTTGCTTTGATCCGCCAGAGTGCGCAGCGCCGGCCCCCCGGAGCGCTGCTTTACCGCATTAGATCTGAATTCGTGTTATATCGGGGTAGAGGTGTAGATGGATAATTTCATTCAGGTTGTGACTTTTCCATGGGTTGCTGAGATGGAGAATAGGACAAAGCTGTTCCTAAAATCCTTGCACAGTTCCAACAGGCACGCCTCTACACAATATCCAATTATCTCATTTGATCAAAACGATATGTAACCCTTTTGCTACCAAAATGAAAGAGCCTAAACACTAATCAGGGGTCTAATTCCAAACAGGGCTGCGAGACCTGCAGATAGCTCAGGGGCAACAGAGGGCAGTTACAGACCCTGAACATGTTCTAGCTATCACTTGCAAAGATTAATATTTTCTCCTGTTACAATTCACAGATGGCTTCAACTTGCCGTATGACATGTATTTCCTCCTATAATGTCTGCCAGGAGTCAATATTGCAAGCTGCCTTTTACGACTACTCTGAACAGCCTCAGTTTTCCATAAAGTCTCCCATTGTATCATTAAAATAGCTAGGAACTTTGGGATCAGACATTCAGACAATGGCCCCATATTCCTGCATAAAACAGATTTGAAACCCACTTTTTTCCCTTTCCTATCCAGATAAAAGCTGCTAGGCCATATGGTTTTTAGGTTGAGAGGGAACATACCTGCAACACTGTCCACCTGTGTTAGCACTGATTGTGAAAGAATGCTGAGGCACTGAAATATGAACAGTCATCTGGCACTCCTATGTGTCAGCCACCTGTAAGTTTTCATGACCAAACGAGGGGGCTGAGAATATACCTGCCTGGTATCTGGGTATATACCTACCTGGCTGCCTTTGGTGGGCCTATGCAATGAAGAGGCCACTCTTCCGGTTCACTCTCTCTCTGAGGTAGAAACACCTAGTCTGTAACCACCAGAGAAGCGACTGAAGTGAGGTTTTCCATCTGGCATGCTGCCCTTCTGGCTTCAATCCGTTCACAGAGATGGACTGCTTGCCCCAGAGCTAGTTCTTTTCCAAATCCTACCTGCCTCCTTTCTTGCCAGGGGAGGGGCTAAGGTGACCCACACCTGGCTTGGGCTGCATCATGCTTAGTTGAACTAGCCCTCCAATCCTGCCTGTTTCCTTTCCTGCCTGGGGAAGAATAGTTTAGAATACCCCACCCAGACTGGGCTGTGAGGAGAAAACTATGTTCTGACCACAGAGCTGGTCAAGCCCCCCCAGCTAGACACTATTTGTGGAGGAGGATGAAAGCAATAAACAGACCCTTCCTTTTGCCTCTGGCTTTTCTCAATGCTCGCTTACTCTCTCTCCATCCCTCCCTGAAGCCTACAGGAGCACCAAATTCTGCATACACCTCAGAAGGGGAAACAGAGCTGAGGAGACAATCTCCCCAAAAATCAAATGCAGCCTTGGAACATGGCTAGAAATCACAGACAAATAAATTATTGAACCAACTTGCTAGTCTAAATATTCGAAATAAAGTTTGGAATTGCCCTCAGAAAACCTCTGCAGCAGAGAAGTCTGGTTCAGCCAGCCTGCCTGCCACTGTACAGGAATAGAAAACTGGAAAGAAGGAGATGGGGTATTCACTGCTGCCACTGACCAGTGAGGTTTTGCCGCCAAGTTGCAAGAGGGTTAAAGTACCTATTGTAACAGTTCTGTGGACCATATCATGTAGAAGACAGGCTGGACATTTAACATAGATATCAAAAATACCCAGAATTATCATAATTGTAACAGAACTGATAAAACCTAAGCAGAGAGGCCAAAGTACGAATGACCACATGAAGTGCACTAAGCCTCTCACCTCTAAATACAGTCCCTTGAGGTCAAGGTAGAAGCAAATACACTGCTGCTGTTATACTGTACCTGTCCCATCGTTAAACAGAGGACTTCAGGCTGCAGAGATATCAATGTGGCATCTTTCATAAACAGTATGTGTGGCGAGAAAAAGATGTTCTTCTATTTTTTTAAAAGATGATAGGGAAAAATTCTTACCAGATGTGCGCAAGTAAGTTAGAAGGCAGTCCTGTCTTTAAGAATATCTCTCTGGCTTCCACACCAGAGACAAAACCATCCATGTCTTTGTCAGTTTTCAGGAAAATCTCATCATATTTGATTTTGTCGGCAGGTGATACAACCCACTAAGAAAAAATACCGGTAAATCTCTTTGAAGACAAATGTATTTTTATCTCAAGGAACAACATAATTCTAGTTCTAAATCTCTTCAAATGACATCAGTCTTTCCAATAAATAATGGCAATTAGACATTTTGGAAAGATCTACTCCCAGTTGCTTGGTTCTGTCATGATCAGAACAGGTAAGACTTTTTGTCTCAATGGCTGCTTTTTGGACATACCCCAGGGCTCATTTATTTGAAGTACTGGTATATATTCCTGGCCTTTTCTCACTTCAGTTACTTACATCGGCTATCCAGTCCACTATCACTATCCCCTCACGCCCCACAAACACCATTAATTTGTTGGAAAATTGCTTGCCTGATGATTACTGGATTTGTCTCTGTGCCAGATCAGACAGATGTTATCCGGTTGGGTCCTTGGGCTACTATTTTGTTGGGGTTTTTTTAAAACAGTTTTCTTAATATTTTGACCTCTGCATGAGGCTCATATGCTTTAAAATAAGCATTTTTTAAACTGAAATTTAAAAATGTATATTAAGTTTTTCCTGAAGCCAAATTTATGTAGTAGAAGACTTCTAAAAAGCACTTCCAGTAAACATCTTCACAGATGGTTAAATCCATTTTTTGCCTTTCCCAATCTGTTAGTGCCACCAGCCACCCCAACTTTATGAACATATTGACAGAAACAAAAATAAACAGCAAGGTAGTCTGTTTGACCCAGCTCATCTGCATAACATTTCATTAAAGCAGTGACCAAAGAAACTACTTTAACACAAGCCAATTCTAGGACTATACCTGTGTTAGTGGTGCTTTGGCAGGTAAAATGCCTACAGGAGACGAGGACTGATGAGAATCTTTAGCGAATGTTGACGATGGGATCAACTGCACTGCTCCTGGAATACTGACAGGTTTTCTCTTGGAAGGTGGCACCAAAGCTGAAGGCAAGGACATTGGCACTGGTTCCTTTTCCAAAGCACAGTACACCAAGAACATGGCCTGAACATGAAAACAAGATGGAATGGTCACAGCATTAACCAAGGTTGCAATATTTATCCTCATTTTAAGAAGTGACCTACAGTACTTTTGAAGCCATCTAAAATTTAACAATCTTGTCAAAAGACCGAAGCAGCCTATAACTCAGAGGTGCCAGTTATCTAGCACATTCTGGGATACATTTTATTATAATAAAGGTTCTCAAGGATCATTTGGTCTTCCCCTCTTGGTTTTTGCTTTTTATATTCCTATTCTGTCTTGCCAATTTCAGGGGATGGTCATAGCCCCAGTGTCACCTCACTGTTAGAGCAGCAACTCAGCAGTTAATTCCCTTTCCTCTGTTTTCTTCAGAAGTGATGAAAAGCAGCAACCGCATACTTAAACTCAGTAACTACTTCACAAACCAGGAGAGGAAGGATAGCCTTGAGGTTAAAGCATTGGACTGGGTGAAAGATCTGAAGATCTGGGTTCTGCTCCTGGCTCTGCCACAGAATCCATGTGAGGCCTTTGGACAAGTCACTTAATCTCTCTGTGCCTTTGTTTCCGATGTCTGAAATGGAGATAACCATGTATCCCTACCTCTCAGGGATAAATTCATTAATGTATGAAGCATTCATTCCACGGGAATGAGCACCATAGAAAAAGCCTATGAATAATCAATGTAACCATCAGGCTCAATGTTTTTATTAGAAGTGTATTTAAACACAAGAGACCATCAAGGTAAATCTACATTAAAAAGACATGAAATGCTTTCTGAACATTAGCCAAAGAGGCAGGGCCCAGTTATGGTTTCTCCTGCCCCCTAACTGCATATGCATCCCATCCCAAGGAAGAGCAGCACACATCTCCTTCCAAAATATCAAGCCCCAAGCAGTCCTCCTTATTCTAGAAGAGAAATATTTGATAAATCCTAATTAGGTAGTATCCTTTGACAATCCTTTTTCTCTCTCCCCAAAACCCCTCAAACTGGAGTCTATCTTTCTGTTCTCTCTGGCTGGGCACATTAAACATTAGCCTTTGAAGACTCCTTTGAAGTTCACTGCCAAGTAAACAAATCCCGCACTGCAGGAGTTTAACACCTTTTAGATTAGTTTCAGAAAGTTGGGTTTGCATAGTAGGAAACAATTTCAGTAGTTAAATCCAGGACAAGAGCACAAATTCTGACAATGGAACAGAGCCGAAAGAGGCTCCACAGAGCCTGTGCTCCAAGTTAAATCTTTGTATCTGGCAGATGTGGGCCAATCAGCATCCCTCCCACCACAAATGGGCAATGAGTGCCAGAGACTCCAATGGTGGGTAGATAGGGGGAGAGCTAGCTGGCTTCCTCAGCAAGTGAATCCCTCCCTTGCTGCTGGGGAGGTCCCCCTTCGCTGCCAGCCCCTTCAACATCCCCCACTTGTTGAGGCAGGTGAGTGGCATTTGTTCATATTCACTAGTCCCTTCCAGTAATCACTGCACTTAATAGTTCTAACTTTGATTGTGGGATTATGCTTTAGGAAGGTTCAAATCTTAGAAAGGGTCACTTTTTAAGATGTACTATTTCACAAAATTTCATAGACTATTATGTTAATTATTTGCTCTGCTTGCCTAGTATGTTAGTCATTCCTCAACTTCATGAATCAACTGTTTTAGCACTCAGCTAAATGTCTGAAAATTACAGCACACACATATATAGAAGTATAAGTGCACGTATAAGTACGGCAAAGATGAGTACTCTACAGGTGAGTTATCACAGTGGACATGAAATTATGTCCACAACTACAGTTAATTGGAGATTTAAAGAGCTGATTTTAGAAGAATTTGAAACAAGTGACAGCATAGGTGAAAACTGACGGAACAGTCACAAGTAAAATATTTTGTGGGTTCCTTCATCTGCCAGAAGGATACTCCTATTTCTATCCCCTTAAATCTGCCTAAATACCCATGTTTACTTGTTACAGAGGCAGAGTTTCAGCCTCACCCTCAGAAAGTTGATGCTTGTCAATAAGATGAAGAGAGAACGGTGTTTTCCCTTTTGGCATTTTTATCCCAAGAAATATAAGTTTTCATTTTGAAGTCATTGCTAAACTCCCAATATTTGATTCTATATTATTGAGTCAGTTTCTGGAAGCCCAAATTAAAGACAAGCTCTTGGCATGTATACCTATTAGTTTCCTTGATATAGTTCTGAAAGGTTTCAGAGTAGCAGCTGTGTTAGTCTGTAGCCGCAAAAAGAACAGGAGTACTTGTGGCACTTTAGAGACTAACCAATTTCTCTAAGATGCCACAAGTACTCCTGTTCTTTTTACAGTTCCGGAAGTTTACCTCGTTTTTCAAAAGGCTTACACAGAGGAATAAGTTTTAAAATACTGTATTAATAAATGCTTATATTTGAACCTTTGTACTATTAATACTATCCATTTCTCTAACTGAAAAAACAAACATTTCCTCCACCCTGATTACATGTTTCTTTCCTCTCCACTTGACCTAAGTGCTGAACACACACCCTTGACTAATTCAACATCCGTGCAAGACTACAACAGGTTTTATTTACTCTTCATCTTCGAATTAAAGAGAGAGTGAGCTTCTGTTTAATCTCACTTTTATCCATGTAAATTCAACTTTTCAAGTACTGAAGTGAAACTAAAATCTTATGCAGAACCAAAAGATTGGCCCCAAAACAGGGGGAGATGACAAATGAGCAATATGAAGAGTCAGTGTTTTACGCTCGTTCTTTTAGATCAGTTTTTCCAGTTGTTGAATTTGGTCACCGAATATCAATGCAGAATATGTTTTTGAATTTAAGAATGGTGTTGTTGATTGCATATCTACCTTGAGAGCACTCAGTCTCACCCCAAGTGCCAGTATTAGGATATTTGGTTGGACCTGTAAAACAATTTTTCAGTGTCTCTGTTCCTAAATGGAATCAATTCCTGTCCAGCATATATAGAGCCAATACAAGAATATGGAGAGGGTTAAAATAATTCTGTGCTTGCTATCACATTTCAAGATTGCTAGATCCTTCCCCACTGGCCTCCGAAGGAAAAGCTTTCTTTTTATTCATTTGAAATAGCAGCATTTAATATCATATGCCATTAAAGCCTGGTCTAATGAAAAGATAGAGTTACATACAAGCCTTAAAAAGATAAATCTGATAAGGATTTCTTGCTGTGACAAGTATGTGTATCTACTGGTTAAAGTTACAATACATAAAAAAAAAACCCACCATACATAAAATTCTCTCTCCAAGCAGAACTAGAGAAATCCTAGACAAGAAAAATGACCTGGAATGAGACTACAACACCTCCCACAAGAGAAGGAAGCAATTTATGTTCAAATGGTTTCTACCCAAAGAAGGGAAGCTTAGCTTAAACTCCAGCAGGGATGCAATGTCCTTTGAAAAGAACATTCAAAAGAGCCCTTTGAAATGGACCTACAACCTTGTATGCTCACATGATAACTAGAAAGAGCTGTCTCGTGGTTTGTAGATTAAAAAAAATATATTTTTAATTAATGGGTATGTGTACTAGATTTATTAATATGACCAAACATCTCAAATGCTTATAAAACCTTTAGGAGTTCACTCTCAATTGATTTCTATACAAAAAGAGGACACTGACCTAGCAGGTGGGGGAGGAAGAAAAGCAAAAATAGTACAAGCAATGGAAACTGATGGGAATTTAGACTGCTACTGTGGCACGAGCTAGGATAACGAACAGAAATAAAGAAGAAGTGAATCAACAGATATGGAGTCTAAAAACCTAGCGCTTCCAATGTTTGGCTTTTGTTATTAGGTTTGCAGAATTATGAAACTAAATGAACCAGTGTACTTACAACTGCAAATTCATCTCGATCCAACATTCCATCATGGTCAATGTCACTTAGTTCCCAAACCTAAAGAGAACCAAAATATATAGGTGATTGGCTCCCAACCCCCATACATGCAGTGTCAAACAGCAGAATCAAAGCTTCTATCTGGTTTCAGATTTTAAAAATACCCATCAATCCTCTCAAATAGGAGGGACCATAGGATATTGAAAGTTTCCCTCAGCACTAGTTTTCAGTCAGCAATGTGCATTTGGATTAAATTGTATAAGAAAGCTATTTTCTGAAGGTGTAGAGAAAGAGTAGGATAACATCACTCTCCCTCAAAGTAAATGTTAAAATATACATAATTAAGTGGTCCAATACATTAAAAGGGAGATTAATGTGGCAATTTTACAGAATAACTACAAAGATATCCTTTGAAACAAAATATACATTTATCAGTTTGTTTTACTCCTCAGTAAGGTAACTACCTTTTTAGAAGCAGGGAAAAAACTACACCCCACATGTAAAAAAATTTGAAGTGTTTTACATATATACTATTAAATAAATAATCTTTAAAAATAGAAAGCTAACTGTAAAAATAAACTAATTACTTTTGTAAAGGAAAGTATGGTCATTTTACAATACCTCAGGAGTAAGGCTGCGAGTCTGTCAAGGAGGTCGCAGATTCCGTGACTTTTGCAGTGGCTGGTGCTGGCTCAGGGGCTCCCCGAGCTGGGCAGTCCGTGGGCCAGCAGCAGAAGTTTGGGGGTGTGAGAGGGGACTCAGAGCAGGGGGTTGGGGGTTTGTGGGGCGCTTACCTCAGGGTGGGGGGCTTCCTGGCTCCCACTGGCATGGCCCTTCAGCTCCTAGGCAGTGGAGGGGTCACGGAGGGTGCTCCGCGCCGCACGCTGCTGGCACCCACAGGCCCCGCCCCTGAAGCTCCCATTGACTACCGTTCCTGGCCAATGGGAGCTGCAGCAGCCAGCGGTTGTGGCAGGAGCAGCACACTGGAGCCCCCGATCCCTCTGCCACCTAGGAGTTGCAGGGACGCAGAGGTGGGTAGGGAGCCCCAGCCAGCCCCGCGAACCCTTCCCCAGCCACCGCGGGGTCCCACTCCTGGGATGCGATGGACCCGGCCCACCCCCTCCCCCAAGCACCAGTGGGGTCTGGGCCTCCTCCCAAAGCACCCACAGCCCCCCCAGGCCCTCTCCCCCCAAGCACTCACAGCCCCCCCACCCAAGTTTTAATCAGAGGTATTTTTAGTAAAAGTCATGGACAGGTCATGATTTTAGTTTACTGCCCGTGACTTTTACTAAAAATACCCATGACTAAAACGTAGCCTTACTCAGTTACATTTTTATTACTAAAGATATTAAATCTGAATACCCAGACATTTCTCTAATTAGTACAGTTATCTTTATTATTTATTATTCACAAATCAAGTCAGTAGCCCAGTAATTTTAGTTAGAATAATATTCTTACTCTTCCTAGGACATCCACCGGCAGTTTGGAGTTTAGCAGTACAGGTTTCACCTTATCCCCGGACAACAATCCATTCACAGGATTCAGACTGTCAAAGATAGCATCATATTTGGCCTTTTCTTCCAGCTGAGAGAGCAAAAGATAAACCGATTTATAATACTGGTAATGGGAACACTTTTAGAACAAAGCACACAACCCAAGAGAACCACAGTTTACTATACAGGTAAGTAACCATTTATTCAAGTGCTTGTGCATGTATTATCCTACTCTAGGTGAATCCCAACCAGTGCTACTTTGGTGGTGGGAACTCTGAGTCTGCTTTAACAGAGACTGAAGGACTCTCTTTCCAAAATTAGCATCTGTTCTGGGTGCTTCAACAATTGCGTAATGTTGTGCAAATGTGTGTACAGTCTAGAGGTGCTGCTCTGCAAGTGTCTCTGATTGGAAAATTTCTCAAGAAAGCCTCAGAGGTAGCCTGGCCACTGACAGAATGTGCAGTAACTTGTGGTGGTGTTTGTGAGGTCATAACAAGTCCTAATATACGAGGAGATACCATGAGAAATGTTGTACTGTTGCAGCCCGTCCTCTCATTTTTTCTGCATATGCTAGAGAGTCTTGCAGAGGATCTAAAATTCCTTAGTTTTATTAATACAAAATGAAAGATGTCTACAGACATCTGAAGTGCATAGTCTCTCTTCATCCCTGTGACTATGAGATTTTGGAAAGAAACTCTGTAGATGTACCACCTGATTTAGAAGAAATTATATTACCTTTGATAGGAGTCTTAAGAAAACATTATAGAACATTGTGTTAGGGGGTCCCCCCCACCAAAGCTTGTCTCTGTCCCAGTGGATGTGACTATTACTAGATAAGCTATTTTAGCTGACAAAAGAAAGAGCAGGAGGCTAAAGGCTCAAAACGTAGTCATGTAAAACCTGAAAAGAAAAAAAAAAACAAACACAGGTGAAAGGTCCCAAGGGTAAACTAGTGCTTTAATGGTGGATAAACGGTAACATCCTCTATAAAACCTCTCAACCATAGGGTGGGAAAACACAGACTGCCTTTGTATAGGTGGGTGAATGGTAGTGATGGCTGCCAGGTGCTCAGAAAAATGCCTGATTCTTCTAAAACATTCTGAATCTGCAATGTGGCTGGAAACAACAACTGATGGTGTACCCAGATGGGTACCTTTTTCCACTTCACCAATATGTCTAGTGGAATGCTTCCTGCTGGTGATATTTTTAACTGCTTGAGAACAGATTCTCTGATAATAGTCACTCTATATCCATGCCATGGCGTGGAGAATGCACAGATTGGGGTGGGGAACCTGGCCGTAATGCTGTGATATCTCCTGGAGAACGTGCAAGATAACTGGAAGTTGAATCAATAAGCTTCATAAATCTGAGGACCAGTATTTTCTCAGCCAGGCCAGGGCTAGGAGGATCATCCTGGCTTGTTCTTGCTTTAGCTTCTTGATAATCCTTGGAATCATTTGGAGCAGAGGATACATGTATAGAAGCTCCAATTCCCAGGAGAACAGGAATGCATCCATCACAGAACACAGGTTCTGACCAGCCCTGAAACAGAAGTAGCTGCATTTCTTGTTGTTTCTGGTCACAAGTCCACGTTGGGAAACCCTATTTCAGGAACTCTGACTGCATTCATGATATGTGATTAACTTTCTGCTGAGGTAATCTACTAGAACATTCTTTACCCTGAGAAGGTGTGAGGTTTGAGGGTGATGTCATTCTCAATGCAGAAGTTCCAAAGCTGCACTACCTCCTGACACAAGAGATTTGACATTGCTCCACACTGTTAGTTAAAGTAAAACACTGTGGTCGTATTGTCCATCATCTTCCAAGATATAATGCTCATTATAGATAGCAGAAAGACTTGGCATACATGAATTACAGATTCTGGAAACCTTGAGTCTGTACCTCATCTAGGTGTGCTCAGCCAGCCGATAGCGGATATGTCCATCACTAACGTTTCTGATAGAAAGAGAGCAGAGGTGGGGTACAGCAAGTAAAGTACCCCCTTGCAGACATTTTCCAGACTCATGCACCACCTTAATGCTAGGATTTGAGCAGCTATGTGAATCAGCCTGTCCAGAAGATGCTTGCTTGGGTGATATGTGGACTTCAAATCAGCTTTACTTGCACCCCAGGCAAACTCAGACACATGTGGAATGCCATGTGTCTAAGCACGGTGAGGCAGGATCTCGTTCTCAGATGAGCCTAGCCTAATGCACAGGGTTAAAATGGAACAGAACCTTTCTTAAGGTAGACAGGCAGTTCTTGTTGTCGAGCCAACTCCAATTAACTCAATTATCTGAAATGGAGACAGTGTTCATTTGACCATGTTTATTTTCAGACATAATCGCATGAAGAGAGACCGGATCTGATGAATGCTGCCTGCGACTTAATCCGTGGTCTCTCCAGGCAACATCAACCATCCTGATACAGGAATATCTGAATATATGTGTGTTAGATAAGGCACTAAGACCACCACACACTTGGTAAAAACTTTGATCACTGATGATAGGCTGAATGGAAATACCATATATTGGTAGTGGCAGTCCCCCACTGAAAATATGTTAGATATTTTCTGTGGCTTGGGTGGATAGCCATATGAAAATAGGCATCCTGCAGATGGAGAGCAGCATATCAGTCACCCAGATAAAAAGAAGGAATAATGGAGGCCAGGGATACCATCCTGAACTTGATCTTTTTGATTAAAGTGTTCCGGTCTCTCAGAGTATGTCTACACTGCAGCTGGGAGCACATTTCCCAGCTCAGGTAGACACGTGCTAGCTCTTCTCCAGCTAGCATGCTAGAAAGAGCAGGGTAGTTGGGGGAAGCACATGCTGCAGCTTGGACTAGACGCCAGAGTAGAAACTCACCCAGACCCCCAGGTATGTACTTGGGCGACCAGTCCAAGCCATCGCCCAAGCTATCCCTGGTTAGGTAGAGCTAACACATCTACCCATCCAAGCTGGGCAGCATGCTCCCAGACGCAGTGCAGATGTATCCTTATATCTAAGATGGGCCTCAGACTCCCCTTCTTTTTGGCGAGGAGGAAACTACAGGAATAAAATAACCTTTCCCTGTGCTGTGGGCGGACCTCCTCTATAGCTTTTAGATCAAGAGGAGATTGTACCTCTTGAAGCAGTATAGTTTCGTGAGAGGGACGTGGACAATGGATGGAGCTTAAGGCATTGACTGAAAATGAATGGTGTATCCCAATTCCAGTGTCTAGAACACAACGATCTGAAATTAAGGCATTCCAGACACTGCAGAAATGGTACAACTGATTCCCAAAGGCAGGAGACGAGTCAGGAAGATCTGTTCTGACTGGGACTCTGCTCCTAAGGAAGCAGTCAAATCTGCTGCTTCAAGGACGGACTGCCAGTAACAGGTTGCTGCGGCAGAAGCAGATGATATTTTGCCTAAGAAATGTGTGACTTTTCCAGGATGAATCAAGTTGTCTAGGTAGAAAAGAGAATGGTCTATCAAAGCTAAAGCCTCTGTTGCCTCCTGTAAGAAGTAGGTGTGTGCACACTTGCTATCTGGTCCCTCTAAATACAGAAGACATTAAATTTGGAGAGAATAATCTGAAATAAGCTATAGCAGTTACTACACGTCTAAAATAAGTGTAAGTTTTCTTGGAAACTGCAGTCATAAAAATGGCCAGATATTGGTATGTAGGCTTTTTGACTGTTTACAACTCTCAACATACCTTAACAGCCCATGGGATGTCAGCTGATGCTGTTCCACTGATTAGTAATGGGCTACCGGTATCAGTCTAATGGAAAACAGATCAAAACAAAAATATCTTATTTGCAAAGGGAAAACTGAGTTTCAAGACTTTTCCGCTCATCTGAATGGGCCCTGCTATCCAAACCCATAATCACATTTTAATTAATCAACTAATGAAGGTACAATAATTTAGGATAAGAAATTCAAAATGGCATGTTCTCTTCATACTCAAAGCAATATCAAAGCGTAATAAAAAGTATGCCTTAATTTATAGCTATACCATATTCCTTCAATGAAAAGGGAACAGACTTTAATTCTCTCTACTTTTAACAATCCAAAGAAAAATAAAGAGTAAAACCGGACTGTTAAACACCTTGTGGGTTATAAGCAGTACAAATGTCATTTTTTAATTTTTGATATAGCTGGTGCTCATGAAAATGAGGGAAGAACAGCACCAGAGTTGGGCATAGTGTGACCAGGTGCCATGGAAGCTTTCCCACTGAGTCTTCTAAGTGCAACTTCAATGTTGCCTTCAACATCCTTGTCTTAGGATTTTTTAAAACTAGAAAAAGTTCAATGGCAATGCTAACAAATTATTTACTATGGTCTAAATTAACATTTTCTCTTGTGACCCAAGCAGGATTTTAACCCAAGTCTCCAATAGGGCTAGACTAATGTACTCACTGTTGAACAAAAAGTCCATTTTTAAATTTTTCAATAGCACTAAGATTTCCCAGTGAAGATGCTGCATATAAAACACTAAACCTTCCCAACTGTTAGCTTAAAGTACTTAAGGTTACTGAGCTGATCACAATTTTTATTTATTTATTTATTTTAAAGTGTCTTACAAATCTAGGTGGAGGAACAGGCAAATTAAGACTACTCAGGGAAACGTCCAATCCATTCTGTGCACAGGCCACTAGTCGCAAAGCCACAAAAAATTCCTATGGAGGAAAAACAGAATTTTTAAAGGATTTACTATACAAAAGTAATTTAAACTCAACTGGAGAACTGACAATTTATAATTCTTCTACATTGGCACATTTCTTAACAGGATTCATCTTGTTAAACTAATATACTAATATACTTATTATTATTAAGCCTTAATTTATTTCAAAATGACTTACAGTAACATTAAAAGTATCAACCATTACACAGTAGCCACTCTAAAAAACCTTAACACCTTATTGAAAGGTCTGCCAAAATATTTAACGGTGCAGCAAGGAAGGAAAGAAAACTCTGCTCTATTGAATGAAACTCTGGTCACCAAGATAAGAGTTTTAGTGCATTCATGCCGAGAGAGATAACAAGGACTAATTTTTTACACTATATATTCATGGAAATGGGAGGTACATCTTCAGAAATATCTTAATATCCTCAAAAAGGGCTCAAACAACATAGCAATCAATCTTGAGGGGCAACACACAGCCTTAACAGATTAAGCTATGAGGCAGCTTTGGGGCAGGAAGGTTGGACAAGTGTTCTCAGATGAAAATATTGTCCCCCATAAGCCATTCTCTCTCCATGCCTTGGTCTCTGCCTGTTTATCACCATATATTTACTGGATTGGAGAACCATCTCGTATTAGACAGACAGAATTTCAATTTAAGAGACATTGGCTTGAAGATTTATTCGATATGTGTCAGTCGATTCTCTAACATTACTAAGGGCGGGCTACACTTAAAATGCTGCAGCGGCTGTGCTGATGTACCGCTTTAGTCAAGACACTACTACACCGATAGGAGAGCTTCTCCGGCAGCATAGTTAATCCACCTCCACAAGAGGCAGCGACTATGTCAATGTGAGAACCCCTCCCACTGACATAGCACTGGCTACTCTGGGGGTTAGGTTGGTATAACTGCTTCGCTCAGAGGTGCTCACCCCTAGCGTCTTTGGTCAGAGATTTCTCACAACAGTGTCCATTCAGCCCATGCATGCATGTTAGCCAGTCTCCTGCCCTAGCTATTGTTACATAGCACTGTGTGGGCAAACTGCCCTCAGTTCTTTTTCTACTGCAAAGCCCCATGGCAGAAAACTCCAAAGCAGAGGGGAAGGAGGGCAGATAGCAGAGCACCCATAGGGGGACACATATCGAAGAACCACAATTATTGCACAGGGGGAATAACCATTCCTCCTCCTTCAAGTAGTGTCCCTATGGGTGCTCCACTCTAGGTCACTACTGAGCAGTATCCTCTAAAAGGTGGAGTGGGCTTCAGAGTCAAGTCCAATATGGAGGATAGCACAGCCAAGCCAAACACAGTATCAGAGGCAGACTCATGAGTTATTTAATAGTGTTTGGTGAACTTATGAACAGTTGCCCAAGTAGTGGCTTTACAGATTTCAATAATTGGCACGTTTTTGAGGAAGGCTGTAGAAGTAGCAATAGACTTTGTAGAATGGAGTGTGTATAACCGAAGGTGGTTGAACATTGCGAGACTTAACAAGAATTAATGCAGCCTGATATCCATTTGGAAAATCTCTGTTTAGGGATTGCCAACCCTTTTGACCGATCTGCTAGTGAGACGAATAACTTGTGGGTCTTCATGAAGGTCTTTGTTCTGTCTAGATAGAAGGCTAGGGCTCTCCTGACATCCAAGGTGTGCAGCAGTTTGTCCTGGAGATTTAGATGCAATTTGGTGTGGAAGACAGGCAAGTGAATGGGCTGATTACGATGGAACTTGGAAGAAACCTTAGGTAAGAACTTGGGGCAGGACCGCAGCATGACCTTGTCCTTAGAAAACATTGAAATGAGGGTATGCAATTAGGACTCCTCACTCTCCAACATGTCACACCAACATGATGGCTATCAGAAATGCCATCTTGACAAACTGAGCAGTGTGCAAGTAGCCAAAGGTTCAAACATCTATCTTGTAAGGGATTTAAGGACCAGAAAGAGGTCCCATACTGGAGTAGGATGTTGGACTGGCAGATAAGAGGTTTCCCAAACCTCTAAGGAATCTTGTTGTGGTCGGGTGCATGAAGACAGAATAACCCTCTATTGGGTGGTTGAAAGCCATGATGGTTGCCAGCTGTACTGTTCTAGAGTCATAGACAGGCCCAAGATTTTCAGCATTAGGGTGTATTCCAGTATTTCCAGAAGAGATACAGTTGTTGGTGGAATCTGTCTGCAGCCACACCAGGTGGAAAAGCATGTCCATTTCTGAGAATATGCGTAACAAGTAGATTGTTTCCTGCTGTGTAATAGTACTCTTTTTACATCATCTGAGCAGGCTGCCTCTAATCCCATGAGCCATCGACCAACCATGCTTTGAGAAGAAGCATTGTGAGAGTAGGATGAACAATCTTCCCGCCCTCCTGGGAGAGGAGATGGGGAGCAGCATGGAAAGTAATCTGAGAGCAGACAGACAGCTGTATAAGGTCAGGCAACCACGTTTGCCTGGGCCAGGTTGGAACTATTAGAATGACCCTGGCTTCTATCTTTATTTTAAGCATAACTTTGGCTATTAGGGTGGGTCAGCAGGAATGCATTTAGTAAGGCTAATAACCACTGAAGGTGAAAAGCAACCCCTAAGGATTGGTGACCCAATCCACCCCTCGAGCAGAAGTTGGTGCATTTCTTGTTTGACTCTATGGTGAACAAGCCTACAGAATATGTGGTATAATATGCTGGGGTCTGTTTCCAACTCACGGTCTCACAAGGAGTGTCTGCTGAATGCATCCGCAGCCACGTTCTGAATCCTCGAGAGATAGGCCACTGATGGTGATCTGGTTGCATATGCACCAGTTCCAAAGCCTGACAGCCTCAGTGCAGAGGGGGATCTTGCTCCTCCTTGGCAGTTGATATCAAACAGGCATAATAGTCTGTCATGATTTTTGTGTTTGCGTCCCTGTTTTGTTGTAGGAATTGGAGGCAGGCATATCCAAGTACTCTGAGTTCCAGCAGCTTGATGTGTAGCATCATCTCTTGCGATGTCCACTTGCCCTGGGTCATGTAAGTGTCTAGATGTGCTCCCCACCCTAGCAGAGAGGCATCCGTCATCATAATGACCATTGGGGGAGGACTTGCAAATGGAACTCCTGTGCACAAATTATGGATGGTCTTTCCACCAGTTGAGGGATTGTTTTACAAAAGGTAGGTATGGAAAAAAGCATATTTAAACTGTATCTAGTGGGTGGATAGACAGTTCTGAACCACCCTTGAAGGCAGTGCATTCAAAGTCTTGCATGTTCTGTAATGAAGGTAATGGCTGCCAGGTGTCCCAATAATTGAATGCAATTCCTGACAATGGTTTGGGGGCTGAGATGAATTGTGTTTGCTATTTTGGAAAGAGACACAAACCTGTGCAGAGAAGGTAAGCTCTTGCTGTTACTGAATTGAGATGTACCTCTATGAACGCTAAGTTTTGCACAGGGGTCAAAGTGAACTTTTGTATGTTCAGTTGTAGGCCCCTTTTGAGGAAGAAGTCTATGGCCTCAAAAGCTGCCTGAGACATCACTTCCAGGGAGCCACCCTTCAGCAACCAATCATCCTTTCCTGTGGAGCTGTGCTATTACCACCACCATGATCTTTGAGAAGCCCCCTGGGGCTAATGATAGGCCGAAGGGGAGCACTCTGTATTGGAAGTGATCCTGGCCAAGAATAAAGCAGAGAACCATTTGCAGGATGGGTGGATAACAATGTGGAAATACGGACACTGAGAGTTGAGTGCTGAGAACCAATCCCCTTCCTCTAGTGATAGAATCATCACTGCAAGTGTCATCATTTTGAATTTCTGTGCCTTCGCACAGGTGTTGAGTAGTCTCAGGTTTAGGATGGGTCTCCAACCTCCACTCTTTTTTGGTACCAGGAAGTACATTGAATAAAACACCTTCCCTCTGTGCAGAATGGGGACTGGTTGTACAGCTCCCAAGCGTAAGAGAGAGTCTGAAGAGGGATGGGGAAGGGGGGTTAATTGGTGGAAGTGAAGTAAAGAGGATGGTGTAACCTGTGGAGATTTCCGAAACCCACTTGTCCATAGTAATTAACTCCCAGGCTCGCATGAAATAATGGAGGTGGTCACCAAAGGGAGGAAGGCTGGTGAACCAGTGCAGCAGAAGAGGATGAGGATGGCAGTTCAAACCCTTGACCAATCGGTCAAAATTACTTCTTGGAGGTAGACAGCAGCAAGGCTGAGAAAAGGACTGTTTCCTTCTCTGAAATCTCTGCCTTCTCTAGTGTGGCTCCTATGACCTCTGGCAGGCAGAGGAATTGGATGGGGCGGGATCTCTGGGCCATCTGAGACTTGCTGCGCTCTCTCTTGTAGGTGTGTATAGATACCAAGTGAACACAAGGTCGCTCCAGAGTCCTTTGATGTTTGCAGAGACTAGTCTGTGCTATGTGCGAACTCAGACTCATCAAAAGGAAGGTCCTCAACTGTACTCTGAACCTCCTTCAGGAATCCAGAGAGCTGGAGCCAGGAGGCTCTACTCATCACCACCACTGTAGCAACTGAACAAGCAGAAATATCAGCGATGTCATAGGCGGCTTGTAGTGTTGTCCCGGCAAGAAGTTGGCCCGCCACGATAATTATCTGGAACTGTTCTCTGTGTTGTATTGGGAGAGGGTCGACAAACGAGGTCAGCTTGGTGTAGTTCCCATGGTTGTATTTTGCCATCAAGGCCTGACAATTGGCAATTCTAAATTGTACGGAGACTGAGGAGTAAGACTTTCTCCCTAGTAAATCCAGGCACTTGTGGTCTTTGTCGCGAGGTTTAGCATAGTGCTGCCTACCACTACCAAGGAGTTAGGGGAGGGATGGGAAAATAAAAACTCTGATTCCTTTGCTAGGACATAATACTTTTTATCTGCTCTTTTGCATGTAGGCAGAATAAAAGCTGGGGTGTGCCTCACTAACAGGCAAAGCTATACAGGCTGATGAGGGTGAGTGGAGGAGGTTGAGCAGCTTACAATGAGGCTCTAACCGCCTTGAGGAGAATCTGCAATCCTTTTGACCAGGTCCTGGAAATGTTTAAAATAAACTGCCGGGGTTGGAGGAGGAGGCATGACTGCTTCATCAAGAGATAAAGAGGAGATATTGGCCGTAGAGGAGATCCTTTCCCTGGCTCTAGCCTCCTGAAGGGAGTAGGTGATGCCTCTCTATGGTGGGTGGCACTTAATGCTCTAGAAAATTGTTTGTGATAAGCCACCCACAGGTCCCAATATGTCCAGGGAGGAGGTGCATACGGCATGGGAGGAGGCACCCAAGGGTACTCACATCAGCGAGGCATTGGTGGTAAATGTGGGCTATGAACAGTTGCAGCTTCAGCAGAGGCATGTGGGAAAGGACTTCTCTAGGAATGAGGAGAGCAGCCCTGAACCGACATCTGGGAGACCGAGGCAAGGTCTTCATCAGAATCCTCTTCCTCACGTTCACTCAGGAATGATGGAGCGCCAGGAGAGGTCTGAGGTAATAGTTGGTACTGGGCAAAGTTCAGGCAAGCTGGATATTCTCGGTACCAACGGCACTTTGGAGGTCAGAAGCAGAGAATCAGGTGTCTCAGATCGGTACAGGTCCCTGGGACCTGTACCGTGAGGATGATCGGTACTGAGGCTGAAGTCTGAGGTGAAGTAGTCATGGCTGAGGCCAGCTATTGCCTATGTATGGTACCACAGGGATTGGGAGCTCAGAGGGAAGCGCAGTTGCTGACAGTACCGAAGGTCTTGTGTGCTCTAAGGGAGGCATGGTCGGAGCCCGAGGAAGAGCTTTTCTTGTCACCTTGATCCGATAACAGTACAGATGGGCTCTCTGGGCCCATGGCTTTGCCACCTTGCAGTCTAGCTGTGCCCTGGGTAAGGAGGCTCAACAGTACCTGATTGTGGTGCCGGGCTAGCTGAGGAAACTGAGGACCTCAGCATTTTAGAGGTGGGTGCTCTATCTGGCGAATCCAGGGTATGTTCTTTCAAGGGCTTATGAGAGGAGTCCGGTCTTCCTCTTAGATGCCCTAGAACTGTGGGGCTCCGAGGCAGCAGACTTGTATGGGGACCGACATACGGGGGGGGAGGTCCCTTGGCCTGGCTTGGAGGCGGGATGTCGCGAGTTCTCCATCATGAGAAGGTGGAGCTCTCTCTGTATTTTTTCTGGCTCTTGATTTCAATGCCAGACAAAATTTGCACTTCTGAGGAACATGCAATTCTCCAAGACAACAGTTACAGTGCGAGTGTCCGTCACGGACTGGAACTGCTTCCCAGCAAGACAGGCAGCGCTTGAAGCCAGGAGAACCAGGTATTATCTCTCAGTAAGAAGTAGAAACTATCTAAATACTATGTAGAGAAAATGAAACTTTTTTTAAAGAAAGAAGCTTTATCACCAGTATTTACTAACTATGGAAAGCTAGCACTAACACTACTACTAACACTCAGTAAGAGAGAAAAATAGAGTTGAAGAAATTACAGCAGGACAACTGCTAAAGCTCCGTCTCAGGCTGAGAAGGAACTGAAGACGGCTAGCCCCCACAGAGCTATATAACAGGAGAGGGCACAAGAATGACTGATTACCACGCATGCGTGGGCCAAATGGATACTGCTATGAGAAATCTCCGCTCAAAGGCGTAGGGGGCGCTAGCACATGGAGAATGGAGCAACCATATAGACCCTAACCAAAGAACTGTAACTTATTCCTGAGTATAGCATCACAGTTCTCAATGTATTATATGTATTATATTGTATAGGCCAAGTAGGAATGGTGAAATCAACACCAGTGAATTGTGTTTTTCATATTCATTGTGGGTGACATTCAAACTAGAAATATTAGCTTTTTTACAGGAAGAGTTAAGTTTAAAAATCCTTTATCCTTGTTTCTAACAAAACAAACTACTGCATTCTTAAGGAAATTCTGTATTTCTCTGAATTCTAGTTTTAAAAAAAATCTGTTTGCTAATATTTTAAACAAGGTATTTTTCATCCAAACAAACTTATTTCCTTAAAGAAACAGTCAAAATAATCCTACCTGTTTGTTCAGGATACCTTTGCCATCTGTATCAGCTAAATCCCAAATCTAAATTAAAAAAGAATTTAAAAAAATGTTTTATAGTTGTGCCAGCAAAACTGTTGCTAACTGACAAATCCTCATCCTACTTAGACAGGGAATGCAACCCAAGCATAAATCTCTAATCCCAGGACTGCAAATTCTTCATAATGACGACTCATTTACGATGACAAATGCATAAAATTATAAGAGTATTTACAACTAACAGTTAAATTGAAGAGAACAGATAAGAAATAATGGAACTTGAATCCATTAGCTAACTGGATTTGTCCAATTGTCAAAAAACACAAAGCAAGCCAGCGAAAGAGAGAGAGTTAAGGAGTATTTGGCCCAATGTGTTTCATTCTTCAACTTTTGCTTGTTTTACATTACTTCAGTAATTTTACTTCACTTTCCACAGAATCTGCTAATCATGCCTAATGATTTCTTTTAAATACACAAAGGAAACAGAATCCAGTAATTTACCATGAAACCTTTAACGTACCTTTGTACACAAGATATACGTTTCAAGGTCACTACTCTGTCCTCATTTTTCATGTATTATAGAAAGTTTTGTTCAGTTATAGTTTAAAGGAAAAGAAAAGTCACATTTTATAACTAAAGTACCTGCACAACTTGCCTAATAAAATTCTATAATGTAGGTTTGTATCCAGTATAAAATGCACGTTAGAGTTCCAAATGACCAAAATGTCCTTAGAATATATATTTTCTATCATTTAAAATAAAGTACCTGGGCTCTGTCATTTACTGCCTATAATGGTCACAGGTAACATACTATATAGGAAGTGCAGAGCACCCTCAGTACTTTATAGGATCAAACCCTAATCCTCATAGCATAACTTGCACAGTAAGTACAATACTATTTATCCACAGAGGTTGTATCAGTGATTTTAAGGTACTTTGGATGAGAGGTGCAATATATAAAAGCAAATTATGTATATAAAATTAGACTATAAAATATATATACACTAGTATTTCAATTCCGAGAGGAAACAGCAAAAGGCAGCATAATTAAAGGCATGATATTATTCATTACATAAGTAATACCTTTCCAAGTATTAAGTCTGTTAGCCCAGATTTTTTCAAGAAAGTAGCAGCATCAGAAGCCACCACTCTTCCAGTGTTACCAGAATCAACCTGAAAAAGATACCATCACAGGTTAGCGCCCTGAATCGCTGCAACATACACCTGCCCCATCATTAGGATACTGGGGAAGAGTGCACATATTTTTTACTCTAAAGTGACTAAGTTCTCTCCAGTGTATTTCAACAGCTTCCTTTCAAAATGATGCATTTTACATTAGAACTGATGCATTTTAAACTGGGTGCTAAAATGAATTCACTATTTCACTTCCAAGGCTCCAGAGGTTAACATTTTAGGCTAAGTTTATGCACACTTTGTACTTAAGAGTTAATACTAGGGACTTAAATATTATTACATTCGTTTTTATTTATGATCATACATACATTTTGTAATCTGTTTAATACTAACAGACTTACAGAGAAGATCTGAGAAAACTTATCACAATGCTTCTACTATAGTCTATTAACACTATCTTATTGAGAGAGAGAGAGAGAGAGAGAGCGCGCGCCAGACACAAGCAGGGTAAAAAGATATTAGACTTCATTCCAGGAACTTAACCACACAACAGATTCAGTTTTATTATATTCAACATAAAAAAGAACAGCCAGACAGAAATAAGAATATTGAACGTTTAAAATCAAACAGCTAACATGAAGCTTTCATTACATTTAAGATACTCAGAGAATTGAACTCAGTTCTCCTTTAGTTCCAGGTTAGCTCCCTAACCACTAGATCACCCTTCCTCTCACAGTTTATTTTAAATATAGATTGGATTAATTCTAGTCAGAAATTAAGGAAGATAGTAACATGCATCCAACATGAAATACTTCATTTATTGGTAAGTGTTACAAATAAAAGCTTTAAGAGTAGCATTCAAGAGTTTTCTACCATTGATTATGATTGTGTTTTAAAGTTTCCAGCAGAAGGTATAGGATTTCAAGTATACATCTGAGCAATACTCAAAGAAGAAATTGTACAGTAGAGATCTTATTTGGGTTAGACCACGACCTGAATCTCTTCTCATCAGTTCTTCCTAATTGTAGATTTTCTCCTTTAGTAGCTATGCCTACAAAATATCTGGCTTTTATGTACATACAGAAATCCTCAGGAGATAGGTTAAATTTCATTGAGTAGTTCAGAGTTCATTATTAATAAGCCCTGGAAAAGTCTGCAATGGTCAACTAGTCCTTGGCCATCCCAGCTTTTAGAGTTAGCCTTTTCCTCTCCTGGAGGAAACTGAGGTAACTTGTACATCCAGGAAGTCAATTATACTTTTGGCAATACATTGAAGTACAAGATTGCATTCTTCCACATTTACAGAGAGGTTCCCTAGGACAGGATGTCACCTAATCTCCTGAGGGAGCAAAATGTCATAGCCATATATCTAGGGTTACCATATTTAAAAAATAAAAAAAGAGGACACTCCACAGGCCCCAGCCCCGCCCCTTTCCCACCGGCCCCGCCCCTTTCCCACCCCGGCCCCGCCCCAACTCCGCCCTTTCCCCACCCCTTCCCCAAAGTCCCCGCCCTAACTCCACCTCCTCCCTCCCAGCCACGCGAAAAGGGCTGCCCGAGCGCTACCGGCTTTACGGTTTGCCGGGTAGCCCCCAGACCCTGCACCCCCGGCCGGCACTTCCCCAGCACAGCTGGAGCCCGGGAGGGCAAGTGCCCAGCCGGGGGCCAGGGTCTGGAGGCTGCCCGGAAAACCATGAAGCCGGTAGCACTCGGGCTTCGGGCAGCCCCTATGCCTCCGGACCCTGCGCCGCCAGAGCAGAGCAGATGGAGCCGGGGAGGAGAAGTGCCCAGCCGGTGGCTGGGGTCCGGAGGCAAGGGGGGCTGCCCGAAGCCGGTAGCGCTGGCTCGGGCAGCTTGGCTCTTAAACAGAGCCGAAGTCTGAGAGGGGAGGAGCAGAGCAGCCGCGGGAGGGGAAGTGCCCGGAAGGTATTTTTCCCGGACATGTTCGGCTTTTTGGCAATTCCCCCCGGACGGGGGTTTGATTGCTGAAAAGCCGGACATGTCCGGGAAAAACCGGACGTATGGTAACCCTACATATATCAGATTGTAAAGAATAAATTGAAAGCAATGTGCTACTTTGAGTTTCTGCAAAGTAGTAAAGTTCCAAACACATGAAATTATAAATGCCTGGTTACAAAAATTCAAGTTGAAGAGGTTAATATTTCCTTTTGTTTCATCTTTGACAAGACAATTACTGATGTTCTTTTGACGAATGCATATTTTTGCGAGGCTGGGCAGACCAGGTGGGCAGCTCATGCCAAGGGCCCATGGGCCTCAATGAACACTGACAAATGCATAGCTGAAAACTAGTCTGGCTTGCCTGCATATTAGTATTGTTAAAACTAATATCAAAATTATAGGAATGCGTTTAGACTTTATGAAATGTTTGTAGGATTCTGCATGTATTAAATGTTATTTATAATATCTGTACCCCATGTTATAAATGTAATATTTCAAGTGTTTGCTCTGTAACTATAAAAGTGTTTGCTAAAACTGTAACACACTGCAGTCAGGAGAGAAGCATTACCAAATGTGAAATACTAGCTTCCCACAAGAAATGCCATCTTCTGCCCAACAAAAGAAGGAATATAGACACCAACCAAACCATTGTAGAACACATCAGTGGACAAAGACTTCATTGATTGCTTCCCCACATCCATGAAGAGGACATGTGCAAAAGCACTCATCCAATCATAGCTTGAACACTGGGGGGAAGTGCATAAAAATCCCTGTCAAGGAGAAATCATCGTCATCATTATGCTGCTTGGAATTTGGAGAGGGCAACATTTCCAAGCACAAGCAAAGGATCCCCCAAGCTGCTTATCCCTAAAAGACGTAATGTGCAAGCTCTATATAGCAGCTTCTATTACCTTTTGCAACCTAGGACTAACTCATTTGTATGTGTGTGTTTGCCTGCTTTAATCTTGTAAACAACATTTTTTTCCCTAGGTTATCACAGGACTGGCTACAAGTGTTCTCTTTGGTAAGAGATCTAAGGTACAACTAACATGCCGTAAGGGACAGATCCTTTGGGACTGGGAGTAACCTGAATATTATTGTGATTTTTGGTGAAAGGGACCATCTGCTACAAAGATGGGCTATAAAAACAACTTCACATTCTTTATCATGGATTGTAATGCCCTGAAATTCTGCAGGATTTGACAGCTATTACAAAGGACAGAGCAAAACAAATATAACTGAGGAAACGTTGGCCTTCAGCCAGTCTTTAAAGACAAAGACTGATTGGAAGCTGTTCAAATAAAATATGAAAATGGAAAATTGAAGACTGGTGAGTGATGGAATTCAATTAATGTCCCAAATTTAATTAGGCCAATACTTTAAAAGATAATCCCAAAGGCAGAGAGGGCATTTAATAATTCCAAAGAAAGGCTTTTTTTTATCCATTGTTTAGTTGATCAATGAAGTGTAATGTTCACTGAATATTATGATTTGTAGTTCTCTCTGGAATAAATTGAGAATGGCTAGTGAGAAGTGATGCTAGAGATAGGTTGTTGTTTTTTAAGCAAACTATTGCACTTTCTCTAGTATGTTCTTGCTTATATTGGTAAATATCTACAGTCTTTTGGATTTTCTTTTAAAACCAAGAGTATGATTACACTGTCTTGCAAACAGAAATTGGACAATTCTCCCTGTTCAAGGAAGCAACAGAACATTTGAGGTATTCAGAGCACTAGACACTACTGAAGACAGTTACAGAATTCACTGATAAAAGCTTTGATAAAAATGCCCTGGATATCTGCCATTTGGAAGGTACTTTGGAGCAGGTTCACCTTCATCTGTTGGTATTTCCACTTCTAGTGGTACTTTTTGTTCTCTAGCAATCAGCAGGATTTTTAGAGTCTGCAAAAAAACTATTGTGATTTAGTAAGAGTCTAAAGGTGAATAAAGTTTTTAGCAGAACTTTAAATATCTTCTCACTTTATCATCAGTATTTTTATTTCTTACAATAGTGGGTTCAACGGTCAGGGATTTATGGCTGCCTCCCCCCCCCGGCACCTTTTTTTATTAAAGTATGTTGGGCATAGTAGCGAGCTCCTTATAACGTACGTGCAACTGCATTGTCAAACACAGCTCCACTTTATACCCAATGGGTCCTATTTGTAACCTAGTCGTTTTGGCATCCATTCAGGAAAGTGCTTGTGGGATCAGTGTTTTTCCACTTTTAGGGAAACCCCAGAGCCATATTGAGTCAGCAGTGTCTATTTTTAAATCTTCAACTTTATCCTCTAGGAAGGTGACTTTCTGAAGAGCTGCAGACAGGTGGCTGTTATTTGAGCTGATTCCAACACTGCTACTTTTTTGTTCCCCGATGTTAGCTTATTCAGCCTTTCCTTTCAGTTAGTTGGTCGACAAACAACTGAAGAAACTTGAAGACTGAAAACTTACTATCCACTATAGTGGTCAAGTTTAAGGCAGTTTCCTATATGATCCTGGTGGCCAGACTGCTGGGACTTGCTGGCTGTATGGCTCAGCTGTCTTGACCATCTTCCCTGATTTGCTCTCCCTGTTTTCAAGCTGAGGGTCCTGAGAGCAAGTTTATCAAAGCTGTCTTCAATAATGTTACAAAGGAATATTTTAGATTTAGAAAGGTACAGGTACATCTGATTTAATTAGTTAGAATGCAGAAATTAGTACTTGAATGCAGACCTTAAAAAAAAATCAGCTAGGAGCTCAGAGACATTGCTTAGATATTATGCTGAATCACATTTTTTTAACTAAATCCATAAAGTAAACAACAACATTTAATTTCTAAATCTCAAAGTTACATCTCACTAATGGGAGCCATTTGCCCTGAACACCTGTGAGAACAAGTTCAGTGAGAGATTCCCATGCAAGATTCCTAATGTGAATCTCTCAACAGCTGCTGGTTTTACTGATCTAAAGGCATTTTTTGGATTCTTCTATCACTAATGCCAAAGTAAACCCCTCAAGGAAGCCAAAATACAATAGGTACTGTATGTCATGAAGTAGCTTTATATACCATAATCATATTTAAGAGAGCCCAAATTCAATAACTCAGACTATGATAAACAGAAGCTATCCAATTACAATATTATCTTCCATATAGTATTAGTTCCCATTTGGAATGGATTTTCCTATTACTATTGTTGGATCTCTATAGATCTGTATCAATGTAATTAATCTTTTGTAAGTAATGCTTAAAATATATTTACACAAATTGAATTAAGAGAAAAGAAGTCAGATAACTGTATTTTTAGAGGATACACTGATCAAAGCCAGAATGCAGAAAAGCCTTTTTTTGAAAGGGGGGGGGGGGGGCAGGAGAACAAAAACAAAAAACACCCTAGAAAATTATTTTAACTGATTTCAGTAATATACTCTTGAAAAATACCTTAGATCTAATATTATGAAATTAGGTAACCTCCATACTATTACTGAACCAAGGTTATAGACCATATTAATTTCACAACATATGCTATATAGGATGAAATCTTTTTTCCTGAAGCTTTCCTCTGATAGTATTAAATGTTTGAGCAAAAGTAAATGATGACTTTGTTTTCAACTCAGCTGAGTCCTCTCAACTACTGCTACTATGATGTGTAAGGATAAAGAATACACTATCAGCACCAAATGAAAGACAAATGAGGACTGGGGAATTCTAGACATCACTTTAAAAAAAGAAAAAAAAAGCAATGCTCAAATCAACCCTACAAACTGAGTTCAGAAAATAATGTCAAATGCAACTAAATCTTTCAAGTAAATGCATTCCACCATTATTCTTGGTGACAATGACATAAAAACCTGTTGGACCGAGCCAGTAAGCAGGTGTGCCAGCACAGCAACCTACCTGACAGTGATGTCACATTTGAAGGTTCCCCTTTCCTGTCTCTGACTTACGAGGAAATCTATGAGTAGGGGCTGATGCTCAACCCAACCACATCATGCCAAAGATGTTGTAGTTAAGTCTGATCAGACATGCATGGGTGACTCAACCAGGAATTATGGGGGGGGGGGTGCGCGCGCGCAGCTCTCACAGGGAATATGCGGTAGTTTGATTTATTTCTCTGCACGATTCTCAAGAACGGGGTGGAAGAGGAGAGGGTAGAACCTGCAGCAACTCTTTCACATTAGGCAAAAGACTAACAATATTCAGGCTCTTAACGTATGCTCCTCTGGCTCCATCTGAAGAGCTGTCGCTGAAGTCCAGGACATTAGGCAGTTTCCCAAAATTTCAGTTCGTGCTTCTGAACATGTGACGAATCATTAAGAAATTCATCATCCATGAGCTTACAAATAAAACATTCAATCTTGATAGCATTTAACAGCACAGTCTAAGTACATCAGCTGACTGTACTGGAGACAGTCTGTCAGTCAGGTTATTCAGTATAGCCTAAGTTTAAAAACTGAGAAGAGAGAATAATCATGCTGTTTGCATCTGGCCTCAAATGTTATGTTGTCCCCACTTCAGAGGGAGATCCATTCAAGCATGTCCACCTGATCTCCAAGCCTTAGGATAAAAACTAGGAAACCCACTTCAGATTCTTGCTTGAGCTGTTGTTGGGCTTGGTGGTAAAATCAACGTAAGTTTCCCAGGTCAATGTAACACATGCAGACAATGATTCTTGTCTTGCTTAGGACCTCATGCCTTCCATGACATTGGATTCTTGCAAGTAACATCAAATTCTCCTAAGTAACATGACAATTCATATAGATGTACACGCATTGGATTTGTCCCTCAATACAGGACCAACAAGGGGAGTATGACTCAACTATGACAAAGATATGACCCTCATCTCCTTAAAGTTGACGTCAGGGTCCATCCTTGCTCCTGTCAAGGTGGTGGACCTCTTCTCCTTTAAATGGCCAACCTCTGACTACTGGATCCAAAACAGAGTCTGGGGGAAAAGTAAAGTAGTGGAAACCCATCTCCCAACCCAAGGGGGAGGAAGGCGGGGAGCAGAAAAATATAGAAAGCTACCCCTTTCCTGCTGATAAGGGGACTTCATTTGAAATTTGTCAGATACTTCTATTAGCCTCTGATTAGTAAGAAACTGAGCCCCTAAGCAAGGTCCAAAGAGCACCTTAGTAGGAATCAATCAGCTCTTGCCCTCCTCTCAGCAACTGGAGCATACTCAGGACTGAGTTTCTTAATAGGAGGTCTGTAGTAGGTCTGCCAGATGATGGCAACAATTTATCTTAACCGCTAATGCACTCATATCAAAACACAATTAAACAAACCAAATTGTCCCCATTTTTAAAAGCTATCAACTTGGCAGTTGATAACCCAACTTCATTTCAGGTTGATTTGCAAGGACATATCCCAGATGAAGAGGAAAAAATGTCTTAGAATCTCAGGTAAATAGAGAAACGTCAGCAGCAGGCTATTAAACTATAACATTTAACAAGTTCAACCTAGAGAGTTTACTTAGGGTATTTCTACACTTAAAATGCTACAGCAGTGCAGCTACACCACTGAAGCTCTTCAGTACAGACACTACCTACACCGATATGAGGGATTCTCCCATCCATGTAGGTAATCTACCTCCCAGAGAGGCGATAGCTAGGTTGATAGAAGAATTCTTCCATCAACCTAGAACTGTCTAGATCAGGGGTTAGCTCGGTATAGGTAGGTTTCTCAGGGGTACAGATTTTTCACACTCCCCAGACACGTAGCTACACCAACGTAAAAATCACTGAGGGCACTGTCACAATATTATTTAAAAAAAAAAAAAAATCTGTCAAACCAGTTTAGGATCTGGGCCCTTAAGTGTGATCTGCCCCATGGTCTTTACCATTTTAACAAAGTAGTTTAAGGCTGCAGTGTTACACAATACTGAACCCACCCTACACAGTCTGACAAAAATATTCAATCTTCATCTCTAAAAGGAATATGGCAACAAGATAAGTTTTTAAACTGAACTAGAAATTTAGAGCAAGAGAATAAAAACTCCTACCTGTCGATAGTACTTCTCATACACAGGATTTGCACTGGATAGCTATGAAGAAAGATGCATAAGATTATATGATTAATATGCATAATTTTATCAGTTTAAGTCACTTTATATGATCAAAGTTGCATAATTTAACATGGAAAACTAGACATTTTATACAGGTCTTAAACTGGCTTTTTCTGTCAACTTATAAGATTGTTTACACTTCTGTTGTAGCTGCATTGGTCTCAGAATACAAAGCAAAGAAGTCAGATGTACTATGAATCACTTTATGATTTGCAGACTGAATTCCTTAACATTCTCTTTAAAAGTTCTTGATAGTAAATGCTATTGGTTTTCACTTTCAGAACTGTCTGCATTAATAAGTCACCCCACTTGGAAGTTAACAGACACCAGCTCCACACTAGATGAGAGACACAGAGTTCATAGGGTAGCGCAGTTTAAATGCGCCACTAAGAACTACAGGATATCCCAACAGAAATCTAGCCCAGCACACAAGTTGGTACAGCACCATTGTGGGCATAATTTACACAGGTCTGGCACAAGCAGGGTTTTACAGTGGGGATGCTCCACCCTGTGCTAGGCAGGCCTGAGCTAACTTCACAAAGAAGACAAACCATAAAACGTTATACTCAGGAAAAGGCCTTCAATTCACTTCCCCTACTAAACCAAGGAAGTCTGAGTTGTGAGACTTTTGATTCTGGGGCAAAGCAGATCTCTTTTTCTATGTGTTTGTCTGAGAAATGTTGGGGAGGCCGGAGAGGGCTATTATGTTTTGGGGACTGCCCTTCCTTTATCCTGAAGGAAGAAACAAAACTGTAGGTTTTATTAGATGTTTATGCCCTGAAAGGTATGTCTACACAGAAACTAGATACCAGCAGCTGTCCCGTGCCAGCTGACTTTGGCTCAAGGGACTTGGGCTACGGGGCTGTTTCATTGCTGTGTAGACTTTCGGGCTCAGGCTGCAGCCCAAGCTCTGGGACCCTCCCGCCTCCCAGGGCACTAGAGTCAAAGGCTTCACCCCAAGCCCAAAAGTCTACACAGCAGTAAAACAGCCCCGTAGCCTGAGCCCTGCAAGCCCAACTTAGCTGGCATTGGCAAGGTGCAGGTATCTAGTTGCTGTGTAGACATACCCTAAGACATGCTGATCGAGCACATTTTTGTAAGGTGTACGACTAGTATTATCAACAAATGGATAATGGGTTATATTTACTATCCTTAACTGGGAGTGCTGACCACACTGTAAATCTAGCACCTACACAAATCAGTAAGAAAGCAGAAAACCATTTCCTCTAACTACAAACCAGAAATACTATTCATTCCATGTACAATGCAAATACATGACTAATCTTGCAACCTCAAACATGTGCATATGTGAGTGGGACTTGACCCAAAGTTTTTATAATTATAGCATGTATTTCTAATTTCAGATTTAAAAGTCTTGTAAACTTGCATACAATTTGGACACTGACAAAAATACGTAAGCAATTGTAGGAAATATTTTACTACTACTAAGATGGGCATTATAAGTGTAAATCTATTTCTCTTGTAGTAACATTTTATACTGTAGCCTCTTTGTCCCAGTGGTTAGCCAATATTTGGGGCCTTGCGGGGTTGTTTCCATTGTAAGGAGAAATTGATTAAAAGAGTAAAGGATCTATTTGGTGCACTGCTGTTTATTAAAGTCCACTTTTCCTGACCACAGTAGAAAGAGATGACTGGAGGAAGTTTCCTTGTTCAGAAATCCAACTATTGGGGACCAACTATGATGTCCCAGAAAGTGAGGCTCAAGAATCAAAACATAGTGTTCTCCAGTTGTTTATTTCTATTTAAATAAAAATGATTGAGTTACTAAGTAAACTATTTGGAAAGTATGCTTATTTAGTGACATATTAACATTTGAATACACCTCTACCTCGATATAACGCTGTCCTCAGGAGCCAAAAAAAAAAAAATCTTACCGCGTTATAGGTGAAACCACGTTATATCGAACTTGCTTTGATCCGCTGGAGTGCGCAGCCACCCCCCGGAGCACTGCTTTACTGTGTTATATCAGAATTCGTGTCATATCGGGGTAGAGGTGTATTCCCCCCTCCCCCCGTAACCCAACTATTTGTAGCAAGAGTTGAATTCAGACCACTGGGTTTGGATTGAAGGTGTTGGCAGCAATAGTCAGAGTTGTCACCCAGTATCCTGCTACCTCAGATCTTTTTATGGCCAGGTGCCCCATTAGGATTTAAGTTAGATTCCTTGAGTCACTTTTAAACTGACTCCGGAAATGTAAGACAACACGTACAGAAGGATGTTGCTAGACTGACTTCTTTAAGAAATGTTTTTAGAACATTGGTGTTGTTAGGTCACTGATGTTATTTACTATGAATTTCTTTTCCCGCTTAATCTGCTAGCAAATATCTAACAAGGGACACCGTGTTCAAGCAAATTATAAACTGTTAATTGTATCAGCTTGATGAGGGCTTGCCTAGTTTACTTCTGCACTAATGCTCAGAGAACTTCACTGCTGGGAGATTTGAAAATGTTTACAAAACTGTATTATTTTTATTACTGTAGCACCTAGGAGCCCTAGTCATAGAGCAGGACCCCACTGTTACATGTTGTACAAAACACAGTCTCTGCCTCAAGGGAATTGTAATGCAAGTACAAAACAAGAAACAGACAGATGGCGAGAACAGGTAAACAATGAGACAATATTGGTCAGCATGACAGGCTAGAGAGGTTAGTACTATATTCTCTATTAACGTACAAAGTTTTCAGTATTCCACACTGATCACAGCTAAATTGGATCTTTCTTGCTGGCTGCAGCTAAAAAATGTGGTGTTATACTTGCAGTCCATATATGATATTTTCCAGTCAAAGACACCTAGTTTCAAACGGACAGCTTAAAATGTTGCCTGTAAAGGTTTGAAATACGCCATTGTCAATGAGTAAGCCTAAAATCTGGGTGGCTACATTTGTGTTGCTTCAACTAAACATTTTATAATATAGACATGTCCCATCTTAATATCTCATTCGGGTCAAATCCACAGGAACCCTAAAATAGTTTGCAAATACAACCAAATTAAAATTACAAACAAAATTCTGGAACAAAACTATCCAGCGAGTGCAAAGAAGAAATAAAAACCACAAAACTGAGTGTTTTAAGGCATCAAGTCTTCATTTGTCTTTCCTGTCCCATCTCCCCTTCCTCTCCCCCAAGGGAGGGACCATTAATCTGCCCCACCTAGATGCACTACAAAACAATGTCATCCTTCTGTTCAGCAAAACACTATTCCAGCCAAACCTATCATTGTTAGTCTTGGACAGGAAACACATGCATGTTCAGGTCATGGAATTACAAACACAAACTCAAAATAATCTTTTCATTCAACACTCATAGTACAAGCCAATAAAATTTCTCTCTAGATTTCTGATTTTGGGGCTCATTTTCATTATATCAGTACAACCCCAGGAAATGGAATTTCCTGTGAAAGTGGATAGTTTGGAAGACAGTTTCATTTTACTGGCAACAGACTTCATAGTTTTCCCATAAAAGAATACTGAGCAAAAAGGCGAGTGTAACAGAAGATGACCTGTGTACTGTAGCTTTTTCCTTGCATCAATATATTATAAAGAGTATTTTGAATTCTTCAGTGCCAGTTAGGAATTTTGCCGGGTAACACTTCTTCGCTTTACTGGAATTGGCACATACAGTTGCAGAGTGGAAATTGTGGACTCATTTTCAGTGTGAATAGTCAGATCCCACTATACATAAAAAATTAAAATATACTATTGTAAATTCGATTAAAAATTAATTACTTTAACATTAACATCTGTTCCAGTAATTACCCTGCAAAGATTACAGTTTGCGTTGAGAATGTCTGGTCCTTATAGAGTCCTAACCTAGGAAACGAAGGCCAGCTTTACAGCCATCTGTCTCT
Source organism: Chrysemys picta bellii (assembly GCF_011386835.1). Lineage (NCBI taxonomy): Eukaryota > Metazoa > Chordata > Testudines > Emydidae > Chrysemys > Chrysemys picta. The sequence continues at coordinate 10,209,385 of NC_088798.1, forward strand.
GTGTCTTTCTGGCTTCAGTCAATCAGCCCATTATAGCCTTTCATGTTTTTAATCCATCACCCCCACGATTACATAGGGGTGTATTTTAAGTCATTAAAACAGTTTTCCCCCCTTAGCCTCCGTCCAACAGAAAGTAAAGGAACACCAACACCATCTACCCATGAAAAAAGAAAAGAAACCAAACAAGCTAATATTTTGCAGTTTTCTCCATCTATCTCAATGCGAGACTGAAATACTATATTCTGCCTCCACGTGAAGGCATGCCAGATTAATATTAGTACTTCCAGACCCACATCATTCCAAGATTGCATAATCTAGAAATGAGCAAACACTGCTTTCTTTTCCCAGTGCTGAAAGAGACCCAGAACACTAAAGTAGTATTCCTTAAAGAACAATGAGTGAGCCAGCTCTCCATTTATGTGATGTAGGGGAAAAGTGGAAGAAAGAACCAGCTCTGCAGTCAGTTTCTGTCCTTTCCATGGGGCTCCATATTAAGCTTCAGGAAAGAGATTTGATATACTAGTCTTCTGAATTAACCTCTCAGTGGCTCTCCCCCTTGAGATATCTTTTCCACAGTGGTGGATTGTTCAGGCATTGTGATGCATTGATTAATCAGGCTCATTGATACAAGTGAAGGACATATGAAAACTGAGGAATCTTCACCCAAAATTAACTGCAAGTCCAAAAAAATCAGTTTTAAAGAGTATTTACACTCTATTGGGTTTCTCTAGTACAACTCTGTAGAGGTTTATAGAATTGAGAGGGGGGAAAAAACATTAGGTCAGCCTCTCTCTCTCTGGCAACGTAGGACAGTTCTCTATTCTATTGTTTTGCACTGTAGTTTGAAGTGTTTAAAGATAAAATGTTTCCCAACACTTCCCTTACCCTATACCATAGCCAAGTACAGCTCAGCTTCAGGATGTTTTTCTTGATTTTCAGCCTAAAATTTTCCCTTCCTAATTTCATCCTATTAAGCCTAGTTAGACCCCCTTTTTAAAATGCTACATAATTCCACTTTGCCTGCAACTCTTATAATATTCAAATATTTGTACAGGATTCTTCAGACTTCAGGTGCTTGTAAGAAAGGCCAAATATTTAAATGTGTGGCTTGGATAAAGTCTGGAGAACCCTGTACAAGTATCTGAAGGATTGGCTTTCATTGCTGTCATATGATAGACAACTCATGTCTAGTTTGCTGTCCACTATCATCTCAGAGACTTTGAATACATCAGGAAAAAAAAATTGTTTTGTTTTTTTTGTATCAGTGAAGCCCTATCAGTGGTAGAAACAGGGGAACTGTATTGTAGACTGGGGTAGGCCATTTTCCCCACCCTCACAATGTTCGTTAGTCCTATGTAGACTTAGGAAAAGGCAGCTTAATATTTTTGCTTTCCATTTTTCTTGTTCCCATCATACATGTTTGTCTTGAATTAATTTTTCCTAAATATATTCATTTGCATTTTTCTAATCAGAGTCTCATTTTACTGTTTTCTGCCCATTTCTCTAATTTTTATGCTAAATACAAAAGGATAAAAAAAAGTTACAGTGGAATCCTCTTATAGGCCAGAGGTAATTCTCAACATCAAACCAATCCAGAAATCTTTATTTAAAACAAAGATTCACTATAGCCTTAACAATGTCAATATACACAGTGCATTTAAAAAAGATTTGAAAAACTTTCATTCTACTTCACTATAACTCAACTGTACACCTACTGAAGCACTAGAGCAGGGGTCGGCAACATTTGGCACACGGCTTGCCAGGGTAAGCACCCTGGCGGGCCGGGCCAGTTTATTTACCTGCTGATGCGGCAGGTTTGGCCGATCGCAGCCCCCACTGGCCGCGGTTTGCCATCCTGGGCCAATGGGGGTGGCGGGAAGCCGCAGCCAGCACATCCCTCACCTGCGCCGCTTCCCGCCACCCCCATTGGCCCGGGACGGCGAACCGCGGCGAGTGGGGGGTCGCAATCGGCCGAACCTGCCGCGTCAGCAGGTAAATAAACTGGCCAGGCCCGCCAGGGTGCTTACCCTGGAGAGCCGCATGCCAAACGTTGCCGACCCCTGCACTAGAGCATTTCTACAACTGAATTTAGACAGTGTAATGACATTCTTCATCTCTTATGCAAGTTAACCATGTTTTGATTTCTTGTTATGCAATCCCTCATCCAAACCACCACAATAATCAATGCTGGACTATAAAGCCTACTTAAAATGAAAAAGTGGACTAAATGTTACTTAATATTAATATACTCTAAAGGTTTCAATATTGTTTTCAGGGATTAAAGTAAGGGGGGGTGTTGGTGAGCACAGCTCCTGCTCACTAAAAGCAGACAGCTCCCTCTCCTCTTTGGCTGATGCAGCAACTTGCTCTCCTGTTTCAATCTACATTAAGTGGTTATTTTACCGTCTAATGGTGTGTGTGTGGGGGGAAGAAACCTTAGAGATTTGCATAGTTTTCCACAGTGTACACAGAGCACTTTCACTGAGAGACGAACTGCGGGGGTTCTCCCTTACTCTTGCCAAAATGACACACAGTCTTAATGCCAGATAGTAAAACAAAATTCTGAATTTTGTCATGTTGCAGATTTATTGGGTATATGAGAGACATGGCTGAGTTTTATACAGAAAAAGGAAGTTGACTGGTTAGCTTTACCGCAGGTGCATATTACCGCATAGCTCAGGGGTGACCAACCTGTGGCTCCGGAGCCATATGCGGCTCTTCAGAAGTTAATATGCGGCTCCTTCTAGAGGCACCGACTCTGGGGCTGGAGCTACAGGCTCCAACTTTCCAATGTGCCGGGGGTGCTCACTGCTCAACCCCTGGCTCTGCCCCCACACCACCCCTTCCCGCCCCCTCCCCTGAGCCTGCCAGGCCCTCATTCCTCCCCCCCAGAGCCTCCTGCATGCCATGAAACAGCTGATCGGGAGGTGCAGGGATGGAGGGGGAGGCGCTGATCGGGCTGCCGGTGAACGGGAGGTGCTGAGAGCGGTGGGGGGGGGGGGCGGAGGGGTGGAGCTGATGCGTGGGCTGCTGACGTATTACTGTGGATCTTTGGCAATGTACATTGGTAAATTCTGGCTGCTTCTCAGGCTCAGGTTAGCCACCCCTGGCATAGCTAGTTTGTTGAAATATATTAACATGAAACCTATTGCTAATGTGTTCCAACAGTAAAGGGTATCCAAGGGTTCTATAATTACACATCCAAGTTTGTACTCAGCAAGACTATCCAGAGACCTGCATTATGCCACAAAGTGTATGTATAATTATAGATGCAACAGTGACACCATATTTAATTTTATACTGAGATTTGCACTTGAAGTAGGACAAAATCTCTTGTTTCACATCATAATTTAATATAGTCTCCAAAATTGGCACAATGTCATTTTTAAAAGAAAAATATTTACTAACTTCTGCAAAGGAAACATTTGAAAGTGCTTCCTTTTTAAAATGTTGCCCTCCCCACACCACCACACACATTTGTGTTTCTCTGTCTAGCTAAATAACCAGTTCCGACCCACTCCCAGTTTCCTCCTCTCTTTCTTCCTCCCCTCCCATTCCCAGAGTGACACCATACATAGGACACTGTTTAAGCTTTAACTTAAACAGTGGCCTTACTTTTCAAAAGTAGTAATCTTTGAGTCCCCATCCTAGGACACCTTAAAGAGGCCTGATTCTCAGAGAGCAGGAGGTCAGAACTTTCTGAATATCTTTAAGGTTACTTACCCCAAAATTGGAGGTACCCCAAAACACTAGTCACTTCTGAAAGCTTAGACCAAAACATTACTGCCCTTATTTGTCATAGAAGAATCCAAAAACTAGATAGGTGTATCAAATTACTTTTGTTTTCTGACATCTATAGCTTAGCTCCCCAACTAGGTGCAAAAAAAGGAACAATAGTTCTGAATCAGTGGAAATTTCCTAACCAGCTCTATCCTTCATTTAACCAGCTGTGCTCTGCACATGCACTTGGTGAACCAAAGAGGAACGCTGGGCAGTGAGGTATTCTGGGATGGGCAGGAGGGGGAAAGCGTGTGGCAAACCCAAGGTGGGGAACAGTATGTAGAGAGAGCTAAACAGATCTGGGCATTAAATATGGAATACAGAATGCTTCACCTCTAAGTCATTGATTCAAAGCAAAAACCTTGTCACTCGTGCTTTCAGAGTTTACAATAAATCAGTTCTTAGCATCCACATCATTAACACCAACATCACAATTATCACATCTTGCTAGTTTCAGTGGAGAAACCAAGAACTGAATGGGCCATATGGGTCCCTAAAAACAGGAGTTTCAAGTTAAGGCACATTGCTGGAACTAGTGCAACTGCCACTATCCGTAACATTTTTGTTGTGCAACTGGAGGGCTTACCTTGACTCTCAATCCAACATTAAATTCACACACACACAGTTTTACCTGTGCACATCTTTAAAGCAAGCAAAGTAATAAGAACAAGACTTATCTATCTATAAGCACTCTCCCCCACAACAAAGCAGAGTGTCTGTATATTTAAAAACAAAAACAAAAAATACATAAACCGCTGTACACTGGGACAATAAAAATAGAACAAACATGGATCATGGCAAACCTGGGTCTCACAGCCATGGCTAAAGTTTGCCTTATCACAGCAGAGTAAGACAGTTTTGCTGAACTAGTCATTTGTACACCTGTTATAAAGAGCAACTGTTTTAAAAACATAATGCCTTCAGGTCATCAAAACAAAGTAAAACTTCTTCTGAATTGCACTTAGACCTTTGATCTTTCTTTGCAAGTTATTCCTTCAAGACCCCCAGATGATTAAAATTTATATTGTGCCCTAAAGAACCAATAAGACTTCATCTGCAGGTCAGCTGCAGTGAGCACACTGGAATCCACAGAGAGGTTCCTTCTCATGCCCCTCAAAAAAAAAAAGGACTCAGCATGCAAGGCAAGCATGTAGATCAGCTGTTTACATGTAAACCAGTTCTGTAGAAACAAAACAGCTTCCAGAATTTCTCTTACGCTCCAACAAACTATATTCACAGTGTTCTTATTAGAAATATACCCATGCGCTCTGCAGGTATTTTATTACTATTTCTGAATTACTCTGACTTTGCAGTGCTTTTTTCCTTTACATATTTAACAGCTGAAATTGATATTTTTTCCACAACCTATCTTAGGTTTTTAGTTACAGACCATACTTGTCACTCTGAGTTAGCCACCAAAATGCAATCGGTTATTTAATTGCTGGGAAATGTTGTTTAAATATTGTAACTGCACTTTATTAACACCAAGGATGGAAAACTCTCTGAGATGCTACAGACACTAAACCATTTGAGAATAGCCTGGTTTCAGTTTGGGAACATCCAACTTCCCGGTTACACTGACCACAATCGGGGGGAGGAGGGGAGGGGATGGGGGGAGAAATTAAGATATATAGAGACTCTGGATTATACTTACATTAACTAGATATTGTTCCAATTCTTCTCTCACGTACACTGCATGTGTTTTGTATCTTTTTTGGTTTCTTGCTCTCTTATTTCATTACCAGTAAAGATTAAAGTTTGTTTCTCTTTGCATTACAGTATAAAATTAACTTGTCTCATTCCACTACACGGCAATTTTATGTAAGATGTTTAAAAAAAAAACAATAAACATGACATTGTAGCATTTCATATATAGGATTGCTCTCACAATACTATAGTTTATGGTCTGTCAGCACTTCTTGTATACATGCTAATTCCTAGGTTTAAATCTGCATTGAAGAAACTTGTTCTAGTTTAAAAATGTGATGAACTCAGAACCTCGTTTAATGCAAAAAAAACAAAAATAAACTGTCAAGTAAAACTGATGCCAAGAATTAAGCTGAGTAAACCTATACCTGCTATTTATACTATACAAGAATCCAAGAGACTGAGAAAAGTTAGCCCCAAAGTCCTCTCATAATCCATCACATTTCTATTCACAATTTTACTTCCTGATAACTAGAAGTACATACATTCTATAGCGAAATGATCACATTGTACGTATAGAAGGACAGAGGAACTATATAAGCAATCATACTACATGACGTGGTTATAATGTACACCCAGGTCTCTTTTTTGCCAAAAGGCCCTATGCCTTCAGCCACACAAGAACTGGAGTTATTCTTTTATAACCCTTCCTTGAAACATTTTTAAGTCAGTGTCTGAACAATTCTTCTGTCTCCATTCTTCGTGTAAACTTTTTTGGTACCTGAAATATATCAAATTTTAAAGTAAAACAACACTTCAGGAGGGCAGTTTCACTTGATATTTACACATCTTCTCTAGTGACTTTACAACACTTGATTTCAGCTTCCCAAAATAACTGAACTGTGAGCATCCAGTGAATTCACACATACCCGTCATAATCTCTTGCTTTCATGACAGAACTTGCTTTCCTTCCTAAGAGTATCCAACTGTGCAGACAGAGTGAGAAAATTACAAAGCTGAGTTACCCTAAGCACACAGGAGCAGACCAAAAAGTAAATAAATAAAAGGCTAGTAATTCTAAGCACATGTTGGTATTTATCAGCACTGGTAAATGAACAAACAACATTTATAAGAGACTATAAAGCTCTCCTAGCTAAACAAAACAACTGTATCCTGTGTACTGAATAGCATGTCTGACCCCTAATAGGTGTGCTTCAGAAATACAAGAACTACAAGAATATAAATTTCTCACTGACAAAATAAAGAGAAGCCAAGTAGTTCCAAGACATATCTTATTCAGTAGAAAATCTAGGGAATAAGAGTCAACAGTATTCATTACTCCATACAAGGGCTTCCAAATATTGGAAATCCTCACCAGTATTCAGGCAATACATTTAGAAGATGAAAACATTAGTCAGAAGTTTGTCTAAACCCTGAAAGGTGCCAAACTTCTCAAAGCTTGAATGCTCTCATCAGGTTAGTCCTTTATCTCCTCTAACTATCCACATTCAACCGGTATACAACATAGATATCACCACTCCAAATACCCAGATCAAAAGGCACAACAGCTTTCAACCATTTCACTCTGAAGTGAACAGTCCAACATCGTCTTGCTATTTTGTAAATAAAATATAGTTCATAAGAAGTAAGGTTTCAGGTCAATCCCCCTAGAGAGTTTACTCTTCAGTAACATGCTCATGTTCTTATCTGAATTTAAAGAACACTTAACATGATATTTCCACTTATTAATGTCAATACTTTTATACCACCCTTTAAAGGTCTAATACTCTCAAGCTACCTGCTAATTACTTGGAGAGGAGTTGGAATAGCTTGAAAACAAAGAAGAAGAAGAAATTAATAAATGGGGTCAGCTTAAGAGATCAGTCCACGCTTGAAAGGTCAGGCACAATTACCTAAACCATATGACCCAGTCATTGCCCCTCCCCCATTGAATCAAGGGTTGTTACATGCCTTGAAAAATCAGTGGAAAATGCTAATTTTGAACATGTTCCATGTGCTTTTTTGCAAGCCAAAGAGCAGCCTTTTTTAAAGGTTGAAATGCTACAACCCAAATCTCTTGCCTACCTTAAATATATGTTTATTGCTGTTATATTGCTAAAGGAAAACAACTCACCAAGAATTAAGGCAGGTCACTGCTACCTTCTCTGTGGTTTAGGCACACATGTGCCCGTCACACCATCTCTCTACAATTCTGCGATCAAGATGGATTTTAAGAGCCTACTGCTTCCAAGAACTGAGCAACATGCATGGAGTGGCACCTGTAGACCAATACACTAGGTCTAATTTTATGCCATGTAGCAGTCTGAGGGGCCACAGGTTCTCATTACTGAACTACATGGATAACTGTGATAACCCAAGGGAGTATGCTACTGTAGAGTTACTTCAGTACAAGAGCCACCACCCCTCTGACTCCTGCAATGAGGAACAGCCTTTCCCCACCCCCATGTTCTCAAGCTTCGGCCCTAGACCCCAGCAAGTGTAACTCTAGCCCTGGTGACCCCATTAAAATGGGATCATAACCAACAGTCTGAGAACAGCTTTAGTTCATCAAATCATCATCACTTTCCACGTTTCAGATGAAGACACAAATCCCCCCCAATCACATACATCATCACACCCTATTATTGTTCCCAATGCTGAACACTTCAACTTTATTCTCTACAGCAGGGGTTCTCAACCTTTTTCTTTTTGAGCCCCCCCCCGGCCCCAATCCTATAAAAACTCCACGACCCACTTATGCCACCACTGTTTTTCTGCATATTAAAGCCAGGACCACAGTTAGGGGGTAGCAAGCAGGACAACTCCTCAGGGCTCCATACCACAGGGGGACCCCGTGAAGCTAAGCTGTTCAGGCTGCAGCTTCAGCCCTGGTTGGTAGGATTTGGGGCCCCGGGCTTTGGCTTTCTGCCTTGGGCCTCAACAAGTCTAATGATGGCCCTGCTTGGTGGACCCCCTGAAGCCTACTCGCAGCCTCCCAGGGACCCCCGGAACCCTGGTTGAGAACCACTGCTCTACAGATCCTTTCAGCCCGGATCAATGCAAACTAGACCATGCACCACTGCACAGTGTAATCCACATCTAGGGCAGTGCTTCAGGGAGGGCCAGTGTGGTCCACCATTCACCTCCCCGGCACCACCAGGAGGGGCATCTCCTCAGGAGAACACAGAGGGGCATCATGCAGGAACACAGCGAGAGGAGATTATTGGGGGCATAGAAGAAGGGAAAGGATGAAGGAGTTTTAAAGGGGACACAAAGTAGGGATGCGAGTTTTAAGGGGGCACAGAACTAAGGCAAGAGTTACTAGGGCGCAAGGCAAGGCACAGGGCCAGAGGTTACAGAGATGGGGCTGAGATGCAACAAGGCACAAGGGTTACAGGAGGAAGAGGACATGGGTTACCGGGAGGGCATGGCAGGATGGGGGTTACTGGGAGGGAAGCACGGCACGGTGCCAGGGGTTACCGGAGGGCACGGTGGGACAGGGATTACCGGAAGGGACGGGGGTTACTAAGGGTTACCGGGAGAGGGTTACCGGAGGGCGTGGCGGGCCCGGGGGTACCCGGAGGATTACCGGAAGGAGTAGGCGCAGAGGCTACCGGAGGACGCGGTGGGGCAGGGGTTACCGGGAGAGGGTTACCGGAGGGCGTGGCGGGCCCGGGGGGACCCGGAGGATCACCGGGAGGAGTGGGCGCAGAGGCTACCGGAGGACGCGGTGGGGCGGGGGTTACTGGGAGGGACGGGGGTTACTGAGAGGGGAGGAAGCACGGCACGGTGCCAGGGGTTACCGGAGGGAGCAGTGGGACTGAGGTTATTAGGGGTTACCGGAAGGGACGGGCGCAGGGGTTACCAGAGGGCGCGGTGGGACGGGGGTTACCGGGAGGGACGGGGGTTACTAAGCGTTACCGGGAGAGGGTTACCGGAGGGCGTGGCGGGCCCGGGGGTACCCGGAGGATCACCGGGAGGAGTGGGCGCAGAGGCTACCGGAGGACGCGGTGGGGCAGGGGTTACCGGGAGGGGCGGGGGTTACTGGGGGGGGAAGCACGGCACGGTGCCAGGGGTTACCGGAGGGCACGGTGGGCCGGGGGTTACCGGGAGGGACGGGGGTTACTGGGTGGGGGGGAAGCACGGCACGGTGCCAGGGGTTACCGGAGGGCACGGTGGGCCGGGGGTTACTGGGAGGGGCGGGCGCAGGGGCTACCGGGTGGGGGGGCACGAGGACGGGGATTACCGGGGGAGCGCACGGCACGGGGCCAGGCGTTACCGGCACAGGGGGCCGAAGGACTCAGCACCTCTCCCCCCGGAGCGGGAGGCAGGTCAGGGCGCCGCCACCACCAGCCCCTGAGTGACACTCCAGGCCGGGGAGCCCCGCTCCCCCCGCCGCGAGGGGCACTGCAGGCCTCGGACCCCGCAGGGGAAGGACCCCGTGGCTCGGCAGGGCGAGTCCCAAGCGGCCGGGCCGGAGGCAGTTACCTGGGTCAGGGAGAGATGGGAGGCCATGCTGCTTCCATCATGCACCGACCGGGCAGCAGGAAGAAGCCGGAGCCGACGCGGGGCCCGGACACTCACTCGCCAACTTCAGCAACTTCCCGATCCAGAGCCAGGCCCCGCCCGCAGCAAAACCCGGCGCCGGATCCCGCCCCCTGACTCGGCGCCTCCATCCAGCCCTCGGCACTGTGCGGCTGCAGCAAAACCCGGCGCCGGATCCCGCCCCCTGACTCGGCGCCTCCATCCAGCCCTCGGCACTGCGCGGCTGCAGCAAAACCCGGCGCCGGATTCCGCCCCCTGACTCGGCGCCTCCATCCAGCCCTCGGCACTGCGCGGCTGCAGCAAAACCCGGCGCCGGATTCCGCCCCCTGACTCGGCGCCTCCATCCAGCCCTCGGCACTGTGCGGCTGCAGCAAAACCCGGCGCCGGATTCCGCCCCCTGACTCGGCGCCTCCATCCAGCCCTCGGCACTGTGCGGCTGCAGCAAAACCCGGCGCCGGATTCCGCCCCCTGACTCGGCGCCTCCATCCAGCCCTCGGCACTGTGCGGCTGCAGCAAAACCCGGCGCCGGATTCCGCCCCCTGACTCGGCGCCTCCATCCAGCCCTCGGCACTGTGCGGCTGCAGCAAAACCCGGCGCCGGATCTTGCTCCTATCCCCGACCTGGAGCCTCCAGCCCTCAGCACTTGGGGAGCTGCCTCTAAACCGGGAGCTGGAGTATTTGGCTTGGATCATAGAATCATAGAATATCAGGGTTGGAAGGGACCTCAGGAGGTCATCTAGTCCAACCCCCTGCTCAAAGCAGGACCAATCCCCAGCTAAATCATCAGCCAGCCTTCCTTCCCTTGTACTTGTAAAATACACTGCAGTGAAATCTCCATTGGTCCCATGGTCCTAACCCTCCTTCTGTCTTGGTTATATCAGCCCATTGCCCATGTCCTGGAGAACTCCTAGTATGGTGCTGGCTTATGTAATGGCTTCAAAGACTTTAAGGCCATAAGGGACCGTTATGCTGGTCTAGTAAGTTGGAGCTCCTTCATAAGGCAGACTGTAAACTTAACAGAACCAAGAGAAAATCACAGGAGGCTCCAATACAAAGTGCTGGTGTGAAGAATCCCACCCACACTCTCATCATCAACAAACATAGTCTTTGAGTTCAGCCTCCTACCTCTTTCTTTCTCCCTCTGTCCCTCACCTGCAGGAAATGAGGTACCTCCGTGCATGCCCTCCCTCAAATCCTGGGGGCATACAAGGGCTGCTTTGTCCTTCATCTGCTGATAACAACAATCCCCAGCAGCAGGGATTGCTAGGGCACAAGGTCCTTTTTCTACCATTGCTCACTGTCCCAACAACGGTTATTTAAACAGTTTTCCTGCGCTTTTGCACCACCAGAGTGTTGGGACATTGTTGCAGAATTCATTCAGTGGGGAGAGGGAATAGAAATAGTTCTTATTTTTAGATTTTAACCAAAGATGGCTCAGATGCCAATTAAAATTTTTCATACACTCAATGCAGTGAGAGAGAATTACCAAAACCTGTGCTTATCTGCCAGAGGGTTTTCACAGTCCATTTTTTCCTTCCTCTGCTCTTTCTTCTATTGCTTTCTCCCTTTTTCTTTCTTCACATCACTGCCATGCTCATCCCAGCTGTCATACTCCAAATCCTCATCCTATCATTTTTTAACTATTAATCCCAACAGTTTTATTGCAACTGCCTGGTTCCAACTGCCTTTCCCAACTGCCAATCCCAAATAGCATTCCCTACTATCATTCAACAGCTGCCAAGTTCCAAATGTCATTCCTAATTGCCTTTAGGGTTCCTCATTCCACTCATTTTATGTTAAAGGGCATTTGCTTGTTGCATCAGAGGAACACACTATAACACTGTAAATATCTTGTTAGGTTTGCACCATCCACTCCTGCACCATCCTGGAAAACTTAGTAATGGATTTGCTGTTTACTTAACCCGTAACTATCAACTCTCCCTTGGCACTTCAGTACTTCTACATCACTATTGTGTTCCACTGCCTACCCTGCAGCAACAGTATTTTTGCTGTACAGATTTGATGCAACTCAGAGTCACTCAGCATTCTTTTTTGTACAATAACGTTGGGGGGGGGGTTTCAGTCTCGTGTTCATGTAGTCATTTTAGACTAATTTTCCTGCACTAGGATGGGATCAGGGAGTCTGAAATGCACATTTAGATGAATGGAAATGTGGCAATTAGTTTTTATTTTCAATACCTTGTGACTAGTATAAGGAAGTCTGCTTCACTGATTTGTCTCAGTCACAGCAACAGCAAGAAGAAATTATTGAGAGAAGGAAGAATGTAGGACACAAACAATGTAATTATAAGTAATTATTCACACAGTTTTGAACACCATCAGCCAATGATTTATGCTTCCCTGTATTTAACCTTTCTGTACTCCATTCCTCTTGAACAAAGTTCCTAAAAGCATAAGTTATCTCTTTAGTTACCTTGATAATCCTCTCTCGAGAACAAAGTGGAATGACATCCAAAAATTAGTGTCTGAAAAGTGAACCGTGAGAATGTATACCTGCAATCATCTCAGCTGGAGCTAGCAGTATAGAGCCTGTTTAGTGATTGGCTGGGAGCAGCACAAGAAAGACTTGGGAGGCCTGATTTTCCATTGATTTACATATTGGTCTTAATCCTTAGTCTTGTCACAGGAAACACTCACTCTTGCCTCCTCTTCGCTGCTCTGGCGATTAGCTCTTTGCCAGTCTGGCATCCTCTTCTGTCAGTGGTTCACGTGCCCTGCTGCCAGATGAAAAGCCCCTCTCTGTGTGATTCAGGGTGCTCTCTTTTCATGGCTTGGCCTTCCAGGCAATTCACTATAGTCCTCCCCTTCCAGCGTACCAAAGTCCCACTGAACAACTGTCCTAGGCAGTCTTCTGCTCCGCTGCCTTGTCTGTGCCACTTCCCCAATGGCTAGTAGGAGAACCTGGGTTTGACCACTACTTTTTCAGCCTGGGGGCCCTACTAGCCACTAGGGAAGTCACACAGACTAGTCAGTATAGCAGAAGATTGGCTAGAACAGTCATCCAATGGGTCAACACCAGTTGACTAATAATCCTTACTCCGTTTTGAAAAGGCTGCCTGGTGTCACTGCGAATACTTCCTGAGGTGCTTTGATTCTTGAAGAGGGCAAAAACTCTCTGAACAGGAGTCTATCTCAGTTGGACTCACTGGGCAGAGTTCATGGGTACCTCCAAAGGACTACTTATAAGCAGGGGTGTAGCACAGGAGAGGCAGGCCAGGGCATAGCCGAGATGGGGCTGGAGCACATGGCGTTTGCCCAGTTGTCAGCTGGAACAGCTGTCCCTATAGGATCATTTGCTACCACTGTAACTTAGAGCAATCCTTAGGCTGCTCTAAGTTACACAAGGGCCAAAATGGCTCCCCTAGATCAGAGAGGATGGCTTTAAGAGCCTTTCCTTCCTTTGGCACAACTGAGGATTTAGCCCATTGTGTAGTCAGTCATTTATACCTGGGCAATGTGAGAGTAAAATGCTACCATTCTGGTTTGGTAGCATTTTACATCCACTTTAGACTCTCCACCACTCAGGTACATGACTACACAATGTATAAAGCAATGGAGAATCAGGGCCAAATAGTACTGTACCCTCTCAGAAAGCTTTGAAGTATGCTATAGGGATAAAAATATGAATCAATTGCTGATCTAAAAACTACAGACTCTGCAGGTATTATATGTGGAATTTGATACATGGTAGATAATTCAGCAAGAGAGTCAGAATGTCCATGAACTACATGAAGATTTTATTCTATGATTAGGTTGATTCTACAACTTTCCCATTCAATTTTAATTCTCTTTGTACAATAGATAGCTAGGTTTCCTTTTTTCTATATTAACAACTGCAGTAGGACAGTATAAGTTTACCTATTAGTGGATACTGCTGTGTCATCACGTGAAGAACATGGAGACAAGAGTTGGTGTGCTATTGTTTGAGAGTGTGAAAGAATTACTTTGTGGGATTTTTTCATGAACACTGCAGTATACACAGGTCTAATCTGCAAAGTTTGGATCCAGATCTGAACATTCCTCTTGTTTCGGGGAGGGAGAGGCTCTCCTTCTGGTGTTTTGGTTCATGAGTTGTTAGTTTAGGATATACAAATCACCAGTTTATGCATATGCTAACTTTTCACAGGACACATAAAACAAGTGCCTTGAGAATAAAAGTTGATAAGTCAAAGTAACCCAAGGCCTGCCTACCCTGCCTTTTTTGCACCAATGTAGCTATGCGAACATGGAATGGTACAGACCCCTAGGGTAGATGTGCTGCACAGGTGTAAGAAGCGACTTGCATCAGCACAACTTACACCAACTTGATACCCTGTGCAGCACCAAAGCAACATAGCGGGGAAATGAGAATCAGGTCCCTATGTCCCCAAATATTTCAGCAATATATTCACGAGTCCCCAAAGAATAGCTTTAATAGTGTTAATGACATTGTATGATATCTTCTGATCTCCCAGGAAGTATTAACTTTAATGACTGTCCTTTGTTTTATGATAGCTTTGTTTATGCCATGGATCCAGCCTCAGGAACCTCATTATTTTTCCAAGGCAACACCTAGATGTTTGGTATGACTGGTCCTGCTCGTTGTGGGCAAAAGGACTATTAAAACTATGTAGCATTAACAGGCTGACTGGAAAGATGATTCACTCCTGCATGCCGGTGTGTGGTATGCTTTACCCAGCTATAGGGATGAACTGAGTCCTTTTAGTGCTTAGCTCCAGAGCAAAAACAGATTAACAACTCTAATACTACAAATACAAAATTTAAAACCTTAAGTATAGATGAATGAAACAATTAGGAGTTTCAGTGGGTGTCTCATATAAACAAAGCCGTGATATATTATTATTCTATAATCATTACTTTTGAGCAGCCTTTTTTCAATACCTTCACCACCCCACCCCAAAATATTAGCTTGGGCCCAATTCTTCTCTCATTGGGCCAGATGCTATACTCTTTTATCACATTGAGTAGTATCTTATTTTATGAGTAGACTACATCAGTGGAACTGCTCACTGTAAGGGTGGCAGAATCTACCCCCATTTAAATCAGTGGCAGTTGGTATTCTTGTCCCATATCTGCAGCTGCATCTCCCCACCCCCACCCCAAACATGATGTTTAATTTGGGGCCACATGCACACAACCTGCTCAGAAGCCAGAGAGCCATTTCTGGTCACCTGTCAGGAGTCCTGTGTGACTTCTGGCCATAGCAGAGATTTAATTTCCTGTTCTTCCTCTGCTTAGCAAGTTGTATTTTGGCTCCATCTCTGGGTTTTCCAGTCCACATACAATGATAGCCAGAGGCCACGGAGCCTCACAAAAAGGCAGGAGAACCGCAACCACTGGAGGGAAGAAGCAAGGAGTAGCTGGAGGGATGTTATGGGCACATAGAGAAAAATGTAAGTGAATTTGCTTATAAGTGAGGAGGGCACTGTATTCTTTTGAATAGGGCCTCACAAAGCCAAGAGCCAACCCTTTTCTTACTGGGCAAGGACATGTTACCATACTTGAGTTACTGAAGGATTATTTCTGAGGAATGGGGAGGAGAATAATAAAACAATATTAGTTAATACTTTGCACCAAAAGCATCTTTTATCTAAGGGTCACGTGACAGGGTGCACCAACCCCACACTGGGCCCCCAAGGGTGGACCAATCATTGTGGGCCCAGGTGACCACACCTTCCCTTCCCCTGCTGCGCATGCTCCAGGTGGAGAAGCCACATAAAAGGAGGCAGCCCAGCTCAGGGGGGTAGGTGATGGAGGAAGTTACTGCCTGTTCTATGTCCCAACGGAGAGGGAAGTAAGGCCTATAGGTGTGTAAGCAGAGTCAGGATGAGCTCTACCCTGACATCTGGTGGTGAATTATGGCGAGTGTGGAAAAGAACTCCAGGGGCTGATATTGTTTGCATAGGCACACCCACTCGCCTGGCATGAAACCACAGCAACTCAAAGTGGTTACTTTGGCTGGTGTGGGATCCCCAGTTTCTCTGTTATTGGGGCAGGAAGAATAAAGTTTTGTTACCCTGATTCTGTGAATCAAGGCCAGTGGAACTGTTGTATGACAGAAGGACTGAGTGAGTCATTCACCATTACCTAAGTAGCATTTGCTTGTCAAGGGGCATGGGTTACAAAACCCTGTGAATTGAGAGAGGATGGGGACAGGTATTTGTACTTGATGGTATGGCCCCCTTCCTGAGGGGGGGGGGGTTGAAACACCAATTGCACTACCTCCTCTCTCCACTGTTGAATGTCAGAGCTAACTTTGATTCCCTTAGGAGTTTAGTTACAGAGTGCTGAGCTGAGTTCACTTTGGGCCAATAGTGCACCAGCACTGGGGCTCCCCTACTACTAGCTGAAATCACTAAGAGCTGAAATCACAAAAGAGCTAAAGCTATTTAAGAGCTGAGATCACTGAGGCTGTGTTAACTAGTGGGGGAGCCTGAAGCTAAGCTAACTTAGCTTAGCGGGGGTGAGCGGAGCGGCGCGGCTCACAGGTTGGTGAGCGGAGTGGAGTGGAGCGGAGCAGCTGCCAGAGCAGTTCGTGGGACGGCAGGAGTGGGACTGCGGGTGGAGTGGAGCAGTTCGTGGTGAAGGCTGCGGTGGAACCCCACGGAGAAGCAGCCGGTTGGCCTCGGATCACGTAAGGTGCCCCTTAACACCCTGCTCACCCCCCCCCTTTGAACTCTGGGGCTGCACTGATCATGGACAGAGACTCTGGGGGGTTGTTGGACTTTTGGGACTTTTGTGATTCTTGGGTTGCTGGACCCAAGAGACTTTGGGATTGGTGGGCTTTTGGGCCTTTGGTGATTCTTGGGTCGCTGGTTTCAAGAACCAACGGGAGAGGACACGGCCCAATTTGCTGGGGTGGGTCTTCGCTCATGGTTTGGTCTAAGAACTCTAGTTGTGGTGTTTTTCCAATTTAAGGCTGATGTTGTTTACCTCATGTTATTAAACATTTTCTGTTACACTCAGACTCCGTGCTTGCGAGAGGGGAAGTATTGCCTCTTAGAGGTGCCCAGGGGGTGGTATGTAATTGTCCCAGGTCACTGGGTGGGGGCTCGAGCCGGTTTTGCATTGTGTTATTGAAACGGAACCCCTAGATACAGAACCCGGCCCACCACAACTTAGATGGGCAGAAGGGTTACAGGTGGTTGGTTGGTTTTGCCCCACGCAGGGGTCATAGACTGACTGATATTTTGCCCTGCCCAGAGGGCTAACTCCTCAGTGCAACTGCCTGCCCCAGCCTGGAGGCTGCTGGGCTGTAGACTGTTTGTCTGCTTTGCCCGCCCAAAGGCTGCAGGGCCATAGACTATTTGTTTGTTTTGCCCTGCCCAGAGGTTGTAGTCTGCTTACTGCTTTGCCCCTCTCTGGGGGCTAATTCTCCAGTGTAACTGCCTGCCTCAGCCCAGAGGCTACAGGGCCACAAGACTGTTTGTTCATTTTGCCCAGCCAAGGGGCTCCAGGGCTTCAGATGATTTGTCTGTTTTACCCATCCAGAGACTACAAACTATTTCAGAGTGACTGGGTGCACCAACCCTGCACTGGGCCAACGGGGGCTCCCTGGCTTGACGCACGGAAGTCAGAGGTCACAAAGCACTTTCCGAGGCTGTGTAAGTAATAATGTCCCATTTTTCAGAGGGGGAAACAGACAATCACAGATGCTGATGAGAAATCGTTTCACATAATTAACTAGTAGCTGAAAGCCGGTGCTGTCGTGTGGGTGGAAATTGTGAAGTCATGTGTGTAACAAAGCTGAAAATAGGGGCTCTTGTTTCCATGCACTGGCTTGTAGAGAGCAATGTTGTTGTTTGTACAAGTCTCCAAAAGTCTGTGCACAGAGCTGCCCTTGGGCTGGTGGCACAATCATCTGTTACCCAACATAGCTCCTAGTCCCACCTTCTCTGATCATCTGTCACATTCCAGCCACCACAGAACCTTTGGATCCAACATTTCATCTGGTCGTCACAGGGCCCTATGACAATTGACTCTGGTGATATTCTGAACAAAAAGAGCTCTCAGCCATGTTTGTAGCTGTTTCTGTCACTTCACACTGACTCAACATCTATTCTAGGCTTCAGAGTGGTACTCCTGGAAGATTTGTGTGGGTGGTGAAGGAGGGGTGTGGATGCTGCAGAAAGGGCCAAAGTGTGTTTGGGGTTATTGTGTGTGCTGGTTGTGTGGGCAGTTTTGAAGAGCTGTGGCAGTTTGGCCAAGTAATCCACCATCTGTGTAGTCTCCCTCATATAAGCAATGAAATTGTTGCATGCAAATTAGCTGAAGAGTAAGGGTGGTGATTGATTGAATTGCCGCTGACATTACAATCATCTAGGACTCTTGGCATGGCATAGATATATGCCTTAAGTATAGCTGAAAGCCTGTGCTGTCACTTAGGTATAATTTGCAAAGTCAAAATGGCTGAGAACTTTTAATTTTTTTAAATGTTTAATTTATTGTTTTATATTTCAAGTAATCCACTAGTCCTAATAATTCATTGCTAATAACTTAACAATAGTCTTTGTTAGATACACAGTTAACATATATACAGACCATCTTAACTCAGGTCACTCTTTCAGTCTAACCTAAAACCAGCTGTCTCCTCCCCCTGTCAGCTCCCACACCTGAAGATTCTGCATATTGTCTTTGCATGCCAGTAATACCACACTTCCCTTTGGGGGCTCCATAACACAACAACATGCTGAGGCATTTGTGACCCAAGAACTTGTTAATGCCGACTGGTAAGGGGGGGGGGGCGATGATACAGGAATATCTTGATTCTGGTATGTACAATCTGGTTCATCAATGAATGTCATTTGAGGTTAAATAAAAGCTAGAGTCACACTGGTTATTAGTATATGAGGAGTTATGTTTATATACTGATAATGTGGTTTTAATGTCTATATCCAGGCAAGGATGAAAAACAGGTTTTCTTCCAAATAGGAGGTAAGAAATGTCTCTCTCTGTCAGAATGTAAATTAAGCACTGTAAGCTAACACACTGGATGCCCTTTACATATGAAGTCAGAAGATAACAGAGAGATGTGAAGTCAACAGGGAAGGAGCACACAGGAAAAACAAATCATGGGTGATCATTCTGGCTGTGTGCAAAGACGATAAGCTTTCGGGGTATATCTATGAATGAAAGAAGACATCCCATCTTCCTGCACCTAGGAAGTAAATGGACAGTGCATTTACATTCGTGAAAATGGGATCTCAGCCAACTTTGGCTGAAAAGCTGTAGAAGACTTTGGGGATGAGATAAACTTCTTTAGAGAGGAGGTTAACCTGCTAGTTAAGTTTAGTTTCTAGAAAGTGTGTTATGATTTTGTTTTATATATAACCATTTGTTTCCAATATTCTTACTATCATTTGAATCCTTGATAAACTGATTCTAGTTTTCATGATAACTATATCTTAGTGCTATGATATTAAGCGAGGTGCTGATCTTAAGTTGAATCATACAAGCTGGTGTGTACATTGTTCCTTGGGGGACAACAGACCTGGTATTTCTGTGAGTGCTCAGTGACTACGAGGCTGAACACCACAGGGGTAACACTTCAAGGATTCAGGGAGTGGGGTGCAACTATGGTTAATCTGCAAGGCAAAGGAAGGGCTGGCATTGCCCAGAAGAGAGTGCTTGGGTGACTAATAGGGAGGGGGTGGCAGGGAGCCGACACCAGTTAAGCACAAGCAAGATTCCCTCACAGTGAAGGCAAGGGTCTAACTAACTAGGCGACTCACAGTCCTAGGTACCCTGAGAACTGTCACAGCATTGCTCATTTATTAAATAACATTGCTAAGTACACACTGTTCATGGAGAGTAACCACTTTTAAAAATTAGATCCTGTGGACAAGATCCTGCCCTATGGAGCAGCCTCTTTGCATCACACTACAGCAGTATCTAGCCCTAAAGATGGTTTAACTCACTCAGGGAGGATTACCGCAGCATAAAGTTGATTCTCCAATGTCATACAGTTGACATAGGGGCTCTTATGCTACTCTCTTCACTACTGCTGGCTAAGTAAGAAAAAGAGAAAGTGACCAGAGGGAAAGGGGATGTGTCCAGAATGCTCCTGCTCTATATCAGTCCTTGTGGCCATTTTCTGCCTGTCAAAGTCAGTGCAGCTCTGAAGTTGCTTTAATATAGTTTATGGAGACCAGACTTGCACAAAGCAACAGCAGGATTAGGGAAGCTCAAAGGTGAATTTTAAGCTACCTTTGCACATACACCTCTGACCTGTGCTTTCTGCAGCTCAGTTGCACCCCAGATTATGGCTGAGCATTTCAGAAGGTTAATTTCTTCACTAGGCAGTCAAAATATCAAAGGCAATAAGAATACATTGTGGATTGCTCATAACACTTCACTTTTGAAAATGAACAAGAGCCTGAAAAATAAAAAAAAGTGGTTGGCCAAAGTGTGTTGTTGGGCAGGACCTGGGAATGCGACATTTAAAAATAAACGGAGTAAATCTCTTCAAAACAAATGTGTTTTATGGAAGTCCTGACAACCTGAAATTCAACAGCAATAAAACATAGTCTATAACATCCCAAAACACTTCAAAGTAAGATTTAACTTTTCATTGAAGATTGTAAACATACTTTCTTCAGATATTTTGCATTAATTTGATGCATCTCACACCTCACAACTATTGTACAAAAATATATAAAATATAAATTAACTCCTCATAAGCTAGCCCGGGGGAATATAGCCGTGCAGTCTTCCACACTGAAAATTATTTTTTTATCATAAGATTACTTTTTTAAACCAGCGAAGTCTCTCAAAACATTTATTCAATAGGACCTTCAACAAATATAACTGTCAAAAGCTTAGCCACCACTCGCACTACCCAGCATGTACATAAATAGAAATACGGAAAGTAATGATACTGATGCTGAAACAACAACAGTCTTCATTATAAATTAAACATGTCAGCATTGTAATGTGTGATTATTCAACCAAAATTAGGGCCAAGAACTAACACGCTTACAAAATACTGTGCTGAAAGGCTTTTATCAACAGTTTCTTCTATTTCCCCTTTTCCTAAGCATATTGTCTATATTAAAAAGTGCCTGGTGGCTTTATAAATCAAGGAAATGCATAACTGACCTATTTAAAACAACAAGAAATCAATTCAATTTTTTTTAGTAGCTAGGGAGTAGTATAGATTGAATTTTCAGAGCAGACCTAAATTAAAACTATTTTTCTATGTATGTCAGAAAGTATGATCATTCATTTCAAAATTGTAATGTACGACCGCTATTTAGTTAAAAGAGTGCATTATTGAGAGGTTGAATGGTTTGCTTCCCATACTTAAGACAGCTTGGTGACTATAACCAGGGTGTCACTATTTTTGTTCCATTAGAGTTCATTTTGATGATGAAATCTGTTTCTTTTTCGTTCTCTTCCTCTTTATATATTTTCTTACACTAGTCTTCCTGTACTTCTTTTGTTTTCTTTTCTGCTTCCTAGTTATCAAATAAAAATTTCAAAACAACTTTGAAACGGTGAAGATAAAATAGTGGCATAAATGTCAGTACAATTCATATAGGTTATATGATAAATCATTATTTTCCCTCCAAGATCACAATAATCCAACACATGAACCCTTTACTCATGTTGAGAAATACCTCAGGCACAGAGACAGAAAAGTACTTAAGCACAGGCTTGAGTTCATCCCTATTCAGAATATCTCTTTATCATGTGCTGAACTTTAAGCATGTGCTTAAATGCTGTTTTAAATTGGGGCCTTACTCTGTAAGTGATCCCCTTGGCCTTGACAAGAATATTTGTGGTGTAAGGTATTACTTATTGGGAGTAAGAGTCATAGCGCATTGATGATAGATCATTGAGTTCAGGAGGAGTGTGGCTGATCAGTACCTCTGAAAAATCAGGATTGGGCATTTCTGGTTGGGAACCTAAAAGCTGAGATACCCCAAATTATAAGTCGTTTTTGCAAATTTTGGCCTAAATTCTTAAAAAAGAATATAAATTCATAAAGAAAGCATATTTGGTTATTTGAGTACTCCTAAATTTTAATCCTATCTCAGACCATGACTCCCTCTGTGGTCTTCGTAAGTCGGACACTTTTTACCTCAGTTTCCTCATCTGTAAAACTAATATTAACTATTTTATCTCAGAGGGTGTTGTGACAATTAATTAGCTGTTAGGCCAGACTATGGCTGGGCTTGGTCTGGTATGTGACGGACGAGAGCACGAGAAGCCTTTCCTTCCTTTTCTGACAGTCATAGTGGGGAGATCAACCATTATGCAAGTCTAAAGCCCTTATGTTGGAAAATGTGTTAATACACTCATTTTAACTAGCACTATGTTAAACATAATTTTGCATTAGTGTGGACAAAAACAACTGCGTTAGCTGCTGCTCATGATTCAAGTTATGTTTAACATTCTGTTAATTAAAACATGTTAGTTAACATAGTGCATTTGCCTGGTAGAGACAAGGCCTAAAATTGCTGCAAATAGAAGTAGAGAGCAAGTGAGTGAGGGCAGGGCCATGACTCACCTACATCTGTACCAGTCAGTAGGGCAGAATTGGTGCAGACAGGACTGGCTCCAGGCACCAGCAAACCAAGCACATGCTTGGGGCGGCACAATTCTATGGGTGGCATTCCGGTTAGGGTTTTTGTTATTTTTCTTTTGCTTCGGCAGTCGCGCTCTTGGAGGTTGTTTTGTTTTTTTGCTTGGGGCGGCAAAAAACCTAGAGCTGGCCCTGGGTGCAGGGGAGAGTGCACACTGCACTTTGTAAAACTCCAGAGACCTAAGGAATTCTGGCTGAGTCCACCAGAATTCCCGTAGGGATTATTTCCACTGCACTGTTCCTTCTCAAAGTCACAATCCAGTCCAATGTCTGTAAACACATGAAAAACATCATCTAAGTGGAGTTACTCTGGAAGTACACCAGTATAACAGAGGAAAAAATCTGGCTGATGATGTGATCCATTATTGCAAAACATCAGTGGACAAAATCTTGCTCTTAGGTACAACCACATAACCCAAGTGATATCACTGGGACTTCAGAGACTATAAATCAGCGAGGAATTTTGCCACAAAATCTTTTTTTTCCCCCCTCGACTACTGAACTATCACTTGTGATCCAAGTAGATATGTTCACAAGGTACCCATCATTCCTCATTGCCCACATATAGTTTACTATCCTAAACAGTGTATTTCTACTTTTTTTTTAAAAAGTGGAATGTTTCTCAAAATTGATAATACAAGTAAGCTCTCCACTGACTGCCTACCCCTAGTTGTCACCTAGCACCCCACACTATAACCCATATGGAGTATCATCAAAACACTTTCAAGCCATATTAGATGGGGTCCACATCTTGAAAGAAATATTTCCTGAACCCCCTCGTCTGCCCTTCAAACAACTCCCCAATCTCACTAGGATCATTATCAAAACCAAGTTCCCCACAGACCAGGACACATCAACTCAAAGTGGCAGCAGGCCCTGCCATAACAACAAATGCCAAACCTGCAGCCATATCTCCACTGTTATGATGATCAATACTGCCCACCATACACCTTTCAAGATCTATGGGTCTTACACATGCCTATCACAAAAGTGGTGTACCTCATCCAGTGCATCAAATGCCTCAACAACAGTTATGTGGGTGAAACAATCACTATGCTTTTGAATGAACTCACACAAAAATGATTAATGACAAAACCACCCTATGACTTGTGAGTGAACACTTTTCACAAAACGATCTCTGCATATCTAACTTCTCAATCCTCGTCTTCCAAGGAAACCGGCACAAGACCTTAAAAAGACAAGCCTGGGAGCTTAAATTCAGAACTCTGCTAAACACCAAAAATAATGGATTCAACAGACACTGGTTTTATGTCTCATTACAACAAACTGTAACCCACTATGGCTCTGTCTACACTGGAACTTCATCAGCAAAACTTGTGTCATTCAGGGGTGTTAAAACACACACACACAAACACACACACACCCAACGACAAAAGTTTTACCAACAAAAAGTGCCTGTGTGAACAGTGCTTTGCTGGTAGAAGCGCTCTCCTGCCAGCAAAGCCACTGCCACTTGTCAGCAGGACTGAAGAGCATGGTGAATTTTAACCTACCGATAATAAACTTCAGATGGGTTAAAATTACTGATGATGATATTCAAATAGGAAAGAACTCAGAGAGACTTTCAGATCACTGGGTGATTTTAACATGAATAAAGATGACAGAACCTGACCCTAGAAAAGGCAGAGGCCATGCCCCCAAAGAGTTCACAATACGAATGAGACAAATGAGATTCAATATTTATTAAGCATTAACTGTGAGATTTAGAAAAACCTGTACTGTCTCTTCTACAGTCTCAGGATTAGAGTTTTATGAACCTGATATTATTTCTATTCCGTATTGAATCTATTATTATTATTATTATTATCCTTAATCACAGTAAGGTTATGCAACGTTTTACTTTATAATCCAGGTTTGAGATCATCAGTGGTTCCCATTCCCCATCCATCTTTTCATCCCAGTCATCTGGCTTCTTGACACCTGGGTCAGGAAAGTGTTCTAGCTGGTTCCAGTCCTGAAATTATATTTATGTGTCAGAAAGGCTAAGAGTTCTAAAAATATATTTGTTGTGAATGAATGAATGAATGAATGAATGAATGCTTTGCTGGGAAATGCTACTGCTCACATGGGAACAGATTTACACAATACCCAATTTTCTCTTAAATGCATGCCTTTGTTCACAATAAAGATTTGTTTGTTCACTGGGTTAACCAGTAACTTCATTATCTTTCATATTTTTATCTGGACAGGTGCCAGTTTTGATTAACTGAAATCTGAATCAGATTAACCCCTACAGGTAAAATATCAGTGCTATTTGATTCTCTGAAACCACGGAAGCAGCTGAGATGGAGTGAATACAACTTAGAGACGGGCATGTGGTGGTACCACTGCCACCATACGTAGGAGTTCAACCATTAGAAACCAGTAGTGCTAAATGCCAGCCAGGCCTTTGTAAGAGTGCTGCTAGCGTGGGCTACCCAACAGAGGGTCTCAGTCAGTACATTTTCAGGTCATCCTGGCCCCAGTCCTCTAGCAGAGCATTAACTTCAGGAAGCTTGGGCTGCTGTATCTCTGCTCCTAGTAGACTTTCCGCCACTAGAGGCCTGGAATTTGGGTTTTACTGGCTTGTGTCAATAGAACTCAATGGCTAAATCAGGCCCCATGAATCCCTGCAACAGTTACATGCTTTTCCTGGTCTGTCCTACAGACTTCTACACAGTAGCAAGTCATTTTGAATTTTGTTACATTATTCTAGATTTAACATTTGACCTTCATAATTACCAGTATTAACTACACACAAACACAGACACAGTCAAGACTTATGAACCCCAAACTGAAACTACCACAACAATATTTAACTTTTAATTGCCTCCTGGAAAACATATACTCATTCCAAATGAAAGCAGTGACATAATTAACATAGCAGTTTCTCTAAAGAGAAACTCAAGCAACACTGGGTTCGATCATGACCATTTGTGTGCCATTCGTTTACTATCCTTCTTAGATCTTGTAAGCAAGCCAAAATTAGTGAATTAATGAATTGTTATTACATATTTATAAGCAGGCTGTGGACTAAATGATTTAATACATCTTCTCCATCATTAATGTCTAGGATTCCATCCTGCCTACATGAATTAAGAGAAAAGTGTAAGCAAAATACGCTAGAATGCCCATAAATCAAATTCAGCAGTCAGACATACAGCTGCAACTCCCATTGACATCAATGAAAATAGCAAGAATGTATCCAAAGATGTAATTTGGCCTGGTAGGTTTAATATCGGTCAGCCAGTCTAGACCAGGTTATTAAAAAATGTATATAGAAAAATCAAGAGACCTCAAGGTAATAATTATCATAGTCATGATATCCAGAGTGAAATATGGCTATTCATTATTCCCTTACTGCTGGTTTCTTCTCTTCAAGATCCTCAATCATTTCCCATTCATCCCAGTCTTCAGGGTTCTTTGCATAAGGATCCTTTATCTTTTTGGAAGGTCAGATTTCCCAGTCTTCTTCTAGATGACCAGATTCCATTTTTTTTTTTGGTTATCAATCTTTACTTCATAAGTACCATCTGAATGAATGATCAGAGTACAGTTGTGTGTACACATCATCCAGAACAAAAAAAGGGAAGTACATTAAAGTTATAATATGGCTATAGGTGTCAGTTTTCCAATGCAATGTTCCAAATAGTTGGTTGGCCCTCTTCACCATCATACCAAAATGTAAATCTTAAGGAAATACAAAACATAGCTTGACCCATTTATATACAGAATGTCAACATAAACAGCTAAAACTTGTTCTTTCATGTCTTAATGCTAAATTACTTTGAGTGTTCTACAAATTAAATTAAGGCTCTCAATTAATTGCAGTTAACTCATGTGATTAACTCAAAAAAAAATCACGATTAATCGCAGTTTTAATTGCACTGTTAAACAATAGAATACCAATTGAAATTTATTAAATATTTTGGATCTTTTCCACATTTTCAAATATATTGATTTTAATTACAACACAAAATACAAAGTGTACAGTGCTCACTTTATTATTATTTTTTATTTTTACAGATCTTTGTAAAAATGATAAACAAAATTATGACCTATAAAACTATTGTTGTATGTAAAGTAAATAAGGTTTTTAAAATGTTTAAGAAGCTTCATTTAAAATTAAATTAAAATGCAGAGCCCCCTGGACCGGTGGCCAGGTCCCAGGGCAGTGTGAGTGCCACTGAAAATCAGCTTGTGTGCCACCTTCGGCACGCGTGCCATAGGTTGCCTACCCCTGCACTAGATTAAGTTTCTGAACTCAAACAAGACTTCAGTGGGGTTGCACAGGTGAAACTGAAGACAGAAACTGGACCTTTAAGGGAACAATGTCAACTTAAAAATTACACTTCTGTCTGAAAATTTTTGTACCTGTTAAGTTACAAGTAAACCCTAAGATTATTATAAAAGAAAGATTAGAGAAAATATTTTTTTTGTTTTTTTCAGAGTGTTTACCTTGTGCATTTGACAGCACTATTGGTCAGTTTCTGATGTCTGGCTTTTTGCACCCCGTGCGGCTTAGGAGGGGAAAGGGGTGCAAAGGTGGACTTAGGGTACATCAACACTGCAATAAAAAACCTGCGGCACCAAGTCTCAGAGCCTGGGTTAATTGATTCAGGCTTGTGGGACTCAGGCTGTAGGACTAAAAATAGCAGTGTAGATGTTCGGAGTCTGGTGCCTGGGCTTTGATTCCCAGAGGTTTCAGAGGCCAGGCTCCAACCTGAGCCCGAACATCTACACTAATGTTTAGCCCTGCAGCCCAAGCTCTATGAGCCTGGGTCAGCTGACTTGGGCCAGAATGGCTCTATAGGGAGTGTACTTTGTCTTGTAAAGGGCTCACTCAGCATACTCGCTCCACAGTGGGGAAAAAAGGCTGCTCTGGAGGAACTGTCTCAGATGGGTGTCTCTCAGGTACAATGCCTTCATGGTGCTCCTCCTGAGGCAATGCAGGTATACTCTGCTCCACATCCAGGGCTGTGCCCAAAAGTACAATCTATCCTTTACGTAATGGTTTGCCCTGTTGTTCACACAGGAATAGAGGAGAAAAAAATTGGAAACTTTAATGTAAAATCAAAAAATTTGGGAGGGGGATTTGGGGCAGGAATAGTACCTGAAATTACTTTTAATCCATTTTTTAAAATTAAACAGATTGCAAGTTAGGAGTAACTCTTTAATACTAGGTTTCAGAGTAGCAGCCGTGTTAGTCTGTATCCGCAAAAAGAACAGGAGTACTTGTGGCACCTTAGAGACTAACAAATTTATTAGAGCATAAGCTTTCGTGGACTACAGCCCACTTGAACACACGTATTGTACCTTGCATCTGATATCTTTGTTGATGAAGTGGTTCTTGTCTTTTGTAATTAAAGATAACTTGCACCTTCTTTGTTCCAGATCCACATATATCCAACATAAATGATATCATAAAGCTTCAATTATCCAAGCAATTTGTATTAGTGTTCTAAATATATAAACAAAAGCATTATATTTAGGCTTGAAAGGATTAGATTTTTATTGGTGACGTCAGTAAAAGTCAATTTCACTATATACACGCAAACCGATGAAAAATATTTACAGTAACAGTAATCAAAATATACAGATAGGCAAATTAAGAAAAATGCTGCTTAAGAACTTATTAGAGTTTGATTTAAGGATATTTACTTTGTATGTTTTGACATATGATGTTGACAATTTGTATTTTAACAGTTATAAAGCTTGAACTTCCTCCTGTCATTAAATAATAATTACTGTCTGACCATGCATAATTTCCCACAACTGTGAAAATTTAAATCAATACGTTTTAAAAAATACTTAAAACCCATCATTTTGTGCAACTGAAAATTTAAAAATAAAAAAATGCTTAAAAAGAAACACCAATATTATCTTACAAAATTATAAAAAATAAAAATCAAATTCTGCCAAGCCTAATTATATACTAATGGAATGGAGCTGACTGCAGATCAAAAGGTTCAAGTCTGGGTGCCCTGTTTGCCCATCATTTTGTCCCTTTCCCCAACCCTTAATCTCTTGCTAGTCTTATATTCTAAACTCTTTGAAGCTAGGACTATGTGTCTGATTTTGCTCTCATACAGGTGCACCTCCCCTATATTCAATGGGCCTGATTCTCCATTGCCTTACACAATTCTGAGTTGATAATGTTTTGCACCCCGTTTGCATTCACTTTGCACATGTGTAAATGACTTCATAAGTAGCTAGATCATCAGCTGGTACAAGCTGGCACAGTTCCATTGAAGTCAATGAAGCTACTGATTTAAACAAGCTGAAGATCTGGCCCAAGGTGCAAGGCAGTAGAGATGCAGGCCTAATAGCAAAAGGAAAATCAAGCAAAAGGTAAGCAAAAGGAGGATCAAGCCCTTTGTCTTCCTATATATATGTGTGTACTTTTGGTTGTTAGTGCAATAGAAATAATATATAATGTAATAGGGAAAACATGTGATTGCTAAAGCAGTCTTATATAAGTTGTTATATATATCCATTTGGAAAAACTAACTTCACAAGTCAGAAAATACATAGAAAAATGTGAACATATAACATACATTTTCTTTTGTCAGTCTAAGACATTCACATGTAAACCTAGCCATTCGTAGCGTGACTAATGATCCTAGTTATTATGTGGTATAGCATTATTTTAAATCACTCTGCCTGCTGGGTGCATTGCTATAATGTAGAGGGGTTATGAACTAACCATACTTTTAAAATTTGGAATAAAATCATGAGCTAATTTGTTTTGTACCAAGCGAAATGATAGTGTACCCAGAAGATCAATATGTCCTATAAATGATGGGCATGATGGGATCAGAAATAAGAGCATTGGTCTAATTAGAGGAACCACAAATAGACTGTGATAACTGTTAAATTAGGTTCCTAAGATTTTGTTCTCTATGGGCCAGACCTTGATAATAAAGCCAAAGGGAGCTTCAATAGAGTTTCAATGTTTACCAGAGTTAAGGACTCAAAGGTTTGACCCAATGAGAGCTTCAGCTACTCAGCACCTCTCCATATTAAGTCCTGTGTGTTTTGCCAGAATAAGGGCTGAGTAAACAATGAGGGCTCATACACAGTGGTGAGCTGGAGCCGGTTCGCAAGAACCGGTTGTTAAATTTAGAAGCCGGTGTAGAACCGGTTCCTAAAGGGGCGGGCGGGTGAGCAAACTCCGGTCTGCGGGCCACATCCGGCCCGCGGGACCGTCCTGCCCGGCCTGCCTGAGCTCCCAGCTGGGGAGGCTCCCCCAGCCCCTCCCCCCGCTCCTCCCCCCTTGTAGAGCCCCAGCACACCGCGCTGCCAGCGCCAGCGCTCTGGGCAGCTCTGCAGCTCCTGCCGCTTTGAGCGGCATGGTAAGGGGGTGGGGCTGCAAGCTCCAGCGGCCGTGCGGCATCCTCACACAACAGCATGGTAAGGGGGCCGGGCTGAGGCTGGGAGGAGGGGTTGGATAAGGGGCAGGGAGCGGTTGGAGGGGGCAGAGGCTCGGGGGGGGAGGTAGGGGACGGGGGATAGGGAAGGGGGGGTGTAGGATAAGCATGGGAGTTCCGGGGGTCTGTTGGGGTGGTGGTGGATGGGGTCAGGGCAGTCAGGGGACAGGGAGCGGGGCGAGTTGGGTAGGGGGTGGGGTTCTGGGGGGCAGTTAGGGTGGGGGGGTCTCGGGAGGGGGTGGTCAGGGGACAAGGAGCGGGGGGGGGGGTTGATGGGTTGCGGGTTCTGAGGGGGGCAGTCGGAGGCAGGATGTGGGTTGGGGTCAGATGGGGGGGGGGGAGACAGGCACGTGGGGCTTGTACTTACCGCACGGTTCCCTACCAGGTCTTCAGCGACACTTTGGCGGCGGGGGGTGGGGTGGGGGTGTCTTCACTCGCTCCGGATGAAGTACCTGCTGCCGAAAACCTGGAGCGACTGAAGACCCCTCCCCCCGCCGCCGAAGTGCCGCCGAGGACCCGGTAGGGAACCGGTTCTTAGGATTTCGGGAGCTCATCACTGCTCATACATGCATTGAGGCACAGCCCCGTGCTGGCAGGATGCAAAGCAGTACTACCCTGGTCCCCACAGGGATTTCAGAGAGACAAAATTCATCCTGGAGCTCTGCAGTACACAGAGGAATGTGCCTGTACTACCTCCTTTCAATGCAAGGCTATATGTATAGAGAGCAGGGCCTTCCAGCCTCTTTCCACTCTTCCCCATCCCATTTGGCTGTCTTGTACCTCAGGCAATTCATGGACAGTCCCAGTGTTCCAGGGTACACAGAGATGACAACAGTTAGCTGCAACACAAGGGTATCTTCTTGTGCCCTCCCTGCCTTTGCACATCCAAAGAGCACAACATAGCCCTGAGAAAGGGCTTTAGAATGTGGCCCTATAGTGCTTGTTTCAATATATTGTAACATTGGATAATGATAATATTAGTTTTCATTTTAAAATGTCAGATTTTTAAGACTCAGAAACAAAACACAGAAGCAGAGAACTTAGGGGTGGAAAAAGCTATTAGCTCATCTAGTCCATGTCACTGACAAAGCAAAATTGTTTCTTGCAGTATATACACAATGCTTGATGCAGTCCAGTTTTAACAGACCAAGTAATGCAGGTTCTTACCAATTCCCTTGAGAAACTACTCCACAATCTAATTAACTTCATTGTTAGAAAAAGGTTTCTGGTATTCAGACTCAGAAACAAAACACAGAAGCAGAGAACTTAGGGGTGGAAAGAGCTATTAGCTCATCTAGTCCATGTCACTGACAAAGCAAAATTGTTTCTTGCAGTATATACACAATGCTTGATGCAGTCCAGTTTTAACAGACCAAGTAATGCAGGTTCTTACCAATTCCCTTGAGAAACTACTCCACAATCTAATTAACTTCATTGTTAGAAAAAGGTTTCTGGTATTCAGCTCAAATTCTCTTTTTCAAACAATCATTCTTTATTATACCCCCTTGAACCACCACAAACAATTCTTCTCCTTCACTGGAATTTGCAACATTCAAATGTCTGTACTTTACTGTAACATTCAGCCTTGTCACTTTTTAATCAATCTATGCATTGTTATTTCTTTTAAAGTGTAGTGCTGCTTTGAAAAATGATTATGTAAACATGGCATGTTTTGAATGCAACAGATCTGCTCCTTGTGTGTACTCAGAGTTACACGTACATACCTCAAGGACTGGACAAAAATAACTTTGTATTCTTTTCACCCCTACAGAGCTAATACAACTAAGAAAGAGGGAGCTGGATTCTATTCTGTCTGAGGCAGCAACAGAATTATTAACTAAGGGCCAAATTCATCCCAGTTGATCAGACAGTACTGGGACAATAGACAAGACAACAGTTTATTATATAATTTAAATTTCCTAAAATGTGTGATTACAGTTAGTTATCCATATGTATTATAAGATTATTTTATCAAATTGACATTATCAAGCATTTCTAACAGATATAGAATTTTCAGAGACCTTACCAAACATGATGTAATAATTAGACTCTCCATGCATATCCTCTTGGTTAAGTTTTGCAGGAATCTGTTTAATATATCCGCCAGCACAGTCAATCTTCTGTTTATGTTTTACGGTAAATGGAATTACTAAAGTCTGACCCTCATTACTAAAGGGCTCAAATCTTGCATAAAATCTGGCATCTTGACTAGTCTGAAGACCAATAATGAGGAGACCCAGTAAGATCAAACATATAAATATAGAAAACCTCTACATAAAGTTACATTTACCCCTTTAGTGTCCTTTCTGGCTCTTAATAATTTACCACTTCCATCACTGCCCTGTATGAGTCAAATTCCCCTCTCACTTACACCAGTTCCATTCCACTGACCTCAATGGGATTACATCAGAATAACTGAGAAGAGGAGAGTGTGGCCATATATCTGTAAGTATTGGTAACTAAAGATACTCCATCTCCAGCCAAGGATGTTGTTATTCAACACAGTAGCTACTGAGCCAGAGAATGATGATGTCAATTCAAGAGGGAAGTTACACTCTAATCTAAAAGTTAGACAAGGAATTTACGTAAAGCCCACAAACTGGCTGAAAGATAAAAGTAACTGAGTAGCAGATATGGGGATAAGGAGGGCAGAGACAAAAAACAAACACCACACAAACCACCAAAAATGTAGTCTTAAAAAGTTTGTGAAGCAATTAGCATGGGAAGATGAGAGAAATGCCACCAGAACACTAAAAACAAAGCAAAGTTTTTACTTAACACACCACTAAAGTTTATGGTCCAGATTCTCTTCTGTGACCAAGGGTATACTTGGCGCAGCAAGAGGAGGAGCATCATAGAGCTGGTTTCAGATCCCAGATTTTCTGGCCAGGTCTACTCAACATTAGTATAGAGATAGTGATAGTCTCCAAGGCACTTCTGCCTCGCCTTCCCCCCCCCCCCCCAACACATCCTTGACACCAGGGCTGCAGAGCTGGTGGCTATACCAGTTCTATGTCTACTAGGGGACTCCCCTGTATGATGAAGGAATCCCTGGGGAAACTGGGTGATTTCCTCTCACTCTGCACTGCTCAGACATTTGAATCTGGCTCAGTACTCTCTGTGCATTTAGTGGCTCAACCATTGCTTGTTATCAAGCTGTGTGTGCACGCTTCATACTATGCAAAATAAACTAGCTGAGTTTATTTGAATGTGCAGTCATTACATTTGTATTTAAGATCACTGAACTGCACATCCTATTCAAATTCATGTGCTCTGGGAAGTCATATCCCTGAATGCAGTGTGTCCTTCTGAGCACATTCTGTTTGACATAGACAGAAGAGCTGCCAGGCCCCCTGGGCCTATTCAGATGCTAACCGAAAGGTAAAGGTTAAGTGGAATGAAAGTTTTCCCCACACACCCTTTCAGATGACAATGGAAGGGGTCAGTCGGCTTGGGAGCTTCTCTTCTCTTCTTTTCCCTTTTCCAGTCATCCATTGCAAATTTTGCTTGCTCCTAAAAGGGCAACCGCACTAAGGCCCATGAATCTGAAGCCAGTGTTGCTAGTTCTTGTGATTTTTCTTTTGTAAAGCTCCAACTTTGGGAATCAAGAGATTGCATGAGAATCGGAGCTTTAATTTAAATAAATAAACAAATGCCTACCCCTCATGGTTGTGAAGAAAAGCTTGAAAACATGACCCAAGTGAACCCTAACTGATCGGAAACCAGAAGGCTAACAAAAATAATTCAAAATGTGTTTGTTTGTTTGTCTTTTAAAACACCTCATCGTTTTTAAGATGATGTCATGATTTTTTGGCACCAGACTCATGATTTTTGCATGCTTGCATTAGCAGTACTGGAGCACTCAGAAATAGAGTTGAACATGAAGTTTAATGATTGCACATGGAAAGACACTTACCTAAACAAGGCCGCAATCTGGGTTCATTCTGCAAACTCTCTTGCTTTCTCAAGACTACTTCCTCCATCTCTAGTAAAACAAAGGCTATGTCTATACTACGCACCTTTTAGCGACACAGCTGTGCCGCTACAGCCATGCCGCTAAAAGGCACGCAGTTTAGCCGCTTGTTTGTCAGCGGAAGAGAGCTCTCCCGCCTACAAAAAACTTCCACCCCCAACGAGTGATGGTAGCTTTGTCGGCCCATGCGCTTTTTGTCAGCAAAACTTTTGTCTTTCGGGGGAGTGTTTTTTCCCCACATCTGACTGACAAAAGTTTTGTCATTTAGGTTCCAGTGTAGACAAAGCCAAAGTCTCTCTCTCTTCCTCTCGCGTGGAACAGAGCAAGAGTAAAACCTTCAAATGGGATGAAAACAAACACAGTCGTTGGATCCTTTCCCTCTTCAGAACAAGGAGAAAGTAAATGTTTTGAAAACCAAAGTTTTCAAAGGTTGAAAACCAAAATCCCCCTAGCAACTACAGTTTTTAGATCCCTTTCTTCTTCGGAGCAGAGAAAAAAGACTTCTCCAGTTCTGAATCAGGCCCATACCTTGCTACTTCAGTCTTACCTAGTCCTTGTGCAAGAATCAGTGACCCTGAAAAGAGACCTCTGTGGGGTCCCAGGAATCAGAGATGGTACTACAGAGGCATCTAAGCCCCTTCTAACAAGGAGAGTTTGGATACATGTGCAGACTAGACACATGCACACCAATTCCCAACCCCACCCCAATGCATGATTCACTGGGACAGAATCTGGCCCTGAGTAAGAACTTTAGGATTTGGCCTTAGGCATCAAACAGAAAACATGGAAATGTTCAGGGGCGGATTTTAAGGCCATGTTTAAATGATAGGCTCTACAGCAACACAGCTATTGTGCTGCAGTTCCACCACTGTAGTGCTGTAGCATAGATGCTTCCTACAGCAGCGGAAAGGGTTTTCTATCACTGTAGTTAATCCACTTCTCCAACCAGCGGTCGCTAGGTTGACAGAAGAATTCTTCCATTGACCTACCAACATCTATGCTGGAGGTTAGGTGAGCTTAGCCATGGCATTACGAGGTGTGAATTTTTCAAACATGTGAGTAACATAGCTAGGTCAATCTATTTTAAGTGTAGACCAGGCCTAAATTGACACTACTGAAATTTAATTTTAACAGGCACATTTTTATTACTGTGAGCAATGGAGGAAAAAGAATAAAGGAGGCAATCAAAGAATAGGGCTAAATCCCTAGAAATATAATTTTAGACTGTTCAGATCATAAATGCTATATAGTTTACCTTTATCCTTTTCTTCATTTCCATAGAATCTTCCTGCTGTGAACTGAAATTTACCATAATAGATTTATGCTTAGATTCAGTCCATCACTTCTGCCATCCAACTGGAAAAAAGAAACAAAAATTAGATTTTTCCAAATTGTAATAAACAGCTAAATCTTAGCACCACAAACTGTGAATATCAACTGGATAAAATTCAAGTGTTTTTGGAAGCTACTTATATATGTGGGCCAACTTTTAAAAAAAATACTGCAGAATCAGTTAAGATCTGAACAAAGTTAATGTTTTTAACAAATAAAGAAATCACTGGGCAAAAATACAGCACGTGATGCTTGTTGTTAGCTATTAGTGACAATACTCCTTTGAAACCCCCTGCCCCAGCCAAGTGAAAGTGAGTGAGGGTGGGGGAGAGCGAGCCACCAAGGGAGGGAGAATGTAGTGAGTGGGGGGCATGGCCTCAGGGCAGGAGCTGGGCTAGGGTGTTTGGTTTTGTGGGATTAGAAAGTTGGCAACCCTAGCCTGGGTCCCTGAGCTCTGCCACCCGGGGCTAAAGCGAAAGCCTGAGCAGTTTAGCTATGCGGGGGGCCTTGCAGCATTAGGTTCCCAGGCAATTGCCCTGCTTTCTACCGCCTAATGCCGGCCCTGGCTTTTAGATGCAGAAAACCAGTTCTTGTGGCACAGGCGGGCTGTGGAGTTTTTATAGCGTATTGGAGGGGCCTCAGAAATAAAAAGGTTGAGAACCCTTGCTGTCGGGGATAACTTTATAGTTTATATGTGTTGTGAGGTGGGACGATGACAGTCCAGGAAAGATTTAAGAAGCGGTATGACATACAACCCCCAGACTCATGTAAGATGAAGGTCAGTTCAAAAACTTATTTTAGTGAGAAAAAAATAACTTTGGTTGGAAAATTCTAAAAACAAGTTCTAATGTAGAAAAAGTAACTGAGAACTCTATGTACAATAATACAACTCAAGGAATGCATTGTCCCCTGGTATTTTTGATTAAAGATACAAGTCTCTTGAGAGCAGGTTATCACACAGGCTTACCTTCTTCTAAAAATGCATCCTGTTTATAAGAAAAGGCCTTCAGATAAACTATTTATATATCTTTTTCTTCAGAAGCATATGACTTTTGGAAGACCTGTATTCTTGTTGATAAAGGCCAGTGTGTGGATGATATTTGCCAGCTTAGATCAATTTCATTTATAATATTTTGGACTTCTGTCTAACAAGTACTTTACAACATTAACTAATTAATCCTCACTGCAGTAGTGAGGCAAGTACATTTTGTTGTTCCCTCTTTACAGATGAGTAAACTGATGTATTGAGAGAAGTTAAGGCCCTCCTCCTACTGAAGATCTGGCCTAGAGTGACTTACCTAGTGGGCAGCAGAGCAGAGTACAGTGTCCAGATATTGTTAAGGAATACATTCATTTTTTACCTGTGTTGTATCATTTCCATCAATGAATACATACAACCTGCTGTGCATGCATTCTAAAATCTATGCTATCAGATTTGAGTTCAGTCCAAATATAAGAACACTGTAGAACGCTCCTATAATTGATATTGTCTAGATTGCATTTTGGTAATAAGTGATCTTTCTGTTTTAATTTTATTCCCTAAATAGTTCAATCCTGCAAATTGTGCAAAAAACTCCCACTGATTTAGGCAACTGCCCAGGCAGGCCCGGTACTATCAGATCCCAACTGTGTAATGTGATGAATGCAGATGAAAGTTTTGCACGAGCACCTTGGCCATCCTCCAAGTGAAAGGCCTACAGTAGATCTCTGAATGACAAAGCACTTCAGCAAGCTGAGAAGTGCACTTTGTGAAATGAGTTATTGATTTAATAAAATGTATGTTTACATTTCTTGCATCTGCTAGCTAGTGTGCAATCAAGTCAGACATCTTAAGTCAATCACATACGTCCTTTTAAATGCCATTTTAAAAAAATCTTTAAATCTATGCAAATTTTATAAAGCTAAACTACTTTACAGTGTCCCTTTAAATGTGTTTCCCTTGAGACCTGTAATTAGATTTGGTAAAGAAGAGAGCCACTCAAGAATGTTTAACTGTGCATCATCATACTCTGCATTTAACTCACACTACAACACCAGACAATTTCTTCCTAGTCCCAAAGGGATCACCAGTGCCTGTAGGTTCATGTTCAGTTATTTGTCTGCCTTTTTACTTGATTATCCTCCTGGACATGGGACTAGCACTGTTAAAAGGGGCTAAATCAGGGGTCGGCAACGTTCGGCACGCGGCTCGCCAGGGTAAGCACCCTAGCGGGCCGGGTCAGTTTATTTACCTGTTGATGCAGCAGGTTCGTCCGATCGCGGCCCCCCACTGGCTGCGGTTCGCCGTCCCGGGCCAATGGGGGCAGCGGGAAGCTGTGGCCAGCACATCCCTCGGCCTGCGCCACTTCCCGCTGCCCCCATTGGCCCGGGACGGCGAACCGCGGCCAGTGGGGGCCGCGATCGGACGAACCTGCTGCATCAACAGGTAAATAAACGGGCCCGGCCCCCTAGGGTGCTTACCCTGGCGAGCCGCGTGCCGAACGTTGCCGACCCCTGGGCTAAATAAATAACTCAATGAATCAACCAGATCTCAAAACATTCTCAGAGCAGCATCTCAGTCAGGGTGCTAAATACCACAAAAGCATTTCACCTTTTCATAAAAAGGAACACGTTGTGCCAGAATAAACTCCCTGTGTAAAAGCACATCTCCTGGGGAAGGAAGCAAAAGGAGGGGAATATCCTACAGCTCAGCCATGCACCCCAAAAATATCTATGGGATAAGACATATGAGCAGAGGGGAAGGCCTGGAGATGGGAGATAACAGGACAGAAGAAGACTCAAATCTTCATAACTCTCTCTTCTGAATATAAGGTTTTCCCCTGCACTTTTATGTCTCTCCTAAGAAACCTAGTCCAGACACAGATATAAACACTCACTCCAGAGCAGTGGTTTTCAAACTTTTTAGGTTTTGTACCCCTTTCCAAATATATAGTCTACTGCATGCGCTCATCTGAGATAGGGTCATAATATGATTAGACTGCCAAATCTCACTAAATAAAATGTGTTACAGGATTTGTCTTATGTGCCTCCGATGAGAGTTCAGGTACACATACCAGGTTGAAAACCATGGTCCTGGAGGAATAAATCACATTTAATTAGGAAAGGAAGGGAATGCAGGGGGAAACTTTCCAAGTACAGGGATGAGTTGGGGACATTTATTGCTGATGCCTTTTATTTATTTGGAACATATAGCAATAAACATTGGAAAGAAAGTTCTAGGATATTTTATCTATCTCCGTCAAAACTGAGACACAGGACCCATTACTATTGTGACAGACCCAGACCAGTGGGGTACAGGAGTCTGGTAGAGGGCAAATATACTGGTCACTGGATGAGTAGTTTTCTGTCCCCTGAGTGACAAGAGCTTGGCTGCACTAGAGTAATCAGGAACCTACTAGAACCAGTTAAGGCAGGCAGGCTAATTAGGACACCTGGAGCCAATTAAGAAGAAGCTTCTAGAATCAATTAAGGCAGGCTAATCAGGGCACCTGGGTTTTAAAAAGGAGCTCACCCCAGTTTGTGGTGGGAGTGTGAGGAGCTTGGAGCAAAAGATGCAAGGAGTTTAGAGTCAGAGGATGTGCTGCTGGAGGACTGAGGAGCACAAGCGTTATCAGACACCAGGAGGCAGGTCCTGTGGTGAGAATAAGGAAGGTGTTTAGAGGAGGCCATGGGGAAGTAGCCCAGGAGTTGTAGCTGTTACAGGAGGCACTATAGACAGCTGCAGTCCACAGGGCCCTGGGCTGGAACCCAGAGTAGAAGGCGAGCCCGGGTTCCTCCCAATTGACCTGGACTGTGGGTTCTCCCAGAGGGGACGGTCTCTGGGCTGTTCCCCAGCCCACATGGTGAATCTCTGAGGCAAGAAAATCCGCCAATAAGCGCAGGACCCACCAAGATAGAGGAGGAACTTTGTCACACTATTCTCCTCTCCACTGTGAGGACTGATTTGTTTAATCATTTTGTATATTTAAATAACTCTAGTACAAAAAATCACAAGATTGCTTTTTATTATTACACGTGCCAACAGATGAAGGATTTCACTTTCCTCTTTCCTCACAAAGAAGTGCATTTGAAGGGTGGAGGTCACCCATCTATCTGCCGCCTCACAAATTCCTACAAGAAATGTCATTTTGAAGCAATATTCACACGCACCCTCAAAAATTGAAATTCTGACCCCACCGGCTCTTTCATTCCCTGTGCTCTCTGTCCTTACAGGGCAGCAAGGAGAACGGAGGCAGAAGGCTCCTTCAGAATCCACTTGACATTGATATATTTAGTTACTATTTATCAAAACATCATCCACAGACAGACTTAAAATACCCTTGTATAATTATAATTATTATCGTTGTTAGTATTATTTCACACACAGAGATGATTCTTAGAGTGAGGAAGACCAAATGAAGCTGCCACCACATTCCTGAGGAGAGACATGGAAAGGAATCAAAATGTCACTCACGCCGTCCTCATACTGTTCCCTGAAATACCCCAGCACCACAGGCTGCTACATCTGCTCTAAGGGGCTGGGGTGGCAGCTGATACTTTTGCCCATCAGGCTCCAACCACCACCCCCATCTTAAAGGCCCAGAAGCAACATAGCTTCATCACTGAGGTTCTCCTGAACTAGTTCTGCTGAATTTACACCAAGCTTTTCAGTGGCAAAACAGTTTCCTCTCAGAGCTGCTACAGAGCCACAATATCTTTCTCTGAGAATCCTTTTGCTCCTTCTCCTCAGCCATTATGGTCCCTACATTAGTACCCATTCTGAACAGATGCTTCCTCCCTATTTGCTAGAAATTATGCATAATTAAGCCACAAAAGCCAATCAAAAGGGACTACACTATGGGCCAGCTTGAAAAGGAGCAGGGTGGACAGAAAAAGTGAAATAGTAACAGAGGGTTTCAAAGGCACTGAAGCCTTGGCCTCGTACAGAAAATGTCACTATCTGATGGTGCTTTGTTTTTAGCAGAAGCTGGATAAGTGTCAGCTCACAAAAAGGTGCTTTAAACATGAGCTCATAGTGTTTGTTATAATTGTTTATGAATAATAATAAATATTAATAAGTTATGCTTTAATAACTTGGGATGCTAACACAA
This sequence comes from Chrysemys picta bellii, assembly GCF_011386835.1. Taxonomy (NCBI): domain Eukaryota; kingdom Metazoa; phylum Chordata; order Testudines; family Emydidae; genus Chrysemys; species Chrysemys picta. Next base: position 10,249,789 of record NC_088798.1, read on the forward strand.
AAACTTGCAGAAAAAGCATCAAGAAATAAGTTAAACAGTTAAATTGTCACCAATATCTGGGGAACTGCAGTTTTCAAATCGAGTTACTTGAAGTTGGGCAGTTATATCTACATGTACTGTAGATTTCGAAACCAGTAGTCAGAGGAGTAAAACAGGTGCCTAAAAGATGGATGCAGTCCATGGCAGAATCAGTCAGTTACACCCCACTGTTTTGACCTTCAGTTTAACAAAGACCATGGTTGTTTGTATTGTCTTATAGCATAGCATCATACTCATCCAAGCCCTGTATTTGAAAGATTTCTGATGTCTCTCAAACTTTAGGGAAAGTTGGAGTTGCACTTTACTATTTACAGTACCCATTATTAGCTTGACTCCAATGGGACTACTCGTACTTCAAGTTAAGCACTTGTGTAAGTGTTTGCAGGAATGGGAGCATATATGATACATGTAACAGCATATTTTTCAATGGTCTGTCCTATCCGCTTTACAATGAACAGAGGAGTTTCTGATACTTCCTTTGGTAGATTATTTCACTGTCTAATAATATTACTAGGAAATTTTTCCTGATATTTAACATACATATCTTTTGCACAAGTTCCTAGTTTTACCACCTTGGAATAACCTAAACAATTCTTCTCTCTCCTTGGTGTTTATATCCTTCAAATGTATCTATCTTCGTCAGCTTTTCTACTGTATCTAGCACAGTAGTATCCATTTTTGTCTTGTTGGATGGATTATTTTTTTAGTACTATCTGCTCTTCAACATAAATTATGCTGATCTATTAGAAACTCAGGCCTCAATTCTCTGTTCTGGCTGAGCTGTTCTAGCACATGTATTGGGGAATGGGAGCTAGGGACAAAGGTCGTCCCTGGAGTTCCTGCCTGCCCTCCAGCCATAGGTGTTGGAAGTAGGGGTACTGGGGGTGCTGCTACACCCCCTGGCTTGAAGTGGTTGCCAGCATATACAGAGTTTACAGTTTGGTTCAATGTCTCTCAGCACTCTCACTATCAGGACCGGCTCCAGGCACCAGCCGAGCAAGTGGCGGCATTCTGTCCAATCCTAGGGTCGCATGGCCACTTTTTTTTTTTTGGATCGCGGCTCTGGCCACGCCACACATGGTTTTTTTTTTTTTTTTTTTTTTTTGCTTGGGGCAGCGAAAAAGCCAGAGCCGGCCCTGCCCACTATACAAATTGTCCAGCATAAGGCTGCTCTAACTTGCACCTCACTACTCATGTTGCAACAATGCAACCCCCTTTCCATAAGGTTTGAGAGACTTCAGAAACCTTTGAAATACAAGGCTTGGATATGTGTAGTGCTTTGCTATGAGATAATACAAACAACCTTCACTTAACCAAACTTTTGTTAAACTGGAAGTCAAACTGCAAGTGGGGGTGGGGAGTGGCATGGAGCCATTATGACTCTACACTACCTAGGGATTCTCTTTACAGTGGGAATTCTTGGGTGGCCAGCTCGGCCAGCTTCCTGGCTCCATTCCATTGTCAGAGTGGTGTAAAAAGGCCACAGCACAATATAGAATTGGGCCCACAGTCTAGTTTTCAAACTCAAAGAAGTGCTATTGATACTATCTTAGCAGCATGACAATGGCAAGAAAAACATCTTGTACCGTGCTAAGACCCGCGTACTATCTTGTTGACTCTATTAAGGTCTTTGCTACTTTGTCTCAAGCTTGTTTATGGAAACTGCTTACAAAATTTGGATGCCTGCAAAAATACGTTAACTGTCTGTGCCAAATGCATGGTGGAAGGTAAGGAAGTTTTATATGGATGGGATTCTGCCTGAAATAAGGGCAGCAAGATTATACTGGCTATTGTATTCCATCCCAATATTAGTGATCCCTACAGTTTATATTTCTCTAAAATATGTTGATCGTAATAAAATAACACTTTACCTAATGATGTAAACAGGGTGGTGTGCTTATCTGTCTAGTCTCTATTTTGCATTCATGGAGGACTGTATCACAAGAAACCAGTCTGCAGATGCATAAACTATCATATTTTTAAAAACACTTCCAACCTGAGCAAAGCATGAACACAGAAAGGGAAACAGCAGAGTTAATTAAGGAACTAATCCGGTGACTGCTCACTCAAAACTGAAGACATACATGCAAATGATTATGAATGGGTCATACAGCAGCTGTGGCTGACTTCAGTTTATTGATATATTAAAAAATAATGAAGTGTTTGTACCAACCTTCTGAAGTAAATTCTACATGGCACCTATAATCTTTGTCAGTGGGATCCAGCTGAATAAATCCAATTACCTTGGCAATATACTCACCAAAGATGCTCAGATAAATAATGAAATGATCACACAGACACATGAAAAAGCACAACTCATCCTATGTCATATTAAGAAAGAGGGTATGGAATGAACATGGGACCAATTTGATGATGATCAAACTGTAAAATGATGTAAGGTGCTGAGACTTGAATGCTACTTAGAGTGCATTAACATTTCACATTTATTTATTTAGATTTGTATGGTTTCCTTTTAGTTTTTTAAAAATGCACACAACAACAACGACTCTCTAAATCCTGCCATATTGCCCACAGATTCTCAGGACATGCCTAAACTAGGATACAAAGTTTGTTTTAAAAATAGGATGAACCTAGAGTTCTTCTCTACCACCTAACATGTTAATACAACTTGCCTATTTACCTTATGGTTTTAAAAAGTGTTAGTTAAAATGGGTTAGCTAACATGTTTTAAAAATACACTTTTTATCCATGTCTAGATGAGCCCACAGTCCACTTCTCCTTAGGAAAAGCCCACGACAAAAAATGGGCTTTGCAGTGTGAGCTGAAGATCAATAAATTAATGTCAATCACCACAGCAAAATAGAGTCTGTCACACTAACTTGATATCTTTTTTTGATGAGATTGCAAGTTTGGTTGTTAAAGGTAATAGTATCAGAGGGGTAGCCTTGTTAGTCTGGATCTGTAAAAAGCAACAAAGAGTCGTGTCGCACCTTATAGACTAATAAATGTATCGGAGCATAAGCATTCGTGAATATTCACCCACCAAAGCTTATGCTCCAATACATTTGTTAGTCTATAAGGTGCCACAGGACTCTTTGTTGCTTTTTAAAGGTAATAGTCTTGATGTAATATACTTAAACTTCTGTAATGCATTTGACTTGGTACCACATGATATTTTGATTAAAAAAACTAGAATGATATAAAATTAACATGCTCTGTCACAGACTGTCTGGCCCTTTGAAGCCAGCTGGGTTCAGCCTTTATCCTTCAGCCTCACTGATGAGCTGACAACATAATGGTTAATAATGACCCCCAGCTGAGTGTAATGGGGCTTAATTAGAAAGACTGACCCCAGCTGTGTTGGTGAAGCAGGGTGAGCACTACTTAGGCCTTGTCTACCCTGGCAAGTTTCTGCGCAGTGAAGCAGCTTTCTGTGGTGTATCTCCCAAGGTGTACACACTGCCAAGCCACTTACTGTCCCGAAACTGCGCAGTTGCAATGCTGTAAAAAAACCACCCTGAGGGAGGCGTACAGCTTTCTGTGCTGGGGCTACAGTGCCCCGGTGCCAGTGTAGCCACCCTGGTCGATTACAGCACTGCAACTGGCCTCCGGGAGGTGTCCCACAATGCCTGTTCTTGCTTCTCTGGTTATCGGTTTGAACTCTACTGCCCTGCCCTCAGGTGTCCAACCATGCCCTCCCCTTTAAATTCCTTGGGAATTTTGAAAGTCCCCTTCCTGTTTGCTTGGTGACACGTGCAGTGGTCTCAGTGCATCTTTCCAGGTGACCATGCCTGCTCCACGCACAGAGGTGATCCCCCGCTTGGAGCAATGCTGAGCTACTGGACCTCATCAGCACTTGGGGAGAGGAGGCGCACTCCAGTCCCAGCTGTGCCCCAGCCATAGGAATTATGATTCCTACAGACAGATTTCATGATGCATGACAGAAAGGAGCCATGACCGGCACACACTGCAGGGCAGGGTCAAAGTGAAGAAGCTGTGGAACATGTACCACAAGGTGCAGGAGGTAAACCACTGCTCCAGGGCTGTGCCGCGAGCTGCCGGTTCTACAAAGACCTGGACACAATACTTGGTGGCGACGCCACCTCCACTGCGAAGGCCTCTGTGGATACTTGGGTGGCTAGCGTGCCAGTTGAGAGTGGACCGAGCCAGGAGGAGGAAATCTCGGATGAGGATGTGGAGGGGGAGGGGGATCCAGAGGCAGAAGATGACTTGGCGGTCAGAGATCCATGCAGCCAGTAGCTCTTCTCTACCCGAGAGGAGGCTAGCCAGTCACAGCTGTTGGAGCTTGGTGAAGTGCAAACAGGAGAGGAGGCCCTTGGTAAGTGACTTTGATTTTGGGAATCGCTGAAGCGAGTTGTTGGGGGCAGGAGGGTTGCAGAAAGCAGGCTTGTGTCTGTATGATTCACATACCACCACATGCCTAGTCTAAGCAGTGGAACAGGGTGTTGATTGACTCTCTCACTTCATGGGAATCTGCCTCAGAGATCTCCACGAAACTCTCATGGAGATACTGGGCAATCCGCTGCTGAAGGTTCTTTGGCAGAGCTGCCTTATTTCTTGCCCCATTAAGGGTAACTTTCCTGCACCACTCTGCCGTCACTGGGGGTGGGGACCATTGCTGCACACAGGCGAGCTGCATAAGGGCCAGGGCGGAAGCAGCAGTCTTGGAGAAGTTCCTCTCTTGATTCCTGCTCACCCTCAGCAGCGAGATATCTTCCATAATGAACACAGCCTGAGGAAAATGTGGGGACAGTAATGATTATAAGGCCCCTCCTTACAGTGCTGGCTCTCCTCAAGAGCCATGTGCCCGAGTGTGCAGTACGGTCCTAGAACACTGATTTCCCCTGCCCCTGCATTTACTCACCATTTTGGGGGTCTTGTGGCTCATGTGTGCTTGCCTGGGGTCAGCCAGTTAGTGACAGCGATGTGAATAGTGGCTGTGTTTTAAATCACTGAATCGGTGGTCTCTGTGTTGAAAACACTACTGCTTCTGTAAAATGATGCATTTTGGCTTCACAGATATGACCTTGGGAGCCCAGCCTCCTTCTTTGTTATTGCTGGTTGAATGGCTGCGCAGAATTAGAAAGCAGCCACGAAAAACTAAAGAGGACTTTCTGCATGATGTCATGATGCACTCCGCGGCCAAAATGCAAGAATTGAAGGAGTGTTGGGACATTCAGAAGAGGGACCGAAAGGAGAATGCGGCACGCCAGAACGAAGCCATGGAGCAGCTCTTAAACGTTATGGAGCGCCAAAAGGACATGCTCCAGGCGCTACTAGCACTGCAAACCGAGCAGCTCCGTGCCCTCCCCTGCAGCTGCTGTCGCAAAACTCTTTCCGATGTGCCCCCCAGACATCGCCAACACACTCTTATTAACTTCCTGGCTCCAGTCTGTACCCACTGCATTCCACTCCTGCCTCGTCACAATCCAGCCCTGCGGACTTCCAGTACCCACTGCACTCAACACCCGTCCCTCTGCAGTTTAGCCCTGCTGAAGTACAGTACCTGCTGAACTGTACTTCAAAGAACAAGGTTGCATATGATACCTGAACACACACAAATCTTTAACCATCCCGGGACCCCACATCCTCCTGGGACCCTGTTTTCCTCTATCCCCCACAGTGCTGATGTGTTTTTTTGTTTGTCTCTCTCCTTCAGTTGTTGTTTTTTAATAAAAGAATTGTTTTGGTTTGAAAGCAATCTTTATTCCATTAATTGAAAGCAAACAGAGCGCTACAAAGCAACAGGCATTTTTTTTAAACCTTCACAATGCATCGTCTGCACCAATCACAATCACCTCCTAGCATTACAAGCACTGCACTCCCGAGCATAGCAAGAAATATTAATGGCTTTCAGCTTCAAATTGCTGCCTTAAGGCATCCCTGATCGTTATGGCCCCGCGCTGCACCCCTCTAATAGCCCTGGTCTCTGGCTGTTCAAATTCAGCCTCTAGGCACTGAGCCTCAGTGGTTCAGCCCTGAGTGAAGCTTTCACCCTTCCCTTCACAAATATTATGGAGCATACAGCACATGGCTATAAGTATAGGAGTATTGTCATCGGCCAGGTCCAGCCTCCCATATAGGTAGCGCCAGTGGACCTTTAAACGGACAAAAGCACATTCAACAGTCATTCTGCACTTTAAAGACTAGCAGATTTATTTGGGTATAAGCTTAGGTGGGTAAAAAAAACCCCTTCTCCATGCATCTGAAGAAGTGTTTTTTTACCTATGAAATCTTATGCCCAAATAAATCTGTTAGTCTTTAAGGTGCCACCGGACTCCTTGTTTTTGTGGCTACAGACTAACACGGCTACCCCCGGATACCTGACATTCTACACTTGCTCAGCCTGTTGTTGAACTGCTCCTTGCTGCTGTCAAGGTTCCCCGTGTATGACTTCATACGGCCTGGCATTAAGGGGTAGGCAGGGTCTCCCAGAATCACAGAGGGCATTTCGACTTCCCCTACGGTGATCTTCTGGTCTGGGAAGAAAGTCCCTGCTTGTAGCTTCCTGAACAGATCAGTGTTCCGAAAGATGCATGCGTCATGCGCCTTTCCGAACCATCTGCATTAATGTCCATGAAACGCCCACGATGATCCACAAGCGCCTGGAGAGCCATACAGAAATACCCCTTCCGATTAATGTACTAGGTGGTCTGGTGCCAGAATTGGAATATGCGTGCCATCTATCACCCCTCAGCAGTTAGGGAAGCCCATTTGTGTAAAGCCATCCACAATGTCATGCACGTTGCCCAGAGTCACGGTCATTTGGATCAGGATGCGATTAATGGCCCTGCACACTTCCATCAACACAAGTCCAACGGTCGACCTTCCCACTCCGAACTGGTTAGCAACCGATCGGTAGCAGTCTGGAGTAGCCAGCTTCCACAGTGCAATCGCCATGCGCTTCTCCAATGACAGGGCAGCTCTCATTCTCGTGTCCTTGTGCGGCAGGGCTGGGGTGAGCTCATCACACAGTCTCATGAATGTGGCTTTCCTCATCCGAAAGTTCTGCAGCCACTGCTCGCCATCCAAGAAGTGCATGACGATGTGATCCCACCATTCAGTGCTTGTTTCCCAAGCCCAAAACCAGCATTCCACTGTGGTCAGCACCTTTTAATGCCATAAGCAATCTCGTGTCATAGCTACTACGCATGGTGAGATCAATGTCAAAGTCCTCTTGCCTTTGTAGTTTAAGGAATAACTCCGCTGCCACTCATGATGTGTTAGTGAGAGCGAGCAGCATATTGGTCAACAGTGCGGGATCCATTCCTGCAGACCGAAGAGGCAGAGCGCACAGTACACAAACTGTTGAAAGATGGCACCAAATGCGGACAGAAACACAGGGATTGCTGGGATGTGAAGCAATGCATCACGAGTCATTGGGACAGGACCCAGGATGCCCCGTGACCCCCTCCGCCTTCCCACAACTCTTACCGGCAGAAGAGGAAGAGATGCTCTGTGGGATAGCTGTCCAGAGTGCACCACTCCGAATACCGAAGCAAGTGCCGCAAGTGTGAACATGCTATTGCGCAGGCAGCTGACAGTGTGAACACACAACAGCAGATTCCTTTCAGCACTCTCTGAGCGGTGCTGTAACTGCCGGCGCTGTAACTCTGCCAGTGTAGACATACCCTTAAATAGAGCTGAGCACTCAGTAGAGAGAGGAGGATTCTGTAGAGAGGAACAAGGGGAGATATGCTTTGGGAAGAGGCTGAGCAACCCACAAGTAGCACAGTGGCTTCTGTGGGGGAGCCCTGAGCTAGGGCCTACAAGGGCAAAACAAATTGATGTTGGGTCCAGAAGGCGTAAAGAACTCTTTGTTTGTGAAGTAAAGCCTAGGAGTGGTAAAGGACCTCTTATTCAGAGCTGAACCCTGCAAGGGGACTGAATGAGTGTTTGACTTGGCCAGAGGGCTGAGCCACAGAAGACCCACTGAGGGAGTCTGGGGAAGAGACCAGCTGAGTGGTCACTATGACTGAGAAAGTGGTTACCGGAGGAGATGCATGAGGCAAAATCACTTGGAGCACCATGTCCAGGCATAAGGGGTAACCTAGAGGTGAGAACATCAATTTATAGGTACACATTAAATTAGCTTCAATATAACTGTAAATTGGGAATCATCTTCAAGGGGTGTGTTTCCAGGGGGATCCTACAGGGATTGGTCCTTGGTCCTATGCTATTTAACACTTTTATCAACGACCTGGAAGAAAACATACCATCATTTTGGATAAATTTTGCAGATGACAGAAACTGGGGAGAATGGTAAATAATGAAGGGGACAGGTGGCTAATATGGAGAGATCTGGGTTGCTTGGTGAACTGAACATAAGCAAACATTATGCATTTTAATACGGCTAAATGTATATAGTTAGGAACGAAGAACATAGGCCATACTTACAGGACAGGAGACTCTCATTTGGGAAGCAGTGACTGAAAAAGATATGGGGGTTATGGTAGATAATCAACTCAACATGAGCTCCCAGTGCAAATCTGCAGCTAAAAAGGCTAATGGGATCCTTAGATGCATAAACAGGGGAATCTTGAGTAAGAGTAGACTGGTGTCCACAACTCAAGTGATGATAAATTGGAGAGGGTCAGAGAAGAGCCACAAGAATGATTAAAGGGTTAGAAAGCATGCCTTTTTGTGATAGACTCAAGGAGCTCAATCTATTGATTTTAACAAAGAGGAGGAGAAGGGGTGACTGGATCACAGTCTATGTGGCTCTAGCAGAGAATACTAGAAGCTGAAGCTAGACAAATTCAGATTGGATATCAATGGAGAGTCCACCACAACTCTTGGTAAATTGTTCCAATGGTTAATTACTCTCACTGTTAAAAATGTACACCTTATTTCCAATCTTGATTTCAAAGTTATGTTTCTAAAAGCTATGGTATAGGAATTATTTTGAGGAGATCAGACTAGATGATTCTGGCCTTGGAATCTGAATTTGAGGCTCCATCAAACAAAAAGGAAGTGCAAATTCTTCAGTGGAGGATCCCTCTCTGAGAGTGTGCTGCCTCCAGTCTCAAATTAAACAAGACAGATGTTCACTTGAGCTCTTTAGAGGGTCTCAATTGCTGTGGTACGACACAGTGAAACAAGTGATCTGAGACAACCAGGATCCAAACCAATGAAAGGTTTTACATGTTAAAACTAGAGTTATGACATTGTGTAATGTTTTATTTTGCTTATGTTGGTATAATCTATAGGCAGCAATTCTGCATTTAGAGATACTAAAGCAGTAAACAGATTTTAGTGGAGACATGTACAGCTAATAAAAATTGTTACAACTGACAAAAATTTCTGCAAGATTGAACTGCCTGTACATCATCACAATCGAACAGGTAAGACTGTGTGTAAGGGCACCATCTGGTGCCTACCAGAAATATTACATCAAACTCCTTAAATTGCAGCTGGAAACAAAGTACAGTAGCAACCACAGTGAGGTTTTAGGAGCAGTCAGATGTGAAATGGCAGGATAAGTTACAAATAGGAAAGTATTTGTTCTCTGCTATGTTTTTGCATTGCAGAGAGGAATATTAATGAAGCCTGATTCTCCTTTCACAACACTGTAAATCAGGAGTAAATCCCCTGTAGTCATTAGAGCTACTGACATAAAAGTGATGTGAGAAGTGTGCGCGGATGACTAAACTCTTAACCAGTTTTCTGGTCTAAGACCTTAGACCAAGTGCAGCCCTTGTATAATGTAAACACCACTTCCAGCAGGAGCAAGGTAGTGAGTAACTTATACCAGGGTTCAACCGGGCCCACTGTCTGGGAAAGGTACAAGAGGAAGCAGGAACAAAAGGTACCTGAAGGGAAAGTTTTGCACAATGAATGTAAATGAAACTTGACAGAGATTGGCAGTGCATGCAGTACCACATCTGTAAACTACACTAGTGAGTACAGAATCAGAAAGGGGCTAGTGGGCCCTGCAGTATTTGAGGCACTAGATGACAGCAGAATGCTGCAGGAATGCATGTGGCACCCTGCCCATACTCCCCGACACCTTGCCCTGTCCCTCATCCATGGCTAGGATGGCATTCAGCTCTCACCCCCTGCAGCCCTGGCCCAAGCCCTGCATTCACAGCTCATGCCCATTGTTCCCAGCTGCACACTTGGCTCTCCCACTCTGAAGCCCCTGCACTCACACCTCCCTCTAGTCTCGAAATTGGCACCACTGCTGAACAGTTTTTATAGTGGGGGTGGTGAAGGCAGAAACCATGTATTTGGGTTATTACTACTTCAAGACAGGGGATGCGGCAGCAACCCTAGTTCCAGGACCTATGCGGCCCAGTGCTCCTGACCTCATATATACACTTCAGCCTTCATGCCCTGCCGGCTGCCCCACACTCAGCTCTGACTCCCCTTAGCACCCAGCCCTGGTGCACAGTACACAGTGCCCGCGCTCGCTCCTCCAGCACCTGAGTCATTGCTATTTGCTAGGCAACCTGCCACACCTCTAAAAGCCGCAGGCCGGGGCCCCGCCCCCTGCCGGAGGAGCCAGGCCCTGCCCTGGGCCCCCGCTCCAGAGTGAAGAGACTGGCACCGCCTACTGCTCTGGGCGGGGCCCCGCTCTCGGGAACGGACACACACCCCTCCCAGAGGGAGGAGCCAGACCCCGCCCCCTTGAGGAGCCAGGACATGGCCCCGCCCCCTGACCTGAGCCGCGCCCTCTTTTTCTTCGCCACTTCCTGTTAGCGGCCTAGCCTCTCAGCTCTATTTCCCTAGCTCGCGCTGAGTTTAGACCCCGACCCCGCCCCTGGCCGCGTGCCCAGGCAAAGATCTCCCTCTCTCCCTCCGCCCCCGGGTTGTTTTGTTGGCAGCTTGGCCCCGCCCCCCTCTGCGTGAGGAAGCCCCGCCCCCGACTGTTTCTCTTGCACTCCCGCCTGCCCCTCCCATCTGTTTGTTTAGTGCCTGTTCCCGTCTTCCCTCCCGCTACGTGCCCGGCCCCAGCCCGCTCGCAGTGCTGTCTCCCCCATCCGCGCCGAGCCTCCGGCTCTGCGGTGCCGGGCTGGCTCCCAAGATGGCGTCCATCATGGAGGGGCCGCTGAGCAAATGGACCAACGTGATGAAGGGCTGGCAGTACCGCTGGTTCGTGCTGGACTATAACGCGGGGCTGCTCTCCTACTACACGGTGAGGTGCCGGGAGGGTGAGGGGGGAGCGAGCTTCGGGGAGAGGAGGGGGTGATGGTCACTGGGCGGCCAATGGGGAGGGAGGAGACGATGGTGGTAGCCAATCGGGAGGCCCCTGTGAAAGATTTAGAGACGGGGGGCGAGAAGCGTTTTTCTTGGCAGCTGCGTGCGGGGATAGGATGGGGGGGTGGGGGGGGAGTATGTGGAAGGACGTCGGGTACCGCCCCCCCAGTATGTGACACGCTGGTCTCGGTCCGCCTGATCCCCGTTGTCCCCCAGCGTGGCGGGGGGGCTGGCTTTGAGGGGGGCGCTGCTAACCCGTCGCTAGGCCCGGTGGCTGGAGGGGGCGGTCCTGGCTTGCGAAAGGCGTTGGGATCCTTCCCCCCCCCCCTTGTGATTTGAATGGGGGGGGGGGGAGTGCGCACTGCCGACAGGCCCCTGCTGCCCAGAGCACTAGGTGAGAGGTGCTGCCCGCCCTCCTGGCTCCTATCCCCGGCTCCCGGCGGCTGTGACCCACTGCGAGGGGCCGGTCCTCCCTGACTCGGCATCTCTCTGGAGAATGGGGCGTCGGGAGCGTTTTACCTTCCTCGCGTCTGCTGCGAGGCTGAGTGTCTACGCATTTGTAAAGCACTTCGCTCTTCTGTAGCACCCTTTCTCCAGGGATCGCAGAACAGTACGAGTGTATGTGTAAACCCCGCGCCAAGAACAGATGACCCCTTTTAGGCTCTTACCTTGCTGACTGACTAGATTTCTAGCCACCACTTACGGAGTACAAAAAACGTTTATGTAACCAGTACGTTAAAAAACGGTGGATTGGGCGGCCTGTGGGGGGGGGGGGGCGGAGGGAGATAATAGAGGGTTTTGTTTTAATTAAGTGTTGTTTATCTGGGTTTTTTTTCCCTTTCATCTTTAGTGAAAGAAGTGATCTACCACTTAAATTTGTTGGATTACTTATTCTGTAAAAGTCATTGTGGAATACTGTCAAATTGGGATCAGAAAGTCAAACCATGCTTTCTGGCTCATACATTTTCACCAGAAATAAAGGTTAAAACATCAATAAATGTTGGTTTAATAGATCCATCACTTTATGCCAATGTTCAGTTCTATTGGCATTCTCTTTTTTTCTCCTGGTAATGTTAGTGTTTTAAAATCAAAATTTAATTCTACAAAATTCAACTGCATTTTCTATACTTTGTAGTAATCTGGTTTGATGACTTTTAAAATCACCTTTAAAGCTGAATCCAAAATGCAAGGTACAATAAATTGCTGTATGTCATACTCAAAGTAGTTCATGTAATAGTTTAGTCTAAACATTTTAGGTTTTAGGTATTGCTGTACTAAATGAAAATAGTGTTTTAGCAGTGTAATGAAAACTGATAGTCAGGTGGGCACAGGTACACAAATCTGTAAAAAAATGGAATAAGTAAGTGAGATTGTAAACTAATTTTACTAATTTTTATAAATGAATCTCTATCTTTGTGTGTTACACTGATTTTTAGAGGATTGTGGAAGTTCTGCACCTTATTAATTCTTGTTCCAAATACCACTCCATAAAAGTGAAGCAAGTTCAAAATGGTATAATTTAAATACTGTTTGTATATCTCTTTCATGAACCCATCAGCAACATTCCTTTCCTGTGGCCGACCTAATTAGACAATCACCTTTCATGGTGACTGAAGGGCCAGACTGGATGTCAGCAGCATATGTCAATGTAGTTATATATGAAAATACACTTTTAATGTGTTCATTAAGTAAAATTCAGTAGATTCCAGTAGGTTTACAGTCCTATCATCACTAATTGGTTACAGATGTATTCATATTTTAAATCGGCAACCAATTCAGGCATGGTGGGAGTGTGAAACAATTACTAGAAACTATCAAATTTTACTTGGTGGAATACATGCAACAAATCCACACTTTCTTCTGGCATCTGTTACAAGCAAAATGCAGGTGAAATTTGGCAGATGGAGGAGAGGAAGCAGTCTTTGCTTTTAAAACTTCTCTCCTCTCTTCTCCCCCCCCCCTCCTGCCCGCCCGCCCTCTTGTAATGGTTTTAGCTAGCTGCAATCTTGAACAGCCACATGCCTTGTATTTTGTCATGTGGGCCTATTGTATTGCAGGGATATGGTTCCTACAGAACCTGAGTTCTGGGGTATTGCTGAATAGGAGGTAGGTGTTTCACAACAGGAATCTAACAATGCCACATTTATGTAAATATGGGGGCAAAATTTCTTCTGTATTTCCACTCTAAATGAGCAGAAGGCATTAACTGCTAATTGCCAAATAATTGTTTATTTAGAGAAACTAGTTGTGCATCACTGAAAGTGCTGTTTGTTGGAGCAGCAAATCTAGGTGAAGTGTAGCCCAAGGTTGAGTGTGGTTATAGGAGCCTGAGGCGGCAAAACTGAAGACGGATGAGGAATATGTCACACTTTGGTATACTTGAATTGCATATAAACTAGGTATGTGGGCCTTCCCCTCCTCCCCCCTCCCCAAAACACCCCTCCCCCCCAAAAAAAACCTCCAAAATTCAGAGCAGGAACATATATTTCTGGGTTCTTTAGGTATTTTTATTAATAAACTTTAGGGAGGGGACCCACTCTCTTATTCTCTTCCTAGGCCCCCAGATATCTTTGCTTGACCTTGTTGGTTGTCTTGTGTGTGGTATGTGCTACACTAAACATTTTCTTTTTAAGCTTTGCCGATGTCGTTTCTGGTGTTTCCTTTAACAGTGATACCTTTATTTTAAAGTGGAAAAACAATGATGGATCTTTTGTAAATATTGTTTATTAAAGAAAAGGTGATGGAAATGTTTAGTGTTTCTTGACATCTAAATCTCGAGTAGTTCTCATATATTAACTCTGTAATAGTTCCTGATCATTAGCAGAACATGATAAAATCCACTGTCAGTACTGTTAGGCATTGTCCACACTAGGGGGGAAAAAATGTTTTCTTACCACACTTGAGCTAATGTGGCAACTAAAATGCAGTAGAATCCTAGTAAAAGACAAACTGCCTTGTCTTCACTACCTCGTGTTTGTTACCAATTGTTAGCTAACATGGTAAGACACTTTTTCTGGTGTGGCTGCACTCTTCATCTTTGACTTTATCTAGATCAGGATTTCAAGGTGTGATGTTGGCATATTAGCCAACACATTCTAAGCAGTCTATTGTAGACTTGAACATATGCCAAGTTGGCTAAGTCTACACTAAACTTGTTTAGAATGTGTTGGTTTACACATCTTTAAATCCTAGACTAGACAAAGCCTTAAAGTTCAGTCACAAACATCATTCCATGTTTGTTCAGCCTTCTGTGTTGATCTTTTCAGCTCACCTGTCACGGCATGTTTCTGACATTTTCCAAAAGGGTTACTTTAGATTTTGGACAGTTTTACAGAGTTTTTTTCCCTGTGGAAAGAAAACATACCTTACAAATTTCAAGCAATATGTAAATCTGTTCTCAGGTAATTATGCAACATACTAACGTTCAATTGTAAGAGAGTTTATCTGCAGAAGCATTCATTATGTTAAAAACAAACAAACTCCTCTGAAAATACTAGTTTAGTTTTAAATCCTAGTTTGGAATTTCTAAGAATCATTCTGGGCTCTGTAGCTGTTGCTTGGGGGACTGTATCCATCCTTACTTCCTGAAAACACATGTGGTTGGGTTGCATTTTCCGGTGTTTCCTGTGCACTTAGGTCAAAATCTACTTTCAGAGACAACGGTTGTGTGGAGCCTTTAGTCTCTTTCTTCAAGAAGTTTTATATGTGGTTTGATGTGCACTTTATTGACTCTCTATTGTGTGACACCTTTAGAAGAGCTACTGTCCCATGCTATGACGTTACCTCCTACCATACATAACACCAGAAAACAGACAGTTGTGCGTTAGGCTTCTTTCTTCCTGTGCTATATGGAGTATAACCTCTGTCATAGTGGTAGTTTTATTTCACCAGTCCATAAAACTTTACTCCAAAATGCTTTACTTCTTTCCAAATTGTATTGAATAATTTTTTTTATGTGATTTCTTAGTAAGTTTATTAATCCAATTAATCTGTTCTCTTTCAGTCAAAGGACAAAATGATGAGAGGATCACGAAGAGGGTGTGTTCGACTCAGAGTAAGTATTTTCTCTTGTGTTTCTTAACACCTTACAATGTGGGTAATGTGGTTTTACTGGATAGTGCACTGGACTGGGGACTTGAGAGACCTTGGTTTCGTTCCTCACACTGTCACAGGGCTGCTGGTTCACCTGGGGCAAGTCACTTGACCCCCCCCCCCCCCCCGGCCTCAGTTTCCCTATATGTAAAATGGGCATAACAATACTTACCTCCTTCATCAAATTCTCTGAGATCTATGGATAAAGAGCTGTATAAGAATTAGACATTATTGTGATCCTACTGACCCGTGTACAACGAGAGAGTCACTTATTAGATAGTTTGAGAGAGCAAACTTAGGCCCAAAATGTCTGCTGATTGCTCACACTATCTACCTAAAAATGATTTTCTTCTGTCACTCTGATCTCACATGACTTATTCTCTTAAAAGCCATTTATGCCCATCTTCTGTCTCTTTTTTTTTTTTTTTCCCTCAGTGGTGGTGGGGGTAAGTTGTAAATTTATCAGGTTATGTCTATGCTTACGGCAGCATGTAAAGTAAGTACACTGCATGCCCCTGTGAGTGGGGCGGAAGAGGGGGACTGTGCTGGGCCACCCTGCCTATGGTCAGTCTGTGGTGTCAGCCCCACCTAGCAGTTAAGGGGGTAGGGGAATCCAGCTCCTCCCACTCCCCTGAATTCTAACCCAGGGGCCCTCTGTAAGGAAGGCACCCACTATCTGCAGTCCAGTTAACACACTCTCCCGGGCCTCTTCCTGCCACTCTGTACCACCTCAGGGTGCATTGTTACTTGCAGTTGTTCTTTGTCATCCAGCCCACGAGCCTCAGCAGGTTAGGGAGTCTTGATTTTGTGCAGCAGTTCCCTCCTGGGGATACCCGTCTGCAGTAGTTCCTCTTTAGCCATGAATACAGGCCTGTCTCTCTCTGCCCACCACCCACCCTGCTGTGCCGAAGAGACCTCTCCTCCAACTGGAGCATGTCCATTGGGCATTCTGGAGTTATTCATAGAATATCAGGGTTGGAAGGGACCTCAGGAGGTCATCTAGTCCAACCTCCTGCTCAAAGCAGGACCAATCCCATAAGCTAGGGAACAATCTGGAAGGCATAAGGTTGTGAGGCCAAATATCACCTCATATTCTGCAGGTTTGGTGTCTTTCATGGTATTTATCCAGTGGAGGGGTGCATGATCAATTATCAGGAGGAAGGGATTTCCCAGTAGGTAATACCACTATGCTTCTATGGCCCATTTCACCACCAAGGTCTCTTTCTCTATGGTTGAGTAGGCCCTCTCATGGGAATAGTTTCTGGTCAATGTAGCGTATTGGATTGTCTTCCTCATTAAAGTCTTGGGATAGTGGTGGCTATAGCCCCACATCTGAAATGACTGTGTGGAGTATGAACAATCACGTGAGGTCGGGGTGGAAGAGGACCAGTTCACTGCTCAGGCAATCTTTTAAGATTCTGTAGGCTTTGTTACAGACCTCAGACCAGGTGATCATCTTGGGGATAGAGTTCTTCACTAAGTGAGTGAGGGGTGCAGCTATTGTGATGAAATAGGGTATGAACTGCTTATAGTAGCCAGCCAGACCCCAAAATCATCTAACTTGTTTCTTTGTTGATGGCATAGGATAAATAGTCAAGGTCTGGACCGTCCCAATTAAAGGCCTAAGTTTGCTCCTTCTAATTGTGTATTCCAGATACATCACCTCATGAAACCCCAATCAGCACTTGGCTGGGTTTGTAGTGAGGCCAGCTTCTTTGAGGCCCCTAGGACTACCAATATATGCTTGAGGTGTTTTTTCCAATCACAACTGTATAGGTGTATATCGACTATGTAGGCTGTCTCATACTGGCTGTGTGGTTGCAGGACTGTGTCTGTCAACTGTTAGAAGGTGGCCGTGGCCCTGTATAGTTTTGAAATGGTACAGGCTGAAAGATGTTGCAAAGGTTGTTTTCTCTTGAGATGCCTTGGTCAGATCTAAAGTGGAGATGGACTTTGTGGCCCCCAATCAGTCAACAATATGAATATGCGTCAAATGTGGATATTGTATTCACCTTCCTAAAGTTGTTTCAAAGCCGAGTTGTCCCATCTGCCATGGGTAGCAGGACATTGGGTCCCCACCATCCGTGGGATTCTGCTACCACCCTGAGGTCCAACATTGCCTGCAGCTCCTAATGGATAGCATCCTGCTTCTTTCTGGACAGGGGATGATGACTCTCTCAAACCTTGTGTCTGTGCTCTGTTGTGAAGTTGACAAACAGATGGGTTCATCTGGGTCGTGACTAGAACATGGAAGGTAAAGATTGGACCACCTGCAACGTCTTAGTCCATTAGGACAGCCGAAGCGTTTCCCCCAAGGGAATTGTCTAGCCCTGTGATAATGGTGCATGGGGGCTCAGCTCTGGATTGGGAGTAATGTGTTTATGAATAAGCTCTTGCGGTCTTGTCAGGCCTTCAGAAGACTTATATGATAAACCAGGGTCTCTTTGTTCTTCCCAGATTGTTGGATCTCTTAATCCACTGCTCCTACCTGGTGTGCCACCTTGAAGGGTCCTTGCCATTAACTCTGATTGCAAGCTGGGCAGCAACAGCAATACCCTGTTTCCGGGCTGGAATTTGTGTGGATGGGTGCCCCTATTATAGGCTTGTTTTTGACAATCTTGGGACTATAAGGGGCAAAAGTCCATAGTGTCTTCAGCTTTGCTCAGAGCTGGAGAATGTGCTTTATTAGTGCAGTGACTGAGAGGAGCAAGAGTCCAAGTTTCCCAACTAGATGTAGAATCCCCTGGGATTGTCTCCCATATAACAACCGGAAGGGTGAGAACTCCGTGGATGCTTGTGAAACCTTGCGCACTGCAAATAGCAGGGGCAATAACAAATGATCCCTGTAGTGAGGGTCTTCAGCCACAAACTTTGTCATCGTCCCTTTCAGGGACCTGTTGAAGTGTTTGATTAGTCCATCTGTTTGGGGGTAGTAGACAGATGTCCTAGAGATTTGATTTTCAGTAGCTCACATATATTTTTCATCAATTTTGACATGAAGTTCAGCTCCTGGTCTGTTTCTTTGGGGATCCCCACCCTCACAAAGACCATCATGAGTTCCATAGCTGTGGTCACCGCATTGGTCGTGCGAAGCGGAATGGTCTCGGAGTACCACGTGCCATAATCCATGATCACCAGTATGTGCTGTTATCCCTTCATGCTCTTCTCTAGTGGTCCAGTCAAATGCCGATTCTCTCAAAGGGGGTGTCTGTTACTGGCATGAGTATCAGGGTGGGCCTAGGAGTGCTCTTGGGTCCTGTCAACTGACATTCCAGGCAGGACAAATAGTAAATTACCCCTTATCTCTTTGTAGATGCCTGGCCAATAGAACAGGCTGGTAATTCTTTCAAGGGTTTTCTCCCTTCCCAGGTGGCTGATGCATGGTACCAAGTGCGTGAGCTGGAGTAACTCTCTGAAAGGAACAGGGTAGCAGAAGTTGGGACTGCGGTTTGGTGATCTGGGGGTCACGTACCACTTGGTAGTCATTCCTTTCTTAGTTGGATGCATGGCTATTGTCTTAGCCTCTATTGATTGACTGCTTCCCCGGTGGCAGTGGCCAGCTATTCGTATGCTTTGCTCAAGATGGGATTGCTCTTCTGTTCCCCTATGAAATTCTTGTTTTGGGTCAGCCATTCTGTACCCACAGGACTTTGAGTTCACTGGTCCCCTAGGGGCCCTCACAAGTTGTGAAGTCCCCTCTTCTGGATATTCTCATGTTCCCGCATCAGCCGGCTCCCCAGACCCCACTTCTTCTCTGGTCTTGAAGGCACGGTCATCCCCTCTGCACGGGTCTTTCTACTGCCCCTGCAAGACTTCACCAAAGTAGTTCCAGTCATGGTGCAGAACTAGTGGGTTGGTGAGGGAGACCTCCGCCCCCACACAGAGAGTCTCGGTGTGGTTCCTCACTGTCAACTATATCTCCTTTGTGGTGTATGAACGCACATCTCTGTGTATATGGGGGCCTGGCTGCACCTTGAATCTATTAAGCCCATCATTTTGGACTGTAGATCCTTACTGGGACTATCATCTTGTCCGGTCCCTGTTTGTGGGCTCTGGGAGTGGCTGTCCAGGCTTGCCTGTAGCTATAGTCGATAAATGAGCAGTCACCTTGAAAGTGACTGTGCTGTCCATGCTTGAAGCAATTGCCTGTTGTCTCCCCACCCCTCCGTTGGGATTATCACGGTTGGGGGAGCCTTGGCTTCCATGGACCACAGCTCTGTACATCTCTGTGTTCTGGGGAGTTCTTGTTCAGCCTCATAGTCTCTGCCTTGGAAGGCACTCAGGCCTCACCTCAGCTGATGGTCTCCTGTGCCCCATTCTCTCCGCTGTGCTTGGTTTTCTACATTTGGCGACAGCGCCTTGGGGGCTTGGCCCTTTGGTAGCCAGGTAATTCTCCATAAGGCCTGGCATCTCTGATGGCATGCTGTGTCAATGTCTCTGCACCCACTCCTGGCCCCTGAGAACCTAGATAAATTGTTTGAGCACAATATCCTCCACCAGCTGTACCCCAGTGCGCCTGTCTGGAATTAGCCAGCACCAGCAACAATCCTTGAGGCGCTAGGCCACTACCTGATGGCAGGCCCCCAGCGGTGCTTTTCTTTCTGGAAGCACTGTTGATATGTCTCTGAGGAGAATGACTGCCTTGATCTTATGATACTTTTAGGCATCCTGGTATCTAGCACCTGGGCCAGTCTTGTCAGGTATGGGGTCAAGAGCATGGCCTGGTGACCATGCTACCATGGTGGCCACAATGTTCAAATGTCACCAAGAAAGGTTCCGGGTCATTCATCCTCTGGGCCTGTCTTCATCAGCCTGGCCAGGATCCCTGGCATCGGGATCACCCTACGGGACCCTGACCCTGGGTTAGCAGTGGCTTCTGGGGCTTGTTGTGCTGCCATCTGCTGGACCTGGTGATGGTGCTGTTCTTGGTGCTGAGTGGCTAGCTTCTAGATGAATTGTTCCTGTTTCTGGGTGGCCAGCCATTGCAGTAATTGATTCTGTTGCTGCTGCTGCAACTGGATCGCCTGTTGTTGTTGGCTCTTCACCACCTACTTCAGCAGCTTCGCCATATCTGTGTCGCCCCTCTTCCTTCCTTGCTTCTCAGTTGGCCTTCCTTATGTCCTTCAGCAGGACTGGGCCCTCATGTTGGCATTCTCCACCAGTTGTGAGCCAGGTAGGGGCCCACCCAATGGTCAGAGTCTATGGTGGCAGCCCTGCCATGTGGCTCAAGTCTATGATAGCAGCTGTGTCTAGCTGTTAAAGAAGCAGGAGGAGCTGGGCCCCCCCGACTCCACAGAGTTCTGATTGATGGGCTCTCTGGAGCACTGTAAGGAAGGTATCCCTATCAGCTGTCAGACTAATACTTTCCCCTTTGCCTCTTCCTACCACTTTGTGCATTGTGGCTTGTAGTTGTTCCTTGCAATCTGGACCGTGAGCCTCAACAGACTAGGGAGTCCTGGCTTCATGCAGCAGTCCCCTCCTGGCGATACCTCTTTGCCGCACTCTTTCCATAGTAGTGAGTGCAGGCTTGCCTCTCTCCACCCACTACCATGCTGTGCTGAACAGACTTTCTTTTAAACGCCTCCTCCAACTAGAGCATGCTCAGCAGGCTTGCTGGGGTGGGGCTTCCTGGGCCCAGAGTTGTTCCTGCATCCCTGCCTCTCCAGTGTGGATTTTATCCACCTCATCACAGTCCCCCTAGCGTGGGCATAAATAGCATGGTAGATAGTGAGGTACTGCTTAGGCGAGTAAAGATATGCCAGAACTTGAAGGTATATACCATCCATGGCTTTCTGTGTTTAAGCAGTGTCTCAGACATCTACACTGCTATTTTTAGCAATGTAGTGTCCCACTGCTTTCCCCCTGCCAGAGCCTTTCACTGCCATATGTAACTACACATCGCAGTGTGGACAGTCTGTTTTTCACTGTGCACATACCCCACGTGCTGCTGCCAGTGTAGTAAGCTCTCCATGCAGAGGCCGGTCACAGCAAAGCCTGCCCCCTTGTGGAACATGTGAAGTTCTCTTCTAGAGAAGGAGGGGGCAGTTCATAGGAATCTGGTTAACTTTGTAGTATCAGCTACTTTTAAAAAAGTGTAATAAGAACATTAACTTAGCTTGATATTTCCTAGGTTTCTCTTTGGAGCTTTTCTGAGCTGCCATGTTCGTTTCCCTTTCATTTTTTTGAGTGTAGGTTTTTTTTTAGGTCTCCTTTTCCCAGTCTTTCCCCATTCAGTGTGACTTAAACTGCTGTTATGGCAGATGACAGTGGTTTATAAGGAAGTCTGAAGCAGGGGAAGTGTAAATTTGAATCTCTAACAAAGATGTCCTCTATTTAAATTATTCATTAATCACTGCAGTTAAGTAGGTGTGAACAAAAACAAACAAAAGTGTTTTTAAACAGTCTGTTCAGAAATCCTTTCCACTTACTGATCAGATTTCACTCACTTGATTCTCATGGTGTTATCACTTCACTAGTTTTCCAATTATGAGTGTTTAAGGTCAGAAAATACCTAAACTTCTAATTTGCCATGGAATACACAAGGGGCTTGCTTATTGCAAAATCTACCTATAAGGTCTGTAATATTTAACTAAAACATAGCCTTGTTAATACTGCCTTGTGAGGGAGTTGGGCGCTGTTGAGACTGAAGTGTGAAGTTATTTGGCACCATTCTGACAACGTTAAAGGAAAACAAAGGGAATGTGCAGAAGATATTAAAAGCACTGTGAAACATGCATTAAAATATTGCCAGTGTTTTTTCAAACGTGCAGTTCTCCTCTTCTCCAATCCAAAACTAACCACAGAACCACTGCTGTGGAAGCTGTTCCTGTATCTTTCAGAGATATGGGGTTGGAAATGTTCAGACAACCAAATGATCTGATTGGCAAAATATCTCTTTATAATCTCATTCAAATCCAGCCATAGACTAAACAGCCCTCATGCTGGATCATTTATTTTCTAAACCATCTTGGGGGGTGGTCCTCACAGAAATTTTTTTTGTAAGGGGGTTTTATGGGATGGTGTACCCCTAAAGGCAGCTAATCATCAAGAGCCCTTACCCGTTGTCTTTCTGTTTTGGCCTGGGTTCTTAGGTGGAGGCACCACTAGTTAGAAGCTATCTGTCTAAGGTAGTCAGGATCTCTTGACTAGCCTGATACCACGTACATATACTCTTCTGACACCTCTAATGGATGAACCCACAAACAAGGTACACTTTATTTACAAGGGGAAATAAAGAGGCAGCATATAAAGGGAAATGGCCAACATCAGTAATACCCTACAACCTGCAAGTAACACTATCCCCAGGGTGATTTCCCTGGATTCGTGAGTCCACTTTAGTCCACACTTGGGGGCTCCATAACGTAGAGGAACCCATGTACCTTGATGAGTCCTTGCAGGCTTGAAAGCACTCAGTTGAGGTGATGAGGGCACTGATTTGCCCAGGCAGCCAACCGCTCTGTGGCAGCAATAAGCATTTCTCACAGTAGAAAAAATCCCCATGACATAGGGGGCTCCCCTCAGTGTTTCTAAGTCCAGTTTCTCTCTCCCAGAGTAGTTCAGCAACTCCCTTTTAAGGGGAAAATAGGCAATGCCTCAGTGAGGGCTGTCATCCTCTCGTCCCCCATCCTTTTGGCTTAGTCAGCTCTCTGTCCCCCAGGGTTCGCCCAGTCACAAGACTCAACCCCCTTTCCCCCCCCCCCCCCCCCGGCAATTGGCAAAGTGAACACATTACAGTCTTCCCCATCTCTCTTCTAGGCAGCAATAAGCTTGATTGCCTTTTTTCGTCAGACCCATTAGCCCAGGTTACATTTTGATATTAACAGAACATCCACTTGGTTTACTCGGGGTAGGAGTCGCTATTTAAAAAACATCTTTCAGTTAGTTATATTTAGTTTTATCTAAAAACAAAACTCATTTTGCATAGCCCAGTGGTTTAGAAATTCATGTAGGGAACAGTGCTCAAGTGAAAGCTGTACTCTACTTGAGACTAGTGAACTTTTATTAATATGAACACTTCTCAGCTTTTGAGTTGTGGCCCCTAGGATGGCACCAGTATTATGAAAACTAAACTGTCAAATTCTAATCAGTTTCTGTCCTGCTATTCTGTTGGTTTGAGAGTCATAATGTTAGTTTTATTTAAACACTGGCTTTGGGTACTGTTTCTAGTTTTAAAGATCTCCTGAGGCCCCTTGAATTTGTAAACTGGATTGGAATCTAAAACTGTCTCCTTCATGCTAATGCTTTTTACAAAATGATCACTCCACATCTGTCCTCGTCCTCAAAGGAAGCCATTCATAACACCTTCAAAAGATGAGCCAGTGAGCTTAAATTCATAATTTTGCTAGACATTAAAAAACATGGTGTTAATAAAGGCACCGGAGTTTTGGCTTATTACAGCACTCTGCAACCCACTAACCTCCCCCCCCCCCCTTTTTTTTTTTTTTGCAAAGATAACACACCACTTCTCTTTGAATGGTCTTTTACAGTATGTGTTAACTACTTATGCTAAACAATCTGTTCCACCTTGTGACGCTCTGCGGGCTTGTCTACACTTGAAATGTTACAGCAGCATAGCTACGGTTGCACCACTGAAGTGCTTCAGTATAGACATTACCTACACTGGCAGATTGGCGTAGGTAATTGATCTCCTTGGGAGGTGGTAGCTAGGTCAATGGAAGAATTCTTCCATCAACCTAGTACTGTCTACGCCGGAGGTTGGCTACGCTGCTCAAGACGTGTGGATTTTTCATATCCTTGAAGGATATATCTGGGTCAGCCTAACTTTTTAGCGTGGACGAGGCCCTTTCCCAGATCTGAGGTAGAGTTCTGTTTAGCTCAAAAGCTTGTCTTTTTCACCAACAGAAGTTGGTCAAATAAAAGATATTACCTCACTCACCTGGTCTCTTTCTAATATCTGAGGACCAACATGTCTTCAACAACACTGCAAACTTCAATGTTTCAATGTGAAACTCAGTTTGCTGAGCTGTCAGACAAGATTGAACACATTTTATGTGAATGAGGTAGTGTAAGATTAACTTGCTGCAAACATGTAGGTAACATGTGATCTCTGCACATTGAGGTTTGCTGAACGCTCCAGTGAATCCAGATCAATTCCAGGTTTCACTGGCTTATTAAGTAATTTAAAACAAATAGCTGGCTTCTTCAGTCTTTCAGGCAAAGGTAGTGTAGGGATAATTCTGTCCTTGATGTGACGCTGTTTGGGCTGTACATCGAAGAAGCTTATAAGAGCATCTGTCTGCTTTTTCAGAATATTTTATGCATGGCTATTTCTATCAATATTGTGTGTCTTGTGTGAGAAGGAAAAGAGATCTTATCATACAAATAACATTTTGTATTATCAGCTTTCATATAAGCTGTATCTCTGTTTTAGTGTTAAAATCAGATGTAATGAGTAATAGAGAAATTAAGTATAGATAGGGCAGAAAAGATGTCTTCAGTTGCTACTTAAAATGAGAGACTGTGTGTGAGGCAGAAACCTAGATAGTTTCAGACTTATGTGCTGCACAGGAGAAAGCTCTTGCATAGGGTGCAATTGTAAGGAAAGGGCAGAGAGGAAGGTTGTTGCTAGATGACTTAAAAACCTTTTGAACTGGATGCTGAATGTACTGGAATGTTCCTTATTGTCATCCTCCTTCAGGCATATACAATTCTTTTTTTCTGTGAACAAATGTGGAAATGAACACTTGAGTATATATAAATTTAAAATATCTGTCTATTGCTTCTAGTAACTCAGCGTGAGAAAACAAAACAAAGGCAAAAGTTAACCACTAGTAGTACATACTAATGATAGACTATTAATCTTGTTTAGAGACTGAACAAGATCTCCTGAGCGATACTTCATTTAATTGTGTATTGAAAACTATTATTGTTCCATACATGATACTGTTAACTATATTCCTTACTTTTCTTGGGGTGCAATACAAAATAGAGTACTACTTGCTTTATAATGGTGCTGTGGTAAATGCTAAGTCTATCACAAAAACAAAATATGTATACACTTATTTAGAAAATTATAAAGCCTTTGTAGAAATAGCCATTGGTTTTCTGTACAACCAAGGTGCAGTCTTTTCACCAAGTATCTGGTTTAATTGTTAAACTTAAATACAAAGAGTAAATCTTCCTTTCCCCCCCTCCTCTTTGCAGTATCCAGGCTACTTCCAATTTTGTCAATGCTTTATACATTCCAGTAGTGTAGTGATAGTGTGTGCTGCTGATGTCACTGCTTGCCTTATCAGGATTTTTGCTCTTTGTTTCACAGGGAGCTGTGATTGGTATAGACGATGAGGACGACAGTACCTTCACAATAACTGTTGATCAGAAAACCTTCCATTTCCAGGGTGAGCTGAAAGATGAGGTTCTTTCTTCTTGCAATAGATGTGACTGCTGCTGTCTATCTTCCTGTTTTGGTGTTCGATGGCTGATTTTAAATGTTTGGCAACTGAACTGCATGAATGAGCACCCTGGGAACATTCTGGATACAGAGGTGCTGCAGGTTAGGCAGGGATTTATATCTGCAGTGAATACATATGTGCTAGAAAAGACTGTATCTTTGGCAGGATTTGGTGATTAAAAATTTAAAGGATAAATCAGTCATAATGGGCTTCTGCTGATGGGTAATGTTGGCAAAACATTGCCAATCTTCATTGTCAGGATATATGATTAAGCCTTTCTGCATGAAGAGTCACAAGACCAGTGTGAAGGTTGCAATTTGTGTTTATTTGGATTTGAAACTCAGTTTTGAGGAGACTAGAGGCAACATTTGGCTTAAAGATGGATCTTTGCTTCAAGATCTGCAAGTTTGCATTAATTTCATCTGCATTTCTGTGTCTTGTCTGCCAATCACCATTTCTCTGCTCTTATCCTTTTAATCATATTTACTAACTCCAATGCCATCTGCCACTGCTATGTTTCGTCATTGCATGCTATGGTTCACCGGTAGAAAGGGTAAGGTACTGTATAATTGTTCTCATTGCGGTTGGTACAGAACCCTTAAATATCTTTAACCACAGCATTGGTAAATGTTGTCATGACATTTTGTTTTAAAGTACCTCTTTTCTCCCGTCGTACAGTTAAGATCATGTAGTTGTCTCGTGGGTTAAAACCTTCAATTAACATCTATTTGTCCTTCTCCTGGTACTCTCCCACCCCCACTACTTCTTTGAAATGTAGAGTGAGGGAAGAATTTTATTTATAACTGTCTTATATGGAGTTGGAAAATGTAAGTAAATATTTCAGGGCTGTGTATGTGACAGCATTTACATTTGTATAACATTGGAATATATCTATAACCTTCATTGTGCTGTATAGATTTACAAATTAATATTTCAAAATCAGCATGCATTTTGAATTGTTAAGGTGAAATAAGAGCAGTATTTGAGAATGTATTTCTATAATATCAAATGATAAACATTAGTCATGCACCATGTTTTTCATTGGCATATGTATTTTCTATGCTACAGTACCTCCTAAATGATATGGCTATACTCTAGCTTCACTGCATTAAGCTTCATAAACCTTCCCTTTATAAAGCTCTGCTGACAGCAAGACTTAACTCCTCTGTTCTCAAGGATAGCTGATAAAACACAAAGGTAAGCTAGTTTCTAATGTAGATAACTGAATACAAAACACTGGTATTCTTCAATGCTACAAAGCTAAATATTTATAAATATTTCTGTATGAGAGCTTGATGCAGGTAAAGGGTGAAACCTGGAATTCTCTTGTTTTTAGTTTCTAGGGAAATCTCTTGTGCAGGTTCCTCATCTGCTGTATTGTTTCCCTATGGAAGGCGACTGAAACCTCTTGAGAGAAGACTGTCATTTGATAAAAATATTAGTCTTGCTTATAATAAATTGTATTTGGTAGGATACTTAAACAATTCCTCCATAAGTACTAATTCTGTCATTCATATTCACATAGATATCCATGCTTTAGAACTTTAAGATGTTAAAAAATACATGTACATTTTAATCAGTTATCTTGTTTTTGTTTTCTAATTTAGGATCTATGTCCAGTACAGCAATTTCTTTCTTCGAACAGCTTTTTAAAAGTGCTTACATTAATTTGCTGAAGACTGTAACTTGGCCTATAGCCAGCAAATTGTGCTAATGTTAAGGAAAAAAATCAATGTACACCACTGACTCTGTATTTTCAATTTACAGTAAAAATTGTAATCTCACAGCATTTCAATGTAAAACAAATCTAGGCTTGTGGAAGTTTTCTTTTTTTAAAACTATATATTTTTAAAATGTATAATACATATCCTATATAACATAAATTGTGTATTGTGTGCAAATATTGTGTGTGTACATACATACAGATAGATAAAATGCCTGGAATATTATGGCATGAAGGTTTTGTTAGGAATGAATTCGGGATGATTACATCACTCCGGAGTTGTGAAGTCATGACTGAGTTATGCAGATTTTTCTAAATGAGTTCTGATAAAACCTTTAGTACAATCAGATTTTATTATAGATTGTATATATGTAATCCATGAACACATTGCTCAGCAAGAATTTATTATGTTAGATGCACACTATCAGTATTTGTCAGCGCATGTAGTGTCTACACTTAAGCGATAGAGTAGTGCAGCTGCGGCAGTGCAGCTTCGTCGTGGTAGCATTTCAAGCCCTAGGTGTTCAGACCCTTGAAATACTTTGTTTTTTTTCCTCTGCCCACCACATATATAGCTCATCACTTAGCCAAGCTATATATTTAGTTTTTTTCATTTGGAAAGTCAGGCTTTCATCCCCTTACATCGCTTTGTTCAGTTTAGTGTCCTCTAGAATGTTAGTGTTCGGAAACCAATCTAATGAACAGAACAGAGTGTTCCAGGTGCAGTCTTGCCTCCTTAATATGTGACTTGATGTCTGTTGCAACTTGCAATCGCATTGTGGATGGTGGCGGTTGTTGGTTTTCTGGGTTGGTTTATTTTGGTGGGTTTATGTAAAGAAATATGAATTGTGGACTTTTTAACTTGGAAAAGATACCATCAATTTGACACTCTCTCACTTCTATCTGAAAATGTATTGTTTGAGAATGGATCTAAGGGGGCATCATCGTTTCACAGCAGGTATTTGCCATCCATGTTTCACTGCTGCTGTATAAATAAAGTTCTGAGAGATCAGAGAGGGTCCTGTACATTGATGTGAGCTGGACTTGCAGTAGCTCTTGCTCTCTGGCAGCTAGCCATGGATAACAGCAGGGCTTTAACCTCTTTTTCTCCTACCCCTCTCTCAACATAGTATCACAATGTTGCCATGAGAAGGAAGCATAAATGCACCGGTGCACCTCTTCTGCTTCTGTAGGTGCACTGTGAGATGGGAAAGCAGATTACTGCCTTCCCAGCCCCTCAGTTCCTTTCCTGGCTGCCTGCAGTCACAGTTGGGAAGGTAAAGGGAGTGGATGGCCAGGCACAGAGTTCTAGTGCATAGGGGAAGAGTACTTATTTAGTATGCGGTGAGGCTGTGAGCCCTAATCAACATTTGTGCTGGTGGGGACTTAGTTTCAGTTTATGGGAAGAGCAGGCAACACCAGGAATTGGTGGATGGGGTACAGCAATTGGTGGATGGGGTACATGTAGCCACTGTTAATGTGGGTGCCTGAAACCCCAGCAAGTAAGAGCAGGGTGGAAGGGTGGGCTCAGAGCCCTGGAAGGTTGAGTTCCTGAGAGCTTCTGACAGTGGGAGGAAAGGCCAGTCCTTGCAAATGGAGGGAGGGGGTCCTTGAAGGACCAGCAAGAAGCTTGCATAGTGGAAGAGGCAACCCCAGCAGCCTGGTTCAGGAGAGATGGTCAGCAAAAGCCCAGCAAACCAAGAGGAAGCTGAGGGGAGACTCTGTGGCCCAAGCATATTCTATCCTGGGGGAGGGAGCTGTACTTTCTCACCTGCCTCTCTTGTGCTTCCATGGCTTGGCTTCTCACTCAGCTTCTGCCATCTTCTCTAGACTCTCGTGCAGGTCTCTTCCCTTCGGGGTTCCTGTAGTTGATTATAGCAGTACAGGTGACATATTAAGGATAAGGGCCCAGAGGGCAAAATACCACCTAAAATGGCTATAACTGGAAGATTGATAGATTCCAAGGTCAGAAATGACCATCTACTATGACTTCCTGTAGAACACAGACAATATAGTTTCCCCAAAATAATTCTTAGAGCATGTTTTTTTAATTAAAGCATCCAATCTTGTTTTAAATATTGCCAGTGATGGAGAATCCATCACGATCCTTGGTAAATTGTTCTAATGGTTAATTACCCTCACTGTTAAGTTACCAGATTTAGAGACATTATTTTTCTAGCATTTATACCTTGAACATAGTGACTTACTGCTGTTGCCAATCATTTCTATGACTCATACCCTGCTATGGGAAAGTTCCCTCGTGTCCTCTGAGACTTTTACCAGCAAGAGCAGCAGCAGAGCTGAAACTGCAGCAATGACAAGCACGTGTGTGCACAGAGGAGGGGAGGAGGCCTGGGTCTGAGCATGGTTAATGTTCTGGAGTCTTCTGGACAGCTTTTGTTTATCTGGAGTGGCAGTTGCACATTTGCCTCCCTCATGCTAGGTGAAATGTCGTTAATAAATAAGGCTGCAGGCAGTGAGCAGACTTCCTCTTCAGCTCCTCTCCTTAGTTCTAGAGGCTACTCCCAGAGCACCTGAGCAGGCAGCCAATTACTGTACGCTCATTTTCCTCACTGCTCCCTTTTCTGTCCAGTGCAAAGTGGAAAAGTCTATACTCATACCCACACAATGAACAGACCTCATTGGGGCTGCTCTGGACTCCACCACCAGAGCATACTTGCCCATGGACAGATTTGCCACAATATCCAGCTTCATCTCTACGATAGAGCAAAACCCACAAACCAAAGAAGGGCTTGTCTTCAACTCCTGGGCTATATGGCAGCCTACACACTTGCTACACCCTTAGCAAGACTATGCTCTCAGTATCTTCAAGCCTGGCTGAGGACAGTCTACGTCCCCAACAATCAATCAGTCCAAATGGATGTCTATACTTCAGAGGGTCCTCCACACTTCCAATTGGTGAAAAGCTCCCCAAAAGGTCTGTGAGGAAGTGCCATTCTTGTAACCTTCCCTTGCAAAGACCATCACCACGGATGCATCCCTACTAAGCTAGGGCATATGCATTCAGGACTTCACAGCTCAGGGTAAACAGTCCCTGCAGGAGGTGACCCTCTGCATCAATGTATTAGAGCTTAAGGTGACTACTTATGCTTACCATCACTTCCTACCCCACCATGTCAGGGGCCACTCAGTCAGAATAATGGTAGGCAATAGAGCAGCAATGTATTCTATTATCTCTGCAAGGCCACCACCTGGTCTCCAGTGCACACCTTTTCCCAATGCTATGCTCTCATACCTGTTTCCAGAGCCGAGACAGCTTTGAGTGAAGTTCTATAGTGCGTACTGAATCTGCCGCTTCCACACTCTCCTCCATAATCAAAGTATTGCTCTGCAATCTCCTGAAGTGGAGCACTTACAGGGATAACTCAAAGGAGAGGTTTCTTACCGTGTACAGTGACTGGAATTCTTCAAGATGTTTTGTTCCTATGGCTACGCCACTATCTATCCTCCTCCCCCTCTGCTCAGAGTCTTTCTGTTTAGATTTCATGTTTAAGAAGGAACTGGAGCATCAGTGGGTCCACCTTCCCCTATATACTTTCACATCAGAGCACAAGAATGTGTAGGGTGCAGACCTGTGGACACCGCTGATGAAAATCTGATCCAGAGCGCACTAGTGCATGCACATCTTAAAATGGAGCACCCATATTGACAAAGATCTCAAATTCCAGTTACTGTACAAGGTAAACAACTTCTTTCTGTGAATTCAGTCTAGAAATTCAACCAAGATGTTCACAAGGCTTATTTTGATGTCAGAGACATCTCTCTATTTGAAGCAGTCTCCTAGATATTTTGACTGTTTCCCTGCTGTGGTTTTTAATGGTAAAGGTCTGTAATGTAGACAGGGCTGTATAAAATTATGCTAATTACACTATAATACTGGTAGAGAAGGTTTTTCTGGGTGAAAAGCTTTTGTTTACAGGTTTTTATAACTTCTAAATACCTTTTTGGATGAACGTCGAACAGTGGCAAAATATTTTGGTAAAATAGAATTTTAACAATCTATATGGCTGTATCAGAGAAGGGTGCATGTGGTGCAGTTTGCATTACTTAACACTAAATATTGTTGACATCCCCCTAACTCCCTTCTTTTTCACTTGAACAGCTTTTATTAAAAACTTCAGGATTGAATGGACTTGGTGCAACCTATTTGTTTTGGGATACTAGAAAATTCATTTAAAGTTACCTGTGAAAATAGCATACTGTGGAATGCTAGCTTTTTAGTCTGATTGAATTGTATGTTGTGTATATGTACTTATTAGATGAACATAGATTAAAAGGCAATACAAGCTCACTTCCATAGAGGGAGGGAAAGATATTTGCTAGATACTCACGTTAGTAAAAAATCTGCCTTGATAGTCACCAATGGATTAAAATAAACGATTATGCATTGTTACATATTCTAAATGTCCCTTCCAGATGCACCTTTACCCCGATATAACGCGACCCGATATAACACTAATTCGGATATAACGTGGTAAAGCAGTGCTCCGGGGGCGGGGCGGCGCACTCGGGTGGATCAAAGCAAGTTTGATATAATGCAGTTTCACCTATAATGCGGTAAGAGTTTTTGGCTCCTGGGTACAGTGTTATATCAAGGTAGAGGTGTACTTCTGAAGAATTTTCCATTCTGAACCCAGGTTTCCAAACTAAAACATTTTGGTACTTGCTTTAAACACCCATGAATGGGGAGTGGATCTTAGTGTTTATCAGTGATTTGGAAGAAAACCGACTTCTTGCTGGTTAAGTTTTCAGATGAGACACAAATTGGAGTAGTAAGGAATAAGAACCAGTCAGTTCAACAGAGGAATTTGAATCATTGTGGTAAGCTGTGCTCATTTGAACATGCATTTTAATATATCTAGGATCCAAGAATTCCATATTACAGGATTGGGGACTGTGTTTTGGGAAGCAGCGATTAAAAGGACAGGGATATTGTTAGATTGAACATGAGTTCCCAGGCTGCTGATGTGACCAAAAGAGCAAATGTGATCCTTGGGCACACGAGCAGGGGAGTTTCCAATAGAAGTATGGATGTGGTGTTGGGTCCCTCCTGGCCAACCTTCTCAACCTCCCCTCCACCCCCAAGGACTATGCCCGAGTTCCTGGCTTTAAAATTGTGCTTCTCGCCTGTGCTCATTTTCAGTGAGTGACGAGCACCAGCGCTACCTGTACTGCCTCAGGTACATGGTCGCCCGCTGCACTATCTGTAAGTTGTTCCTGCCTCGAACATGGGAGGCTCAAGAACTTCTGCTCTGTAAGTTCTTGATGGAGAAGGCCATGCATGCACAGATGTATTCAGATCTGGAACCAGTGGTGCACCACCCTGCACTGGCGCCCAGCCCTCCTCCGAGCACCTCCCAGGCACCGGATCTGATGGTACTGAGACTGCTGGCTACGCCCCGCCGTGAGGGAAAGAAGCATGGACACAGATATAAGCACAGATCCCCATCCAGGACTGCTCAAAAACATAGCATTTCCTCCTCAAACCATGCTTGGTTGGGTGAGAAGTTGCACGTCTCTCTGGCCACTGGACGAGCTCTCATGTTACTCCGGGTGGAGGGTAAGGAAAAACAGAAGCAGGATCCACCGTTACCAGCACCTACCCTGGTGACTGCATTGGTTCCTTCATCAGCGCATCTCCTGCTGGCACTGTTGACGGTGCTTGGACCCCGGGGTTTGTCTCGTGTGACCCTGCGCACTCCCGGCTGCCTGGAATTGCTGCTATCGATGG
Organism: Chrysemys picta bellii; assembly: GCF_011386835.1. Classification (NCBI taxonomy): domain Eukaryota; kingdom Metazoa; phylum Chordata; order Testudines; family Emydidae; genus Chrysemys; species Chrysemys picta. The sequence continues at coordinate 10,282,988 of NC_088798.1, forward strand.
AAGAGTTGCTTCTCCCATACCTATGCTCCTCTCTGGCCCTACACACACCACCATCTCGCCATCTCCAGCAGATGAATCGCTACTGCTGCCCCCAGAGTGGCATGTCTCCTTGCCGCACCTCAGCCCTTCGGCACTGTCTGCACCCCCTATTGCTGGAATTGTCCTCCAAGTCCGAGGGCTTCTCAGCACTGGAACTCTTGTTCTCACCCGCCCCCCCCCCCCCCCCCCCCGCAGCCAGAATTGCACTGCTGACTACCATATCCCTTGGCCTATGACCCTGCTGCAGAACCATGGTACTGCTCTCTGTGAGGCCCACCCATGCACAGAGATCCTTACTACTGGCCCAACTGGCCGCCATGGGATCCCTATTGAGGGTGCCAGACTCCCTTGGTGGCTTCATTCCAACTGTTCCTTGTTCGCCCTCCAGCACAGTCTGTTTATGAGAAGAAGTTAGGAGAGGTTGAACCGGTACTGCCGGTTCCCCTGACGAGGCTCTGGTTCCTGCCTCACTATCCCCTCTAGATGACCACCACCACCAATATCAAGAACCATTACAATGGGTGGTGATGGATCTGGGGATCCTGTTGGAGGAGGTCCAGGACATGCAACACCAGCTCCTGGACATCCTCCAACCCCAGGGAGACCTACTCAAGTAGCTCTCCTTATCAACAATGCTGTCCTGCAACCAGTGCAATTGGTGTGGTATACTCCTGCCTCTGATCCTATTAAGGGAGTACAATTCCTTTTTACTCATTCACCTCCAAATTGCCTTGTGGGTCTCGCAGAGGCAGAATGAGTCGGCCAGCGCTCTCAGAAATCCATTTCTCCACACAGAATGGCAAAAGAGATGGACCTGCTGGGCTGGAAAGCCATCTTCACATGCGTTGATTCCAGTTTTGGCTTCTCTCAGTCTACAGACCACACCATGACTGCCTGGACAGCAAAGTCCTGATCCCCCAGGAGGTACTGATGTCCTTCATAGGGTGGACCGACACTTCCCAAGTCCTGGTCGGTACTCCCTTCATAATTCCCATGCCACGCTCATAACGGACACTTCCCTCGCGGGTTGGGGCACTCACCTAGACCGCCACACTGCATAGAGCATTTGGATGCCTCAGAATGCATATAAACATCCTGGAACTGAGGACGGTCCGTCTTGTCTGCCACTTTCTTTCCTTCATATGGGCCAAGCACATAAAATTATTCTGACAACATTGCAGCGGTAATTTACATCAACAAAAAGGGCAGTGCCAAGTCTCCCTACCTCTGTTCAGAGTCCATCCACCTTTGGAAATGGTGCATCAAACATCAAGTCACACTCCACGTACCTCCTGGGCACCCAAAGACTCCCTGTCAGATATGCTCAGCAGGACACTACCTGAACCATGAGTGGAAGCTGCACAGTGCCAAGCTTTGGTGCCTCTTCCACTAATGGGGCACCCAACTCTGAGACCTCTTCTCCATTTGAGACCACCACAAACTTTCGCTTTATTGTGTCAGAGGAGCCATGTGGGAGTACTTGCAGGGTGACGCCCTTCTCCTCCTCTAGATGGACTCCCTCCACTACACCTTTTTCCCTCCCCCCGCAAGTCCTGTACAAGACTCGTCGGGATCAAGTGACGGTAATCCTAATAGTTCCATTCTGGCCCTATTGGTTTTGGTTCACAGACCTCCCAAACCTCTCTGTCTGCACACCACTCTATTTCCACACACTACTGCATCTCCTCATGCAAGACTGGGGTCGACGCTAACATTCCATTCTCAGCCGTCCTCACTTCACAGCTTGGTTTTTGGATGGAGCTCGGGGATAGATAGAGCATGCTCCACCCCAGTGCAATGTATCCTTACCCAAAGCAGGAGGGCATCAACCAGGGCCTGCTACCAGGTGAAATGAAAGCACTTCACCTCCTGAGCTCACCTCCACAAATACCTGCTGTCTACGATATCCATACCTATCATTCTCAACTATCTTCTTGAACTCGAGACTTTGGGCCTAGCCTTCAGATCCATACGGGTCCAGGTAGCAGCACTCAGTGCCTTTCTCCCCTCAGTGGTTGGCACTTCTGGGCTCACACACACTACCACCCTATGTTTCCTAAAAGGTTTGCCCAATACCTTCCCAGCTGTACTCAAACCTACACCCTTGTGGGACCTTAATCTCATTCTCTCTGCTTTCAGGAAACCACCCTTTGAGGCCCTAGCAATGTCTTCCCTTTCTCATCTCTCCATGAAAATAATCTTCTGGGTAGCCATTACCTTGGCTAGACGAATCAGTGAGCTGGCAGCCATGATGGCTGACACCTACCCCTCCCCCCCACGTTGTCTTCCACAAAGACAGTTTCTTTACATGTTCACCTTAAATTCCTTTTGAAGGTGGTGTTGGAGTTCCTCCTAAATCAGTGTATCCACTTCCTGGTCTTCTGTCTCAAACCCCACACCTCCCACATTGACAGGATCCTCCATTCCCTTGGCATCCGACATGCAGCGGTGTTCTACCTCCACCGAACCCATGACTTCTGTGCATCAATTGCTGATGGTTGTAAGGGCCAAGCCTTCTCCTTACAGTGCATTTCCAAATGGGTTTCTCTGTAGTATCTGTGAATGCATGCACTCAACAATGTAACGCCATGTGATGTTGTCATGGCACACTTTACCTGAGCACAAGCGGCCACATTGGCCTGCCTCGCCGATGTCTCCTCCCAGGACATTTGTCGCACAGTGATGTAGCGTTCCATGCACAACTTCACATATCATTATGCCATCACCCACGCAATGGCTGCAGCTGTGGCCTGCGTTGTACTACAGACAGCACTTCCGAGCACATCCTCGCACCCACCTGCATGCTGGTCATTGCTCGCTACTCATCCACATTTGGAATCCATATAGGGACCATTAGTCGAAGAAGAGAAAGCTACTTACCTGTAACTGGAGGTTCTTCAAGATGTGTGGTCCCTATTTGGATTCCAGTACCCACCGTTCATCCCTTCTGCTATGGACTCGACTACTCAGTGGTAAGAGGAGATGTAATGGGAGAGGCGTCGAGCTGTATAGCCTATTATATCCTCAGCTGAGAGCATGAAAGGATGCACGTGCAGGTCAACAGACACTGCTGAAAAAACCTTCTGGCTCTGGTGCATGGCGTGTACGCGCATCCACGTTTGGGATTACAGGTAAGTAGCCTCTTCTATAAGATGCTGCATGTATATAGGGTTGTGTGAGCTTTTGTTGAAATACTATCCAAATGTGTATGCGTAAGGAAGTAGTTAGTTACATGTTATACCTGAGTTTTCATATTGTTTTGCCTTGGAGAAGTTAGCATCATAACCTTAAAATTAAATTTAACATTGCAATGTGTGAGTTTTCATTGTTTGTATTCTTTTTTTTCCTGTCTCTCCCTTCCCAGCTTCATTCTCCTTCAAAAGATGGGAGGAGGTGAGAAATAGGAAAAATTTAAAATCTTCAGACTCCTCCTCTGGAGTTTAGAAATTGTGAAAGCATAAAGACTTCAGCACATAATCCATTTTTTGCAGCTTAACTTGTGGGCAGATGAAATTTTTAAAAATAAAAACTATTATTGTAGGTTACATCTGCAAGATAGTATTATTGCTTACATTGTTAGCAAAAGTTAACATGGATTTTTGAAACAGTTCAAATGATTCTAACTAATTTTTAGTCAAAAATAATAAATAAAATGTGTTGAATTTTCAAATAGGACTATTCATACTTAATATTTTCAGTTATGAAATACATCCATTTGAGTTGCATATGAGCAAAAAAAAAAAATCTTGAAACTTAATTGAGAAGTGTGTTCCATCTCGCCTCTGTTCTTTTGTATAAGTAAAAGAATCTGAACAAACTAGCCAAATTTTCAGAGGAGAAAACAGCTATTTTAAAAAAATCAGAACTCTGAATAACTGCAAACTGTTACAGTAGAACTTAAAACTTAACCTTAAGTATAACAGGAGCTTCATCTCCTATTTAATTCTTTGTGTAATAAGACACAAACAGCCTCATCTGTAAAGCAAACCTCTACTTATGTTCATGCAACCTTGCACAGACTCCGGTACATGTACTTTAGTGTATGCTGTTGATGATGGGCTCTGCTCTTGCCAATTCAGGCCATTCCGTCAGTGTGAGCCACCTGAAAGAAAAGCAGTGTATGTCACTTTAACCTACAGTTCTTCCCTCTATCTTATAACACTTATTGTCTCCCTTGGGTGCCATCCAGTTAAGATGAGATTAGAAACTGGACAGTAAGGTTGTTGGCATGGTTTAATATTTTTTAGTGTGGGCATTGAACAGGGCTCCCTCCTCCACAAAAGTCCGCTCAGCCTCCATGGTTGTATAGTAAAGTGCACAGTGTGGTGTGGGTAAGTAGACTCAGGCTTGCTTGTCCTTGAATATTAGTAGTGTGATAGTTGGGGGTAGTGTATCAACCAGCACAGGGCAGGTGGCAATTGAGGCTGTGTCAGGGAATGAGTCTGGCTGAGCCAGCAAGGCACAACAGCAAGTTGGGACTGGGGACCAGGGACAGATGGGATGATGTTGCATTATCTCTTCTCAGACCACAGTGTAACAAGGCTGCTTCAAACAGCCTCTTCTGGGGACCGAGGCACTCAGTAGTACTGGCAGGATCAATTCAGAGCACAGGAGGAAACAAACTGGCCCACCAGTTAAAAGCTAGTAGGCATGACCACTGGTAACGCTTTCTTAAGATAGTGGTTGTATTGAGGTAGAAAAAGCCAGGATTGGGGAGTAGGGATTCCCTCTCGCTCGTCTGCTTCACTACCACTGATGGTATTAAAATGTCAGTAAAACTACTGACATTTTCAGCTGAGTGTCTGGTTGTGCATATTTCCAAAGGCTATGGGCTGAATTTGGCTTTTAGGCCATAGGTTGGAGAAACCTACAACAACTAAACAAGCATTGACTTTTCTGTAATTTAAAAAAAAAAAAAATTCTTGGCTAACCGTCACGATATTTTGTACACAGGAAGATTTGGTTTGAGTATGATCTGAACTCTGGTAATGATCGTGGCTGTCCATCCCTTAACCTGACTAGGTGGTGGTAGATTGATAGAGGTTAGATGTGGTCTCAGTCTTCCACTCTCATATCTTCCACTCTCTCTCACCCTCCCCTCCCCCCCCCCCCCCAAAAAAAAAAAAAAAAAAAGCACAGGTGTTAATCCTCAGGACAAGTACTCTGATGCCATGGAGATGAGCATGCTATACAAAATTAGATGGGCACAGCTTACTCATTTTCATCCACATGCATCAACCACAGTGAGGCACCAACCCTTCCCCCCCCCCTCCCCCAAGTAAGAAGTGTGGAGAGGGAGGGCTGGAAGATACCAAAGGAAGGGGCGGGGGGGGGGGAATAGAAAGAAGGAAGACTGAGACAACACCAAATTACTGATTTGGTATTCTGCAGAGTATAGGTAGGCATTCTTGTGGGTTAGGTCTCCTTACTTCTTAGTTCTGTCATTTATTCTGCAGTCCTCTACCCCTGGAATGTCTCGTTTCTCTGCTGGTCAGCCTCTACACTTTAATATATAATGAGGCCAGTCAGCCTATCTTTTGCATAGAAGATTGCCTAGATGGAGTCATTTTATCAGTAGCTTTTAGGGCTTACGAGTAATCGCAGTTAACACTTGCAATTAACTCAAAAATGCATCAGTCTGCACTGCTTTGGATTGTTATTGAGCAGAACCCATCATCAGCATGGACACATGTCCCCTGGAATGGTGGCCGAAGCATCTGGCATGTAAATATCTTGCGACGCCGGCTACAACAGGGCCATGAGAATGCCTGTTTTCACTTTCAGGTGACATTGTAAACAAGACGCGAACGGCATTATCTCCTGCAAATGTAAACAGACTTGTCTGAGCAATTGGTTGAACCAAGAAGTAGGACTGATTGGACTTGTAGGTGCTAAAGTTTTACATTGTTTTATTTTTGACTGCAGGTTTTTTTGTACATAATTCTACATTTGTAAGTTCAACTTTCATGATAGAGAGATTGCACTACAGTACTTGTAATGGAGGAATTGAAAAATACTATTTCATTTTTTTTACAGTGCAAACACTTGTAATAAAAATAAATATAAAGTGAGCACTGTACAGTTTGTATTCTGTGTTGTAATTGAAATCAATATATTTGAAAATGTAGAAGACATCCAAAAATATTTAAATGAATGGTATTGTATTATTGTTTAACAGTACGATTAATCACGATTAATTTTTTTAATCGCTTGACAGCCCTAGAAGCTTTACCTCTTATGTACCCTTCACCTGCCCTCTGCTTAGGGTGACCAGATAGCAAATGTGAAAAATCGGGACAGGGGGTGGGGGGTAATAGCTGCCTATGTAAGAAAAAGCTCTGAATATAATATAAGAAAAATACCCTATAAAATTGGGACATCTGGTCACCCTAGCTCTGCTCAACTGATGGCAGAAACAGCTTAACTTCACTCTTGCTATACTCTGTCCATGCAGACATAAGGAATTTGTTTGCCTTGACTGAAAGCCTACAAGTTCAGGTGACTGACTCTATCCTCAGCCTGACTACAGGCTAGGAAAGGGAGCTGACTGGAGAGAGAGCAGTGGAACTGTCATATAGTTGTCTTCAGTTCATTTGCATGCTGCAGTTCCATGGTTAAAATGTCCTTCTCCCAATTTAAAGAGAGTCCTCTATCTAAGAGGTCATAGCCATGAAATAGAGGTCTGACTTTTCACACTTTACCTGGCACTGGGTGTGAAATACTTTTTCCACTGAAGTCAGTGGTAAAACTCCCATTGACTTCAGTGGAGCCAGATTTTCACACCAACAGTTTGGCTATGTTTAAAATAAACATAGTGCAGAGGGCTTGATATAGCTAGAGTAAAGAATGCAGGAACTCCCACAAAGTCTGTGGGAGTTTTGCCTGAATAAAGAATGCATAATTAGTCCCATTGTCTCAGTGGGTGGAACAGACTTTTTCTCCTAGTTAGGGAGACTGCGTTACTTACAGACAGATCAGCCAATTGGTAAGTCGGTTAAAATGAATGAAAATAAAACCTGCATTTCTCCCTAGGAGATAATGTGTGTTTTTATAACAACAATGATTTTTAAAATAATTCTCTAGTTTTTTATTTTCATATTCACGTGCTGCTGCTTTTTTTACAGGGATGCTTTAATTTTGAGATGGTGGGTTTGTGCATTGTGTTCTCATGTACTGCTCTGTGTGACCTAGAAATGCTAGCTGTTAGTGCAGTGTAAACTAAAAGACATGTTGAACATATTTATATCTCACCTTTTGGATGCCATCAAGCCTTTGGTAGGAAAAGTAATCTAGTGTGCAATACTTTCACATTCCACACACGTTATATAAACATACATAGTCTCTTTTCACTAACAAAGTACTAGAATGCAATGGTGAATCTGAAGATGAAACTACTGAATCATTCTGTAGTATGGAGAAGGATACTGGTTGAGAGCATTCATGTACTAAAAGAAATGTGACCCCTTCTTTATCTTCCTTTTTATCATCTATTTAACTTCATCAAACAAAAAACCCACTTCTCTTTTTTTTTGTATTCCCTTCTTGTGTCTGAACCCGGCCCTTGTTATGCCTGCATTTCATGATGCCTGGCTGAATCAGTGCTTCTGAGACAGTTTTAGGAGGTGTTCCTTAGATTTGACCTTTCCAGTGATACTGTTGCACTATGAACAGCACAGTAGAACTAACTTCACACACACACACACACACACACACACACACACACACACACACACACACACACACACACACACACACACACACACACACACACACACACACACACACACACACACACACACACACACACACCTTTGCATCTGGAAGTACCCAACACTGTTAACTTGTTTTTATGGTGCTTAGCCTGATCTGCAATGCCGAAATCCTTACCCTCCTGTTCCTGATGTTGATGAATATTGTGTGGTGTGTGTGCTACAAAACTTCTTAAAATAACAAGAGGTCAGTTTGTCAGTTTCCCTCTTAAAAACAAAAGATGCGTAATAAACCTAACCTGATTGCTAGAAAGATTGGTCAGAAGTTATAATTTCCCACTTTGTATCTAGTGCAGGTTTTCCCCTGAATTGTTCTTCTGAGTGTTTTGGCTAATCCTTTTTTGAATGTTTCCATAGATTGTGCTTCAATGACCTCTTGGCTGTTGTTCCATTCTATAATTGCTCTTACTGCTAGGAAGCTTTTCCTTGCATTTAATCTCTCAGCAGCCATTCTGATTAGATTTAATTTAACCTTTCTGCTTGTTCTTCCTGAGAATTGCATGCTAGTGAAGCTTCTGAGCTTTTCTTAGTGGTTGGTACTGAGAGATGGATGGCTGATGAGTCACTATTGGCTAGAAAGTGTCTGCATGTAGGTCTCTTGGTTGGCAATAGGTGATTATTCATAAGGCTGCTGATTGGCAGTAGGTACTAAAACCACCAGTAAATAATCTTCACATTGCAGTCATTCCAGGATCTACTGGTAGAGGAGACTTAGTCTATTTTAGTACCAAGAGAGTTGATGTGATTCCTGAATTGCAGCTGTAGTTCATATGAAGCTGAGTGACCTTGACCAACAGTCTAATCATGGGTGGTTTTTCATGCTGTAAGCATATAAGCTATCTTTGTGACAGGGTGCAGGGTCACTACTGAGTCATCAGCACACACAAAGAAACACTGTCTTTCCTTTCCCCTCTACTGAACACCCATGGAAAAGGGAAAGGCATATGAACTGCTGCTGGAGGGACCGGAGGAGGAGCATGTATGTAGGGAGGGCTTTGAAGGCTGGGTTGATGCCTGGGCTTGCAGAAGTTTGTTCATTCTTTGGACTAGGTTGTTTGGTTTGTATTTATAAAGATTCCTTGATGCTGAATAGACTTTACTATTTGTGGCTGTTAAGTTTCTGCCCAATCATCCCAATTTATCTCTGTTTTACAAATCCTTAGCTTTGTGTATGAGTCCTATAGGAGATAGTTAGCAAATCTTAACATGTTACCTTCAGCACTGTAATCCTGCTTCAGTGTCAATTTGGAGGATATATGAGACACCACAACAGAAAGATGAATCAGTAAACAACCCTAGCTGTACACTTTACTCTAAAGTGATCTAAGAAACACAACGTGGGCAGAGGGTCCTGGTATGCCATGAGCTACTTAGTCTTGTGGCATTGACTACACTTCACTTTAACTGTCCAAGAAATGAGTAATCTTTTTTTCAGAGAGGAGGTCTGATGGCCACTACTTTGTTTTTGTATTTGAAAACTATCATTTAGTACACAAGGATTTGAAAAACTCCATAGACACTTGAAATATTGGTAAGAATGCGAAGAATTAACCAAGTTCAATATATATCACTGATGCTGATAATTTATTGGTGTTTGTATCATTGTTGTAGCCACGTTGGTCCAAGCATATTAGAGAGATGAGGTGGATGAGGTAATATATTTTAATGGACCAACTTCTGTTGGTGAAAGAGAAGCTTTGACCTGAAGAAGAGCTCTCTAGGCTCGAAATCTTCTTTCACCAAGGGAAGTTGGTCCATTAAAATATATTAGTTCACCCACCCTGTCTCTTTAATTCACTAGTGGTTTGTTTAAAAAGTGTAAACTATGTGAAACTTCCCTGCTCTGCCAGACAATCGGATCTTATTCTTGGGGTGGGACCAGAGACATTTCTTATGAAAAATATAATTAAGCTATATGCTACTGTCAAAATGAAGAAGGATATAATATTTTGCAACTAGGCTTATGCCATCTGACTTCAAGGTATACTGTTTTTCATAACAGATCTTGTTAGTCGGGTATATGGAACAGTAATTTGTGTGTTGCATTAAACTAAATCTGTTTTGCAACCATAATATTTCAAAATATTATCCTTCTTCATTTTGACAGTAGCATGTAGCTTAATTATATTTAGTTTGGAGGTCATGGAGGCTGCCAATGTGTCTTTTTAGTTCTGTTGCATTATAAACCTGTCCCCAGCAGCTTCTTCATATTAACACTTAATGTTATATCAGACCCAATTAGTGTGCTTGTGTCTGATACCATGGGAGTACTATATGACAGGACTTTCTGGCCAATGTCGTGGTATCATATCCTTAGTGTGCTATGTGGAATGCTATGGGTGGGGGAGAGAGAGAGACTACAGCTCGTAACATGGTGGTGCTGGCTGGTGTTCCCAGTGAATTCTTCGTGCCATTCCATATGATAGGGCAGCCCTCACCCTTCATCTGTCTGTGCTGTCGGGGAAGAGGAGGGAAAGATTCAATTTAACTAAAATAAGAGACCGACTGTGACCCATGTTGCCTGGAGGGGCCACACTGAGATTGCTTAATTAGTGCAAACCCCAAAGAATGGGGCAGACTATCCCCAAAACTGGTGGTTATTCTGATGATTTGGTTCACCAAGACAGCAACAAAACACCATCTACTATACTTCACTAGTTTCCCAGAAGCCAAAAACACAGCTCCCTTAAAGCAATCTAACCTGGGGCTCCCACCCAGACAGTCACTTAAATATGATGAGGATTACTGAAAATCTTGTTGAACATATATAAAGTTCTTTCAGTTCCAAGGTATGGGATACATTACCCACCAGGTCAATGAATATTTCAGATCTTACCTAAATAGATGCTTACAGCCAATTCTCCTTAACTAAACTAAGATTTATTTAAAAAGGGGAGAGAGAGAGGAGAGTATTGTGGTTAAAAGATCATTATTCATATATGTATGTATAAAGTTCTTGGGTCAGTTTCACATTAGAGATGGTGAGCTGCTGAGTTGCAAAAAGTTCTTTCACAATCAGTTCCCTAGGTTATAATCCAGTAGGCAAATCCATATGCAGAGTCTGTATAAATTCTTCCCTGAGAAGTAGCAGGGTAATCCAGACTGGCACTGGAGACCTCAGTCTTGTGACTCAAGCTTCCACTGACTAAGTTTAAGCAGATCTGAGATAACAGGATCAGGGCCTTGGCGTTCTTTTATAGATCTATGGCAAAACATTGATAGTCTCTTGACAGCAGGCATTCCTTAGGTGAAGAGCATTGTGGCTTTGAAGTAAAACCTCTATTTCCTACATATACACAGATAATAGTTGCATTCATCATCATAATGTAATTATCCATTAATTAGTTCCATAGATGGTTTACTACAAACTTCAATGATAATATTGCATCCAAGTTTCATCTAAATGTTAATATTCCTTTTGATCTCTGAATCAATAGCAGATAGTAACAGATGGGAACCGGCTGGTTACATAACATCTAAAAAGAGAGAGGTAAACACAAATACAGTTAGTATCTTCCAATTCTCTAAAAATACCAGTTTGCATTTCAAAGCTCTAGTCTATCTAACATGACTTTGTTAGGGCCATTCCTTATAACTATCTAACTACCACTTATATACTTTAAAATATGTCTTCAAAGGTTGAATTTGGGTCATTTAGTTTGCTAGTTGTTCAACCCTTTCTGTCTCAGTGTCACGCCTACCCCCTCCAAATGGTATGAAATCTGTGCCCTATATTAGTGGTTAGAATGCAGAAGTACTCAGATGGTTTGGAATGTAACCCTTTCCTAAGGACTGGAATTGTCTTCAGACAGGCCATAATACAAGCCGCAGGCTGGCTGCTGTCCATGCACAGCATACCCTGGCATTAGAATGATGTAGATTTTTCTGTTTTACAAGATTATTTAGTTCTTAAATTATTTTTATTTGTGTTGAAATTTTCCATGCGTTGTTTCTGACCAAAAAAAAAAAAAAAAAAAAAGAGAAAGGGAAGAGAGAGGGGAGACATTTGAGGAAGGAACTTTCGGAGGGGGATGTAATGCTAGAATTGGGGGAAGAAAATATACTTCTTTCATTCACCTAATTTTTTTTTTTCATTCTGCTCACCTGATGCTGATGGTCAGCCTACCCAAACCACTAAAACAGTTGGTAAACAAAGAAGACAGCTATATCAATAAACTACAAGCTGACCCATACAATTATCATAGTAGTCCTATGAGCCTTAGCAAACTGTGCTCTTATCTTTCTGGTAGCCTGTTGAAGTTACCGTCTTTAAATTCCTTTTTTGGTAGCTGAAATAACCTTTGAGCACTTAATTTCAGAATTTGACATGCAGGCACCTCTGTCTAGGTATTTATATGCTCCCATCACCATATAATAGTGTAACAGCTCTTGAGAACTTTTTAGAAGTCATTGATACTAAAGGTGGAAATGATCTGTTTGGACATCCAATTCACTCTGCTGCTGTCTGCAGAAGTTTTCTTTATTGTACATTTTCAGTTGTTTTCTCTAAATTAATCTAGTGACAGAGCTTCAGTTATCTACTCAAATATATTAGTATTTTTGTATTGCATCTGATGATCAAACCCAAGTATAGAATGACTAGGATTGCCTTTGAAGGACAGAAACAAAATAACATTAGAACCTTTTTCAGGATACCCGTTGCTGTTCATACGGATGTATTGAAACTGTGTGCCTGAGCTGTTGCTGCCCCAGTTCTGTAAGCTTTAGCTTATTAAGCAAATGTATAATTGTAGTGTGTCTAAAACACCTAAGAATTTCAATTAGAAAGAGAAAACTAGAAAGTTACAGCTTCTGAAACATTCAAATACTGTACTGTTGTATTCTGAATACCCTCTCTTTTCACTTAATTAGACTCCTTAAAGGGTGACTGTGGATGAAGAGGCAAGAACTTAACCAATCTATTGTTGATGGACTAATAGTTTGTCTAGTCCTTTTTGGGTTTTTTTAAGGTATCTAGAGCCCTACTAGCCTGCCCTCCCTATACATTAACATTTGTATTTATTGTGCTTTCCAGAGCGTTGTATAGAGAGCAAAAAAGTTCATCCACTCTACTTAAACGTTATTCCTGTAGGAATTTTATTTACCTACTATTGTTGCAAATAACACCTAGTATTACTGTAAAAACGTGTGTACTTTATGCATTTGACAGTACTTTATAGTTAGTTTCCCCTGTGAGGTCCATAACAAAGTAACAGAGGAGAGAAACTTCTTAAAAATAGGAAAATGTGATTAATACCACACAGGTCGATAGGGAGTAGAGAGGCAGGTGCAGTAATTAGCCAGTTTTTAAACCGAAATTGAACTTCAAATTTCTATTTAACTCTGAATCTATTATTGTTGCTTTTGCTCTGCAACTTTCAACTTATCATTGTGCTAGACACTATACAAACTCTGATTTAAAAAGACAACATGCTGTACATTTATTTCTCAATTATGCAATTTCCTGCACTTTGGCTAGGGGTGCGTTGTGTGTTGATTAGCATGATGACTGTTTTAGTAACAATGCAGCATGCAAATCTCTATACTGACTAGCTGAGGGCCTCAGAATTCAACGCATCCAAATTCTGATATCTCAACCCCATCTCGTCTCCTCTCTAAATTTTGATGTTAAATAAAATTTATATTTGACAAAGGAAGCACTCCTTTATACAGTTTGTATGGAATAGGATGAATAAACCTTGCTCCCCAACATCTTCCACTACTCCTCCCTTACAAATCTTGTGATTTTTTTTTTTTTTTTTTTTTTTTTTTTAAAGATGGGAAGTTGAAGCAGCCATGTTGTGGGCATGTGGATACAGAGGTCAGAGGGATATAAACAATGAGAGGATGGGTGGAGATGGAGAATACATTTCAGTATACTCTTTGAGTTGAGTAATAAGCATACCATACATGATCAAACTTTGAAAACTAACATTTTTGTATAATTAGTCCACTTTGATTGTTCCCTGGTAATCAGGAAACTCCCTCAAGTAGTCTTATACAACATATGCACTATTTGTGTTATTGAATGAGGAACTAGAAACAACTGGGAGTAGTTATTGGCATGAAGTCAGTGTTCCTTCCTCTTCTTCTCCCTCAAATTCGCTAAATGCCTCCAGTTGCTATCACCCTTTTTTCTTCACCCAGTTTCTAATGCCCTTGTCACTTCCCGTACCATTGCTGCAATATTCCACCACAACAAATAACTTCTTAGCGTATGCACAATGCACCTCAGGTGGCACATGACCAGGATTCATCATGGAATTTGGTCCATTGGTTGGATAATTAGCTTGCTTGGATACTGATGGGGAGAGTGATGTGAACACTTATCCATGCCCCCCAGCAAGGAACTCTTTCAGGCTAGCAAAGTACAGTGAAGCTTTTGTACTGGAAAAAACACAGCGTGTTAGAAAGTGGGTAAAGAAAAGGGTAGTGATAACCTTCTGGATCTCTTTCCTGCCTGCAAAGCCCTGCCGTATCATTTTGCATTTCATATCGTCCCTCCTTGATCACCATCGCCTGCGAGATGACTTATCTTCACCTGACCCTAGTTTCTGCTTCTCAATGGAAATTTTATAGCTGTGTGATACAGGAATAGGTGGACCATCTTGTGCATATTCTTGCTAGTGTATGAGTCCTGGTTCTATAGAAATTTTTTTTTACACAGGATTGTCTTAATAAATATTATAATTGTTTGTTTTATTTTAAAATTGAAAGGTATTGAAAAAGAGATCAGGTTCTCTTTATTTGTCTGTTATGATACATCTATAATGAAGTAAAATTAGGAGTAATTTGTTACAGGTTGGAACCTCTGGTGACTCAGAAAATTTTGAAAAATATTTTCTGTGCAGATACAAGTATGCTGATGTCATAGATTTTCTGTTTCTACATTTTTTTATTGTAATGTATTTTACATGGAAAAAAACCCTTCTTTTCTTGAGATAATTGGCTCCTGTGCTTATTTCTCACCAGGCACCGTATTGCTTTGTGATATCATGTATAGTTGCTGTGGAAATGATTAGGATGTGTCATATTTAACTAATTCCATTAAATGGAATTAATGTTCATGGGAGCTGATGCACTCAAACACTAAAGATCCTGTTCTCATGTAAATAATCTGTAATAAAAGGCATATGTTTACCTTGTTCCCTAGAAAATGGTAGAGCAGAGGCATTGTTTTAAATAGTATTTGTCAAAGGCTCTAGAAGATTAGACCTTTTAAAAATTCATCACATGCTACTGATTTGACAGGCATAGGTAAGTGCACCTTCTGATCAAGAAACATGTTATGCAAGAATATAGTTATTTTAAAATATCTTGATCAGAATAGAAAACATCTCTGAAAGAACAGCTGCTAAATCGTGTAATGGCAATTTTTCAAAATCTCCCCATTTAACTCTCCATAAATAGCACCAATGTTGACATGACATATGCTAATCTGAATCTGGAGTGATTTTTTTTACAGCTAAACTATAAACCCTGAAGAGCTGAGATTTTAACAGAAAGCCTGGTGTATTCTCTATAGCTGGTACAATGTAATTTATAGAAGTGAGAAGCTAAGCATCTTATTAAGCAAAAGTGTGTACAGGTTCTTCGTTGCAGCCTTGTCTACATGCGAAACTTGCACTCAGTTAACTAAAGTTGTGATTTTTAAACCATCTTAAACTCATGTAAAAAGCTGTGGCTACTCTAGAACTAAATCAAAATGTCAATTAATCAGTTTAACATAAACCAAAGTAAGCCACTCCTAAATTGAAATCAGAGTCCACTTGCTGTTGAATTTTCTTCTAGATAACCATTGTAGGTGGTGTGTGTGGTTTAATTCAAAAGTTTTAGTCTGGACACACAACATGGTTTTCAGTCTAAAAGCCTTGAAAAAATGTCAAAGATTTTAAGAAAACATTGAATATTTTTTTGCAGCTCGAGATGCTGATGAGAGAGAGAAGTGGATTCATGCTTTAGAGGAAACAATTCTCCGTCATACTCTTCAGCTTCAGGTAAGTTAACCTTCACTTTTGATCCTGAAGCTCTTTTTTATTTTCAGAATAACTAAATAAACTTACTGACCCAACTTCTGATATCAGATATTCCAGAGTAGTTTGTAAACAGCTGATTATCTGATGGTACAAGATACAGTACATAGTGATATATCAGCCCTGGTACCTGAGGTTACTGTTTGTATCCAGCTAAATTTAGGCAAGGCAAGGTCCCCTGACTTGTTACATTGTATCTTGAGTAGTTTATTGTATTAGTGTGATTTGTTGTTTATCTTCCTCCGAAATAATAATTTTCTTTTGGTTTTGAAAGAGGTAGGCTGGCTTTAAAATGAAGGTATTAGACTGGGTCTTGGGAAAATCTAGGCTCAGTTCCTGGCTTTGTGTGTGACCTTAAGCACGCTGCTTAATCTTTGCCTCCATTCTTTATCTGTACAATGGGGCTAATGCTTCATTTCTGTTTCGCTTTGTTGTGTCTACTAAGATGGTAAATTCTTTGGGCAGGGACTTTCTCTCACTATATTTGTACTGTGCCTAGCACAATGGCACCCAGGTCCCTTACTATGCCTCCTAAAGTGCATGTAAAACTTAATACAAATAAAAAATATTTTAAAGTAGTTTTAGACTGGGCCCCCTCAAATGTAGTATATACATCAGTGATTAGAGTGCCATTGTGCTAGGTACTAAGGACTTACTAAAAAACCTTAAATCTCAAGGGAGAAGGAGAAAATATTAAGATGACAATGATTGGGTGAGATGTGAGAGAGGGAAGGTGCTATGCAAATAGAAATAGATACAGTCTCTATCTGTAAGTGTTTATAGTCCAAGAAAATTAGAGGCATGTGGCAGGGCAGTGAAACACGAACAATATATATTCAATCTCTATCTCTTCTCCCCCCTTACTAAATTTAGGCGTCATTTTGTTGGCAGACTTCTTGTAAGGGTCAGAAGTAGTGGATATTGAGATCTGACTCTGATTAAACTACACTCCTGTTCTAAGTGCTCTTCAAATGAAAAAAAATTATGTAGATAAGTAAATGAAACTAATAAAAATTAACGATACATCATTATATTAAACATTCTAACAAGAAAGATTTATATATATTTGACTGTCAGGAAACAAGGAGCGATGTAGTATTTCCCATCCCCCCCGCCCCAGTGCAAGTATTGAAAGTGATATCTGTGTGGACTCTGTGGTCTGTTGTCAGCAGTCATCTTCTCAAAACCTTTTTTCCAATTTAAAATGCCATAAAACTGTACAGACTGCCCAGTGTAACACAATTTAGACTTCTTGATCAAAGAACTTCAGTGTTGTCAGCTCCATCTTTTAGCCTGAGTTGTTGAGCAAATATCAAGGTGATATGGAAATAATGTATACATACACCTTGCCTTTTTAAGCCTCTTTTTCTCTTCAGTTATAAATATAATTTTTCCCTCCTTTGAGTCTGGGAGAACTTGTTCCTCGCCAATGTATTGGAAGTAGTTCTCTAAACTACCCTCAAACATTTTGGTATTGGCATAGTAACAGCTGTGGGATTGCATATGAATTCTATAGGATTGAATCCTTAGATTTCAAATACTGATTTCAGCTGAGACTTTCATTGGAGTCTAAAGTTTCAGAGTATTATGCTCTAATAAATTTGTTAGTCTCTAAGGTGCCACAAGTCCTCCTGTTCTTCTTTTTATTGGAGTCTAAGGGAATTTGTGTCTAATTCCCTTTGACTTCACTGAAAAGCCTATCTTAAATATTTTTCTACATACTACCTCTGAGTCTAACCTTTAAGAAGGTGGCATTTTATTTCAACTGAAAACCAGAATGAGGGCTGCTGCTTTAAGAGGACTACTGGTTTTGATTGGTACCTGTATAAGTCAGTGAAGAAGAGGTTTTCTAAAGCTTTTGTTGAGATTTAAAGGTTTGTTAGATAATATTAGCTAGCTTGTTCTAAGCAACACCTCCTAAAACTGGTCAAGGGCAAGGCATGCTGTACTTTATCCAGCACTTCAACTGGACCAGTTTAGCACTTGCTAAAGTACAGTTTGCCTTTTCTTGACCAGAGTTTCAAGTCGTGTGTTTAAATTTGATCAAGGTAGCTACCAGATCTAACAAATCTTTACATCTTAATCTAGACAAAGCTCTTTGTGGTGTTATTGCAAAGCCCTGAGCCATGTCTAGTGTGTTGGGGGCTGTCCATACAGTCTATAACACATTTCTGGGTGATTTTTCCAAGACCTACCTACCTTGTTTGTGTTACAAAGTGTTACATGCACAATGCAAGGTTCCTCCATGCTTACCTCATGTATGGACAGTTGTATAAAAGTTCTATAGTAGTAAGAATTTGGGGGATGTGTGTGGGGCTTTCTGAGCCGCGGCGCTCTCTGAGAATTCTGATGCCGCCGCCCTACTGCCGCTACCCCATGGCGAGGACAGGGGGCGGGAACAGCCGGGAGACCCGGTAGCGAAGCAGCAGGCCGGGGGCGAAAGGAGGCCTAGGCCGTGTCGGCCCGTTGTGGGCAGACCAGGCCGGACTCTGTCAGTACGGTGCCCTGCAAGCCAGCGCTGCGGTGGAAAGCACGCAGATGGCACTTCTCGCTGTTACCCAGCCGTTGTGGTGTTACGGCAGGCGCGGTTGTACCGCTGGAGTCGGGCTCCCCTGACGTCTGAGCGCTGCCCTGCCGCCCTTGTGTCATCGCGTCACGAGGCTTCGCTGAAGCAGAGGCGGCGGCGGCGCGGGGCGCTTTGCACTCGCTCAGGCACCGGGCCGCCGCTGCAAGGGAGCAGGCGCCTGACTCAGCCTGGAGCCTTCTCAGCAGCGGCCCCCCGGATTCAGCCACTGCCCGCACAATCGCAGCAGGAGCCTGGAGGGAGCCGGATGTCACCGCACCTCTTGTGGGAGGGGGCCCTGCCCTCCGCCGGGGGGGGGGGGTGAGCGGCCAACTCCGCCCCCCCCCCCACCCCCCCCCACACACACACCGCCGCTCACTCGGGGGTGGGGGGAAGGCGTCTGACCCGCAGCCAATCGGGAGCCGCCTTGGTTCTGAGGCGAGCGCGAGCAGCGGGTCGCGGCGGCCGGGTCCTGTAGGGGCTGCTCCCCACCCCGCTCCCAGCGGGAGGCGGCGCTGCCGGGGGCCCAGCCGAGAAGTGACCCCCACCGCCCGCGGGGAGAATGGCCAGTGTGAGTACGGAGGCGGGGTATCGCGGGCGGGGGGCGACTCTGCACGCAGTCCCTCGTGCCCCCGCCGCAGGGTCTGCAGGTGCCGGACTCCTGGGTCCGCTCCGCCCCGCCGCCAGGTCCTTCCCCCCGTCGTGTGTCGCGGGGCGGGAGGCGGCCGCCAGGACCGGCTGGCGCTGCTCTTGTGGCCAGTCCACACGCGGAGCTAGCGAGTGGTGATTCCGCGAGGAGGAACTCAGGCCGGGAGCTCACAACAAGCGGCGAGCGCTGCTGGCCCCGCACGAAACGGGTATAAAACCGGGGTCCAGTGTTTCCTTCGCTCGAGGACTTCGCAGGACCGCCTGGGAAAATGACTCATTTGCTGCTCAACATTACGGGTTTCTTTGGCGGCGATCTGCATTTTAGGGGGCATTCTGTGAACTTAAAGGGTGTATGTCGTAGCAAGTGTTTGTTTACAAGGAATGCCTTCGCTTTAGTGAGCATCTAAAACTCTTTCGCTGTTAAAACTCTTTCGCTGTTTAATACGGTTGGATTTTCATTTTGCATTTCTTTGTTTGGACAATGGAAAATTGTTTCTCCTTTTCTACAGTTTGGCTTTCAAGCACTTGCAGAAGGGGGTTTATTTGCTGTAGAAGTATTTTAGTTGAAATTGCAATCAAAAGTGGAAATACTTTAGATTTTTTTTATAAAATTTATTTTTACAAACGTGTTTTTTGCCCTAAACAGTGTCCCTTTAAGTCTACATGACACTTCCTGTTCTAATCCTTTCTAAATCCAAATTTTAATTTACTTGCCTTAAAAAACAAACAAAACCCCTACTTAGTTTTGACCCAGGATTCTTCAATTTTGCCAGGCCAAAAGTGAACTTTGTGTGCAATGTTTGAAGAAAATCGGTCACCGTTATAGAGATCTGAAAAGTTAACACTAAAAGCTGGGTGTGAAAGGTTTATTGGTGGCACACACCTGCAAAAGGAAACAAGTAGAAGAAGACTGAAGAGACCGGGAAGTGTGTCTGAGGGCTTGTCTATACTTAAAATGCTACAGTGGCACAGCTGTGCCACTTCAGTGTAGACCAGTGATTCTCAAACTTTTGTACTGGGGACCCCTTTCACATAGCAAGCCACTGAGTGTGACCCCCCCCCTTATAAATTAAAAACACTTTTTTATATTGTTAACACCATTATAAATGCTGGAGGCAAAGCAGGGTTTGGGGTGGAGGCTGAGAGCTCGCGACCCCCCCCACATAACCTCACAACCTCCTGAGGGGTCCCGACCCCCAGTTTGAGAACCCCTGGTGTAGACACTACCTATGCGGATGGGAGGGGTTCTCTCATCAGCATAGATAATCCACCTCTGAGAGGCTATAGCTAGGTTGAGGGAAGAATTCTTCGGTCTACGTGGGGATTTAAATTGACATCACTACACTGCTCAGAGGTGTGAATTTTTCACATCGCTAAGTGCTGGTGTACACTGGGGGGGGCAGAATCGGTCCAAGGGCTGGTCCACACTAACCCCCCAGTTCGAACTAAATACGCAACTTCAGCTACATGAATAACGTAGCTGAAGTCGAAGTACCTTAGTTCGAACTTAAAGGTACTTACCAAAGGTCCACACGTGGCAGGCAGGCTTCCCCCGTCGACTCCGCCTACTCCTTACGGAGCAGGAGTATGGGCGTTGATGGCGAGCACTTCCGGGATCGATCCCAGAAGATTGATTGCTTACCGCTGAAGCCGGAGGTAAGTATAGACGTACCCAAAGATACGCAACTTCAGCTACGCGAATAGCGTAGCTGAAGTCGAAGTATCTTGGATCGAATTACCTGGGGTCCAGACGGTGCGGGATTGACGACCGCGGCTCCCCTGTCGACTGCGCTACTGCCGCTCGCTCTGGTGGAGTTCCGGAGTCGATGGTGAGCACGTTCGGGGATCAGTATATCGCGTCTTAACAAGACGTGATATATTGATCCCGGATAAATCGATTGCTACCCGCTGATACGGCGGGTAGTGAAGACGTACCCTGAGTGACGTAGTTATGCTAGCATAATTTGCTAGTGTAGAACTGGCCTGAACATAAGATTAAAGAACAACAGTACTTAATTTAAAAATTTTTCACCGTCCTTGGCATAATATGTTACTTAGGCACAAATTATGGGAATATTTTTTTCTCTAAAACTTTATGAAAAACAACATTTATATAAAAAGTTTTGTAAGCTCCTCCCTTCTATTTAACTTTTTTTTGCAACAAATTATTACTAATTGTCTGATACTTTACGATGGAATTTGTTCTGGTTTTTTATTGCTCAATTCTTCCCTATTTCAGGCTCTCTGTTTACCCTTTTAGTGGACCATAGCCAAATCTTGTCATTGTGTGTCCTCTTATTCTCCTTTTTTTAAATTAGTCCTAAAATCTCTAAATTTTAAAACTGAAGTCCATTCTCCTTGCCAGTCATTTGCACCTTTACACCTCTGATTTTTTTTATAATCTTACTAGAAATGTGTTTAGCACTTAACTATTTTTTTCTTACAGAGCTTTCTTGTATTGATGTTAAGCATTTTATGGCTGGGTTTTAGTTCTGTCCCACATTGAATGCCTATCCATAGGCCTTGCCAAATTTGATTTTTATTTTTCATCATTTTGACTGCTATTGATATTTATTTTTAAGCATTTAAAAATATTTATTTAAATTTTCACAATTGCCGGAAACTGGAGCGGTTCACACAATTATTTAATGACAGTAGATGTTGAGATTCAGAAAATTAAAGTTTTATAACCATTAACACAGTGTCAACATCAAATGTCAAAATATACAAAGTAAATATTTTTAAATCAAACTAAGTTCTCAAGCTGCATTTTTTGTTTCTTTGCCCATTTGTAAATTTTGATGGTGAAAAATATTTCTATTAATAATAATCATCATCAGTTTGTGTCTATAGTGAAATTGACATTTAGTGATTAAAAATCTAATCTCTCCAAGCCCACCTATTCATAGTTCAGATGCCCTTTACCAAGATTATAGATCACAATATTTGGAGGAAGTTCAGAGCTGAACCTTCCTCCTCTCATAAGGACTTGACAGCTGGGGGCTCCCTAGAACTTCCTGCCTCCATAATATCAGCTCAGAGTTCTCATGAGTACCCTACCATTTTTCCAATGCTCTTTGGGATCATAGTGAGCTTTTTTTAACCTTTAGTCTCTTACTCCTTCCCAGTACTTTGTTGCTGGCCAGAGTGGTATGCCCTCAGCTGTGTGGAGTCCCTATCACTACTACTTCCCCTGTTGCGCAGAGAAGGAATGGACAAGAAACAGACAACAGGGTCTTGATGTTGAAAAGCAGATCTGTCCCTTAGTCAGGCAAGGACTGGTGTGATCAAATAACTGGCAAGGCCCATCGAAGGACTAAATAGTCTTACTTCTCATCCCCAGAGCAGAGACCTGCAGCAAATGGGAAGGGTGTCAGGGCCTAAAGGAAAAAAGGCTGTTTAGTTTCCCTCTGCATCAGGTGAGAAGGAGAAATTGCAGCATGGTTGGGCTATGAGGAAGATAAGTCACAGGAAGAGAGTAAGAAACTTGTTTCTGGCATGTGGTGGACATGAGTGGTCTGAAGTCACCAGCCCAGCAGAATTCCACAAGAGATGTTTGATTCATAAATGCTTCAGTGGAACAAACAATCAGGAATTCTCCCTTGCTCAGAAACCAGGCATGTGGCTTCCTTACTCTCTTAAAGAAGCAGAGGTGTGGACTATGAGAATACACAGTATCAGACTGATGATTTAAAAAAAAGTCGCACTGAAACTGTCCAAACAAACATCAGAAGCTTATTCTTCTATTTTTCCCCAGGTTGGGGACATGGAAATAGCTGGAATAAACTTAAGTATTTTGGAAGGCCAAATGGAAGCACACATCCAATCAGTGTCTTCTCCCTCAGGCAGGTGCCAGTTCCTGTCATGTTACCACCTTCTCCCCTTAAGATGACTGGATGTTTTTCAGTCAGAGGAAGGGGAGTGACGAATACAATTCTTTCTTCTGCCAAATTTTGTTCCCATCTAGGCTCATATGGTCATTCTGGCCCTAAGCCTCAAATAGAGTGAGAAGCAGCACAATACAGTGTCACACATTCTCATCTCACCCAATACTGCACAAGAGCCATGATCAATTTTTCCCATCCATGTGTGGAATGAATTTTGTTGTGTACCAATATGGAGGTGATGTGTGGTGGGGGTGGGGCCTAGAGTTTTCGAAGTGTGCAAGGGGGCTCAGGTGCAGGGGATGAGGGCTCTGGGGTGGGATTGGGGATGAGGGGTTCAGGGTGTGGGAGGGGGCTCAGGCTGGGGCAGAGGGTTGGGCTACAGGGGGAGAGCGCTCCAGGTGCGGGCTCTGGGATGTGTCTGGGGATGAGGGGTTCAGGATGTGGGAGGGGGAGGAAGGTTAGGGTACGGGGGTTGAGGGCTCCGGCTGGGGGTGAGGCTCTGGGGCGGGGCCGGGGATGAGGATTTGGGGTCCAGGCTGCCCCAGGTCTGCCACGGGGACAGAGGACTCCCCCCGCCTTCTCTCCCTGCAGCAGCTCCGGAGGCTGGGGTAGAGGCGCTTCGCCCTGCCGCACCAGCTCTGGGGGCCGGGGGAGAGGCGCCTCACCCCGCCCGCCCCCTTTACCCGACTGTCAACTTCCAGGCCCACCTGGAGCCATGCACCTGAGTGCAGTGTGCATGCCTGCGTGGCTCTGCTAATTAAGTGTGAGGCCCTTGGTGGCCTCCTGCGCAGGCGTGCACCTTAAAGGCCATGATATGGATGATGGGACAGATCCCCATCCTTGTCAGGAAAGAGTTAAAGAGCTCTTCTGGGCAGAGTCAGCCTTAACCCCCTATGTACATGTAAGGCTTGTGAAGCCTGGAGAGGGGTGGGTCCTTAAAGGGAAGGATACCTGCTCAGTGCAGGACGGCGTTCTGAAGGAGCAGGACTGCATGCCAGAGCTCCCCAGCCCATGGAAGCAGGGGTAGCTGACTGGGGGAATGGCTAGAGAGCTTTGGCTGCCCAGGGCCTCTTAGAAGGGAGGAGGGCTGGTACTTCTTATTTTTTTCTCTAATTTCCCAAAAGCCTAGGACTCTGCTTTTGTGGTGTGGGGAAGGATGCTGACTTTGTTGTTTGGACTGCTTTAATCTTGTCCTCCACAAGGGGGTCGATGCCTGGAATAGTACAGCTGGAGAGCTGTGCCCCAGTTGCTGAGACAGGAGCAGCAGACACCCTCTCGCCAAGGGGTGCTAGAGAAGGATAGCCTACTGTAAAATGTCACTGAGTGCATTCATTGAAAGGTCCTTCAAAAAGAGTACAATAAGCAATGCTCCAGCTGAATAAGCAATGCTCTAAATTCTATGAATATATAAGAGGGAGCCATCTTTCATGCTATCCAAAGTGGATGTGGCACTGGCAACCCACGTCAAATACACTTATTCTTGAAGAAGGGTCTTCTTTCTCGAAGATGTCACAGATTGCAAATTAGGGACTGCCCTCAGAAGAAAGTACAAAGCCAGTTCAGTAACGTTCCAAGCCTCCTCAGCATCTACCTAATTCTTCAGGGCAGTCATTGTATGGACAGAGGAACTGAGAGGACTGTCAGTTTTCTAGTCTTTGGGGAATAGTTGAATTGACAAAATATCCATGTCCATTTCCTTCATAGCAATGCACTGATAGATGCCGTCAGAGAGCTTGCTCGGTGATGAAAGACAACACAGTATCTGGGAAGAACCTGTAAACTATGTATTTGGTCTGGAGATTCCGAGGCTATGCAGTACCTAGCTTCATTTAAAGCTAGCAGGTAGTGTTTGAAGAGTTGGAGAAAGGTAGTGGCAGACACCAAAAAAAGAAGCCAAATAACATGCCCTTCAGATTCCAAAAGGGATTTCTGGCATAGTTAGGCACTACTGTAATAAAAATTACTATTAGAACAAGAGGCTCCTTATGTCAGGGCTAGTTGAAAAGGTTCTCCAGAAGAGACTTCAGATCTTCATGAGCAAAAGCTAAGGAGGATATGGTAGAGGAGAGAGAGCATTCTTTGATTTGGCTGGTAAAAAAAAAAAACTAGATTCATTTTGGACTTCACTGGTGAAAGGGGAGCTAAATACAAGATGAGTATTCCAGTTGAAGTGAGAAGGATCGAAACAAATTAAACATAAATCATGAGGTAAACACTATTGAGTTGTATCTTGTGAGTTCTGGAGATAGCTCTATGTGCCTCTCCAGCTAATAGTGAAATAAGAAAAGTCCATTCCAGGAAATCGGACATCAGATTGCTGGGTGCAGTCACACACAGGATTGACCCTGTGTGTATGTAGTCTACTGTTGCCAATAGTGTTACAGCAGATTAGCCATTGGGAGCTAGCAGTGATGACTGTCATGCTGGCCAAAAAGGACATGACACATTTTTTGGAAATAATGCAAATGAACACAGTCATTTCTCAGTCAGATGCCCTTACGTAAACAGGGAACTGTGCATCTGGGTTTTTCCAAACTGAATTGATATTGATACTCTTTGATGCAAGGGATATTTGCATTAAACCATAAATGCTTTCCTTACCTCAAGGAATCTGGAAGCCGCCAGAATCTATTCCCATATATGGATATGCTTTAGATACTGGTGAAAAAGCGGGAGGCAGAAAGTTAACTGGAATCCTCCCATTCCCCAGGTTTTGCGGGACAGTGGTGGTATCTGATCTGCATGCCCACAATGACAGCACATACCATAGCAACTAAACTATTTACTAAAACTAAATGATGACGCAGACAAATGGATCTCAGATCATCCAGACATCAATATATTCCTAAAAGCTGTTATAAACTTGAAACCTCACTTTCAAAACTGTAAGCTCAGTTTCTCTGCAAGCCAAGATGCTCTCCCTAGAAGTCATGTCTGCAAACTAGTATCTTTGCTCAGACTGTCCATGGAACAAGACTGTAATTTTTCACAAGAACAAAGTGGTGCTTAGACTACTTGAAACCTTTCTTTCAAAAAGAACCCTCTTTTGCCTTCTAGCTAGTATAAGGGCATATCTACACTACAATTTTTGCCGACATAAATTATATTCTAAAGCTACCACAGTTGTGCATGTGCATACTTGGCTCCTTGCATTGGTGCTGCACGTACTCTCCCTGAGTGCTTGTTTTGCTGCACAGTGTGGTGCACTGTGGATAGGTACCCCATTGCACAACTCACCCCAAAAGTGCACTGGATGGTGAAGTTTTGGCAATGCATGATGGAGCAGAAATGAGTCAGACGGGGTGACTGGGACTGTGGGGTCAAGTTCCCATCATGCATCTTTCTCCACCCCATAATACCAGGTCTGCCCATAATTTTCAAACCTACTTTGAAAATCTTAAGAACCCACATGGGACTTGTTGCTGTCTGCCATCTCTCACAGAAGCATAGAGGCTGTGCAGCTCTGCACTATTGTCATGAGCTTTGCAAGCACAGGATGCATGATCCTCTGGTATTTGCAGAGCTATAAGAATTGCTGTGGGGAACAGGATGATTTCTTGGAGGCAGATTGCTGTGGGACATAGCGAGAACCAATTCAAGATGTTGGTGGTGTTCACGGAGCAGCTGCAGATGGTGGAGCACCGCTTCTGGGCCCAAGAAATGAGCACTGACTGATGGAGTCGCACTTTGATTCAGGCTTGGGATGATGAGCAGTAGGTGTAGAACTTTTGGCCACGTTCCTGGATTTGTGTGCCAAGCTGTCCCCAGCCCTCCAGCAAAAGGGACGCCAGAATGAGAGCTGCACTGATAGTGGAGAAGTGAGTGGTGATTAGACTGTGGAAACTTGCAATGCCGGATTGCTACAGGTCAGTGGTAAATCATTTTGGATTTTCCAAAAAATGGAAATTCCAAAATGATTTCCCGCTGACCGGTAACAATCCGGCATTGCAAGTTTCCACAGTGGGGACCGTTGTCATGCAGGTGTGCAGAGCCATTGTCTCGTGCTACACAGGACTATTACTCTTGGCAATGTGCAACACATAGTGAATGGATTTGCAACAGTGGAGTTCTCAAACTGCAGTGGAGTGATAGCACACACATGTTTAATTTGGCGCTAGGCCACCTTGCCACAGAGAATATCAACAGAAAGTGCTCATGGATCACCGGGGACACTTCATGGACATCAGTGTTGGCTGATCAGGGAAGATGCATTCTGCTTGCATCTTTAAGAAAACAGGACTGTTCAGAAAGTTGCAAGCAGGGACTTTCTTTCCCGGCCAGCAGATTACCAGTGGTGATGCTGAAATGCCAATCATGATTCTGGGTGACCCAGCCTACCACTTCGTCCCCTAGTTCATGAAGCTGTACAGCAAGCAGCCTCCTCGACAGCACCAAGAAAAGATTCAACTACTGGCTCAGCAGATGCGGAATGACAGTTGAATGTGCTTTTGGTAGATTGAAGGTGTGCTGGTGTTGTTCACTCACAAGATTGGATCTCTGTTGAAAAAAAAAATCCTAATAGCTATACCTGCTTGCTGTGTTCTGAATAAGATCTGTTAAGCAAAGAGGGAAAAGTTGCTGCAGGGGTGAGGGTAGAGGTGGAGCATCTGTCTGTGGAGTTAGAATAGCCAGACACAAGGGCTATCAAAAGAGCTCAGTGTGTATCTATATGGCTCCAGGAGGCATTGAAAGAGCACTTTAACAGTGAGAAACAGTAATGTGGTGTATTGTGCTCTATCTGACCTTGCTGTTTTGGGGCCTGTTAAGACTTGTGTGGTGCTTGGTATATGTCTATGAATATAACTCTGTCATTGATCCTAAGAGTTGTCACAGAGAACAATAACAAGTGGGTGCTTTCAGTACTGCTAGGCATTCTGCAGCATATGTTAGGAATTAATAAAGAGAGAATTTTACTGAGTAACAAAAACACTTAAAAAATTCTGTGCAAGTTAAAAGCAAATACATTAAAACCTTAATAAATTTATGGAACAGAGCTTAAAGAAGGAAAAAGAACATTCATGTCCATTTTAGCTACACCATTTTCCGCAGGCAGTGTTGTTTTAGCTGATATCTCACTCCTGAGGGTGACAAAGGCACAAGAGAGCACAGCTGCTGCTAATGGTCTGGAGGTGCCTTGGCCCGTATGCTGCTAGCCTGTTTACTACAGTGGTGCCTACTGAAGTTAGTGCCGACTGGCGTGGGAAAGTGTCCTGATGCAGTGGAAGAAGTTAGGCTGCCAACTCTAGAAACCTTTGGAAGAGGATTGCAGAGTATCTCCATGAAAGTTTCAAGTTTGGAGTGCCATTATTGTAATGGGAAAGAAATTTACACAGACCTGAGTTTCCTTTCCCTGCATCAGGCTCAACTGTGCTCAAGTCCTGTGACTAACTGGACTACAGTGGAGTCTCAAACAGATCCTGGCTTGCTGCATAGTTGGACCCTCCCTCTTCCCGTCCTCCCCCACTGGTCATATGTATCACCTCTTCCTCATTGTTGCTGTTCACGGCAGGGGCCTATGACTTGAGCCCTTTGAAGGTGACACATATGCGGTGGTGTGTGAGGTGATGATGGGGTCTCCTCCAAGTATGGCATGCAGCTCTTTGTAAAGCGGCAGGTCTGTGGCTTGGTACCGGATTGACTGTTGGCCTCCCTGAGCTTCTGATATGCCTGTTGCAGTTCCTTTGCTTTCAGGCACTGCTGCTGATCCTTGTTGTACCCCTTCTCTTCCATCCCTTGTGCAACCTGCTTGTAGGTGTCCACATTTCTCTGGATGGTCTGTAGCTATGCTTGCACAGCCTCTTCTCTCCACTAGGTTAGGAGATTCACCGTTTCCTGTCTACTCCAGGCCAGAGCACAACTGGAGCATGTAGCTGGCATGGTTAGCTGAGCAGTTGTGTATGACAATGGGGAGCTGCTGGGTATGCTTCCAAGCTGGACAATCAGGAAAAGGCATTTCAAAAATTCACAGGATTTTCAAGTGTGAGGGCTTTCAGTCTCCGTGTTCCCTGGGCCCTGGAGTTCACAATTGTGACCAGCACAGTCAGTGTCAGGCATTCTAGGACTGTGATTGCTGGAAGACTGTGTTTTATGGTCTACATAAGTAATATAGTGTCTACACTCATGTTGTGCCAACATCAGTGTGTTGACCATGGTTCATTGCCGCTCAGGGAGATGGTGTTACTGCGCTTCCATAATGGGGTGTTTACATCAGTGGGAGACAAATTTAAGTGTAGACACATGCACAACTAGGTCGATGCAAAGTGGCTTATGTTGACCTAACTTCGTAGTGTAGAACAGGCCAGTGTGATAACTTTTTTCCTCCCACCCTTACCCCCAAGGTTGTCCACTTAGAGGAGAGAGCTAGGCTTATGAATGATGTATGCTGGGACCTAATTAAGTATAGATTTGGAACAAAGTTGTGCAGGAAATTAAGACTCCCACTCATGGCCTGTTGCCCCAGGTATAAGGGCAAGAACCTAACATAATATATCATTGCTAGATGAATCATCAGTTGTATGGTAAAAACCTATTATAGGAGATTGACACTTCTTCTATAGCTAAGATTAAAACCAAGTTTCTGTTTAAAGCTTGATTCTTCTAAGTGCTCCGAATTGCACACTTGTACTTGGATTGTCTTGAAATTTGGTGTGTCACAGAGTAGCTTTAGTGATCCAAATTTAGGGTTATTCGAACAAGGGGTTCCTGAGATACAGCCCTCTGAAAACAGATTTTCTTTAAATTGACATTTTTTGCATTGCTTTTTTGCATACACCTGGTGATCAAACCATGGCTCTGATTCTGGCACAACTTTGTCACATGCTTGAGGGTTGCCTTTCAGACAGTGCATAGTGCCCATTAGCCCTTTTGGAGAGCAAAATTTGCGACGTTGTTAGCAAAAGTTTGCTTCTCCACTTAGGGTCATGCCTAAGGCCTGGTGTATGCTAGGATTTTACACTGGTATAACTATGACTCTCAGGGGTGTGAAAATTCCACTTGCCTGAGAGACTTGGTTATACCAATCCAACCCATCAGTGTAGACCGCTCTAGGTCCTCCCTTAGAATTTTTCCATTGACCTAGATTACAGCCTGTTAGAGAGGTGGATTACTTACGCCAATGGGAGAACCCTTCCTGTCAGCAAAGGTATTGGTCTGCACTGAAGTGCTACAGCCGCTCAGTTGTGCTGCTGTAATGTTTTAAGTGTAGAAAAGCTCTAAGATTCAAGCACCAAATATTATCCTGAGCAGGTGGAGAGAGAGAGAGAGAGGCGAGTTAAAATCTAATCCTGGTCAAAAATTTGAAATAAATTGCCATTTGCTACAATTAGCTTTTGTCACAGTTTTTCTATTTTGGGGATCTGAGTACAGAAGAAAAATCAGAAGGCACTGAAGCTTTTCAAAACTAAGAAAAAAATCTCTACACCTGCAAATTCTTGCTGGGAGAAGAGGGGGAATTAGGAAGCAGAACAGTGGGGAGGGGGGATAGAGGGAGAGGGGTTAAGGAGATGGGGATAATGGGGATGGGTGGAAGTGGAGGATTAGAGGATTTAGGGGACTATGGTGGGGTGAAGGAGTGGAGATTAGAAAGTGGGGGGGAAGGTAGTGTGAGACACTGGGAAGGGGGACATATAGGCAAGTGGCAGAGGGACTGGGGGAGAATAGGGGCAGGAATCCTGTCAACCTCACATTCTCCCCTTCCATGTGTGAACAAGGATCTGGGAGGGACCTCTGCCCAGCTGTGGGGGCTGAGCCCCCTCATGTGAGCTGTGGCATGGGGAGCTCTCCCCATCTACAGGGATCAGGAAATAGAGTTGAGGTCCATGCCCATTCATCCTTAACTCATTGTCTTTGAGCAATGTCCCATTACATCCATAAAACATACTCATGTTCTACCTTTGCACTGTACTGAACAGAAGCTACCTGCGCCCTCCCCTACACTCACTCAGCCTACTCCACAGAACGAACATCACACCTTTTTCTCCCTTATGCATACAGTGCCATCTAACACTATACAGTACACCTCTACCTTGATATAACGCTGTCCTTGGGAGCCAAAAAATCTTAACGCGTTATAGGTGAAACCGCATTATATGGAACTTGCTTTGATCCACCAGAGTGCACAGCCCTGCCGCCCTGGAGCACTGCTTTGCCGCGTTATATCCGAATTCGTGTTCTATCCGGGTAGAGGTGTACTTTCATTTATGTATCATTAAGCTTAACAGACCATTCTCATCGTCTACCTAACTGCTGACAGTCCTCATAGCAAGACGATCCTTGTGCCCCACTAGTGATACAGCCTACATAACATCAGTGTTCCCTCTAAACTGCACACCTGTGTGGCTGCACAAGGGGCCATCAAGGGCCACACCCTTGATTAGTACTGGTGCGTACATAGGCATAGCCAC
This sequence comes from Chrysemys picta bellii, assembly GCF_011386835.1. Taxonomy (NCBI): domain Eukaryota; kingdom Metazoa; phylum Chordata; order Testudines; family Emydidae; genus Chrysemys; species Chrysemys picta. The sequence goes on from NC_088798.1 coordinate 10,314,329, forward strand.
AAGTGGGCCTGGATGTTTAGGTAAATGGCAGTGAGGGGAGATGGGTGGAGAATGGGGGGTGGAGGGCAGCGGGGTGAGGTGGGAAATGGGTGGGTGGAGGGCAATGGGGTGAGGTGGGGGATGGTGATGCGCAGGCAGGACTGGCTCCCCCTCCAGCCCCGGAAGGAGCTTACTGCCTCCCCTCTCCACCTGGACCCTGGGGAGAGAGTCCTCTCTCCCAGTCCTGGGGCTGGGAGTCGGAATCCTTGGAAGTCAAGAGACTTTAGATCTTTCCCCAGCTCTCCCATTGAGTTTCTGTGTGGCCTTGAAAAGTCACCTCACCCCACACCGTGTCTCAGTTTCCCCATTTTCCAGATGGGAATAATGATATTGACCTTCCTCTGTAAAATACTTTGCGATTTATAAATGAAAAGCACTAAATATTGTTGGCTTTTAGATTTGTGTTTTAAAAGGAAATTACCAAAACTAGGAATAATGGGAATATTTTTGTGACTGTTTTTGTCTGATTTCCAGCGACAACAATTCCCTATTGTGGATTTGAACTTCCCCTAGCAGTGTTTGCAAAGCTTTTGTGGGCAGGACAGTGGTTTATCTAGGGGCCTGATCCTGAAAAGTATTACTCATGTAGCTGTTACTCATGTGAGTGGCCTCATGAAAAGAAGTGGCAGAAAGTGCTTTGTATTGTTAATACAAGAGGATGGTAGTAAGGGGAATTTTGAGTATTTTTAAAAATGTTGAGCCTTAGTGTCCTGATTTTAAAAGAAACATTTACTTTGATTTCTAATATGATGGTATTATATTTTACAGTCAGATGAGACCTTTACAGATGAAGTCCTGTCTGAACATGAAATATCTAAAGCATTTTGCATAAGAGAAGATTCTTCCTGTCCAAAATTCCCCTTCTCTTTCCAAACTACTCTCTGTGCTGTTGGCCTGACTTTCCTCCCCAGAGGTGGCTGCATTTCAGTGGTGTATTTATATGTCTCGTTTGTGAAGCATGTACTGATCCTTATGGAAGGAGGCTGTAGGAATGAATAGATAGGTACTGCAGATGTCACCTGAAGACAGATCTTCCCTAAGACCCAGCTAGGTTGTAGCAGTAGGACGTTGTGAGCTCTTAGTGGGATAAGGGCTGCCATGAAAGTATGGAGTGCACATCCGCATATTACCTCGATATTGGTGCTGCACATAACAATATTTATTCCGTGCATGGATGGAAAAAATTAGAGGGAACATTGCACAAGACAGCACTGAATTGAGAGATACTGGATATCTCAGAGCACGCACACGTACCTCTTTCCTTTGATCACACACACATAGGGGTCAGGGAGAGGGACTCGGGGACACAGCCCCTCCAGATCGCCTCATATCACAATCAAGTTCTGCCAAGCTGCTCCAATTAGTTCTTTCACCATTCAGTACAGATACAACTATGGCCTGTTCTACATTAGAAAATTAAGTTGGCTTAACTGTCGCTCAGGAGTGCTAAAATCCACATCCCTGAGAAGTGTAGTTAAGCTGATCTAACCCTTAGTGTAGACAACCACTTCTCCTCCTTTGCTATCCCAATCCACCCTTGTTTGAGGACTCTTTGAGCAGAGCTAGCTCAGGTTGCAAAGCTGGATTCATCTCTCTCTTCCACCCCCCCCCCCCAATGTAGAGAAGTTTTGGGGGGAAAAAAAGTATATAGTTTCCTTAATCGTAGGACTGGAAGGGACCTCGAGAGGTCTTCTAGTCCAGTCCCCTGCACTCAAGGCAGGACTAAGTATTATATATAGACCATCCCTGACAGGTGATTGTCTAACCTGCTCTTAAAAACTTGATGGAGATTCCATAACCTCCCTAGTCAATTTATCCCAGTGCTTAACTACACTTGCAGTTAGGAAGTTTTTCCTAATGTCCAGCCTAAACCTCCCTTGCTACATTTTAAGCCCATTGCTTTTCGTCCTATCCTCAGAGGTTAACAAGAACAATTTTTCTCCCTCCTTGTAATAACCTTTTATGTACTTAAAAACTGTTACGTCCCCCCTCAGTCTTCTCTTCTGCAAACTAAACTAACCCAATTTTTTCAATCTTTCCTCATAGATCATATTTTCTAGACCTTTAATCATTTTTGTTCTCCTCTGGGCTTTCTCCAGTTTGTCCACATCTTTCCTGAAATGTGGCAGAGTTGACTTTTTTTCTAATATTGTTACAGCTCTGCCTTTTGTTTGAAGTAGAAAAAATAAACACCTTCAAAGCTACAGTTTTTCTTTGTAAAGATGGTGTTTATACTTATTTTAAAATAACTTTCCATTTTATTCCCATGCTGTCTCCCCCCCAAGCTTTCTTTTCCATTAACTTTTAATTTTCTAGTGCACAACTAACTTTAAACAAAATAGTTTAAAATCATATGTACAATAGAACCTTAGAGTTACAAACACCGGAGTTGTGAACTGACCAGTCAACCACACATCTCATTTGGAACTGGAAGTATGCAGTCAGGCAACAGCAGAGTAAAAAAACCAAAACCAAACCAAATACAGTACAGTACTGTGATAAATGTAAATTACTTAAAAATAAAAAGGGAAAGCAGCATTTTTCTTCGGCATAGGAAAGTTTCAAAGCTGTATTAAGTCAATGTTTGATTGTAAACTTTTGAAAGAAGAGCCATAATGTTTTGTTCAGAGTTGCGAACAACCTCCATTCCCGAGGTGTTCATAACTCTGAAGTTATACTGTATTACGTTCTTGTGAAATTCCTTTCCAACATCTTGTTGGAATATTTCTGTGATAGTTTAAACAATGTTTGAGAAAGTGGTACTAAAAACTCGTATGCCCTTCAGCGTTCGTTCCATCCCACAAATATATACCCAGAATGCATGTTTCCATATCCCTATAATAGAGGGGCTTGGCAGGATTTAATTTTAATCTGTAATGGTTGGTAAATGTTGATTCCAGATGACACACCTGAAATGCACATGTTTAGAATTATTAATAATATTTGAAATTATTAATATGGGAAACCTCCAAACATGAAGTTCACCGTAAATTCCTTTATTAAATTCAAAGGCCTTATACAATTGTTTTAAACATGCCTAAAATAATGAGTAATTTACTACATCCAAACAGTAACAAAACATTTATAAGCATTTGATTGAGGTACTTACAAATGGTCTAAACTTAGGGGTGCTTAGACCCATGTTGGTTGGCTTCAGTGTGGTAAGGCAGGTATTGGCAATGAACCCTTTAAGACCGCGGTTCTCAGACTGTGGGTCGGGACCCCATTTTAATGGGATTGCCAGGGCTGGTTTAGACTTGCTGGGGCCCAGGGCCAAAGACCAAGCCCAAGGGCTTCAGCCCTGGGCAGCGGGGCTAGGGTTGCCTGGGGCTGAAGCCCTTGGGCTTCGGCTTTGGCCCCCGGCCTGGGGCAGTGGGGCTTTGGCTTGACACTCCTCCTCTCCCTCCCCCCCCCGCCTCCCAGGTGGCAGGCTTTGGGGCGGGCTCAGGCTTCGGTCCCCCCTCCTGGGGTCCTGTAGTATTTTTTGTTGACAGAAGGGGGTCATGGTGCGATGAAGTTTGAGAACCCTTGTAAGAGTTTACTTTTTTATACCTTTGAACAAACAAGTGATGTCATTGCCAAGTACTGACTTCAGCTAAAAAACAGTTTGAGACAATTCACCCTTATTTCCAATCTCCTTTCTTCCCAAGGCCTTTGCTCCCCTTCTTCTTTCTGTCCAACAGTTTTCTATTGCACATGGATTCATATGGACTTTTAACACTGGTGTGAGGGTCGGGAAGGGCCATGTTGGTTCATTTTAAGGCAGATTCTCTCTTATTTATAACAATCTGCAGTCACCCTTGGTGGTCAGAAGTCTTCTTTTTAAAAGCTTCTCTTACTGCATTAGTTCTTTAAACCAGACATCCTCTCTACTTCATTCCTTCTGGCCTTATAATTTATTATTTTCAAGGTGTTCTTTTACTTTCTAGTCAGGGCCTTTCTTTACAACACACACACACATTTTGTTAACAAAACCTAAGCTAAGTCTAATTCTTTAATTTCATACATTCATAATTTCATGCTACACCATGGGGGGGGGGGGGGAATCCGTTCACAGTTGCAATGCACCTGCAGGGATTGGGTGTCACCAGCAGCACGGGGAGCTCTCTGCAGCCCTGCTATCATGGGAGTGAGGGAGCAGGGCTGTGACAGCGGACCTGTAGATGGCTCCCTGTATGGCTGCTGGGCCAGTGACACCCAGTGCCTGGAAGCACAAGGTATGGGGGAGGCTGGATCATTCTGGCCTGGCAGAGCAGAGCCCCAGCCAAGGCTTCATGGAGGAGGATGAGCCCCAGGTTGTGGGGGAAGCCACGCCTCTGCTGAACAGTTTCTGATGGCTCCCACACTCCTGGCTGATGAGTGAGTGGGGCGGGTAACACCCAGTCCCTGCAGGCATTAGTTGTGAAGAAGGTTCCAGTTCTGGCAGGGCAGGGCAGAGCAGAAGACACCTGATCAGGACCGCGAGAAGTAGTCGTCATCCCCAGCTGCGGAGGAGGCTACCCTGCTGCTGAATGTCTAAGCAGGTCTGTCTATTTGTGTAATTTTAAGTAATTTTTCTACTTTCCCAAATAACTTCAAGTATAGTTTTAAAAGGCAAAAAGTCATGTTACATTTTTTACATCTCTTGGAGTCTGTTTTTAGGTACATCACATGGTCAATTCTTTTTCATAGATTCATAGGTTGTATGGCCAGAAGGGAAGAGGGTGATCATCTACTCTGCACACTCTTCATAACACAGGCCATAGGACTTTCCTGAATTAATTTCTAGTGCAGGGGTTCTCAAACTTCATTACACCAAGACCCCCTTCTGACAACAAAAATTACTATACAACCCCAGGAGGGTCATATAGAAGTCTGAGCCCGTCCAGGCCTCGCCACATTGAGTGTGTGTGTGGGGGGGTGGGGGGTGGGGGGGAGGCAAAGCCAAAGAGCTTCAGCCCCAGGTGGGGGATCTGTAACCTGAGCCCTGCCATCCAGGGCTGAAGCCCTTGGGCTTTGGCTTCAGCCCCGGGCGATGGGGCTCCAGCCCTGAACCCCAGTAAATCTAACGCCAGTCCTAGCGACCCCTTTAAAATGGGGTTGTGACCCACAGTTTGAGAACCGTTGAACTAGCGCATATCTTTTAGAAAGAAATCCAACCTTAATTTAAAAATTTCCAGTGATGGAGAATCCACCACAGCACTTGGTAAATTATTCCAATGGCTAATTACCATTACTTTAAATTTGCACCAGGTTTCCAATTTGAATTTGTCTAGCATCAACTTCCAGACACCAAATCTTGTGTTTTGGGGCAGGCGTAATGGAGATCAAAAGTTACTAGAGAATTAAGGAAAAGGACCCCATGTGTGATATATAAAAGTTCTAGGTTTCTTCTTTTTCAAGCATATTACTAGAAACTTGTGTGTATGTTGATATATGGAAAAGGACTACACAGAGTATCAGTACAATGAATATTAGAAAAATTTAATTTATTTCAGTTCACCCTGTGAATGTTAGGAAACATAACTGAAAGTTTATGAGGAATAATATTTTTTTAATGGAAGATTTCCACTTCTTTAAAACTAATTTATATATTGCAGTCCTATCATTTCCGCCATCTCCCTTTCTATATCTGGCAAATACTGTATGTTGCTTCCTTAAACTGAATTTAAATTACAATGTAATCAGTACTGGTTATTTGGGGGATGGGGAACGTATACACTTATTTTAACATCTTGCTCAACTGATATAAGGGTTTTAACTGAAAATCTGAATCAGCATATTTCTAAAGATCTAAAATATCTTGTGCTCCTTTTTTATTAAAAGACTTCATAATCTGAAAATGTATGTAAATGGAGAAACAAAGCCAGCATCTTAAAAAATCACATTGATAATGGTTGTAAATTCAGGTGACAAAAAATCTTTTTATATAGTATCTTGCAACTCTGGTAATTGTACTGAACTTTTTTGAAACATTCCATTGATTTTCATTTACTTATTTCTTTTGAAGCCTTATTTACACACAGAGAGAGGGAGAGACTTTCCTCTCCCCAGTTTATCCTCTGGTAGACAAATCAAGAAGCATTAAAATAATCCTGTCACTCAAGTCTGTCTTGTTTGTGTACTGTGTACTGCAAACATGGCCTGTCAACAACCAAATCTGAACCATTGAATTGTAATTTTAGTATCTTGTATAATAATCTTGCTGTGCAAATTACTGACCTTGACTTTATAACTTTCTAAACATCTTTCGCTCTTCCTTTAAAACAATCCCATCTAAATTTACCGTATTTCATGAACAAAGCAGTAGGTTTGTTTGCCAGATTATCAGACTGCATCTTAATTGCCCTTGAATAGACAAACCAAAAGCAGGTTAGTGGAATACTGCAGCTGTGTATGCATCTGTTTGTCTCTCCAAACCAACTCCTTATTATGCTTAGAAATAAAACCCTTTCTCTTTGCCAGCTAGATTCTATACTTGGTTTTATTATTTTTCCCCTGCTGCTGGTGAGTTGGTTTTCTTATAAAATTATTTTTGTGAATTTTAGTGTATATTTAAACATTTTAAGAAATATTACATAACATACAAAAATAAAACATATATAAATCGGATTTTTTTTTAAGCACTAAGAGCCTGGAACTTGGAAATGGCCTTTTATCCTAAAATCACCACTATAAATACCATGCCATTCACATATTAATATTTTGGTTTGTTACTGCAGTAAAAATTAGCAATTTTATGCAATATAAAGACTGTGTTTGCACAGTATTCTGTGTTGTGATGTTAATGATACAGCATCTTCACCAGAAGTCTTCTGTAGTTCAAGTAGGTTAGATATATAAAGTTTGTATCTGAGAGTGCTAGACCATTTGTAGCAGCTATGGTGTCACTGTCTGCTAGACAGTGTTCTCTTCCTTTAGCCATGGAGCACAATACTGTAAAAGCTGTGTTATCTGGCACTTTACCAATTGGAAAGCTCTAGAAACCGGCATTTCCCGGTGCCAGATCCGGGCGGCACTAAACTTGGCGACATGTCCCTGCTGCTCCTAGATGGAGAAACAGCCATGGGGGCTCCGTGCGCTGCCCCCACCCTGCCCCAAATGCTGGTTCCACAGCTCCCATTGGCCAGGGACTGTGGCCAATGGGAGCTGCGGGTGCGGCGCCTGTGTGTGTGGAGGCAGTGCGCAGAGCGGACTGGCCGCGCCTCCGCCCAGGCGCAGCAGGGACATATCACCGCTTGCATGTAGACTCCTAAGGTGAGCGCTGCCCAGATCCAGCATCCTGAAACTCCTCCCGTGCCCCAAGCCCCAGCCCTGAGCTCCCTCCTGCACCCAATTTCCCTCCCTCCATTGGTAAGTATAACTCATAGTTAACCAGAATTTTTGACTAACCGACTCCCCCTATTCCCCCAGCATGCCGGATTACAAAGTTTTTACTATACTGATTTTTATGTAATTGTAGCTGTATATCAGATCACTATCACAAGTAAATCCCTCACCAAGAATTACTTGGTTTACTTAGTTGAGATCCTCTGTATACCTTGTTGTTACATCAGGGTGTTATGAGGATTTGGGTTTTTTTATTGGATCAATGATCAGTAAGTATTTCCCCCATTTTTTAGCCCTTGCTTCAAAATGCTGGTGTTTGAACTTGGCCAGTATGGATTATCTGGCTGGTGAATGCACTCATCTTACAAGCTGTACCATTTGGGTAGATCCTTGTGGGAACAGTGTGCAGGATCAGGGCCTCATTTTGTAGCTCAGTTCAAGACTTGGCAGGCAGATAAAAAATGATCTCTTGTAAAATCAGTATTTTAATTTTTTGTATTAGCATGAAAAAGTCTGTTCATGCACCATAACATATAATCAGTTTTGCAGATTCTAATATAAATGAGTCATTTTTACATTGCATATAATAGTATCCCCATCCTCTCTGAGGACACCAACAAAGTTTTTTATATGCTAGACCAATCTTCTGCAAAAAAAAGGAACCAGCCTGTGTTGACAAAACTAACAATGTGGGAGAGAATTACATAAAAATGTAGAATTTAGCTTTGGACATAAAATCCAAAAATATACTATAAATGCTTTTTTTGAGTGGCCTTGGTAAATTCAGACCCTTGGGAATGTACCAATGTTCCATGCTGTGCTGTTGAAGCATTCCCAAGAGTCTGAATGTGAAGAGATCAACTAAAAACCAACCAACCAACCAACGCCCCTCTCTGGTTACAGGTGAGTAACCTTTATTTATATTACACTATATACCCATTAGTAGTGCCCTACCAAATTCATCGTCCATTTTGGTCAATTTCATGGTCATAGGATTTTAAAAATCGTAAATTTCATGATTTCAGATATTTAAATCTGAAATTTCATGGTGGTGTAACTGTAGGGGTCTTGACTCAAAAGGGGACTGTTGGGGGAGGGTCACAAGGTTATTGTAGGGGGGTTGCAGTATTGCCATTCTTGCTTCTGTGCTGCTGCTGCTGGTGGCGGTGCTGCCTTCAGAACTGGGTGGCCAGAGAGTGGCAGCTGCTGGCCAGGAGCCCAGCTCTGAAGGCAGCAGCACCACTGCCAGCAGCAGTGCAGAAGTAAGGATGGCATATTATGATATTACCACCCTGACTTCTGCATTGCTGTCTTCAAAGCTGGGCCCTAGGCCAGCAGCCGCCACTCTCCAGTCACCCAGCTCTGAAGACAGCTGAAATGTATGGTATCGCCACCCTTACTTCTGCACTGCTGCTGGCAGGGTACTGCCTTCAGAGCTGGTCACCTGGCCAGCAGCTGCCACTCTCTGGCCACCCAGTTCTGAATGCAGCACAGAAGTAAGGGTGGCAATACCACAACCCTCCTAAAATAACCTTGCGACCCTCCCACAACTTCCTTTTGGGTCAGGACCCCCAGGTTGAAAAACGCTGATCTCCCCTGTGAAATCTGTATAGTACAGGGTAAAAGTACACAAAAAAACAGATTTCATGGGGGAGACCAGATTTCACAGTCCATGATGCATTATTCATGGCCGTGAATTTGGTAGGACCCTATTCATTAGAATTCAAAACTTGCAGATTATGTTACTGTTGTAACACTTGTCTGTCCTTCTGCCCCTTCCCTATCTCATTTTGTCACGTGTCACAGGTCATGAATGCTTTCTTATTGATCTATAAACTGTCACTTGCATTGATGATACTCTATAAATAATAGTTTGGGAGAGGCTTAATTTTCTACATTGGGTATGGTCAGGAATAACACCCTTCAGCCTCATCCGCTACTTAAAAAAAAAGAAACCCATGCTGTATAAACCTGCCATGTGCACAAAAAGGAGTACTCAACTTCACAAATCCATTTTCCTTTCCTATTAAAGATGTGGTGTTCCAGTCTGGAACACAGTTATTTTAACACAGACAGTTTCAGTTTAAGAAGGAAAAATATTAAATACAAACCCTATGTTAATTCAGCTTTATAGCGGAGAACTTAAAAGCACAAGTCAGAAAAATAAAAATCTTTACGTGTATGTATTGAGATTAGAACTTTTATATACTGTAATAGTTATACAAATTACTACACATTCTGAAGGAACTAATAACTGGACTTCCATCTATTTAAATTTCCCAGCTGCCCTACTGAAGTTCAAATCCTTTACAGGAGGGACCCTTTCTAATAGTGAGAGGTTAGTTCAGTATTCATGTTTGTTCATTCTTTGGCCACTTGTCTATGAATCAAGCTGGCTTTTGGTTGATGAAAATACTTCAGCTGTTACAAGGGCAGTGATCCAACAGCTGCGCTGGTTGACTGGCATAGTCAGTGTAATGGTATTTGGTAGTAGTCATTTGGCACTGAAACAAGAAAATTATTTCCTTTATACTTTTCTTTCAAATGAAATTGAAATGTCTACATGAAAAATAACTAATTTTAATAATCCTAATTAAATGTAGTAGTATGGGTTTATGGTAACTATACATGCACCAATGAAGACTACTGGCAATCTGTGGATGTCACAATGTTGTGCCCAGTTGTAATACAACAGGAAACCATCTTGTGGTTAAAATATTCTGGCATGTATCTAAGTACATGCAACATGATGTACAGAAATAAGCCAGCCTTTATTAACTACTAATCAGTTATGAATAAATATAATTAGTCAAGTAAATGGCTCAAAAACACTATTATAGATTTGATTTTTCTCTTTTTTTTTTTATTTTTTTTATGTAGGGTGTGGATTCAGGATTTGTTCCCAGTGTTCAGGATTTTGATAAGAAACTTACAGAGGCTGATGCTTATTTGCAGATCTTGATAGACCAATTGAAGGTATGTTGAACTAACACTTGTGTACCTAAAGAGATAGTGGATAATGTTAGGTGCTCTTTGGGTCTCCTCTGGAACTTGTCTTAGGCCCTGTTCTATGGGCAGCTGTGGTGGGGAATCGCCCATATTTCAGAACTACAATCCAGTGTCAGAGAAGACTTTCTTTGACACAGTAAAAGCAGAAGAGATGGAATGTATTAGTTAAGGCAGATGTGACCATATGAGAAGCCTGTCAAACGCTCAAGTATTTTTTATTTCTGGGGTTTGCCAATGACAAAGTTTTATCCTTTTCTTCTCTTTGCTCTCTGGGTCTACCATAGAAAAGTAAGTGTGTGTGTGTGTGTGTGTGTACACACACACACACACACACACACACACACACACACACACACACACACACACACACACTTACTTTTTGTAATCTTCTCTTTTAAAAAAAAAACAATGAAAATTCAGACTAAAAACTATGTTGAATTTGAGAACAGAATTCTGTGTTGAGATGAATGGAGATCTTGGAATCATGGATCACTCAAGTAAAATTGAGTTTGAAAATTAGAATAACTTTAAATGTATGCCTTCTTTTCAAAATGGGTTTTCTGTCAAATATTGAGAATCTGCTTTCTGTTATATTCAGTGAGTTAACTTTGGAGAATTGGCAGAGATGGTTTAAATAAATGAGTTTAAATTTGTAGTGGAATCCTTAAAATGATCATCCTGCCCTTGATATTTAATTTTTTTTTCCCTGAAGAGGAGTCCCGCCTGTGCTGTTGTTCCTGCACATAGTGCTTAACTGGGATTGCTGATAGCTGAGGAAATTTTGCTGCTGTATTTGTGTGAATCTGATATTTGACCATGGGTAAATTGCTCTGTAGGAGCAGCTAAAATGGAATACTTTTCTGCTCTGCTTATGTGTTTTGGAGTTAGGTGGGGGAGATGAGGAATGACAAGCTCATATATCCCACCACACTATTGAAAACAGCAGAAGATTATCCTTTGGCAGTTTCTGCCTACAACATTTTCCCCTGACCCAGCAGATTAAAACTGATTAAGACTGCTACAGTTATGTTCTGCTTCTCTTGCTGATATTATTGGGCAAGCACTGTGTGTGGGAGCATCAGCACAAATTTGGTCTTGTCGATGGGAAAGGAGTACGTGCACTAAGATGGAGTTGAGTGAGAGAGACATACAGAATAAAGAGCTTGGCCCATGGCCTAATGATTTAGGATACAGCTGAGCTTTGTCCCTTGCTCTCGTGTCAGCAGCGGTGAGGAAACCATCCCAGGCAGCACTCCTCTCTGGAGGAAAGGATATGCCTCACTGTGCTCTTCAGCGGTCACCTGAGACTGCATGAAGAAAAGATTGACAAATAGTGGAGAAAAAGAACAGTAGAAATAAGGGACAGGGAGAGACTTGCAGAAACTAAGGCATGGGGGTTTTGCAGAATGAGGTATCAGCATTCAAGGAAGGGGAAGTATGGCACCAGAGAAGAGGAAAGGATAGGAGAAGTGACTTGCTGAGTTTTAGAGAGGAGATGGCATTTGAGGTTTTCTTGTTCCATTGCAATATCTTATTCAATTTGGTAGCTGAAAGTAACTTAGAAAACTAAAGCACTAAAATTTTTCAGACCCTCCCCCCTGCTTCTCCAGTCGTCTTTTTTGGAAGGAAAAAGTGTGTGTGTGTGTGTGTGTGTGAGAGAGAGAATCTTTAATGTATGGTACAAAAACAACAAGGAGTCTGGTGGCACCTTAAAGACTAACAGTTAGTCTTTAAGGTGCCACCAGACTCCTTGTTGTTTTTGTAGATACAGACTAACACGGCTACCCCCTGATACTTAATGTATGGTAGTGGTACACAACATGCAGTCTGAGAGCCAAACATACATCAGTGGAGACATAAAATGCACCCTTTGTCCCTCTTAACACTCTCTCTGCACGGCAAGAACAAATCTGATCAACCTCTAGTTTTTATTGATGGTGAATTTAAATAAATAATTTTAACTCCTCTCTCAAGGGAGTTACAAATTCAAACTACTTTTTTACATTTAATTTGGACAAATTATGATTGTATGCAAATTAGGTGCAGCCCTTGGGCTTTTGATAAGATGATAGGATGGCTCCCAATGTCAAAGGTTGGACTCCTCAATATAAACTGGCTGCCTTTACGTCACTTTAATTAGTAGGAGCAGATCGATGCTTAAGGATCAAAAATTGTGGGGTCATGCAAATGTCCCAACTAATGAACAGGAAAGTTCAAAAACTAAAGCAGAATTGTCTGTCTGTAAGTGGAATCCTATTTGTGAAGTGTCATTGAGTCTTGAAATAGAACTCAGAGGTTTTTTCCTCCTTCGCATAAATCAAATTTGGGAGGTTTAATGGCCAAAATCCCTTTTTTTGGTCTGGCATGTCATCCTAGATTCTAAGGCCAGAAGGGACCATTGTGATTTAGTTTGACCTTCTATATAACACAGACCATCAAACATCTCCAAAATTAATTTCTAGAGTGTATCTTTTAGGGGAGAAAAAAGTAGCATATCCATGGGTCTCAGGTTTCAGAGGGGTAGCCGTGTTAGTCTCTATCAGTAAAAACAACGAGGAGTCCTTGTGGCACCTTAAAGACTAAGAAATTTATTTTGGCAATTTTGTGGGCTATAACCCACTTCATCAGATGCATGGAGTGGAAAATACAGTAAGCAGGTATAAATATACAGCACATGAAAAGATGGGAGTTGCCTTACCAAGTGGGGGCTCAGTGCTAACGGGGCCAATTCAACTAGGGTGGATGTGGCCCATTCTTAACAGTTGACAAGAAGTGTTGAATATCAACAGAGGGAAAATTACTTTCACAGATACCTATTTTCAATTGCTTACAACACCTACTTATTAAATGTGTCCTGCTTTCAAAATGTAATTTAGTGTATTTGTCTCAGCCAAGATGGTAATAAAATAACTTGTCAATGAAGTTTGTCCAGTGATTTTACCTGTTCTCAGCTTAATCCTGTATTTCATTTTTCTTTTGTATTAAAGATAAAAGTAAATGGGAGCTGACTTGTTTTGAACGGTGGAAAGTTTGAAATCATTATATAATGGTTTGCAATGGGACAGCTTCACAAGCACCAGCAATTATTAATACTAAGTCTATATCAGGATAGGACTCAGAATGCTTGATCAGGATTGAGGACTCCATTGTGCTAGGTTCTGTAGAGGCCTAGTGCTAAACAGGGTCCTTACTCCAACGATCTATCAGTCTCAGATAAGATAAAAGAACAGATAAGCCTGTTTGCTGGAGGTGTTCTGAACAATGCCTCTATTCTTAAATGGAAACTCACTCTTCCCATAAAACCTTACACCAGAGCAGCCTTCTTTGTCCAAAGAGTGCTGAATGGAACTCCCTATGTATCTCATCAACTCCACCTTTTTAATCAACTGCAGAACAATAACAGCATGGGAATCGAAAGACACAGCCTCAGGCTATGTCTTCATTAACAGCGTTAAAGAGCTGGCCGTGGCACTGCTTTAACGTAGCTGTGTAGTCGCGGCAACACTGGCACTTTACAGCGCTGAAACTTGCAGTGCTCAGGGGAATGTTTTTTCACACTCCTGAGCGAGAAAGTTACAGCGCTGTAAAGTGCCAGTGTAGACAAGCCCTCAGTAACTGAATCTGGGTGTTGCAGCGAAGCGTGGAATGTCAATGACAATGTCACCGTGTCACAAATACTCTAAAAGAAATATGAACTAGTTGTTGTTGTTGGGGGTCATATTGCTCGGGTTGTACAACTCTACCCCGATATAATGTGGTCCTATATAACGTGAATTCGGATATAACGAGGTAAAGCAGCGCTCCAGGGGATAGGGCTGCTTTACCTCGTTATATCCGAATTCCTGTTACTGCAAGCGGTTCCTCTGCGCCCGCCCGTTGCTTGCTGCGGCCCTCCCCGGAGCCCCTTCACCCCAGCGCACCTTCATTCTGCCTCCTCCAACAAGCGCGCCGCAGCTCCGCTTCTCCTCCCTCCCAGACTTGTCGCGCCAAACAGCTGATTGGCGTGGCAAGCCTGGGAGGGAGGAGAAGCGGAGCTGCGGCGCTCGTGGAAGGAGGTGGAGGTGGAGCGGAGGTAAGCTGGGGAAGGGGGGGCCGCAGCAAGTGGGGGGGGGAGAGGAACCGCTCCCCGCCCCAGCTCACCTCAGCGCCGCCACTGCCTCCTCCCAGGAGCGCGCGGCTCAGCTCCGCTTCTCCCCCTTCCCTCCCAAGCTTGCCACGCCAAACAGCTGATTGGCGCAGCAAGCCTGGGAGGGAGGGGGGAGATGCAGAGCTGTGGCGCGCTCGTGGGAGGAGATGGAATGGAGGTGAGCTGGAGCGGGGGGGCCCCGGGGAGGGCTGCGGCAAGTAACGGAGGGCGCAGAGGAACTGCTCCCTGCTCCAGCTCATCTCCCCCTCTTCCCCTGAGCGCGCCACCGCTCCGCTTCAGGCGCTTCCATCTATGCCAGAGGCGTTCGAGGCAGCAAAGTAGCTATTGTCCCTCCTGGTATTGCCATCCCCCACCGGGCGTGAATGGGCACTAGAGACGAGAGCAGCTATGACACTGAGGCCCCAGGTGCCATTGAAGGGAAAACTGGTGATGACGACACAGCACTGGTCGCCTCCCTCCCGGCACCGCTCTCCAGCACCAACCGGTACTGCTCCTCCATGGTCACCAAGGAGAGACTCCTCACAATCCGACTCTGAGGCAGAATCTTATACCTCCCACAGGAGGTAACACTGGTTCGACCGCTGATACCTGACAGCTGATAATGGGCCAAGGGTTCTCACCAATGGCTTGGCCAGCACAGTGGAAGATGCCAGGGCAGTGGCCTTTCCGGAATCCCTGGGCCTTCCATCCAGTCCAAGGCCTCAGTCGAGGAGATCTTACTGTGTTGTGTCAGAATTTAGAACTCCCCCACCACCTCCCTCGGTACAGATATCAGGACCCGGTACCAAGCCCAGCACCGAACTTCGGGACCCGGTACAGCAGGATTCTTCAGGTGCTGAAGGACAGGAACAGGACCCTATACCTGTGCTGACATCCTCCTCCTCCTCCTCCTCCACCTCTCCTGATGAGGTGGTAGTGGGGACTTCATTTGCGCCTGCTCAGGACGACTACAGTGCACACCAGGTGCTCCTCAGGAGAGTAGTCCAAAACCTGAAGATCCAGGTGGAGGAAATCTTGGTGGACATCTTGGCCTTTTCTGGGCCATCGCGAGTGGCTTTGCCTCTGAATGGTGCCATTCTGGAATCTGTTAAGGCCTTGAGGCAGACTCACTGGAAAGAGAGTGGAGAAAAAGTATTTTGTTCCCCCGAAGGGGTTTGAATACTTTTACATCCATCTTCCTCCAGGATCGCTGGTGGTGTCCGCGGTGAACGAACGAGAGAGGCAGGGACAGCAAGGACCTACCCCCAAGGCCAAGGAGCTGGATCTCTTTGGCAGAAAGATCTACTCCATGGTGGGGGCTCCAACCATGGCTTTGGCTGTGGTCATGAGGAGAAGGCCTTGGGCCTCCCATACCAAGTGCAGCAGACTATCCAAGACCTCCCTTTTGAGGGCATGTTTTTCTTTTCGGAGTAGACAGACTCTAAGCTCCACAGCTTAAAGGATTTGAGGACCACCTTAAGTCCCTAGGACTACACATCCCAGCCCTGTTGAGAAAGCACGTAAAACCCCAGCCATTGCCCCGTTTCTACCAGCCTCAGTCAAGGCCAGATTACAATAAGGAAGCGGGGTAGGAGCTATAAGAGGAGGCCTCCTGCCCAGTCCTTGTCAGCCCATGGGACTGGCCCTGCCAGACAATTGTCTGGGTCTAAGCAGGCCTTTTGAGGGTACACCCGAGGATGGCGTACCAGGACAGTGTCTGGATCCCACCGTTCCCAATTTTTTGTGGATTGGTTATTCCACTATTATTGGGCATAGGCCCATATCATCTCAGACCACTGAGTGCCACACACAGTAGGATTCAGATACGCCCTACAGTTCGGTTCTCCCCTCCCCCCCTTCCACCCTCCCTTCCTCCCTCTGTCCCTCATCAGGGACCCTTCTCATGAGCAACTTCTAATCCAGGAAGTGCGAATGCTTCTGCAAGTGGGAGCAGTAGAGGAGGTTCCTTCGGAGCTAAGGGCAGGGCATTTTACTCCTGTTATTTCCTAATCCTGAAGGCCAACGGCAGTCTCAAACCCATCCTGGACCTGCAAAACCTCAGCAGTTCCATGAAGAAGCTGAAGTTCTGCATGGTCTCCTTGGCTTCCATTATCCCTTCTGTGGACATCCCTTCTGTGGATCCAGGAGACTGGTATGCCACTCTCCTATTTCAGTCTTCCAAGGCCACAGAAGATTCCTCTAAATTGTTGTGAACCAGGTACATTACCAGTTCGCTGTGCTTCCATTCAGCCTATCAGTAGCCCCTCAGGTTTTCACAAAGTGCATGGCAGTTGTCTTGGCTTTACTAAGGAAACAAAGCATTCAGGTACTGTATATACTTACCTTGATGCCTGGCTGATCATAGGTCAGACCATGGCCTATGTGGAGGCAGACATACAGCTAATACTGTCAACCTTCCAGAAATTAGGGCCTGTTGATAAACATGCAGAAATAAATGCTCTTCCCTGTCCAAAGGATAGAGTTCATTGAAGAGCCTTCCTTCACGTGCTGATATGGTGAAACACGCAAGATTGCGACTCGGACCTCTTTAGGCCTGGCTAGCATCAGTGTACTGACCAGGCCGGGACTGCTTGGACATGGTAGTCACACTTCCCTCTTCAGTGATCACCACCCTCCTATGGTGGCTGGATCCAGAGACTGTATGTGCAGGTGTCCCACTCTTGAAACCACAGCCATCAATGTCTCCAGTCACCGAGGATCTCGGATATTAGGGCCTTTATTTCAGAACCCCCATACACAGTCTTCTTCAAGAACAAGATCCAGGTGCACTCTCATTCAGCCGCATTCGTGACAGAGGTTCTTGTGATGGGTTCGGTCACAGAGATCCCCTTGGGACTTTCACCTGATATGTTGAAATTACCTCTGAACCCATTTTCCTTGTTAGCTTGGGACTTCCAGAACCCTGTCTTGTTGAGCCAGAGACACTAGCCTGCTGCAACGCAGACCCAGGGTCTGGTCCACGCCCCCAAAGCTGCAGATTTGGGTAACGTGCTGAGCTGTTTTCAGTTATCTCCAGCACCCAAACACCCATTTCCCAATGGGATCCAAACCCCAAATAAATCTGTTTTACTCTGTATAAAGCTTATACAGAGTAAATTCAATAAATTGTCCACCCTCTATAACACTAATAGATATGCACAGCTGTTTGCCCCCGCAGGTATTAATCACATACGTTGGGTTTATTAATAAAAAAGTGATTTTTATTAAACATAAAAAGTAGGATTTATGTGGTTTCAAGTAATAGAACAGAAAGCTGATCCCTCACTCACAGATCTTGGGAGACAGACCTGTCCTCGCTTAAAGACAACCTCCCAACCTGAAGCACATACTCACCAGCAACCACACATCACTGAACAAAACCACTAACCCAGGAACCTATCCTTGTAACCAAGCCCGATGCCAACTCTGTCCACATATCTATTCAAGTGACATCATCATAGGACCTAATCACATCAGCCACACCATCAGGGGCTCGTTCACCTGCACATCTACCAATGTGATATATGCCATCATGTGCCAGCAATGCCCCTCTGCCATGTACATTGGCCAAACCGGACAGTCTCTACGCAAAAGAATTAATGGACACAAATCTGACATCAGGAATCATAACACTCTAAAACCAGTAGGAGAACACTTTAACCTGTCTGGCCATTCAATGACAGACCTGCGGGTGGCAATTTTGCAACAGAAAAGCTTCAAAAACAGACTCCAATGAGAAACTGCTGAGCTGGAATTGATATGCAAACTAGATACAGTCAACTTAGGCTTGAATAGGGACTGGGAATGGCTGAGCCATTACAAACATTGAATCTATCTCCCCTTGTAAGTATTCTCACACTTCTTATCAAACTGTCTGTACTGGGCTATCTTGATCATCACTTCAGAAGTTTTTTTCTCTTACTTAATTGGCCTCTCAGAGTTGGTAAGATAACTCCCACCTTTTCATGCTGTGTGTGTATCTCCTCAATATATGTTCCATTCTATGCATCCGAAGAAGTGGGCTGTTGCCCACGAAAGCTTATGCTCGGATAAATTTGTTAGTCTCTAAGGTGCCACAAGTACTCCTGTTCTTTTTGCATAAAGCATATTTCATTTGCAGCATATTTACACTCATAAGCATATTTCCATAAAACATATGGAGTGCAGTGTCACAGTTCCCATCCAGGGTAGCTGTAGAGTGGCAACGTAGTCTTTGGTCCACACTTTTGCAACTCATTATGCCGTCACTCAGCGGGCCAGATTTGGCAGAGTGGTTCTACAGTCTGCTTGTCATTGAACTCCGAACCTTCCTCCTACATCTGCTTGAGAGTCACCTACATTGGAATGGACATGAGCAAGCACTCGAAGAAAAAAAAATTTTTTTTTTTTCCTTCTGTAACTGCTGTTCTTTGAGATGTGTTGCTCGTGTCCATTTCAAAACCCACCCTCTGGCCCCTCTGTAGGAGTTAGCCAGCAAGAAGAAGCTGAGGGGGCAGCGGGATGGTAGGATTTTATATGCTGGCACTATGAGGGTGCAACTCCAGAGGCACCAAAGCTGACCTGACAGATACCACTGAGGAAAACTTTACGCTGGTGGTGCGCATGGCATGCACACACCTATACTGGAATGAATATGAGCACCACCTCTCAAAGAACAACAGTTATGGAAGGTTAATAACTGTGTTTTGTTTGTAGTTTCAGCTTGTTTGACGTATGAAAAACCACACTTGCAGTATTTTCACAAATATGTTTTCTTTTAGCTATTTGATGAGAAGCTTCAGCACTGCATAGATGATGAACAGAGAAAAGCAAGTACACTTTATCTTATAGCTATTTAGGCCTTTCTTTTTGACATTTTTGATTTTATTTCCGTTTTCATTAATCTCATATAATTGTGAATCATGTTTTAATTCTGATTTTACTCTGCAGTTGATAAAATAAATTCTTGATCTGTCTTGTTTAGAACTTTTTGCAGGAGTTACATATTGTGAATAATTGGGGGAATATAACTTTATATAATAGGATGAGATTTTTATAACATTGGGATGTCACCTTTAAAGCTTTAAAACAAAGTTTCATTCTTTTAAGAAATGGTTCTAATACCTTTTTAGATACGTGGACAACACAGCATAATTTTAAAACTCCCAAATCTCCTCCGGCACAACTGTCATTGACGTATTTGAAGAAATTTTAGTATAAAATAACCAAATTTTGGTTTATTCATCAATGTTTGAAAGTCATAGGTTGAACAAGAATAGTGGAAAAGCATATAAGGAGCACACTGTTTTTTTTTAAGCAGTGCACATATTTGGAGCTCAGCCCTGCACATATTTGGAGCTCTCCATAGGCTGAGAGAAGACTTAGTCTGACTTGCCAGTCTTACATTTGATCACTCTGAGTATATCCTTTCTGGTCGTCTTCCACTTATTTCTCTTTCTCCTTTCTCTTTCTACCCAACCCACAACAAAAGGATTTTTTGTTCAGGGAGGGTTGTGTAAATGTGCAGTCTATAACATATTCACATGCTTTGGGGCTGTATGCTCCAGAATGCAATGTGTCATCCAGAGAGTACAAAACTTGAAACTTTCAGCCAGGCTGTAGCTCATTTCAAAAGCTGATGTATATACTTGCTCCCGTCCAGTGTCATTTTTGGGAGCATGGCAGTAGGTCAAAATGTCTCAAATTGCTATTTTTAAGAAAGACAAATGTTTTATCAAAGACTTTTTCTTGGGAGAGGCGGAAGGGAAAGAATGTTACGAAACAAAAAAATTAGCTTGTGAACTTTAATACCTGGAAATAGGGAATTAAAATTAAAGCTATTGCTCAATTATAACAACTGTTGCACTGTCACTGTAATGTTAAAATAGTTGGATTTGGGAATTTTTGTGTATTTTGTACCTATTTCTCCCAGTTTTCCCTTGTGTTTAAAAGCAAAGCTTATTCCTTTCAGTATTGTTGTTTGGGTACACTTTGCTTCCTCACATAATACTGTATTATGTAAAGGATGTGACTTTGTATTTGTTCCCCTTCATGTCTGATGGTCATAATGGCAGATTAACAATTTTATGCGTTGATCTTTGTGTCCACTTATTCTTGGCGGCACGTACAGATTTTAAAATGTTTGTTTGCTCAGTTCAAACCTGCTTGACTAGTCTCTGAACAAGCAACTGCAAGAACAGAACTGATTTTTTTGTTTGTTTATTTGTTTAACTAGAAAATTATTCCCTCAATTTTTACCTCTGTCCAGCTGCGCTCATGCAGCTCAGGAAATACATTAGCCTTCCTTGCGACAGTAAGAAGCACTT
This sequence comes from Chrysemys picta bellii, assembly GCF_011386835.1. Classification (NCBI taxonomy): domain Eukaryota; kingdom Metazoa; phylum Chordata; order Testudines; family Emydidae; genus Chrysemys; species Chrysemys picta. The sequence goes on from NC_088798.1 coordinate 10,335,116, forward strand.
GAGTCCCTTTTAATCCTTGGAGGCTTCTTCAAGGATTGTGTTACAGATAGAGGATGCATTTTCATATTTCATCTGAGCAAGGCATACATCAGTAGAACAGGAAGATTGATGATTTCAAAGAGTTTTTTTTTTTTTTTTTTTTTTAAACGTTGTATCCATAATGTTTTTACTACAGATTCCACTTCTTCCCCATTTAAAACAAAAAGCATCACTTTTTAAAAAATTGAACCTTCCTGTCCCTTTGGGCTAAAACAGGTAAGGAATTCTTTGGCGGCAGCAGCTTAATGCTTCTGTTTCCTTAGGGCTGGTCCACACTAACCCCCCACTTCGAACTAAGATACGCAACTTCAGCTACGTGAATAACGTAGCTGAAGCGAAGTATCTTAGTTCGAACTTACCGCAGGTCCACACGCAGCAGGCAGGCTCCTCCGTCGACTCCGCATACTCCTCTCGCAGAGCAGGAGTACCGGCATCGACGGCGAGCACTTCTGGGATCGATCTGGGATTGATTTATCGCGTCTAGACAAAATGCGATAAATCGATCCCAGAAGATCGATTGCTTACCGCCGAACCCGGAGGTAAGTATAGACGTACCCTTAGCTAAGGATTAAGCTTTTCACTATACTTTGGTTAAGCAGTTGTTCTACGGAGATATGGTTTGAGGGAAAGTTATGCAGCTGGAAATCCATTTCTACACTTTCTTTCCCACTAGGTCTTCATTAAAAATTCTAGCAGAAAGCCTGTTTGTTTTTTTCTTTCCGTGTTTTGTAGTATGATTCATAAATTTAAATGGGCCATCAGAAGACAGGTTTTCTTTTCAGTGGGAATCAAAGCAGAGTGAAAGTGTTTCAAGATGAGCTGTTTGAACTCAAGTTAGCTGCTGTGTTCCAGCAGACCAGAGTCAGGCTTTTTCTAGTATCCTGTAATTTCTTTTGAAACTCAATTCGGTGTTTACATGCAGGGCAGGATTGGAAATGTGAACCAGAACTAATTAGCTTTGAGCATTGTTTCAAGCATTGTTTAGTATTGCAAAGAGCCAGGAAATAATGACCTCCTAAACAATTGAGCACAACCTGTTTTTTCAGGTGGAAAAAGTCTGTTTCCGGTGCTACCAGGCAACCACTTCTTGATAATATGATAGGTAGTAGCTAGGATGCTTTTACAAATAGGTGGCAGATGATCATTGTTTCTTAAGACATTAAGCAGCCTACCTTAATAACCATTTGGAGACCTGACAGATACTGTATATAGAGTATTATATAACGTTAGATATTACAAAATACTGTTATTTAAATTATGAAACCTACATTTTAAAGAAAGTAAAATAAAAGTTAAGGAACATTTGTTAAATAGTTCAGAAAACATTTATTATTGTATACAGTGATACTGAAGAATGTTTGTATTTTAAATAATGTCTCGCTCTTACACAGCATTCTTCATCCATAGATCTTAAAAGTGCTTTAAATAGGTCAGTATGCATCGTTACCCCATTTTACACATGAAACACATCTGTTAATATAAATTAAAGCATTGTCATTTAGAAACTAGTGGTGAAATCCTGTCCTAGTTAAGTCACAAGGGTCAGGATTTCACCCTAGGGCACAATTGTGCTTTAGTTCTTCAATAATCCAACAATATCTAGCAACACTTGACTTATTCACCTATTGAAGAGTGGATGCAAGGTGTACATTTAAATTAGGGCTGTCAATTAATCGCAGTTAACTCACGCGATTAACTCAAAATTAATCACAATTAAAAACATTAATCATGATTAATCTCAGTTTTAATCACAGTTAGAATACCAATTGAATTTTATTAAATGTTTTGGATGTTTTTCTACATTTTCATATATATTGTATTCTGTGGTGTATCTGAAATCAATGTATATTATTTTTGATTATCATTTTTACAGTGCAAATATTTGTAAACAAAAGAACTAGTGTTTTTCAGTTCACCTCATACAAGTACTGTAGTGCAATCTTTGTCATGAAAGTGCAACTTACAAATTTTGTTTTGTTACATAACTGCACTCAAAAACAAAAGAATATAAAACTTCAGACCCTACAAGTCCACTCGGTCCTACTTCTTGTTCAGCCAATTGCTAAAACAAACAAGTTTGTTTACATTTACAGGAGATAATGCTGCCCTCTTCTTATTTACAATGTCACCAGAAAGTGAGAACAGGCATTTGCATGGTACTTTTGTAGCTGACATTGTAAGATATTTACGTGCCAGATATGCTAAATATTTGTATGCCCCTTCATGCTTCGGTCACCATTCCATAGGACTTGTTTCTATGCTGATGACACTTGTTTTAAAAAAAAATTGCGTTAATTAAATTTGTGACTGAACTCTTTGGGGGAGAATTGTATGTCTCCTGCTCTGTTTTACCCACATTCTGCCATATATTTCATGTTATAGCAGTCTCGGATGATGACCCCGCACACGTTGTTCATTTTAAGAACAATTTCACTGCAGATTTGACAAAACGCAAAGAAGGTACCAATGTGAGATTTCTAAAGATAGCTACAGCACTCGACCCAAGGTTTAAGAATCTAAAGTGCCTTCCACAATCTGAGAGGGATGAGGTGTGGCGCATGCTTTCAGAAGTCTTAAAAGAGCAACACTCCAATGCGGAAACTACAGAACCTGAAGTACCAAAAAAGAAAATCAGCCTTCTACTGGTGGCATCTGATTCAGATAATGAATATGAACATGTGTCGGTCTGCACTGCTTTGGATTGTTATCGAATGGAACCTGTCATCATCATGGACGCATATCCCCTGGAATGGTGGCTGAAACATGAAGGGACATATCAAATCTTTAGCACATTTGGAACATAAATATCTTGCGACACCAGCTACAACAGTGCCATGAGAATGCCTGTTCTTTCTTTCAGGTCACATTGTAAACAAGAAGTGGGCAGCATTATCTCTTGCAAATGTAAATTAATTTGTTTGGCTGAACAAGAAGTAGGACTGAGTGGACTTGAAGGCTCTAAAATTGTACATTGTTTTATTTTTGAATGCAGGTTTTTTTTACATAATTTTACATTTGTACCTTCAACTTTCATGATAAAGAGATTGCACTACTGTACTTGTATTAGGTGAATTGAAAAATACTGTTTTTTGTTTTTTTACAGTGCAAATACTTGTAATAAAAATAAATATAAAATGAACACTGGGCACTTCATACTGTGTTGTAGTTGAAATCGATGTATTTCAAAATGTAGAAAACATCCAATGTTTCAATAAATGGTACTCTGTTATTGTCTAACAGTATGATTAATCATGATTAATTGTGATTATTTTTTAATCGCGTGATTAATCGCAATTAAGTTTTTTTAATCGCTTGACAACCCTAATTTAAATATATCCTCCTAATTGTTAATTTAATGGAGAGTCTGAAAATAATTATTCTGGAAGGCTTCTTTAACTAATTTTGTCTGTTTCTTTGGTTAATCAGTAATCTACCAGTTCTTACAAGTAGCTACTGTAACTGAACCCTGAAATGGCAGTTACCTCTTCATTTTAGTTTCAGCTATTGTAGGTTCTGTCCCCAAAGCCTTTCCTTCTGTTGGTGAATTGTGATTTTACTGCTATGCTATAGATGTAAAGATTTTTTTTTTCTAATTGACTTTTTTGGTAGGGATTTATGGCAAATAGGAATGGTCTGAAGAGATTACAAATTACCATTATTTTGGGTTACAAAACAGTTGAAGCTACAATATCATGTTGTCTGGTTAAAAATAGATAACCTTTTAAAAACAAACAAGTCTTGAGAACTTTTTTTCTCTCTTACCCTAGGGTCTATCTTTTTCTCTTTAGAGTTTCAGACTTAAGGTATGTCTACACGGCTCATGTTACAGCGCGGCTGCGGCAGCGCTGTGACATGGGCAGTGTAGACACGCTTTGTTGCCGGGGGAGAGGTCTCCCAACGATAATAAAAATAAATAAATAAAAACTAACCCCAAATGAAGGGTGGTAGCTTTATCGCTGGGAGCATGGCTCCCAGTGATAAAGCGCAGTCTATACGCATGCTTTTCAGCGCAAAAACTTTTGTCGCTGAGGGGGGTGTTTTTTAATGCTCCTGAATGACTAAAGTTTTAGCGCTGAAAGTGGCAATTTAGACACAGTCTTAGACAAGTAAGGGTATTTATTCATATGATCCTAAGGAATGGAATTAATGCCCTTACTACAGCCTCTTTTTAGGGACTAAGAAGAGGGGTGTCCTAATAAACAGTACCTTCTATCTCTATATTCTTAAAATATAATCGATTCTAGTGTGTGTGTGTGTGTGTGTGTGTGTGTGGAGGGACAGCGGGGGAGGTGTGGGAGTGTAATGTAAAAGGGGTACTCGACTCCCTCCTGTGGTGGCTCGACCCACAGGTAGTATGTGCAGGGGTACCCTTCACCAGCCCTCAGCCATCCCTCTCGTTAGTGACAGACACGTCAGACTTGGGCTGGGGGGCACATTTGGGAGACCTCCAAATACAAGGCCTCTGGTTTCAGGCGGTTCTCGCTCTACACATCAATGTCAGAGAGCTGAGTGAAGTGTACCTGGCATGCCAGACTTTCAGAGCCCACCTAGCAGGGCGGTAAGTATCAGTCATGACAGACAACACCACGGCGATGTTTTATATCAACAAATGGGTGTGCACGTTCCTCTCCCATGCCAGGAAGCCCTCATGCTGTGGGATTTCTGTGTAGAGCACTCGATACACCTGCAAGCATTGTACCTCCCTGGAGTACTGAATGAGTTGGCGGACCGTCTCGGCAAGTCATTTCACAGCCACGAGTGGTCCCTTTTCCCGGACATAGTAAACTCAATCTTCCATCAGTGGGACTTTCCCCAGATAGATCTGTTCGCTACAAGATGCAACAGGAAGTGTCAGCAGTTTTGTTCCTTCCTCAGTCACAGCCCAGGCTCCATCACAGACACGTTCCTCCTTCCATGGGGAGGCAGTCTCCTATACACATTCCCACCTGTTCCTCTCATTCACACGGTGCTCCTAAAGCTTCGGAGGGAGCGAACTTTGGTGATATTGAAAGCTCTAGCCTGGCCCCACTAACACTGGTACACATGACTCCTGGAAATGTCTGTGGAAGCCCTAGTTACCCTGCTGCTCTTCCTGGATTTAATAACGGAGGATCACGGTTGTCTCCAACATCTGAACCTTGAGTTGCTCCACCTCACAGCGTGGAAGCTCCATGGCTGAACCCAGTGGAGCTTTTTTGCTCTGATCAAGTTAGACAAGTTCTCCTTGGCAGCAGGAAACCCTTTAGGAGAACTACCTACTTTGCCAAGTGGAAGAGATTTTCAATCTGGTCGGCGCAGCACCATTAGTCTCCGACGCTCGCCTTGGTGCCACTAATACTGGACTATCTTCTCCACCTGAAGCAACAGGAGCTGTCGATGTCATCAATAAGGGTGCACTTGGCTGCCATCTCCGCCTTCCATCCAGGCACAGAGGGACACTTGGCCTTTGCCAACCCGTTGGTCAGCCGTTTCCTTAAAGGTTTCAACAGGCTATACCCGCAGGTCCGACAGCCTGTCCCGGCTTGGGACCTCAATTCGATCCTATCCAGACTTACGGGGCCGCCATTTGAGCCCTTGGCGACATGCTCCCTGCTCGCACGCGCGCGCTCTCTCTCTCTCTCTCTCTTTTACAAGGTGGCATTTCTGGTAGCGATACCTTTAGCTGAGCTCAGGGCCTAACATCAGAGCTCCCTTACACTGTATTCTATAAGGACAAGGTTCAGTTCAGGCCTCATCTGGCTTTTCTCCCGAAGGCTGTCTCCCAATTTCACATCAACCAGAACATCTTCCTACCCTAAGTCGCACTCCAGGGCCAGGGAGCAAAGGCTTCACTCATTGGATGTCCGCAGAGTGCTAGCCTTCTACGTTGAGAGAACAAAACTGTTCCGAAAGTCCATCCAGTTATTCGTAGCAGTGGCCGACAGAATGAAAGATCTTCCTGTCTGCCCTCAACATATCTCATCATGGATCACGTCATGCATTCGGGAGTGCTACAACTTGGCAAAGGTACCCACTCCTTCGATCACTGTGCACTCCACCAGGGCTCAGGCCTCTTCAACGGCATTCCTGGCGCAGGTTCCCACCCAGGAAATTTGCAGAGCAGCAACGTGGTCCTCCATACACACATTCACCACGCACTATGCGATTACCCATCAAGCCAGAGACAATGTGGCCTTTGGAAGAGCGGTGCTCCAATCAGTGGACGACTCCGACCCCTCCTCCTGAACTTGGGCTTGTGGGTCACCTGATTGGAATTGACATGAACAAGCACTCGAAGAAGAAAAAACGGTTACTCACCTTCTCGTAACTGTTGTTCTTCGAGATGTGTTGTTCATGTCATTTCCAATACACACACTCGTACCCCTCTGTCGGAGTAGCTGGCAAGAAGGAACTGAGGGGGTGGTGGGTCGGCAGGGCCCTGTATTGGGTTCCATGAAGGTGTGACTCCAGGGGGCGCCCAGGCCGACCCTACGGACGCTGCTAAGGGAAAAATCGGAGTCTTGCGAGCTGCAAGTGACTCTTTAATGTGTCTTCTGCTGCTCTTTGCAGCACATGGTATTAAAACACTGTGTGATTTAGTTATTAACCAATTGTAGTTGATAAAATATTTTTTATTACAAATATTTGCACAATAAAAAATGAAAAAGTCAAAGCATGAAGGGGTATATGAATGTTTATCATGTCTGACACAATTACCTTGCTATGCCGGCTACTACAGTGTCATGCAAACGCCTGGTCTCACTTTCAGGTGACATAAATAAGAAGAGGGCAGTATTATCTCCCATAAATGTAAACTAGGGTTACCATATCTCGTAACTAAAAAAAGAGGACCCTCCACGGGACCTGGCCCCGCCCATTTCCCCACCCCTAGCCCCGCACCAACTCCGCCCCTTCCCCACCCTAACTCCGCCCCCTCCTCCCTCCCACTCCCAGCCAGGGGGAAAAGGCTGCCCCAGTGCTACCGGCTTCAGGGTTTGCCGGGCAGCCCCCAGACCCTGCGCCCCCAGCCGGCGCTTCCCCAGCGCAGCTGGAGCCCGGGAGGGGAAGCGCCCAGCTGGGGGCGCAGGGTCTGGAGGCTGCCCGGCAAACCGTGAAGCCGGTAGCGCTCAGGCTTTGGGCAGCCCCTATGCCTCCGGACCCTGCGCCCCCAGCCGGGCACTTCCCCTCCCGGGCTCCGGCAGCGCAGCGTCCGGAGGCACGGGGGCTGCCCGAAGCCGGTAGCGCTCGGGCAGCCCGGCTCTTAAACAGAGCCGAAGAGTCGGGGAGGAGCAGAGCTGCCATTTTCCCGGACATGTTCGGCTTTTTGGCAATTCCCCCCGGACGGGGGTTTGACTGCTGAAAAGCCGGACATGTCCGGGGAAAAAGAGGACGTATGGTAACCCTATGTAAACAAACTTGTTTGTCTTAATGATTGGCAGAACAAGAAGTAGGATTGGGTGGACTTGTAAGCTCTAAAGTTTTACATTGTTTTGTTTTTGAGTGTTATGTAAAAATAAAATAAAAAAAATTACATTTGTAAGTTGCACTTTCTTGATAGAGATTGCACCACACTACTTGTATGAGGTGAATTGAAAAATACTATTTCTTATCTTTTTTTACAGTGCAATATTTGTAATGAAAAATATAAAGTGAGCACTATACACTTTATATTCTGTGTTGTAATTGAAATCAGTATTTGAAAATGTAGAAAAACATACAAAAATATTTATAATAAATTTATATTGGTATTCTATTTAACATTGTGATTAAAACTGAGATTAATTGTGACTATTTTTTAATCTAGTTAATTTTTGTGTTAATCACTTGAGTTAACTGCGATTAATTGACAGCCCTAATGAATATATAGTACTATAGTAAATGAAACAATGAATCACACTCCTGTGGCTCTTTTGAGCAGTAACTCCTCACGTAAAGTCGTCCCGGTTAACGTTGTTTGATTATGTTGCTGATCAGTTAGGGAACATGCTCGTTTAAAGTTGCGCAATGCTCCCTTATCACGTTGTTTGGCAGCCGCCTGCTTTGTCCACTGCTTGCAGAAAGAGCAGCCCATTGCAGCTAGCTGGTGGGGGCTTGGAACCAGGGTGGACGAGCAGCCCCCCTATCAGCTCGCCACTCCCCTAAGTCCCCTGTGCAGCAGCTGCCCAGCAGGCTATCAATTGCCGGGCAGTTCAGCTGTCCCTCCCCCCACTGCCATGTGCTGCTCCTGCCCAGAGCCGTGGAGCTGCTCCCCAGAGCCTCCTGATTGCTGGGGGAGGGGGGGAGAAGAAGGGGGCTAATATCAGGGTGTCCCCGTCCCCCCTGCTCTTGCCACTGCTTACCCTATCTCCATAGAGCAGGGCATGGGACACGACAGGGCTCAGGACAGCCCAGAGGAAGCTTGCAGGCAGCATCTGCTGTCTCAACTTCCTGATAAAGGCAGTGTACTTAGAGTGGGGTCAGGGTACTTAAAGGGGAAATGCGACACACACACACACACACACACCCCACTCTCTCTTTCGTGTGTCTGCCATGCTGTCTCCTCTCCCTCCATTTGTGCTGCCTTGTAGAGTGTGAGGCTACATTAACAACAATGTGTTAACTCTTGAGGGCTCAGCTGAGTTCTAGTTCATCATTTAACAGTAAGGCATTCCCTGGGAAATATCCCACCCTCTGACTCCACCACCTCAACTAAGCTTCACAATCATTGCGGTGTGCAGTATTAAATTGTTTGTTTAAAACTTATACTGTGTATCCATATATATAACATGTCTTTTGTCTGGTGAAAATTTTTTTCCTGGAACTTAACCCTCCCCCCCCTTACATTAATTCTTATGGGGAAATTGGATTCGCTTAACATCGTTTCGCTTAAAGTCGCATTTTTCAGGAACATATCTACAACGTTAAGCGAGGAGTTACTGTAATGTTGATCGCTAATTTGGGTCCTGAACCACTGAGGTCTAAATATCACTGCGTTAAGCTATCATCTTACAGGCTTTCTTGCATTACAGCTGTAACTTATACCTATATCTTACCTTATACCTATGCTTTACTTGGAGCCAATCCCTATTCCTGTAGGCTACATAACGAGGCCCTTTCAGGTTAAAATTTTCAGTGTCATGTATTGAATAAATCTTGTCAGCTGAACATTAAGACTTGAGGAATTACTGTAGATGGTGGATGTGTAGTGCTTGGATAGCTCTCACCTGATCATGTTATTGTTTTAAGTCTTAATTTGATTTTCTCTTGTCCATTACAAATAATATGCATTTTTTCATACATGTCTACACATACAGAAGTTAACATATTTTGTTTAGTCCTTTGGGTATTTAAAACTTGTAGTGTTCTAGTCCAATACGTAATAAGGGTGCAACTAGGGGCTATAATTCTTGTTTTTACCTACATTATTAAAAATATTTATTTTGTTTTCACAGAAAATTGAAAATCTCAAAGAAACAACCAATGTAAGTTTTTGTTGTTGTTAACTTTTGCATCTATTATATGTAGACTTTACAGCGAAAAATCTTATATTTCATCCTGTTTAAATCTTTAAAGTTCTAAAAAGTATGACAGCAGAAAAAGAATTTGCTGCTTTACAGCTGTGCAGGAACCAGATTTTTTGTTTCATGGGGAGTTTCACAATTTTGAAACCTTACATTCCATTTCAGAATGGAAGAAAAAATTTTAAACATTTCCTGAAAACAAACATTTTGAAAATTTTTGTTTCAGGACATTTAAAGTTTGTTTCAGATTTTGACTTTGATATTTTTATAGTAAAACAAAAAAGAAAATATCACTTAGAAACAGAAAATTGAAATGGTCCATTAAAAAAAGGTTTAATTGAAAGAACAGAGTTTCCCAATGGAAGAACATTCCGTTAGAAAATGTCTGACCAGCACTAGTTATTTGTTAGCAAGTGTTTGTCTTTTTCTAAAAAGGCCCAGTAAGGGTCTTTCTGTATAACTTTCATGCCATTGAGAACCCACTTCTCCAGATCTTCTTTCTTGGGCTTTTTCATGTGGTCCTTTTGTGGTTTTCCTCCAACCTTGCTGACACTTCATTCAGAGATACCATTGTTAGGTTGTTTTCCTTCTTCCTGTTCTGTTGTTGTTGTTGTTGTTGTTGTTCTCTGTGGGTCTGTCCTTATCATTTCTCCGGTTTTCCTCTTGGACTTACCTCAGGTAAACTCAGCTATTCATAGTGATCTCGCATTGTGACTCTTCTGACACTCAAATGTACCTGTCTGTTCCTAACCTCTTCCCACTTTCTCTGGGTATCTCTTCCTGCTTGTCTCCTTATCAATATTCCCACCCTTTCTGATTTGTCAAGTTGTGGGGTTACCTTTGATTTCCTCCCTTTCCACTTCTCATATCATATCCAGGCTTTCACCAAATCTTGTTTCTGTTTCTATTAAAGTTTCTAACATCTGTCCCCCTCTCTCTATCCCTGCTGTTGAATCGCTGGTTCATCCCTTCCCCAGTCTCCCTGACTCTCCTTTGTTCAGTATACCCAAAGTTCAGCAGTTAAAATTGTGATCTGCTCCCTCCCCATATCCCCTTTGAGATCATGTCAAAATCCCCCCTCCACAGATCCATTCACTGGCTTATAAGTAAAGTTGATGTTTGAACTTTTATACTGCACACTCTCTCCCATCACTCCCCACTGCCAACCTTTACTGTTTCCCCACTTCCTTGCTCCTTTCATCATCTCCTCCCCTGTCTCACCTTCCTGCCATTTTAACATGCTGCTCCCTTCAATAGAGACAACAGCCCTGTTTTGTGTAAAAACTTATCACAGTCCTTCAAACCCACTTCTTTCACCTTGCTTTCCACCTTTGACTCCCTCTCTGGTACAGTCTGCTCCTCTCCTGTTCCTGTCTCTCAGAATTTCCGTAAAAATATCAGAACTTGCATGATTTGCTCATTATCTAGAATTTGCTCCTCCTTTCTCTTTTCCCTCCTCTCACCCTCTTAACTTAATCTTTTCTGTCTCCATAATTTAAGTTATGGCTTTGGAGTAGGGGTTATTTTGGTGGTGGTGGTGGTTTAACTGCATTGGTACGATATTTACATAGAGGCTTATTCATAAATTGTTTCTCTTGAAAGTTTTAAATTGGTTTCCCTTCCCTCTTGTTATATGTTGCTTGTATGGTTTCTTTTAACATGCCATATTGACAATTCTTTGCATGTTCTTTTGTAAACAGGAAGAGGAGAACAATAGATTGTGGCTCTACCAACCATGAGTGGCCCTTCTTAACTCCTTAGCCAAAACCTTTTAGTTAATGTTCATAATGATCAATACATTTTTGATAATAGCTTGTATTTTACAGCATTTGTGAGAGAAAGATATTAAATGTTTTATTTCCTCCTCCTAGAGTATGGTAGAATCAATAAAACACTGCATTGTGTTGCTGCAGATTGCTAAAGTAAGTATACTGCTATCTGTTCTGAACTTCAAATTGTAAGGTACTCTCACAATTGTGAAAACTTGTATTCTCTTTTTTACGTTTGCTTAAAATACAAGTCAACACTCTTTTGAAACAATTCTGGTTATATTTTAAAATATGCTTGTGATGAATTGGTTCATGGTGCTGTCTGATTTTAACTTTTGTTACTGTATTACAGAGTTCTGTAGGAAATAAATGTGTGTGCAGTTCATAGTCAAAACCAGACATTACTCTAGCCTTTGTGCTTTTTGACAATAAGTCATACTTATACAATTATAAACTGTTATTTGTTTTGAAGCTTTTAGATGCAACAGTTTCACTTCATAATAACTTGCAAATGTTCTTCGATATGTGGGTAAAGTTTATTATGTTGCAAGAAGAAAGCACTTCCTAAGTGTGAGCACTTGTAAGGTTTCTTGAGTAGATAAGCAAGAAAAGTCACCGTTGGCTATTGTGTCATAAAGTTTGCTTCCTGTTGTTTCTGAGTTGATTCTCAGAATGCATTAATAAAAGTAATAATGGCAATGTAGCCAGCAGATCAAGGAGGTACAACTAAGATGATCTTGTGGTGAGTTCAGATTTTTATGTCTGGTGAGAAGCAGGATGGCAGAAATGATGTTTTTTTACTTGTCTGACAGTGTTAGCTTATTCTCTGTCCCTGGTGAAGAACCTGATGGTTTATCCACTCAAAGTAACGCGATATAAATTATAAAATCAATAGCTAGAGTGTTATACCACAATAACTGTAATACTACCAGGATTGCTTCCAATAGGAACAGAGTGTGGTGACCTGCTGCAGCCCCAGGTCACTGACTGTCACTGATGTTGCTTTGAACCTGCTTCTGAGTTGCATGTAACCTGGGATACTTTTTCTTTGTCCTCCATACTTGCCTTGGGGTACAAGTGAACAGGACACCTCCTCCCAACCTATTAATTTCTTGAAAGGGTATTTTCAGGTAGTTTAGGCCCAAAATATAGGTTTTACAAAATCCAACCTTTTTAAATGCCACTCCACTTCTATATTAAAAGTATTACAGTGAAGAGGGCTTTCAGTTTGACTAATGCAATGTTATTAGTCATGCAGGGAGACCCAGAAAGTGAAATTAGCAATAAAAGTAAATGAAACTGACCACTCTACTTTGCACTTCAGACAGGTTGGACAAGAATGAAAACAGCATATTTGATTAAAGGGAAAATCAGATTGTATTTTTAAAAATCCCTTTTAATATCTAAATTCTGATTCAACAAGGTTCTTACAAGACCTTAATGTTTTATTAACACAGATAAGAAATTTAAAAGTTTTTTTGATTTCCAACCTCACATTGGGCCTTTTTGAAGTAGAAAATTATATTACTGTATATGAAAATAAAATACAGGAAATGCACTCTGGCTTTTCCACACCACTTTGGAAAGTGTTTGGTATGCCTCTTAAAACCCGTTTGAGTATTTAAAGTGTAATTTCTTAAAGTTGTAGTTTTTTGGGACTTACTTGCTCAGTTTAGATTATGTTCATTACAACACTGTCCAGTTTACTGTCTTACTTGCTGCTGGCATATAATACGCAGGCCCCTATTCTGCAAAGAGTTGAGCATGTGCATAAGTATTTGCAGGACTGAGGCCGTGGCAACCTAAGGACGCCAACTTGTAGTGGGGCTCTTGAATACTTTAAAGAAAGCATTAGCTGTATTCTAGATCAAAATTATTTTTAAAAAGTTTTCAAAGATAGTGCCCCTTCTGGGCTTAATCCTGTAGTGCCAAGTACATCCTGTGATGTGTTGATGCCATTGGGAATTGGGAGCACTTGGAACTTGGCAGGATCCGATCCCTCTGGATTTAGGGTCAGTTCAGGATTTATGTGAAATTCAGTATGCTCAACTGTCGTCTTAGTTAACTTTTTTCCCAAATCATTTTCAAGGATAATGTATGAACAGCTTTTATTTCTGTCCTAGAGGAGATAAAGCGAGAATGTCCTTAATTGCTAACCAGACAAATTACAGTCAGACTAATTTTAGGAAAACGGTTAAATTGGTAGGGGGGAAAATTGCATTAGCTGCCATGTTTATATGGAATAACAATATTTTACAAGTTGCAAAATGATCAAATTTATGTAACTTTGGTGTATTTAAAAATATTGTTACAGTTCAGATTGGATTTATAGTTGTTGTCTCAAAGGCTATGTAAAATTTGTTCCATGTAAACCTGGAGTTAGAAAAGCCTATTCCTTGGGGGTTTTATTTGTAGATTAAGTTTAGTCCAAATCTTGACTTCCCTGTTTCCTTATGAAGAAATGTAAGCTCTTAGTGTTAAGGTGTCGGTTGGAGAAACAGTGTTCCATGTCCCCTTCTGGACTTAAGTTTAAAAACTAAATATTGTGTGCTAAAATTGTTAAAGCATAATTTAAGGTAGTTTGCTATTGTCACATAGGTTCAGTACATACAAAATTTTATACCTGGTTTTCATCCCTGTGTAGCTGTACCATTGCTGACAACGGTGTAAGGTCTAGTGTAGACCATGCACAGGCATATTTAGTACCATGTCATCTAATCCTGTTCAGAGTTAGCTGACGACGTAATGAACATCTAAGCCTGGCTTATGCTATAATTTTCACTGTAAATAGCACAAGTGCAGCAGCACTGCTAAAATGGGCAATGTTTCCTAATGCAGATTCTCCCTAGGAGGCATTGAAACACAACCTTCTTCAAAGTCTGTCACAACTGACTGAATTGGCTCTTTGTCCCTGTTAAATATATAAAATTTCCAGATCTCTCTCATGACCAGGGTGGGTTATGGGGAAGGAGGACAAATATGGCCTATAATCTTCAACTGATACTGATAAAAACATTTGTTCTAGTAAGTGGTTTCTTGGCACTGGAAAAGCCTGAAGTAGTAGCACCCTTATCATGATTGGGGCTCTGTTGTTCTAAGTGCTATACAGGTATAGAGTTCGACACAGTTTGTGCCCCAATGAGCTTACAAATGTAATATTTGCCTTTACTGAATTGGACCAGTGTTCCCTCAAGTCCTTCCTTTAGCATCAGTAACTAAATCGGGGTAGGCAACCTATGGCACGTGTGCTGAAGGTGGCACGCTAGCCAGTTTTCAGTGGCACTCACACTGCCCAGGTCCTGGACACCGGTCTGGGGGGCTCTGCATTTTAATTTAATTTTAAATGAAGCTTCTTAGAAATTTTAAAAACCTTATTTACTTTACATAACAATAGTTTAGTTATATATTATAGACTTATCGAAAGAGACTTTCTAAAAACATTAAAATGTATTACTGGCACGCGAAACCTTAAATTAGAGTGAATAAATGAAGACTCGGCACACAACTTCTGAAAGGTTGCTGACCCCTGAACTAGATGGTGCTCACTTTAATTAAAAAAAAAAAAAAAGAGAGAGAGAGAGAATTACTGTAGATTTTGAGTTTTGCCAGCATGTACTCTTTTTTTACACTCATTTATGACTTTTATAAATCATTCAGAGGTAAGTTTTCTTTTAATGTTTGTTTGTTTTATACTGTTACGGACTCACAGATCGTGCCCACTCTTGGCTTCGTGCGGTCCGTGGGGGGTGCCCCTTTCAGTGCGACAGCCCTTCTCAGGGGTCCACTCTCTCTCAGGGTCAGGCCCCTCCACCTCCTGGAGTCGCACCTCTCTGAGCCTTAGCACGTCTGTCTCTGCCGTGGGCCCTCGCTCTGGACCCCCGGGGCCTCCACCCCAGAAGGGGTTAATGCCACCCTGTTCTCTAGACCGGAGTGACTCTCAGCCAGCATAAAACAGGAGGGTTTATTGAGAGTTGAACACAGCACAGGACACTCTCAGGGCCTCAGGCCTGGCCTCCCTCAGCCCAGCACGTCCCAGTCTCTCTGCATCCAGGTGGGCTCTGCCTGCTCCCCCTCTCCAGCCCAGAGCCCCCCTGCTCCCAGCTGGGCATCTGAGATCACCGGCCCCAGGCCCCGCCTATATCCATTGTCTTCTCTCCAGGTAAACAGGGTTGTAAACCGGGGCCTCTTCTCCTCGCTTCTGTCCTCTGGCTGGAACCGGCTGGTCTGGTCACTGGGTCCTCACTCTGCAGCCCATTGTCCGCCCACTGGCCAGAACCGGCTGCGTCTCCTCAGCTGGGCCTCCGGGTCGCCAGGTCACCGGTTGCTGGGGTATCCATCCTCCCGGCCATGGCCATCAGCTGGGTCCCCAAGTCCTCTCTCCGGTCGTCTGCAAAACACACTCCCTCTCCCCCTCACCTCGTTAAACCAGTAATACCCAGGGAAACTGAGTCCCACCCCCTCCGCATGCAAACCATTGAAACTCCACAGAAAACAAGAAAACCCCCCACTTTGTCACATCTACACAAACTGGAAAAAGTTAATTGAACATAGAGAAAATATCCTATTTCCCTACAAGTCCTCCCTCACCATTTTAATTCCTGCCTCCACCATCTTAAACGCCCTTCACATGTACATATAGTTTGTGGCTGCACAGTACTTCTGAATCCCTTTGGAAAGCTACATAGATCTTCTTTTCTTGAATTGGTTTAATTTCTGATGCAAACATTAGCAATGAGTCTGTTCATAGCACTGGGATTTTTGTACAACTGTAAATTTCATTGCATATTGAGGCTAGGTCCATTAATGACTATTAACCAAGATGGTCAGGGACACGACCCCATCCTTCCGGTGTCCCAAAACCTCTACCTGCCAGAAGATGGGACTGGATGATGGGATGGGATCACTCAATAATTGTCCTTCTCTGTGCATTCCCTCTGAAGCATCTGGCACTGGCTGCTGTTGAGAGACCGGTTACTGAACTAGATGGAGCATTGGTTTGACGGAGTATGGCCATTCTTATGTTCTTATCCTTTACTTAAAGCCAGTTTATGGCCTTGTGTCTGAACTGATAGCCCTGAAACTGCTTATTGATGTCACTATTATGCTTCCATTTAGTTCTCTAGTCTATAGACATTTGAGATTCCAGCATTATTCTCTTTCCAAAGCCACAGAGGCAAAATCTGGCTAATTTATTTTCGTAGAGTCATAGGCCAAGGCCAGAAAGGAGCCCTGTTATCATCTTCTCTGATCTCCTGTGTAGCACAGGCCATAGAATTCACCCAAAATAATTCCTAGAGCAGATCTTTTAGAAAAACATCCAATCTTGATTTAGAAATTGCCAGTGATGGAGAATCCACCATGACCCCCTGTAAATTGTTCCAGTGGTTAATTACTCTTAACCTCAAAAAAATATACAATTTACAGGGGGTCATGGTGGATTCTCCATCACTGGCAATTTCTAAATCAAGATTGGATGTTTTTCCCCTTATTTTTAATCTGAATTTGTCTAGCTTCAACTTCCAGCCACTTGATCGTGTTATACCTTTCTCTGCTAGATTGAAGAGCCCTCTGTATAAATAACAACTGAAATTGTCCCACTTTGGTCTTGCACATGTGTAATGGATCTACATATCTTGTGTTCTAGCAATGATATATAATATAACTACACTCGTATGAGGAAAGCAGATATTATGCTTTTACTAAACTAAGCATACCAGCTCTCAGTATCTAGACACTTTTTTTTAGACTCAGTAGTTAGACTTTTTCTTCGAGTAGTGTCGGTGTGGGTGCTTCACTTCAGGTATGCATGTGCCCCTGTGCCTTTGATTGCAGATTTTTTGGTAGCAGTGCCTGTTCTGCCCCAACATGCGCCCTACGTATCCTTGTGCCCTGTACCAAGGCTATATAGGGCTGCATGGGCGAACGGCCCTGAGTTCCTTCTCAACTTGTATATATCTATGAAGACAGCCTTCCTGGTGACTATCACTTCTACTTGAAGGGTTGGAGAGATGAGGGCTGTAGTGGCAGATCCTCTCTTTACTTTGTTATCCAAGAAGGTATTTTTATGACCTCATCCAAAGTCCTTACCGAAGATGTCCTCTGAATCATATCAAACAAACTATTCACCTTCCAGGTTTTTTCCTAAGCCGCATCAGTCTACACAAGAGTCTGCTTTTCATAGACTAGATGTTAAGAGGGTGTTAGCTTTTACTGGGACTGGACTTGGCCATTCACTAAGACCCCTAGACTCCTTGTTTCTATTGTAGTTAGGTACAAGGGAGCACCTGTCTCTACTCAGAGACTTCCTAAACCGATCTCTGTATGTATTATTGCCTGTTACGGTTTCACTGAGGTTACACCTCCCTTAAGATTGACTGCACACTACTAGATCACAGTCTATTTCAGTAGCTCTGCTCAGATGTTACTGTTGCTGAAACCTGCAGGGTTGTAATGGTTCTCTGTGCACACTTTTTCTGATTGCTGTGCCCTAATTCACACTGCAAGATCAGATGTGGCAGTAGGCATTGCATTTCTTTCTTCAATAATTGACTCTGTTCCAAAACTCCCACCTCCTTAAAGTATTACTGCTAGGGAATCACCTAAAGTGGAGCCACCCACAAGGACACTACTTGAAGGAGGAGAGGTTACTCACCTTGCCCAGTAACTGGAATTCTTAGAGATATGTATCCCTGTGGGTTCTCCACTACCCACCCTCCTCCCATGCTTTGGAGCTGCCTCTATGGACTTTGCGGTAGAGAAGGAACGGAGGGTGTCTTGACCACCCAGCCCTATATAGCCTCAGAACAGGGCATGAAGATGTGTAGGGCGCATGTGCGTACAGAATGGGCACTGCTATCAAAAATCTCCGATCAAAGGCACAAGGGCACATGCACATCAAAAGTGGAACACTGACAGGGACACACATCTCGAAGAACTGTCGAGCCTCATAGGATCTTTTCCCTTCCATTTAATGGTATTGGCTATGCTGTTTTATTGAGATGTAGATTATCCTATGTATTTTACTTCGTTATAAACATAATGTTAAGAGATGGCAACAGCAAACTGAACAATCTCTTGTGTCAAAGGAATGACTCATATTAACTGGGTGAGGTTTGTTTTTCTTTTTAAATTAAAACCCAATGGAAACTCATGGACCTTAATATCCCATCATTAAGTATGTAAAAACAGTATGTAAGAGATTGCCAAATGTCAGATATTGAAATCAAGGCACCCTATTACTTAATTATAAATAGCTCATGAAAAGTACAGTATTGTCACTTTAGCTATTTGAATGCTTTTTAAATGTGTAAATATAACTGCTGCCTTTTCTTGTATTTTTCTATATGATTTATAGCAGACCTTGTTTGCCAATTTAGCTCTTTTTGTTGTTCATAACTCTGACAACTGGAAATTTGGGGAAATATTCTGCAAATGCCTCTTTAGGTTTATAGTAAATAAAACTACGACTTACAATACATTAAAAAGTTAAAACTAAATTTAGCTGCTTGTGCTGGCTGATATTACAGTACTTATTGCTAGGAAATTTTGGTCAATCCTACCCACATACGGAGCAGAACTGCAAGCTACAATGGTGTTTGTTTGGCTGTTGTTAGTGTGATTCCCCTGATTGTGAGGACAGGATTTTTTTTTTTCCTGAGTCTCATGTTTATATTATAGACTTCGGCAAAAAGTTTCACCTGCGCTAGTAAGGGAAGCCATGCTAAAAGCCTGCTGGCAACTACTATGATGTATTGTACTTGTGATAGCTAAGATTTTCAAACGCTTCTAAATCCTAATTTCAAAAGTCACTTCAGGTTTTTAAAAACAGGTTGAACCATCCCTAAGAGAAACATACAATATGTATAATTGTCACAATACATAACTGATTAACTATAAAAGATTGATATGTTAATATTTTTAACATTTTTCCTTAAGGACCAAAGTAATGAGGAGAAGCACGCAGATGGACTTATAGTAAGTTTAAATCTAATCTGTTATCTCCCTTTATTTCTGCAGAACATGTGAACAGAGACCTGAATTTCCACTCATTTACAACAAACTTCCTTCTTTCTCTTATTCACTGCTTCAATTGTTTGTTTTTCTTTAATCTGTTGAAACTTTAGCTTCTGCAGTTGGCCATCCATCATTACCATTAGGAAAAATATTTTCCAGGTTTTCTACTTATCTTTTTAAGTGACTGTATTGTGAATGTATCCTTGTTTATTTTAACTTACTTAAATTAAAATCTGCATGTGAACTAGATGTAAGGGGAAATGGTTGGGATAGACATAAGCGTATTATGTTGAATCTGACATACTTTATAAATAGAGTACATTTTGTTGCCCACATGCTATAAGTGGGGTGGTGTTTTCGATACGGTATTTTGCATCTGACACACAGAAATGAAAAAAAGATTGTTATTAAGTCTGCTTCAGCCATCTCATTTTTAATATAACTTCTCTCCTTTATCTTTGTTTTCAGTCCTTCATGACTTCTATTTCCTCTTTCTCTGTTTGTCATTGTTTGAGTATGAATCACATCTGTATTGATAGGGGACTGGTTGCTCTAGAACTTAATTTCCTAAAAACTGGATGTTCTTTTCGTTACAATCGACAATGTAATTTCTGATCCCTTAGTCTGTTCCTTCCATGGATTCTGCACTTGATATAATGTGTATTTCTGTTCAACATGTAAAAATTATGTGCACAAGCTTGAGGCATCATGACAAAAGTTATGCTTCTAAGCAATAGGAATATTGCTGAACAGCATAATTCAACAAGAAAAGTTTAACATACCAGTCATAAGTAAGTAGCAAAGTATACATCATTCCACTCCACCTAGAGCCCCTCCCTTCAGCCATCCCCAAGAGCCTTATCAAATTGTAGTGTGTCCTGAAGGCTTAAAAACTCAATCTATTTAAGCCAAAGTGGGAAGTGAATTCCAGAGCCAAGGGACCCTCACAAAGAACACCCCATCTGCCATGGCATGACTTGGCATGGGGAGAGGCAATCTCTCAGGTAGACATCAACACAAGCTGTAGAACTTAAGCAGTTTTATATTTTTCTTCTTCTAAATGTAGCACTTTCAAAAACTGTAGAGACCAGCCCTTGTCAACATGCTTGAGATCTGGAAATGTGTTTATATATGAGCTCATCAGAACTGTGAACCTTTTTTGGAAACTTGATCTCATGACAATAAAGAGCAGATGCAGTCCAACAAAATGGGTTATTCTAATTGTGAAAGTAAATGTTTATCATGTAGATCTAGATCCGAAGGTGAAATTAGTTTTTCCTTTAAACTTTGAGAGTTTAGTGCTAGCAAAAGGTGCCGAATTGATTGCACAAGAGCTTGAGACTCCCCTCTACAGGTCCGGTGTAAAGCAAAGCAGGCTTGCTCACACTCCCTCTCCACTGTGGAGAGACCTTCTCTGGGGGTGAGAGGGTAGACCAGCTTTTATGCCCACTCAGTTTTTTGTGCATCTGAGGGTGCTAAAAGGGTGTCAGTTGTATAAAGTTTTTCTTACATGGACAAGTGTCTATTTGAACTTTGGAGTGAGTGTAAATGCAGACTTTGTTTAATGCTTGTTGTAAATATGGCATAACATTAAATATATACATATACATAGGAAATTCTCTTTCCTATCTCCATGGGAGGGATATTGCTCTAAATGTAGCAGAACAGTTCTGCTATGTGGGATGGAGGAGAGAGGACATGCAGCAATATCATATAGCAGCACTCTCTCCGCAGTACTTGGGAGGGTTTGGAGATGTGGACAGTGGATCTGTAAGCATTTCCACTGGCTAAAATCCCCAACATAGGTATAGTGTAGAGACATCAACAACTTGTTTATAGACTGAGGTTGTAGTAATAGCCGTGTGTCATGATTTGTGGCTGTCCACATTGACATAGTGGATTGTTTCTAAAATGCCACTGAAATTATGCTGTAGCACAAATTCCACGTCTGGTACGAAACCAGTTCAGAAAGCTCCATTGCCTTCGCAGTAAATCAAACCCGGGTTGACATTGAGTGGGGTCTGAGACAAGATAATTTATTCATCACTTTCTCTGCGGACCATGAAGCTCACCACGTGTCCTCTACCGTAAATCCATCACCCGGTAAACTTATCCACTACGGGCAATGTGAGGGCCGACGACCATGTAGTTGATCAAGCAAGTATTTAATTAATGGCAGATGTGGCATATCATGCAGTTTTGTCATGAGTTTTGCTACGCTTTCCTCTCTGCGATCACTGGGCAGAGCAATATTGCAGACAGCCAGTAACAGTGGTAGAGGAGTAGATTTAAGTGTGCCTGAAATAACACACCTGGTGGAATTTAATTGTATGTTGATCATCTTTGATGGAGACCAACATAAGATCTCAGACTTCTAAACAACTGTGTGAAACAGTAGAAATTCAGGATGAGTAACTCAAATTGAGAAGTTAAAAATCCCTAGTTATAGGCTGAATGCAGTTTTCTGTTTGGAACATTCTGTGGTAAAAATACTTCTGATTCTTTAAAATATGTGTATAATATACAAATATATTACTGATAATACTTCTGCATTTAATCATACGTGCAACTGGTGTGACCTGTTGAAGAGGAACTTTCAGCCTAGTGTAATTTCAAAAATCTATTTAACCCCACATAAATGGCTTCAGTAATGGGTATTCCACCAAAACCTAACACAAACTACTGTCAGTGCACTTTTGTATCATTCATTTTGAAAGCTTCTATCTTCTGCCTAGTTATGGAAGTTTTTTAGCAATATCTACATAAGGCATTGTCTCATGAACACGAAGACTTTTATTAAGAACAACTTTTGCGTTATAGTGGCACAGTAGTACCTTTTTTGCTCAGATTAAGGCTTTCTGTTACAAACCTTGGTTACTGAGCTTTAATATCTTACCTGTTTAAAAACAGATGGGGCTGGCATGTGACCCAAATTGTCAGCCTATATGGAAATTTTGTTTTCTAATATAAAAATTCCAGTCCAGTGGGCCATGTTTGTTGCTGAGCTGTCAAATACTCAGTTCTGTGATATGGTTTCTTGGGGGAGAGTAGAATAATTAATGAAAATTTACAGGTGTGCAGTCCTGGAAATAGACAGTTAATTTGCTACTTGGGGTGGAGAACCTTTGTGACAGTCAAAATATTCACTTTAAAAATTTGCTACTGATAATGTTCAGTAGTTCTTTCATAGTTAGGAAACACACTGAAGGTACTGGGTTAAGTTTTCTACTCTAGTGCTACAGCTTCTTAAAGGTTCTAACATGAGGTTTGAATTTAGATTTAGCCTGTTGAAAGGGGAGAAATGTTTTATTGAGGCTACTGATTTCCATATAGAAATTGGAAAGTAAGTTGAATGAGAGGAAGAGGAAAGATTAAAAAAAATGTTGAAAACTAGATGTTTGCTTTTTGTTTTCTGACATTACAGCCAAATGCATTGCCAGTGAACTCCGATGTACACAGAGGGTATGTCTGTGCCGTGGAGATGTTTACACAGCTGGTCTTGAGCTTGCGCCTAGGCTCTAGGACCCTGCGAGGTGGGAAGGTCCCAGACCTCAGGCTGCAGCCCGAGCTGGAATGTCTGTATGCAGTTAATTAGACCCGCAGCCCAAGCCCCACAAGCCCGAGTCAGCTGGCACAGGCCAGTTGTGGGTGTCTAATTGCAGTGTAAACGTACCCAGAAGGTCTTGTTATATTAATTTTTAACTGTTCAAGGAATGATAGTTTTGTATCCCTAATGCAAAGAGAGGGAACTGAGTCTAAACAAAAGTAGTAATGGATTCTTAACTATCGCATATAAACTGGTCCTGTCAGCACTAGCTGTAGAGAAGCAATTTCTCAGAACCGTAGGAAGCTGCAGATTTCTCAACATTAGAAGGAGGAGAGCAGCTTCAATCTGAGCCAGGCAAATAACTGAATATGAATAACTTTGCTATCTTCAGTAGTCCACTGCCACCTAACATAACTAATACTCATTGAACTCTTTTACCACTAGATAAGGAAAAGGGAAGAGGGGGAGGCTATTACTGCATCTAGCCTGCATCAAAACGTGAAGGTCCCTAAACATAAAGGGGAGTGAAGTAATAGGCTAAAGTAATGAGCATAGGCAGTACACCTCTACCCCGATATAACGCGGTCCTCCGGAGCCAAAAAAATCTTACCACGCTATAGGTGAGACCGCGTTATATCGAACTTACTTTGACCCCCCTGCTACTTGTCCCCTGACCGCCCCTTCCAGAGACCCCCATCCCTAATCAGCCCCAGGACCCCACCCCCTACCCAACCCCCCCTGCTCCCTGTCCCCTGACTTCCCCAACCCCTATCCACACACCCCCACCCCCTGACAGGCAGTAACCCGCATGGGCGGGAAGCAAAGCAGCCTGGCCTCAGCCAGCTCCACTCCGCAAGCTCCCAGCTGCAGCGCTCCGCTTCCCATTGCCGGGGAGTCGGGGAGGTTGGGGAAAGGACCTCCCTCCCACCCCCGTACTCACTGGCGGCGGGAAGCGGAGTGCTGCAGCTGGGAGCTGGCAGAGTGGAGCGGGCTGGGGCGGGGCCGGGCTGCTCCGCTTCCACCGCTGCCGGTGAGTGCGGGGACGTTTGGGAAATGACCCTCTTCCCCCCTCCACCCCCCGTACTCACCTGCAGCGGGAAGTGGAGCGCCGCAGCCCCAGCCCACTCGGCTTTCCTTGCACCAGCCCCAGCTTTGTCGCGGGGCGGGGCATGTTGGGGAAAGGTCCTGCACTCACCGGCAACAGCGGAAGCAGAGCAGCCTGCTCCACTCTGCCAGCTCCCAGCTGCGGCGCTCCACTTCCCGCTGAAGGTGAGTATGGGGGGCGTCCTTTCCCCAACCTCCCCACGCTCACCGGCGGCGGGAAGCGGAGTGCCGTGGCTGGGAGCTGATGCGCTGATCTGCCGGAGCGCTGCTTTACCACGTTGTATGCGAACCCGTGTTATATCAGGTCGCATTATATCAGGGTAGAGGTGTAGTTTATTTTTTTAAACATCTATCTTTTTAAATAGGGCATTTGTAAAAACAAAACACAACCACCACAACGGGCCATGAAAATTGGTCTGAAAATAGAGCAATAAATTTTAAAATGTTAAAGGTAAATCTGGACTTAGATAAATGAGAGAAAGTAAGTGTAGATTTTTAAAAGAGACAGAGAATTAATAAAGGTGAATAAGGAAGGATGAAAAACATATATAAGCAAGAAAAATAGCAACGGATAAAATCTCAGATTGGCTCCTATCCCTAGTCCTTGTTTAGTTAGGCCCCAGTCTGGCATCAGGATTTTCTAGCACATCCATGCAGAGTTCTTGGGTATAAAATCTGCATGACCTTAAATGGCAAAATATTTGAGGTAGGGACAGGATCTACCTTTACATACCTAGTTAATAACAAAAACGAATATAGCTAGACTTGGCAGAATTCAATTTTATATTTTTTTTATAATTTTGAGGATATCAAAGTTAAGTATTCTTTGAAAACTTAATTAGATTAAAAAGTGTTTACAGTTGCAGGAAATTGTCAGATAAATATTTGATAGTAGACAATGAACTTCAAAAAGTAAAGCTTTTTAAACTACTAAAACACAAATTGTCAATATCACATGTCAAAATACACAAAGTAAATAGCCTTAAATCCAGAAAATAAACCTGTTTTTACTATTCACTGGTCCATTTGTAACCATCCTAATTCAAAAGTTTAAATCACTGGATTTTGACTCTACTAAATTCTCAAGCAGCATTTTTCTTTCTTTTTCTATCTCTAAATTTCAGTTATTGATAGAAATATTTTTTCATTGGTTTATGTGTGTACAGTGAGATTGATGTTTACTGATATTTACCAATAAAAAGCCAATCCTTCTAAGCCTAAATATAGCAGTCCAAGACATTTGCATGTAAAGAGGCAGGGAGCCATAGGTATATTATATAACAAAATATTAGAACAGTGAAGTGAGGAACAATCATACAAGTTGTTTGGCTCAAAGGCCCTTGCATTATATGTTTCTAAGATGCTTGTTCTGCTAGGACCTGATCCAGTATCTACTGAAGTTAATAGATTTCCATTGACTTTAATGGAAGTGGGGTTGGGTTCAGAGTGCCTGTGTTGAGATGAACACTGTAAATCCATGAAAAATGCTTTTTGTCAAAGGTATGCCCAGTAATGTGGTGGTGATTTTACAGTTTTATGTAGTTTCTTAGTGCAGTCTGGACAGTGTTTTGTTTTCTAAATGATAGTTTACATATCTGATGGTCTTGTTGAAAAATTAGGCTCACTTCTTCCTCTGTGCACACAATGGCCATTAATGGGAGTTGCAGGGAATTGTAGAAACTAAAGCAGGGAAACTAGACTTCTTTACAGGAGAATTCAGGTTTACATCAAGTTGAGTTTAGTATATTTTAATTAAGTATTCTTTGTAAAAAGTATTAACACTTGCAAAATAATTCATGTCTTCAACTGTTAATTTGTATGTCAAGTCTCTCTCAGGACTTCGCTGTCTTGCATTCAGGCGTCTTCATACATGGAACACATTTTAGTGTCTATATTTAAAAAAAAAAAAAAAGCTTTAACTTATTTCTTTTTCTCAGAGTACTATTAACCCTGTTGATGCAGTATATCAGCCTAGTCCTTTGGAACCTACTGTGATCACTACAATGCCCACCCAGACTGTCTTACTTCCAGGTACAGTACACAGACAGATGGTTCAGTAAAAATATTCATGTGGTTTTTACATTTAGCTGGTTTAAGCTACTGTCTTGTTCTTTGTAGCATATTTGCTATGAATGAATGAAAACTATATACAATTGCAAAAAGGATGAAGGCTTATTTTTTAATGGGTTCTATCATCGGCATACATCTTCAGGCTTGTGAACTGGGTTATGTAGTCCATGTAACTATGGCACTAAGTACTCCTGTTCTTTTTATGGCACTTTGACTCTTTAATAAAAATGAATATTTTTGGTTGTCTTTTTCACTGATCTTTATCTTTGGCTTTATTCATTTCAGTTCCAAAAAAAAAAAAGGGGTCTTTAGAGACTATACATCTCAATTTTTTTAAAAGTTTGCAGGGAACACTTTGCTATCGATTAGAGCGTTAACTTCCTTCTGTGTATTCCTTTCTTCTTTATTCCTTTTCCCTATGGCAGTCCCCTTACTATGTCCCCTATTTGGATACATTGTATTGCAGGAACAATATAATATGAAAATATATAAACCAGAAATTATAAAGGTGGGGGGGGGGTTGGGCTGCGGGGAGTAAGACTTTCTAACCAGCTTCACGGATTGATAAATAGAAAAGATGAACAGCAAAGAAGGAAATAATTATATTTCTCTTTGAAAAATGGCAACAGTTGTCTATATCATGGCTATCAAAGGTATTGTAAAACTACTAGGGGGTTTCCTTCCATACCGAAGCAAGGATCTGCACTTATATGTGTCTGTTTTCTTTTTATATATTGAAATACCTTCTAGAGCCTGCTCAGTTGTTGAAATCAGAGCAGCGACCTTCGTCCTTGGCAGTTGGGCCTGCAGTAACATCGCTAGGAAACCATCAGATTCCAACACCAAATAGTACAGGTATAGTTCTGTGTGACTATCTTTACATTTAAAAAAATTAATACTTTAACATGAAACTGAATTTTGTAGAATTTATATTTGATGTCGTCTTTAGATAGAAAGTCACATTGTATAATGTAAGTATAAAAGAAAAGCCATTTCTAGCTACATTTTCCCTTATCTTGAACTTTCACCTTAGCTACCATTTTAATGCTGCTGATATTCAATTGGACATAATTTTTTTAAATTACCCGTGCTAGTCCTACCCAGTAAACTTCTAGGATTATTTAAACTAAATTTATCTTAAGTGTGTCACTTAAGCAAGCGGAGCCCATTCAGCACATGACCATAGACTATATTTGCTCCTAATACCATACTTTATAATGAACTCGCATCCCATATCTCCTGCACGTGCAGATCTATCTATCTCTGTAGTGATTGCCTGGCTGTCACTTACCTTGACTCTACTGAAATCCTCAACCATGCTTTCATCTCCCTTCCTTCCTTCCTTTTCTCTGGCCTCTAAAGTTCTCTTTCTCCCTGCCCCCAAATTTTAACATTTCCGTAATCCTACTGCCCTGGCTACCTTTTCACATATATAAAGGATTATGTTCAAATCGCCCTCAGCTTTAAATTGCTCCATGAGATCAACATTCATTTCAGGATGTGTTTAAAATCAGTTTTGCTCCACTCTATTTGAGGAACCGTACCTCTACATACTCCCTTCCTTTGCTTATCTCTATCCCTTCCACATTCTTGCTACTGTTGGTATGAGACTTTTGCTGTTTCAGCCATCAGAGACAGCCCCTCTGTCTTTAAGCCTCGTGGACTCCTCCATCTCCTCTTATGTCGGAGGAAAGCAAATATGGTTTGTACCTTTTTAAATAATAGCGAGGTATTAACTGTGTAATTGTTTAATCTTGTAAACTATTTTGAGATAATGTATATAAAATATAAATTTGCAAAATTAAAGTGTTAATGATATGAAAGATATCTAAATCAAATTAATATTTTTTGAAATGTACAAGGTTTTTCTTGAGCATTGTAGCTTTCTAGCTGCTAAAATTTAATATTCATAATTATCAAAATGCTGGAGTTGTAACTATTTAAGTTGTCCTTTACAATTTTTAATTCTTTATTAAACAGAGCTTTAGAATTCATATTTTCTGTTTTCATAACCATTACAGTACTAATGGCCCAGCACTACAATATTTGAAAGAACTTTAACAGTGAGCATTAGTTTATATCTTAAATATATAGTATTTCTTTTACAAATACAATGATATAATTTTGCCTCAAACATAGCTTTGGAGTGTCTCATTTACTACTGTTGTTGTTTGCCTGGTCTTCAGATTAGTGAAGTGTGATCTAGTTGTTTTGCACTCAGAACCTAACTTGCCTTTTGGTTAGGACTGCTTCTGTATTGGGCATCTGACCCCTTCCTGTACAAAACATATCAACTCTGAATTACTAGACAGAGACTTAAGACATTCATCTAGCATATTAGACACACAGGAAAATGTGGTGCATCTGTGGTAGTAAAAAAATAGTTTTCAGACAAGTAGTGTATTTCTGCTCAGTAAATAGTGCTGCCTTAATTAACAGTTGTGCTTCATTACTTTATTTTAGACCTTCGATGTAACGGAATCTCTAGAATTTTGCAGCACTGATATTGTGAACCCAAGAACCTAAAACCATCTATTCTGTGTGTTTGAAGGACTGAAGGCAGGGTCAGAACCACAGTCAACTAGCACTTAAAAATACAGCCTAATTCACATTTATAATATCAACAATGCCAACAGCTGGCCATAAGGGTTTTTAAAAATTGCACTACTGTTCACTTTTTAGTTCAAAAAAGGAATTATGGTCTTGTAAGAATGCCCAATTAGGCTTTTAAATTTGGAGTGGTGGTATGTGGTTAGGTGAACTTCCAAGCTATCACTGACTTCATGGGGAAATGGAACTTTTTTATTTTTAGAGCTTTAAAAGCTGACTAATATCCAGTCCTCTCCCCCCCACACACACACCTCCTCTTTTCCCTCTGTTGTCCCCCTTATACTTCTCCCTTTTGTCTCTAATATGACCCCCCCCCAAAATGGGAAGAACATAGGAATTGCCTTGTTGGATCAGACATGAGGCCTATCTAGTCCAGTCTAGTCTAGACTCTTAATAGTGGCCAGCACCATTTGCTTCAGAGGAAGGTATTCGAACCCAGCAGTAGGCAGATCTGTCCCCCACATTTGGTCTCAGCCTGATCCCCAGTAGAGAGAGGCTTAAGCACTGAAGTACGAGGTTTGATATCCCCCCTTCACAAACTTTTTGTTGTGGTGAATTATTCTTTATCAATACAAATATACAATTTCTATTTTAATCTTGAATTCTTGGCCTCAGATACTTAATGTGGCAGTGAGTTCCACAGTTTCGTGTAAAAAGCAACAGAGGGTCCTGTGGCACCTTTGAGACTAACAGAAATGTTGGCATATTGTGGGGCCATGCGGGTGCCCATAGCGGTGCCACTGGTCTGGAGGTATATATTGTCACCAAATTTGAAATAATTGTGCGTGAGGATAAAGTCACAGAGCTCAGCAGTAAGTTGTGCTGTGTCATCATCAGGGATACTGTTCCTGACAGCTTGTATTCCATCTGTGTGTGGGATGTTTGTGTAGAGAACCTCTACATCCATGGTGGCTAGGATGGTGTTTTCTGGGAGGTCACCAATGCATTGTAGTTTTCTCAGGAAATCTGTGGTGTCACGGAGATAGCTGGGAGTGCTGTTTTGTGTGTTATACAAAAAGTATTTTTATTGGTTTTGAATTTTCCACCTTTTTAATTTAATTGAATGTCCCTTTATTATGAGACAGAGGGAACAAAGTTAGGTATCTACCTTCTATAAACTCTTATGTCCCCTCTTATTCATCTTTTATAATGTAAACAATCCCAATCTTTTCAATCTTACTTCATATGAGAGTTTTTCCAGGCCCTTGATCATTCTCATTGCCATTTTCTGAAATCCCTTTACTTTTGCAATATCCTTTTTCAGATGAAATAGTATTTCAGATGAGGCTGAACTGTTGAAGTATATTATGATATTCTCTGTATTATTCATGATTTCATTTTTTACGCAAGCTCTAATGTACTGTTGCTTTTTTGACCACAACTATGCATTGAGTAGCGGTCTTTACTGAGCGATCTACACTAACTCTTGGGTCGTCGTCTTGATATGATACATTTACCTGATTAATTTAGAACCTTCTAAGGTGTACAAGTAGTTTTAAATTTTTCCCTCCAATGTGTATTGCTTTCATTTGTTGACGCTGAATTTCATTTGTCATTGTGTTGCCCATTCACTCTGGGTCTTGAAGTTCCTCACAGTCTTCACTGGTCCTGACTACTCAGAGAAACTGTCATCTGCAAATGTTGCTTTCTCACTACTCGCCTCTCTCCCCAGCTCATTAATAAATACATTAAACAGCCCTGGACTGACAACAGAACCTTGAGGCAATTGATGTAACATTTTGCCCTGGTCAGAATTGACTATTTAATCCTTCTTTTTTTCTATCTTCTAGCCAGTTTTTGATCCATGAGAGTATGCTGCCTTTTACCCCATGACTACTTACCTTCCTTAGTAGCCTGTTGTGAGATAAAGGTCAAAGGTTTTTGAGAAGTCTTAAATAAATTATATGATCTCATTCTCTTTTATCCACTACTTTACTTTACTGAGATGTTCCAAAAGTTTTAAGAAATTAGTGAGACACTATTTTCATGCTGGTTAGACTCTGTTATGATCTTCCAGGTGTACAATTAATGAAAAGTCTATAGCTGTGTCCCTCCCTCACTGTAATGCAAAATAAATTTACACACTTATCTGGGTTCCTTCCCCTGCATCATGGGATTAAGTGGAGTGCGATGGAGACTCAAACAGGTCCCGGCTTGCAGCATATCTGGATCCCTTTGCCCCATGTCCCCATCTTCTTCCTCCTCCACCACCTCCTCACTGTTCATGGCAGGATTCTGTGACTCGGGCTCCTCAGAGGTATCCACAGTGGTGTGTGAGGTGGGGGTGGGGTCTCCAGCAAGTTTGGCATACAGATCTTTGTAAAAGTGGGAGGTCTGCAGCTCAGCACTGGATCAGTTGTTGGCCTCCCTGGCCTTCTGATATGCCTGTCACAGTTTTTACTTTCATGTATTACTGCTGCTGATCCCCTTCTGCATCCCCTGTGCAATCTCCTCACAGATGTCCATGTTTCTACAACTGTGTTTGCACAGTCTCTTCTCCCCACAGGCCCAGGAGATCAATATCTCTCGTCTGCTTTAAGCCAGAGCATGTCTGTAGCGTGTAGCCAGCACATTCAGCTGGGTAGTTGCACGTGACAGTGGAGAGCTGCTTAGGTGGCTTGCCCAGGTGGACAATCAGGAAAAGGCATTTCAAAAATTTGCAAGGTTTTAAAGAGGGGATTGGGGGCTCCTGTTCTCCATGACCTCTGGACAGTGGAGTTCACAATTGTAACCAGAGCTGTCAGTGTGTGGCATTGTGGGACAGCTTCTCGAGGACTGCTAGGGTTGACACAGGTAATGCAGTGTGTACATTCGCACTTAGGAAGTGGTTCTCTTGTGTTGGTTTAATGGAGGGCTTACATCCAGGGAGACTAATTAAAGTGTCAACACACAACTAGGTCAACACAAGGGAACTTACATTGACCTAATTTTGTAATGTAGACCAGGCCCAAGATTCTAGGATTGTAACAATAGAAGTGACTAGACAATTACTTTCTTTGCAGTGGGTGAAAGCATTTCCATCCTAACTCTGTGTCATCAACTGCCTGTGACAGTGTTTTTTGTTACTTTGAATTTTATAATAAAATTGCAGGTCTGATCATTTTTGGTAACCTAGAAACATTTTAAGAACAGAAGGCGAGGTAGCCCCTACATATGTGGCTATTTTTACGTTGGCTGTTCTTTGTCTCGGCAAGCCTCTGTTTTCTTATCTTTTGTTAGGAATGCCAGTGCCTAAAGTGGCTCCCAAATCCATATTTAGGCTCCTAAATAAATGTGACCTGATTTTTTTTTTTTTTTTAAAGATGTTGAGCACCTGCATTTCCCATAAACTTCATTGAGATTTCTTTAGGAGCTGTATGTTGTCACCACCTCTGACAAGTAGGCCTCGTTTATTTAGGAGGCTACCCATTCTAACTTCAGGCACACAATTTTGGAAAATTTTGGCCTTGTACTCTACCTCATTAGTCATTCCTGGTAACGTATTTTGTATTACCTGTTGTGTGAAATTACACGTGTACCTGAGTGATATTGATTCTTAATTTTATAGATTCTCCTAGTTTCTAAACTCTGCTAATGTCTTAATCAGTTTGATTAATCCGGTTAGTAGATTAGAAATGGCTGGTTAAAGAAATCTGAGCTTTGAAAAAGCTTTATTGATTTTTAAATTTCATAGGAAGTGGGCAGTCGGCACCCAGCAGCAGTTTAACCTCTCCGAGCCACGTCAATCTGTCTCCAAATACAGTTCCAGATTTTTCTTACTCCAGCAGTGAAGATGAGTTCTATGATGCTGATGAATTCTATCAGAACAGTTCTTCCCCAAAGCGATGCATTGAGTAAGTAGTGAAAGAACACAGAGCCTTATTGAACAGAGTTTCTAGAAGTGTAAGAAGCGATCTGTGTGGGTGTTTGGGAGTAATCCTGAAACCCTGGATGTGTTTCCTAATAATGAGTTCATGGTGTGTTTAGGTTTGGCAAGCTGGTCAGTGGTCTAGTCAATTGATTGACTATTATTTGATCACTGACAAATGTTCCAGCAAGAATGCCCTGCCCTGATGTAGCCTGGGGCTTGCCTTCTTTCATTTTTTAGAAGTTAATTTGATTGTCTTTTGCATTTTTCTGAGTTAAAAGAATTCAGTTATGTTTTTTTTCATTAGGTATAAGTATTTAAGGCTAAGTCTATTGGAGACCATAAGGTCTTACTCTTTTTGTTACTGTTCTAAAAAATTAATGCTTTAAAATATTTGACCGTTTTTTACATTTGACCAATATTTGACTTGTTAATTTATTTTTGGACTGGTTAAATGCCCAACCTGAGGTGTATTGCAGCAATTGGTAGATAACCAATGTCCTTCCTTTCCTAACACCTCCATCTTTTTAAAAATTTTTTAATAATTTCTGTTTCCATTTACTCTTGCCATTTGGGGAATTTTGAGAGTAAACTAACTTTTTTAAATTATTGCTATTCACCTTTGAGAAATAATAAATGTATTTGAAACTATCCCTTTTGTGTGTGCATTTAGAATTTTTGTATGGGTTTCATTCTGAGTCCCACTTTGGAGATTTTACCCAATCATTAGGCTACATTCTGCTCGAAGTATTATATTATGTGAAGCTGCATATACCATTCTAGCTTCTGAATATTCCAGTGTCTTGTAATTTCTCCATAAATGCACTTCTCAAGTAATCAGCCCCCATGTAAATGTTTAATTTCGTTAAATCCTAATATTTTGCCCTGAAATAAATGCTCTGAATCATGAGAACTTGATGCCTTTCTGTAGCTCCTCAGGATCTGCAGCAGTCCTGACTCGCAGCAGCACAGGAAGTAGTTTGAAACGCCCAGACACCACAGAATCCCTTAATTCTTCCATGTCTAATGGGACAAATGATGCTGGTAAGAGAATTGCATTACCTCTTTTCTTCAGTATGAATCCAGGTATATTTATTGTAGTGCTTAATAAAAAGTTTCTAATAGCTTGTTTGTGCAAAAAAGAGGGTTCAGTCTCTCTCATAATCTTAAGAGTAGGTGAATGTTTCAGCACTCGTGAAAGTTTCTTTTTATTTATATGGTTAAATCCTAAAATATTTTTTGTGATCTCTGTATTTTTCAACAAGGCTTTTTTCAATGAAACAATAAAGAAAATTCATCTGTATGTTAAATAAAATGTGTGCTCTGTTAGGACTTATTGATGTAAGTTCTATTTTGAATATTGTATTTTTTGTGGGGGGATATTTTAAGAAACATAATGAGCAGAGTTGACTTCTTTTTTAGATCTCTTTGATCCTCTTGATGATAGAGATGATGATGGTGAAGGAGAGTCAGTGGAAGAACATAAGAGTGTTATTATGCATCTTTTATCACAGGTTAGACTAGGAATGGATCTAACAAAGGTAAGACTCAAAGGCAGTACTTCATGAAAAATCTGAATGCTGTGTAAATGGAATATTGCTACAATATTGTGTTGGGTGAGGCTTTTAATGAATGAGGGTGTTTATTAGGATATTACACTTCTGATACTATTGCAACTGTATATTTGTTGTTCTGATAAGTTTTAACTGTTTCAGCCTTCCTATAGATTAGTCTTTGTGCTATTCCTTTAGTGGATCCGTCTCAATGTGGATAAGTTTAATGCTGACAACACTAATTGAATTACTAAATCCCATGAGCTGGGGAAGCAATTTACCAGCGAAAGTGATCATTTGCTCATTCTGATCCCCTAGATCATTTGTGATCCCCTAAACTACCCATGGAGTTGGGATAAGAGAAGGAAGATCTGTAGAGGCAGTACCTTTCCTCCTGCCTCCTCTTGTCCTCATACCCCAAAGCAGAGATGCACAAGATCAAGGTGTCCTTGTCAAATTAACAAGTGTTTGATCAGTTTCACCACTGCTGTTTAGTTTTAGGCAACTGTGAAACTGACAAGAATTATGTCCAGAACTTTTTCAGTCTGTGGCATCATGGCAGCCTGCCAGGAGGACTGCTGAGGACCTGGGTAGCTCTGAGTCCTCGGTAGCTCACAAGCCCTGGGAGAGCTGGCTTCCAGGCGCCCTGGCTCCCTGGCAGTGTGCCAGGAAGTCAAGATCCTCAACAGCTTGTTTGCCTGGCTGAAGGGGAGTCTGGGAGAACTGGCTGCAAAGTTGTGAGGCTCCTATCTTAGTAAGCAGCTGAGGTGCCAGTGGACAAACTGGCAGGAAATCAGGCAGTTTTCTGATAGAAACCTGCCTGAGTTCTGTTGGAAATTCCGTAGAATCTGTTTCTGTGAAAGGATTTGATTTCAGTGAATCAGCAAATTCTGACAAACGTTTCAATCGAATTTTTCCAACCAACTCTACGTAACACCAAATGTGTGGCTAGATGCTTAAATAATCCATGATTTCCTGTCTCACAAATCACAGCACGGGATTGGAATAGAGAAGCAGTTTATCCTCAGATGCTTTTGTTAATATGGCTGTAGTTTCATGGCACAGATTTGAGCTTCACAGTATGTTTTTGGATCATATATTTAAATTTTTGTAGAGGCCGTATGATAAATGTATGCAATTACCCTTTAAATGTGAACTATCTGCGTATATGTAAGATAGTGTTGTTAACAACAATCTCCATTTACTCGTGATATATATTGCTTTTATTTCTTTTTGTGCATAACTTTAGTTACCTTTATTGCTCAGTAATTAATTAATGTTGGTTCATCTTTAATTCCCTTCTCTAGTTCCCTGAACCTGATGGGTTTTTAGCAATATGTCAATACTGTGGAGTTGGCGTTCTCTAGATACTAAAATACTAGCGTTCTAAGAGTTTTGAAGTATTGTTCTTTCTTCAGGTGGTTCTCCCAACTTTTATTCTGGAAAGAAGATCACTTTTGGAAATGTATGCTGACTTTTTTGCACATCCGGACTTATTTGTGAGGTATTTGATTTAAATACAGTATTAATCAGTTCTGATATTGCCTTGTGCACTTTCAAGAGTATATGCTTACTGTTTTGAAGAATGTTTGATCTTTATCCAAACTATGAAAAGTGCATCTATATACCATCTAATCTGCCTTTTGTTTTTCAAAAAGCTCTTCTCAATCTGAGTTTAAAGAAAAAAACACTGGAGTGTTAATTTTATGTCTTACTCTTTCAAACAGCAGTGGCTTACTTTACTGTTCAGTAATGATACTTTTTCCCTCCTCTAGTATTAGTGACCAAAAGGATCCAAAGGACCGAATGGTTCAGGTGGTTAGATGGTACCTCTCAGCTTTTCATGCGGGAAGGAAAGGATCTGTTGCTAAAAAGCCTTACAATCCCATTTTGGGCGAGATTTTCCGGTGTCATTGGCTATTGCCAAATGCTGAAAATGAAGATAATACGGTTAGTTTTGTGGTGGTGTTCTTTACTGCTTAAAATGTGTGCTAATAATTCCTCTAATCTCTGAGTAGAACGGCATGGGGTTTGTACCGGGGGCAAACCATGTAAAATATTGTGATTCCTTTCCTAATGGAAGTTTCCCCACCCTCCTTTTTAGGGCAGACTTCTCAAATGTGTGTTAATTTACAAACAATATGTAATTTCAGTAGTTAATTTCTTAAGAATCCTTTGACAAGCAGAAAGTATTCTGTGTTAATTCCGTCCAGTCCCCAGGATGCATTCCTTGGTCTTAAGAACTGCAGATTGTCATTTTTCTAGTCCCTTGCAGTCTAGATCAGCAGCCTTAACCGGGTTTCCTCTTTACCACTTGGAGCCAGACCTTTGACCCTAAACTGGATTCATTTTCCTCTTAGAAATCTTACTTATGATTTTGAAGGCTAGAGCATTTCCTATTTTAAAATCTTTCCAAAGATCTAGATCCTGAGATTAAATGACAGGGAAAGAGATGGTCAGAAATCCAATTCTGCAACTCTCTCTTCCTCCTGCAGAGTGCTCAGACATGGCTGTCAGATAAAGGCCATGAATTGCAGCACTCCTCTGGTCACAAACAGAAAGACCAGCTCTGTTGTCCAGTCAAAGTCTGGGCAAGCTGGGGAAGCGCAGCCTGAAGCATTCTGATGTGTCAGCTGTGTGCATGGACCAAAGGCAGCAAGACACCCTTCTGCTGCTAGAGGAAAGGCTGCAGCAGTTTAAAATGCAGCATCTCAGGTTCCATGAGGGCCAACTTCTCAGATCCTCCTAGCTCACCCAGACTTCCCCAGCCTGAAAGGTGTAAAATGTATCACAGGGGGTTTAGATAGCAAGGTGTGAACTCAGAAGTCATCTATCCTAGATATTTGTAAGCCATCACTGTAATCCCTGAGCACCTTCCAAACACTATATATGTGTCTATAATCAGATTCCGGAAATTGGGATGTTCTCCAAAAGGCCCAGCATCAGTGGGTTCATACCTTTCCTCTTCAAACCAGCAAACCCACAACTATATTGAAGCTGCACCATGTTAAGATTCTAAAATTGTGTTAAGTGATGGATAGTTCTCATTAGACGCTACTTCAATGGACCATGTCCCAGATATTTTTGAAAACTGTATGTACCATGTCAAATGAAGGCAACTCTTAACTTGTTTGCAGGAGCCTGTTTCAGAGGGACCAATTCCTTGGGTTACCAAAAACAGTGTGACGTTTGTAGCAGAGCAGGTCTCTCACCACCCTCCAAGTAAGTTGCTATGCTACTGGAGTCTTATACTATTGGACAGGAACTGATTAACAGTGAAGTAAGTTTTTAAGTTTTGACCTTGAATTAACATGTTCTGTTTAGCAATGAATTTTCAATCTGAAATTTTTCTCTCCTTAGACCATTTTTCTGGGAAGTAAATTGCAGTCTCGCTCTTTCTCTTCACCCCTTTCACCTCCCCTGCAGTATCTTGTAATTTATTTGAATGTAAAAATTGCTTCTAATTATTTTAAATGTCTTGTTGTATTCTTACTTTTTTTTCTTCTTAAGTTTCAGCGTTTTATGCCGAGTGTTTTAGCAAGAGAATACAATTCAATGCTCACATCTGGACCAAGTCAAAATTCTTGGGGATGTCTATTGGTGTTCATAATATAGGGCAAGGTAAGTGTGTGTATGTAGTTTAAAAGGTAAACTCTTGAGCTAACAGTTTCTTAATGCTCAATTTTATTTGTTTAGAAAAAGCAATTTCTACAAACTTCTTGCAATGTATTACTCATTCTCAATAAAATTACCGATGACTTGACCGAGTAGCTGCTGAAGCAGTCTTGTCAGTGGCTTGAGACCCGGGATCCATTTCCAATGCATCACGGACTCAGCTTGTCCCTGAGTGAGCCACTTTTCAGAGGTGCTGAATGTCCGCACCTCCCATTGACAGCAGTAGGAATTATGGGTGCTCGGCCCCTCTGAAAATCAGGCCTTTAACCTCTTTATTTTTGTAATACTTAATTTGTCAAGTGCTTTGAGATTTCTATATGAAATGTCTTCTACAAGTGCTGCTGATTATTAGTACAGTGGTAATTTTTTCTTTCTGACAGGTTGTGTGACATGCCTAGATTATGATGAGCACTATATTTTGACTTTCCCCAATGGTTATGGAAGGCAAGTAAATGCTATACCTCTTTGTCTTTAAAAATTTTTGAGATGGCAGTGAGCACCTCTTTCTTTTAAGTTTTTGAAAAGTGCAATTGTTTATCATTGCAGATCTATTCTCACAGTGCCATGGATAGAACTGGGTGGAGAATGCAGTATTAGTTGCTCAAAAACAGGTTACAATGCTAACATCGTCTTCCACACAAAACCTTTCTATGGAGGAAAGAAGCATAGAGTTACAGCTGAAATTTTGTAAGCTTTTTTTTCTCTTTCAGTCTTGCTCCATTTGTGTAAATGCTCACAATTGTTTTTTCATAGAAAGAGTAATTTAGATGGCTGTACTCAATATCTCCAACTATAGCAAAAGATTGTATCCAGGTCATTGTTCCCAGTTGTGGGCCACCAGATTAGTCTGAGCATATCAAGTCAGATGATGTGCATTAGGATGGAAGGAAAGCTGCTTGAACCTGGATCTATCATGCCCTACTGCAAAAATGTTCCTGACTCCTTTTGCAGGAATGGACGGATCCTGCCCATATACCAAAATAGTTATTATATTTTACATACCTAGCAGCAAAACCTTTATTATGGAAATGATTATGCTTTAGTTCCACTCCTAAAAGATCTTTTCTATAATGTTGCTGACGTAGAATAGCGTCTCCGTTTCACCCTGGGCCTCTGTACAGGGAGTCTAATAAAACATTGATTTGTAGTTAAATTCAAGCTGCTTGTGGTTACAGACTGTCTGTGCACATGATCAGGTCACTCATACTTTCATTTTTCCTTCCCCTATTTGTCATACACACTTGTTGCATCATCTTAAATTAGATTGTAAACTCTTCAATACAGGCATTCTTTTACTTAGTGTTAAATCAGCACCTAGCACAGTGGTGGACAAACTTTTTGGCCCAAGGGCCACATCTGGGTATGGAAATTATATGGCGGGGCTGGGGTGTGAGAGGGGGCTCTGGGGTGGCGCCAGAAATGAGTTCAGGGTGTGGGAGGGGGTGCGGGCTCTGGGATGGGGGTGCAGGAGGGTGCTCTGGGCTGGGACCGAGGGGCTCAGAGGGATCAGGGCTAGGGCAGGGGGTTGGAGGTCAGGGGTGCAGGCTCTGGGTGGCGCTTACCTCAAGCAGCTCCTGGAAGCAGCAGCATGTCCCCCCTCTGGGTCCTACATGTAGAGGCAGCCAGGTGGCTCTGCGCTGCCCAGTCTGCAGGCGCCGCTCCTGCAGCTCCCATTGGCCGTGGTTCCTGGCCAACGGGAGCTGTGGGGCCAGCAGTTGGGGCGGGGGTAGCATGTGGAGCCCCCTGGCTGACTCTACGCATAGGAGCCAGAGGGGGGACATGCCGCTGCTTCTGGGAGCTGCGCAGAGCGGGGCCTCGAGGGCCAGATTAAAATGTCTGAAGGGCCGGATGTTAGGGTTACCATATTTCAGCAAGAAAAAAAGAGGACGGGAGGAGCCCCGCCCCTGCCCCTCCCACTTCCCGCCCCCCCAGAACCCCCAACCCTCCCCCCGTTCCTTGTCTCCTGACTGCCCCCTCCTGGGACCCCTGCCCCTAACTGCCCCCCAGGACTCCACTCCCTATCCAAGCCTCCCTGCCTCTTGTCCCCTGACTGCCCCAACCCTTATCCACACCCCCACCCCCAGAC
This sequence comes from Chrysemys picta bellii, assembly GCF_011386835.1. Classification (NCBI taxonomy): domain Eukaryota; kingdom Metazoa; phylum Chordata; order Testudines; family Emydidae; genus Chrysemys; species Chrysemys picta. Next base: position 10,374,908 of record NC_088798.1, read on the forward strand.
AGACCCCTGGGACTCCCACGCCCCATCCAACCACTCCCCACCCCCTGACAGCCCCCCCCAGAACTCCCAACCCATCTAAACCCCTCTGCTCCCTGTCCCCTGACTGCTCCGATCCATCTCCCCACCCCTGCCACCTGACAGCCCCCCCCAGAACTCCCAAACACTCCCCCCCTGCTCCTTGTCCCCTGACTGCCCCCTCCTGGGACCCCTGCTCCTAACTGCCCTCCAGAACCCCACCCCCTACCTAAGACTCCCTGTTCCTTGTCCCCTAACTGCCCCCTCCTAAGACCCCCCCCAACTGCCCCCCAGGACCCTACCCCCTACCTGTACCCTGACTGGCCAAAACTTTCTCCACTCCCCCCAAAAAGCCCCCCCCCCCGTTTCTTGACTGCCACCTCCAGAACCTTCCTGCCCCCTGACCTCCTTACCCTGCTGCTCAGAACAGAGTGTTGGGCTCTGTGCAGCCGAGCCGGACACATGGCTGAGCTCCCCAGCACAACAAAACCCGGTCCCTGGCCCTGCACAACAAAACCCGGTCCCTGGCCCTGCACAGTGCTGCCGGACTGGGCTGCAAGGGAGCTGCCAGCTCAGAATGCAGGGCGGATCCGGCTCCTCTACAGCTGCTCCTGAGTCCAGCCTGGGACTTCCCTGCAGCCCTCCCAGCCGCTTGCTCTGCTCTGCTGTGGGGAAATCCCGGACATTGTGAGTGCTTTACAAATTCCCCCCGGACGCTATTTTTAGCACAAAAAGGAGGACATGTCCGGGTAAATCCGGACGAATGGTAACCCTACCGGATGTGGCCCCCGGGCTGTTTGCCCACCCCTGATCTAGCATCATGGGGGCCTCAATCCTGACTGGGGACTTTACTGTAATACAAATAATTAAGGGGACAGAGGGAGGCTGACAAAGGGCTGTACATTAGATTGCTAGTTTGACTGTTTATGGCAACGTGTATATTAATGCATCCTATTCTCTTAGCTGTACTTTCAGGCTGTCTGGGGTTTTCATATGATAGGCCTAAAAGCGTTAGACAACCGAATCTCATTGCATTTCAATGGGATTTGGACACATTCAATCTTCAGCCTCTGAAAATCCTGCCCTGTGTTACTAGTTTTCCACAAACTTTTTGTTTTAGCTTTGTGAATTGAATTTAGTAATGTAGGGCTTGTCTAGATTAGGGTAATGTGCACTGGAGTAGAGACACTGCTCTGGATCAAAACGTGTTTTACACTGGCTCAGCCAATCTAAGGGTTTGCACCAGTGCAGTTACACCAAAACAAAACACACTTCTCTCCCACTTTTCCCATTTGTAAAATGGAGATAATACTGTACTTCTCTATTGACACTTTCTATTCTTTACTTCAAGCACTGCCTTACTATTTATATGTATAGTACCTAAGACAAGAAGGACCTGATCCTGAGAGGGGGGTTTGTAGTGCAATAATGAACTTAACTATTTTCCTTTTTCTTTCATTTAGTTCTCCTCATGACAAGAAATCCTTCTGCTCAATTGAAGGGGAATGGAATGGTGTCATGTATGCAAAATATGCAACAGGGGTAAAGCAACTTGTCTTGTTTTTACTCTCTCAGAAACAGTGTGTTCAGATATTTGTGTTGCTGGCAAATCAGAATATGCCATTGCATTTTGTATGTATATTTATGGATGGAAAATACTGACTTTGTATGTTAAGGGACTACTGTAAAAGTTGCACTCCTGCTTTTTGTAAATGATGCCTTTAGGTCAAAACTAAGGATCTGGTAAAGGAAGAGTGGGGCACCGGAAACTCCTTTACAGCAGTCGTTAAGATATTAAAAGCACAGGGCGAATGCTCCTGTGAAGCTGCCTGAAAGGTCATAATTGAATTTTTTTCACACTGGATTAAAATTGCTCTGAAGGTAGCTGAACGCTGTAGACTTTTGCTACAGAAATCTATAAGAAAAACTTAAAGCAAGAAACAGATCTTTCTCTGTCCTCTGCCAGGAAATGTATTGTATGAACAAAGCGTAGCCTAAACTTGAATTTTTTTCTTTATTTTTAAACACAGTAACAGCAGAATAATTTTCTCTCTTTAGGAGAGTGTAGTCTTTATAGATACCAAGAAAATGCCTACAATTAAGAAGAAGGTAAAGAAACTGGAAGATCAAGAGGAATATGAATCCCGCTGGTAAGAGCTTCATTAAAGTGACAGTTGAAGGCTTCTTATCTTGTTCATATGTCTGAGGATTTTTTTTTTAGAAATAGAACTTCTGTAAAAACTGAGTATAGTTTGGGTAAATTTAACTATGGCGCTATAGCTGATAGTTCAGGTGCTAAATTAAAGTGTTTCCCAAATAAGTACAAATGAACCTGAACTTGGACCTCAGAATTCTTTGAGTTAGTTGTAGCAACATGTTAAAGGCTTTCCAGATTTATTTAGTGATAAGATTCAGTAAAAATTTTGCTATAGCCTAGTAGCACTGCTTCCGCCCCTAGATCAACATCTGAAAATAATAGCCTCTATTTCTTTAGCCTATGGAAAGATGTAACTTACAACTTAAAAATCAGAGACATTGATGCAGCCACAGATGCAAAGCACAGATTGGAAGAAAGACAAAGAGCTGAAGCTAGAGCCAGAAAGGAGAAAGAGACATCATGGGAAACAAGGGTGAGCTTTTATTCAAATGTAAATCTGAAAGGCTTTTATCCTTTAAATTGAAGTAGTAACAACAAACACCAAATATATGGTTTCCATTCTCAGCACCCCCAGTGTAAAAATTGTTCCAGCACCCCTGGCCTGTGTTCTGCCTCATTCTTTTCCAAAAAACTTACATTTACTTATTTTCTTCTAGTTATTCCATGAAGATGGAGAATGTTGGGTTTATGATGAGCCACTATTGAAACGACTTGCTGCCACTAAACATTAAGTGGTTATAAAAACCTAAAACATTCAGGTCTTGGCTTAGTGAATTTTACAACTACAAGATAAATTTATGACTAGCAAGTACTTTATTTTGGAGATCCTGTCCCCTCCAGTTACAGTGGTTCCTATCTCAGGGATACTGGATTTAATAATGCTGATGAACAATTAAAGCAGGAAATGTCTTAACTATTTGACAGTCATATAGTAGCTTTGGACTTTACCATTCAGATTGTGTATTCAAGCTTCAACGACATGATGGCTGAGCCCTCACACATGCTTCAGAAGCATCAATGAACCGTGGGCCTAAGTCATGGGAAGCATACTTGGTATAACCACTGTAAAGGACATAGTTGGTATCAGTTGCATAATATTCTGGGGGGTCTACATATATAAATATATATATATATAAAAATGCAAGACTTCACTTAATTAAATCCAGTTAACATTTTTGATGTGTAAATATGAGGATTCCTTTGATTGGACAGTTTATTAGAAATCTACATAAATGTTATTTGCCACCTGTATGATAAAAATCAAACCTTTTGGCATTTGTGTCTCACCCAAAATATTTTTTTTATTTTAGAAATTAAAATGTAACCATAGACTACAATTGAAATACTCAGTGCATCTTAAAGCTTCATAAAATAGATTTTTCAAACTTCTTATGGATTTGTATTTATTTCATAAAAACCTTTTACAGTAACTGTTTTGAAACTGTGCTATGATAAAAAAGTTACTTTCCAAATGTGTGAAAAATTAGTATCACTTTATAAAAATCCAGTACACTTTTCTAAAGCACCTAAATCCCATTTCAAAAGTTATTATAACCACTTTGTAGCTTCAGTCATATAAAGTGCTTTTGAAAGTTTTACCCAGCATCAGTGAAGTGAAAAATTTGTGTATCAGTGTTCTCACCATATGTCCATGCTCTAGAGTATTCAGGGGAATTCCCAAAACCTGTAACAGGACTTTTCTGGAAGCTGACCCTGGCCTTGCTTCCCAGTAGCCAGATATGCTCTCAAAATTTTGGTAACTGTATGGGCTGAACAGTGTTTAAGCTTTGAGGAAACATTAAATAAGGTAGTGATGAACTCACTCAAAATGATTATTCTGGTGCTGTATAGAATCTAGTCAGATTTATCCCCTCCTGAATTAATTTGTGTAGGAATACTGTATTACTAGACATCTTTGTAGACTTGTATAAAGGCTTGAAAGTTACTAGAAATCTAACACAGCAGCTGCTAGAAAAGCTTTAGAAGGGACCACTCCCTCAGCACAACAAGGGCAGCTCTTCTGTGAAGGAGAAGTAATATTTTGTATTACATGTCTTGGATTTCCCTTGCTATTTGATTCTGGAGGCTTCTCTTTTCCTCCTCGCTGCTAGAGGAGCCTTAACCTCTGTCCATGGCCTTGTTTGTCCTACCTACATCCCTCTGGTGGAGAAAGGAGATGCTTTTCCTTCCCCTCTCATCACTGCAGGGGTGGTAACAAGTGATTACTTTGTCTTCCCCCAAACAATAATTAATTTTCAACTGATTAGTCTGAATTTTTACAAGCATCAATAAATAAAATTCACTTTACTGTCTAGCAGTAGCTTAGGGCTAAGGATAAAGTGGCATTTAGACCAGACAACTGTTAATCCTACAATTGATAAATTAGCACACAGCCAGACTACAACCAACAACCCTATTTAATGCTTTAGTAGAAGGGGGGGAATTAGCAAGTACTCAGTTAATGCTAATGATGAAATTTAAATATGCATGATTATGATTTGAGCTAGTTTAGTGAATGGGCCACTTACAAATTAATACTTCACCCAGCAGTAATAGATCTGAAAAAAGGTGATAAGACTGTCTTATATACAGTGGCCTGGATAGAAAATAAATGTGTTAGAGGAGTATGCATTATAGGTATCTACTGAAAACTCGCCAATTCTTTCAGTAATTATTGCACAGTTCACTTTAGCATTCATGCTGAACCATCTGTAAACTTTTAAACTAATGCTTTGTGTAAATTATGAGGACGTAACACCAAATAACTTCTTAGCCCTCTTGCCTTTATTTTATTAGAAAGGCTATTTAAGAATAGGCAAGTGTTTTAGATCAGGAATATTTTCCTTGGAACAAAATTTTTTACAGCTGTTACAGCTTTCAAAAGAGGGTAAGGAGTAAGATTCCTTAGTTTTTGAAACTAAGGTATGATCTTGCACATTAGTGTGAGACTAAATAATTTAAATTACACAGTGCTGCAGGGCAAAATGACATTTATTTTAATATTTTATGGTAAGGGAGAACATTCAGAGCTGATGTATAAGCTTTAATGTCCTTAATGGAAGTGGTATTAGTCATCAAGGAGGAAGGAGGTAAGAAAGTTAGCTGAGGTATTTCACCACCTGAGGAGTTCTGCTCATCAGAGACAGCTGGTACTTCTGAGTCCCCTTCGTGTTTTCCAAATCCAACCACCTGAAAAACCAAATTTTATCATCAAGAAAACAGGAAGATGAATGCTTCAAGACCCATTCATTTAAAATAGTTTTTCAATTATCTCCCCCATGGAAGCTTGATAAGCTAGTAGAAGATTAAACATAAGTAATTTTCCCCCTACACTTTTCAGAGCTCACTGTTTGTTAAGCATAAATTATTGTATTCTGAATTATTCTCTCCTGAGATGCATTTAAGGTAGTTACATGAATTACAAACACAACTACAATCTAAAAATGGTATTAAGTCTTTCTAAAAAGATGACAAGACATGGTGCAAGACAAATTTAAATAGAGCCTGGAAAAGAGTAAGTGATCAGAAGGAATCTTACTTTGGGGGGTAGGGATAGTTCAGTGGTTTGCACATTGGCCTGCTAAACCCAGGGTTGTGAGTTCAATCCTTGAGGGGGTCACTTAGGGATCTGGGGCAAAATCAGTACTTAGTCCTCCTAGTGAAGGCAGGGGCCTGGACTCAATGACCTTGCAAGGTCCCTTCCAGTTCTAGGAGATGAGATTCTTAAATTAATGGAGATATCCTATCTCTAGAACTGCATCCACCCATACTCACATGTACACTGAGCACTTTGCTCTCACTGCCTCTATGAGCTTGGAACCAGTCCACCAGGTCTGCTTTTGTAAGGGATTTCAGCGCTTCAATCTAAAAACCACAAGAGCACACTTTTCAAACTGCTAAACACTACTATCTCAAAAGTACTCTAATTCCCAACATTTAAACAGCAATTATTTGCAGCTAAGTTTATAAGCCCTGAAAGCAACAGTTTGTGGTGGAAACACTAACAGATGTTTAAGTAGAGTTGCTGTAAATTTTCACAATCTCTGAAAATAAAGTTTGTTGCAACAGTGTTTTAAGTGTCAACATTAATTTCTGCATGGAGCTCACTTCTTAGCACAATACTTTCACAGCTTGTAAAACTCTAGGCCCCCCCTGTGGCTATTATGTGTATACAACCTAACAACCATTTGTTTGAATTGGTACTATTTTGTGATTTATAGCACCTGCTACGCAGAGGTTAAAACTTCTCTTCAAGAAACTTTGTTCATATTGTAAATAAATTCACTACCTCACGGGCAAGCCTGTCAAACAAATACTGCTGAGTCACCACTTCATTCCAGTTCCTATCCACTTCTTCTCCAAGATGGGAATCTTCACACTCTTTAAGCTTTATTAGAGCTGTGACCTGTATAAGAAAACCCCACTTAGTATTTCTCTTGAAAGAGCTGGGATTCTACTTCAAAGCCAACATTGAATGTATTAAATTCTAATATGCATCTGTCTAGATCTGGGCTGTTTTAAATATTGAATTACAAACAGCCCTAGAGTCTATTGTATGAGGCTGTCGTCCCCCCCAAGGCCACCTCCAGAAAACAGTGAGAGCTCTGACAAAGGGGAGTCAAAATTCACAAAAGAGAAAAATCTGCCCCGTATTTAAATCAGATGGATGCCACTATACACTGCAGCCACTTCCTGGAAACCAGACAGGAGCAGATATTAATGTAGCTGCGTACTTCCACTTTCTCCAAACAGACTATGTTCTGTTTGACTCTACTCCTTCACTAATTGTTATTGGTCCCCTTTACCTGTGTGCTGAATGCTTCTTCAGTTAAATGCTTGATTTTTTCTTCAAAGAAAGAAAGAAAATCTTCTATCTTCTTGTCAACCAATTCAGAGCTGGAAAAAATAAGAATGGGTAGAAACAATAAAATAAATAGCATTCCAATAAGTTGGGGAAGTCACCAGTTTTGAATTTGGGAACTAACATTGCCTGAGGAATTGTACACTTTGGCCTAGTGGAAGAGAACATCCCCCTCCTTGCTCTGGTATACACAATGTGAAGACATTTCCATTTTCTTCCAGTCCTTGAGAAATAAGGTAAAGATAGCTAGGAAAGAACATGGAAGACAATGCTACTCCTATATCAAGCAAGAGATTATTAATGCTTGATTCAGCATCTGTCAGGGCAGACAGAGTATTACCAAAAATAGTTCCACTTCAGATGGGGACAGTGAAGCAGATGAGAAGAATGACAACTGTTACCAGCTGTTTATCTATTGAGACAGAATATTAATATGCAGCTCCTCTCACCCTATTGGGCCAGCTCAAAAACCTGTAAAAAAAAAAAAAAAAAAGCCCTCCAGGGCTGGCAGTTTCTAAACATGGATGTATCCAGCTGCCCTATATTGTGGCCAAATTGTTGTTACCAGAAAAATAATCCCACAAAAGGAAACAATCATTTTTCAGATTTCTTTGTCAGAGCACAGCTGCTCCGTAAGAATAGACTATTAGCTCTATCATGGTTCAAACTAGATTTGTTTTATTCAGTGAAAGCTACCTATTGTCATAAGCCAGATTAAATGTAGCTCTAGCTGTGAGGTCAGAAGTCAGTGCCCACACTCAATACACCATCTACACCTTTTTTCATCTTGATTCAACTGTTCTTAGAATAGGAGATAAAAAGATATTAAATCCATACACAGTCCATCTCCCTGCTACTCTAGGAGTGTTCCCTATCATTAAGGTTAAGATTTTGTCAAGGTTATTTTTAGTAAAAGTCAGACAGGTCATAGGCAATAAACAAAAATTCACAAAGCTGTGTCTTGTCTGTGACTTTTGCTGCTGCAGCTCCCTGGTGGCAGGGAGCTGTAGGGTTCCCCCTCTGCTCATGGCAGCTGGAAGCTGCAGGGTGATCATATTTCCCAAAGAGAAAATGGGACACCCCAACTGCTCACCTGAGACCTGTTCTCCCTCCCCCAGCCCAGCAAGGTTGGCAGTTGCTGGAACCTTGCAGGGGGCTGTTGCCTATTGCTGGAGCCCTGCCAGGGCCCCACTGACTGCCAGCTCTAGAGTCCTGCAGCCCCTGGGGCTGAAGCAGAGAATGTCTAAGGTCAGGGATTCTGAGACTTCCATTAATTCCATGACAAACCTATCCCACATTCTCCGGTGCTTTGGACAGCTTAGTTTTAAATAAATCACACAATGGGGGTTCACCTTCCTTAGGGTATTATTTCATAGTCACATCTCACCACTTTCCATTTCTTCATCACATCCTATTTACTTCTTGTATTACCATAAATAAATCCTCCACTTATTTTCAACAGTGGCAATATTTAAATTCTTCAAGAGCTTTCCCCCATGCATTAGTATCCATAAGAACAATGAAGGGATCAAAAATAGAGACACGTTTGTTATTCCTAGCAATAGTTCTATCAAACCAGTGTTAACATCCTTCCCTTCATCTTAGTTTGAATTCTGATTTGGAGTGCTGCTTCACTTTCGCCAGCAAGGAGTTGTGAGCTCACCAGTTATCCATGCCGTATCTTTACCAGCTCCTGCTTATGGTCTCAATTCAGCAAAACATATAAGCACATGCTTAAAGTTATGCCCTATACTTAACTACTTTGCTAAATGAGGATCTAGATCATCAGTGTGTTTGGAGCTACACCTGAAAGCTTTGACTACAGGGCAGCGTGCAGTGACCCCACTTGCTAAGCTAGGTTTCCTGTCTGGAGGAGCACATTAACCTGTAACTCCATTGGCTTCCAATTAGTTTTTGGGTGCATTTCAAAATACTGTGTGTGTTATATAAAGCCCTATATGCTGAATCAGACTCAGTCCAACTTCTGAGTTTAGGAAAGAGCACCTATTCCACCATAATGGCTGAGTCCATCTGGGATGCTCTCAGATCACCCCCAGCTTTGAACACTGTCCATGTACCAGCTTCTAGTTGTGCTCTGTTGACCTTCAGGAGACCTTGATGGCCCATTTGGCTGTGCGCTTGCATGGTTGTAAGCAACTATTACTTCACCCAAAATCTGCAGAGATTAGCTGTGAAGAACCACAGAATTCAAAGGGCCCCAAGATGGAATCATTAACATGCAGTCCCCTCTTAAATCAGTAAGAGACTTACTTGTACTTTGTTGCTTGTGTTGCTACAGTAACAGAGAACCCGAGGATCCCAGATGTATTTCTACAGGTAGGGTACACATGGTAGCTTAAACCAAAAGGAGAAAGTCATTCCACTAGTACAAGCCATTTTACATTTACCATCCATAACTATGAAATCAGAATATTGTCAATACTTGGACATAAGGTATAAGCAAAGAGGCGTCTACCAATGCAAAAGATTCACTCTGGAATAACAAATCAAATCTCTTGCATCAAGTGGTCTGGGCTTTTTCTTGTTCAGCAAATCCTTTTTTGGGCTTTGTAAGATGCTTAGCAGAGTACTCATGTACTGAGAAATCCTACAAGCCAGAACTGTGAATGTGCAAGAACCCCCATAAAACAGGTACTGTGCAGTCAGGGTTAATGGAGTCTCTTAGTTCACACAAAAGGGCCTAAACAGAGGGGGATGCATCTGCAGTTGTGACAGGAGTTAAATTCTAGCTCAGCAGACCCCTTGCATAAATGCTGTGGGAAAGCTATAGTAGTGGCTAGTTGGGAGAGAGTGAGGGGAAGTTATTTTTGAGGAAGTCTAGCTCCACGGTCCAAGTCAATGTTGATCAAGCTAGAGGGAAAGTCTTCTGTTTAGACAAATTACATTAACTTCTGGTTATGGACTCTAACCTGGATGACAAGACCTTGCTGACTGCAAACTTTTTTTTTGGCCAGTAACTTGACAGCAGCTTTACTGGGCATAACCTTGCCATTTTTCAAAGAGCACCAAAGCAATTAAGTTAAAGATGGTGTTAAAAAACGCTGCTGGTTTTGGTCGTGGTATGTTACACTGTACTTTCAGCCACACTATGCAGTATGGAGTTTCTTAGTACACATGGGACTCTGGTACGATAAAGAAGCTGAACAGGAGCAGTACCCCAATGCAGTGAACTTACCCAAGGGTTTGCTTGGTTCGCAGGAAGTCAAAGCAAGGCTCCTCCATGTGCATCTGAAATACGGCATGAGTTCAGTCAGAAGGGATTGCTACTTACAGCAGCTTTGGTTTAGCTTGGTACAAAAGCATGATCAAAGATCAAAACAAGAAACAGTGGAAAGACACTAAGGCCAGGTCTACACTACAAACTTATATTGGTACAACTGAATACCCACACCACTGAGCAATGTAGTGATATTGATCTAACTCCAGTATAGACGGGACTATGTCAACTGGACCGCTTCTTCTGTCGACATAGCTACCGTCTTTTGAGGAGGTGGATTAACTACGCTGACAGAAGATCATGATGTCCCACTGCTGTACTGTAATCTGAAGACAAGCCCTAAAGCCTCAATTTCCCTCACATCCCAGAAAGGAATGAAATAGCTCATTTGGGTTGTCCTGGTATCAGTTAAACACACACACACACACTCTCTTTCTTCCCCCCCCCCCCCTCAAGGAACTAAAAGGCTTTCATTTTCATCTGTAGCATTGTCTTCACAGCAAAACAATGTCAGGGACAGGACAGAAGTGTCGCTCTCGGGGTGCATGTTAATAAGCACTCAAGATGTGTTAGGAAAGGAGCAAAAACTTACCACAAGCAGCTCCATAAGGGTGTATTCTCTTAAACTCCTAGCCCCAGACTAAAAGAAAAAACATTAATTGAAAACACTTTAGGAATTTCTCATGGAAAGAGAAGAGCTATGGGTCACTAGAATGGCCTTGTTAAGAGAAAAAACGATTCAGGATGGATTTCAGCAATAAGTATATATTGCAATTTGCAACAAAAAGAAATCAGACTTTATGGCCTCTGATGTGTGCTCAAAACAGCCCCCTGAGCGAAAGACAAGGGTCTGTTCATGGGACAATGATCACTCTGTGGGTGAAAAGGCAATTTCAAGGTAATCAGAGAGCAGGCACAATCGGGGAGGAAGGCAATATCAAGATGGAAGAGCATGGAATATGCCTGCATAAGGCATAATAAATCTAGAACTCTCTCAAAAGAATACAGACTATAACTTCATTAAGAAGGTTTTAGTAACTTGGGTCTTGCTCATGGGGATTCTGTTTATGGGCTCGCTAGAATTCAGAACATATTCTAGAAAATAATGGTTGGAGAACAGTCTGGATTAGGAAAGCCATCAGCATAACAAGTAGCAGCAGTCACCGCAAGGAAAATAAATGAGTATACTCAAATGCTTAACACATTACCTGATAATAGACTGTCACTTCAGAGTTGGCATCACCTTTGTTAAGGGCTTTCACCTTGCAGAGTAGGTGTGTGTTTGGCAGGTCTACCACCCGAAATTGAACAGGACACGGGTGCGGTAGGGGAAAGAACTGCAACTTTCTAAAGAGAGTCCAAACAGCAAAGCGTCAAATACTCACCTTCCCATTCCTTAAACCAAAACAAAGAACCAATGTTCATATTCTAGATGCCTCAAGTCTAATTAGCATCAATCCCCTCCCACGCCCACAAATTGTAACCAGTTTTGATGGCAGTTAAAGTAAGAGGTGAACATCAAAACCAGATTTCTGGAAAATAGTGACAATACAGTTAAATTTTTCTGAAAAAAGGAAATTCCAACTGTTTCCAACATTCTTTCCCAGCCCCACCAAAAGTTAACCAAGGTTCAGAGTTTTGGAATATACTTATAGCTCCCACTTGTAAAAGGTGAGAGAGTCACAGAAATACTCACTGAACAACATAATTCAGAAAATCCTTTGATTCCTAAAAGATAAAACAAACAGTTTTACTCTGGAGAATGGAGTTATTAGCCCTTTAGGTATCAGCCCCAATATATACTACAGCCATCCAGAAAGGAACCAGCGAACACAGAACTGTCCAATCCCCCCAGCCTTGCCACACATTACAGCATTTTGGCCAGAGGTTAACACAGCACAAGTCACTTCCTCCCCTACAATGTGACAGTACAACGTGATCTATGTTATGTTGAGGAAGAAAACAGACATCTCCAATCCAGTCTCTTCCTTGGAAGTTTGTAGCCTCTCAGGGCAATGTGGAAGCCAAGAAAGAGTAAACTAAATGTGAGAAATGTCTTAAGAGAATCTGCTAACAGATGTTCACAGCCATGGATGTGCACAAAAGTAGTACTAGGTAAGTGGGAATGCTATGTAGGAGCAGCTTGGGCACCTGCTGAGGCAGTGCCAGCAAACAAGAGAGAAACAGCAGAGCTTATGATAAGTGCTGCAGGACCTCAGGGTATGTCTACACTACCTGCCAGATCGGTGGGCAGCGATCGATCCAGCGGGGATCGATTTATTTTATCGCGTCTAGACGCGATAAATCGACCCCCGAGCCCTCTCCCATCGACTCCTGTACTCCAGCGCCGCGAGAGGCGCAAGCAGAGTCAACGGGGGAGCGGCAGCAGTCAACTCACCACGGCGAAGACACCACGGTAACTCGATCTAAGTATGTCGACTTCAGCTACGTTATTTGCCTAACTGAAGTTGCGTAACTTAGATCGATTTCCCCCCCCACCAGCGTAGACCACGGCTTACTGTGCGACTGCAGGGCATCCAAGGTCCTAAAAGTTATTTAACTCAAACTACAGCACAAACTATACTTAGCGCAAAATAGGGAGTCTCTGTTTGCAATGTAAGAACCATGGTTAAACCTCAGCTTCCCCTACAGTCCATCAGCCCACATGGCTATGTTTGTCCTTACAAGGATCCCCATCCCCACCAATACACTAGTGAATTTCCAAAAAGGATCGACAGACTAAGGATAAACTGATGGGTACAAAGTGAAGACTGCAAATTTGTTCCTCAGTGGCCACCCGTTTGTGACACTGCATGGATGGGGACAAACCCCGCTGTATCCAAGTTTTAAAAAGCCCATTAGACTAGGTCAGGCCTATGGCTGGATCAGACAGTCCTCACTGGAGTTCAATAGCAGCTGTGAGACAGTAACAATAGTAATATTGGGCCCTAGAGAGACAGTCTCTAGGTCATCCTGTCACACACAGGCTGTATCTGCACTGACAGCTTTAGGGAACTTTTCCACAGGTGCACCAGCACTGAAGTGTTTAAATCACCATGTCATCGATACCTGGAGTTTAAAAAGTGACTAAGTTCGTTTAGACAACACAGGGATAAAATCACCAGTGGCCAGTTCTACATTAGCTGTCCCATGGTGTTAACAGGGAAGCTGCACCTATGTGAGAGATCCCCAAAACTGCCAGTACAGACAAAGCCATAGACTGGTGAAACAGGGGTTGTGCCAAACGGGTTTAATCACTTTCTAAATTCAAGAATTTATGCTTCAGCTGTGGAAGTTGGTACTCACTCTGCTTGTGAAGTTTCCTTGTACAAGACCCTCCACATAGAGCTGAGATTTGAAAGCCTTAACAAAGGATGAGAGAGACTCGATGGAAAGGCCCTTCATTAATGTCTCATATTTATCTATCATAGACCATCTGCCATGCTCCAAAATTAAAAGACGCACATTTCTGTAACAAGAGAAAAAGTTATTTAATTCAAAATACGTTAACCACCAGTGATGTAGAACCCTTAACTTCTTAAACCCAAGTTCTGTGACAAGCAAAATTTCAGCTAATCCTAACTAGAAATATCAAGTACTGATCAGTTTGCCCTGGGACTTCAGCCCTGCTTCAGCTCCAAAATGCCTCAGGTAACCTGGGATCTCTGCAGCCCAACTGCTTTGGGCTGTCCTTGGGGAAAAGATTTAAAGCCTGCTTCCCACAATAACCTCTTTAAACAGCATTCGTTGAGATGTGTTGTGATGTGCAGACTACCCTTTCTTCTCTAGGTCACTGATATAGGTCTGTTTTTTCCCACTGCAGGAGTTTTAAAATATTACTCGAACAGCTCTAAGTGGTTCACAACATGATCTGTCAGAAGCAGAGCTGCATGTGGTAATATAGGCTATTAAATAAAAGTAGTATGGAGTGTTGTTGTTGTCTTTGTGTCAGTCCCAGGATATTAGAGAGACATGGTGGGTGAGGTAATATCTTTTATTGGACCAACAGAGAGAGAGAAAAGCCTTCAAGCTACAGAGCTCTTCCTCAGGTCTGAGAAAGGTACTCAGAGTGTCACAGCTTCATACAAGGTCTAACAGATAGTTTAGCCTAAGAAGTTAACATGTATTCTAAGGGAACATTCAAGGTCAAGTGGCCAGTTAACACCCCTGTAGTCATAGGACCAAAAGTGGGTTATAGATTGAAGAATTTTTGGGGACAACCCACAAAACCAATGATATACCTGAGATACACAATGAAATTTCATTCTCCACACAGACAACAAACTCCCTCACAAATTTACACCACCACTTCAACCACCACCATCCGTCCATTAAACTCTCTCTGGAACACTCCCACACTAGCATCAACTTCCTGGACATCTGGATCAGCTTCAACAATGGAACCCTAGAGACAACAATTTACAAGAAACCCACAAATCACCACACCTACCTTCACAGATTCAGTTACCACCCCAAACACATCAAGAAGTCTGTTATATACAGCCAGGCACTGAGAAACCCCAGAATATGCTCCAAGGAGAAAATCCGGGATATACACCTTAATGCAGGGATTCTCAAACTTCATTGCACTACAACCCCCTTCTGACAACAAAAATTACTCCATGACCCCAGAAGAGGGGGACCAAAGCCCAAGTCTGCCTGAGCCCCGCCCCCCAGGGCGGGAGCGTGAACCCTGACACCAGGGCTAAAACATTCAGGCTTCAGCTTTAGCCCTCGGCCCCGGCAAGTCTAACGTCCGCCTTCATGACCCCATTAAAATAGGGTTGTGATCCACTTTGGGGTCCCGACCCGTAATTTGAGAACTGCTGCCTTAAACTTAAAACTGCCTTCATTAAACTAGGACATTCCCCCCGAGAAACAGACTGCATCATGGAACGAGCCACCCAAATACCTGAGAACCCTCTTAAATACAGAAATTGAATCTCCTTTGACCTCACAACCTGAGTTGTCACCTACCACCCCAAACTCATATGGGGTATCAAGCAACTACAACCACATCTGATGGGGACCCCATCCTGAAAAAAATCTTTCCTGAACCCCTTCTTTTGCCTTCAAACCTCCCCCCCCTCCCCCAAACACCTCATCATCAGAAGTAAGTTCCCCCTGGACCAGGACACACCAAATCAAAGCAGCATCAGACGCTGCCAGAACAGATGCAAAACCTGCAGACATATCTCCACTGCAACAATGATCAACACTCCCCACAACACACCTTTAAAGATCCATGGGTCCCGTCTTACACACGTGTTATCACAACACGTGGCGTGCATCATCCAGTGCAGTAAATGCCCCCAACAACTACGTGGGTGAAACCAGACAAATCACTATGCTCTCAAATGAATTCACATAGGAAAATGATAAAAGACAATATCACCAGTAGGTGAACTCTTTTCACAAAGCAATGATTCTATTTCTAACCTATCAGTTCTCATCCTCAAAGAAAACCTGCACAAAACTTTCAAAAGACAAGCCTGGGAACTTAAATTCATAATTTTGCTAGACATTAAAAACCATGGTCTTAATAAAGACACTGGATTTATGGCTTAACAACAATCTGTAACCCACTAACTTCCCCCCCCATTTTTGTCCTATGACTATAGGAGTGTTAACAGCCCACTTCAGCTTAAATGGTCCCTTAGAATATGTGCCAACTACTTATGCTAAACTATCGGTTAGACCTTGTATTTAGCTGTGACAAGCTATGTATGTCTACACAGCAACTAGATACTCGCAGCTGGCCTGTGCCAGCCAACCTGGGCTCACGGGGATCAGGCTACAGGACTGTTTCATTGCTGTGTAGCCTGCCAGGCTCAGGCTTTAGCCGGTAATAGTTATGTTACACCATAAAATTAGCTGTATGAAAAAAATATCAATAAAGAAACATCTTCATTTATTAAAGAGCATCCAATGTGCTGGGGCTGGCAAGCCTCACACTGAATCAGGACAAGACGGTTATCACAGGATCCTGCCAAAAAGGGCTGAAGCCAGCCCTGCCCCCCCTTCCAT
This sequence comes from Chrysemys picta bellii, assembly GCF_011386835.1. Taxonomy (NCBI): domain Eukaryota; kingdom Metazoa; phylum Chordata; order Testudines; family Emydidae; genus Chrysemys; species Chrysemys picta. The sequence goes on from NC_088798.1 coordinate 10,391,207, forward strand.
CAGCCAGCAATATCAAGCTGGAAGGAGAGGGAAGAGGCAGGCTTCTGCAGTGAGCTGTACTGACACAGGGTTCTTCAGTCCGAGAGCAGACCGAGGGCATGGACTGAGCAATCTTATTACTAATTCCTTTAATTAATAAAGCCAAACCCCAGGAAAGGGATGAGTTGTGTCTCTACAAAGTGCATCATTTGTGTTTTGGAACAGGAGGTACAAGGCTTATATGATTTTAGAGGCAGTTTTAGACATTAAACATGATTCCCAGTTAACAGTTATGTTTCTCGCTTGCCAAGTAAAATTAACGTACAGTAAACTGTGATCTCTAAGGTAATGTCAGACAATAACTGTAAATTCTTTCTGAGATGGGTATTTTCCTACTCACTTCTGTCTCATCTTAAAGGATAACAACTATATTGGTTGTTATGAGCAGACAAAAACACTTTAGAGAATCCAAACTGGTCTTCACTGCAGCTTTCAGAAAATCAGAAATTATTTTGTTTGGGGGAGACTAAAATCAGAGGTTTAACCCCCCCCTCCCCATTCTTAATTCAAATGATGTCAGGCATATACCTGTACAAGTGTATTAAATGTGCCTTTTTATAAAAACGGTGTCAGATTAATCCATGAGCTTTGTGAAGAATTCTTTTTAACTTCTACTCTTGTCAGAAGAGGCTTTTTACAAACCCTTCTCACCACTGTGAAATAGATTTGCAACTTCCTTTAATATTAGTACGTAAAATTAGCTCTGATTGGCCTGATTCTACTGGTCTCAAATTACATCTCTCCTCCACTCAAGCCATCCTCTCTTGATTATTAGATAGCATGACAAGAGTTTAATGCTGATTTTGGTTGGTTTGTAATTTACTCAATACACACTCCCTTATATGAATGAAAAAAAATACCTCTGCTTTGTTATGTAATCAGCTGCACCAGCACTTATAAAGCAGAAAGTTACCATTTAAGTTCTGTGCTCTATTCTTGAGGATGCCAAGATTCATTTCATTCACTGACTATGCAGAATACTGCACAGTAATTTATCCTTGTAACAGGGAACTCCTGCAGCCTCATGATAACATAATTAAAGCAGAGAAAACTCCACTTTACCTATACCTCCACCTAAACCAGAGAAAGCCCATCCACATTTAATCTCCCCACAGACACTCACTTGGCCAGGGTCTCTGGTTTGATGAGAATGTTAAAATAGGTCTTTTTTAGCTGCTCTGTTATCATCTCAAAAACCGCTGGAGTAAAACTGAAGTCAGACAGGTGGTCAATGATGAGCTGAAACAGCAGCTGGAAAGAAAAATAAAGTGTTTTCTAAGCTATTTTTACCAAATAGGAGAACATTATTTGCCAAAGAGGAGGACACTGAATTCTAGACATTTTTTTCCTATATTAGAAAGTCAGAACCTTCTATATTTTTTGGACAACTAGAAAATTAGTAGGAGGACATCACAAAATACCTGAGCAAGTCAGAAGGGAAAGGGTATTCAGTCAGACTGTTTAAATCTCCAGGGTCTGTTTTGATTATTAGGCATTTTAAACATTTGGAAAAAATCTCTCTTGTGAAAGATTGGCTGTGAAAGATTCAACAACCATGCCCCTTCAATGGAGGGCTGCAAAAGCCCCCATTCCAGTTCTCTGATCCCCCCAGGAGTCTCCCAAATACAGGGAGGACAAGACTCGATATTCCTGACATTTCTAAAATAAAGGACAAGCACAAACAAATCCTGTTAAATGCATGCACAAATCTATTAACCCTCCTTTGCAGGTCTCCTTTAATAAAGCAAAACATTTGTTTATTTTGACTACTGTATCTCCTCAATGGGGGGGGGAAGAGGAGAGAGCGTTTTTAAAATTATGTATATTAATGGAAGCTGAGAATGTGTAAAAAATGCAGAACGCAGTACAGATCAGAGCCTCAATTCTCTCCACACCCATGGTTTTCCTTCTCCCTCATGTTGAAGATTTTACTGTGTATATTTCAAAGGACACACTTTGGCCCCATATATACAACTGTAATCAAGTCAAAGGACCCAGGTCCAATTTGAACTGTCCAAGGCTTTCACCTTGTTAAGTCTAACCTACAAGTTTTAACAGTGTTGTAACCAAGTCCCCTGACCCAGTAATAGTGGTAGTGCAGATAAGCCCTTACTCTCCCTCATCAGCCTCCATTTGAGGCTGCCATGTCCTAAGTAAGCCAGCAGGGGGGAAGGAGGGCGGTGTGGGGTAAGAATTTGTTAACCTCTAATAAAATCAGATCCCAAACAAGCATGCCCAGAAGTGGTTTGTAATTGCTTAGTTTTATCTTAATTCCACCTTCTGCTGCAAATGTATCTAGAATACTATTCTCACAGACAATGAGCCAGTACGCATGCAAGTCTGTTTTGTTCAACTATTTCTGGCTTACAGATAAGCAAAAATGTAAATAGTAATTCAAACAGGAAAAAAAGACTGTTTTTCTGCATTGTCCTCTGCCTAACCCTCCCATCGCCCCCATATACCAATTTTTTGTCACTTTAAATAAATCCACAAAAGCATGGAAAGCTGCTGCCCAAAAGGAGAGGTTTTGAAAACTGTTCCAAGCACATGAAAACTGTATTTTATAGTGGAAGTCTCAGAGTAACTTTATCTACTGCTAAGCGAAGTGCATATTGGAAAGCAATGTTCAAAAGTTTATTTAGAAATACCTGCAGCTGCTTCAATATTTCCACAACTGAATAGTGCTGGGCGTTTCTCAGTGAAAATATCCCAACAAGATTACTACATGAGGTCATTTGAGACACAGGAAATACAGCTGAACATGTGAGACCAGGAAACCTTCCTTACTAAAAATAGTCATTTTGGGTGGAGAGAGAGGACGAAAGGCAGAGTGTTAACAGAGATAGATCTATGTTAGGTTATTGTATTGCTACCCATCACCATAATATCTGAGTGCCTTCTACATAAAATACACCAACAATATCAAAGTCCCTACTGGACTTCACAAGTCTCTAGCTCTTCTCCTTTTATCAAAAGCTTTGTTCGGGATCAGGCATTTTATGGTGGTTTTTTTAGTTTTGGGAGGAGGAATAAGAGGAGTCAGTTGATTTTGAGAAAGTTTCTTCCTCCATAACTAGAATGACAATCAAATAGGAATGTATTTTGCAGTTTCCCCTGAAGATGGCCAGACTGAATTTGTCTGATCAACTCTGGAACACTGTTCCACACCTAGCTTTCTTGAACATCTCCTGCATTTCATGCTGGGCATGTTTCCCCACTGCACTCCAACCAGCATCAATCCCTGTCACTATGCCTTCCTGCTGACCTGGTAACTTACACACTCTCTCTCTGCTCTTGCAGATTTATGAGCATCTCAGCAGGAAGACTTTTTTTTTTTTTTTTTTAAACACTGTATACAAACCCATTAATGGGTTGCAAGGCCACTAATAGACACCAATATTTAAGGACAGAGCTGTGAATAATTTAGAAAATGATAACCAGCAAATTGCTGGTTGACTCATAGTAGAGGAAAAAATACTGCTAGTACTCACTGGTAGTTTATGATTGAATCCTTTCACTCGAATGACCAAACCATGCTCCCCAGCTACCAGTTTGTATTCCAGTTGAGCAACATCAGCTTCGTATGCTGGTTCAGCAAGGTTGTGGGTGAGGATGTTTACAAAAGTATCAAAAAGCACCACACTGCATGGAGAAAGGGGTAAAAGTGGGAACCAAAAAGGAAGAGAAAAACACAAACCACCATGAAGTCAGTGGGTCTGAGGGTAAACCCCGAAGTGTCCTAAATAATTATTTCACTAAGTAGCTAAAGATATTTAAGACTTAAATCACAAAACCCAATTTAAAAAACGGACTTGTATTCTGCAAGAAATTTAGTCCTGGGTAACGTAGAAGTCTACAAACACAGGGCTGTGAATCTCTCTCTCTCTCTATTCAAAAAAACCAGGGCTATCTAGAGGTCATTTTGGCATTAATTAAAATACTTTTGCATCAGTTGAGAAAGGAGAAGTTATTCACTTTACAAGGCACATCAGGATAGTACACAAGCAACCCCGTTCCTCTACTATATGTGGTTTAAAATCCAACTAGAATAAAGAATGTATATTTCAAGCAACATCAGCTAATAGTAAAGTGCGTTTGTTGAATATTGGGGTGTTAACATAGAAAATATGCTCACGGAATTTGAGAGAGACAGCTTTATTTGAAGTGGAAGTTGCTATGATTAGGATTTAATAGGTATAAAAAGATCTTATTACTTTAAGTAAAAGTCCTTTTAAGCCAGTTAAAAATTCTAAGTGCCATAGAGAATTAGAACCAACTGCTTCTGGTTAAACGTTCAGACCAGTATTTTCCCTAGTAAGTCCTGCAGAAAAATAGTTTTACAAAAATATTAAAAAAACCCACTCCCCCCTTGCAGCTCCTTAGTGGTCTTATGATAAAGTCACTATACTGTTTGTTACAACCGATAGACCTCGGGGCTAGTCGGGGTGCCATGAATGGGAGGACAAGGTGCATATGCTGAATTGTAATCCAAAGTCTCTGTAATGTGCTCACATATTATAGCTCTCCAACTGGTGCTCTCAATTGCTTTCCCCCTCACCTACACACTTTTCCCCAAGTTGTTGGCTATAGTGTCTACAACAGGCAACTCTTTTCAGCACAAGGCCTTTGCAGAAACATTCTGTTCTAGCAGATGCACTTCTACAGTAACTCCTCACTTAAGGCATCCTGGTTAACAGTGTTTTGTTGTTACATTGCTGATCAATTAGAGAACATGCTCATTTAAAGTTGTGCAATGCTCCCTTATAACGTTGTTTGGCAGCCGCCTGCTTTGTCCACTGCTCGCAAAAAGAGCAGCCCGTTGAAGCTAGCTGGTGGGGGCTTGGAACCAGGGTGGACCGATAGCCCCCCCTAAGTTCCCTGCGCAGCAGCCGCCCAGGAGGCAATCAATTGCCAGGCAGTTCCGCTGTCCCTCCCCCCACTGCCATGTGCATGTCTCTCTCTCCCCGCTCCTTTAACCCATCTCCATAGAGCGGGAGGGTGGGGACAGACACACACACGACAGGGCTCAAGACTGTCTCTGTTCGGTTTTGAAAGATGTGTTTTGTCAGCGTACTTTCGAGACACAAATGCATCACACACACACAGTCTCTCTGGCATGCTGTCTCTCCTCCCTCCATTCCTGCTGCCCTGTAGTGTGAGGCTACATTAACAGTGCGTTAACCCTAGCCGAGTGCTAGTTCATCGTTTAGCAGTAAGGCAGTCCCTGGGAAATATCCCATCCTCTGACTTCACCACCTCAACCAGCTTCACAATCATCATTTAAACTGTTTGTTTAAAACTTTTACTGTGTGTATAAAAAAGATATAGTCTTTTATCTGGCAATAAAAGTTTCCCTGGAACCTAACCCCCATTTACATTAATTCTTATGGGGAAATTGGATTCGCTTAACATTGTTTCGCTTAAAGTACCATTTTTCAGGAACAGAACTACAATGTTAAGCGAGGAGTTACTGTACTATTGTGTCACTTTCATTTTGCCTGCCCTTCACCATGGGAAAACTGTACCAAAAGTCTTACACACTTCCCTTCTCCTACACAAACACTTCTCCCCTTCCCCCAAAACTACTGAACTGTAAAGAACGTGAAAGAGGAAACCCAATTGTTATGTTCTATCTTCAAGTTAATTGGGGGTGGGAGGAGGTTGTTTTTAACCCTGTATAGGAATTTTTACTGCTCTGCAAAATAAGCATGAGAAAGGTAATTCTTACTTCTCTGCAGACTGCTGTATCAGTGGAGATATCAGATGGAAACGTATATAAGCTGGGAAAAAAAAACATAAATGAGCAACTACAGAAACACAGGCAGCTTTAACCATTAACTGGTTTTTCCTTCACCCCATTTGCTGTTTCCTGTCAGTGCTTTTATTTGAACCCCATGTGTAAATGCTTGTTCAGCTGAGACAACATTTTTATCTGTATTGAATCAATAAAGTAGTTCCCTTCCGTCCCCACTTACCCTTTAAACAGAGGTGAAAGTAAGCCGGTACAACGCGGTACAGAATACTGGCAAGAGCCGGTTTGCCGTACCGGGGCGGCCGGCTTCCCCAGGGGGCAATTTAAAGGGCCTGGGGCTCCCAGCAGGGGCTGTAGCCCCAGGCCCCTTAAATTGCCACCAGAGCCCCACTGCTGGAGCCCTGGGGTAGGGCTGCGGGGCTCTGGGGGCTATTTAAAAAGTCTGGGGCTCCTGCTGCTTCTACCGCCCCGCCCACTACTCCAGGGCTCCGGCAGCTATTTACAGGGCCAGGGCAGTAGAAGCAGGGGAGCCCCGGACCCTTTAAATAGCTCCCAGAGCCCCGGGTGCTGCTGCTACCCCAGAGGCCGGGGGGGGAAGGGGGGGGTTGCGGAGGGCACTTACCTTACAGGGTGGGCTGGGGCTGGCTCTGACTCCCTCAGCCACACTTGAATCAGTTACCTCAACTGTAAATTCTTGGGCTGGAACACTCTTTTTGGGTTGTGCGGATATGTACGTGTAGTGCCTCGCACAATGGAACCCAGTCACTTTGATTAGGGCCTCTAGGGACTACCACAATTACTAAGCCAAATGCAAGCAAGTGGCACCTAGAATTTATTAACCATCACTTCAAGCAGGCTTATAAACAATAGTCAGGCAAAATCCAATGAAACAACAATCCAATGAATCCAAATGAGGAATGGATGTCCTCAAGACTTCACATTCTAAATCCCAGGCAGCAACACCAACTGAAACTAGGAATGGCAGGGAAGAGGAGCAGAAGCAAGATTTTTGAACAACTAGCTAGGAAAAAAAAAAGAACTATGTAGTGAAGGATTATAACTCCCTAGCCAAAAATCTGACCACCAAGCTCCAACCCGAAGCCACCTAAACAAAGAGCTAAACACAAAAGGGGGTTTTATAAGTGCAATGGCAACTGGAGTGATGCTCAGTGCTGTTTGGAAATCAGATTAAAATGAAGCTACAAGTCCTAACTCTAAATAAATTTCTAGGACTATTTTAGATGCCTACTATTGCATATGAAAAGTTTTGCTTTGCACATTGGGTGTAATATATCAGTTAATAGGCATTACCTTTGGGAATTTTGAATTTATCATCCTTCCTGTACCACAGACAGCCTTGTTGTGTGCTTAGTATTTTGACAGGATATTCCGACTCCGGGCAATCAGGTGCTTTCAGAGCAAAGTCAGTGGCTAATGTAGAAACAGAATATGTGGGTTACTGTATCTCAATTCTACAGCCATTAACGCAGGTTTCAAAACTGTAAGCAGGCTGCTCTCCTCTCTCATGTCACTATAGTACATTCAGTTGCACACTTCCCTTTGGTGAAGTACGGATGGGTCATTGCACTGTCAAGAGAGGAGGCCTTTTATAGCCTGTTTAAGTTTTTTTGGTTTTTTTGCTTCTTTTAACAGATCCAGATGCTATTTAAGGGTCTGTGTTTTCCCCCCAGAAGAGCAGGGAATAACCTAACATTGCTCTCTCAGTAATCCAGGTACCATTGTCTATAGCTATATGCAAGCGATTCACGAGTGTACCATGGCAGCTCTGCTTGGTTACCTGGTCCTTGTACTAAGGAGTATTTTAAAGAGGCATTGTCAGGTCAAATTTGGCCAAAAATTTAAACTTATAAAAAAGTCTGTAATAAAAATTCAGAAACAAATGTTTCCATATTTTCTATCTATTCCAGTGGAAACAGTTTATGTAAAAACTAAACATTCATAAAAAAGGAAAACAGACCATGTCCTAGGAAAACCCCTATCCTCAAAGGGAATGTCAGGGAAGAGAAAAATGACGGAGTCCACTAGATACTAGTCTCTCACTCACCTATATATTTATTTTCTTCAGGTAGGTGCAAGTCCTCATTTAACTGAAAGTCACTGGCCCATAAATCACTCCAGTATTTGTCAATATCTGTGAAAAACATTAAATTAAAAGCAGATAAGCTATCTAGCTGCAGACCCTTCAAATAATAATTCTTTCCTTTAGATGTTTGTCTCCATGCCTGTCTGCACAAAGACTGGGTCTCCTTTCCTGATGCCATTTGGCTCACCTTCCCAGCCTCTGCTCAAACCTCACTTTAAGCAAACTTATAAACAAATAGTCATTCTTTAAACACAAAGCTGTGTGCATTAACATCACATGTTACCAAAAACATATTGCCTTAGCCTTCATTATAAGAGTTTTAATCTCTATCCAGTACTGACTTGGGGAATTGGAAGACTCACCATGACTTTCCACCTCCCAAAAAAGACCCTGTAACAAAAGGACCTGCCTATCAGGCATAGAGAAGGGGACTCAGCCAATGCTACAGACAGAAAAGAGTAGCTATAGAATGGGACAAAGCACCTAAGCCTCTACTGACTCATAATAAAGTCAAGATCACAGTTGAGAAATCATCCTCCCACTCCTGTGTACTTGCATGCTGTATTGCCACCCTGTTTAATAGGCTCTGTGACCTCAGACACTTCAAAGGGTCATTTTACCTTCCTCACTGTACTGTGTCCCAAACCATCTCTCCTTCAGGTGACATTTTCCTTCATTGGCAGCAGACAGCAGAAACAGGTTGGCTCTCTGAGGGCAGAGCTGGTTAAGGGCATCAGCAATAACCTATAAAGATAAACCAATATCCAAGTTCAAATGCAACTTTAGCTGCGTCTGTCAAGCTGTAAAATTTAAAATTACTCTGAAAATCCAGAAGACAAAAAGATTACACATCTACTCTTAACCAAGCAATCTGCTTTCTGAATTTTTTTTCATTACAGAAGTGATGCAAGTAATCTAAAAAACCCATTCCAATATGTCTGAATTTCCCAAACTTGTACACTTCAAATATACATGTTCAGAGCTACAGTGCTACTTACATTAGGTTTGTATTCAAACAAAAGCTGATCTCCTGTCAGAAAGTCCTCTTTCTGAAACAACTGCATATTTTCACAAAGGCTTTCCACATAATCAACTGGATCAGTCTGTAAACAAGTAAAATGGTGTTTCACACATCAGACATCTGAAATGTTAACTTTTTTTTGCTAAGTAGAATTTATTGTGTGCTGCACTTGTTGAGTTTTAGTTCTGGTTATTGAGCCTAAATGCAATTCATAAACAAATCCTTACTCATGGCACTCAAACACCCACTTCTCCCCAGCCCTGAAACATTAGAGGGCTCATCCTTAAGAAGAAACACTAATGAAAAGGTTTCTGTTTTCTCCCTATCTTGTGACTAGCTGCAGAGAGGTTAGATCTGATTGTACTTTTACAAAAGCAAGAAAAATAACTGTATTATCCTGGCTACAATTATGGGTCTGTCTACACTAGGGAAAAAAGGCATTGCATGATGCCAATGGCTGGATCATGTTGATGCAAGGCATATACCAGTGGTTCTCAACCTGAGGTCCGTGGGCCCTTGCAGCCCAATCAGTACAGAGCTGCGGCCCAAGTGAAATCTTCAGGGACATACAGGTTGTATTGGATAACACACTGTGGGCCACATACACGTCCCACAATAGTAAACAGATTGAGACCCACTAGCATATACAAACAGTAGCTGTCCCTGTTTTTTTTACAAATGCCAATTGTACCACCTGGTAATCACACCTGGGACAAGGTCTTTAGCACATGATTGATGCAGTGAAGTCTGCAACAAGTTTCTCTCCAGTCCTGACAGGAACTCAGAAGCTGTGAGTTCAGCTATTTAGCCTAACTCCAATCCACAATTCAGAAACGCTTAACTTTCTGAAAAAAGAAGAACAGGAGGACTTGTGGCACCTTAGAGACTAACAAATTTATTAGAGCATAAGCTTTCGTGGACTATAGCCCACTTCTTCGGATGCATATAGAATGGAACATATATTGAGGAGATATATATACACACATACAGAGAGCATAAACAGGTGGGAGTTGTCTTACCACCTCTGAGAGGCCAATTAATTAAGAGAAAAAAAACTTTTGAAGTGATAATCAAGCTAGCCCAGCACAGACAGACAGTTAGATAACAAGTGTGAGAATACTTACAAGGGGAGATAGATTTCAATGTTTGTAATGGCCCAACCATTCCCAGTCCTTATTTAAACCGGAGTTGATTGTGTCTAGTTTGCATATCAATTCTAGCTCAGCAGTTTCTCGTTGGAGTCTGTTTTTGAAGTTTTTCTGTTGTAATATAGCCACCCGCAGGTCTGTCACTGAATGACCAGACAGGTTAAAGTGTTCTCCCACTGGTTTTTGAGTATTTTGATTCCTGATGTCAGATTTGTGTCCATTAATTCTTTTGCGTAGAGACTGTCCGGTTTGGCCAATGTACATGGCAGAGGGGCATTGCTGGCACATGATGGCATATATCACATTGGTAGATGTGCAGGTGAACGAGCCCCTGATGGTATGGCTGATGTGATTAGGTCCTATGATGATGTCACTGGAATAGATATGTGGACAGAGTTGACATCGGGGTTTGTTACAAGGATAGGTTCCTGGGTTAGTGGTTTTGTTCAGTGATGTGTGGTTGCTGGTGAGTATTTGCTTTAGGTTGGGGGGTTGTCTGTAAGCGAGGACAGGTCTGTCTCCCAAGATCTGAGAGAGTAAAGGATCATCTTTCAGGATAGGTTGTAGATCTCTGATGATGCGCTGGAGAGGTTTTAGTTGGGGGCTGAAGGTGACAGCTAGTGGTGTTCTGTTATTTTCTTTGTTGGGCCTGTCTTGTAGGAGGTGACTTCTGGGTACTCGTCTGGCTCTGTCAATCTGTTTTTTCACTTCAGCAGGTGGGTAGTCATTCTCATTGTTGTATTCCAGGATCTTGCCCGTCCTCACTGCGATGTGGGTCTCAATCTCCTCCCGGGCCCGCTCCACGTTGCCGGGTGCTCCTGTGATCTCAAAGACGGGGTCCCGGTCCCGGCTGGGTGTGATGATGTAGGTATTGGTTTGCTGCTGGATCCGCTTGATGGTGGCTCCTTTGGGACCCACTACCAAGCCCACCACACGATAGGGTACACGGACCCGGATGGTGACTTGGCCGGGCAGGGTAGGGGCGCTGCCAAAGGTGGTGCCGGCCTTGTTGCGGGAGGCCCGGATCATGGAGAAGTGCTCAGCTGCCGAGATGATCTCCCGCCTAGCCATGGCAACGTCTTCCCGCCGCCCCGTCACCATGAAGACTGGCTCCTCGCCACGCACCGGGGTCTTGATGTAGGTGTTGGTCTTTTTTCACTTCAGCAGGCTGACAAAGGAGGTGCTGTCGTCATCATGAATAAATTGGAATATGACCAGGAGGCTGCTAGACAGCTCTCTAACACCACATTCTACAGGCCATTATCCTCTGATCCCACTGAGGATTACCTAAAGAAACTACACCATCTGCTAAAAAAACTCCCTGACAAAGCACAGGAACAAATCTGTACAGACACATGCCTAGAACCCCGACCAGGGGTATTCTATTTGCTACCCAAGATCCATAAACCTGGATATCCTGGACGCCCCATCATCTCAGGCATTGGCACCCTAACATCAGGCTTGTCTGGTTATGTAGACTCTCTCCTCAGACCCTACGCTACCAGCACTCCCAGCTATCTTCGAGACACCACTGACTTCCTGAGGAAACTACAATCCATCGGTGATCTTCCAGAAAACACCATCCTGGCCACTATGGACGTAGAAGCCCTCTACACCAATATTCCACACAAAGATGGACTACAAGCTATCAGGAACAGTATCCCTGATAATATCACAGCTAACCTGGTGGCTGAACTTTGTGATTTTGTCCTCACCCACAACTATTTCACATTTGGGGACAATATATACCTTCAAGTCAGCGGCACTGCTATGGGTACCCACATGGCCCCACAATATGCCAACATTTTTATGGCTGACTTAGAACAACGCTTCCTTAGCTCTCGTCCCCTAACGCCCCTACTCTACTTGCGCTACATTGATGACATCTTCATCATCTGGACCCATGGAAAAGAAGCCCTTGAGGAATTTCACCATGATTTCAATAATTTCCATCCCACCATCAACCTCAGCCTAGATCAATCCACACAAGCGGTCCATTTCCTGGACACTACTGTGCTAATAAGCGATGGTCACATAAATACCACCCTATACCGGAAACCTACTGACCGCTACACTTACCTACATGCCTCCAGCTTCCATCCAGGACACACCACACGATCCATTGTCTACAGCCAAGCTCTAAGATATAACCGCATTTGCTCCAATCCCTCGGATAGAGACAAGCACCTACAAGATCTCTATCAAGCATTCTTAAAACTACAATACCCACCTGCTGAAGTGAAAAAACAGATTGACAGAGCCAGACGAGTACCCAGAAGTCACCTCCTACAAGACAGGCCCAACAAAGAAAATAACAGAACACCACTAGCTGTCACCTTCAGCCCCCAACTAAAACCTCTCCAGCGCATCATCAGAGATCTACAACCTATCCTGAAAGATGATCCTTTACTCTCTCAGATCTTGGGAGACAGACCTGTCCTCGCTTACAGACAACCCCCCAACCTAAAGCAAATACTCACCAGCAACCACACATCACTGAACAAAACCACTAACCCAGGAACCTATCCTTGTAACAAACCCCGATGTCAACTCTGTCCACATATCTATTCCAGTGACATCATCATAGGACCTAATCACATCAGCCATACCATCAGGGGCTCGTTCACCTGCACATCTACCAATGTGATATATGCCATCATGTGCCAGCAATGCCCCTCTGCCATGTACATTGGCCAAACCGGACAGTCTCTACGCAAAAGAATTAATGGACACAAATCTGACATCAGGAATCAAAATACTCAAAAACCAGTGGGAGAACACTTTAACCTGTCTGGTCATTCAGTGACAGACCTGCGGGTGGCTATATTACAACAGAAAAACTTCAAAAACAGACTCCAACGAGAAACTGCTGAGCTAGAATTGATATGCAAACTAGACACAATCAACTCCGGTTTAAATAAGGACTGGGAATGGTTGGGCCATTACAAACATTGAAATCTATCTCCCCTTGTAAGTATTCTCACACTTGTTATCTAACTGTCTGTCTGTGCTGGGCTAGCTTGATTATCACTTCAAAAGTTTTTTTTCTCTTAATTAATTGGCCTCTCAGAGGTGGTAAGACAACTCCCACCTGTTTATGCTCTCTGTATGTGTGTATATATATCTCCTCAATATATGTTCCATTCTATATGCATCCGAAGAAGTGGGCTATAGTCCACGAAAGCTTATGCTCTAATAAATTTGTTAGTCTCTAAGGTGCCACAAGTCCTCCTGTTCTTCTTTTTGCGGATACAGACTAACACGGCTGCTACTCTGAAACCTAACTTTCTGAAGTTACCCACAGCGCATTTGTTATCTTTGCTAGACTTCGCTCCCACTTTGTGGGAATTTGTGTCTTGTTTTGTTTTAAAGGAAGCAAAGTTGGGACTTCAACAACAGCTCCAAACTATCTAAACCAGGGGTTCTCAAACTGGGGGTTGCGACGTTACTACGTGGGGGTTGTGAGCTGTCTGTCAACCCTGCATAGGACTGACAGCCCAAGCCCTCATTAAATTAAATCCCCCCATTTTTAATTTTAGGGGGAGGTCACATTCAAGAGGCTTGCTGTGTGAAAGGGGTCGCCAATAGAAAAAGTTTGAGAACCACTGATCTAAACTAACCTTTTCTCTTTTCCTCAAAAGAGACAGTTAATACCATCGAAAATACTGTCAAACAGGCATCTCTCCTGTAAGAGACTCTAGCTAAAGGGAAAGGGAATAATGGATACTGTTAAAATGAAAGCCTTAATACTTTCCATTTCAAATGCTTTAAAGTGTTTTTCCTTCTTTTCCTGTATCTTTCTTAAAAGGTTAAAAAGCTTTTGTTACAATGGGAGTAATCCAATAATAACTTGACACAAAACCACAGACCGCACTTAACTATTTAATGCTTTAATAGCGAACAAGGATTTCATTGAAAGGTTTCAGAGTAGCAGCCGTGTTAGTCTGTATCCGCAAAAAGAAGAACAGGAGGACTTGTGGCACCTTAGAGACTAACAAATTTATTAGAGCATAAGCTTTCGTGGACTACAGCCCACTTCTTCGGATGCATATAGAATGGAACATATATTGAGGAGATATATATACACACATACAGAGAGCATAAACAGGTGGGAGTTGTCTTACCACCTCTGAGAGGCCAATTAATTAAGAGAAAAAAAACTTTTGAAGTGATAATCAAGCTAGCCTAGTACAGACAGACAGTTAGATAACAAGTGTGAGAATACTTACAAGGGGAGACAGATTCAATGTCTGTAATGGCTCAGCCATTCCCACTCCTTATTCAAACCGGAGTTGATTGTGTCTAGTTTGCATATCAATTCTAGCTCAGCAGTTTCTCGTTGGAGTCTGTTTTTGAAGCACCTGTTTATGCTCTCTGTATGTGTGTATATATATCTCCTCAATATATGTTCCATTCTATATGCATCCGAAGAAGTGGGCTGTAGTCCACGAAAGCTTATGCTCTAATAAATTTGTTAGTCTCTAAGGTGCCACAAGTCCTCCTGTTCTTCTTTTTAAGGATTTCATTAACACATTACCCCTTGTGTGCCCAACTGATTCTTCACCCCTTATCACAGAAAGCAAGGCTGATGTGTTAAGTGCCCTGAAGTGCCACAGTACCAAGAGCTGTTTCCCCACAAATGAGAGTATGCAGAAATGCTTGGGGGGGAGGGAGGGGGCATCATTAGCATTCATAGCACCCTACAGGTAAATACGACAAGGTTCCCTCTGCAAGGATTTTACAATATAAATCGGACGATACAGAGAAACTGACCATAATAAGCAAGGAAAAGAAGATCAAAATGTGAAGAAAGGGATGACGGCCCTTGGAAGGGCACCACATGCAAAAAATTCAAGTTGTGTTTTGGTTTTGTTAAAGGACAATTTCACAAGTCAAAGTCTAACATTTCTCTACCTAAAATATGAATTCTTTATGTTTAACACATTCTCGTTCTGCCTCATCTCATCTATGTTTTCAAAATATTGTGAGATCAGAATTTTCAAATCCTCTGACAGACAAGCTACACACAGAAGCAACTGATGAAGATTAACTAGTACCTGTTCTTGGTAATGAAATTCATTAGCTTCAATCTTCTGGATCTCTTCCCAAATTCTGTAGGAGGAAAAAAGTTTCCCCATTACATTGCAACATTTATTATCAAGACACGAATGAAACACCATTTCTAGGTAAGATATCACAGTGGAAGTTGAAGTCAGTTTCTCTGCAATAATTCTTCATACATCTATGAGACGTGCACTCAAAATACACATACAACTCCTTTTATCTGGGAATCTCAAAAGCAGTTTACCATTGTCAGTTGGCCCTCATTATTCCTGCAAATAATCATGCCCTTATTATAGATGGAGATAGCAAATCACAACATAGTCAAGATCAGACGGCAAGTTAGTTAAAGTTCTGAAAACAGAACCCTCAACTCATGACTTATAGTCTCAGGCTCCAAATTCAGAAATGCTTGAGCTTACTATCTGGGAAGGATGTGGCACTCAGGGATGTCTTTAGCAAGTCCCTAGGACAGAATTCTCCACTTCTTGCTTTTGTGTCTTCCACTAAGGACATGCTGAGTTGAACCAGTGCAACAATGCTGCATGGACACTTATTTCGCTTTAAAACAGGCTTACTTGGTCTACCTTAAGTCTGTTAGTAACAACTAAGTTAAACCAAAATAAACTGCTCTTAAACGGAAATAAGTGTCCATAAGCAGGAGCTAGCACTGGTTTATCTATATTGTTTTAAAAACCAGTTTAAGTTAGACCGGTGCTATTTTCCCAACCCTAAAATCAGAGCACTTGGATCATTCACATGGAAATAACAAGGTAAGAGCACATAAAATTGTGCTCTCTGAACACTGACCCTTTGGTTAAAGCATACAAGAGCAGTCAGCAAACCCCAGTAGGTGACAGTTACCACTTCACTGCTGTTTGTCACATTGCCTTTTTATGGTGACCTACAATTCCTGGGGTTTTTTTAAAAATAAAAGTTATTTTCCACCACTGATTCACTGCATCTGTTCTAATATATATTTATCAAAAAAGTAAAAAGGTAAAACACACACTACAAAGGATTTAAATGGTTACCTTTTATCTGGTCCTCTTTTCTGCAACATCTTCAGATACTGAAATACAACATGTGCAACCTGAAGACAAAGACAAACTGATAAAGTTCTTTTGACATTTGGAAATACCAAAATGATCAGAAATCCAAGTTGCAATAAGGTTTACCTCATAGAAGTGCTTGTAACCTTCATCTGTCAAAGTCACAGAAATGCTGAAGATAGAGTAGGTGGAGTTCTGTTCAAATCCTGTCTCACCATTTCCTCCATATAATGCAAGAGCCCAAAATCTATTGAAGATTTAAACCCAGTATCCATTATTCCAGTTAAAAGCTATCCTGAAGTATGGCTATAATTACAGCACACTTATTTGAGCTTATCTCTGACTTGCATAATGAATGGACTGCCTGAAGGACTTTCAAAGAGATACCAAAACAGACTACCACAAGATACCTTTCTACCAGTTAACAAAACATAGTGCTACCTCTGAGAAAGAAAGGAACGAACGAACATTCTAGAAGGGAAGTAAGTTTACTTCTAGGAGGAAGTAAATTATCAGAGTATCCTAAACTAAGTAACATGGCTGCCACAAACTTGAAAGGGAATTACCAAGAAAATTTGACTCTTCTTAATCTTAAATCAATTTTCCCAAATATTTTCACTTTAGAATATTATTTTTCACTTTATTACAGTGGACACTATATTGAACTCTGATACATACTTTTTCCTAAGAAAGGAAAGAACACTGCCTTTGCCTTCATGTCCAACTAGCCAGGAGATGTAGTGAAGTGGCTTCACCCTAAAACAAAAAAGTTTACAATGACAAGAGGTAAAACTAATATTTCATGCGAAGTTCCCAAGTCACTAGACAAACAACTATGTTATACACTGCCCAATTCACCCGCGACAAGTGTCATCTTTAAACAGCATCTCTATAAAGAGATATCAAATTGAAAATACAAGTGGAATTTAGGTAGACAGAACATAGTGACTCAACTAAAAATTAATCAGGACATTGAGATTAACAGCTCCCTTACTGATTATCAATTTAAACTTAATCTATATAAAACAGATGTAAATCAGTTTAAGAGTGTCCACACAGGGGTTTGCACTAGCTTATTTAGATTAATTTTAAACACACATCTTTACTCAAGCCAGCACAACTTGCAATATGAACAAATCTTAAGAGCCTCAGTTAGAGGATTTTTTTTCCCCTATAGTCAAGCATGTATTATCAATAAGATGTTGTTCATCCTCACCTATAATGCTGATCCTGTGGGGGAAGTGCCCAGGTGATGCTCAATGAATGAACTTTTCTGACTGGAAAAACTGAACAGGAAGAAATGTATTAATTAAATGCAAATACATTACTACTCCTGTCTTGAAGTCTGATAAATCAGAAGTGGGCAAAATATTGTATTTAATGCAGAAAGTAGTGGGAAAAATACATAACCCTACATTAAAACAAAAATATATTGTCCATTTTAAAACAAATGGATAAGAATCTGCACAGTGGTATATACAATTCCAATTTAGAACACTTAATACAGAAAGAAGAAATCAGTTCACTCACCTCTGTAAAGTTTGTGAAATTCTGGTGTGTCAAAAGGCTGTGTCAGGTGACCAAAGCTTGGCCTGGGTAAGCCACTTAAAAAAATAAATAAATAAAATAAAATAGAAGTATGTAGCATGATGTTTACTGGTCATGATCCAGGTTCACACAGAGGCACGTACAAGCTGCCTTATGCCCACGGTCCTGAAGTGATGATAACCTCAAGCCCCTAGAGAACCAAATGTCTAGTCTTTTGATGTGACTCTGGATTAGGGCACAACAGCTACACACATCCTGAATAAAAGAACACACAACATTCACCAGTCCCATGAGTACTTCCACAAACCCTGCCCCCCAAGTTTTGGGCACATCACTCCACTGATGGCACCGAACCTCCCAAAGCTAGCATGGAACAGGAGTTTGGAGCAGGTGCAGGCAAGAATATCACAAAATCCACACACAGACCCCACCACCACACCTTGTTAAGAGCCTGGTAGGTTGTGAGAGCCCCTTGTTTCCCTATCCCTCTTGGATTTCTAATAGAGATATGGACATAGATAAGTAAACAAAAGGGTGCTATCTTTAAACAAATATTTTGTCAGCAGGAACTTGCAGTTTGAGGAAGTGTGTGCAAGTCACCCAGTGTTCTATAACACATCAAGAAGCATTCACACCAAAATGGTAGGTATGAGATGGGGGGGGGGGACGACGACAGTCATTTTCAGCCACAAATTAGTAAGATTGTTTTATTTATATTATTTTATTGTTAATTGAGGGGATACACTCTATGAATTCAGCAATTTTAAGGTGAAGACTACATTTGGATTACATGCCCATTTTAGACAGCATGATACAGTGGATTATACTGTATTAGTTTGAAAGGCCACAATCAAAACCTGTTGTAGTTATAAAGATGACAGCTAACAATCACCACAAACCATGATTCAGCTGTAACTTGCTGCCATTTATTTAACACAAAGCAGTGATGTAAGATTTAGAATGCTATAACTGCAGATTGTAATTGTCCATCCAACCACAGCAGTCAACAATGCATCAGCACAGGTGTAGCAGATGCCAATCACACTCCAACTTCAGGCAGATACCTCATAACATCTTAAATGCTTAAAACTTGCTATGCAAAAACATTAAGAAATATTTAATCAAAATAAAACCTAACTTTTAACCTCCAAAGTCAACCAGTATTCAGTCAGTTAGAAGAGGATAATTCCCTCAATAATGGAGATAATGGCATTTTAAAAATCTCAACAGTTTTGAACAGTGCATGCATGGAATTTTGTAAGTCTGCAATGTAATTTCACAGCTTCCATGTAAGAAAGTAATCAGAAAAGAATCTTACTTATTTGGGATCGCTGAGAAGATTTCAGTCACCCACTTTTCCAAAGTATCCAGAGTTTCTAGTAAGGAGAGAGAGAGAAAAAAAAATACGCCTTGCTGAAGGACAAAGGCAGATTCTCAGGATGATAAGGGCAGGTTACCAATCCTGCCCCATTTGCCCAAGTTAATTTAGGGAGACAGCAGACCTGTTCTCTCTAAATTGGTAAGTGCTGGAGTGCAAACATCAAAACCTGTTGGGTTGACTCTGATTTTCCCAAACCCCATATAAACCTGACCTTGGATCATGTCTTGATGTTGCTCTGTACCACCTGCACCACACGCTTATTAGGACTGATATTGAAAGGTTGGTGGTACCTGGAGTGCCTGTTTATAAGCATTAACAGCTTTGGGATTTGCAAAACGCCTAGTATACTAGATCTGTTCTATCACCCCAAGGACAGAACTGATGCAGCAGTCTGAGAAGGGGCAAATCTGGTGTAGTTGTGCACCTAAGTAGCATATTGCGGAGTATCACATGAGAAGTACTTTTTCCTCTTGATTCCTTGTAAAGGAATGATTATATAAAGTTAACAGCTCAAAAAAATTATGAAATAGCAAAAAAGTGTGACTAGCAAGAATTCTGCATTCCAACCAGTACATTAGTGTTCCTTATATCACAAGAAAAGTGATGATTTTTATAGAAAAGAAAAAAAGACGACATTTCTTTAACAGAGATGGACTATGGAGATGACTTGCAGGGCTGGTGGCTCCCATGCATTTCTTCCAATCACAAGCAAAACCAACAGAACTACTATCAATGTAATCTGCCTTTTGCAAATACTACCCAAGGCCAATGCATCCAACTTGCATGTTTTCCATTATTATAGTAGCATCTCTAGAAGCTCTAACCTGATAGGTCCTGCACAAACAAGTCTGGTAACACGCAGGCTCTGCCCTGAAAAGCATACAGTCTAGATAGGAAAAATAAAGGTCAGAGAAGAAAAGGTATCATCCCTATTTTTACAGAGGGAGAACTGAGGCACAGAGAATTTGAGACTCAAAAGCAGCACTTAAGCCCATACCTAACTTCAAGAGTTTGCTTAAGTCTATCCCTATTGAATAAAGGTCTCAAACACATGCTTAATTAAGCATGATCAACTCCCTTTAACCTCAAGCTTAAGTGCTTTGCTGAACTGAGACCTAACACAAAGTCGATCAGGATGTCATTTATATAATCTATCAGCCCAAAGTACAAAATCATTTCACCACTGAAATGTCATCATTTTCAGCTGCATTCAAGTTGTGGTGCATGCCATGCAGTTTTGCCCAGGACAAACCCCTAATTCCTACTGAAAAATGTGAAAAAATCTCTAGTCTCCATACAGAGAAGACAGATCCTGTGTGTTAAGATCTCACCTAAGAAAACACAAAAAAGTAAGCTGCTGGAAATCAACGTAAGGAGATCAAAGACAGGTGAGAGTCAAGCCGGGATTCAAACTTGTGGTTCCCTGGTTAGATCTCCAAGACAGTCCCATAAACTAATTTAAATGTTTAAAAGCTATGCCCATAGATGCTTGCCTGACAAGTTTGTAGAACAACACAAGTCACAGACGTGAAGCATTATGTAAGTAGATGGGGATAGTGCTGAGCTGAGACTGAAGCAGACCACTACTTCAAAGCAGTAAATAACGGACGGTATTTAAGCAACAACTGCTGTTACCTTTAGATTGGACAACTAAAGTCATATAGTGAGCAGAGTAATAGCGCTGCCAGAAATCCCTCAGCCTGGTGTAGGTATCAATATTATTCGTTTTAGGCTCATGTTTGAGTGTCTCTGCATTGCCTGTAAATATATTAAAAAAAAAAAAAAAGTCAGTTTTCTGGATACAGATATGCCAGAGCCTCATATAACATAAGATCACAGAACTCAGTCTTGGACTCCTTGAGTACCAAAAACTCCCAGTAAAGCCAACAGGAATTCTGCATGTGCAAGGGATACAGGATCTGGCACAGAGTGTTCTAATGGCATAAAAACCATGAAGAAATGCTGAAAACATACACAGAAATTTTTTTAACTAATGTTAAGGTTCTGTATTAACACACAAAAACAACTGCTAGAAAACAGAGTTAAAGGAACATCAACTTTGAAGTTACACTTCACTCAGTTTTAACTTAGTATTGTTACAAGTAACAAATATTTCAAACTAAAAAAAAAAAAGTGTTTTCTGTATGTTCACTTTGTGCACTGTGGACAGCTCCTGGTGTATGGCCTTTTTGTTTCCCCTATTTATGCGATGCTCTCTCTCCCCTATTGCAAATTTTGTTTGTCTGTTTAAAGGAAAATGTGATTGTAAAACTGCAACAGTTGTCAGGAGAGATTCAGCTGTAGATTTAGCACAGGGGTAGGCAACCTATGGCATGCATGCCGAAGGCGGCACGTGAGCTGATTTTCAGTGGCACTCACACTGCCCGGGTCCTGGCCACCGGTCCAGGGGGCTCTGCATTTTAATTTAATTTTAAAAGAACCTTCTTAAACATTTTAAAAACCTTATTTACTTTACATATAACAATAGTTTAGTTATATATTACAGACACAGAGAAAGAGACCTTCTAAAAACGTTAAAATGTATTACTGTCACGCGAAACCTTAAATTAGAGTGAATAAATGAAGACTCGGCACACCACTTCTGAAAGGTTGCCGACCCCTGATGTAGCACATGGAACTACATTCCATTTTTTAACCTGACTAGATTTCAAAGCTGACAGGGTTTAACACAAGCATTATCTTGTAACTTATGCACCAGCACACTTGGGGCTTGGTGCAGAAGGGCTCTCCTGGGACCATATGAAGTGAATTCTCTCCCACCCACAGACTGTGGAATGGCAGTGAAGCAACTCTTCAGCTGCTACTGCAGCCCTGAGACTGAACCAACCCTTTTGAAATATCTTCCTAGACACAGTCCTTGTGAGCCCACATGTACTTTTTCCTTTATGTCCAAATACAAATCTTATTTTTCCAAGGATTTTTAAAGGAAAAAGACAAGAGGTTATGCAAACCAGGGCTTCCCTAGAGAGCATCACCAGTACACTAACACAAAATGACCATGAGCCAGTCTAATTAGCATCAGCTAAACAGAAGGGCTACCATTGAAAATATATTAAATAGATATTGCACTTTTTAACCCAAAGTGTTTTACTGTATTCAGAATGAAGAACTGTTTTCACGCATTTCAATTGCCACCAGATTTTAGTGTGATACTACAAATAATCTCATATCGTTAAGATATTTTGCTACCTTTTCTAACACCACATGTTTAATGAAGTCTTAGAATGTCAGAGAAGAACATACCCCAAAAGAATTTCTTCATAGGATGCCCAGGCCTGGCAAGGCTTCCAAACAGCATTTCCTTTCTGTTTGCATCAGAGGGTCTTGCTAGTTGATACTCTGTTAATTTAAAGCATTAGCACTGTATTAATCATCGCTATGCGAGGCAATGTTGCTATGTAACTAATACTAACCTTTACAGGGGACACATTACATGGAGCAGCACTGGGAGCATTTTTTGCCAGGCACATGAAGCAGCAGCGAAGTAGTTGAACTACATCACTTACCCCCATGCTCAAAATGGACAAAGAGAAGAGAACAAAACCTTGAGAGGGATAGCTCAGTGGTTTGAGCATTGGCCCCCTAAACCCAGGGTTGTGAGTTCAATCCTTGAGGGGGCCACTTAGGGATCTGGGGCAAAAAATCAGTACTTGGTCCTGCTAGTGAAGGCAGGGGGCTGGACTCGATGACCTTTCAAGGTCCCTTCCAGTTCTAGGAGATGGGATATCTCCATTATTTATTTTTATTTAACCTCAGTTCATTGCCGAGAAGCCAAGTATGGGGAGGGAAGGGGAAATGGGGGGGACGGACATTTAGTGCCCAATCCTGCAACGTTTTGCATGCCCTCAACTTCCATTTAGTGGGAATGGAGGACCGGCAACACCTTGTGGAATTGGACCTTTAAAAAGAAAGTACAACAGAACAGGTTAAATATTACTATTCCTTGTAGTTTATAGCCAAAGTTTATCTACCCTGGAACTCCAGCAGGATTATGAAATCAAGAGATCGAACACTGAGCTGCTGAAGCATGAGGGATTCTTAGACTGTTTTAAACTCTGTTTTTGTTAATAACTTTAATTTAAACTCAGCCCCCCAAGAAGCACTTCAGAGAAAAGACATCCTTGTTAAAGATCCTATTGCCCCACCTTCAGTGGAAGGGATGAGAAAGTTCACAATACACATTTGGGGCCATTAGTATGTCCTCTAACAAAAATCAGGAAAGACCAGACTTATAATTCCTAACTTAAACAAGAAGAAAAAATATTTTTAATATTTCCTTAAAAGCTCACCCCCTTCAGGTCTTCTTTACGTATCAGAGCATCAAAAAGCAGCAGCTAACCTTTTCACCTCTTTGCAGATTACCTCTAACCTCGTTCTTTTTCATTTTGTACATCAGTTCTGTTTTGCTTCACTGATTTAGCAAAGTTTTTCAGACGTGCTTCTGTCAGATATATGTACTGCCTTATTGTCAGAAAACCTAGGTACTCCCTGCCCAATTAGATACTACTTTGGGCTTTACTAGAACATGTGGTGAATAGAAGTGGAGCGTATTGGTTACATTTGAGGGAAACAGCATCTAAATAAATTCAGTACTTTAAGTGCAATATATTGTTATACCAAGCATCAAACATTCTGAAGAATAATGGTGAGGTGGGAAGAATAATGGTGAGAAGGACATTACACTTACCACTGTCCACAGCCTCAACTTCCCGGTCAATTGCATCCCTGATCATTAGTGGGTGAATGAAGAACTGTGCCCACCTAAAAAATAAAGAAAAATGGTAAATTTCATTTTCCCCCATTGTCTAATGGGCAGAATAAAAACAAAACAAATACAAAAAAAATTTCTATAACAAAAAAAACTGTTTTTGTGACAAACAACATACACTGTTTTTACATTTAGGATTTGCACCAGTTCTTAAAGCCTTTATAGAAAATTTTATAAAGCCAATTTTTAAGTATTCTTAAAAACTAAAAAAAAAAAAAAAAAGCAAGGCCCCCTGCTCTTTGGAGTGGAAGTGTGTTGGTAGGACATGGTACCATAGGATGCACAGTTATCTGCCTTTACATCCTAAGAATGATCATATCAGTGGTCCATCTAGCCTGATTCTCATCTCCAACGGTGGCCACCAGTACCAGATGCTTCAACGGATAAGGGATTAAGCATTGAATTTTTAAATTCAGTTTGACAATATCAATGCAGTTGTTAGGTGATTTGATCTTGGAGTAATTGACAAGCTGTTTATGTATAAGTGTATTTTTAGAGACTGGCAAGAGCTTTGGGTAGGTTACCTTTTACTGGAGACTAGTAAACAATGAAAATAAATAAACGTCTAATTATTTTTTAAAATCCTATTCAGCTTTTTGCTTTAACATCACGAGGCAAAGCATTCCATAGCTTCATTATCCACTGAACTAAAGAATATTTCCTTTCATTAAAAAGAACAGGAGTACTTGTGGCACCTTAGAGACTAACAAATTTATTAGAGCATAAGCTTCCGTGGACTACAGCCCACTTCTTCGGATGCATATCTGTAGCCCACGAAAGCTTATGCTCTAATAAATTTGTTAGTCTCTAAGGTGCCACAAGTACTCCTGTTCTTTTTGCGGATACAGACTAACACGGCTGCTACTCTGAAACCTTTCCTTTCATTAGTTTGTAATTTGTTGCCTTTCACATTCATTGGCTGCAGTCATTCTTGAATGAGTCAGGTTAACAGGAATTACTTTTTCCTATACCATACATTACTTTACAGACTATCATATCCTTTCTTTGTCACAATAACCCCATCCTTTTCAGTCACTCTGTAGAAGAAAAATCTTAACATACCTCTAAATTTTTTGTCGCTAGTTTCTAGACCCCTTCAAGCTGGTCTGATTTCAACCCTTAAAGGGCTGAATTCTGCCCTTACAAGTTTGCTCATAGCTCCCATAAAAGCAGCACTCCCATTGTGTGTACCTTCTCAGGCAAACCTTAGCTCAATCAACATATTAATGGCTTTGATAAAAACACCGAATTGCAGTGCAGCCTAGTTTCCTCCTGCAGGAGGATCCGGGGCAAGAAGAGGGAAATACATGTATTAAAAATATTAAACTTGCACTTCTCAAAAGGAGAGAGAATATTTTTCTCCTTATGGCAGGAATCCAGTTAGACTGATGGAGCTTTATTGTGCTAACATATCATATGGCCTGGTGTGAGCAAACTCAATGATCTTTCATGGCACTAAACATGTACTTTCTTGAATAGTATTGTGGACAACATAAACTAGAACTTTTGTAAGACTGAAGATTCTCTCTTTTTTGAAAAGAGACTTAACCAAAAATTAAATAGCTTCAGGGGCACATATTTAAAAGGAACAGGCCACTGAAAGATTCTAGCTGCACCTCTCCTGAGTAGCTGATAAATGGAATGAACTAGAAATGGCAACAACAGGAGACTTTACTATAAAGTCCTAAAATATAGCCAACATGTTATCTGCAGTAAACACACATTGTGCATGTATAGTTACACAGCCCATGGCAGCAAGCCTCCCAGCCCAGTTTGATAGAGTTGGGCTATCGGGGCTTGCATTAATGCCCTAAAAATAGCATGCAGACAGCGCTTTGGGGGCCAGGCTCTGAAGCCAAAGAGGGCAGACTTCAGAGCCCAAACTCCATCCTGAAACACAACTTCAAAGTGCTCTCTGTGATGTTTATGGAAACATGTTTATAAGTATGAATATGATGTAACTGGAATATGCTTCATGCAAAAGGTCTCTTGTAAGGTATCATTACAAAGCTTATAATCTACTGAGTGTGTTCATCCTATATGTATGAATGTATCCTTCTTGTATCTAAAACTAGAAATATGAAGAATTACTCTGGGGTCCTATTGTAATTATGCAAAGTGTGGGCCATTAACAGTGGCTTAGGATCTTGATGGTTCCCATTAACTAGAACAATTGGTTGTAAATGCCTCTGTTTACTTGTAAGCCTTCCTGTGTTCCTGTTAGTCAGGCCGGAAAGAATGGAGGTTTAGGGTCTCATAGGACATGTGACCATGTCACCTGGTACTGGAATCCATTTTAAACCTAGTACTTTTCCATTTAGAAGGAGGGGTGGGGACCCAGAGAGATAGGACAAAAGGGACTGCCAGTCATGAGAAATCCCCTAGTTATCACCTGAGCTGGAACTAACAAGAACTGTAGCAGGGGAAAGGACTGGGCCCAGACTAGGAAGGAATCTAGTCTATGAAAGAAGACTATTGAAACATCTCTGAGGGTGAGATTTACCTGTATTCAGTTTCTTAATATATTAGGCTTAGACTTGCATGTTTTGTTTTATTTTGCTTGGTGACTTACTTTGTTCTGTCTGTTATTTCTTGAAACTACTTCAATCCTTTTTATACTTAATAAAATCACTTTCATTTATTAATTAACTCAGAGTAAGTGATTAATACCTGGGGGAGCAAACAGCTGTGCATATCTCTCTATCAGTGTTTTAGAAGGTGGACAATTTATGAGTTTACCTTGTATAAGCTTTATACATAGTAAAACGGATTTATTTGGGGTTTGGATCCCATTGGGAAATGGGTGTCTGGGTGCTGGAGATAGGGGACTTGCTGAGCAGTTTTTGGTTAAAGTCTGCAGCTTTGGGGTCATGGTTCAGACCTAGGTCTTTGTTGCAGCAGATTAGTGTGTCTGGCTCAACAAGGCAGGGTTCTGGAGTCCCAAGCTATCAGGGAAAATGGGCTCAGAGGTAATTTCAGCACATCAGGTGACAGTCCCAAGGGGGTCTCTGTGACTGAACCCGTCACACTGTCTACATGCTATTTTAGAGTGCTAGCCTGAGTCCGTCAACCCAGATTGGAGGCTTACTGCCACAGGCTGTGTAGACATACCCATTGAAATCCTTCCTCCTCTCATAGCAGGTGCACAAATCACCTTAATCCCAAGAGAATATACACAACTGTGAGGTACAGCTGCAATCTCAAAAGACAGCAAGAGATCCAAAAGTCAGTCAGTCCCTCCATCTATGTCATCTGTTGCAATAAGGAGACCTCTAAAAATTCAGTCACCGGTGGCTCCCTTCAATCAGGCCAAGACAAAAAAATGCAAAGTTACAGAGTCTCCTCAGGCAGATACAGATCACGTTAGTCTATTTTAACCTATCCTTTGTTCGGTATGATCAAGTTACCTGTCAAGTGCTTCTTTAAAATACTTCCTCTGTACATCAAACTGGAAGACTGTCCGTTCACAGTCAGTTGAAGCGTTGTCACTGCCCCCATGTTTCTTCAGGAACGCGTCAAACCCATTCTCATCTGGATACTTCAAACTGCCCATAAATACCACTGAAACAAAAGCCATCAAAATTAGGGAGATTTTATAAACATTTGATTGCAGAAAGACAGCTCACAGAGCCATCACGTAGAACAAGAAGTAATTACATACTGATGGCCCGATTTTCCACTGTCTTGCATTTTGTGTAGTCATTTACACCTGTAGCAAGTGGGTGCAAGATGCTACCAAATAAGAATACTAGCAGTTTACAGCAACTTGCCACAGACATAAACAACTATACCATGGATAAGGCAGTTGAAAAGCAGGCTGGTCAGTTACTGTGGGCCTAACATCATGCAATAATTCAGGACAAGTGTTTCATGTTCAAGTATGTCTTTAAACCACAACGACTGACTACATTGATCTGAATTTGGCCATAGTGGTCACTATACAAAGGCCAGACATGCAAGCTATCTATGACCACCTCCCATGAGCCATTTGTGGGCTTATCTGCCACTGTATTCGTTACAGAAAAGTAGATCTCTTTTATTGGACCAACTTCTGTTGGTGAGAAAGACAAGCTTTCAAGCCACACACAGCTCTTCTTCAGGTCTGGAAAAGGTACACCTAACAGAAACTGGTCCAATAAAAGAGATTACCTCATCCACCTTATGCCTCTAACATCCTGGGACCAATAAGGCTACAACTATACTGCATACAGAAAAGGAGAGAGAGGTGAACTAAAAGGGAAAAAGTTCAGTATTGATGGGATATAAAGCCCCTAAATTTCTTCCTAGTCAAGTCTGTTTGACAGGAAAGTCAAGATTTAAAGAATAAGCAAGAAGCCTATCCTGAGGGAAACATGAGGCACAACAATAAAAACAAAGGTTCTGGTTGTGTTCTCACATACCCTGATGTAAATCAGGAACAATTCCACTGAAGTCAATGGAGTTACATGGGTACAAAAGCAGTGGAAGAGTGTGCAAATCAAGACCAAGGGTTTTAGGGTTTTGTTGTTGTTGTATTAAAGTGCCTTCTCTCTCATGTGTGTTTCCTGGGACTACCCATGAATATCGGAAAGCTTACAAGATAACCTTCAAAATACACTTTAATAAAAACCTATCTTGCCATGTTTTGGGAGACACTCCCTCAAATTCACAAGACCACAGAGAAAAATAACCACTCAAAACAAGAAGAAAGAAAAATCCACCACTCAACTATGGCTCTCGGAAGAAAATTTTAGAATTGCTATTGGACAATATTTGCAAAGGAGCAATTCATTGAATCAAATGAAAATAGGATCAGGGAAAAGAAGAACAGTTGAATTCAGAATTTTGCTAGAGACCTGCACATCTAACCAGATAAATCCGAATCAATCAAGGATGCTTTTAGTTCTCTGAGAAAGGCTTGGTCCACATTTATAATAATAGATTAAGTGTTAGAAAGCAGAGTCTAGCCACAGATAAAGAGAGTGGTGTGTGTGTGTGTGTGTGTGTGTGTACACAAAATACAAAGTTAAGGAGTTGATTCTTACAACTAATGTATACATCTTTTTATTATATTTTGCATTCTCCCTTATTAAAATATGTTATTCCAAAACAGTATCCTCCGTACTTTAAAATGAAAACAAACTGAACTTCAACTACATTTTATACTAGTTACAACCTATCACAAGATTTTAGATAGGAAGAGTTATTTTGTATGCAAACAGTCATTAAGCAAGAATTCTACACGTAGGTGGAGTTCAGTGGGGAAAAATCTCAGGCACAAGCTATCTGAAATGGGAAAAGAGTAATTCTGCAGTCTAGAAGGCTGCTTCTTTAGTGTCTTACATAAAGGCAAACCTACATGGCAACACATTTTTCACTGAAATAGGAAAATGTGAAATATAAACAGATACATACTGTGTTCCAGAAAGTGTGCTAATCCAGGTAGGTCTTCAGGGTCAGAGAAGCTGCCGACAGCAACGCAAAGGGCAGCTGCAGACTAGAAAATACACCGCGGTAAGAGTCATTTTTCAAAATGTTATCTGGTAGCAATGAATCCCACACCAATCAAGCAGTTACCCTATTCCCCCCAGGATCAGAAGAGGAATATGGACCAGGACTATATTATGTTTCATTCTACTGCTATTCCTGCTGCAATCACTGGGCAAGCACTGTGTTCATGAGTAACAGCACAGGCTCAAACCTGGGCAAGAGATGGGGTCTCACATAAAAGTGATGAAGGCAATATAAATACAAAGATAAATTAGGTAGGGGACACACATATGCATGGAAGACTAGCCTGCTTGTCTGACCACAGCACTTCAGAGTTTGTGCCTAGGCAGGAGTTCTCCGTTTAACAATTTTTCCATCATGTAAAATTAGTACATACCTGCTTTTCTGTACAACCCCTCTTTCTTGTCTCTTCCTTTTCTGCTAGTTCTTCCAATTCACTGTCATCAGGGTCATTGAGATCCTCATCATCTCCACCATTATCATCTTCATCATAGTCATCGTCGTCATCATCACCTTCTTTGTCATCTTCAATCTCTGCTCCAGAGTCATCATCCTCATCACTTTCATCCTCAGATTCATCACTGTCCTCCCCCTCCGAAGACACCACAGAAGGGGCAGTGTCCATGTTATTTAAATCCGAAATCAACAGCGCACACAAGCCATTTTGTAATTTGATGTACCTATAAGAATAATTATATGACTATTTAGACTTTTCACTTGTTTCCTAAAACCTCTGAACCTCACAGAAAGTTTGAATGTTTCTGGATTTGCCACAATTGTTCTGAGCTCTTCAACTGAAGTTCCTTAGTCAAACCCTCTTAAAATCAAAACAACTGAAGATCTAACGCAAGATGAATAATTTCACCGTGCAAAAGTAAAACCAGAACTTAATCTACCAGTACATTTTTTGCTGTTTAATTAAATATGCCTTATAAGCTGACATGGGCTTAACTTTTATAAAACAGCCTGCATATACATTAATTCCTACATTATTAAAGACATATACAGTTAAGGATAACAAGGCCCAATCCCCAATTCAGATTTTCCAGATCTAGGTTTACAAAGTATGAAAGGAAGATGTAATATCATGAGACTTCATTGTGTTTTACTTGACAATTATCTTTATATGAGTGAATTATTGGTGCAACTTTTTTTTTTTTCCTACACAGATGCAGAATATTTGATTGTCGAGTGCTCAGTCTGCTATGGTAGCGTACATTATATGACAAGCTATACAGGTGTCAAAGTATGACAGGAATGTGAAATATCCAGTGTTGTTGTAGACCTGTTGGTTGCAGAATATACGTGAGGAGCATTTTAAGAACTAATAGAGAGAAATGGAAGTAGCTCAAAGCACTAGCAGAAGCCAGATGAAAGTTTTACAGTGAGATAAAGTCAGTGGAAAGTATGTGAGCTTTTATTACCTTATGCAACTTAAAAAAAAAAAAAAAACCACACATCAAATGCTGCAGTTGCTATTTAAGAAGTTCTTTCCCTATGTCAGATTAGTTTCCTGAAGCAAATACACCTATAAGTGCAACTGGTTTTATGCAGACAGATCTTCGGACCTAGAAAGCTCAGTGAAGTGAATGGGACGTTACATTGCCGGTGCAATGGTCTACGCACAAAGAGCAGTTTGTAGAAGTGGGTCTTAATCTTTCCTTAAGTCAATTTCTCGAGACCCCAATCATTGTTGCTCTGAATTTCCTCCCAGCTGACGCCTCTTCTTCACAACAGAGAGAAGATATCACTTCTCTGCTCCATGACTTTAAACTGCTACAGCCTAAAGAAAATAACTGGCTTTCTTTGCTGTTATTATGCAGCACAGATTTGTAACTCGCTGCCCAGTGTTACTCCACAACTTTTCTCAGTAATACAGCTTTCACCCTCCACTCATGTATGTACATTGGATAATCTACTTCCACAAAAAAGTTAGCTGTGTATTCTTCTCCAGCTGATTCTCATTTGTGTTTTGTTGAGTGTTATGAAGTTATGATTTACATTCTACAGGGCCAAAACCAACCTAAAAGGCTAAGAAGTCCAAGTCACCACCTCCGCGTACTGCCCCTCTGTGCAGGGATTTATCATCCTTAGCACAGCCAAGGAAGAGGATCACATTTACCCAATAGGGTAGAAGCCCTCCCTTCACTTGATCTGGAAGGAAAAGCCAGACTATTATTAGTTGGAGGTATCATGACAATAGCTTTTAAAATAGTTCTCTGTTATGCAGAAATAATTAACTTTTGAGACAACCCCACTCCATACACATAAATCTACCCCACTACCACCAACACTGAATCTTAATTATACCATACATACAAATTTGGAAAATTATTTACAATTGTAACTGCATAAGTATCAAGTCCAACGCCTTAACCACTCGGCCATCACAGCTGTTACACATACACAATTCCAAATACTGCCTATAATATTTACTCGAATCCCATAGAACTCAAAGCACAATCCTCAACTGATGTAATTTCAGAATAGCTTCAGGATGCCTGCAACTGAACAGCATCAGTTATCCTCTTCACTGATGGAGACTGTTAGCTTCTTCAGTTTTTCATGGCCCACAATTGGTACTCATTTGCTAGTGATCAACATGAAGCTTGAGGTAAAGCAACACAGCATCCCTATTGTTTTGGAAGAAAGATTTGACAGAAGCCATATGCTGGTTTGGCAAGTTTTATCTTTTAAAGTCTTCATTATTTTTTCTGTCCTCACCACACTTCCCCCTATAAATAAGTGAGCAGATGATACTACTGTGTATTTACTCCCCACCTCCAGATCATCATTGAAGATGTTAAGTAGTAAGGCAGAGAAACAGATTCCATGAACAAAGCTGTGGATAAACTAGGCAACTGCTGAAGGCGCTTTGGTTTCAGCTAGCAAGAATCTAAAACAGAGTTAGGTAATGCTAAGCAGAGATGCTAGTTGAGCTAATTGTTCACTTTTTCCATGTTTTAGTCACAGCTGGAAAAAAAGAGAGATGTAATCAAACTATAACTGAACACTAATTACTGCTAGTATCTGAGCAGCATGTAGGAATGATAGACTCCCATCACTGAACCTAAAACACAAAGACACTAGGGTGGTGTATATTTTGGTTGCTTTTTAGAAATTCTTCATTGTTTGTTCAGACTAGACATTGGCCACAGAATGGCTAGGATTTTGTTTTTAAAAAGGGATATAAAATTTAAACACCATAGCTAGCATTAACAGAACAAGTATCAGAGGGGTAGCCGTGTTAGTCTGAATCTGTAAAAAGCAACAGAGTACTTGCATCTGAAGAAGTGAGGTTCTTACCCACGAAAGCTTATGCTCCCAGTACTTCTGTTAGTCTCAAAGGTGCCACAGGACCCTCTGTTGCTATTAACAGAACACTTATTCTTGTGACAAGTTACCTCCTTACATGTCAACTAGCCAAAAAAACAGCAGGCTAGAGCCTCTGCTCCATCCAGCAGAGGAAACTCCATTTACTGAATTAAAATCCTAATGCTGATATAAGATGCTTCAGATATACAGATGAACATACCACAGAGTATTTGTGGGTAATAAAAGTGAGAATGCTCCAAATACAGCAATATTGGATATAAGTTATGTGTCAGAATGTCACTTTTGTTCTTGTATCAGAGGGGTAGCCGTGTTAGTCTGTATCTGTAAAAAGCAACAGAGAGTCCTGTGGCACCTTTAAGACTAACAGATGTATTGGAGCATAAAGCTTTCGTGGGTGAATGCCCACTTCGTCGGATGCATGGGCATTCACCCACAAAAGCTTATGCTCCAATACATCTGTTAGTCTTAAAGGTGCCACAGGACTCTCTGTTGCTTTTGTTCTTATAACTAATAAAGACTGAGATACATGTCAATTTAGGTTAAGGAACATTACAGGGATACTGTAATTATCCAAGTACAAATATTATAAACCCAGGAAACGCGGATAAGGTTAAACTTAAAGAATTCCAAACATACACATTAATGGTATGGAAATGTTCAGTTAAGGCAACTGAATGATGGCATGGCACAGCTACTGCGTGGCCCGGCTATTATGACCTAAGACATGGATATTTTTGTCCCAATTAACCAATCTAAAATTTTCCCCCCATTATGATGTCACTAGAGGGCAGAGGTACTTTGTTTTGTTGTGTGAAGGGTGTAGTTTGGCAAGAGGTAATGGTGGCACACTGGCATCCCTGGGGGACAGAATTAAGGCTATGGTGTACAGTCTGTGGTGTACCGTAGTGGTTAAGCGTGTGTCTGTTAGTGGAGAATTAGATGGCATATACTGTTAGACTACCTGCTTTTTGAATACTTTGCTTATGGGTTGTCAGATATAGCATACAGGAACACCAAAGTTGTGTTCTAAGAGTGAGATTTTCAAAACCATTCAAGTGCCGGCCTAACTCCCCTCCCATGGAAATCAGTGACTTTTAACCATTGACTTCCATCAGAGAAGAGTTAGGGCAGGGTTCGGCAACCTTTGGCATGCGGCCCGTCAGGGAAATCCACTGGCGGGCCGGGACAGTTTGTTTAACTGCAGCATCTGCAGGTTCAGCCGATCGCAGCTCCCACTGGCCACGGTTCGCTGTTCCCACCAATGGGGGGTGCGGGAAGCGGCATGGGTTGAGGGATGTGCTGGCTGCTGCTTCCTGCAGCCCCCATTGGCCTGGAATGGCAAAATGCAGCCAGTGGGAGCTGGCTGCATGAAGAGTACCGCCTTCACCCCCAGTGGCAATTTTTTTGGCCTTTATTCTTCAAGACTGAAAGTTTAGCATTAAACAGAGGCTGGCACAAAGAAATCTCCATAAGAGAAATCCAGTTAACTGGCCTCTTTAAAAATGGCTGCCATATATTGTTCATTGGGATGAAGGCTACAGGAACTCAATGGCAAAAACGGCTAACTGCTCCCAGTGACACATAAAATTAAGCTGCATTCAAGGAAGATGTGTGTGCAGAGACCACTCTATCATGTGGTCATATCACTTTGGTTAAGGACTCCATTAGCGAGGCATTCACTTTCACTTCTCTCAACCCACAAAATTAACTTTGTTAGTACCCGAGGTGTTATCTAAACTAGGAAGAGAGATGGGCTTTTTAAAAAGTGGGGGACGTAGCACCCTTTGAAACACCACTTGCTGCCTAGTGTAAAATGCAGATTAACACCTTTAAAATTAAGTTAGCTAGTGACAGGGGTGTCAGCTAGCTAACCATTTAAAAATTGTTAAACTATCTAAACAGATGGTAAATTATGCTTCAAAGGATTAGGTGCATGCATATTTTAAAAAAAAAAAAAATACGTATAAACAGATCCAGGGAAGCTACACATCACAACAAACAGATGTCATGTCCCACCATTAGATGGGCCACTTATTTCCATCTTGTTTAGCTACTCCCACTGGATTATTCTGCCTCTGCCTCCACCTCCTTCTTCTTGAAGCAAATGCCTTGTTGAATTCACAGCATATTTAAACACAAAATAATTCCCCCCTTCCCCCACTTAAAATTAGGTAAGTGCCTTGCACACTTAGGGCCTAAAGCACATGGGTTCTAGGTCACATACTGCCCAGACTGGTTTCCCTCTTGCTTGACAGAACTAGTTTTTAGTGTGTCATTGGCAAGTTGGAAAATTAAAGCCAGACCTTTATTAGAAACTTTTGACAGCTCAGCAACATTAGTCAGCGGCGTGATTTTTTGGGCAACATTTTTATACCTGCAAAAGCTCTACTGTAGAAGCACTTACAACTGCATAAGGGTGCTTTTACCTATTTTTACCTATATAACCTCTTTCACATAGAAAACAGGTATAAGCTATATTACCAAAAAGCCTTTGGGGGGGGGGCGCGCGGGGACAGGGGACAGTGTAAGTCTGTATCTATGCTAAGAGAGTTTACTGGTAAAGCTATATCAGCAAATGTTTCTAGTTTAGACCTGGCCAGACATTTTTAACCCTGCAAATATTAAATAGTGGCAGCACAGTATAATGGATAAGGCTTACAAGATATTGCCAGCTCTACTGCTGACTTGGATCTCTCCCCAATGCCAGCCCTCTACTGTTAAGAGGTCTCATCACAACCTCTCTCCTTGCCTCAACCAGAACCCTGTACTGCTTGAAGACCCTTTTAAGCTATATTCCTCTTAACTCATAGCCACTTTTCCTCCCCGGACACCAAACCTCTAATGTTAAAAGTCTTAACACCACCCCTGCACTGTTCAGAGACCCAGCCCCTAGTATCTCCCCCACATGCACTCCAGTACTGTTTATCGCTCACTCTCCCGGGTTCCGATTCCCTCATTCAAGACACTTCTCTTCCCCTTCCCCCTAACGAGGTCTCCACTCCCTTACAGGCATCCTGCCAA
Source organism: Chrysemys picta bellii (assembly GCF_011386835.1). Taxonomy (NCBI): domain Eukaryota; kingdom Metazoa; phylum Chordata; order Testudines; family Emydidae; genus Chrysemys; species Chrysemys picta. The sequence goes on from NC_088798.1 coordinate 10,426,949, forward strand.
TCTTGTATCCTTTCCCCGGGGCACTTTTTCCTCTCTTGTTTTCCCTCAAATATCCATCTCATCAGGACAGAAAGCTGAGGGGAACAAGCAAAACACAACTTTGCTAAAAGCAAAGAAAGAGGGTCCCCTTCCCGCCTGGATTCCCCCAGAGCTCCCCTGTCCCCCCCTGGAGCAGCAGGCAGTATTTCTAACTCCATTAGTTCAAAAGGCAAAATCAGAATCCCACAGGTCATGATCACAGACTGTGACTTATGGTCCAGCTTCTGGTTTCTGAACTCCCGCTAACCACCCGCAACACGTGTGATAATTATGGGCTAAAACGTCAGCCTGAAGTGCATTCAAACGTGTACACAAAACCCCTAGTTCACCCATGCCCCAGCATCCCCTCGCGCTACACGGAGCCCTCCCCGGGTCCCACTGGCAGCTCCCCCAATGCTGGCTCCCTCGCCCCGCACTGTCTCCAGCAGGTTGGGGAGGGAGGCTCCCGTCCCCCCTCACCTGTACTGCTTGGGGTCACTGGGGGACTTGACAACGTCGGGGTCCCCCAAGTTGGGCTTTGCCCTGCGGTCCCCGCCTTCCTCCTCAGACTCCTCCTGGAACAGGCGGCCCTTAGCGTCCCGGCCGCCGTCCCCGACCTGCTGCCCCGAAGGCAGGTCCGGGCAACTGCACGAGGCCTTGTTCCTGCCGGGCATGGCGGGGGAGCGCCGAGGCTGCTGGCTGGGGGGCGGCGGCGGCTTCGGGGCGGCTCGCACGGGCCAGCTGCGGCCGGCGCCTCGGAAGGCCTGGTCCGCACCAACTCTCGTTCCCGGCCTCCTCCGCGCTAGGGCGCCTAGAGCCCTCCACATCCACCGGTCTAGTCCCCCTGGCCGCTGGGCCTCGCCCCGGGCTCCGCCCCCTCCCCGGCACACAGCCTCACTCTCCCAACCAGCGCCCGCTGCAGCTAAAGCGATTCTCACGTAGGCCTCCCCTTCCAGCCAATCAGCACCCGACTTCAAGACCACATGGCCCGGACGAACCAATCGTAGCCCATCCAGGCCAGCTCGCCTCTGATTGGCAGAAAGGACGCCTGTGGCGTAAGGACGGGGTAAACCATAGTGATCTGGGAAGGGGAAAAGCGCGGAAACCAGCCAGCGGCGAAAAGGGGAGCAGGATAGAACTGAGTGTCAGGCTCCCTGCGGGAATTAGCCTGGCTTCTCCCCGCCGCCTCCTTTCAGGGCTCGGTCTGATTAATTAAGACTATCTCCCCGGTCGTGCGTTGGACGCTTCCAACAGCCGGTTTGGAGACGGTGCTTCTCTTCCCATTGGTTCTATGAAATGTCGCTCACTTCTAGCTGGACCAATCAGCTGGCGAGGAAGATCCCACCCAGGCTGGTGGGCGTATTAAAGTGCAGGGTCCGGAGGGAGCTGACGGCGAGCGCTGGCCTGTGGGTGGGGATAGAGGCCGCACCAGGCACGTGGATGCGGAGGGGCCCGCAGGGCCTGATCAGTTTCAAGGGCGGGAGTTCTAGGGTTGCCATGAACTGCCTATTTGCACCCCTGCCTTGAGGCCACGCCCCTGTACCAGCCCTTCTCTGAGGCCACGCCCCCGCTCACTCCACCCCACCCCCCTCCTCCACACTGGCTCATTGTCAGGGGGTTGGGTTTGTCTACACACCATTTTTCTGCCTTATTCAGCCACAAGATGGACCCCCAAGCACAGGTTACCTGGAGCTCATTCTCTCCATGGGACATGCAGACAGCTTTTCATTTAGGAATCTGCATCCAGTGGGGCAAGTCATTCCAGAGCTACCAAATCTATTGAGCAACTTGAGGCAGTTCTCCGCACGCCTCAGTTTTGAGTAGAGATGGTCTGGAAACAGACCTCACACCTCCATCCCTAAACTTGGTAGCTACTTCTAGGGATCTACTAGTTTGCACCAAGGCTGGTCAGGTATGGACAGGAGCATGTCCTTAAAAGTGAGGATCCCTGCTCTGTGCAGGGACTGCAGTTCAGAGCTCCCCTGCCCCTGGAAACACGGGCTGCTGACCATGGGAAATGGCTTGTGAGCCTTGGTCACCCACGTCCTCTCAGAAAGGAAACAGGGTGGTACTTTCTCTCTCTCTCCGGCTTCCCAAAGACCTAGAACTCTGCTTTTTGTGGGCTATGAAAGAATATTGACTTTTTGTTTGGACTACTTTAACCCTCCTGTTATGGGGCAGAGCATAGGTGCCTGCTTTTTTGTTTGCCAGGGAGTGCTCAACCCCAGGCCCTGCCCTCACTCCACCCTTCCCCTAAGCTCCCACCTCTGCGCCTTCCCACCCCCACCCTTTCCTGCCCCTGCTCCACCCCCACCCTGCCTCTTCCCTCCCCCAAGTGCACCCCGTCCCCACGCCTCCTGTATGCCGTGGAACAGCTGGTGGCAGCAGGCAAGAGGCGCTGGGAGGGAGGAGGAGGAACTGATCAGTGGGGCCGCTGGCAGGCAGGGGGCGTGGGAGGGTGGGGGCTAAGCACTCACTAATTTTTTTCTGTGGGTGCTCCAACCTTGCAGCACTCACGGAGTTGGCACCTATGGGGCAGAGGCCCTAAACAGCACAGCCAGAAGGCCATGCCCCAGACTCTTTGACAAGAGCAGTGCCCACCCTCTCACCAAGGGGATGCTAAAGAGACATAACCTACTATGGAAAGAGAGGGTGGTTCAGCCTCTGTGCCCATGCAATCCATGGCCTCTATCTCTTTCAATACTTCTACCTTGGGCACCTGATGAGGTGGACACTTGTCCGGTGAATGCTGTGTGAGACCATCACGTGCTTTCATACTGGCCAATGAATAGCTGCCAACAACAACAGTTGTACTGACCTTTACCAGAAAGTAGGTCACAGCACGACACCCTACAGTGGTGGCTGGTGCCCAGATTAACTGAGGAGGCTGAATGTCACAAGCTGCCTCCTCCCATTCAGGTGGGTCATAATGAGGACCCTGCTAGGAGTGGGAGGATAAAGAAAGTTGGTGGGCAAATGGGAAAGAGAGAGGCATCTCTTCCCTCTACCTCCCCATCTTTACCAGGAAAATGGACACTTCACTGCAAATGGTAGGATGGGAGGAAACAGTATTTTCCTCTCTAAACCTGTCACTGTGCTCTACTAGTCCTCTCTCCCCCAGCTATCTAGCTTTCCCCTACCATCTCCCACCAACCCTGCCGCACACACCACCACTTCACCCACATCTTCAGTCACCAGTTGATTCCATTCTTCCCTACATTCAGCCTATACCCCTCTCAGCTCAGAACCCCTCAAGTTCCCTCATCTCCTTCCAGTCCAACCCTCACCAGTTCAGAAATGCATTTCCTGTCCCCCCCACAGCCACCCTCCCCAGTATGAGAGACCCTTTTCTTCCTTTAACTTCACAGCTGAGCACCACCACCCTCAGCTCTGAACCCTTTCATCAAGTTATTTTTTGTTACTAGTTAAGTTATCCTAAAACCTGCCTGTCACCACTGAAATGTTATACCTGCTACCCTGTTAATGCTTGTTTTGCCATTCAGCCTACAGCATCTCCTTCCCCACAGTGGTTCCTAATGATAACTGCGGCCCAGGGAACACTATCTGGCAGAAAAGGCACAAGCAACTCAGTTTAATTCAAGAAGATTCAGAAAAAGACCACCTCTTCCCTGATAGATGACTCCATCCTTACTATTTGTTGAGATAAGTAACGTAGCTCACACTCAAGCAATCTCTGGCCACGTTCAGAGACTAAATAATGTCTTTATTTTGTCAGCTTCATAAATATAGATACAATATGTACACTCCTAGCACTGCACAAATTGCATGTTCACCACCAGATTAGAAATACCCCACAAAAGAGAGCATTTATTTTAGAGAGATGACTTTTGAGAACAAGAATTAGCAGTATCCAAACACACACTATAGCAAGGCTTTGATTCACTAGCACAATAGATATAGAAGCTTTATTAAGTCTAGTTGGTTTTCCATGCCAGAAAATTACTAGCCTTTGTATTAAAAGCATTTGAGGTATGACAGAAGAACACATTTTCAAAGGCAGCCTGAGGCCCTAAATCCTGCTATTTACAATGCAGTGGACAGATCCCTGCATGGCACCCAGTAGTGTAGCTAGGGGCGGAGGCGGGGGGAGCAGCCGCTCCCCCACTGAGCACAAGTGGTGCCTTGTCAGTTTCCTGGCACCTTTGTACTCACCCAGGAGAGCAATAAAAAAAAAAGGCGCCACTCGCTGTGGCGCTTTTATTTTACTCACCCGGCGGCACTCCGGGTCTTCGGCGGCATTTCGGCGGCGGGACCTTCAGTGCCGCCGAAGACACCTGGAGCGAGTGAAGGGCCCGCTGCCGAAGACCCGAAGTACCACCAGGTGAGTAAATGCGCCGCAGCGGATGGCCCCTTTTTTTTTTTAATTGCTCCCCTTGTTCCCTCCACCTGGCTACGCCACTGACGGCACCCCACCAGCTTCAGTGGGATCTCACACAGATGCTGCACCCACTTGCACAGAATAACTTGCACAACTCTGGCCTAAATTTGCAATTTTGTGTGCAAAAAAAATAGGCTAATTTGACATCACTGATTTGTATGTACAAATGCCATTTGTACTCTCAAATTTGAGTCTGTGTGCATAACACTTAGTCCTGCCATGAGTGCAGGGGCCTGGACTAGATGACCTTTCATGGTCCCATGATGATTAATTATATAAGCAAATAGAAATTTGGCCTAGAAAGTTTGAGAGATCTGTGAAAGTAGCCCTCCATGTGTTTGTGTATATATACAATGCTACAAATCTGGCTACTACATATATATCCACACAGAATTGTATTCATATAGATATAATAACCTTAGTGCCAGAAATGTTGAATGTTTAAAGGTATGCTATATCTAAATTGTAAAAAATGCATCCCAGAAAGAAGCAGGCCATGGGATGTTGATATTTCAGATTTTTGGGATCTCAGTCATCTGTTGTTCACTGTCGCCATTTTTAAGCCTTCATTATTTTTATGAATTCCTTCTTCTCTGAAGTTTTTTGACTTTATATTTAAGTCTGAAACTAGAAGAAATAATATCATCATAAGTGCAACCTTTTAGCACAATTTTTTAAAAAACCCAAGAACAATGTGAAAACAAGAAGTACATGTAACATATAAACCAGGCTGGGGATTGTAACTGTGGTGTTATACACATTACAGGCCCTCCTGCTGGTGGATTTTTCCATTTAATTTTAGGGTTGCATACAGCTTGATATCTATCCTTCCAAAGAGTTGTTCTGTCAGCTGACCAAGTTGAAAAGAGAAGTTCTTCTTTGCAAGGCAGAACAGCTATGCTGATCAAGATTAATAGGAGGAACATCTTAGCTTTTAAGATCCATGTTGATCATTTTAGCTGAGCTGTATGCATGCAGTTGTTTGCAGATCTGGTTTCCTCATCTCAAAAAAGATATATTGGAATTGGAAAAGGTACAGGAAAGGGCAACAAAAATGACTACGGGTAGGGAACAGCTCCCATATAAGGAGAGATTAATAAAACTGGGACTTTTCAGCTTGGAAAAGAGACGACTAAGTGGGGATATGATAGAGGTCCATAAAATCATGAATGGTGTGGCAAAAGTAAATAAGGAAGTGTTATTTACTCCCTCTCATTACACAAGAACTAGGGGTCATCAAATGAAATGAATAGGCAGTAGGTTTAAAACAACCAAAAGGAAGTATTTTTTCACACAGCGCACAGTCAACCTATTTGCCAGAGGATGTTGTGAAGGCCAAGACTATAACAGGGTTTAAAAAAAAACTAGATAAGTTCATGGAAGATAGGTCCATCAATGGCTGTTAGCCAAGATGTGCAGGGATGAAAAAACATACCCTGAAGTGACCCTAGCCTCTGTTTGCCAGAAGCTGGGAATGGGTGACAGGGGATGGATCACTTGATGATTACCTGTTCTGTTCATTCCCTCTGAAACGCCTGGCATTGGCCACTGTCTGAAGACAGGATACTGGGCTAGATGGACCCTTGGCCTGTCCCAGTATGGCTGTTCTTATATATGGGTCTGATGGTTAAATAGACTTGTCATTCCATAAAACCATACATGCACATATGTTTCTCCTCCATGTTTCTAACATTATCTAATTAAGCACTGTAGAATTAGAACCATTCTGATAACATTAATAGTCACAAGAATGCTGGTTCCTGTTCCCATTGCAACCAAACTCCTATTGATTTCAGTGGGAGCAGGATTGGGCCCTTCATTACCTAGAAAACGTATTTAAGTTTTATTTAGTTAGAAGCTCTTGCTAGATAAAATTGGAGATGGTCCCAAACCAAAAACTAGCATGCTGATTTCCAATGGAAATCGATGCATTCGATATTGGTGGCTGCAGTAACTCCCTCCGGGGCATGCAGCAACTCAAAGGAAACAGGGAAGGATTGTACAGGCGTGACAGTGGGCTCCAATAGCAGCATGACTCCAAATGAATCCATTTTGCATGGGGACTTTGAAAGCCATGCAAAAGGGATGCTCGTTTTTTGGGATGAACGGGACTTTGCACAGTTTTCTGCTGACTTCTAAGAGTGCCATGCCCTCTTTCTTTTATGCCTGAGTTCAAGCACCGCCTCATGAGGGGTAGGTATGTCAGAAGCTCTGTGAGATTTACCTTGGGCTTAAACTCTAGTTTTGGGTGCATGTGTCATCCTTCCATAGGTTTCCTTGTTGGAGTTGTATAAAGCACTGTACTATTTGTCCCTTTGAGGTTTGCCTATAAATCTATATTTAATTCATTTAATTATCATGCTAGAGAAAAGTAATTATTCTAATAATAAAACAAAATTAATTATTCTTTCCCTTTAATCAAAGTCCCACAAATATATCATGGGAGTTAACCTTGACTACTAGCTCAGGACTCAGGACTTTTTGCAGGTAGATTTTACTACTTAGCTTGTAAGCTCTTTGAGGCAGGAACCGCCTTTTTGTTCTGTATCTGTACAGCTCCAAGCACAATGGGGTTGTGGTCCATGACTAGGGCTCCTAGGTGCTATGGCAATATAAATAATAAATAAAAGTAGATATAACAGTTGTTTGGTAGATCACTTATTTTAAGAGCAACAAGACGGCAGACTGGTTACAAACACTCACATGTTGGCTCCCAATAATTTGGTCTGAGATACTGACATTCAAGGTTAAACGTGCTACGCTTGGCCCTGCATGAGCCCAGAATTAGGGAAGTGCAGAAGTGGCTTAAAGCCACTTTTACCCTCTCCCTGCTTGGACTCTGATTCTTATGCTAAACCTCTGCAGAGGCATGGCACAAAATTCAACTCCCACTCTCTTGATTTTCTTGGTGGCCCCAGTGTATTAAATAGAAACGGGTCCTTTCTTGCTACCCAGTCCTGCTGCATCAAACAAAACAGCAGAGTTTTACATCAAGGAGCATGGTCATCTCCTACCTGAAGTCTTGAGATGTTCCAGGTTTTTTGGATGTAAAGACAGGATTTACTTTCCTATTTTGTGAGGGGAGTCTGGGTTTCTTCTTTTCTTTTTCAAAATCTTTTCCTTTCTGATCTTTTTTATGTTCAGTGCTCTTTATCAATTGTTGAGCTGCGTGTTGGTACAGAGCTCTCTCCCCAGCAAAAGGGTCTATAACAAAGCAACATTCTCTATGGGAATAATCTAAAAATACATTTATAATATTATAAAATTCTTACACTTCAATGTAATTCACCCATTAACACTATTAACAATATTTATTTAGGTTTTTTGTTTGTTTTACAATATTAGGTGTATTAGATATATTTAACATTAAACTTCCAGGACATTTAACAACCACGTCCATTTCCACTATAACAGAAACTCCAGCCTTCAGACGATATGATAATACATCATCACATGTGAAAAGATAAAGTGTGTTCAGGGAAGGGGAGAGAGAGATTTCACAGAGATTAAAATCACTAGCAGGAACAGTTCTGCTGCAAAGGCGGTGGGTTGTCTGTGAGTCGCATGTTCTTCCCAGAACTGCCTCTGGACGGGTCAGACTCTATACTCTCCGACATCTTTTCACAGATTATATCCACTAGGCGCTCAAAGACCTGTCTCACATTGATGTTCTCTTTGGCACTGGCATCAAAATAATCAAAACCTGTGAAGGAAGCAAAAAAAATAAGTCTGATTATAAAAAGAATGCTTGAAGTAAGTGTAATGGTCTGTTTAAAACACCAACAACTTATTTTGTATTCATTTGGTAGCCAAGAAACACTTCAGAATTACAGGACATCCAAGCAGATTGAAGCTGCCTGTCCTGGCTCAGCTGAGTGAATCTAAGGGGCGAGGCTAATTCTTAATACTACCATGGCGAAGAGCTTTCTAAGCAGTGCTGATGAGAAGGCCCCTAAAGCATTGCTCCCTTCTGATCAGAGAACAATTAAGGTTGGAATTATGTGAAGTTATTGATGATTCGAGGGTTGCTTTTTTTTCTTTCTAGCATGCCTTTGGTATCCTGCACCCATGAAGCAGTCAGCCATGACACCACCCAGGTCAACCTTCCTGCCCACTCAGATCAAATCGAGGAGCTTAGCCCTCCTTAATTACGAATTTGAATTCTTGCGTGAGACTTCAGCCCAGTGCCTCAGCCATGAGCAGAATATCAATGCACTGAACCAACACTGTCAGCTCCTACAATTCTTTATCTTCCCATTCCCAGAAGTCTAGGAGACTAATCATTATTTACAAGAATTATGTTGTTACTTCTGTTCTTCCTACTATTATATTGTCTATAGCAAGAAGTCAAACTACCATATAAATAATCTGCTTTGCAATAAATTACAATCCATGGTGATTTGTATCATGAGCTTTTGTAGCACATCAGCTCTCGTGTCCCATTACTAAACCAAGGAAAAGAAAAGCCCATTTAACTGACTAGTTTGCCTTCATTTTTTCACTTCAAGTCTCATTGTTTCAATCTGTTAAATAACAAGTAAGTTTCTAAACACACTTATCACTTCAGAATCATTTTTTTGAGAAGGTTCCTCAATTTTAACAAGATAAAATACCTAGTAGCGCCAATACCGACACTAAGCCATTGGCTGTAACTATGCAACTTGAATCATTAGACCGGTAGTTCTCAAACGTTTGTACTGGTGACCCCTTTCACATAGCAAGCCTCTGAGTGCGACCCCCCTTATAAATTAAAAACACTTTTTAACATATTTAACACCATTATAAATGCTGGAGGCAAAGCAGGGTTTGGGGTGGAGGCTGACAGCTCGCGCCCCCCCTCCCATGTAGTAACCTCGCAACCCCCTGAGGGGTCCCAACTCCAAGTTTGAGAACCCCTGCATTAGACAATTTGAAGAGATCAACTTTTAAAATTGGTTCTTAGTGACAGTAATATAATAACCTGTCAACAAAAAAACAAGAGACTCCAGATAAATAAACTTCTGCCATCAAGGATACCTCAGCTTGTTTAACTTTTAGTCACAGGGGGGCTGATTCCTGAAATGCACAGAACAGGAAAGACAAAGGGGACAAAGGTAATTTTAAGCCATCTTCATGGACTGTCCTGCAGCCTAGAATCCTCATAGTATAATAGTAGGATTTTATGTTTGTATTTTGTATAATTACAATGAAGGATAAAGAATAATAATGTAGCATGTATTAAACATATTGCTGTATGATTTGACCATATTCTGCCAGCCACCCTTTCTGAAAGCAGAAAGGAATGGTCTAATGGGCCATTGGTAAAGATGCATCAGCCAGAATCTATATCTGAGCTGATTTCAAGGTGGTAACAGACCTTTTAGGGTCACCACTTTGTTGTAGGTTTAGTATTTTAAAATAAGTAAAAGAATGCAATGGTTGTTTTCTCTTGTAATGCAATTTGATGTTCCTGTTCAAATGTTTTGTGTAAATCAATTCTGTGTTGTGTGGGAATGAGGAATGAGTGTGTTGAGATAAGTGTGAAGGTCATCACCGAACCAGATGTTCTAGGGAGAAACCGAGGACAGATGTAAGGGCGCCAGAAGATTGCAACATGCCCCTATTGAGATGTCAGAGGAGGGCAGATTGATGACTCTAAAGATGAGACGGGCACCTATCAATGGGGATAAGATAGCTGTGATCAAAACCAGCATGGGGTAACTCCCTGAGAGACTTAATGAAAGAACAAAATAAAGAATGAGGAGGACAATTTAAGAAAACAAGCACTCATCAAACAATTGATTACAGCATGACGGTGCAAAACTCATTGGTCCCAATGAAGGAAAATCACTATATAAACAGGATGCCTTGCCATGAAACTTTGGGTTTGTCCTGCCAAGACTTCCCCGGAGCATCGTGTCACGACCAACAGAACCCGTCTCCTACCTACCCGTGATCAACCTAGCAGGCCACTAGATTGATCCAGACTCTGGACTGGTAACCATAACATCGACTGGCGGGACAGAGAGAGAGAGAGAGTGTGTGTGTGTGTGTTTGAATGCATATGCTAATTGTTGTATCTTCAATAAATGCGGCGTATTGCCTTTTCCCCTGAAAAAGTTCCTGTGTGCTTATAAGCATAACAATAACACTTGGTGCTTCTATGATGGGGGAATATGTATATACATATTATACACACCTGGGTTGGGGTTGAAATAAGCCCAGGAGTATGCAGTTTGATATATTTCATCCAGACCTATTTAAATGTTTTCATCACAGATGTTGAGGGAAAATATTAATGAAAATTCTGCTTATTACTAAATAGACACTGCTGTAATGGACCAGATCCACTACATGTGGACCAGTATTCAGTTTTTGACAGTGGTCAGGAATGGATGCGTACAGAGGAAGGTTCAAGTAACCAACTATGGCATGACTCACCCACAAGGGAATTTTTGGCCTAACTTCAGGCATGTCCTGATGCACGAAAGCTTAACACCTTAATACATTTGTATTGTAGGATCAATAATTATTGTCCTAAAAATATTAAAGGCCTGCTCCATCAATATTCCCGTTCCTGGCTGAAGTCAAAGGCAGTGCCAAGGATTCAAGATGAGCCTCCAATTGATAACTTGATTAAGTTAATCAATGCAGACTCTTCACCTCAAGCAGACATTGACCAAGTACATCATCTCAGATTATTTTATTGCTCCTACAAATGGTTAGAGAAACATGCATAAGCATAACGTTTACATGAAGGCATTAATATGAAAGCTAACAGTTTAAGCAGGCAATAACCAATTAATCAAACTTCTTTCTCCTCACAAAGTAATTTCAGATAACATTGTACATAATGCCACATCAGCACTTAGAAAAGCTGCCTGATAAAATCTGAAATATTTTAAAATAGACAATGTTTCATACATTACGAGGCTTGAGCAGACTGGAAGTGCCAGGAGCTTCCAGAAACATAATTAGCTTTTGCTTTCTTCTGCCAGTGGGGATATATTTCTTCTTGGTGCCTTTGACAAGGTCAGGGATAGGTCAAGAGGTGCAAGTGTGAATTCTTAATTAAAGTAGTTTTGTATTGATGTAATCAGTTGTTATGGAGACAACATGTGCAGTATGTATGCATGCAGACAAGACACCCTTTGAAATATTCCAGACATAAGGATTTAGACTCGAGATATCAGGAATTTTTTGGTAATGAAAAAAACAGATGAACATCTTAGAAAAAAAATAGAAGATGGGATAGTAGCTCAAACAGAACTTCACATTTGGTTGTAATATGTTTAGGCATTAGGGTCCAAATTTTCAATCACTGAAAGCTAAATTATTCTTGAAAAATATGCAAGCACCCAGGCAAACTATGTAAAACATGCAGTTGTGAATGCAAGCTAGGTATCTGTTTTGCAAATGTTTATATTTTCAGGTGCATACTAGGTGCTTGTGTGTGAGAAGAGGACCCATTATCTCTTTTGCAAACTAAACATGCATTTGTTTATTTCATTAGTACAGTACTTAATAAGGCTTCTGTTTTTCAGTGTTTATTTTTAGCAATTTTTGAGTTTTATGTAGATGTCCACAATCAGGGGATATCGGGGCTCTCTCTTTTATTAAACTGTAAAGAGTTAAAGTATAGTAAATATATTATTCATTATATTGTATATACTGTAATGAGTAATCTCTTTGTAATGTTCCCTAGTGTGCTTTAATGTAGGGCTGTTTCATACAGCTCTACATTAAAGTGCACTAGGGAACCTTTAGTGAGCACCAGCAGGGTCTACATGGACCAATTAATGTGCAACATATTAGTGCGCTTTAGAAATCACACCCTTGTAGTGCATATTACTGCCTTATGTAGACAAGCCCATAGATGCAAGTAACTATTTCCAGAGTTCTTCTGGTGTTTATTGGATAAACACCAATTTCATTCTTTTTGTATTGGGAGTATTTTATCGATATGAAATTCAGAAGCCCTAACAATAGACCACTACTAAAAAGTAATTAGAATTACAGGAAAAGGCAGCTATTATTTGCATTATGGTAGAACCCGAAGGCTCCAATCTTGATTGTGCTAGGTACGGTTCAAGCATATTTAAGATACAGTCCCTCTCCCAAAGAGTTTACAATCCAAGGCCCTTATCCTGGAGATATTATAGCCATGCTTAGCTTTGTGCATATAAGTGCATATTGTACGCTGTTTGAGGTAGGGCTCTGTCTTTGTAGAGTACCTAGTGCAATTGGCCACCTGCTCCAGGACTGGGGCTGCTAGGCAAATTATAAATAATACCCATAAACTGAGGTTTGTCCACAACTTCCTCAAGGTCACACATTGAACCAGTGATAAAGCTAGACATACAATTGGGCTCCAGTTCCCTGCTTTTAACAATAGAGTACTATCTCTCCAATTAATAATAGAACCCAACGTTACAGATTTGAGAATTGAGTACAGTAGGAGATTTTAATAAAACTGGGGTTATGACAATTCCCGTAAGTGCCCAAAGAACTTTCTCTTTCTTGCAAACCTAAACAAATATTTACAGTAACCCCTTCTACAAGGGTCTCCGGGAAACAGCATTAATTGAAGTCAATTTTAACAAGATTGATCAGATCAGTAGAAATCCTAAGGAGACTATGGTGATGTAGTTAAAACATCACACACAAGACCTGATTCTTCAAAGATTTGCACACATGCTTAACTTTAAGCATGCAAGTAGTTCCACTGAATTCAGTAGGACTACGCACATGCTTCAAGTTAAGCACACACATTACTCTTTGCAGAATTGGAGCCTTCCTATAACTGCCTCTTGTATATTTTACCCATAATGCTTTGTAGCATTTACTCTGAAACTTTCTATATTACATTCTTTGTCTTAAGTAGAGATATAGGAAACAATACTAAATAGAAGAACAGGAGGACTTGTGGCACCTTAGAGACTAACAAATTTATTAGAGCATAAGCTTTCGTGGACTACAGCCCACTTCTTCGGATGCATATAGAATGGAACATATATTGAGGAGATATATATACACACATACAGAGAGCATAAACAGGTGGGAGTTGTCTTACCACCTCTGAGAGGCCAATTAATTAAGAGAGAAAAAAAACTTTTGAAGTGATAATCAAGCTAGCCCAGCACAGACAGACAGTTAGATAACAAGTGTGAGAATACCCACAAGGGGAGACAGATTCAATGTTTGTAATGGCCCAACCATTCCCAGTCCTTATTCAAACCGGAGTTGATTGTGTCTAGTTTGCATATCAATTCTAGCTCAGCAGTTTCTCGTTGGAGTCTGTTTTTGAAGTTTTTCTGTTGTAATATAGCCACCCGCAGGTCTGTCACTGAATGACCAGACAGGTTAAAGTGTTCTCCCACTGGTTTTTGAGTATTTTGATTCCTGATGTCAGATTTGTGTCCATTAATTCTTTTGCGTAGAGACTGTCCGGTTTGGCCAATGTACATGGCAGAGGGGCATTGCTGGCACATGATGGCATATATCACATTGGTAGATGTGCAGGTGAACGAGCCCCTGATGGTATGGCTGATGTGATTAGGTCCTATGATGATGTCACTGGAATAGATATGTGGACAGAGTTGACATCGGGGTTTGTTACAAGGATAGGTTCCTGGGTTAGTGGTTTTGTTCAGTGATGTGTGGTTGCTGGTGAGTATTTGCTTTAGGTTGGGGGGTTGTCTGTAAGCGAGGACAGGTCTGTCTCCCAAGATCTGTGAGAGTAAAGGATCATCTTTCAGGATAGGTTGTAGATCTCTGATGATGCGCTGGAGAGGTTTTAGTTGGGGGCTGAAGGTGACAGCTAGTGGTGTTCTGTTATTTTCTTTGTTGGGCCTGTCTTGTAGGAGGTGACTTCTGGGTACTCGTCTGGCTCTGTCAATCTGTTTTTTCACTTCAGCAGGTGGGTATTGTAGTTTTAAGAATGCTTGATAGAGATCTTGTAGGTGCTTGTCTCTATCCGAGGGATTGGAGCAAATGCGGTTATATCTTAGAGCTTGGCTGTAGACAATGGATCGTGTGGTGTGTCCTGGATGGAAGCTGGAGGCATGTAGGTAAGTGTAGCGGTCAGTAGGTTTCCGGTATAGGGTGGTATTTATGTGACCATCGCTTATTAGCACAGTAGTATCCAGGAAATGGACCGCTTGTGTGGATTGATCTAGGCTGAGGTTGATGGTGGGATGGAAATTATTGAAATCATGGTGAAATTCCTCAAGGGCTTCTTTTCCATGGGTCCAGATGATGAAGATGTCATCAATGTAGCGCAAGTAGAGTAGGGGCGTTAGGGGACGAGAGCTAAGGAAGCGTTGTTCTAAGTCAGCCATAAAAATGTTGGCATATTGTGGGGCCATGCGGGTACCCATAGCAGTGCCGCTGACTTGAAGGTATATATTGTCCCCAAATGTGAAATAGTTGTGGGTGAGGACAAAATCACAAAGTTCAGCCACCAGGTTAGCTGTGACATTATCAGGGATACTGTTCCTGATAGCTTGTAGTCCATCTTTGTGTGGAATATTGGTGTAGAGGGCTTCTACGTCCATAGTGGCCAGGATGGTGTTTTCTGGAAGATCACCGATGGATTGTAGTTTCCTCAGGAAGTCAGTGGTGTCTCGAAGATAGCTGGGAGTGCTGGTAGCGTAGGGTCTGAGGAGAGAGTCTACATAACCAGACAAGCCTGATGTTAGGGTGCCAATGCCTGAGATGATGGGGCGTCCAGGATATCCAGGTTTATGGATCTTGGGTAGCAAATAGAATACCCCTGGTCTAGGGTTCATAGGCACTGCTATGGGTACCCGCATGGCCCCACAATATGCCAACATTTTTATGGCTGACTTAGAACAACGCTTCCTTAGCTCTCGTCCCCTAACGCCCCTACTCTACTTGCGCTACATTGATGACATCTTCATCATCTGGACCCATGGAAAAGAAGCCCTTGAGGAATTTCACCATGATTTCAATAATTTCCATCCCACCATCAACCTCAGCCTAGATCAATCCACACAAGCGGTCCATTTCCTGGATACTACTGTGCTAATAAGCGATGGTCACATAAATACCACCCTATACCGGAAACCTACTGACCGCTACACTTACCTACATGCCTCCAGCTTCCATCCAGGACCCACCACACGATCCATTGTCTACAGCCAAGCTCTAAGATATAACCGCATTTGCTCCAATCCCTCGGATAGAGACAAGCACCTACAAGATCTCTATCAAGCATTCTTAAAACTACAATACCCACCTGCTGAAGTGAAAAAACAGATTGACAGAGCCAGACGAGTACCCAGAAGTCACCTCCTACAAGACAGGCCCAACAAAGAAAATAACAGAACACCACTAGCTGTCACCTTCAGCCCCCAACTAAAACCTCTCCAGCGCATCATCAGAGATCTACAACCTATCCTGAAAGATGATCCTTTACTCTCACAGATCTTGGGAGACAGACCTGTCCTCGCTTACAGACAACCCCCCAACCTAAAGCAAATACTCACCAGCAACCACACATCACTGAACAAAACCACTAACCCAGGAACCTATCCTTGTAACAAACCCCGATGTCAACTCTGTCCACATATCTATTCCAGTGACATCATCATAGGACCTAATCACATCAGCCATACCATCAGGGGCTCGTTCACCTGCACATCTACCAATGTGATATATGCCATCATGTGCCAGCAATGCCCCTCTGCCATGTACATTGGCCAAACCGGACAGTCTCTACGCAAAAGAATTAATGGACACAAATCTGACATCAGGAATCAAAATACTCAAAAACCAGTGGGAGAACACTTTAACCTGTCTGGTCATTCAGTGACAGACCTGCGGGTGGCTATATTACAACAGAAAAACTTCAAAAACAGACTCCAACGAGAAACTGCTGAGCTAGAATTGATATGCAAACTAGACACAATCAACTCCGGTTTGAATAAGGACTGGGAATGGTTGGGCCATTACAAACATTGAATCTGTCTCCCCTTGTGGGTATTCTCACACTTGTTATCTAACTGTCTGTCTGTGCTGGGCTAGCTTGATTATCACTTCAAAAGTTTTTTTTCTCTCTTAATTAATTGGCCTCTCAGAGGTGGTAAGACAACTCCCACCTGTTTATGCTCTCTGTATGTGTGTATATATATCTCCTCAATATATGTTCCATTCTATATGCATCCGAAGAAGTGGGCTGTAGTCCACGAAAGCTTATGCTCTAATAAATTTGTTAGTCTCTAAGGTGCCACAAGTCCTCCTGTTCTTCTTTTTGCGGATACAGACTAACACGGCTGCTACTCTGAATACTAAATAGATGAGAAATTGGGATGCATATCCTACATTCTGGTGTTCATTCTAAAATCTTTATTCCAAACTCAGCTTCTTCCAGAAGAAACTGCTCCCTTTTTTCTAGCAATCAGGTGATGTTACTTCTATATATGGGCAGGAAGCACAGTAAGTAACTGTGATGGTTCTCGGGGTACCCAGGACGGTGAATCACCTTGTTATCCTCTGCCTCCAGCATGAGGGAGACTTGCTTGTGCTTAGCTGGGTGGCAGCTTCCTGACACCACCAGCCAGTTAGCCAGTCAAGCACTCTCCTCTGGATGATGCGTGCCCTCATTTTTCCTTGCAGGTTAACAATAGGTGCATCCCAGTCCCAGAGCCCCTTTGCAGCGTCCTCCTGTAGTGTCCAACCCCTTATCCACTGAACACCCACAGAAATACCACATCTGCTGTCCCCAAGGGAACAGTGTACACACCAGCTTGTATGATTCAACTCAGGATCAGAACCTCACTTAATATCACAGCACTTAGATATACTTGTAGCAAAAGCAAAGATAAGATTATCATCAAAGATTCAAGAGATAGCAAGTAAGGATAATGGACACAAAAGGTTAGGTATAAAACAAAATCATAATTCACTTTCTAGAGACTAAACAGGCTTACCAGCTGTCTAAAGAAGTTTACCTCACCCCCCCCCAAAAGTCCTCTGCAACCAAGGCTGGTTGTGATCCCATTTTAATGAATCTAAACGCATTGCACGTTTATTTCCTAGGTGCAGGATGAGGGTGGAGGAGGGCATCATTTTTGCCTTCTACTTCTATCCCCAAAGTTCATTGTCTGTATTTTGACACAGTATAACCGTTTCCCCTCCCCCCACCTTATTTGTTTTCCTGAATGTTCTTCCCTGTTGACTTCACATCTCTCTATTGACTTTGCATGTAACTGTATATCCATTGTGTTAGCTTGCAATGCTTAATTTACATCTCTCAACAGGTGAATAAACATTTCTTATCTGTGAGAAAACATGTCTGGCAACCCTGCCTTGATACAGACTTTAAAATGTATTTTCAGTATACCGTATAAACACATAATTCCTTATATAGTATCTGTACATACAGTTCACTATGATATTAATGACCAGTGTGACCCTGGCTTTCATTTAAGTCCTCACATTAGCTTCTTTGGTGAACATTAAGGTACATACCAGAACCAGGACATTCCTGTATCCCCCTTGCTAGCTGGCATTAAGGAATTCTTGGGTTACAGTAACTACTGGATTTTTTTGCTCCACTCTAAAAAACAATTTATAATCTCTGATAAATTGCAAAAAAAACACCCCAAAAATTAAAAAATCGGGTGTAAAAGCAACTTTAAATTCTGAAAATGACACTGTAGTACTCAGCAGAGTGGTATATAATATTTAACTAGACCATTATCTTATTTGCAGCATTGATATTGTACTGTTGGAAGAACTTTTTAATATACAAGTAAAAAGGAACACATTATAAAAAGAAAAGAAGGGAAGCTTTAACACATACCTAACTGATCAGCCAGATGTTTACCCTTTTCCAGAGGAATGATTCTTTCATCCTCCATGTCACACTTGTTTCCAACCACAATGACTTGTGCATTATCCCAGGAATAGGTCTTGATCTGAGTGGCCCTATAGCAGGACAGAGAAAATAGATAATGTATTGTCAGTAGTGCCAAAGAAGGTTATATGTTAATTTATAATGAAAATAAATACTTATAAACATTAAACCCAATTCCAACTGTAGAGCAGCTGTTGATTAAAAGGTAAATTACCAAACATATATAAGGCAGCAATGCAACATTTTAAAGTATATGAATTATGATAGATTCTATTTTATTATCCGAATACTTTGTATACAAAGTTAATGTACCAATAAAGTTTCCCAGTCACATTTTTTAAATATTTTAAACATTGTGGGAACAGAACAAAAAGCTGAATTCAGTAGTTTCATTTTATACATTTTAGGAAAATTAATACAACTTCTATGGCCTCTTCTGCTTGTATAAATCAGTCAGTGATCATAGAATACCAGGGTTGGAAGGGACCTCAGGAGGTCATCTAGTCTAACCCCCTGCTCAAAGCAGGACCAATCCCCAGACAGATTTTTGCCCAGGATCCCTAAATGGCTCCCTCAAGGATTGAGCTCACAACCCTGGGTTTAGAAGGCCAATGCTCAAACCACTGAGCTATCCTGCATTTACACCAACTAAGGCTCTGTCCCCTAAAGAGAAGAATATATAATAGATGTACACTTAGGGTAACCAGATGTCCCCATTTTATAGGGACAGTCCCAGTTTTGGGGTCTTTTTCTTATATAGGCTCCTATTACCCCGCATCCCCTGTCCGATTTTTCACATTTGCTTTCTGGTCACCCTATGTAAACTACTATTCAGAATGAAGCACAATATACGGTACAAGATACGACAAAAATAACCCAGAACTGAATCACAAATTCAATGCCTCTGGACAAATAAATGATGCTTAATTTGCGATTGCTATTATTTTATTTTTATACAATTCGTTAGAAAAGAGAACGCAGTAGATGTAATATTTAGGATTTTAGTAAAGTTTTTGAAATGGTTTTTCATGAACTCGTACTGAAAAACGGAATCATCTTGACTAGAGTAGGAAAGCTGTCATGTGGACTAAATACTGGCTAAAAACCTGTAAAAAAAAAAAAGTAAAAAAACAAATGTATCAAATTGGGGGGAAATGGGATTTAGTGAAAGATTAGCTCATATGTATAGCTTGACTAAGGGATGTCTAATGCAGCAATGAGCAGACATGATAGTCTGCAAGTATCTGATGATGGTTAACTACAAGGACTGAGGAATTATTTAGTGTGGTACATGGGGGACCACCTGTAGTAATTGAATAAATTTAGACTGAATATCTACATTTAAAACATCTAAAGTGCTTTCTGGCTTGGTATGTGGTGGAATTGGAATGGAGTTTATTGTGGAGCTGCGGCGTCTAGGAGTGTTATGTTTTATGAAGTTTATACAGTAAGGCATGTGCTGAAATTGCTGAGGATGCTAATATGATCTTAACTACACCTCTACCTCGATATAATGCTGTCCTCGGGAGCCAAAAAATCTTACCGCGTTATAGGTGAAACAGCGTTATATCGAACTTGCTTTGATCCGCCAGAGTGCGTGGCCCTGCCCCCCGGAGCACTGCTTTACCGTGTTATATCAGAATTCATGTTATATTGGGTCGCATTATATCGAGGTAGAGGTGTAGTCAATTTCCTTGATTTTCAGTGAGTGCATTGATGGAAAATGCACTTGTGCAATCTCAACAGTAAGCTAACTAAGTTTTAGGAGTAGGAACAAGACTAAGAGTTATGAGTTGGAAGATGATGTTTAATGGTGGTCAGATTTCAGGGATCAAATCTTGGCTTTAGACAATGTGTATAGGGGAAAGGAAAGTTATGCTGAGTCCTCATTTTAGCTCCCCAAATCAATGAAATTCACTCTCTGCAGTCCCTCAACCCACTGAGCTGCAGAGGGGCATTCCAGGTGGGGCTTGGGAATGTGGTTGTGGCATGCACATATAAACAACCCAAGAATAAAAAAAATAATTAAAAAGAGAGCGAGAGAGAGAGAAGGTCCTTAAAGTCAGGTTTCTAAGTTCGTATATACCTGAAGAATTGTTGTGATTTTCAAAAGAACTGAGCATCCAGCAGCTCCCACAGAATACAGGCTAACCAAAATAATTTTACCCCTTTTGACATGAGTTGTTAGCCAGTATTCAAGGTCTTGTGGATTGTTTCCATTAGGAAGAGAAACTGAGGCGAAGTCAGGTATTTCTTTGAAGCAATCCTGTTTATTTACAAAAAATGTACACTAAATCCTTTGTCCCTGAACGTAGGAGGAATCAAATAGCAGGAGACGGTTTCTTTGTTCACAGTTTCAAGCCTCTTTTTAGCCAGCACTCTTCCCAAATGCTCTCTAGCTTTTTTCAGGGTCACGCTACAAGTGTTTCTCTGATTATCTCTGGGGTTTCCTTGCTGCCTTCTGTGTACATTGTAGTGTTTCTCTTGCTTCTCTTTGGGTACATCTATACTGCGTTCTTAAGTCAGTTTAGGTAACCTACATTAGCTAATTCATGTTAACCTAGTAGGGAAGACATGGCAATTTGGCTTTCAACTTACGTTAGCGCTACTGTGTCTTCACTGTTGTTAACCCGAGTTAGCTAACACAGGTTACCTAACCTGACTTAAGAACACACTTTATTCGCAGAGTACACGTACCCTTAAACATGCACATGCGCGCACACACAGCCGCAACAAAAAATACTGAGTCCCCTGTGTTTGCATTCAGACCCCAGTAAAACCCCTCTCTCACATAGCTCAGATTCCTAACCGGCCTTGTAAGTGGCCTGTGTTTTGGGTGGTGGCTCTTATTATTTCAGCTGTCTTTTCCATAAAGGAGCTTAATTACTTCTAACATTTGTCACGAATGAAGGGCATCCGGTACACCCAACAGCTTCAGCAAACTTTCACCCAATCCCAGCATAACAACATTACTTTTTCATCCATTTGCCAAAAGAGAGCCAGGATTCTACCCAAGTTTTTATTTCTATTTAGTTTACTTAAATTGCTTTCCCTTTAATAACATGGGGCTTGAGTCCTTCCGCTTCTGATTCACAAAGAACCTCCAATGCTGATTCACTCTTGATAATTTAAGTTAATTGTGAACAGCCCGCTCTCCTCTCCCACAGAAATGTCAATTACATTATTCCAGGAGTATCTGTTAAGCAGGGGTTCATTTTATTGTGCAAATTGCCTTAAATAAATAAACAGCACATTTGATTTGTAGATGAGGAAATTAGTCTAAACAAAGGCCCTTCCTTGAGTTCAGGCTGATTTTTCAAAATGCAAAAATTATACAGAATGATGTATTTTCAGGCTGACACATTTCCTAGCCTGTAAGGTGAAATTAACACCTGGGGTTTGATTTACGTTTGCTCTTTACTAACATGATTTTTTCCTCTTTTATTATGTTGCAGGTTGTTTTAATTCTTTTTTCTTGTATTCTGTGTCTGTACAGCTGATTCCTACCAGCAACTTATTTTTTCATTGGATGATTAATAGTTAAAAGGATGGCCAGGCTGACGGTCTAGCAAAAGGGGACAGTGATATGGATGCAGTGCCTTGGGAGAGACTTACTGGAATTTCCTGAGTGCCTTGTTCTTGCATCTCGCTGATAGTACTAAGATAGGCAATATTCTCAAACCTTATAATATTCAATTACAAGATCCACAACCTTTTCAGATATGCATCCGAAGAAGTGGGCTGTAGTCCACAAAAGCTTATGCTCTAATAAATTTGTTAGTCTCTAAGGTGCTGCAAGTACTCCTGTTAACCTTTTCAGAAGCATTCTCGGAAAATTGCTATATCCGAGATAGAGGATGCACAATGTAATCTCCAGGAACTGCTAGCAAATAGAATGATTGCTGAATTGCGCAGACTGTATCCCTCCCCCAAAGTGGTGGCCAGGATCTCTTGTTAATGTCTGACGAGTTCACCTGTGAATAGAGTGAGGCCACGTCTACACTACAAAATTAAGTCGACCTAACTTACGTCGGCATTCAGCCACCGCAGTAATTTCATTGTTTGTCTACACTTTGCTCCTTGTGTCGGTGGTGCCCGTTCTCACCAGGAGTGCTTGCATTTATTCAGCTTTCACTATGGGGCATTGTGGGACAGCTTCTGAAAGCCAGCAACAGTTGATGTAAGCAACACAGTGTCTACACTGACACTGTGTCGACCTAACTACATTGATATTGACTCTACGCCTCCGGTGGAGTTATTAAGTTGGTGTAACAGGCGAGTTATGATGGCGGGAAGTAAATTTTAGTGCAGATACTTACATAGTTGGTACATGTCAGCTGCCTTGTGTCAACCTAACTCTGTAGCATAGACCAGGCTCAGTTCTCAAAACAATTTTAGACCTACCTGAAGAAACGAAGGATTCTGCTCTGATGACACTTCTTTGTTGTTGGATAATTTGAACATACATGCAGACGGTGTTCCACATCCCCTGGAACCTACACCCTGGAGATTCAATACACATTCTGTACATTTCCCAGAAGGTAGCACAAGCATGTGCTCCTGCGCAGTGAGCCAAGCACCATTTTGAAAAAGGTGTAATTGTACTTTAAACTAGTGGGTGGCAATGGCAGGTGCTGTGAGGAGAGTAGCTGTCGCCACTGTCTTTCCTGGCCGGGTCTGCATGTGTTAGAGCCGCCATGGCTGCATAGGGGTGTCCAAGTCCCACACTGGGAGGGTGGCACTGCACACAAGGGCCCATAATTGTAGCCTTCGCGCCTGGAACAGGGAAGGAGGTATGGTGGAGGCGGAGCGGGCAGCGAGACAGGAGGTCTCTGGGGAGAAATGGGGGGTGGTTGGGAGATGGGGGCTTGGCACAGCCCTGCATCACTGGTGCGTGGTTACTGTGGAGGTGTTAGTAGAGCCCAGAAAATCCGCGGATATCCGCTTTATATCTGCGGATTGTGGATATCCAAGGACAATTTTTGTGAATTGCAGATCGGATGCGGATACAAATTTTGTATCCATGCAGAGCTCTACCTTTGACTAGTAACATTTTTCCTTGGAAAGGCCTAAAACTCTTCTCCTAATGATCCATAAATGTATTCATTAGATTCCACAGAAACAAATTACCTTGAATCAGATGGAAGTGCACCACCTAATTTACATGTTTTTAGCTTCTTGCCTTAAGAAAAAAATGCTTCTTTCAAGGACACACAGCAAGCTTTACTCAAAATCATATTAAAAAAAATCACAGCCGTGAACAACCTGTATGCATTCTGTCAACATCTTACAGATAATCTTCTTATACAAGAGAAAATGTTGAAATCCTGTACCCAGATATCATTTCTAAAATAAGTGAAAATGCTTTGTTTTCAAATAAGTTTGAAAGGTTCCCACTGGATTTAAAGGAAGTGTTCTTGAATGCTTTGGATTTATTCCCGATGGCTAAGGTGTCAGCCAACCTATCATATCACACTGCATTTGAGACAGAATGTTTTATTTACACTGTGGTTTATTTACTGTGTTTGGACACAACACTTCACTAACCAGGCAGAATAACATGGCACTTGGAGGAGGGAATAGATGCCTGGGACCACCTCCAGTGACTTATGGGGTAATAACATGGTGTAACTGAAGGGTGAATTTGACTCTTGACCTTTAAATATTGTCTGGCACTTGTCTAATTTCAGAGGGAATTATACTCAGCACCTCAAAGGCTCAGGCTCAAAATGTACATCTATTAACTTTACACAGCACTGTACCATCTGTGATGTAACTCATGTACTTCTGGACACAACACAGTAAGAACAGTCTGTGAAGACGTTTTAGCCCTTAACACATTTTAATTTTTTCCTTTGTAATGTGTTATTCAGAAATCCTTCTGCCAAATCTTTTTTGTTTTCTCAGGGCTTGTCTATACTTACGCGCTGGTTCGGCGGCAGGCAATCGAACTTCTGGGTTCGATTTATCGCGTCTTGTCTGGACGCGATAAATCGAACCCAGAAGTGCTCCCTGTCGACTCCAGTAATCCTGCTCGGCACGAGGAGTACGCGGAGTCGATGGGGGAGCCTGCCTGCCGTGTCTGGACTGCGGTAAGTTCGAACTAAGGTACGTCGACTTCAGCTACGTTATTCACATAGCTGAAGTTGCGTACCTTAGTTCGAATTGGGGGGGTTAGTGTAGACCAGGCCTCAGTGTTACGTGCCCTCTTCTTTAATTCCCAAAGATTTCTAAATAATGTTCTAGTTAAGTGCTGGCAAAATAAAGGCTCAATAAAAATGTCTATAAATACATGGAGCTGGCCAGAAGCCTTGCAGATGTCAGCATGGTTGTAGAAAATTGCCTGGTGTTAGCACACCTAAATACCAGTAGGAACAGAGGTAATTCCATGATCAGGCCACAACCTCTTAGCTAAAGTATGAAACACTGCTGTCTCTTGGGAATCCAAGTGCAACCTGTAGTGAGGTCTGAGAATCTCTTAGGAAAGGGCTGGATATACTCTACCAACATAAGGAGCGATCACAAAGAGAAGGTTACTCACCCTGTGCAATAACTGAGGTTCTTCGAGATGGTTGTCCCTGTAGGTGCTCCACTTTAGATGAATCTGTGCCCCTGCGCTTGTCATCGGAGATTTGTAGTAGCAATGCCTGGTTGGGTCGCACATGTGCTTGTCCCAGTCTCATGCAGCCTCAGGCGGTTACATAGCGCCATCGGATCAGTCCTTCCTGGGTCCCGTCTCTACCGCAGTCTCAAGTGTGAAAACTCCAAAGTAGAGGGTAAGAGGAAGGGTAGAGGAGCACCCACAGAGACAACCATCTCTAAGAAGCTGTTACTGCACAGGGTACATAACCACCTCTTCTTCTTCTTCAAGGAGTGTCTCTGTGGGTGCTCCATTTTAGGTGACAGAAAAGCAGTGCCCCTTGGTGTAAGGAAGGGGCTTCAGAGTTGCAGTCGTGGCAGATGATAAAACCATAAGTCCGAATAGAGCGTCTGATGATGAATGCTGCTCTGTGGCATAATGTTGTGTGAATGTATGGGCTGATGCCCATGTTGCCGCTTTGCAGATGTCCATAATGGGGACATTGTTGAGGAAGACTATTGAGACAGAAAGTGCTCTGATGGAGTGTGTGTGGGTTCCAGTGGGGGTGGTAGCTGTTGTTGATGATAACTAGGGCTGTCAAGCAACTAAAAAAATTAATCGCGCTGTTAAACAGTAATAGAATACCATTTATTTACATATTTTTGGCCATTTTCTACATTTTCAAATATATTGATTTCAATTATAACACAGAATACAAAGAGTACAGTGTTCACTTTATATTTATTTTTTATTCCAAATATTTGCACTGTAAAAAACAAAAGAAATAGTATTTTTCAATTCCCCTAATACAAGTACTGTAGTGCAATTTCTTTATCATGAAAGTTGAACTTACAAATGTAGAATTATATACAAAAAATAACTGCATTCAAAAATAAAACAATGTAAAACTTTACAGCCTACAAGTCCACTCAGTACCCGCTCAGACAAAAAAGTTTGGTTACAATTTGCAGGGGATAAAGCTGCCCACTTTATCCCCTGGAAAAAAAAATATATTTCTTGTTTACAATGTCACCTGAAAGTGAGGACAGGCGTTCGCATGGCACTATTGTAGCCGGAGCCGCAAGATATTTATGTGCCAGATGCGCTAAAGATTCATATGTCCCCTCATGCTTCAACTACCATTCCAGAGGACATGTGTCCATACCGATGACGGGTTCTGCTCTATAATGATCCAAAGCAGAGCAGACTTACACATGTTCATTTACATCATCTGAATCAGATGCCACCAGCAGAAGGTTGATTATCTTTTTTGGTGGTTCGGGTTCTGTAGTTTCTGCATCTGAGTGTTGCTCTTTTAAGACTTTTGAAAGCATGCTCCACACCTCATCCCTCTCGGATTTTGGATGACACTTCAGATTCTTAAACCGTGGGTTGAGTGCTGTAGCTATTTTTAGAAATCTCACATTGGTACCTTCTTTGTGTTTGGTCAAATCTGCTGTGAAAGTGTTCTTAAAATGAACAGGTGCTGGGCCATCATCCAAGATTGCTATAACATGAAATATATGGCAGAATGAAGGTAAAACAGAACAGGAGACATACAATTCTCCCCCAAAGAGTTCAGTTGCAAATTTAATTAATGCATTACTTTTTTTTAAATGAGCATCATCAGCATGGAAGCATATCCTCTGGAATGGTGGCCGAAGCATACAACGTTTAGCGTATCTGGCACGTAAATATTTTGCAATGCTGGCTACAAAAGTACCATGAGAACACCTGTTCTCACTTTCAGGTGACATTGTATACATTCTCCCGTAAATGTATACAAACTTGTTTGTCTTAGCGATTGGCTGAACAAGAAGTAGAACTGAGTGGACTTGTAGGCTCTAAAGTTTTACATTGTTTTGTTTTTTGAGTGCAGTTATGTAACAAATAAAATCTACATTTATAAGTTACACTTTCATGATAAAGAGATTGCACTACAGTACTTGTATGAGGTGAATTAAAAAATACTATTTCTTTCATTTATCATTTTTACAGTGCAGATATTTGTAATAAAAAATGATATAAAATGAGCACTGTATACTTTGTATTCTGTGTTGTAATAGAAACCAATATATTTGAAAATGTAGAAAAACATCCACAATATTTAATAAATTTCAGTTGGTATTCTATTAACAGTGCAATTAATTGTGATTAATTGTTTTAAACGCGATTAATTTTTTTTGAGTTAATCGTGTAAGTTAATTAATCAACAGCCCTAATGATAACAAAAGTCAATGCAGCTGGAGATCCATTTAGACAGTCTCCGTTTAGATATGGTGTCTCCCTTATAACATTCAATGATGGAGAGAAATAATGTTGGTGATTTTCTGCAAGTCTTTGTCCTTTCAATGTAAAAAGCTAGCGCTCTTCAGATCTCCAGGGTGTGGAGCTCTGCTTCTCATTTATTCTCATGACATTTGGGGAAGAACGTCAGGAGATGAATGGGCTGACTCAGATGGAATGAGTAAGCAGCCTTAAGTAAGAACTTGGGATGTGGTCTTAAAGTAACTTTGTTTTTGAAAAATGTTGCATATAGGATGTGTGCCATGAGGATCCCCAGTCCCCCCACTCATCTGGCGGATGTGATAGCGACGAGGAAGGCCACCTTCACCGAGAGGTGGAGAAGTGAACAGGTCACTAGTGGTTCAAAAGGGGGCTCCAGTAAGGCCTTGCAACACTAGATTGAGGTCTCACGATGGAGCAGGGTCTTGTATTTTGGGGTAAAGGTTACAAAGGCCCCCGAGAGAACGTTTGGTGGTCGGGTGGGCAAAGATCAAGAACTTGTCCACCTTGTAGTAGAACGCTGTCATTTCTGCGAGGTGTACTCTGATCGAGTTCATGGAGAAACCCCATTTCTTAACTTCCAATATATAGTCCAGTACCAATGGTAGAAGAGAGGAAGTTGCCATGATTTGTCTATTTTGGCACCATGTATGGAACCTCTTCCATTGTGTTAGCTAAGTATGTCGCGTACTTGGTCTTCGAGTGTTTAAAAGAATGTCCCTTACCTCCTCTGAACAGACCATTTCACAGTCTCAGAGCCATGGAGTAGCCACGCCTTCATGTGGAGTCTTGCCAGGTTCGGGTGGTGGACCTGGTCCGCATCCTGAGACAGGAGAGGAGGTAGAAGTGGAAGAGTGCCTGGTGGTAAGGAAACCATGTTTGTCTGGGTGACATGGGGGTTATCAAGATGACTCTGCAGTTGTCTGTCCTGATCTTGTGTATGACCCTGGATAGGAGAGGGGTCGGAAGGGGTTCCGGTAGGAGTGCCATCCCATTTGAGGAGAAAAGCATCGCCTAGAGCAGTGTTTTTCAAAGTTCGGGTCACAACCCAGTACTGGGTCGTGGCATGGAAGGCACTAGGTCGCCATACTCAGCACCCAGGTGCTGCCCAGCTAACTGCCTACCTGCTCCTACACTGCGCTGCCCCCTGGAAGCAGACAGAAGTGGGTCCAGCTTCTAGGCAAGGGGGCCATGGGGCTCCGCGTGCTGACCCCACCTCAAGCATCTGGCCTATGGGAGCTTGCGTGCCTGCTGTCTGCTTCCGGGGCACAGCGTGGTCCGCAGTGCCAGTACAGGCAGGAAGCCTGCCTCTGCACCCCAGCTGTGCCGCTGACCGGGAGCCACCGGAGGTAAGTCCGTGCCCCAACCCAACGCCTCATTCCCCTGCCCCAGCCCTGAGCCCCCCCAAACCTGGAACCCCTTCCTGCACCCCAAACCCCTCATCCCCAGCCCAGAGCCCTGATCCCTTCCCGTACCCCAACCCTCTGCTCTAGCCCTGACCCCCTCCCCCACCCCAAACCCCTCATCCCCAGCTCCGGTGGGTCGCAGGCATCAGCAATTTTTTTCAACTGGGTCCCCAGAAAAAAAGTTTGAAAACCACTGACCTAGAGAATGGGGCCCCAATCCTGCTCTGGAGCAGAAGTGTGGGCACTTGGCATTTTGGATTGTTGCCAAAAGTTCTATAGCTGGGAACCCCCATTGTTTGAATATGCTCTGTAGTACTCCAGCGTTTATTTCTCACTCGTGGTCCTGGGAAAATGTTCTGCTCCGTGCATCTGCAGTGGTGTTTTGGCATCCTGGTAGGTAGGAGGCTGAGATGTTGAGGCTGACGCACCAACTCCATAGCATACATTGCAAACTGCCCTTAGCTCCAGTAGGTTTATATGTAGTGTGGAGCCCGATGGGGACCAGTCACCTTTGATCGTGTGATTGTGCAGGTGCACCCTCCAACCTAGCAGGGAAGCATCCATTGTGAGTATTATTGCTGGAAGGTTCTGCGCGAAGGGGACTCCTGCGCAAACATTGTTTGGCTGTGTCCACCAATGTAGAGAGTTTTTTACTTTGGTTCTCATCATTAGTTGTTTGTTTATGCTGTATCTGTGTGGAACATACACTATCCAGTGCCAGCCTTGCAGACATCACATGAGCAGTCTGGCATATTTGATGACAAATGTCCTTGCGGACATGTGACCTAACAGTTGGAGGCAGGTCCTGTCCAATATCTGGGGACTGGCTAGTGGCATGGTGATTAGATTTACTAGAGTTGTAAATAGGTGTCATGGCAGCAAGGCTGTAGCCTCCAGAGAGTCGAGGTAGGCCCCGATGAACTCCAGTCTCTGGACAGTTGTGAATGTTGATTTCTGTTTGTTTATTTATAGGCCTAGACGTGTGAAGAGAACTATTGTCTTTTGAGTAGCTTCTCATGCCTCTTCTCCTGTCAATGCTTTGAATAAGCAATCATCCAAATAGGGGAATATTATCTTGTCTGCGGAGGTGGGCAGACACCACCACGAGAACTTTCAAGGATACCCGTGGTGCAGTGGAAATGGTCTGCTCCTAGAACAAACCTGAGGAACTTCCTGTGTGAGGGATGTATTGTTTCGTGAAAAGATGCACCCTGGAAGTCAAAGGTCGAGAACCAGTCCCCCTCTTTCCAGTGCTGGAATTATGGTTGCTAGTGTAACTATCCTGAATCATTGGGTCTTCACCAATTTGTCAAGTCTTTTCAAGTTCAGAATGGGCCTCCATCCTCCAGTTTTTTTCTGGGTTAGAAAATAATGTGAATAGAAACCCTTCCCTCTGTGTTGTGTTGGTACTGGTTCTACTGCACATAGGTGTATCAGATGGTTTACTTCCTGTCACAGTAGATGTTCATGAGAAAGGGCCCAGAAGAGGGATGGAGAGGGAGGGTGTTAGAGGGAATGGAGGTAAACTGGATGGAATAGTCAGTCTCGATGACCTCTAATACCCATTTGTCTGATGTGAAGGTCTGCCAAGCTGGTTGGAATAGGTTTAGATGGTCTCTGAATAAATAGGTGGTAGTGGATGTTTCCAGCTGTTCCAGATGTTTTGAAGATGTGGGAGGTATCTCAGGCCCTAGACCAAGCCCTCAAAATTGCTGTTTGGAAGGAGGTTGCTGGGATGTCAAAGGCTAGGAAGGGGGCAGTCATCATCTTGTGGGTCTATGCTTTCGCCTTTGTGAATCGTATTGCTTCTGGGGTTGTGTATAAGGCACAGATTGAAATCTTTGCACTGAGTAAGACTTGCCCTGTTTTTTCTTCTGTGTAGGTGTGTATGTGCCCAAGAATTCAGAGTTGCTCTGGACTCCTTCAACGTGTGAAGAGATTTGTCTGTTTTGGTTGCGAACAGCTTGGGGCCTTCAAATGGAGATCCTCAACTGCTGATTGTACCTTCTTGGGAAACCCGGAGAGGTGGAGCTAAGAAGCTTGTTGCATGACTACAGCCATGGCGATGGGCCATGCCATGTCTGCTGAGTCCAGTGAGGCTTGCAAAGCTGTTCGAGCGAGGAGGTGGCCCTCCAAGATGGTCGTTCTGAAATAATACTTTTTGTCTTCAGGAAGAAAATACATAAATTCAGACATGGGTGGCACGCGAACTGCCCGTTGTGGGTGGATAACCCCCAGCCTCGCCCCTTTTTCCCGAGGCCATGCCCCTCCCCCACCAGAGCCCCCACAGTGCTGCTGCAGACCCACCTCCCCAGCTCTCTCAGCCCAGACCCGGAGCGCCCGGCAGGCAGTGCAGTCCCAGCCCCAGAGCGCTGGGTAGACGGCACGGCCCCGGGGCTCCACCCCCAGAGCCGGGCAGGCCGCATGGCCCCAGCGCCCCCACCACCAGTGCGCCGGGCAGGAGGTGCAGTCTCAGCACCCTGAGTCCCAGAGCGCCAGGCAGGTGGCGCGGCCCCAGTATCCCCAGCCCTGGAGTGCTGTGTGGTGCAAGCAACAGCCCCAGCCATTCCAAGTCCCAGCCACAGGCCGCCCCATCCCCAAGCACAGGAAAGAGAGGGAAGCCAGAGGGGGCCTGGCGGCGGAGTGTGGGCGGGGCCACGCCAGGCTGTTTGGGGAAGTTTAGCCTTCCCCAGCCTATGACACCCGCCGCCCATTAATTAAGATAATTTTGAATAGTTTGTGTAATTATATTTGGCCATCAACGCCTTGTAGTTAGTGATCCTAAATTGTAGGGTTGATGACAAGTAGGCCTTACGTCCAAGAAGATCTAATCTCTTCTAGTCGTACGGGGTGGTTCTGGAGTGAGGTTGTCATTCACAGCCACCACTATAAGGAAGTTTGGTGTGGGATGCGAAAACAGAAATTCCCTTCCTTTTGAAGGAACATAATATTTTTTATCTATCCTTTTACAGATGGGTGGGATTGTTGCCAGGGTCTGCCAGATGGTTTTGGCCGGGTCTATGCGAATGTTGTTAATTGGTAGGGCCATCTTGGAGGAGGTTGAAATATGTCAGAGTAGATTTCCCCTTCATCCTTATCGTCCTTGTCACTAGATAAGGGGGGAGCTGTTCTGGGCGGTGTGGCAAGTTGGCTCGGTATTGTGTGTGCTGGACTGAGGTTAGTACCGAGGAGAGGAGATTCTGGCACTGAGGTGACCAGAAGATCCTTGTGACGGAGGAATTGCTGAGGTACCAAGAGCATCAGTACCAATCAGTAGGATCGTGCGCTATATGCTGTAAAGGCAGAAGGTGGTGCTATAGCGTGTAATGGTGCTGAGCTGCTCCAACAGTACCGAGGCAGAGATTTTAGGTTTCCCTTTTGCTGCCTGTTTCCGAGCAAGCCCACTTAGGGTCTTTTGCTCGCACAGTACCCACAGTACTGGATGGTCCCGCTAGATCACACTTGAGAAATCTAATAAAATCAGCATAGAAACCTGACCTTTGTCCCTTGCCAGAAGGAGTTCATCCACCAAGGATTCTAATATCATCTCCCTACCGTACTGTGACACATAGGCCCATTGGTGCCAATGGGCAAAGCATTAATTGTTCTTTACTAGCAACTCCTGTCTCAGACCTGACAAACTCATTGCATCTAATACACCGCTTTCATGGTATTGATCCTTGAAGGGTAGCATGTGAGGTCTCTATTGAAAGCTTGTAATTTATCAATATTCATAATAATTGTGAGATGTATGGATGAGTAGTATTTAAGGAATAAAATAACTATATTGAAAAATATACCTTATATGGTATTGAAGTAAGAGTTAGTCACCAGGAAACCATCTGTCTCAGTGATGACCCATTCAAGCAGAAGGGAATTCACCCCATCCATGATTAGCCAGTGATGTAATGCAAAGCTCAATTGTCTACCCTTGCCCCTCTCCAAACAGTCAATGAAAAACCATCAAAGATAACTGCAAACGATCAAAACCAACGAGATGAAAATGGAATGTTGTAACAGACTGGAGAACAACATGTCTTTGAATAAACACAAAAGATTGGTTCAATACATCACAGGGTGAAGATAGACACTGTGCACCCATTCACTGAGGTGACAGCTTGAACAAGGGTGTTTCATGAAAGATTGGATCTTGGTTCCTGGGAAGCCAGTCAGGTCTGCAACAGACTGAACTTTGGAGCAGGGGGGGAGGGGGGGGGAGAGCTACTTTATTGGAAAGGAAAGGTAATAAGTATACAGCCAAGTTCGTGTTTTTATGATTTTGTTTTATTTTGTAACCATTTATTTCCATCATTCCCTCTTGTTTCTAGGGGAGCCTCGATTTTTCTCTTAAATAAACCTTCTCTTATAGATTCATAGATTCTAGGACTGGAAGGGACCTCGAGAGGTCATCGAGTCCAATCCCCTGCCCGCATGGCAGGACCAAATACTGTCTAGACCATTCCTGATAGACATTTATCTAACCTACTCTTGTTTTACTATAAGTGCTCACAAGTGCTGTGCTTTATACAGGAGTGGTGATTTGGGTAAAACTGGTAAACTGGGGTACACTGCTTCTATGGGAACAGAGAGGATCAGGGATTTTTTGTGAGTAGCCAGTGTCAGGGGCTGGATATCACAGGGGAATGCATCAAGGGACTCAGGCGCACCTCTTGTTAAGCTGTGTTATAAAGAAAGGGCCGGCATAGCCCAGAAGAGAGTGCTTAGTGGCTAACAGGCTGGTGATATTAGAGGACAACCACAGGCAAGACAGCCTCACGCTGGAGACGGGGTAAGGAGGTGACTCACAGTCTTGGGTACCCCAAGAACCATCACACATACCCAGATGTAAAGCCAGAAATATAAATGCTGACCTCTTCCCTCTCATGTCACCCTCAGCCCCACCTGCTTTACAGTAAATTGGTTAGACTATTTCTGCTAAAGATACTCAGGGTTCAAGTTTGCTCCAAGTTACATCTCTGCAACTCTCAGGGCAAAATGTAGCCCAAGAATCTAAAAATCTGTGCAGTAATATAAGCTTGAGGTTTTGCAGTCATTTTATTTGTTTTCACTTATGGGTTAACAGGCCACTTAGCTCAAATTGTACCTGCCTATAAAAATGACTAATATTTCCATCTGACAGCTATTTCCATCCAGAAGAGTTATAGCAACAAGACATTAATCTTGTAAGCTAAATCATGCCTCAAATTAATCAGCAGAGTGACTCCCTTTATCTTTATTACATTAGGTTTCAGGAAACATGGCAAAGAAAAAATAGAACAAAAAACATTTGGAAAGGTAAAGAAGCACTCAGGATAAATCTGACCCAAATTTAGATTCGGCAAACATAATACTCCTATTGACATTAGGTTCCATAAAATATTTGCATGAATTAAAAAAAAATCCCACTGAATTTTTTTGTAAACAAATAAACTCTCCCCCTACAACATTTGTAAGCAAAGCACTGTAGCAGTGTTCTAGGGCATAAGGATCTGGCAGTGAAATTGACAGGGTACTTTATCATTGACTTCAGTAAGAGCAGGATTTCACCCTGGAAAGGATGATAGTAAATAACAATGAAAATGACTATTCTGCTTTAATTCTCATAGCTGGCAGAAATATCAAAAAGTAAACCAAAAGCTTATATGATTAAAAATAAATAAGATTTTTTAAATTATTGAATCTTTAGTAATGTAAAGTATGATGCATAAATATTTTTTAAATATATGGTGAAAATTTCAAACTTGGGTATCTAAAGTAAGACATCTAAATAAAAGTGGACTGATTTTCAGAGACGTAGAGCACCGGTAGCTCACGTATAAGTCAATGGCCCTGAATCACCACTGCTTGGCACCTTGCACATTCATGCCCAGCTATGCAAAATGTGTGTAAGGTGGTTCCATGGGTCTGAGGGAATGGGGAATTCAGATCTGGTTTTGTTGCACACTCAGGGCACGTCTTCACTACCCGCCGGCTCGGCGGGTAGCAATCAATCTATTGGGGATCGACTTATCGCGTCTAGTGAAGACGTGATAAAATCGATCCCTGATCGCTCTGCTGTCGACTCCGGAAATCCACCGCGGTAAGAGGCGGAAGCGGAGTCGACTGCGGAGCAGTAGCGGTCGACTCGCCACCGTCCTCACAGCCAGGTAAGTCGACCTAAAACACGCAACTTCAGCTACGCTATTCACATAGCTGAAGTTGAGGATCTTAGGTCGACCCCCCCGTAGTACAGACCTAGCCTCACTTTGCACAGGTTTAAATAGCTACACAAGATGCAAGCTAGTGGAAAATGAGGCTCTATAGGAGCCACTGGTGCTCAGCGCCCCCAAAAATGAGGCCATTTTTATTTAGGTCCCTAAATCATAGAATCATGAATCTGAGGGTTGGAAGGGACCTCAGGAGGTCATATAGTCCACCCCCTTGTGCAAAGCAGGACCAATCCCCAACTAAATCATCCCAGCCAGGGTTTCGTCAAGCCTGACCTTAAAAACCTCTAAGGAAGGAGATTCCACCACCTCCCTAGGTAACCCATTCCAGTGCTTCACCACCCTCCTAGTGAAAAAGTTTTTCCTAATATCTAACCTAAACCTCCCGCACTGCAATTTGAGACCATTACTCCTTGTTCTGTCATCTGGTACCACTGAGAACAGTCTAGATCCATCCTCTTTGGAACCCCCTTTCAAATAGTTGAAAGCAGCTATCAAATCCCTCCTCATTCTTCTCTTCTGCAGACTAAATAATCCTAGTTCCCACAGCCTCTCCTCATAAATCATGTGTTCCAGCCCCCTAATAATTTTTTTTGCCCTCCGCTGGACTCTTTCCAATTTTTCCACATCCTTCTTGTAGTGTGGGGCCCAAAACTGTACTCCAGATGAGGCCTCACCAATGTCGAATAGAGGGGAATGATCACGTCCCTCGATCTGCTGGCAATACTCCTACTTATACAGCCCAAAATGCCATTAGCCTTCTTGGCAACAAGGGTACACTGTTGATTCATATCCAGCTTCTCGTCCACTGTAACCCCTAAGTCCTTTTCTGCAGAACTGCTGCCTAGCCACTTGGTCACTAGTCTGTAGCAGAGCATGGGATTCTTCCGTTCCAAGTGCAGGACCCTGCACTTGTCCTTGTTGAACCTCATCAGATTTCTTTTGGCCCAATCCTCCAATTTGTCTAGGTCCCTCTGTATCCTATCCCTACCCTCCAGCGTATCTACCACTCCTCCCAGGTCATCTGCAAACTTGCTGAGGGTGCAATCCATGCCATCCTCCAGATCATTAATGAAGATATTGAACAAAACCGGCCCCAGGACCGACCCTTGGGGCACTCCGCTTGATACCGGCTGCCAACTAGACATGGAGCCATTGATTACTACCCATTGAGCCCAATGATCTAGCCTGCTTTTGATCTACCTTATAGTCCATTCATTCAGCCCATACCTCTTTAACTTGCTGGCAAGAATACTGTGGGATACCGTATCAAAAGCTTTCCTAAAGTCAAGGAATAA
This sequence comes from Chrysemys picta bellii, assembly GCF_011386835.1. Lineage (NCBI taxonomy): Eukaryota > Metazoa > Chordata > Testudines > Emydidae > Chrysemys > Chrysemys picta. The sequence continues at coordinate 10,463,003 of NC_088798.1, forward strand.
CAGGTCCGCTACTTTCCCCTCATCCACAGAGCCAGTTATCTCATCATAGAAGGCAATTAGGTTAGTCAGGCATGACTTGCCCTTGGTAAATCCATGCTGACTACTGTTGATCACTTTCCTCTCCTCTAAGTGCTTCAAAATTGATTCCTTGAGGACCTGCTCCATGATTTTTCCAGGGCCTGAGGTGAGGCTGACTGGCCTGTAGTTCCCCAGATCCTCCTCCTTCCCTTTTTTAAAGATGGGCACTACATTAGCCTTTTTCCAGTCATCTGGGACCTCCCCCAATCGCCATGAGTTTTCAAAGATAATGGCCAATGGCTCTGCAATCACATCCGCCAACTCCTTTAGCAACCTCGGATGCAGCGCATCTGGCCCCATGGACTTGTGCTCGTCCAGCTTTTCTAAATAGCCCTGAACCACTTCTTTCTCCACAGAGGGCTGGTCACCTCCTCCCCATAGTGTGCTGCCCAGTACAGTAGTCTGGGAGCTGACCTTGTTCGTGAAGACAGGCAAAAAAAGCATTGAGTACATTAGCTTTTTCCACATCCTCTGTCACTAGGTTGCCTCCCTCATTCAGTGAGGGGCCCATACTTTCCTTGACCTTCTTCTTGTTGCTAACGTACCTGAAGAAACCCTTCAATTCGATCAGAGTGGATATAGTCCACTCCCAATAACAGATGAGGAGGTGTCAATTCCAGGAGCGGCAAAGCTGCTTTTCTAATGAGCCAGCCACTCCCAATCCCTATTCAAGCCCAAATTAATGGTGTAAAATTTGCAAATGAATTTTAGTTCTGCTGTTTCTCTTCGAAGTTTGTTTCTGAAGTTTTTTTGTTCAAGTATAGCTACTTTTAAATCTGTTATAGAATGTCCAGGAAGATTGAAGTGTTCTCCTACTGGCTTTTGTATGTAACCCTTCTGCCAATCTAAGTTGGCAGCAACAAGGGCCAGGTTCTGTACCTAGGGGTTCCGTTTCAATAACGCAATGCAAAACCGGCTCGAGCCCCCACCCAGTGATCTGGGACAATTACATACCACCCCCCTGGATGCCTCTAAGAGGCAATACTTCCCCTCTCGCAAGCACGGAGTCTGAGTGTAGCAGAAAATATTTAATAACACGAGGTAAACTATCCGCATTAAATTGGAAAAAACACCACAAACAGGATTCCTAACACAAACCATGAGCAAAAGACCCACCCCAGCAAATTGGGCCGTGTCCTTTCCCTTTCGTTCTTGAATCCAGCAACCCAAGAATCACTCAGAGTCCCCAAAGTCCAACACCCCCAAAGTCTCTTGGGTCCAGCAACCACCCAAAGTCCCAAAAGTCCAACAACCCCCAAAGTCTCTGTCCCTGGTCAGTGCAGCCCCAGAGTTTCATTGTCCTTGAGTCACATAATCAGGGTAACAACACTTCATTCCTCCTGCCCCAATAACAGAGAAACTGGGGATCCCACCCCATCCAAAGTAACCACTATCAGTCTCCTGCCAGGCGAGTGGGTGTGCCTATGCAAACAAGATCAGCCCCTGGAGTTCTTTTCCACACTCACCATAATTCACCACCAGATGTCAGGGTAGAGCTCATCCTGACTCTGCTTACATGTATGTTACCATTCCTCATGGTAGGTTGGCCCTGTCAACACTGGTTCTCCACTTGTGAGGTAACTCCTGTGACGGAGCAGGGAGCAGGGCAGATTTGACCTGGGAATGTTGCAGGGGGGTTGCAGTGGGGATGTGGGACTTCCCTTGAAGGAAGCTACCTGAGCTGTAACCTGAGCCAGGAACGGGGGTGGGGAGAATTAACACCTTCTGCCCGGGAGACTGAACAAAGGAGAGGAGCAGCGGGAGGAGTTTGGAGTTTAGTTTTCGGTTGGGGCTGGGTGGTGCAACGCAGGGAACCCCAAGCTGGGGTCTAAGCTCCCTGAACCTCCCAGAGGGACCTAATTGGGGGGGTCTGGTCGTACCTACACGCTCTGCTTGAGACTGTGTTCCTGTCCTTAAATAAACCTTCTGCTTTACTGGCTGGTTGAGAGTCGCAGTGAATCTCGGGAAGAGGGGTGCAGGGCCCTAACTCCCCCCACAATCCGCAACAACTCCCTTCTCTTCAGGTGTCATTATATAATGCCTGCATCTGTAATTTTCACTCCATGCATCTGAAGAAGTGTTTTTTTACCCACAAAAGCTTATGCTCAAATAAATGTTAGTCTTTAAGGTGCCACCAGACTCCTCGTTGATAGTTTGTGTGACTCTGATGAGGACATTTGTAACTGAGTCAGAAGAAAGCTTCACAGTTCTTAGCTACAACTATGGGCAGCAGGTGAAGCTTCTTCCACTGGGGTAGGCTAGCTCCCTGTCCCACCACTTCTGCCTGCAGCCCCACCCATACTCCACCCCAGGCCCTGCCCCTCCCCCGTTCAGGCCCCTCCCCACTCGACCCCCCGCCGCTGCTTGCTGCACCCCTCCTCGCCTCTCCCCTTCCCCCCTCCTCTATCCCCTCCCGATATCCCTCCTTTCCTCCACCCACCTCTCCCCCACTCGCATTCTCCACATCCCTCCACGTCCCTCCTCTCCTCCACCCTCCCCCCCTCCAGGGGTGGGGAGGTGAGGAAGGACATAGCGAGCGGTGGGCAGGGGAGCTCTGGCAGGGGAGGGGAGGGGAGTGGAGGGACGCAGTGGTTGGGGGGGGTCCTCGTGGGGGAGGAGACAAGCGGAGCAGCAGGGGGGAGGGCCTCATGGGGGAGGAGGGTGGAGCAGAGGAGGGATACGGCGAGTGGCAGGGGACCTCTGGAGGTGTGGGGTGGAGTGGAGGAGAGGAGGGACACAACAGACAGCAGCAGGCGGTGGGGACCTCGTGGAAGGGGCACAACAGGGAGGGGAAGAGACAGAGGGGCCACCACGGCCCAGGCGTCCGGCAGCAGGGCAGTGGCGGCTGCGCCAGGGAAGGCTTAGCCTCCCCTGGCCTACTGTACCCGCTGCCCATGACTACAACAGTACAATAACCCTGAACATTATTTGGCAAACCAGTGACTAAAGATGCCTACAATGATCAAGGCACAGATTAAGCAGCCTGATAATTCTTCAGCTAGCCTAATAACTGCTTACCCATATAGTGAATTCAGACAGAGTCCAAATCATGTTGCATGTTCTGCTCCTGACCTCTGATCCTATTAAGAGTGAAATCTTCTCCATTAATAAACCTGTCCATATGCATTATGGGGTAGCATTAAGCACATCATCCTTACTTTAAGACTGATATCACAGAGATGCATCACAAGAAGGTATTTCTAGTTTAATGAAAGATACCACAATTCACATCTGCACTAATATTTGAAAAGGTCACTGCACATAAACTGTGATTAATGGAGAGAAGGCCATTGGCTTGGTGGAAAGAGCATGATGGTTATGTAGAAGAATCAGGTTTTGGCAGAACCTTTAGATTTGTGCACCGAGGGGTTAGCATTACAGAAATGATTTTTAGTTGCTGGAGGGTGGTTCAGGAGAGTGGGTGAGGTTTATGTGACTAGTGTGATGTCATGGTTTGGGAGGTGGTTCTTGAGATCTGCATGGAGGCAAAAACCATGTGTGACTGCCTGATGGGATTCAGCCATATCAAGAATAAAATGGTGGCTAAAACCAAACAAGTTGGGGGAAAGCCAAGTATTAATGACAAAAGACTATATTGTAGCTTTTAGCTTCCAGCCCACATTGGGAGATGCCAAAGGGGGACATTCTAGAGGCAGCCTGGCTGATTCAGACAGAATTTCTTCAGGGCACTGGGAAGCGAATGCTTGAGTAAGAATTGTTAACAACTTTTTACAGGGTGCAGCCCAACCTCTGGTGCTGACTCAGTTCCAGCAAAAAAGGCCTATCCCTCAGACCCTCCTTTCCTTATCCACCACCTCCTCCTCCTCGCAGTTCATGGCAGAGGCCTGTGACTTGGGCTCCTCAGAGGTATCCATGGTGCGGATGTGTGCGGCGGTGGGGTCTTTGCTGAGGATGGGATGCAGCTCTTTGTAAAAGCGGCAGGTCTGTGGCTTGGCACCTACAGTGACCAGATGAGAGGAAGAAAATATCGGGACACGGGGGTGGTGGTGGTAGTGGGGTGCTGCCGGCAGAGCAAAAAAAAAATGGCGGCGGAGCGAAATATCGGGACAAACACCTAAAAATCGGGATGGTCCCGATTTTATCGGGACGTCTGGTCACCCTATTGGCACCAGATAGATTGTTGGCCTCCCTGGCCTTCTGGTATGCCTGCCACAGCTCCTTGGCTTTCATGTGACACTGCTGATAGTCCCTGTCATACCCCTTCTCCTGCATCCCCTGAGCAATCTGCTCATAGGTGTCAGCGTTTGTACAGCTCTGTTCGGATCTGCGCCTGTACAGCCTCTTCTCCCCGCAGGCCCAGGAGATGCAGTATCTCCTATCTACTCCAGGCAGGAGCACGTCTGGAGCATGTAGCCAGCACAATCAGCTGGGCAGTTGCACTCAACAATGGAGATCTGCCAGGTATGTTTGCCATGGTGTTACTATGTTGGCGTAACAGGGCACTCACATAAGTGGAAAACAAATTTAAGTGAAGATACATGCTCAACTACGTCGGCATAAACTGCCTTGCGTCGACCTAACTTTGTAGTGTAGACCAGGCCTGAAATGATGGTGAAGAGTCTGTTCCCTCAGTACAACCAGTACTGACCAGGCTATCAGACTCCCATACCATATATGAGAAACTATCAAATGAGATCATAAACTGCAGGTAGAGGCTTCCTAGGACACATTATTATGTGCATTTGTTCTGTTTTAGTAACTCAAGGAAAACAATTGTTGCCAGAACGGGATGGTTCCTACGTCCTTCATTCTCACGTTACCCTTTGTTATGTCTCTCTAGGAAGGTATGGCCAGTCTCTCTCTCTCTCTCTCACCAGAGTGCCATGCCGTTCCACAAGAAAAGTCATATTCACACAACTCACAGTCAACCTGTGGAACTCCTTGCCAAAGGATGTTGTGAAGGCCAAGACTATAACAGGGTTCAAAAAAGAACTAGATAAATTCATGGAGGATAGGTCCATCAATGGCTATTAGCCAGGATGGGCAGGGATGGTGTCCCTAGTCTCTGTTTGCCAGAAGCTGGGAATGGGTGACAGGGGATGGATCACTTGATGATTATCTGTTCTGTTCATTCCCTCTGGGACACCTGGCATTGGCCACTGTCGGAAGACAGGATACTTTGGTCTTGCCCAGTATGGCCATTCTTATGTTTTTATTCCTTAACTGGAAAACCCAAGTGGCCCCATCACATATACAGTAGTATGATTCTGTAGATGACCTAAGTAGGTCTGAAGTGTGGGCGTACAACTCCAGAATGAAATCCTCTAAATATCAGTAGTTGGGATTAATTGGCCAAGATGCCCATTAGACTTTTGGAGCTCTGAGTGGTCACTTGAGAATGCAAAACAAACTATTAACAGGAGGGACTCTCCTTTAACTCATGGTTCCACACATTTCCAGTGATATTATTCATACCTCTGCTTGTGAGTTTAACAGCTAATTAAGTATGGAGTTCCTCATTATTTAGGCATAAATCTGCAGTAGTTTCTAATCAAAATTGTGTTTAACATGCCTTGATGGAAATGCTCCTTTAGTGTTTGAAGGTTGGACAACATACTGTTATACAGATGGGAAAGTGATGTATAGCTTCTAGTAATACATATGCTTTCTGCACAATTATAATGACCCTGAGATCTCATAAACACACATTATTAAAGAGAACTGTTATTCAACAGAAACCTGAATTGAACTTGATGCTGACAGTTAATACCAAAACTATCATATTTCCACTGCCAGATAATTCCAGAACAAGTTTTGATGTGCTTTAATGGTGATCATTTAGGGAAACTATGTCACTTTTACATGTCTATCAGACTCCACCAAGGTCACTAAAAGCCCTGCAAATCATTCTAGATCCCTTAAATCATTGGGCTGCCTCTTTGCAAACTGACAAACCCTTTCTACTATATGACCCATAAGCAGTAAGAGAAGAAAAAGGAGTGATTACAGTAAGCTGTTTTAGAGATTCTTTGGGCTTGCTCTCACTGAAGAGGGAAAAGACCTAGCCCTACTGTTAAGCTGTATATTTTCTGAGGGTATGTCTACACTACGAAATTAGGTCGAATTTATAGAAGCCGGTTTTATAGAAATCGGTTTTATACAGTCGATTGTGTGTGTCCCCACATAAAATGCTCTAAGTGCATTAAGTCGGCAGACCGCATCCACAGTACCGAGGCTAGCGTCGATTTCCGGAGCGTTGCACTGTGGGTAGCTATCCCACAGTTCTCGCAATCTCCGCCGCCCATTGGAATTCTGGGTTGAGATCCCAATGCATGATCATGCAAAACAGTGTCGCGGGGGGTTCTGGGTACATGTCGTCAGGCCCCTCCCCCTCCGTCAGAGCAACGGCAGACAATCGATTCGCGCCTTTTTATCTGGGTTACCTGTGCAGACGACATACCAGAGCAAGCATGGAGCCCGCTCAGCTCATCTCAGCTCACCGTCACCATATGTCATCTGGGTGCTGGCAGACGTGGGGCTGCATTGCTACACAGCAGCAGCCCCTTGCCTTTTGGCAGTAGATGGTGTATTACGACTGGTATCCGTCATTGTCGTATTCCAGTTCGATCAGAGGCACCTGGGCAGACATGCTTTGTCTCCTGGAGACTCAGTCCTGCTGGCAGTCCTATTGAACCGTCTTGACGATGATGGCTAGCAGTCGTAGTACAGTATCTTCTGCCAAGCACCCAGAAGATGCCAAGGGCTATCAGTCATGCTGCACCGTCTACTGACAGCTTAAGATGTAAAAAATAGATGGACCAGATTTGTTCTGTATTCATTTGCTTCCCCCTCCCTCCGTGAAATCAACGGCCTACTAAACCCAGGGTTTTGAGTTTAATCTTTGGGGGGGCCATTCTGTGAGACAGTTTTTGTGTTTCTCCCTGATGCACAGCCACCTTTGTTAATTTTAATTCCCTGTACCTGTACGCCATGTCGTCACTCGCCCCTCCCTCCCTCCGTCAGTTTCGCGCCTTTTTTCAGACCAGATGCCATAGCACTGGGATCATGGAGCGTACTCAGATCACCGCAGCAATTATGAGCACTATGAACATCACGTGCATTGTCCTGGAGTATATGCAGAGCCAGGACATGCCAAAGCAAAACCAGGACCAGCCGAGGAGGCGACTGCAGCGCGGCGACGAGAGTGATGAGGAAATTGACATGGACATAGACCTCTCACAAAGTACGGGCCCCAGCAATGTGCAAATCATGGTGTTACTGGGGCAGGTTCATGCCGTGGAACGCCGATTCTGGGCCCGGGAAACAAGCACAGACTGGTGGGACCGCATCGTGTTGCAGGTGTGGGACGATTCCCAGTGGCTGCGAAACTTTCGCATGCATAAGTGCACTTTCATGGAACTTTGTGACTTGCTTTCCCCTGCCCTGAAGCGCCAGAATACCAGGATGAGAGCAGCCCTCACAGTTGAGAAGCGAGTGGCGATAGCCCTGTGGAAGCTTGCAACGCCAGACAGCTACCAGTCAGTCGGGAATCAGTTTGGAGTGGGCAAATCTACTGTGGGGGCTGCTGTGATCCAAGTTGCCAGGGCAATCAAAGACCTGGTGATATCAAGGGTAGTGACTCTGGGAAACGTGCAGGTCATAGTGGATGGCTTTGCTGCAATGGGATTCCCAAACTGTGGTGGGGCGATAGACGGAACTCATATCCCTATCTTGGCACCGGAGCACCAAGCCACCGAGTACATAAACCGCCAGGGGTACTTTTCAATGCTGCTGCAAGCCCTGGTGGATCACAAGGGACGTTTCACCAACATCAACGTGGGATGGCCGGGAAAGGTACATGATGCTCGCATCTTCAGGCACTCTAGTCTGTTTCGAAAGATGGAGGAAGGGACTTTCTTCACGGAGTAGAAAATAACCGTTGGGGATGTTGAAATGCCTATCGTTATCCTTGGGGACCCAGCCTACCCCTTAATGCCATGGCTCATGAAGCCATACACAGGCAGCCTGGACAGTAGTCAGGACCTGTTCAACTATAGGCTGAGCAAGTGCTGAATGGTGGTGGAATGTGCATTTGCATGTTTAAAAGCGCGCTGGCGCAGCTTACTGACTCAGATAGACCTCAACGAAACCAATATTCCCATTGTTATTGCTGCTTGCTGTGCGCTCCACAATATCTGTGAGAGTAAGGGGGAGACATTTATGGCGGGGTGGGAGGTTGAAGCAAATCACCTGGCCGCTAATTACGCACAGCCAGACACCAGGGTGGTTAGAAGAGTACAGCAGGGCATGGTGCGCATCAGGGAAGCTTTGAAAACCAGTTTTGTGACTGGCCAGGCTACGGTGTGAAACTTCTGTTTGTTTTTCCTTGATGAACCCTCCGCCCCCCTCCCCCGGTTCACTCTACTTCCCTACTCTACTAACCACCCTCCCCTCCCCACTTCGAGCACCGCTTGCAGAGGCAATAAAGTCATTGTTACTTCTCATTCATGCATTCTTTATTAATTCATCACACAACTAGGGGGATAATTGCCAAGGTAGCCCGGGATGGGTGGGGGAGGAGGGAAGGAAAAGGACACACTGCAGTTTAAAACTTTAAAATTTTAACACTTATTGAAGGCCAGCCTTCCGATGCTCGGGCAATCATCTGGGGTGGAGGGACTGGGTGGCTGGAGGCCCCCCCACCGTGTTCTTGGGCATCTGGGTGAGGAGGCAATGGAACTTGGGGAGGAGGGCTGTTGGTTACACAGGGGCTGTAGCGGCGGTCTCTGCTCCTGTTGCCTTTCCTGCAGCTCAACCATATGCTGGAGCATATCAGTTTGATGCTCCAGCAGCCGGAGCATCGACTCTTGCCTTCTGTCTGCAAGCTGACGCCACCTATCTTCTTCAGCCCACCACTTGCTCTGTTCAGCCCGCGATTCATCCCGCCACCTCTCTTCTCGTTCATATTGTTCTTTTTTGCACTCTGACATTGACTGCCTCCACGCATTCTGCTGTGCTCTTTCAGTGTGGGAGGACATCTGGAGCTCCGTGAACATATCATCCCAAGTCTGCCGTTTTCTCCTTCTAATCTTCGCTAGCCTCTGCGAAGGAGAAACATTTGCAGCTGGTGGAGGAGAAGGGAAAGGTGGTTAAAAAAGACATTTTAGAGAACAATGGGTACACTCTTTCACGTTAAATTTTGCTGTTCACATTACACAGCACATGTGCTTTCGTTACAAGGTCGCATTTTTCCTCTTGTATTGAGGGCCTGCCGGTTTGATGTGAGAGATCACTCATGCAGTGCCAGGCAACAGAATTCGGCTTGCAGGCAGCCATGGTAAGCCACAGTCTTTTGGCTTTTTTAACCTTCATAACATGTGGGAATGGTTTCAAACAGTAGCGCCCTCATTTGCCATACCAAGGACCCATTGGGTTGGCCATTTAAAATGGGTTTGCAATGTAAAAGGAGGGGCTGCGGTTTCCGGGTTAACATGCAGCACAAACCCAACTACCCCCCGCCCCGCACACACACACCCAATTCTCTGGGATGATCACTTTACCCCTCCCCCCACCGCATGGCTAACAGCGGGGAACATTTCTGTTCAGCTGAGCAGGAACGGACACCTCTGAATGTCCCCTTAATAAAATCACCCCATTTCAACCAGGTGACCGTGAATGATATCACTCTCCTGAGAATAACAAAGAGAGATAAGGAATGGATGTTGTCTGCCTGCCAGCAAACACCGGGACCATACGCTGCCATGCTTTGTTCTGCAATGATTCCAGACTACGTGCTACTGGCCTGGCATGGTAAAATGTCCTACCATGGCAGACGGGATAAGGCAGCCCTCCCCAGAAACCTTTTGCAAAGGCTTTGGGAGTACATGAAGGAGAGCTTTCTGGAGATGTCCCTGGAGGATTTCCGCTCCATCCCCATACACGTTAACAGACTTTTCCAGTAGCTGGCCACGATTGCCAGGGCAAATTAATCATTAATCATTAAACGTGATTGCTTTTAAACCATGTGTAATATTTACAAAGATACACTCACCAGAGGTCCCTTGTGTGCCCTCAGGGTCTGGGAGCAGGCCTTGGGTGAGTTCGGGAGTTACTGGTTCCAGGTCCAGGGTGATAAACATATCCTGGCTGTTGGGGAAAACGGTTTCTCCGCTTCCTTGCTGTGAGCTATCTTCATTGTCTTCATCATCATCATCATCATCATCTTCCACGTACCCTGAACCCGCTTCCCTGTTGCGTGGTTCTCCATTGACGGAGTCAAAGCACATGGTTGGGGTAGTGGTGGCTGCACCCCCTAGAATGGCATGCAGCTCCGTGTAGAAGCGGCATGTTTGCAGCTCTGCCCCAGACCTTCCATTTGCCTCTCTGGCTTTGTGGTAGGCTTGCCTTAGCTCCTTAATTTTCACGCGGCACTGCTGTGCGTCCCTGTTATGGCCTCTGTCCTTCATGGCCTTTGAGATTTTTTCTAATATTTTGCCATTTCGTTTACTGCTATGGAGTTCAGCTAGCACTGATTTGTCTCCCCATATGGCGAGCAGATCCCGTACCTCCCATTCGGTCCATGCTGGAGCTCTTTTGCGATCCTGGGACTCCATCATGGTTACCTGTGCTGATGTGCTCTGCGTGGTCACCTGTGCTCTCCACGCTGGGCAAACAGGAAATGAAATTCAAAAGTTCGCTGGGCTTTTCCTGTCTACCTGGTCAGTGCATCTCAGTTGAGAGTGCTATCCAGAGCGGTCACAATGAAGTACTGTGGGATAGCTCCCGGAGGCCAATAACGTCGAATTCCGTCCACACTACCCCAAATCTGACCCGCAAAGGCCGATTTTAGTGCTAATCCCCTCGTCAGAGGTGGAGTAAAGAAACCGGTTTAAAGGGCCCTTTAAGTCGAAAGAAAGGGCTTCGTCGTGTGGACGTGTCCAGGCTTAATTCGATTTAACGCTGCTAAAGTCGACCTAAACTCGTAGTGTAGACCAGGCCTGAGTGAAAGCTGTTCTAACATTGTAGTAACATTAAACTGGGTATACATTCTAGTACCAGATTATGTTTCAGCCATTTATATAGAAGACAGAAATAAAATCAGCATTTTCTCAATGTCAGCTTCAACTTGCAAGCCCAAAGACAGATACTATTTTTGAGCTTAAAATGTGATTGACCAATGGCTTTATATTTTTCATTGCAAAAGCCAAACTATTTCCAAAGTTTATAATTAAAGAGCCAGATGTAAATCACTGTAGCTCTACTGAAGTTAATGAAGCTACTCCAATTTATACTTGCTGAAGATCTGGCCCAGAGACTAGTTTTAGGGTTAAAGTCTACCATTCCCCAACAACACTAATTTATTACTCCCCCATTCCCCTCCACCATACGTTGAATACAGTTTTAAGTCCGAATTTAAAAAGAATTCTCCATACAGCTGAGCACCATCTTACCTGGGCTCTTTGCTGAAGATGTGGCAGCACTGGACAATTAGTCGGTCAGTACCTTGGGTTTTCAAAGCTTGCTCTCAGCCACTTGCAAATAAGAGGCCTTGAACTGGTCACTGAGGAGCTGTAAAGGAAGGAGCTGTTTGGGCTCCTGATGCCAATGCTCACAAGTCTCCATTCACTTGAGCCTCACCAAACCCTATGTTGTGGTGTATAAATAATGTTGGGATTTTTTAGAAGGGATATAACCTCGTATGCTTTAGGGCATAAACCAACCAATCTGAGAGGGGTTAGGGAGAAACTGAGCAGATTATTCCATAGCTGTTCACCAAGAGGTTTTTTAACCTTCCTCTGAAGCACCTAGCACTTGCTGATTTCAGTCAAGTTATTGGACTAGACAGACCCTTGGCAGACCACCACCCTCAACAGTCCCAGGTTTCATGGGACTCTCCCACTTTGACCCACAAACCCTCTTGTCACACAGGGCTGGCTGGGTTTGGCTCCCTGCTCTCGGAGTTGCAACCTGACCTCTGATGCACTTAGTCACACAGCACTGTTCCTGTTTGGCCTGACCCCCAACCCCATGCACCAGGGGACAGGTTGCAACCCCTGGATTGGAGGGCCAAGCCCAGACATCCCCGTGGGATAAGAGCCGCAGGAGCTGCCGCTATGGGGTGAGCGTGAGGTGGGCTTGCTCTGCAACTCCCTCCCCCACACTGAGGCCTTTCCCAGGGCACCCCCTCTCACACAGGCGTTACACCCCTCTCCCCCAGGGCAGGACCTGGCATGGGTTGATGACCCGGCATCCCGTCCGTTGCCCCGCGGTGACCGGACATTGTACAGGTTCCCTTTTGACTGGATTTTCCAGTCGAAAATCAGACACCTGGCAACACTGACACTGGGCCATATTCTCATTATGATCAGCATATTTTTAAGAGCAATAAATATCTCCAACAGGTACAGGTAATACAAATTTGTTTTCTATGTGCTGTTGCCTCCTCCTGAATATAAGTTTGTTTGCCACATGCTGTTGTCTCCTTCCCTGGTTGTGAACACAAATTTGCAAATTTGACACCATCAGATCAGGATTAAACAAAGACTGTGAATGGCTATCCAACTACAGAAGCAGTTTCTCCTCCCTTGGTGTTCACACCTCAACTGCTAGCAGATCACCTCACTCTCCCAGATTGAATTAACCTCGTTATCTCCATACTGATTTATACCTGCCTCTGGAAATTTCCATTACTTGCGTCTGATGAAGTGGGCATTCACCCACGAAAGCTTATGCTCCAATACTTCTGTTAGTCTTAAAGGTGCCACAGGGCCCTCTGTTGCTTTTTACAAATAAGAGATTCTCCAATCCCTAACCCTGCTCACTGCAACACATGCATTCCTTGGACATAGGGCCTATTAAAGGTTAAAGATTTTTTTTTAATCAGAGCCCTTTATGAAAGTATTGAAAGTTACTCTCTGTCAAACTTTCAGGGCTCGTCCCTCCCCAGCTAAGCTAAGGTGCTTCAAAATGCCACAAAGCATATATTGATACGTTCAGTATTATTTTTTCCCCATTAATACTTTATTTGGGTCTTAGGCAGCTTTAACCACATGCACTCTCAGTACAGCAATGATAATAGTTCACTAAGGTTGCAGTGAGTATATAATGGAACTGAACCAGGCACCACAGCTGAAAATTGATAAGACCAATTAACCTTTTCCATAGAGTTCGTAAAGGTTAATTGGAAAACCTCAGCTAAAGTTTTCAAAACCTCCTATGTCACAGAGAATCCCAAGTTCCATTTTCAAAAGTGATTAGGCTCTTAAATGCCTAAATCACATTTGAAAATGGGAATAGGTGCTTTTGAAAATTTTACCCCTCTTCTTTAGATTTTACCCAGGTTATAATAATGATTGGCTGTGTCCAACTGGCCTGTAAAACCAGCATTTTACTGGGTTGTAGTGGCTCTATAGGGAAGAACCTCAATAACCCATAAGTGTTGTGTATTACCATATATATATATATATATTTTGCTGTGAACAAGAGCTTTAAAAATCCACCACTGGAAATAAAATCTGTTATAAAAAAATGTTTTTTAAACCCTAAAGGAACTAGCTAGTGGAGCTGTGCAACTTTTTCTCAAGCGCAATTCCATAGTGAAACATTTCTTCTGAATTTCAAATGAATGATGAAGAACATAGTAATACAAAGCAACTGCAGGGGGGTAAGGAAATTACTCCCAACCCACATGAAACAGTCCACAAGCATTGGTGAAGAGATAACTGGCTTAAAAAATAAAAAAGAGGGATAATCATTTGTTCCATACCAGTCCTGCACTGCATTAAACGACTCTTCACTGGTGATATCATACATCAGGATGAACCCCATAGCGCCTCGATAATAGGCTGTAGTGATAGTCCTGTATCTCTCTTGTCCAGCAGTATCCTAAATAAAAAAATGGAAGTGGTTAGGCTTTGTGGCCCAGGGTCTCAGAAATAAGAACTAAAAGTTAGGGTCTTACACCCATATTTAGGCAACTAAATCAGTGTTCTGATTTTCAAAAATGCTGAGTACTCAACAGTTCCCATTGCAGTAATTGATTTCTGTTTATATTTTAGTATTAATTATGTTTCTGCATTAAGTATGTTCTGATCATTGTGTTTTGACACGTGTCCTGTTAAAAAAATAAGGGAAAATGTCAACCCTTTAATTGCTGTTCCCTGCCACACGCTCTGTGCAGCAGCAGAATGTGGCAGAGTTCATTGAATGTCAACACTTCCAAGCAGATGGAAATGGGACAGCAGTTAAGGGCTATTCTGTGTAAAGAGTGTATAAGAATTTAGCACTGATGAGAGAGTGAAATCTTTGGTTTAGCCACAGAGTGGATGCTGCAAGTGCCTTTTGTGAAAGTGCTGTTTAAAACAGGACTATGTGAAAACACACTAGGAAACCTTTAGTGCGCACCAGTAGGATCTACATGGATCAGTTAATGCACAGCATATTAATGCACTTTAGAAATCACACCCCAATAGAGAGCACAGTACCCCACTATGTAGACAAGCCCCTGTCTGGAGGGGCTACCTTGAGGTGAAGACAGTAGCTCAGGGTTTGTCTATACATTAAACTTATTCCAGATGAAAGTAAAATGTGAATTTTAGGGCTTGTCTACACAGGGACATTCAGGAAAATTAATCTGAATTAACTGAAGGTGTGAATTAGGCAAATAGCATTAAATTCCTGTATGGATACTGTAAAAAGGGACAAAGAGTCCTGTGGCACCTTATAGACTAACAGACGTATTGGAGCATAAGCTTTCGTGGGTGAATACCCACTTCGTCGGATGCATGTCAGACTAACACGGCTACCCCCTCTGATGTATGGATACTGTCATTCAGAATTCAAGTGGCTTTAATTCAGTTTAGTTTAATTCACGAAGTAAATACGAGTATCCACCCAGGAATTTTGAAGGCATTTAATATGGTCTAACTAATCCACTTTAAAAGTTACTTTGGATTAATTTTGCGCAGTATCCCCCCATAGTTAAGCGTTCAAATGAAATAACTTCCAGAATAACTCCAGCACTGTACTTTTATTCTAGAATAAAAGTGCCTTTTTCTGGTTTAGCTCAATCCACTTCCAAAGTGATTTAAACTAAATTTATGTACATATGGATTTATTCAGGAATAGTTATTCCAGAATACCTATTCAAGAATAATTTCATGTGTAGACAAACCCTCAGTCTCCATGTCCATTCAATTTTTGGCCTATGGGCTGGGACTGCCAATGTGGATATGAAATATTGGTGAGTTTTATGCTGACACATGGCTACAGGAAACCATTTCACATAGGCTATTTGTGACACTGGCAGACCAGGTGGCAGCTCATGCCAAGGTCCCCATGTCTCAACTCAATACTCACAAGTACATAGCCGTAGTCAGTCTGGCTCACCTGTGTGTTAGTATTAGAATTATAAGTCTGTGTTTAGACCGTACTGAATGGTCACGAGTTACTGCATGCATTAATCTCACTTATAACATTTGCTATGCATCCGAAGAAGTGGGCTGTAGCCCACGAAAGCTTATGATCTAATAAATTTGTTAGTCTCTAAGGTGTCACAAGTACTCCTGTTCTACTTATAACATTGGTAGCCATATTGTAAGGTAATATTTAAGAGGTTGTATTGTGAACCTCTGTGACTGCGTAAATCACAAGACAGGAGAGAGAGACTAATTAGTGTGAAGGGCTGACCTTCAAGAGTAAGTATTATGCTCTTCCCAAAAGGAAAGGTCCATCAATACCAGACATACTACTGTTGGACATTGCAACTGGAATTTCCTATGTATTGCAACAAGAGGACAAAAGACTTTTGTTATTCTGCTTTCCTCCCTGTGAAGATGACTCAGGCAAGTGGACTGCTCCCATTAGCTGAATTTGCAGCTCTGAGCACATGGCATGAGGGGGATAAAAGCCCCCCAACAAAAGGAACTTGGAATCTTGTTTTATGCTCGCCAGGTTGCCAGAAGTCTGGTCAGCTCCGTGCAGCTCCCGGCAGCGACCGGCATGTCCCTGTGGCCCTTAGGAGCAGGGGCGATCAGGGAAGCGCTGCACACTGCCCCCGCCCCCAGCGCTGGCTCTGCAGCTCCCATAGCCGGGAACTTCAGCCAATGGGAGCTGTGGGGGTGGCGCCTGTGGGCGCTGGCAGCACACACCATGCAAAGCCCCCTTGCCCCTCCGCCTAGGGGCCGAACATGCAGAGGCTTCTGGGAGCAGCACAGAGCCCCAGCAGGCAGGGAGCCTGCCTTAGCCCTACTGTGCCGCCAACCAGGAGCCGCCTGAAGTAAGCACTGTCCAGCCAGAGCCCGCACCCCGAACCTCCTGCCCCAGGTCAGAACCCCCTCCCGCACTCCAAAGCTCTTGGCCCCAGCCTGGAACCCCCTCCTGTACCCCAAATCTCTCATCTCCAGCCCCACAACAGATCCCCAACCCTCTGCCCCAGCCCACAGCCCCTTCCCACACCCTGAACCCCTAATTTCTGGCCCCAGAAGCCCTGAGACTCCATGCCCCCCCGCGGGGCTGTGTGTGGCCCACGACTGATTTTTTTTCTGTGGATCAGTGGCCTCCGATAGACCAGGGGATGGGGAACCTTTTTTCTAACAGCTGCTTCCTTTATCTCTTCAGATGCAGTGAATGTGATGGGCAGGGAGGGGGGGGGGTATCTTGGAGTGACTGTCCCTCCTTTTTTATAGTTTCAGTCCCCCTCTTGAAAAACATTTCCAGCTGAAAACTAGGAGACAAAGAGACTATGTAGAAGGATATTCCCTGCTGGTTTTTTTCACCTGTTTGAACCTCCTTTGT
This sequence comes from Chrysemys picta bellii, assembly GCF_011386835.1. Classification (NCBI taxonomy): domain Eukaryota; kingdom Metazoa; phylum Chordata; order Testudines; family Emydidae; genus Chrysemys; species Chrysemys picta. The sequence continues at coordinate 10,479,836 of NC_088798.1, forward strand.
TTGCCCTCCCTGCTTGATGACTCTGTTTACTGCTTCAATGCAAATTAAGGCAAAACACACATTCCTTCTTTTGTTTAGGATAAACCTGACTTCTGCCTGGATAGGGCTGTGGCATTTGGAAATGTGTTAATAACATCATACAGGATAATCTTATAACTTCACACAGAACATTGCCACACATTTTACCAGGACAATACTGACTAGGAAATTACAAGTTTCAAAATGATACCTTACAAGGCATGTTTTGTACAGAGATTATTAAAATAGTATGTAGGGTATGAATACAGGGGCGTATTCTGTCATGGTGATATCTAAAGTGCAATGGACCTGGGGTTAGTGACTGGTCCTTTGGAACTGGGAGTAACCTGAATATTGCTGTCATTCTTGGTGTAAGGGACCATCTATCACAAAAATAAACTTATCTGAGTGATAAGATAAACCAGGGTACCAAAGGGGACTGTCTGTTACTCGATGTTAAGGCTGTTATAGTGCCTGACGAGTTTACACTTGATAATTCATTGGTGAAATCTAAATACAGAACTCACAGCCAGTTTGGGGTTTGTGCCCTGTTTCCTAAAAATCTGCCCTGAAGTTGGTACTCACACCCTTGAGTCACTGCAGGCAGCAATACCATTTGATGCCTGTTAGGTGAGTGTTACAACTTTTACTCATTACTGAGGTGGCCTAGATTTAACCTAACACCTAGAGGTGAAAAGGTCTATAATTACCAACCTACTAAACATTCCATTCCTTTGGATCTGCTCCATGAAGCAGGTACAGTACTCAAGTAATTAAAATATCTTCCGTTTGGGAGGTATTATGGATTATTTGCACAAATGTATTTCATCCATCTTTCAGCAAACAGCTGCTCTGAAATAGCTGTAGGGAGACCAGAGCCTTATCTTCAAGGCACACGCTCGGTGTAATACATTGATTGCTGCAGTTACTCTTATGGTTAAAAGCAACAGAGGGTCCTGTGGCACCTTTGAGACTAACAGAAGTACTGGGAGCATAAGCTTTCGTGGGTAAGAACCTCACTTCTTCAGATGCAAGTAATGGAAATCTCCAGAGGCAGGTATATATCAGTGTGGAGATAACGAGGTTAGTTCAATCAGGGAGGGTGAGGTGCTCTGCTAGCAGTTGAGGTGTGAACACCAAGGGAGGAGAAACTGTTTCTGTAGTTGGATAGCCATTCACAGTCTTTGTTTAATCCTGATCTGATGGTGTCAAATTTGCAAATGAACTGGAGCTCAGCAGTTTCTCTTTGGAGTCTGGTCCTGAAGTTTTTTTGCTGTAAGATGGCAACCTTTACATCTGCTATTGTGTGGCCAGGGAGGTTGAAGTGTTCCCCTACAGGTTTTTGTATATTGCCATTCCTGATATCTGACTTGTGTCCATTTATCCTCTTGCGTAGTGACTGTCCAGTTTGGCCAATGTACATAGCAGAGGGGCATTGCTGGCATATGATGGCATATATAACATTGGTGGACGTGCAGGTGAATGAGCCGGTGATGTTGTAGCTGATCTGGTTAGGTCCAGTGATGGTGTTGCTGGTGTAGATGTGTGGGCAGAGTTGGCATCGAGGTTTGTTGCATGGGTTGGTTCCTGAGTGAGAGTTGTTATGGTGCGGTGTGTGGTTGCTGGTGAGAATATGCTTAAGGTTGGCAGGTTGTCTGTGGGCGAGGACTGGCCTGCCTCCCAAGGTCTGTGAAAGTGAGGGATCATTGTCCAGGATGGGTTGTAGATCACTGATGATGCGTTGGAGAGGTTTAAGCTGAGGACTGTAGATGATGGCCAGTGGAGTTCTGTTGGTTTCTCTTCTGGGCCTGTCTTGTAGCAGGAGGCTTCTGGGTACATGTCTGGCTCTGTTGATTTGTTTCTTTATTTCCTTGTGTGGGTATCGTAGTTTTGAGAATGCTTGGTGAAGATCTTGTAGGTGTTGGTCTCTGTCTGAGGGGTTGGAGCAGATGCGATTGTACCTCAGTGCTTGGCTGTAGACGATGGATCGTGTGGTGTGACCGGGGTGGAAGCTGGAGGCATGAAGGTAGGCATAGCGGTCGGTGGGTTTTCGGTATAGGGTGGTGTTAATGTGGCCATCGCTTATTTGTACAGTGGTGTCCAGGAAGTGGACCTCCCGTGTAGATTGGTCCAGGCTGAGGTTGATGGTGGGGTGGAAGCTGTTGAAAGCATGGTGGAATTCTTCAAACAAACCTCGATGCCAACTCTGCCCACACATCTACACCAGCAACACCATCACTGGACCTAACCAGATCAGCTACAACATCACCGGCTCATTCACCTGCACGTCCACCAATGTTATATATGCCATCATATGCCAGCAATGCCCCTCTGCTATGTACATTGGCCAAACTGGACAGTCACTACGCAAAAGGATAAATGGACACAAGTCAGATATCAGGAATGGCAATATACAAAAACCTGTAGGGGAACACTTCAACCTCCCTGGCCACACAATAGCAGATGTAAAGGTTGCCATCTTACAGCAAAAAAACTTCAGGACCAGACTCCAAAGAGAAACTGCTGAGCTCCAGTTCATTTGCAAATTTGACACCATCAGATCAGGATTAAACAAAGACTGTGAATGGCTATCCAACTACAGAAACAGTTTCTCCTCCCTTGGTGTTCACACCTCAACTGCTAGCAGAGCACCTCACCCTCCCTGATTGAACTAACCTCGTTATCTCCACACTGATATATACCTGCCTCTGGAGATTTCCATTACTTGCATCTGAAGAAGTGAGGTTCTTACCCACGAAAGCTTATGCTCCCAGTACTTCTGTTAGTCTCAAAGGTGCCACAGGACCCTCTGTTGCTTTTTACAGATTCAGACTAACACGGCTACCCCTCTGATACTTGACACCATGCAAGGCACTGCATTTAGCCGTATGGAATGGAAATCTATCAACCTCATGAAGAAACTTGCACAAATACAGACAGATATCATCTTCCTTTCCAAATGCAAACAGATGGACATCATACCAAATGGACTGAAGGTGAAAAATCCATTGCTATCTACATACTGCACAGACCACAGTGAGAGATTATGCCATACGTTATCAAAGAAACTGAGGAACCACCTGATCAGCATCCTATACAGCAAACAGAAAAACATCAAGAAAGAGCTCTCCAACCTGGAGACTCTCATAAATAACCAACCCTCCACACAAACGGACTTTACTAAAATAAGACAGGAGATCTACATTACACACTTCACCTCTCTACAAAGGAAAAAGGACCGTAAGCTGTCTAAAATCCTACCTGCCACATGGGGCCACAACAGGGGTACCCCTAACTCACCCAGCAATATCGTCAATTTATCCAGCTACACACTCAACCCAGCAGAAGAGTCTGTCCTATCTCGGGGACTCTCCTTTTGCCCCAGCACCCCCACGAACATGATACAGTTCTGTGGTGATCTGGAAGCCTACTTTCGCCGCCTCCGACTCAAAGAATACTTTCATGATAACACTGAACAGCGCACTGATACACAGATACCCTCCCACCAACAACACAGGAAGAAGAACTCCACATGGACTCCTCCTGAGGGTCGAAATGACAGTCTGGACCTATACATAGAATGCTTCCGCCGACGTGCACAGGCAGAAATTGTGGAAAAACAACATCGCTTGCCTCATAACCTAAGTCGTGCAGAACGCAATGCCATCCACAGCCTCAGAAACCACCCTGACATTATCATCAAAGAGGCTGATAAAGGAGGTGCTGTTGTCATCATGAACAGGTCTGACTACCAGAAGGAGGCTGCCAGACAACTCTCCAATACCCAATTCTACAGGCCGCTTTCCTCAGATCCCACTGAGGAATACACTAAGAAACTACACCATCTACTCAGGACACTCCCTACACTAACACAGGAACAAATCAACATACCCTTAGAGCCCCGACCGGGGTTATTCTATCTACTACCTAAGATCCACAAACCTGGAAATCCTGGACGCCCCATCATCTCGGGCATTGGCACTCTCACTGAAGGACTGTCTGGATATGTGGACTCCCTACTCAGACCCTACGCCACCAGCACTCCCAGCTATCTCCGTGACACCACAGATTTCCTGAGGAAACTACAATGCATTGGTGACCTCCCAGAAAACACCATCCTAGCCACCATGGATGTAGAGGCTCTCTACACAAACATCCCACATACAGATGGAATACAAGCTGTCAGGAACAGTATCCCTGATGATGACACAGCACAACTCATTGCTGAGCTCTGTGACTTTATCCTCACGCACAATTATTTCAAATTTGGTGACAATATATACCTCCAGACCAGTGGCACCGCTATGGGCACCCGCATGGCCCCACAATATGCCAACATTTTTATGGCTGACCTGGAACAACGCTTCCTCAGCTCCCGTCCACTCATGCCCCTTCTCTACCTACGCTATATTGATGACATCTTCATCATCTGGACCCATGGGAAGGAGGCCCTGGAAGAATTCCACCATGCTTTCAACAGCTTCCACCCCACCATCAACCTCAGCCTGGACCAATCTACACGGGAGGTCCACTTCCTGGACACCACTGTACAAATAAGCGATGGCCACATTAACACCACCCTATACCGAAAACCCACCGACCGCTATGCCTACCTTCATGCCTCCAGCTTCCACCCCGGTCACACCACACGATCCATCGTCTACAGCCAAGCACTGAGGTACAATCGCATCTGCTCCAACCCCTCAGACAGAGACCAACACCTACAAGATCTTCACCAAGCATTCTCAAAACTACGATACCCACACAAGGAAATAAAGAAACAAATCAACAGAGCCAGACATGTACCCAGAAGCCTCCTGCTACAAGACAGGCCCAGAAGAGAAACCAACAGAACTCCACTGGCCATCATCTACAGTCCTCAGCTTAAACCTCTCCAACGCATCATCAGTGATCTACAACCCATCCTGGACAATGATCCCTCACTTTCACAGACCTTGGGAGGCAGGCCAGTCCTCGCCCACAGACAACCTGCCAACCTTAAGCATATTCTCACCAGCAACCACACACCGCACCATAACAACTCTCACTCAGGAACCAACCCATGCAACAAACCTCGATGCCAACTCTGCCCACACATCTACACCAGCAACACCATCACTGGACCTAACCAGATCAGCTACAACATCACCGGCTCATTCACCTGCACGTCCACCAATGTTATATATGCCATCATATGCCAGCAATGCCCCTCTGCTATGTACATTGGCCAAACTGGACAGTCACTACGCAAGAGGATAAATGGACACAAGTCAGATATCAGGAATGGCAATATACAAAAACCTGTAGGGGAACACTTCAACCTCCCTGGCCACACAATAGCAGATGTAAAGGTTGCCATCTTACAGCAAAAAAACTTCAGGACCAGACTCCAAAGAGAAACTGCTGAGCTCCAGTTCATTTGCAAATTTGACACCATCAGATCAGGATTAAACAAAGACTGTGAATGGCTATCCAACTACAGAAACAGTTTCTCCTCCCTTGGTGTTCACACCTCAACTGCTAGCAGAGCACCTCACCCTCCCTGATTGAACTAACCTCGTTATCTCCACACTGATATATACCTGCCTCTGGAGATTTCCATTACTTGCATCTGAAGAAGTGAGGTTCTTACCCACGAAAGCTTATGCTCCCAGTACTTCTGTTAGTCTCAAAGGTGCCACAGGACCCTCTGTTGCTTTTTACAGATTCAGACTAACACGGCTACCCCTCTGATCTTATGGTTAAGCAGTTCTTAAATGGCAGGTGGTGCTCAGCTCCACACTCCAGCTTTTAAAAAAGGCCTTTCATGCCACTGGTTTAAAACATGATTAGCAAAGTTTCCTCGCCTTAGTCTTGGAGAAAAATGTCTACGGCTATGTCTACACTGCAAGGCCCGTGGCATGGCCACAGCTGGGCCAGGTCAGCTGACTTGCAATCCGAGTCCCGGGACCCCAAGGCTACAAAGCTGCAGTGCAGATGTTTGGGCTCAGAAAGGAGCCTGCGCTCCAACTCTCCACAAGGAGGGAGGGTCTCAGAGCCCAGGCTCCAGCCTGAGCCTGAACATCTATGCTGCAATTTTTATCCCCGCAGCCCAAGCCTTGCAAGCCCAAGTCAGCTGACCTGGGTTCTGAGACTCGGTGCCGCAGGTCTTTTAGTGAAATGTAGAGGTACCCTAAAAGGGCTTTATCAACCCTGCAGCTTCAGCAGAAAAATTCAGAGACTGGTTGAAAGAGTCTTTGCAGAATATAGTTTAAGGCAAAATCCCCCTGTACAAAACTCCTCCAGAGATGTAGGGCCTGATTCTAATCTCATCAGCACTGGTTTAAATCAGGAAGCGCTCCACTGAGTTCAATGGAGTTACACCTGTGTATAACTGTTATAAGTGAGATCAGAATCAGACCTGACGTATTTCAAGTCTCACTTCCCATAATTTCAATATACACAGCCGCAGCGCTCGCATCTGCTCATGAAGGGCTAAGATGCTGGCTGCCTAGCAAGCAAGCCTTAATGTTTTTTTTCCCCCGTTTTCACAGTAACCACTGGTATTCTTCACCAGGGTGTTACAGGGTGTTCTCTGGAGGAGGAAGGCTCACGTAAACAAGTTCCTTGCAGCTTCCTGATAGGGTTTGGCCTTCCACCACAACCATGGAGCCATGCAGTCCATGGGAATATCTACAGCCCTAGCCCAGAAATATCTCCTCAGTGGAGGAAGCTACAGCTTTCTACACTAGAGGATCCTTCTCTCTCCTTAAGGGTATGTCTACACTGCATGCTTCTTTCAATGGTGTGTAGAGTACATACACAGGTAACACATGTCTCTCTTCCTCCTGACTGCACAGTTCCCTGCCTAACACTGTGATATCCCCACCAAGCCAGTCTGCCTAAAAAGGCCAGTGCCTGTGCTTTGCTTTCTCTCCAAGGGCTATGAACAGTGTATTGCCAGCAGTTACAAGTTACCACCCACCTCTTTCTAAGCCAGTATGTTTATTCTTAAGGTAAAAGCATTACAGAGAAAACAATAAAAGTCCCTGTATGCATGCTAAAAGCTTATCAGGAGTTACCCATCCGTTTTACGAGGCTCTAGTAGGCCAAAGTCTTTCCACCTCTTCTGCAAGGGCTGGGCCCCCCCCCCTTGTACAGAAGGGATCAGAAAGAAGGTCCTGTGTCAGTTCAAGCTCACCCTTTTAGACCAAAAGCCCTTTCTTTGTCTCTGGAAAACCTAGCTTGAACAATACATACACACCACTCCAAGAGGTAGTTCCTCTCTAGAGTTGTTCAGTGTCAGCCCTGGTCTATACTTAAAATTATATCGACCTAGCTATGTCACTCAGGGCTGTGAAAAATACTGCATGCTATAGTTAGGTCGAACTAACCAACCCCTAGCATAGATGCAGGTAGGTTGACAGACAGGAGAATTCTTCTGTCAACCTAATTACCACCTCCCAGAGAGACACATTAACTACATTGATGGAAAAAAACCTTCTGTCGATGTAGGAAATACCTACACTACAGCGCTGCAGCTGTGCCACTGTAGTGGCTGTAGGGTAGACATGACCTCAGTGACTCACCTTAATCACCCCGCACTGGTAACCTCCCCCCATGGAGTAGAACACAATCATACATAAACCGTTCATAAATCTAATACAATGACCCCCAAGATACTGCATGCAGTGCAGTAGCTATCATAATTGGATTTCTTTATTCTGCGTTTGTAGCAATTCCCCATCCCACCCTGAGCTTAAAACACAGCAAGCCCTTATATGTAACTAAGGACCGAAGTTTATTGTTTGGGAGAGTCTTCTAATGAAGGGGGGAAATAATGAATACTGATGGCTTTTTTGAGTTGCCTGCAAGACCTTTAGACAGAATATAACTAAGCTGATTAAAAGACCAGGGAAGCAAGTACATGAGGTACAGGCAGAGATCAGCACAAATGATGTCGTAGTTCTAATTAACAGCCTGGGAAGACCTGCCTGAACCTTCAGTGTCCAGAAGCCTGTTTGGCTGTCCCTGACTAAGAATCAGATAGCTTTTTATAACTAGGCAAAGAAGTATCTTAGCAAGGTACATTAGTGCTAATAACTAACCCAGTGTCTGGGTTCTCCTGCGATAACACATGTACCTCCCCTTGACATTCAACTGAGTTTGCTATATGAAAAAGAATAAACAAAAAGCCCCGTTACATGGGACCTTCGAACAAAAATATAAAAGCTCTTACAATACCTGAGCCATCAAAAGTTGAGACTGAGTCACAGGGAAAGACCCAAGACCCAAATGCGTTTGCATGGAGTACTTGTGTCAGATGCCCGACTACTCAAATGATCCAATTCTTAACTATTCATGATAACATTAGCATATCCAGAATTTTTTAAACCAGCATTATCAGAAATAGAAAGCCAAGGACAACATTTAAAAGGGTCATCATGCTTAAGATTTTAGGCCCCAATTTCATGCTTTTTTTATTCAGGTTTGAAAGTCAGGATTCTCATTGATGTTGTTCTTTTGACAACTATTTGTGACCACAAAGAATTTAAAAGAAAAGTGCAATTTCTCATCTGAATCAGGGTCAATCTAATCTAAGCACACATCACATACCACTTTTGTCCTAGAGCATGTGACAAACAGCTTGGTGGTAAAAAAAAAAAGATCAGACATCTATATGAATAAAAGATTGATCTGCAGTTCAACTGCTTGGATACAGTCACAAATGTTTACATTTCCAGTCCACTAACTCACTGATTTCTCTTCATTTGGATCCCTCACAATGACGCACTTCTGCCTTGAGTCAATGATATAAAATATATTTTTAGAACAAAAATCCTAGTTCTTTCCTCCTCTGGGTTTTCCAGCGCATTCTGTCTACTCTGTGTGTCTGTCTTAGATGGTAAGAAATTTGGGGCAGTGACTGACTATGTCTTAGCTCAAAGCACACTGTTGGTGCTTAATACACAACAAAACAGCAACAACAGTCACCGCTGCATCACGACATCAGTGATCTCCAGTTAGGATGAAGAGATTTCTGCCCTCCCCCACCCAACTGTGAGATTTATAATATGGCTTTTTATACCTTCCTTTCAATGGTGCTGTTGTTGAAGACAGGATAACGGATCATATGGCCCAGTGATGCCAGGAGTGACAAGTTATTTGACATCTAAGCATCTGGTGAGAAACATCTGACTTTTTGAAATCATAATTTGATTCCCAGAAGAGTTCCCTCAGCCCCTTCTTCTTGCAAGGTAGACAAACTGAGTTTGTGAAAAAGGGTGAGCCCTTTGGGTATAGGTATGGAATCGCCAAACAGAAACAAGTGGCTGGCTTATAGAGTCACTATTTATGGGGTTCTGGGACCCTACTTACTTGGTGTCCTTATATTCAAGCACAATGAGCCAAATTCAGACCTGCTGTAAGCAGAGGCAACTCTGTTGACATCTGTGAAATTTCATCGGCTTATACAAAATCTGAATTTAACCCAACTATATTCACACAGACATGGTGGCTTGGTCCAGCCACGTTAATAGGGGGTTCTCATCCATCAGACTCTCTGAGGTCGCATCTTGAAATGAATGTCCTCCACAAAGTTATGGAATGAGGAACCATGACAACTCCACTGCTGGAAATTTAAGCTGTGTCTTGTCCCACTGTGCTGCTGAAGTTCAGGGATTGAAAATCATCTTGGGCCAAGTATTTTTTTCCTTTTCCCAGGAAAAATTATCTTTAACTGTGAATGCCAGATTTTTCTTTCTTTCTTTTTTTTTTTTTGGGGGGGGGGGGGGGGGGGGGCTATTGGCTGTAGGAGATCCACCGCCATTAGTCTTCCCTGCTTAACACTACCACCCTGGAACTATGTGCTTTTAACCTTGTTTCTTTGCTGATGCTGATTTGATCACTGCAGACCTTCCATCTTCTTCATTAAAAGAGTAAAGTAGTTGGCTGAGCTGCAGGGACTTGGTGGCTCTTTATGGCAGTCCTTTATATTATATTGCAGGGGTTCTCAAAGTAGGGGTCGGAAGCCCTCAGGGGGTCATGAGGTGATTACATGGGGAGTCACGAGCTGTCAACCTCCACCCCAAACCCTGCTTTGCCTCCAGCATTTATAATGGTGTTAAATATATAAAAAAGTGTTTTAAATTTATAAGGGAGGGTTGCACTCAGAGGCTTGCTATGTGAAAGGTAAAAAAGTTTGAGAGCCACTGTTATATTGTATTGTATTTTATATACCCAAACACACACATTTAAAAAAATAAATTTAAATTTTTAAACATATTGGAAAAAATTAAAGGTCCTAACACACTTAAATGTACCTCTGTACTATGGGTATGTGTGTGTGTGTATACACACACACACACACACACACAGAGTAAGATGAGGCCCTGAAACATAAGCTCTTGTGTCAGAGGCCCAGTCTGAGGCCTGAAGCCTGAACCAAAGTACTTCCAGGCATTGCTAAGCAAAAGCTGGGCTGTGAGCCAGAGGCAGGCCTCACTCACAGAAGTTGGTGAGAAGAGGGTTGTTAGAAGCAGGTGCATTCACACATAAGCGCTAATAAGAAGAACTTGTGCCAAGATGACACCTGGACAGCCCGATACAAGGACACTCCATAGACATAACAAGGAACAGGCAGGTGGATCTTAAAGATAGGGTCAAATGGACAGCATGATGGATAGATCTGTTTGTCTGAAACAACATGATCAAAGGGGGAGACAGCACCCTAATGAGCCAAGGGGCTGTACCTTAATACTCAGTAGGGATGAGTAATCTGTCCTGTAACTGTATAAAAGTAGGTCCCAGAGTGCGCATCTTTGTCTGGCCTAGGGGGCAGTGGAAAGTCCTGCCACTGACTCAGCCGGTCCATTGCCAGGGGGGTACAAATTCGTAGTATGTCTTGTAGAGTCTACAGGAAACTATTACTGTGCTTCGTTTGACAATAAACCTGGCTCGGGTTCCTTCGTAGAGTCTGTGGTCTTTGGGGGTTCTCTCGGGGTCTGCTGTGTCAGCTATCTGCGCAGAGCTGGGGCAGCACACAGAGGGAATACGCACGCAGCCGACTGTTATCATCGAACAAGAGCAGAGCACCACAGTGGTAGCTACTGACAACAACACACACACAATATTTCATAGGGTTATATACAGATTTTATCAGCATGAATTTGGGATGGCTGTCATTACATAGTCTTCCCAACAAGTATTTTATTTGTGCAATTTATCACATGGTGGTCATTACCCTATATGTAGTATATTATCTTCTTATACGTATTAGTACTTACATAGGGATTTTAACTCATTCCACCTAAATTCCCTCTGTAGTTTTAATTCAATATGATTTTTTAATTCTTTTCTTTGTCTTAACTGTTGTGTAGTGTTGGTGTACATTGTTAAATAGTTGCAGTGTTCCACTCTAGAAGTTTCTGCACTTCAGCATGGTGGATGATGGGATAAGATTTATATACTTTTTTCCTTTGAAAAGGATACTCTGCGTTAAAGGCATCAAGAAAGGGGCTAAGCAAAAGTCACTTCTGAGACAAAAGGAAGTTTTGAGAATATTAGGCGGTGAGAGAAGAGAGCTCAGGCTGCCCTATGAATCACTAAAAAATTAACGGTAAAAGTAATAATGTTGATGAGCATTGATCCTATTGTTCCTGCTGGCATCCAAAAATAGAATTAAACAGGAGAGCAAGATGAGTCACTGGTTACCATGGAGGAGATATGACATCACGAAATGCTTGTGAAGCTTAGTTCTCTCTCATTTCACCTGCTGGCAGGAGCAAATTAACCCTAGAGTTTAGCTCTCATTAAAACATTCCAGGTCAAGAGACAGAATTAACCATGTTATTTCTCTCTCATTACCTAGTAACTGGTCATTACCCATTGACCATGAGCCATTGGAACCTACTTGAGTGAACTCACGATATAATGAAACCCTGTTAACTGTAATCAGCTAGTTGCAATATAGGTTATATTAGCAACTTAGAGAAAAATTATTCCAGAGGAAAAAATGACTTTACTGTAAGGCCTTGTCTATGCTAGGATTTTTTCCTTAAAGTTTTCCAACTCTGGCTACCATCACTTCAACTCCAATAGTGATAGTAAAGGTGGGAGGCCTAGTGTAGAGACAGTACCAGTGGCGTGCCAGTGTTTCAGCCACCCAGTTTTGTAGACCTGCTCTGTGCAGGGTTAGACCACACAACCACATGCAGCTCCATCTAGATTAGTACTCCCAGCACTGCTACCAAGGGTGGACCTGCGCCAGTAGGACATTTTAGGAAATAACTTCTAGTATAGAAAAAGCCTAAGGCCTGGTCTTATGCGAAAATTAGGTCGGCTTAACTATCTTGCTCTGGAGTGTGAAAAATCGACCTCCCTGAGCAACATAGTTAAGCGAACCGAAGTCCCCATGTAGACAGTGCTAAGTCAACTGAAGAATTCTTCCGTCGACCTAGCCACCGCCTCTCAGGGAGGTGGATTACCTATGCCAACAGGAGAACACCTCTCATCGGCTTAGGTAGTGTCTACACTTGAAATGCTACAGTGGCGCAGCTGCAGCACAGCATCTGTGCTGCTGTAGTGTTTAAAGTGCAGACAAGCCCTAAGAGGTTTTACAAAACATGGTTAGTCAACAGATGGGCACAAGGCTTTAAACTCCCTTCCTCCCTTTATTGTTAACTCCGTTTTCTATAATGGATGCTTTGAATGCCCCGGGGCAAACTTGTACTACTACAAATAATAATAAAGTCCTACGTTTATATACTGCCTTTCCTCCCAAAGGATCCAAAAGCACCTTACAAACAAAACTCATATAGGGAAAAAAAGACCCTAGACTCACTTCACCCCACCACTCAAATGCAGCCATTTCTGGAGTGAAAAACAGCAATTGATTAACATCACTCAGCAACTCTACACAACAATTTAGGTCAAGAAGAGAAAAACTGACTCAGCAACGCATTGTTTTTGGTCAGCAGAATGTAATTACCCAAAGTGGAATCAGATCAAGATACTGTGATTAACACTCCCGCTTATAAGGAGTTAAAATAAATGATTTTCCTTTTCCTAGCTGCTTTGAGATCACAGCAAGGGATTAGCAGCCGTTGCCCTATTCAGCCTGCCAAACAATATTTGGGGTTGAAACAGGGCTGCTTGATTCACAAAAATATCTTCCCCTGCTTATCACTGTACGGGTCAGGTTTCCCTTCTGTGACATTTACAAGCCAGTGCCTGCAAAAGAGAAAAACTACACAAAGATGTACACTGAAAAAAGGAGGATTAGGTTCACTGTGCCTATGTCTTACAGATATCTTTTATCTAGCTCAAACATCTTCATTTGTCTGCACACAAATTAAAATGCCAGTCAGTTTGATTTTTTTCTTGATCCTGTTACTTTGAAGGAAAAGCAAGAAATGCACGGGGGTGCAAAAATATAGGCAACTCCATAACGTATCTCATCCCAACTTCCATTTCTTTAGTAGCAAATAAATACTGGAAGTTGACCATGAATAAAATTCAACAGCTCCAATGCATTGTCAGGACTATGCACTGAGTGCAAATGATGAAATCATTATTGCTACAATATAAACATTTGTTTTATTAATAATACACTCTGAGGTTCTTGAATTAGAATAATTATATACATGCAAAGCACTTTGTATTCCTAGATAAACCGATGTAAGGGATATATATAGGGATCTGTTAATCCAACACTGAAATGCAGTTACCACTAGGATGGAATATGGCAGCTATTTAAAAGCTCAGAGCAACATTATACAACATAAAAGGACAGTCTCAATCCAAGTTTATTTCTATCATAAGCAAACTGCCAAAGCAGAAAACACAAAATTCAGGTTAGAGCATCTTGTTATGTGGTCTTTTTAGCATTTTGTACAGATCCTAATAAAAGATTTTAGTCTAGCAAGTAACAATAGAAAGATGATAGTTGATGTGAATCAGCAATATAGATTTCAGAGTGGTAGCCGCGTTAGTCTGCATCAGCAAAAAGAACGAGGAGTACTTGTGGCACCTTAGAGGCTAACAAATTTATTTGGGCATAAGCTTTCGTGGGCTAAAACCCACTTCACTGGATGATTAGGTTAGAGTAGTCGGCTGGGAGCCAGGCCTCTTCAGTCCTATTTCTAGGAGGTCAGATGTCAGGATAACGACCGTGGTATAAAGATGGATAGATTCTATTGATTTGCTGAGTGATCTTGGACCATTTGTAAAAGAGGGTTAAAAATATCTACATCACCGGGGTGTTTATGAGGCTTAAATTAGTTTGTGTGTGTAAGGTGCTGTGTGTATCCTAAGTAGATGTCCCCTCAAACAGCCCAAATGGGGTAATGACAGCAGTCTTCTCTCTGTCTTCCAGATCCAGTGCCACCTGGAAATACCCAGAGGTGAGGGCTAAAGATTTTGGCCCGTCCCAAAAGATCCAGAAACTCTGACTTTCGGAAGAAGATACACATCCTTTTGGGTCACCTGGATCAATCATGTATAATCACAGAAGAAAGAGACACCTCCATCTTTCTTCGCCACTATCACTCAGGCAAAGCCCATGGACCATCTCTTTCTTTGTGGATGCCTGGGAAGACCAGATCTTGCACATGTCAGTTGAATTCCTGGAAGACAGCTAGGGACACCCTCCTGTGTTTCTGTTTAATTGGTTCGGTTTTCTCCAGGAGGATTCGGTCAGTGACTGTGTTGGTATGCCCAAAATCAGTGTCATCTCTGGAGAAGAAAGGCATCCTTAAGTTTTTCCAATAACTTGACCAGTTGCTGTACCTGTTCTTCAGTCAGATCCTCCTGGTCAATCTGTACTGGAACTTCCCATTGCTGATTACCACTGGTTGAGCCTGGAGATGTCATACCTTCAACCTTGTGGATGTATAATACCTGATTTCACTGAGCATGACCTTTCCCACTGGGACTACTGTAGCTGGCAAGTAGACCTCAGCACTGTGAACCCTAGGATGAAGTAGGATGGTCTGTGCATTACCATTTAACACTCTTAGTGGAATCTGTCCATCCTTACTTCGGGCCAAAGTATGGGCCACATATACTCCTTTGGGCAAATCTGTTGCATGGGACCCTTCCATTAGAACAGAGCCCTGCTCCTGCTTTGACAAGGCACAACGCTGTCCTTCCAACAGTCTCTCACTAAGTGGTGGAATAATAACAGGCTTCTTGCTAACCCCTGCAGAATTCCCACTCTCCCCTCCTCATTTGACTGATTTACTTGACATTCGATCCTGGCTTGGACCAGGGCCATCATTGCCTTCCCATCCTGAGTGAAGGCAAACAATCTGAAGAGAGGCATGAGTCCAGTTAGTGCTTTGAGGATGTTCATTCCTACAATGCTGGGGATCAGTCTCTCCCCTGGGTTTGTGGTAATTGCATCCTTGATGACAAACATACTATTGTTTGGGAAAGCCTGTCCCAACAGCGTTATTGGCACATCAAGGCATCCAAGCATGGGGATTCTTAGTCCATTAGCTGCAGTTAACCTTACAAAATTCACATTCTTCATCGGTGTATACAATCCCAAAAGTGCAGCTGCAATGATAGTAACCTCTGAACCTGTGTCCAATAAACAAAGGGTAGGCACTTTGCCTGTCTCAATTCTACAACCAGACAGTCGCCAAACACTTTCTCCTTAAACTCTCGGTCAGAGTAATTTCCAGTAAACTTTCTTGCCCAACAGCAGCCATCTGATCTCCCACGGTAGTCAGGCTGTTTTAGATGGAAGAGTCTTGGTTGGAGCCTCCCCTTGAGAACCCTGGTTCTCCCAAGCTGTATGCCCTAGCTCCTCACAGAAATAACAAATGTACCTTTCCTGTTCCTCCATGCAAGAAGTCCACCATTCACTTCGGTCTTTTGACATGGGAGCTCCCTCCCTCACATTCACTGCCCTACTGCTCTGTGCTGTTATGAGTTGAAATAACTGCTCCTGTCATGTGGCCAGGAGTCAGATCTGTCTCGCTCAGACTGTCCAGTCTTAGATCCTCCTGGCCACTCTCAGATATGGAGGACTGAACCAGGGCTCTAGCATGATTTTGGCTATGATAAATTGTTTGACTAACTCAACCTGAACCTCTGCTGGAACTTGCAAGATCCTCAGGGCCACTTTGGCAGCAGCTACCCACTCTTCCTCTTTGACAACTCCCGGTTTGATGGGATGTCTGGTGAAATCAGGGATCAGGTGATCACAGGGTATATATAATACAGCTGGCTGTGCTGACTGCTTCTCAATAAGGGTTCTGGCCAGGTACATGGCATCTCTCTGCTTTTCTAGGGCCTGTTGCAAGAACATGGCCTGCCCTTGGTACTTGGACTCCTGCTCGCCCAGTTTATTCTGGAGCTCTTAACTGTTCACGTATCTCTTCCATGGTCTTCACTCAAGTGCCACCATTCCCTACTGAGACTGAGCAACTAGCCGAGACTTACAAGTCTCTACAGACTAAGAGATGGTCTAGTCCACTCCTATTTGTGATGCCAAAATGTAACAAGGTTAGGGGCAGAGGTATTTTAAAATGAGATCCTTCCCCCCACTAACTTATCTCGGTGGGACAAGAAAGCAACCTGTCTCTCACCATCCCCAGAGTTACCCATAAGAACAGGCTGGGCATGGTTCCTTGCCTGTGGGAATGGGTGGGACACTAGTAACTCCAGGTGACGTCCTTCTCTACTCAGCGAGGCTACTATGCAAGCAGGGCCTTGCCTGCTGCGATCTCAGAACACTCTTGGATTGGGTTTAAGGCTGCAATGCAATTACCAAATACCCTCCCCCTTGGAAACCATAGCTGCTCATGAGACCTGGGACTGAGCCTGAACATGGGAGACTATGGTGAAGGAGGTTCTAAATTGCCATGCCCTCTCAACACAGTATGTCCAGTTGCTCCTCTTACCCATATCAGGTCCATCTGTGAGGTGGAGTGCTCCCACCCAATTACTAGATAGGGATATATGAATTATTGGGAATCTAACTGGATAACAGCTTTATCTTGAACTAGACTGTTAAAAAGAGCACACACAGAAAATACCAAATCAAACAAAACATTTATTTTTCTCAGGAACAGCCTAAAAATGGGAGAAAATGTATTAACAGGTTTCAAAATATACTAAGCAGTTGAAAGGTTTTAAAATACACGAAACTATTTATTCTATATATATACACACACACATACATACACACAAAAACACTTTAAACAATAACAGTCTGTTGGTGATGAACCTTGGCTTTTCAGACTGAGTGGCAGAAGGGGTGTGTGTTGAGGATAATCACCACCCACTAGGTTATAATGTCATTCAAAGTTCCACACAAATTAACGCATTAACGCAGCAGTGTTCATACCCCACTTTTTTCTCTTTTTCCGCAAGCCCCAAATCTTCCCCTACAACAGAGACCCAGGTTCAAAAGGTCACTTGATCATGTTCCCCAGTAGGCTTGTGCGAGTGAAGACCCACCTCTCAAGAGAGTGAATGCACAGGCTGAGTACTTACCAGAGGGAGAAGTGTTCAACTCCCCCACCCCACCCATTGTTAAGGGTCAACTGCAAAGGAGAAAACAAGAGAAAAGAAAAGAAAAACCTGTCCTCATCTGAGCTTAGGACTCTCCTGCCTGCTGCAAGGGGGGGGGGAGGACGGGAGACGACCTTTGTCCAGGGCTGTGCACCGCTCACGCAGGTCTATGCCTCAGGACTGGACAAGCCTTCGCAGAACCAGCTGCAGTTACCCCACAGGTCTGGCTGCCTTCTCCCTGGACTTAGGGGCTGTCAGGCCAGTGCTAGTCACCACTCCCTGTATGCAGGGCCGGCTTTAGGCCGATTCAGACGATTCGGCTGAATTGGGCCCCGCGCCTAAGAGGGCCCCGCAGCTGTCCACTCCGCCCCCAGCTCACTTCCCCCTCCTCCCCTCGCCTGAATGCTCCGCCCCCTGTTCCTCCCCCTCCCCGCTTCCCGCGAATCAGATGTTCGCGGGAAGTCTCAAAAGGGGCAGGCGGCGGCAGCAACAGGTAAGCTGGGGCGGGGGGGGGCGCGAGGAGGGCTCCTGGGAGGCGCGGTGCGGCCCAGTCCGGCCCTGGCCGAGCGGCTCCAGCGGCTCTGGCTCCAGCCCGGCACGGGCCCCGGGGCACCGGCCCAGCACACCGGCCCAGCCCCACGGCTCCGGCCCAGCCCTGGCGCCGGCCGAGCACCCCCAGCCCCTGCCCGAGCGGCTCCGGCCCCGGCCAAGCGGCTCTGGCTCCGGCCCGGCTCGGGCCCCGGGGCACCAGCCCGGCCCCGGCCAAGCGGCTCTGGCTCCGGCCCAGCTCGGGCCCCGGGGCAGCGGCCCCAGTTCCGGCCGAGCACCCCCAGCACGGCCCCATGGCTCTGGCCCCGGCTGAGCACCCCCGGCCCGGCTCGGGCCCCACGGCTCCGGCCCCGGCCGAGCACCCCCGGCCCGGCTCGGGCCCTGGGACGCTGGCCTGAGCGGCCCCGGCCCGAGCCCCTCCGGTCCCGGTGGCTCCGGCCTGGCCCCGGCGGCTCCGGCCTGGACCCAAACCCCACGACCCCAGCCCAAGCGGGGCCCGATTCCTGGGGGCGGGGCTTGCCAGCGGCAAGCCCCGCCCCCAGGAATCTGGCCCCGCTCTTGCTAAGGCCGGCCCTGCCTGTATGGCTGGTCTCGGAGCAGCATGGGGGGGGGGGGGTTACTGGTAGGGTTGACAACCCTCCAGGATTGTCCTGGAGTCTCCAGGAATTAAAGATGAATCTTTAATTAAAAATTATGTCATGTGATGAAACCTCCAAGAATACAGACAACCAAAGTTGGCAACCCTAGTTACTGGACTCCCACAGATTGGATCACTCCCGACTGCTCCACTCACTCTCTTTGGATGGGATTTCTGTGACTGTCTCACGGTCCCTTACAGACTGTCTTAGATTCCCCAGGACACCTCTGCAGGCCTCCCCACCTCGTCTCTGGTGCTGTTGTTCTCTTCCCTCCACAGGGTCCGGCCTGGCTGGGTCTGACACCTCTTCACGGAAAATTTTCTGCTTTGTGTACTGACAGTCACCCCACACACCGGCGCTCTCACACCAGTTGTTAAGTCTTTAGGCAGCTCCCCTCCAGCCTCTCACCCAGCTCTTCTGCTCCTGGCTTTTGGCCACAACTCCTCACCCCACCTGGAGCTGCTCTCGCTGTCTCTTTTGCCCCCCAGTGCACGTGGAGACCGGGACTTGAGCTGGCGCTCCCTGACTGGCCCTGACTCGTCAATCAGACTGACTTGGGATGCTGGCTACTTCCCATTGGCTCTGGTCTTGGAGGTCTCTGATTGGCCAGAGGCACTGTCTGTCCCAGGATGCTGACTCCTCCTTGGCCCCTACCCTCTCTCTTGGCATGGGGAAAGGGCCAACCAAACAAACTTACAAAGTTTTAGTAAGGGGCCAACTGTCCTCTTACATAAAGCTGAGCCAAATTTTAAGCATGAATAGTTTTTTGCCGAAAAATGCAGATTCAGGGCAACTGAAATGGTTCACAAATTTGAGCTGATTTTGCTGAATCGTTTCAGTTTTTAAAAAGAGGGGGAAAAAATCAAACGTCAAAAGAAAATGTTTTGACTTTTCACGTTAAAACATTTCATTTTTGGACTGTCTAAATTTTATATTAAACAAATTAAAAACCTCAAAAGGAACAAAAAGTTTTCTTTGACTGGAAACAATTTTCTACATTTTTGTTCCACTAAGAAATTCAAAAAAAAAAAGTCATTTCTAGCTAGAGGAGAATTCCTCTTGGTGTCCTGTACCAGCTAGAGGCAGCTCATAATGCATCCCCAAGAATTAATTCACAATTCCTTTAAATGTGCTATTGTCATTAGGAGCTAAGCAGTGTTGCCAACTCTTGTGATTTTATCACAATATTTGGTGTTTTTCTTGAAATTCCAACTCCTGGACCCACTTTAATATGACAGCATTTCCTCTTTCATTTAAAAGAAAAGTAGTAAGTTTCTAGCCCTCCTAGTTGTGGAGAAAAACCTGAAAAACATGACTCAAATGCACCCAAAAGGATCAATAACCAGAAGGCAGATAAAAAGACTCCAAATTAATTTACAGTATTTAAATCTCATAAAATGTTGGGGCTTGACGGATGATCTTTCATGTTTGGAGCTGGAGATACTAATTCCATACCAAATTTAATTTTTTATAAAAAGAAAAAAACAGATCACTTGGCAAAATATAACCATGTGCGCATGCGCACACACATACGCATCTGATATATTACTTAAGAGTTTAACTGATGAAAAACTTATTTATTTACATTCAGATCCCAAACACAACCAAATGGAATTTTCTCAAACTTTCAAAATAAATCCTCATCTCAGCTGAGAACAGACAGGCGACTTTTCAGCCGAAAGCATCACTATTTTCCTGTAGTCATAAGCACCTTAAAATAGAGGCTTAGAATCAAAGTGCTTTGTCAGATACAGCGTTGCTAGTGCAATGATGTTCAATAATAGCATAAGACAAATAGAAAAAGATAATCTGCTGATATTTACTGCAATATTTTCTATTTTAACGACAGGATCCAGATGTTAAACCATGAGATATATTATGCTGTAGTTCCAGCTGGTTCTTTTATACTCCTGAGACAGTCCAATAACAGTTCTGAGTTTACTTTTAGGTCTTTTGTGCGTTTATATTGCCTATGAGCTTTTTGGGTTGGGAATCTGTCCTTTTGCATGCTATTTTAGGTTCATTCAGCTTTGAGCTGAAGCAATTTATCTCTTTCTTTCCCATTTAAAAAAGGGAAAATCCTTCCCAACATTTATATGCAGGCTTTTTCACTTTTTGAAAAGCAGTATTTTCCTATGCACACATTTTCTTTAGAAAATTAGATCCATGCCTTTGAGTCAGCAGGTCCTGGCATGAGCTCTGACCTCAGTGCAAGCAGCTCTGAGCTTGCTCTTTGAATCAGGATTGAAAAAAAGAAGAACAGGAGTACTTGTGGCACCTTAGAGACTAACAAATTTATTAGAGCATAAGCTTTCGTGGACTACAGCCCACTTCTTCGGATGTTTGCCTCTCAGTTCAACTGCATATTCATCACCCTGCAAATAGACAGCATGTCAGCATGCTATACTACCATGTGCTCTGAAACTTGCATATTGGGGGCAAGAGTGGGGACAAAAATGAAGGGTCAAATTCTGCTCCTGCTATCTTCAGCTATACAAGATTTTGACCTAACAAAACCAGTACAGTTCCACTGCAAAAAGGGGTGGTCAGCAAAGCCTATTCTGGATAGAGCTTTGCCTCATGAGTGATCCTTGTGCCCAATGAGTGGCCTTCAGGGATACAGCTGAGATAGGGGGGAGGGGAATAAATCCAGGGAGACTGTGACTTCATAGGTCTACACAGCGGCGGCTACAGACACCAGCGCTCCAAGCACATGCCTGGGGTGGCAAGCTGTGGGGGGGCGCCCTGCCGGTCCCTGCGATGGGGGCAGTCAGCCTTCGGCGGCATGCCTGCGGGAGGTCCGCCAGTCCTGCGGATTCGGCGGCAATTCGGCAGCGGGTACACTGAAGCTGCAGGACCAGCGGACCTTCCGCAGGCATGCCGCCGAAGGCAGCCTGCCTGCCGTGCTTGGGGCAGCAAAAAAGCTAGAGCCGCCCCTGGGTCTACAGACATACTCTCCAGGGGGCCAGCAAATTGACTGTGAGGAATAGCATCCTAAGGCTGCAATACCAACCATGGAGCTGCTGCTCTGGGGCCACACACTCAGGCCCGTTCACCTGCGCTCCAGTGGCATGCATTCACACGAATGTATTGTCTGAACAGACTAGGGTTACCATACGTCCGGTTTTTCCCGGACATGTCCGGCTTTTTGGTAATCAAACCCTCGTCCGGGGGGAATTTCCAAAAAGCCGAACACGTCCAGGAAAAATACTCCCAGCTTCCGGCATCCTTGGCTTACCTTAGAGCGGGCTCCGGCGGCTGCTGTGCTCCCCAACTCCTCGACTCTGTAAGAGCCGAGCTGCCTGAGCGCTACCGGCTTCGGGCAGCCCCCATGCCTCCGGACCCTGCGCCGCCGGCCGGGCACTTCCCCTCCGGGGGCGTAGGGTCCAGAGGCATGGGGGCTGCCTGAAGCCGGTAGCGCTCGGCTCTTACAGAGCCGAGGAGTCGGGGAGCAGCACGCAGCAGCCGCCACCGGAGCCCGGGAGGGGAAGTGCCCGGGCGGGGGTGCAGGGTCCGGAGGTCTGGGGGCTGCCCGAAGCTGGTAGCGCTCGGGCAGCTGTTTCACGTGGCTGGGAGGGAGGAGGGGGAATGTGGGCGCTCAGGGGAGGGGGCGGAATTGGGGCGGGGGCCAGGGCCCCATGGATTGTCCTCTTTTTTTAATTTTTAAATATGGTAACCCTAGAACAGACACTATCTTATTTAAATACATACTTTCACATTTCATTTTCAAGAAAGATTGAGAAGAATCACAATGAAATTTGCAGGTTAAAAATAATGTAATAACAAGGTGTTAGAAGGAATGAGGGGAGACCATATTGTCTAAAAAGCCAACAAACTTTAACCCAGCCAGAGCCCCATCCCAGCAGCCCCTAGTTCCTGGCAGCCCCACACACAACAAGAACACCTTTTCAATTCCCATTCCTCCTCCCCCTCTTTAAATGCACCTATAATCCATCTAGTGCAGTAGGAGAAGCCCATTCCAAAAATAATTTCAAACCTCAATACCTAGGGTTTTTTGGGAGGTTTTAAACAGTTTAGTGAGAAGGCTGTAGCTTGCTTAATCGCAGTGTATTTATGAACCGGACGCAATTTTCAGTGAGGTGGAGCACCCATAAGTGCCGCTGATATTAATGACAACACTCAGCATCTCTAAATATCAGACTACAAGGTTTTAACCCAGTGTACACTATCTTGGTTAAAAATGAGGTTGCACGGACATAACAAAGGCCAGAATTGGGCTCAGCATATGTTGCCACTGTCATAGAAATTTCTGTCCGTTAAAGCTGAGGAATAAGGAGAGACGGACACAGCTAGCCAAGCAGGGAGCCCCGGGAGGGGCGATCCATTTATTTCAATTGCAATTGGGTTCAAGCTCATAAGTCAGCAAGAACAAAGAAAACACTTACACCAAAGCATTATATGCAGTTGCTTATGATAGGGTTACCATTCATCTGGATTTACCTGGACATGTCCTCCTTTTTGTGTTAAAAATAGCGTCCAGGGGGGAATTTGTAAATCACTAAAAATATCCGGGATTTCCCCCCCATGCAGAGCGAGGCGCGGCTGGGAGGGCTGCAGGAAATTCAGCCGCTCGCATGGGGCTCTGGCAGCCAGAGCCCTTCCCCCGCAGCTTGCCGGGCTGGACTCCGGAGCAGCTGGAGAGCTCCCCCTCCCCCCCCCCGCATTCTGAGCCGGCCGGTCTGCCGGGCCGTTTGCATCGGGCCTCGGCAGCTCCTCCTCCCCTGCAGCCCAGCGCCCCGCTCCGGCAGCACTGGGTGGGGTGGGACCGGGTTGTGTGTTGCGCTGGGGAGCGCAGCCACATGTCCGGCTCCGCACAGAGCCCAACACCATGTTCTGAACGGCAGGGGTAAGGGGGGGCAGGGGGCAGGAGAAGGGGCAGGGAGATTTTGGAGGGGGCAGTCAAGAGACGGGGGGGGTTCGGGAGTTCGGGGGGGCTTTTTGGGGGGGTGGAGAAGGTTTTGGGCAGTCAGGGTACAGGTAGGGGGTAGGGTCCTGGGGGCAGTTTGGGGGGCTCTTAGGAGGGGGCAGTTAGGGGACAAGGAACAGGGAGGCTTAGGTAGGGGGTGGGGTTCTGGAGGGCAGTTAGGAGCAGGGGTCCCAGGAGGGGGCAGTCAGGGGACAAGGAGCGCGGGGGGTTGTTTGGGAGTTCTGGGGGGGGGCTGTCAGGGGGCAGGGGTGGGGAGAGGGATTGGAGCAGTCAGGGGACAGGGAGCAGAGGGGTTTAGATGGGTCGGGAGTTCTGGGGGGGGGCTGTCAGGGGGTGGGGAGTGGTTGGATGGGGCGTGGGAGTCCCAGGGGTCTGTCTGGGGGTGGGGTTGTGGATAAGGGTTGGGGCAATCAGGGTACAGGTAGGGGGTAGGGTCCTAGGGGGCCAGTTAGGATGGGGGGAGGGTCTCAGGAGGGGGCAGTCAGGGGACAAGAGGCAGGGAGGCTTAGGTAGGGGGTGGAGTCCTGGGGGGGCAGTTAGGGCAGGGGTCCCAGGAGGGGGCAGTCAGGGGACAAGGAACGGGGGGAGGGTTGGGGGGGTTCTGAGGGGGGTGGGAAGTGGGAGGGGGCAGGGGCGGGGCTAGGGCAGGATGGGGGCGGGGCTCCTCCCGTCCTCTTTTTTGCTTGCTGAAATATGGTAACCCTAGCTTATGATAATCTATCACTCTATGATTGGCCAAAATTTGCCATCATTACCATACACAATTAGCAAGCTACATGTATCTGCCCCTCTTATGACCCCTTATTGTTCATCTATTTGCCCCCTCCTCCTTGCTTATTTTGCAAACTAAGCAGTTAGCTATCTACAGGACGCAGGCACAGAAAGGTCCATTGTCTCCAGGTTTGGAGTTTGGCTATATTTCCTCTTGAAGGAACTTCCTGACTACCTATAGCTGACCCTGCATTTTGTCCTTCTTCTTTCTCCCATGTGTACGTGACAAATTTGCCCCCTGGCAGTTAAGCAGAATAATTTTATATCACCTCTGTGTCTAATTAGCCTGAAAACTAGCACTAATGGATGCTCACAACTGCATGAGTTTCACACAGTGATGCCCACCAGCTAAGATTGAATATTGACATGAAAAACACTGCTGCGTAACTAAATCCCATCTCTAATGATGTATTAAGCAATACGAGGCACAAAAGCCACAGACCATATCAAACTAGCTCACGGCTAGGCTAATGTTTGTGCATGCATGTAGGAGGCGAAGGAAGGAGAATTACCATCCTAGCAGGAAATGTGTTTGCTACAAGGAAAAACAATTTGGTTTGCTACAGTATTAGCATTTTCACTCCTCCGCCTTTAGAGCCTGATCCAGCGCTCATTGAAGTCAATAGACATTAATGGGAGCTAAATCAGGCTCTCAGTGAGGCCTACTGTCTGCAGAGTAGTCAGCAGTCTAGGGTGATGGGCCATCCCGAATTGGCTGGACAGTCCCGAAATGCAGAGTTTAGGTTGGACATTAGGAAAAACTTCCTAACTGTCAGGGTGGTTAAGCACTGGAATAAATTGCCCAGGGAGATGGTGGAATCTCCATCATTGGAGGTTTTTAAGAGCAGGTTAGACAAACACCCATCAGGGATGGTCTAGATAAGTTTTAGTCCTGCTATGAGTGCAGGGGACTGGACTAGATGACCTCTCGAGGTCCCTTCCAGCCCTATGATTCAAGTCCTAGTCCTGGGCTGAATGACTCCAGGATAGGGCCACCCAGAGGATTCAGGGGGCCTTAGGGTTACCATATATAACAAATAAAAAAAGAGACCCTCCACGGGCCCTGGCCCAGCCCATTCCCCCACCCCAGCCCCGCCCCAACTCCGCCCCTTCCCCGCCCTAACTCCGCCCCCTCATCCCTGCCACTCCCAGCCACCCGGAAAGGGCTGCCCGAGCGCTACCGGCTTCACGGTTTGCCGGGCAGCCCCCAGACCCTGCGCCCCTGGCCAGCGCTTCCCCAGCGCAGCTGGGGCCCGGGAGGGGAAGCGTCCAGCCGGGGGCGCAGGGTCTGGAGGCTGCCCTGCAAACCGTGAAGCCGGTAGCGCTTGGGCTTCGTGTAGCTCCCTTGCCTCCGGACCCTGCGCCCCCAGCCGGGCACTTCCCCTCCCGGGCTCTGGCGGCGCAGGGTCCGGAGGTATGGGGGCTGCCCAAAGCCCGTAGCGCTCGGCTCTTAAACAGAGCCGAAGAGTCGGGGAGGTGCAGAGCCGCCGCGGCTGGAGGCTCTGCTCCTCCCCTGACTCTTCGGCTCTGTTTAAGAGCCGGGCTGCCCGAGCGCTACCGGCTTCGGGTAGCCCCCATGCCTCCGGACCCTGCGCCCCCGGCCGGGCACTTCCCCTCCCGGGCTCCGGTGGCGCAGGGTCCGGAGCTATGGGGGCTGCCCAAAGCCCGTAGCGCTCGGCTCTTAAACAGAGCCGAAGAGTCGGGGAGGAGCAGAGCCGCCGCGGCCGGAGGCTCTGCTCCTCCCCTGACTCTTCGGCTCTCTTTAAGAGCCGAGCTGCCCCAGCGCTACCGGCTTCGGGCAGCCCACATGCCTCCGGACCCTGCCCGGCCGGCGGCTGGGGTCCGGAGGCAAGGGGGCTGCCTGAAGCCCATAGCGCTCGGGCAGCTCGGCTCTTAAACAGAGCGGAAGAGTCAGGGGAGGAGCAGAGCCGCCGTGGGAGGGGAAGTGCCTGGCCGGCATTTTCCCGGACATGTTCGGCTTTTTGGCAATTCCCCTCGGACGGGGGTTTGAGTGCCGAAAAGCCGGACATGTCCAGGAAAAAGAGGATGTATGGTAACCCTAGGGGGCCTGGGGCAAAGCAATTTTGGGGGCCCCCTTCCAGAAAAAAAAAGTTGCAATACTATAGTAACATGTATTTGGAAATGTAAAAAATAACCAGTGAAATACATTCCAAAATTAATTTTTAATAATTTGAAAATACACAAAATACATTATTTAAAAACATTAAATGCTTTAATGGTATGTATACATTTGCAATTACATAATGGGCTGTCACTGGGTGATGGTGATGGTTGATGCCAATGGGCTGTTGCTGCCTGGGGGTGGCGTTACTGTTACCCAGGGCTGGGTGGGGAGCTGGGCTCTGGATCGGGGGGTGCCTGGCTCAGAGGGGCTGGGCTTGGAGCTGGGAGTCAGGACTGGGTGGGGGGAATGGGGTCGGGGGAGTGTCTGGTTCAGAGGGGCTGGGCTCGGAGCTGGGGGTTAGGGCTGGGAGGGGGGGATGGGGTCGGGGGGTGTCCGGCTCAGAGGGGCTGGGCTCAGAGCTAGAGGTCAGGGCTGCGGGGGGATGGGGTCAGGGGAGTGTCCGTCTCAGAGGGGCTGGTCTCGGAGCTAGGGGTCAGGGCTGCGGGGGGCAGGGGGGTGCCCAGCTCAGATGGGCTGAGCTCGGAGCTGGGGGTCAGGGCTGCGGGGGGATGGGGTCAGGGGAGTGTCCAGCTCAGAGGGGCTGAGCTTGGAGCCAGGGCTGTCCTTAGCCATAGGCAGAACAGGCAACCGCCTAGGGCCCCACGCTACCTGGGGGGCACCGCTCTGCCCGGAACCCGGACAGACGGGAAGCAGTGGAGCATTTAACAGCAGGGCTGCTGGGTCCTAGAGAGAGCCGAATGCAGCACAGTCTGAGGGAGGGGATTGGCTGCTGGGGTCTCTGGGAAGGGAAGGGGAGGGGTGGGGGAAGGAACTCACCTGTGAGTGTGACTCTTTCCCCCGGCGTGAGGTGAGGCAGGCTCGGCAGCTCTGGCACCAGTATCCTTTGTTGTCCCCAGGGCCGGCTCCAGGTTTTCTGCCGCCCCCAAGCAGAAAAAAAAAAAAAAAAAAAAAAAAGCCGCGGCAGCACGATTGCGCCATTCCACTCTTCGGTGGCAATTGGGTGGCAGGTCCTTCGCTCCGAGAGGGACTGAGGGACCCGCCACCGAATTACTGCGCTGCAGACCCAGACGTGCCGCCCCGATAGCGGCTGGAGTGCCGCCCTTTGGTATTGGCAGCCTCAAGAACCTGCTTCTTTAGCTGGTGCCTGGAGCCGGCACTGTTTCCCACTTATTCTGTAGCTACATCTGTCATGCTTCCCCACTCCTTCACAATTCTGCAGTGCAATTTCCTTTGTTCCCCTTGCTTTTATCCATAATGGCTGTTCAGTAAAACCACTTTTCCCTGGCTGATGGAATTGATCTGCAAAGGGATTTATTAAATGCAGCATTTGTCAGAGCTGTTTTTTAAAAGATATTTAAACCCACTTGCTTTACTCAAAGGGAATATTTGTGCTTAGGCTTGTGCATCCAGTGTGCCTTTTTGGTGGCTAGTAAGAGGTAATAAGATCACAATTATTCCTTTGAGGTCATGGATTAGTCCAGGAAAGGAGAGACGAATTAGGTGGCCCACGCTAGGAGATTCCCTATGCATCTACCAGAGGGGGGGAAAGAGAAGAGATGGAGGGCAGGGAATAAGTCAGTTCAGCCTGCTTATGGAGCTACAGCAATAACTGCAGTTGTGTATCCCCACTCTATCACTGAATTGTTTTCTTCCTAACCAGGAGTCAGATTCTATTCTATTCATGTTCTTAAAACAATGCCCATCCCTGACTTATGAAAGCCCTGGGGCCTTGACAATTTGTCCCTTATATGGACTAACCTCATTCCTTGGATTTAAAGCAAGTTATGTTAAATGATCACATTAATTTACATTTTGATAAAACAGCCAAAGTTTTATGGGTGGGGTAAAACATAGGAGTACTGTTAACTTTCTATAGCACTTTATGCTCTAAAAGAAGTTGGTGCCTAACTTCCCTTAGGCTACCACTTTTTCTCAGAGGCTTACAAACATGCTTTATTTGGTTATGTTGACTGAACTGTAAAAACCCAGCTCAGCCCTTTGGCCCCCACACCAGTCAGCTGACTCCTGGGACAAGGGACCAGGCTGGATCAGAGGTGCTGGAACAATTTTTATAGTGGGGTGCTGAGAGTCAGTGAACCAATCCGTAAACATAGGATGGAAACCACTTCAAGCCAGGGGGTGCGAACTTCAGCACCATGGGCTGGAATGGTGGTGGTGGAGGGTCTAGCTGGAGTCAGGGGACAAAGAGACTTGGCTGGGGCGGCGCATGACTACCATGATGGGGTGAGAGGCTGAAGATCCTCACTGGAGTGAGAGAAGATAGGAGCCCAAATGATTGGACAACAGTATACGATTCATATAAAATAGAAAAAATAATACATTTATAAAAAGTGCAAAATAAATTTAAAATAGTAATAATGAATAAAATACAAAAATATTAACAGACTTAAAAAAAGTAAAATAATAAAAACTGAAAAATAAAAGAATTGTAAAATACATAAAAAACCATAAAAGGGGAAATAAAATTAAAAGAAACTTAATATATATATATATAAACAATAAAATAAAAAAGGAAATACAAGTAAAATATATTAAAAGGGTAAAAATATAACTATTAAGAAAAAACACACACACAAAAGAAAAAAGAAGTACAATTGTAAAAACCGAGGGCGAGAGTCCATGGGGCTTGTGCTCCTATAGCATAGGTGAGGAGCTCTGATGTGTGCCCCCGTGTCTTCCTCTCTGTCCCCCGTGTGGACAGGGCTAGACAGCAGTCTCATTCCGGCCATGCGGCCACCCCAGCCTGGGAGTGAGGGGCGGCGCCCTCCCGGGCTTCCGGACCCACAGACAAAGCCCGGGGGGAACCACTCCCATTTATACTTGCTGGACACAAGGCTCTTGCTCGTGTTGCACAGGAGGCTAAGCGACCCCCCTGTTATACACTGAGCAATGAGGGCTCCCTCCGTGTGGGGCAGAGGCGAGACCCTGCGCTCCAGGGACGAGGTAGCTGGTGGACAGACCCCGCCGGAGCGGGGAATGTCGGCAGGCGCCACTCTGCCTTGGACGGAGTCATCTCCACTTGAGCAAGTGAGACTCCCCGCAACCGCCAGGCACCTCTTCCGTCAGTGGACGATGACCCTGACTCCGAGAGACCCCCCGGGAGAGTGAGAGAGAGACGGGGTGTCCCTCGGCTGGGCCCCCTGGGGCGAGATTCAGCCCAGCCGCAGCGGGGTACACAAGGTACTAGGTGGAGAGGGGAAGGAGAGAGAGAGCCAGGCTGGAGGCCTTTGGGCTCTGCTCCCCTCTCTGCACCAGCCTGAGTCCCCCCACTCAGGGCTTTTCCCAGCGTGTACCCAACTCACCCAACCTTGTGTCATGGGTCTGGGCCAAGCCTTCAGAATGAGGGGAGAGAAAAGGGCAACGCTGCCTCTGCCCGGGCTGTGCAGGGAATCACCCCGCCCTTCTGGAACTACCTCTGGGGACCCAGCTGGGATTGTAGCTCATTGAGACTTCCAGAGCCTGGCCCCATTGCGGTCACTCCATGAGGTAGAACAGAAACACCTGCCTTTAAAATTCAACTGTATCTAGGGTGACCCCACCTGTATTTCAAGTTCCATAATAGAGGACAGTGCTGCGGGGGGAGGGGGTGAGCTCGAGGGGGTATTTTGGGGTGCTGGAGGGGTGTGTGTGTACTGGGAGATGGTATTTGGGAGGTGCTGGACAGAGTATTTGGGGTGTGTAAGAGCAGGGGTGCCTCTCGGGACTGGGGGACCTCCCGCAGGCATGCTGCCGAAGGCAGCCTGACTGCCGCCCTCAGGGCGACCGGCAGACAGCACCCCAGGCAGGCGCTTGCTGCGCTGGTGCCTGGAGCCGCCCCTGGTTGTCCCCCATAACGTCCATTCTTCTCCCCCCCACACACCCCACGGAGCACTCCCCTTTTCTCCCCCCCCCCCCCAAGAGCACCCTTCTCTCTCTCTCTCCTCCCCTCCGGCAGGGCTGGGTTGGGTGAGGTGTTGGGGGGGAGGGGGAGGCTAGCTGGCTGCCTGCTGAGGAATGAAAGTGAAAGTAACTCGCTTCCTCGGCAGCCAGCCAGGATTGGAATGGTCACGCGTGGCTGGGCTGGGGATAGCCAGATAGCATGTGTGAAAAATCAGGATGGGGGGTTGGGATAGGGTGAGCAGATGTCCCACTTTTATAGGGACAGTCCCAATTTTGGGGTCTTTTTCTTATATAGGCTCCTATTGCCCCCCTCCCCCACCCCCGTCCTGATTTTTCACACTTGCTGTCTGGTCACCCTAGGTGTGGGTAATTGGTGCCTATATAAGACAAAGCCCCAAATATCGGGACTGGTAGGGTTACCATTCGTCCGGATTTACCTGGACATGTCCTCCTTTTTATGTTACAAATAGCGTCCGGGGGGGAATTTGTAAATCACTAAAAATGTCCAGAATTTCCCCCCCATGCAGAGCGAGGCGCGGCTGGGAGGGCTGCAGGAAATTCAGCCGCTCGCATGGGGCTCTGGCAGCCAGAGCCCTTCCCCCGCAGCTTGCCGGGCTGGACTCCGGAGCAGCTGGAGAGCTCCTCCTCCCCGCCTCCTCCCCCCCGCATTCTGAGCCGGCCGGCCTGCCGGGCCGTTTGCATCGGGCCTCGGCAGCTCCTCCTCCCCTGCAGCCCAGCGCCCCGCTCCGGCAGCACTGTGCAGGGGCAGGGACCGGGTTGTGTGTTGCGCTGGGGAGCGCAGCCACGTGTCCAGCTCCGCACAGAGCCCAACACCATGTTCTGAGCGGCAGGGTAAGGGGGCCAGGGGGCAGGAGAAGGGGCAGGGAGATTTTGGAGGGGGCAGTCAAGAGACGGGGGGGTCAGGAGTTCGGGGGGGGCTTTTGGGGGGAGGGTGGAGAAGGTTTTGGGCAGTCAGGATACAGGTATGGGGTAGGGTCCTGGGGAGCAGTTGGAGGGGGGTCTTAGGAGGGGGCAGTTAGGGGACAAGGAACAGGGAGGCTTAGGTAGGGGTGGGGTTCTGGAGGGCAGTTAGGAGCAGGGGTTCCAGGAGGGGGCAGTTAGGGGACAAGGAGCGGGGGGAGGGTTGGGGGTTCTGAGGGGGGCGGGAAGTGGGAGGGGCAGGGGCGGGGCTCCGGCGGAGCTCCTCCCGTCCTCTTTTTTGCTTGCTGAAATATGGTAACCCTAGGGACTGGCCCTATAAAATCAGGACATCTGGATCTGGTCACCCTAGCTGGGGAGCGCGTCTCTCCCCCGGGCTGGCAGCGATCCATCTCATCCGGGGGGAGCTGCGCAGGGCAGGATGAGCTGCTGTGGCTCCATGGGTGCCCCGTCCCTGAGATCAGATGCTGTGCTAACTTCACCATGGTCCGTTGGGCTGGCGGTGGTGCCCATTGGCGTGTGATCGGACCTGAGGGTTTGCTGCTGCTGTTGCCACTCTGCACCCCAAGAGGTGGATTTTGGGGTCCTGCAGTTTTCCACCTATCTCCTCCTCTACTGCAGCTGTTGGACCAGCAGGCTGGGGGGTGAGCTAAGCATGAAAGCAGTACTGTGTTGCCATTTAGATTATCATTTAACAACGTTGTTTGCCAAAAATGCTTGCTAACAATCCCTGAATTCAATTTCAATATATTTTTTTAAATCAATATCTTAGCCAAAAACAGAAAATTAAGTTGTTGACAATTATTTGTGACAAGTTTGGTTTGGGGCAGGGAGTGGGCCAGTTTTCATCAGAGAAACAAAAAATGTTGACTGACTTTCCTATAGCCCCGTTACTGCTAAATAGAGCCCTCCAACAACTGTAATATGCTCATCCCCTTACTAGTGTACAGAGCAGGGGTCGGCAACCTACGGCACACGTGCCAAAGGTGGCACACAAGCTGATTTTTGATGGCACGCCGCGGCGGGCTGAGCGGCTCAGCCCACCGCCGCTCTGGGGTTCCGGCTGCTGCCCCATTGCCAGCCGGGGTCCCAGCCACCGGCCCCACTCAGCGCCTGCTGCTGGCCTGGGGACCCCCAAGGAACCCCAGGCTGGCAACGGGCTGAGCAGGCCGGCGGCTGAGACCCCATCTGAGCCACTCAACCTGCTGCCGGCCTGGGGTTCCATTCATTCAGCCGGCAGCGGACTGAGCGGGGCCGGTAGGGGGCTGAGTGGGGCCGGCGGCAGGCTGAGCGGGGCCGGCGACTGGGACCCCGACTGGCAAGGGGCCGGCAGCCGGAACCCCAGAGCAGCAGCAGGCTGAGTGCTGCCGGCACCCCAGACTGGCAACGGACTGAACCACTCAGCCCCCCCGCCGGTCCCGCTCAGCCCGCCAGCGGCCCGCTCAGCCTGCTGCCGGCTGAGTGAATGGAATCCCAGACCGGCAGTGGGTTGAGTAGGGCCAGTAGCTGGACCCCAGACCGGCAGTGGGCTGAGCGGGACTGGTGGCTGGAACCCCAGACAAGGATCCCATGCAAGGATCACACTAAATTGATAAGATCTGCATTTTAATTTGATTTTAAATGAAGCTTCTTAAATATTTTAAAAACCTTATTTACTTTAAATACAACAGTAGTTTATTTATATAATATAGACATAGAGAGAGACCTTCTACAAATGTTAAAATGTATTACTGGCATGGGAAAGCTTAAATTACAGTGAACTTGGCACACCACTTCTGAAAGGTTGCCGACCCCTGGTATAGAGTGACCATATGTTGTACTAAGATTCTCTTGCTTTTTTTCCCCAGTGAGTCAGTATAGCTTTTGCCAGCCCAGAGGTTGGGCAGCCAATGTCTTACATTTTCACAATGTTTTGTCCAACTTTCATAAAGTAAATACATGGTTAATATGAGTTAAAAAGGCCAGGGACACTTCCTTGTGAAGAATCTGTGTAGCAGATCATGCTAGAGCTGTGAAAATGTAAGTTTTTGATGGAACTTTAGAGGCAGTGATTTATCATGTATTTCTGGCAGTGCCCAAAATGTGCTGCTATTGCTAATGTCTTTCCAAACAAAAATGAGGCACAATAGGACTTCTGTAACATTTCTGTGCTACCTTAATCTAGATGAGATGATTCTGTGCTGACTTCATTTTGGTCACTTTGTGCTTTACCTAGGAGTAAAACTAGGGGTTATATTTCCCCACTGCTTGGAAACCCAGCTTATTAAACTGGATAATGCCATTGATCTATTTACAGTAGAAGGTAGATATAGAGTTGTAACTAACATTAAGACTGATGCCCACTATACATTTAAAACTAAAAAGTGGCTTTGTAAAAATGACATGGGTTTCCAACTCTATTGTGTCTCAGTCAGGGCGGAGCGCCTTGTGAGGTGTCTTCACACTAGCTCAAGGTCACAGCGCAAGAACCTAGAGAGCCTCCTGAAGCACGGTGATAGTTTTGATTTAAATGGACTTGAACTGTACGAAGAATTGAGGACACTGTCACCAATGTTGCCACATGCAAAATCGGTGATGGACATTGTACAGTTTATTCATACCAGCAAACTTGTTGACATATATCCTAATGTGTACATTGCCACTCGTATTCTACCGACAATTCCTGTAACAGTAGCATCAGGAGAACGGAGTTTCTCAAAACTAAAGCTCATTAAAAACTATCTCCATTCTACAATGAGTCAGGAATGCTTGACTGGTCTTGCTATTCCTGCAATCGAACAAGACATCACTTTGTCTTTGTCATACAATGACATTATTACTGCTTTTGCAGCCAAAAAAAGCCAGAAAGATTGCTTTTAATTAAAAACAAATCCTTGTTTCAATACCTCTTCATATAAATTTCCAATAAAATGTTGACAAATTAAAAAAATTATATTATTTGCATCATTCTGTCAAATCAGAATTTTTTCTATAGCGCTACTTCTTTAGTGCTAGTCCATCAGCATTACAGTGTGCTTAATTAAGTTAAACTGGGTTTAATAACATGCATGTGGCAAGTTTTCCAATACTGTAAGCTTATGTTTGTGTTGTTAAGAGCAAGTCAGGCACAGGGGCACCAGTTTAATAATCCCGCCTAGGGCACCATAAATCCTAAGGACGGCCCTGCTCGGAGCTGGGGGTCAGGGCTGCAGGGGGATGGGGTCAGGGGGGTGTCCAGTTCAGCGGGGATGGGGTCGGAGCTGGGGGTCAGGGCAGCGGGGGATGCCCGGCTCAGAGGGGCTGGGCTCAGAGCTGGGGATCAGGGCTGGGGGGGGGGGGGATGGGGTCGGGGGTACCCGGCTCAGAGGGGCTGGGCTCGGAGCTGGGGGTCAGGGCGGTGAGGGAGCTGGGGTCGGGGGGTGCCCGGCTCAGAGGGGTTGGGCTCAGAGCTGGGGGTCAGGGCTGGGGGGGATGGGGTCGGGGGGTGCCCGGCTCAGAGGGGCTTACCATGCCGCCTCCCCCCTCTCCCAGAGCCTCAGCAAGCCGCATCCAGGAGCTCCTGCCGCTCGACCTGCCGGAGCACGCAGCCCCGCTCCCTTACCACGCGGCTCCGAGTGGGAAGACCTCAGGCCCCAGCCAAGCCTCGCCACTGCAGTGCTGTCCAGGGCCACTCCTGGATGCGGCGTGCTGAGGCGCCAGGGGATGGGGGAAGGTGAAGGTGGAGGCAGGGGGGAGCCTCCGACTTTCTCCTGGGGGCCCCTGTGGGTCCCGGGGCAAATTGCCCCACTTGCCCCCCCCTCTGGGCAGTCCTGCTCCAGGACAGTATTTGTCCTGGATTCCCTGCAGTGCTGCTCCTTGCCTGCCCAAGGCTCAGGGGCGGCGCCCTCTTCCCGGGGGGGCGGCGCCCTCTTCCCGGGGGGGGGCGGCGCCCTCTTCCCAGGGGGGGGGCGGCGCCCTCTTCCCGGGGGGGGGGGCGGCGCCCTCTTCCCGGGGGGGGGGGCGGCGCCCTCTTCCCGGGGGGGGGGCGGCGCCCTCTTCCCGGGGGGGGGGCGGCGCCCTCTTCCCAGGGGGGCGGGAGGGAGGCTCAAGTGGGCCTTAGCCCTCCCTCACCATGAGGCCCTGCCTCTTGCTTCTCTTCTCCCCCCTTGAGGCCCTGCTCCCTGGGCAGGCCAGAAGCCAGAGCCAAGCAGTAGTAACAGGTGCCCAGGGAGTCCGGGCTGCTGTTGGGAGCCCCGGACCCTCCACCTGCTCTGGGCAGCAACATGGGCTGGAGGCTGCTTTCAGACATCCCGGCCCCACACCCAGGGCAGATGGAGGGTCTGGGGCTCCCCAGAGTGGCCCAGGCTCCCTGGGTGGCTTTTACCACAGCCTGGCTCTGGTTTCCAGCCTGGCCTGGGTGCGGGGCCCAAGGGGGTAGAGAAGGAGCGAGGGTGGGGCCTCAGGGGGGCAGAGCTCCTGAATGTGCCTTTTGAAAAGGTGGTCACCCTACAGCAATACCTTCTGTGAGTGCTCAATTCAGTCCAGTACGTATGCGGATCCCGAGTGATAACCTCATCCTGGTTTATAGTGAGCCTACAGAGATGGAGAACTTGAGGGTCCTGTCTGTGTCTAATGGTCTGACTAACAAATCCTGTTTATGTTAATTACAGTCCTATCTCTGCTTTCCCATGAGACGGAGTGAGGGGAAAACCTGCACTTCTCCAGCTTTCTCCTTTGCCTATTTCTCAAGATACAAAGTAGACCCTGAACGGGGGGGGGGGGGGGGGGGGGGAAGGGGGGGAAAGGGAAGAGAGAGAAAGCTGTAAAATGAGCATATTTCCCAGAGGTTGCAGCTGTGAATGATGTGTATAAACTGCATTATTTAATGTGTAAAAGTCCAGGACACAGCCTGGATTGTTTGAGATTTAGTTGTATAGCACAATGCAAGTGTGTGATCCTTTACAGGAAATGTGAGACTAGATTCATTACAGTGTGCCTTTGGTATTACCCTGGTGTAACTCCATTAATGTGGTAGTGGATCACACCTAAGGTCTCCCCAAACAGCTTAAAATCTAACAAATCTATATATTAACCTGAGATTTGTTTTATGAAGTACTTTTTTTTTTTTAAGCGGTATGTATGGCAGATAGAATATCCTTTCATGCGATGACAATGTAAGCTCTTTAGGGAAGGGACTGTATTTTGGTATAGTGCCTAGCACAATGGGGCCCCCGTCCATAGCTGGAACTCCTAGGTGCTACCACAATACACATAAATAAATAAATAAATAATATGCAGATGTCTTACTGTCACAATTTTGTCTTGTAAACTGCCCCTTACATTTCTAGATGTTGGCTGGAAGCAGCTGCCATACTGTGTTAAGGTTGGAAGCAATTTGCTACAGAGGGCAGACACACTTTGCTCTTTCATGGATAATTCATTTTTGTTCCTTCTTGATAGATGTTTTCCCTTACTCTCAAATAATAGCCATTCAGACTGAAAGTACATGACTGCTCTTTGTATATGGATCATCATAATCTATGGTATATAAAGTTGAAAGGAAATGTGGATTCTTATATGAAAATTATTGATTCATATAAAACAGGGGAAACTTGTAACACAAAAAGTAACCGAACAAAACAATTTTCAGAGGGACCATCAAGACGTGTAAATACATTTCTGCATAACTACAGGATCTTACTGTTGTCTTGCTTGTTATAATTATTTGTTATGTCTACTATGGTAATGCCTAAGAGCCTCAGTCATGGAGCAGAAACCCATTGTGGTAGGCACTGTACACGCTGGGGAAAAAAGACGGTCCCTGCCCCAGAGATTGTCCCCTCTCCACCTTTGCTTTTGACCCTCATTTGTATCACACCAAATCTAGATTATAAATTGTTGTTTCATAAAACACCTACCACTTCTTTGGACTCCCAAAAATCATAAATAATAATTCTCAATCGCTCACAATGTCTTAAATAGCAATGGCCTCATTTGCAAGAGTGGTGCTAAACTAGTTTCTAAGTTAAGGTTTGAAAGAATGTAACTAGACAAAAGCAATTCTCTCTAGATAGACAGAGCCCAAAATGTGTAGAAACATGACATCAGACTAGATGGATCATTGGTTTTAACCAGCATAGGGCAATTCTGTGTTCCATTATCATCACACTTTTAGAAACTGAGGAATTGTGAGTTGAGGAAAAACACAGTGAAATATTTATAACAACAAAGTGCCTTTTATAAGCAAGAATAAACTCATGGGAGTTCCCCTTCTTGCCTCTGTATGAAGATACATGTTTCACTTCTGTAACCCTTCTGCCCATCAGAGTTGGCAGCAACAAGGGCCGGGTTCTGTATCTAGGGGTTCCGTTTCAATAACGCAATGCAAAACCGGCTTGAGCCCCCACCCAGTGACCTGGGACAACTACATACCACCCCTGGACGCCTAGAATGAACTGGGCTGCTCCCTTTTATACTGAGGCAGTAGTTGGAGCATGCCCGGCACGGTCTGAGGAACGGGACTTCCGCTGCCCATAGTGTGGGGTTAACCCTCTCTTGTCCAGTGCAGGATATGCACGCCTGTCACACCCTCCTTAGGGCTGATTTATTATGAGACATTGTGCAAATGATGCAAAACACAAGTCCCAAACACATACAGTTCATTTCTCACCCCAGCACAGACAGACAATCATTAAGATCAGTGGATAAACGGTCTTACTAAGCCCCACATCACACACCGGCACCTTTGATCATGCCCAGACTCTCTGGTAATCCTCCCCGTCCTCATACCAGGACAGCCATCCCATCCCTTCCTACTGGAGTAAAATCCCACTCTTCCCAGAAGGAACCCCCACAGCATCTCTGCTGGGAGATCATCTTTACCATGGGAGCGTCCCTTGCTCCCTCCTGGCCCAGTCATGGGTTCTTCTGGATCCAGCTATCTGGCCCTGGAGATGTCCGCAGATAAGCGTGTCTGTTACTTCCCTGCCTTTGGCTAACTCTGGCCCTTGGCTCTGGCTCTCTGGTTTAGAGACAGTAGGTAACTCCCTCTCCTGTTCCTCCTGCCTTCAGCCCTGGCTCAGGCATGGGGATATCCACCAGCAAACCCCGCCAACTTTCTTCAAGATCCCAAACATACAGTTTCTCACAGTTCTGCCCCTGACTTCCATTCAAACAGTTCTGATTCACCAGGTCTCTCCCAACCCCCTGGGTCTCACTCTTGTCTCTGATTCTCCCTGGCCCTTAAGAGGGTACGGCAGCAACTGGCCAAACAGGAGCACTTGATATGGCACACAGGGAAGTTGGACCTAATTCATTTACTAGGCCCAGCCACCCTGTTTCCTCCACTGCAATGAATCTCAGAGGAAACACCGCAGCAGTGTGCCTTGGAACACCATGTGTTAATAAACACCATGAGCTCACTTCCTTCCATTAATTCCGGGGCATGACTCTAAATCCCGATCCTCAGAGTGGAGCCTCAGTGCTGAACAATTACATTATGCCAACATTCATAATACTTAGTGGCTAGAAATCTTTTGGGTCCTAATTCTTGTCTCCATTACCCCTGTGCAATCTCACTGAAGTCGGGTGTAAATAAGGACAGAATTTGGAGCTTGGTAGTATGTTTTTTAGAGGGCAAACAACCCACAAATAACTATTAGCTTCAGCATTCTGGTCTAGCCATATCACTATTGCTATCAAAGGATATTACATCAAATCAGCCCTGCGTTGATTAGGATCGTTATCATACTGCCAATATTATGTAAAATTACTCAGATAAGAACTGGCGCCCTGCTGGTGCATGTTTGCCTTATTTTAATTAATGAACAGACTTGCTTAGATGAACTCTTTCCATCTCAGGGAATGAGTTATCAACATGAACCACCTCCACATCTGTCCTAACTTTTTGAACAGCTTATTGGAGAATATCCTGGCTTGATCTCATTCCATCCTTTTTTGGATGATGTGTTCACTGCTCTTCTAACGTGTGCACACACTACAGTTCTGAAAATATAACATTACCTGTGGAAAGCAGAAAAACAGTGGAAATGAATTGTGAACCTTGCCAACATGTAGGTTCATTATCTCTGAGCCCATTAATGAAAAGGGGAAAGACAATACTGGAAATACTTCATGAGTTTATCAAAGTGATTGTTTTCCATTCTGGACACCTCATTACTAGGAAGATACTGACAAACTGCAGTGAGTGCAGAGAAGAGCAACAAAAATGATTAGGGGCTGGAGGAACTGACCTACTAGAAAAAGATTAAAAGGGTGAAATGTGTATGAACTGGCTAAGGGTATGTCTACACTTCAAGCTAAAGGAGTAATTTCCAGCTCGAGGAGACATACTCATGCTGGCTCTGATTGAGCTACCAAGATAAAAACAGAAATGTAGCTGCGTTGGTGAGAGCAGTGGGAGGCGCTAGCTACCCCAAATACATCTTCAATGGGTACTTACTCAGGGTGGCTATCCCCTCCCACTGCTCATGACATTGTGGCGACATTTCTATTTTTAGCACGCTAACTCAGCCCTCAAGTTGAAAATTATACCACCAGGTTGGAGTGCAGCATCAAGTAAGGGGCAGGGTTACACACTAAGGGTACATCTACACTACAGGGGGGAGTCGATTTAAGATACGCAAATTCAGCTACGTGAATAGCGTAGCTGAATTAAACGTATCGCAGCCGACTTACCCCGTTGTGAGGACGGCGGCAAAATCGACTTCTGCCGCTTTCTGTCGGCGGCGCTTACTACCACCTCCGCTGGTGGAGTAAGAGCGCCGATTCGGGGATCGATTGTCGCGTCACGACGGGACGCGATAAATCGATCCCCGAGAGGTCGATTTCTACCCGCCGATTCAGGCGGGTAGTGTAGACCTAGCCTAACAATCTGTGAATATTTAAGGATGTAAACAGAAGGGAGAGGAATTATTTAGGTAAATAGATGTACCAGGCTGGAAGTGAGAAAGGGACTTGGATTGAACATCAGGAGAAACTTCCTGAAAGTGACGGTGGGTGGTAGCATAGACTGAAAAAAAAGAGATGGAATCCCCACCACTTGATGTATTTAAAAGTAGACTGGAGAAAGCTATAGCATATTTTTAAGGACTGTTCCTTTGTTGACAGTGGGATGGGTTATGATCCAAAGTTTGTTTTCATTTCTATTTTCTTTGATATCAACAGAGTAAGGGATGATAGTTTTAACTCCTTTAAAATCTGGTAGAGTTTAAGGACCTGTCTACACTATCCTGATGTTCTGACTGCGAGGGTGTGACTAGCATTGCACACCAAAATGTTGCACTATAACTCCCCCGTGTGTACACTATCGGCACAAAAAACAAGGTTTCTAGTTCCCATTTGTAGTCATCTTCAAAACAAACAGGTCTACATTAATGCAAAATAGAATTACATTAATGCAAATTCAGTTTGTACCCGCAACGCCCACACAGGGGAGTCACAGTGCAGCACAGTGTGCACTAGTTTAAACTGCAGGGCAGTCTAGACATACCCTGAGTTATCTACCCTAGTTTGATTTCCTCTCAGAGACAGTCAACACCAATGCTGACTATATAGTAGGGATCAAAAGT
This sequence comes from Chrysemys picta bellii, assembly GCF_011386835.1. Classification (NCBI taxonomy): domain Eukaryota; kingdom Metazoa; phylum Chordata; order Testudines; family Emydidae; genus Chrysemys; species Chrysemys picta. The sequence goes on from NC_088798.1 coordinate 10,520,795, forward strand.
TAGATATGGAAAAGACCATCTAGTCTATCCCATCCTGGCCAATGCAAGATTGTTCACTAGAGAATATTCTCCGGTGCCCTGTATAGTTATCAATTACTTAAATGATGGGGTTCCTATTATTTCCTTTGAGAGATTATGTCACATAACAGATCTCACAGTTAGGAAACATCCCACATTTTGTTTTGCTAAATTTCATCCTATTACTCCAAGCTGTAGCTCCCAGAACCACTCTAAACAAATTGATCTCCATCTCTGGTGTTTCCACCCTCAGATGCTTGTATACAGTTATCATATCCATCCCACACACTACCACACTGACCTATCCTCATTTGTTCTTTCAATCTTTCTTCATACATCAATCCCTCCTTTTTTACAAGCACATCCCAAAAAATCCAATAACTTTAGTGAAGGAGCAGAACCAAAACCCCGGATCCAAACTCCCGGTAATGCTGGGAAAGTTTGGACCCCAATCCAAATCTTGAGACTGTCCTTTCTCTAAAATAAGCTGTCCACAATGACAGTTCCTTCATTTTGTTACTCTCATTTCCATTTCCAACATATTTCTGCTATTGAAGTACCCTGAACTTAAGAGTTTATTAAGAGGAATTGCTCCAATTCAGTTTTCCCCTTCTTGGCCCTGGGACATTTGCTGCATTTATTCTGTCTGTTTATGGCTTAAATTTTTAATATATTGCAGAGGTGGGTAGAGCTTTGGATAGGAACTTCTAAATGTTTTGCAGAAATCTAAATAACTAAACTCCAGAGGATGGAGATTTAGAACTCAGCAATGGAATCTGTACATTCCACATGCCAGGGAAATGTATGGGGCTGCACGCTCCAACTCAAATGCATTTTGGTCAGTTCTGAATGCCAATGATTGCCATACAGATCCAAAAATCACAACAAACACTACCAAAGCCCAGTAGGATACTGTCAAGAGGAAAGTAATAAGAATACATTTCCCAGTTTGAATGTAACACCATCTGCCTCATGTACCTCAAAGAATATTTCTGATCAGCTCTTCTTAAGGTAACTTGCTCATTGATTAAATCTAGTGTCTTTTGCCTGTAGCACAATTATTAAAAACCCTTAGCTCCTGCTTACGCTTTGCATTAGACTTCAGAAAAACTACTGGTCCATATTAATGCCTGGCCTGTCTTCAATGGAGTTCCACTAGGGATAGATCTGAACCTATAGCTTTTATTTCCCATTTATTTTTCCTTTTTAAAAATTTCCCACATGGAAACTACGTTACAGAAAGATTTCCTTTCTAAAAGGAGGCACAGCTGCAAGTTAAATGGCCTGCTGCAGGGTTTTAGGAAGACTGCTGTGTTTTGGACAAAAACAGAATCAAGTTGTTATTGTAATTTACCAGCTGGAAATAGCGGTAAGATGTGGGCTTCCCATTTTCAGTGCAAAGCAATGCTCTGTGGGAGCAAGAGGGAAATGTAATGTTGCAGGTCTGAACTAGGCAGCAGAGTGCCAGGGCTGTGTGGAAAAGCGGGAGTGGGCACTGCAGGTGAAGGTCACTCAACCCCTTCAGTTAACTTTGCTTTTTCCTTTCTTGTTATTTTGTTATAAGTTATGGGACACACTGTGGCTGGACCCTGCACGTTTGCACAAGTGTAGGCAGAGTGCAAATAGCCCATTGCATGCAGAGGGCAGCCATAGTTCCAGTCTTTGTGCTCACCTGAAAGCCATCCCAAAAGGGCTGGAGAGCAGTAGGACCATTGCCCCCTATGCACCTAGTCCTTCCAGCCACAGAGAGCAGCATATGCAGCACCGCTTTTAAGGGATCTCCAGAGGAGGGCGACGTTATGCCTCTCTGAGGCTCAATATCTCTTGCACCTCTTACGGGGAGGTGCAGCTTTGTACCACTCCCAACGTGGGCCGAAGGCTCTGATGGCACAATTGAACCTAGTGTTTCCTCTAATCTCCAGGGTAAATCCTTGTCATATCGAATTGAATAGCAAACCCCCAAATTATTTCACTGGATCCAGGATATGGTCTATAGCATACAATCCTTTTCAACTGAAAAAAAAAAAAAAAAAAAAAAAAGACCACTCTTATTTAATTCAGGAGTACAGCTCTTCACTTCTGCTGGAAACGCAACACTTTTATCTTTGTCTCAAGGGTTTCCACTATGAATCCTGTTTCTCAAAAGTTGAGTTAACTCAGTCGTAAAAAGTGCCCATTAAAATGGTGTCACAAACTAACCACACTCAAGACATTCAAATTTAAGGATTATAATATGCTCTTAACCTGTGCTGTGTGTCCAAACATAAACAAGAGATTCATAACACAACTTGATGTCTTGTGACACGCGCTTCCAATATGTGGGAGTGTTAACTTGGAGCTTCTTTTGTTTTGTCATTTGTGACAACAATTCCATAATAAGGTAGTACAGGTTTAGAGCACAAATTGCAACATAAAGCATTCTCTTACGCTGAAACAACAGGCCATCGCCACCTCCGAATCTAAGCAAATTAACGTTTGAGAGGTCACTTTTCTGGTATCAATCCTCAGGTTTCAAGAAAAAATTATGAGAACACAAGTAATAAAATTAACCACTAAAACAGACTCAATTACATACTTCACAATATGTCTGAATTAGGCTGCATTTAGTCTAAATTATCACATGATAAAAAGAACAAGGGAAAGAAAAAACCCAACCTCATAATTATGATCAGTGTTTTACTCAATGTGTCATAAAACTTCAATAGCATTATAGACAAGCACTCAAGTTTTATATATACACAATTATAATAAAATGCAAACATGAGATTCACAAAGATCCATGCTATATTAACATGATATTGCCATGGTAGACAGTTTTCTCAGTCTCATAAGAAAGATTTAAAACACCATCAGTTACCATGGTACCATTGTTCTTCCCAGCTTTATGTTTCAACACAAACCAAATAGATTAGAGGTAATACTGATCTGGGCTTTCAGCTCTGCAAACACATTCAGCTTTTTCCATGGAAAGCCCTTCAATATGAGCACACCTTACAGATTTTGATATCCACAGACAATCACACATTTGCATTCCAAAGCTAATATGGTTTCCAGAAATTAATTTATTTCTAATGTTTAGGGCTGCTGATTAATCACAGTTAACTCATGTGATTAACTCAAAAAAATTAATCGTGATTAAAAAAATTAATCACGATTAATCGCACTTTTAATCGCACTGTTAAGCAATAGAATATCAACTAAAATTTATTAAATATTTGTGGATGTTTTTCTACATTTTCAAATATATTGCTTTCCATTACAACACAGAATACAAAGTGTACAGTGCTCACTTGATATTTTTTTATTACAAGTATTTGCACTGTAAAAAAAAGATAGTATTTTTCAATTCATCTCATACAAGTACTGTAGTGCACTCTCTTTATCATGAAAGTGCAACTTACAAATGTACATTTTTTTTATACATAACTACACTCAAAAACAAAATAATGTAAAACTTTAGAGCTTACAAGTCCACTCAGTCCTACTTCTTGTTCAGCCAATCGCGAAGACAAAAAAGTTTGTTTACATTTACGGGACATAACGCTGCCTGCTTATTATTTACAATGTCACCTTCACTTTTGTAGCTGGCATTGCAAGGTACTTACATGCCAGATATGCTAAACATCTGTATACCCCTTCATGCTTCAGCCACCAATCCAGAGGACATGCTTCCATGCTGATGACGCTTGTTAAAAAAATAATGCGTTAATTAAAGTTGTGACTGAACTCTTTGGGGGAGAATTGTATGCCTCCTGCTCTGCGTTTTACTCGCATTCTGCCATATATTTCATGTTATAGCAGTCTCAGATGATGACCCAGCATGTTGTTTGTTTTAAAAATACTTTCACTGCAGATTGGACAAAACACAAAGAAGGTACCAATGTGAGATTTCTAAAAATAGCTACAGACCCAAGGTTTAAGAATCTGAAGTGTCTTCCAAAATCTGAGAGGGACAAGGTATGGAGCATGCTTTCAGAAGTCTTAAAAGAGCAACACTCCGAACCACCAAAAAAGAAAATCAACCTTCTGCTGGTGGCATCTGACTCAGATGATGAAAATGAACATGCATCGGTCCACTCTGCTTTGGATCGTTATCGAGCAGAACCCACCATCATCAGCATGGATGCATGTCCTCTGGAATGCTGGCTGAAGCATGAAGGGACATATGAATCTTTAGGGCATTTGGCAAGTAAATCTCTTGTGACACTGGCTACAAGAGTGTCATGTGAACGCCTGTTCTCACTTTCATGTGACATTGTAAACAAGAAGCGGGCAGCATTATCTCCTACAAGTGTAAACAAACGTCTTTATCTGAGCGATTGGCTGAACAAGAAATAGGGCTGAGTGGACTTGTAGGCTTTAAAGTTTTACATTGTTTTATTTTTGAATGCAGGTATTATTTTTTGTTTGTTTTTTTACATAATTCTACATTTGTAAATTCAACTTTCATGATAAAGAGATTGCACTACTGTACTCGCAATGGGGGGGAATTGAAAAATATTTCTTTTGTTTTTTACAATACAAATATTTAAAATAAAAAATAAATATAAACTGAGCACTGTATACTTTCTATTCTATGTTGTAATTTAAATCAATATATTTGAAAATGTAGAAAACATCCACAAATATTTAAATAAATGGTATTCTATTATTGTTTAACAGCACAATTAATCGCAATTAATTTTAAATCGCTTGACAGCCCTATTAATTTTATCTACCCACATTTTCTCAGGTTCACTTTAGATAAATCTGAAGTACATGGCTCAGAGTCTGATCTAAGTTACATGGGTGTAAATCTGGAGTTCCTCTGAATTTACACCAGCATGGCTGGTAGGAAAATCTGGCCTACTATCTGTTCATGTGCTGAACAGAGGCAGAAAACTGCCAGCTATTAGGGAAGTCCTTGTCATCCAGGTAAACTGCACAAGAGGGACAGTATGAATCATAGAATATCAGGGTTAGAAGGGACCTCAGAAGGTCATCTAGTCCAACCCCCTGCTCAAAGCAGGACCAATCCCCAGACAGATTTTTACCCCAGTTCCCTAAATGGCCCCCTCAAGGATTGAACTCACAACCCTAGGTTTAGCAGGCCAATGCTCAAACCACTGAGCTATCCCTCCCTTTTGAAGAGAGTGAGGAAGAAAGGATATAATAAGGCACAAGCGCTGGTCCTGTTGAAAGCACTAATAAAACTCCCATTTACTTCAATGTGATTGGGAGTGCTTTCAGTTCTTAATTGAAGGGACAGAAGCACTGAAACTTTAACAGTAAAAGTCTTTCTCCCAACTGCTTGAGCTCTTTTAAAAACAGTCTAAATACAATTCACCTCCCATCTCAGTTAATCAGGTTTCACTTTCTGGCTACTTGTGATGTCATAAAACTATTTGCATTCTAGTTGTCCACAGTGTCTTACAACAGACAAGCCCTGAATTTCTAATGTAAAGAACAAACGAGGGGGGGGGGGAAGCAGGGTGAAGTATTTTTATAAACACGTTTAGACCTTCTTTACAGCTCCTAAAGAATCATAAAAGGGCAGAAGCACAATACTTCTTTTGGCTTTGCAGGTCACATTCAATGAAGGAACTGCATATAAATCAAAGCAATACCAGGATGCCAGTTGCTACCCACATCTATTGAAATATAGATTTTTCTGAGTCACATCAGGTCATAAATGTTTACCGAAGTGAATGCCACTTAATTCATCATTAGTGTCTGTATTTGCATGCTCAGGTGCATGCATGACCATAGATGTAAGAGTATGAGATTTACTTTTCCAATATCAGATCTACAATTTGCCCCCTGGAAGCATCAAAGATCTGTGACTTGCTACATTCAGAAAAAGAAGCAACGGTGCTTTATGACATGAGCCTATTCAATATCCCATTAATTATCACCAAACCTAATCTTGACCACAACTGTCCTCATACCAGTAAGGAAGTATTGTGTGTCAATAGGGAACATCCAGCAAAACCAGAAAAGTCTGTCCCTCTTGTGCTAGGTGAATGTGGGAAGTTAAGTTTGTCTGCTGAGAGGGTCTAACATTCCATGATCTGTAATGCTCTCTCCCACATTTGAATGCCACCTTCTAAATGGGTCAAACTCTCCTCTATGCTCACTGTTCCTGCACTGGGGTATGGAAACTCCATGACTTCCAATTCAGTTTCTTGGTAGTTGTGTTCTATCCAGGGGTGTAGTTCTCCCTTTTGTACAAAAGGCTGGGGTTTCCATTACCTAAATTCATAGACAATCAGTATACTAGCAAGGGGCATCCACTCAGCTGCCTGGACCCAGTGGCCCCTGAATAGCATGGTTCCTGCAAAAGCTGTGCTGCCAGGAGCTCCCTCAACCATGGAAAGTAGCTACAGTAATATGTACTGCCTGCCCTCAAGGTGTGAGAGAGGAGAACCTGGGGGAGACTTACAACCCCTCTGCACTGCTACCTTCCAGCCACGTCCCCTTCCTGTGGCACAGAGTTAGAAGCCCACAGAACTCACATAGAGGGATTTCCACTGAGGGGAAGGAGAAGCAAGCCATGGAAGCAGAACTCGCTTCTTCTTGCCCTTCACCAATACCAAACTAGATATATGGCAGGCTCTTCTCTGCTTACATATCACATCACATGAGAGGATAAGATAACCCTGTCTACATTAGAGTATAAACAGTGTTATCCAGAAAGATCCTTAAACATGGCTCTCGCTAGCAGAGTGTTTAATAGGCTTTGCCTGTGGCCAGCACAGAGATGAATTGTGTTATAAGCTAACTTTACAAAACCCTGCTAGAGACTTGGGGTTGGGAACTTGGTGTTGTAAAGAGATAACCTCAGCATCAATTGATTCAGCTGAGATCCTGTTTAGAATACAGCACACGTACTTGCACCACTAGCGTACACAGGAAAACTATTGAAGATCAATAGGTGGGACCCTGTAGGTAAGGTAAAAGTCAGATTGGCCTAGCTAATCATGCTCACAGTTATTCATTTTTATCCAGATATATAGGTTGATCACAATTGTCTTGACCCTTTATTATATACCTTTGCCATGGAAACTTAATGCTTCCATCTAAGACAACTCATGCATAATCCTACTTCCTTTCTATGGAGGAGTCCATAATGGTGGTTCTTTACTAGTTTCATTTTCACTTGCTCACCTAAGGGCACGTCTTCACTGGCAACATTAAAACGCTGCCGTGGCAGCACTTTAACGAGGCTTGTGTAGTTGCGGCATAGCACTGGGAGAGCGCTCTCCCAGTGCTCTAAAAAAACACACCTCCACGAGGGGCATAGCTCCCAGCACTGGTGCACTGTCTACACTGCCACATTACAGCACTGAAACTTGCAGCACTCAGGGGAGTGTTTTTCCACACCCCTGAGCGAGAAAGTTGCAGCGCTGTAAAGTGCCAGCATAGACAAGCCCTTAGTCACACAGGCAGCGCTGTTGCCTGCATGTAAAACACTGTTCGGAGATTCTTGTAAAACAGCCCACTTTTTTCTTCTCCTCCTGTAATAACGGTCTTTAGTGACTGTTTCTATGAGATAAGTGATTGACATCAGTTGGTATTAATGATTCTGTGCTGCTTTATTAGCTAAAGCACTCATATAAATTAGGTTTTACCTCCTTGCAGTAATGGTTGTATTTTACTTTTAAGTCCAAACATTACTAGGTCTTTTATATGGTAACTATTCCCTTTTCTATTAGCTAATAATTTATTTACTGTCTATTAAAAGTATATTTGATTTTGTTGGTGTTTTAATTTGTATTGCAGTGCCACATCCTGTCTTTTGTTGCACTTTGGTGCTAGGAGCTGCGTTTCTCAGGCATTACTGGCTGAAATATTTTGACAGAGCATATGCCACGTATTTTGTCTTAGTCACTAAGTCAGTGCTCCTGAAAACATTTAAGCACATGCTTAACTATAAGCAGGTGAGTAGCCCCAGTGAAGCCAAAGGGACTACTCATGTATTTAAAGCTGAGCATATGTTTAAGTATTTGCAAGTTTGGGACCTAAGACTTGAAGACATGCAGAAAGTGGCTATATTGAGTCAGAAGGTATGAATGTAACCCCAGCCCTAAGGTGTGGCTTAAGCATTCCCCATGTTGCTTGCTGCATGGAGAGGCTTCTCCGCTCTGGGTTCTTTATCTTGGCACCTGGTGCTGCCCCCACAGAGGGACCCCTCCTAGTGCCTGGAACACAAGAGATGCCTTCCTTAGGTAAATGTTTACCATCACATATTATACTAAGAGTGTAGTCCATTATACAAGGAATAAAATTATCACAATCCCCATATTAACAACACAACAACAGGGGGAACTTTATTAGGTACAGGGGATAAAGAATAAGGAAAGGATAATAAAAGAGCAACAATACCTTAAACTTTTCCCCAGTCAACATTTACAATGGGCCTAAGTCACCCCACTCCCTCCCAATACCTGCCTAGACAGATTGTCAACTCACTATCAGTTCTTGGAGGGGGGATGCAGTGCTGTAATCATTGGCTGGCTTAAAACTCAAAATAAATAGACATGGGACTTCTTACAAGGTCTTCTCCCCTAAAAGGTTAGTATCATCCTGAGGCTCCCTGATCTGCAGTCCAGTGGCACGTTAGGCTTGTTCTTGGTAGCCTGACCTGGAATCGCTCCTCAGCCTCCCGCGTTGCTAGTCTCTGCTGGGCTGCCACTTTTCACTAGCCCAGTAATCATCAACACAGTTCAAAGCTTCACTTTGGTAGGAATGGAAAGTTTAATCTGGACCTCCCAGGCAGCGGTATTTCTCTCTCTCAAGCCATTCCAACAACTGCCAAAACTGAAAGTAAACCCAAACCCTTTGTCTCTGAGTCTGGCTTATGATTGGTTCCTGCAGTAGCTTCCAGCTTTGTTCCATCTCTACCCTGGACACTAGTCAACTTGGGAACTGGAGTCCTGAGCCTCTGCCTCCACTAACGCTGTAGTCCAGGGGTAAATGCCCAGAGGCTCCAAAGGGGTTACATGATATTTACAGGTTTGTTTAGAACAACGCATTGAGTCAAGTCCAACCCTGATTTAAACCCGTTCAGTACCAAGGAAGGGCTTCACAGGCATAAGTGAGTACTCACAAAAAGCAGAACTCTTAGATTCTTGGGGTTAACAACACTTGTGATTCTGAATTCAAAATATACTTTCTGTGAATATTCTCCAATTCAGAATTTGTTTTTTTTTTTAAATGACTTTTTCATCAACCATCTCTTTATAAAAGTCAGTGAACTTAGAAAAGGCAGTGTGTGTGAAATGACTATAAGGAAATAGGTCCCATCAGGTTAAGCATTAGGGGATAAAATTAAAAACAAACAAACAAACACAGATGAGAGTTGGTGCCCAGTTCTCATTCCCTTTCAATACGAGTTGGGTGCCTAACTGCTCCTTGTGCCTTTGAAAAAAATCTTCACTTGAACTTCCAGCATATTTCATTTTTTGTTAAAATAAAAAACAGGCTAGTGTAGTGGTTTGTCCAGTCAATATTTGTCCAGTCTACAATTAAAAGATTTGCTGACATAATTATGTTAATTAGGGATGAGAGGAAAAAAAAAAACCCACCACACTCCCAAACCAACATAGCTATGCTAGCAAAAGTCTCAGTGTAGAGGGAGTTATATTGGCAAAAAGTCTTTCTGTATAAGCCGCATCTCTACTGTGAGGGTTTGCTGATATAGCTATGCCAGCATCCCCTTCCCAGTGTAGACAAGGCCTATAAAGGACTTTAAAGAAACAAAAGATTCCAGTGATAGCACATACACTGTGCCATCCTGTATCTTGTGCAAGGAAGCCTTGATGGTGCATTTGTAACATGTATTCAGGAACTTAAAGTAAAAAGTTACTTAAAGAGAGAAATACAAATGGCACTTCAAAAGAATGTATCCCAATGAGGTAAACCTGGAGACCTAGAGCCGGGAGAAAAAAAGGGATTTCAAACCTCAAGCACGCACGAGCTTTTAGGTCTGTGTTCACTGTCGTAAGGCATTATCTGGTGGATGCAATATGGAATGAAACTAGAAGGTGGGAAGGGAGAAGTTGAGTTCTTTGACTCCATTTTTCTCCTCCTTTTGATCTCTATGCAAACTTCTTTCATATAGACAGCTACAACAGGGAAAGAGATTTTTTAATGGATACATGAAAGGGAAACCTGGTTTGAAGGTCAGTGAATGATGTCAGATGAAAGGATCAATATTTCTGGTTTGTAATATTTCCACATGGATTTCTCTCATAAAAAAAAACAAAAAACAAAAAAACAAAGTCAGATGCTGTAAAAGAATCCAATAAAATATGTTGTGTCATAACAAATAAAAGTCAGTTTCCTAAGGTAAAGAAATATATTTACAGATAGATTTTTATTTGTACTGGTTCAGAGTTGCATGCTATCGAATTACATGTGGTATAATGTGTGTCCTACAGTTCATCTAGGATTAACCAATAAATTTAAAAGTAGTCAATACATATTTTATTGTAATTTTCATGCATGTCACATTACCCCGCTGTAAAAGCTACGCCATTAACTAGGAGGCCCTTTAATACACGATGGATTGTTTCTCATTACCATAGTCTCATCCTAGTAATCAAAACCGATCAAGTCAATCCAAATCCCCATTTGTTGGCTAAAGCATATACCAAAACAGGATTACATTTCTATAGAAAGCCTGCTTATCTTGTATATCCAGCAGCAATGCTGAGCACATTTCTTTCAACAAAGAACATTCATGTATGAGGGGATACAAAAAGAGATGAGATAGTCAAAGTGAAGGGCTAGGTAAATGATCTTTGCAACAGCAGTCTGAATGGATACGAGTAGGGAAGGCTATATTTATCAAGGCCAGAGAGACAGATGATGCAATAACTGAGATGATGAAAGTCTAGACGAGAGTCAGCTGCGTGGATAGATACAAAAGGCCACATTTTAGAGATGTTATGCAGAAAGAATTGGAAAGATTAAGACTTAGCCTGAACGGGGGTGGCCTAGAAAGAGGTCTGTGTCAAAGATGATACCCAGGTATGGGCCTGAGTGACCCTCAGGATGGTGGTGTTGTCCACAGGGATTGAGAAAGAAGGGAGCAGAGCTGGTTGAGGGGGAAGATTAAAAGTTCTGTTTTATCCCTGTTGAGCATGAGCTGATGGCTAGATATCCATGCGAATGTCAGAGAGACAGGCTCAGATTTTATTATGGACAGGAGATAGGTCTAGAACAAAGAGGTAGAACTGTGAGTCATTAGCACAGAGATGGTGGTTGAATTTGTGTTTGCAGATGAGATTACCCAGAGATAAGGTACAGAGAGGGAAGGGATGGGGACCAAGGACAGAGCTAGCAGAACCATGTGATAGGGTATATAGACTCTCCACAGAAGACACAGTAACTCCTCACTTAACGTCCTCCCGCTTAACGTTGTTTCAAAATTACGTCGCTGCTCCATTAGGGAACATGCTCGTTTAAAGTTGTGCGATGCTCCCTTATAACGTCGTTTGGCTGACTTTACAAGGGAGCATTGCACAAGTTCCTCTTCTCCGCCTCCTCCCCCTCCCTTCCTCCAGCACTTCCCCTGCTGCCAAACAGCTGTTTGTCAGCGCTTAGGACTTTCTGGGAGGGAGGGAGGGAGGGAGCAAGTGAGTGAGTGGGGAAGCTGTCCCGCCCTTTCCCCTGGCAGGCAGGGCCACCCGGAACACAGGGGCTTTAGGGGCTGCAGGGCCCTGGGCTAAGGGGGCCCCGGGGCCCTGGCCTGCAGCTCTAAAGCCCCTTTCAGAATGTGGCCATGCAAGCACGGGCCGGAGCACTCAGGAGGAGCAGGGGCAGCTTCGCAGCCAGCGGCCGGAGAGAAGCATTGCTACACTCAGTGTTGCAACATTGTATTTAGACTCTAAAGTGCCTAAATCCCTTTTGACAATGAAATTTAGAGTCTTAAATCAGTTAGACATTGCAATACCTAAATGCCTTTAAAAATCTGGGCCAGTCCTTGCCTGCCTAACACAGTATTTCTGGGGAGGAATCCAGAGGAGAAGCCAGGCCTGGATCCAACTACCAGCCCCCAATGACAAAGGGGAGCAGAGACTGCCAAATGCCCAGCTTTGGGGTGGTAGTTCTAATATCAGACTACTGGACTTAATTTTTGTCCCTGTTTTGACTTCCCTTTTTTCCCCCCTGATGATGAAGGGAGAGGGAATTATCGGGCTAGTGATTACATGCCCATCAGAAGGCCCTTAGGACTGAGACCCCATACTACCTCGAAAGGGGAGAGACTCAAATGACCAAGTCAGAAGGCTGGAGCCATAAAGAGAGGCTAAGTACTATAGGTCATGTTTCTGAACTGATACAAAAAGGGAAACTGAGGCAAGGCTGCTGTTATCAAATGCTTAGCCAGGAGGTGGGCATTGAAAGGTGAGAGGCTCAACCACAACCCTCCCTCCCCACAGAAAGCTGCAGGGATGGACAAGGAGTATCCTCCGAAGGACATGCTGAGGGAGGGATTAGAGAAGTAGGAGGAGAACCAGGAGGACAGAATCATGGAAGTCAAGGGAGGACAAGATTTCAAGAACAAAAGATGGCAAGCTGTGTAAAAGGTGGCTGACAGGTCAAGGAAGATGAGGATGGAGACAGAAAGAGAAGGAAAGACAGTAGGAGGGGAACTACTGAGCTAGAACAAATACATTGTCCTTGCCGCAAAGAGCTTTTTATAGATGAAAAGACTTGTTGAGCAATCTATTACACCCTCTTGCCAATGCAGACGATTACATACAATAGACATTCATAACAAAACACCAGAAAACCTAACAAGATGTTTGCCAAACATCATTCTGCTTGTATATTACATCTCTTTCCCCCCATTTTTTTCTGTCGTGCCTCTTCTGATTGTAAACTCCTTTGGGGTAGAGATTGTATTGCTCTGTATTGCCTAACACACTGGGGCCAAAATCTCAGTTGGCTCTTAGGAACTATCGTAATAATAAATAAAAATGAATGTATATGCAACATTCTGAATCAGATTCTGATCATCAGTATAAAATCGAGAGTAAATCCATTGATTTCAGTGAAGTTAATGAAGTACACTAGTGTAAATTCTGACATCAGAAACTGACCTTTAATGGATAACTTGTGCTTTGGCTTGGGACAGACTATTTCAACGTTCAGGTAAAATCTGCATTAAGAACCATACTGTTTCTTTTTGGTCAGCTATGAACATTTACAAATAGCAATATTGTGAAGCTTTTCCTATTACTTCTGTAGGAAGATAAATTCCATTCCTTTTCAAATCAAGATGGGTATGTCAACTGCATACATTTTGATTTCAAAAGCAGTATTAACTACTTTCTAAAAATTAATGCATCATTTCCAAATAATGCTTAAGGCACATTGACTTTCATGACTTCTTGCCATACCTATTCAAAATCCAATTTTCTCCAATGTACAATCAAGAAAAATTTCTACATAAATTCAGAGTCTTCAGTTGATTAAACGAAGTGCTCTGCAATGCCAGTTTGAAGGATGCTCTGTACAAAATGCTGCAAAAGGAGATTTTAAACACTGAGTTCTATGGTGAGTCGATCTGAAAACAGAAAATATGCTTTCATTCATTTTTAGTCACTTCCAAGTGGGTTTGATTGAATCTGCTGACAGCAAATTTCAGCACTGGATATGAAAGCAGAGGACTATCTAGTAATTAAGATGAACGTGTCTCTTAAAGCTTCAGTTGAGGCTACTGCTGTCATTTATGAAAAACAGAGTCACTGTTCCACCAGCAGTATTAGCATAAGTAACTTACATTTCCTGCCCCTAGAAGCTGTCAGCCATGACTTCCATATTATTTCAACCTTTAATTTACATCAGCCCCATTCACAACCTTTTGAGAATCCATTCTCCAGTCTCTACTTAATTTGACCGCCAAAGAACACTTAGATGGCTCACTAAAATCTGTGGTAGAGGCTCAAGATGACAGATGTGTGGGAAAAAACCCAAGGGGAAAAAAAAAAAGATTACTTGACTTTTCTTTTTTCTTTTACTATATTAAATGTAAAATAAAATGTCACTAGTCAGATCCTATTTTTAGGAAATGCTGTGCAATAAAATAGAGAAACACCATTTTCTGTTCCATTCATTACTGGGAGTGAATGGTCCGCTATAAAAAAATCATGTTAAAAGGACGCGGTTTTGTAACAGCCCATCTGTAAGTGGAAAATGTTTTCTTGGGACCACTGGACTGTACATACAGACCATTCTATAACTAAGCTAAGAGCACTGTTTACGTAAGATTAATACATCTGATTTAAGGAAAAGCCTCTTCTGGAACATAAGTCACTGCTGGAAAGAACACCTAATTACAAATTCTTGCAAGGTATGAATTTAAAGTGCTAGCTGCATTGTGTAGAAGTCTGCCCCTTGGAAATATCAGCTGAAGGGGGTAAGCAGAAGATATCACACAAACAAATCCCTGCCATCCACTCTCCCTCAAACAAGGGTAGCAGAATGGCAGTGGATCAGGGGATGACTCCCTTCACCTCAGCCCCTCTGGAGACGCTCTGAGCACAAACACGCTACTCAGGCTGTGCGCTGGAGTCCAGGATTGGACCTAAGAAATTAAAAATCTGGCTTCCAGCTTAGAGGGGTCTGGGAACAGTGCAGAGACAATATGTTTGGTCATTCCCTTAGGAGGAGGAAGGGCATGTCATCCTCTAGCAACTCCTGAAAGCAACTCAAGGAACTACACTGACCCTCAGCCAAAGGGAAGATAGTTAATTAGATGCAGTACTGTCCAGGTTTCCCGTGTAAAGCTTCATGAATAAGGCTAAGATTTTTGTCAGGGATATTTCTAGTAAAAGTCAGGGACAGGTCACAGGCAGTAAAGAAAAATTCACAGAAGCCATGACCTGTCCCTCACTTTTACTAAAAATATCCATGACAAAATGGGAAGGGACTGGGCAGCTGTGGGGTGGCTGGGAACTCTGGGGCCCCCACCAGCCATGGGGACTCAGAGCTCCAGGGTCCCCCTGCCCCCAGTGGCGGAGGAGAGCTCCAAGGGTCCCCCTGCCCTCTCCCCAGCAGCGGGGAGCTGTGGGATCCCCCCACCGCCACCACAATGGCAAGCTGCAGGGGTCCCCCTAATTCCCCCTGTGGTGGAGGGGAGCTGCCAGGGTCCCCCTGGCTCCGGAGTCTGGGAGCTGAAGAGTACCACCTTGCCTGTGGCTGGGAGCTGTGGGGTACCCCCTGCCTGCGGCAGCTGGGAGCTGTGGGGTACCCCCGCTGCCCATGGCAGCTTGGAGCTTGGGGGCCCGCTGCCTCAGGCGGTGGGGGGGACTCTGCAGCTCTCAGCCACTGGTGCTGAAGTCACGGAGGTCTTTGGAAGTTACGGATTCCATGACTTCCACGACCTCCATGACAAAATCGTAGCCTTATTCACGAGCCATGGAAGTAAGAGGTACGCTGGGTTTCCCAGGATCACTATGGGCATTTCAACATCCCCCACTGGAATCTTCTGGTCTGGAAAGAAAGCCCCTGCTTGCAGCTCTCTGTACAGCCCAGTGTTCCTGAAAACACATGCACCTTCCCGGACCACCCCATGTTGACATCAATGAAATGTCCCTGGTGATCCACAAGCACCTGCAGTACCATAGAGAAGTACCCTTTCTATTGATGTACTCTGTCGCGAGATGGTCCGCGGACAAAATAGGGATATGCGTGCCATCTATCACCCCGCCGCACCTAGGGAATCCCATTGCCGCAAAGTCATCCACTATTTCAGACACATTGCCAAGTCACAGTCCTTCGTAGCAGGAGGCAATTAATGGCCCTGCATACTTGTGTTAACGCAGCCCCAGTGGTGGACTTCCTGACTCCAAACTGATTTTTCTCTCTCCTAGTTCTCTCTTGTCTGAGTTCTCTGCTCTGTTTATATAGTCTTCTCCTGACCCTTTCACACCTGCGGTCATTAATTATTAATTTGCCATATCACCATCAGCTGGGGACAAGCTAGTAGGTCACAAGTCAGGCTGAGCCTGGCTCGCCTAAAAGTGCCAGCCAGTCTGTGACACCCCAAAATAAATTTAAAAAAATTCTCTCATATTTGTGGTTTGTCTTTTGATTTTTTATTCCCCCTGCGCACCCCCAGCGTGTGGGTGGGTCACAGTTACAGTGCTGACAACTCTCTCAGGTTTATGCAGTACAGCGTGTTTGGCCCCCCACTGCAGAATCTCTCACAGGAGAGCCCCACTAAGATCAAACAACAAAGATTTGTACAAAAATTCTGCCTGACAGGGCAGAGTTTGCAGCTCCTCCCCAACCCCCACAATTCTAATCAATTCTGGGCCCCGCCCAACTAACACCTGCCCTTCCCCGAGCCCAGCAATTAATTGTGCAGCCCTCTACATCAGTTCTGCCTCCCCAGCCTCACATCTGCCCCATGCCCTTCAGGACACCTCTGCTCCTCTTGTAGCTGCAGGATTCTTCATTCCCCCCTCCCTCCCTCTCCAGGCCTTGTGCTGCAGGGATGGGGAAGAGAAGGGGCAGGAGCAGAGAGCAGACTGATCCATTATTTACCGTGGGAGAGGAGGGAGCAGAACTGCTCTGGACTCTTTCTGCTCCTTCCTCCGCACCCTCCACACCTGTGAGAATGGTGTCCTCCCTCTCCTATCCATAGATTCCTCTCCAGTGTTTTGCCTGCTTCCCACACAGCAGCCCTGATTGGCTACTCTTTCCCAGGAGGCAGGGAAGTGGGGAAGGAAGCCAATCAGAGGAATTTTGTCCTCTGGCAGAGCTGAAATTCTCCTAAAGGTTGTAGCTCCTTGCATCATCCAGAAACATGATCTTGGCCCCTGCTGGAACCAAGATCATGTTATTTGTGATGAAATCACAAGAGTTGGCAACACTGCTGACTGGTGCAAGTCTCGGGAAGTTATAAGCTACACCAAGCAGGGTCTTACAATGGGAAGATTTAGACAACCTTAACTACAGCCGTGTCTAGTGCTCCATAGAGATCATCCAGAACTTCATACTTTAAAGTGTTGTCAGTTATGGTTAGCAAAAATGTAAGGAAGAAAAACAAGAATCAAAAGTAACAGAAGAGGAGTAATTTAAGAAGAGTTTCTGAGAAACCCTGGCAAGACAAGAGGAATAAAGAAAAGATTGCTTGGCTTGATGAAATGTGGCTAAACAGCAGTAATATGAGAACTGTAGCTAAAGCCTGAATTACTGTAAGACAGGGCTTTTTCAACCTGGGGGTCTGCAGACTATGTCTAAGATTTCCAAAGGGGTCCTCACCTCCATTCAAAATTTTTTAGGGGTCTGCAAATCAAAAAGAGTTTGAAAGTCACTGCTGTAAGATATTCTTTCTATGAGAACCAGAAAGTACAAGGGAAGGTTCACCCATTATGCTCATTTAAGCCTGAAGTCAGCAAAATACATGTTTAACTTTAAGCATGTGTTTAAATCACATTGAATTCACTGGAACTTAAGCGCTTAGGTTGTTGTACAATCTGAGCCATTCTTCCTTCTTTGAAAACAGTAACAGGGACAGTAACCTGAGCTACACAAATCCGTCAAGTGTTAAGACACTATCAAATGATACTGCTATGATAATCAAAAATTTAAGAAATGAGATCTTAAATTAACATCTTGGGAATTACACCATTAAAAAAAATGAGCTCCAGTGAGTCGTGACTGAATAAATTGCTGAGTGTCTGCTTTTGAGACTATTTTGAAAAAATACTTTACTTATGAGACAGATTTTAGAAGAATATGCATGACCCATCTGCAATATGAGGGCAATTAAATATTTTTATCGGATTTCTACTATACATCAATAGGTACTCAGATTTTAAAATCCCTAGCCAACCCAGCACCAGTAACAAAACCAAAATGTTTAGCAAACATAACAGTCTGAATTTAGTCTCGCCTTCCTACACACCAACAGAAGCATCTCAGTAACCTACTGCACATCTCTTTCGGAATATAGGCAAAGGTTAAAGTACCATCAGAAGGGAGGCAGACTTCACATATATTGTGTATTGCAACAAACAGCGCAAACACCTGTGCTCCCTGGCTCCATACACTCACCCTCAAATAAAATGTCAGGACAATGTTAGATTTAACTTACAGGGCAGATCTTCAGATAGCATAAATGGGTGCAGCTCCATGATCTTCAGAAGTTTGAGGGCCTTAGTGGGAATTAAGGGGTATATAGGCCTTAAGCTGCCCTTCAGCACAGGGGAACAAACATACATACTATTCTTAATGAGTAAAATTATGTGGTCACTGTAACAATTATGATGTCCTTAACTATTTATTTCCTTAATTTTAACTGCTTGCGTTTTGTAAATGATATGATAGGTAACTACATTACTGTCATTTAGCAACCCTAGCTGGTTTGTGACACACAAGTGGAACCACAGTGCTTCCTAGTCTCTTGACTGTTTAAAGAGTATACCACACCAAGTCCTAGAGATGGGAGAAGTGCCAAGTGACACTGACCCAGACCTGAGGAAGAGCTCTGTGGAGCTTGAAACCTTCTCTTTTTCACCAGCAGAAGTTGGTCCAGCAAAAGATATTACCTCAGCCCTGGTCAGTCTCTCTAAGGGACTCTGAGTCAGTCTGTGATGCAGTGACATAGAGGTAAAAACAACGAGGAGTCCTTGTGGCACTTTAGAGACTAAAAATTTATTTGGGCATAAGCTTTTGTGGGCTAAAACCCACTTCATCAGATGCATGGAGTGGGACATACATTAGGGAAGTATAAATACACAGCATATAAAAAGATGGGAGTTGCCTTACCAAGTGGGGGGGTCAGTGCTAATGAGCCAATTCGGTTAAGTTGGAAGTGGGCTATTCTCAACAGTTGACAAGAAGGAGTGGAAATCACTTTTGTAATGTTAATGAGGCCAATGTAAACAAGGTGGCCCAAAGAGATGTTGCTGTGTATATTTTATAGCCCATATCTTGCAGCCTTTACTTACTCAAACAAAATCTTTCATTCAGTGAGTAAAGATTTGGAAAATGCTATTTCCCTATTTACATAGAAGATCATTGAAAATTATATTAAAAAAAGAACAAAGATACGAGTCTGATTTTATACTGAAGAAATATTTGTTCTATTTGGATTTCTGCCAGGGTCTCTAGATGGAATAGTAGGGTTATCCATGTGCATAAAGCAGCAATATTTTGACTAGCAAGATTACTTTAAATAATTCTTAAATATCTGCAAGAGAGTATCTAGAATGAGAACCATAAGCTTAAACCTGTTACTGTAGATCAGTTAGTCAGTGAACTGTATGAACAAGTTTGATCATTGTAAACAGAAGCGCAGCATATTGGAAAACATACTTTATGCAGGTTTTCTCCTTTGAAGATTTTGTTTAAAGGACTGCCCCCAATAAATTATTTACCAAGACAAGTAAAAGAAACCTGCTGAGTACATTTCAAAGCCTCAAAATCTCATGGAGACTTGGCAGCCCTCACAAGCTTACCCCAGTTACAGCTTTTTGCAATGTCTAGTTTTTCTGCAATGTAAATTTCAAAATGAAGGCAACACCAATAAAAGGTAGACCAACTTAAGCAATATGGATAAGCAGCTTCTTAAAAGATGTAAGGACTGAGACAAACATAATATACAACAACAGTTGGAAATAACTTCAGCATAGAAACGTTATTGTCAGCACTAAGTACTGACTGTCAATGAGCCTGTCACTAGAAGCCAAACAAAGTCCCTAAGAAATTTTAAGGTCCGCATTCAGGAAAACATCCATGGTCAGGAAAGGTGCTTAAGTACATGCTTAAGAGCTTTCCTGAATCAGAGTCTATAATATTCCCCACTTTCAGCCTCATGCCAGTGGGCATCTGCTTTCAGACACCACTGACCCTGCAACCCAGCATCATGCCTCACAAAGGCAGGTGACGAAGCTCTCTCTACACTGTCCCTGGTGGTGCAGGACTCAGATTTTCCTGGAGGGAAGTCAAACCATCCCATCACACTTTGAAAAACAACAGTGAAGGTCATATCTTCCTTGAGCTGTTTTCCATTTTAATGAACATCAAGCCTTGAGCATAAAGACTCAACTTTCCCACCCCCCATTATTAAAAATACTACATTGCTTAGCTTATATAAAATCCTGGTAAAATATAAAAGGCCTGATTTGTTTCCACACGAGTTTAATACTGATGTAATTCCATTGAGTAAAATAGAGTCACTCCTGATTTACACCAGCACGAAAGATTAGAATCAGGCCCCAGGTATTTTATAATGTTTTAATTTTTTGTATTATACTGTTGGTATGGTATCCTGGAGTTGGAGGACGAGAGAAACACACTGTAAATAAAATTGTTCAATATTGTTTCATCTCAGATAATAAAGTTAAGTATTTTATTAATTTCTCTATACACTGGGTGCACAGTCAGAACTTTTTCTCCAACAACCACAAACAATTCCCTCCAGTTCTTTCAGACTGTGGTTTTGTAAGTAGCATAACATTTCTGATAAGATAGGTCTGACCAAAAGCACCCCTGTATTCACACCCTATACACTAATGCAATAATCTTTGTACAAAATATGCCTTGTGAGGTATCACTTGAAAACTGATAACTCACTAGTCGATAATATCATGGTGAAATGTAAAGTTATGAAATCCTCCTGTATGATGTTCTTAGTATATGTTCAAAACCACACTCAGGCAGAAGCATCCTGAACAAAGAAAGGTGAATTTACCTCAATTTATATATAAGTAGTAAACAGGGTCCTTGAGACAGCCGGAAGAAGAAATGACAGGCAACAGAGCAAATTTGCATTTCAGCAACACAAGTGAGAAAAAAGAACATGGAGCCTCCTTCACCATGAAACTCCATGTCGCTCTCTTTACTGTTTGAATAAACTTTGCTCTGAGAGGTAAGCCTAAAAAAAAAAAATCCAGTTCAAAGGTTAACTGGACAGAAAAAGAAAACCCCAAGTGTTCTTTCTCTCTCTCTCTCTCTCTCACACACACACACACCCCTCAGACAAGAAAGGAACCAGCCCTTTGACTTTGGGGAGAGAGCCTGACCTGAGAATCTGGTCAGTGATGACACTGGGATCATGTGATAAGGATTTTGTCTTGATCTAAGTCTAGCTTCTTAAGTTTTAGCTACTAGAAAGCATTTTATCTTTATTTCTCTTGTAAGCATTTCTGACTTTAATACCTGATACCTGAATTCACTTAAAACCCTATTTTTGTTTGTTAATAAACTTGTTTTATTTTTTAATCTGAACCAATCCAATTCTAGGTTTAAATTGAACTGTTTGGTAAGTCCAGTTAAGGTAGCAAGCTGTTGAATATTGACTCTTTACAGAGGCAACGGACCTTTAATATCGGAACTGCCCAGGAGAGGGCTGGAGAGTGCAGAACACATGTTTTTGGGAAAATTCAGGACTGGGAGTGCATTGGGGTCATTCTGCAAGTAGTAACCCAGGCTGGAGGAAGCCACAGTGTGACTGGTGTGTTGCTGACAGGCTGCTGGGGCCAGGGCTGCAGCTATACACCAACACTCAAGGTGTGACCTGCATGCTGGCAGGTTGGGAGCTACAACAGCAAAGCATTGTGAGGCACCCAAGGTTGCAGGCCAGGCAGTGGCACAGCCCCTCACTGGTGTGGATTGCACCCTGGAACATGATAATAGGTGCATAGCAGAAGCCTTCAGCCATGGGCACCTGTGAATGGACGTTCACCCCACACAAGCCCTGAGCAGGTTGATGTGGGCCAGAAGGGGCCAATTAACCATATATGATGCACCTGGAGGGAAGCCAGGGATTGATAAAGTCGAATTGCATGCAAAGCCCAATTGAAGGAGGAGCTGGACTAGGATTATAAAGACAGGAAGCAGAGAGCAGGAGGCAGCTAGAGGGAAGAGGCCTGTAGTCACTCTCCAGAAGGATAGGGAAACAGAAACAGGGACTGAGACTGAGCAGACCTGGATCGCTGGTCCCAGGGCTAGAACCCAAGAGTTGTGGGCAGGCCTGGGTTTCCCACTGGGAAATGACACAGGACCTAGAGGTGAAATGGAGGAATATCTGAGGTAGCAGCTAGACAGCTTATCCGGTTGGAGTTTGATACCGCAGAAGGAGGGGACTGTACAGCGACCTGGTTGGAGGGCTGATTCACAAAGAGAGGGGGCACCATAGCGTGAACAGCCATTGACAGCTTTCACCCCGTATGGTGCCCCCTAATTACCAGACCTAGCCACAAAGAGGCACACCTGTGGTGAGAGGGGGCTCCTTTACAGCACCCTAAAAATAAGGGAGTTCCTGTACACACACTAGGACTGTGAAACCAGCTCTTCATGTTAGCATCATCATTAACATGCATATATGGAGAGGCAGTCCCCACTAGTTTATGTAACAGCAGCAGGACCGGCTCCAGGCACCAGCCTGGCAAGCAGGTGCTTGGGGCGGCTCCTCCGGAGAGGGGCAGCATGTCCAGCTATTCGGCGGCAATTCGGCGGACGGTCCCTCACTCCCGCTCGGAGCGAAGGACCTCCCACCGAATTGCCGCCGCAGATCGCGATCGCGGCTTTTTTTTTTTTTGGCTGCTTGGGGCGGCCAAAACCCTGGAGCCGGCCCTGAACAGCAGGGAAAATAAACTCCCCCCACCAGCCCCATAGCAGCTCCACACCTGCTCCTGCAAAGCAGAGACCTGGTTCTCCATTGCCTTTAATCTCAGTCAGTCATTTAACCTTTGAAAGTAAATACATGGGGATGTAAAGTGCTACCAAAGGAGGAAGTTAGCATTTTATACCCACTCTGTACAGGTGCAAGAGACTGCACAAGGTGCAAGACAATGGAGAAACAAATACAGTGTGTTGTGCCTCCATTTCTCCCATGCACTCCCGTGCACAGCTGGGTTACTCCAAAAAAGAAAAGAGTGTTAGCACGTATAGCGTTATTTCTACATTCCACAGGTCAGACTTGGAAATTTTGTAAATTAATATCCATGAGCCTGATTCATCCCTATTGTAACTGCACTGAAATGAATGGAGTTACAACAGGAGTGAAGTGGGATCCCATCTTTTAAAGAAATACAAATATTAGCAGGTCTCAGTCTTCTCATTTATACCTGTTTTACATCCCTACATCAATATAGTCAGCCATGCTGTAAATAAGAATAGAACCAGGTCCAAGGTCTGACAATCTATGATTGTAGAGGGAGCTTTGGATATTAACTGATGGGCATAACGTCCATTTAAAGAAAATACATTCCTTAATTAGCCTTGTCCGGATGTAAATTGCCAGCGATATTATTTTGTGCAATCAGTTGACACAGACCTATCAGAAAATTTTCCACTCACAAAATGTCCTCTATAAAAATAAATCTGATTATGATCGGGCCAGAAATAGGTGCCTAAAATTACTGTCAAAACAACAGAATCAAAAGGATGAGTTGGCTTCCTCTCTATATTTTCCGCTCTATTTATCTTGCTCACTCCTATGTAAACTCACTATTACAAACTCTGCTAATGCCACTGTTTGCAAGAGCTAGCCTCACAATTCATGCAAACCTGTTTATACAGGTGGTACATCATTTCACTCAGAATGGATTCTACTGATCTGAGTAAAAACTACAGGAAAGGACAACATTACAAAAGGGATTCATAAAGCGAGAGTGGGATGCACAGTAAACAAGCAATTTGGCACTTGGTTGTAAAGTCAAATGGGAAAGTGTTCTTTTTAATCACCAAATAAGACAAGACAATTTCTAGACTGGAAAATGCATAACGAACGGAGTTCTGCAGAGTAATAATTAAAAAAAGACAACCACTTGGTAAGAGAAAGTGTTTTAATGGGCCCATCAGACCTCACACAGATTCCAATCCACCACTACTTGTTTTTCAAAACGTTTCTCTCTATATATATATCTGGGAAGGGCTCCGCACCCAACTGATAGTCAACGGAGAACAAGTCAGTTACCATGGCACTAAAACATGCAGTAACTGCAAAATATCCTCTACTTTGTTCAGCACCCAGCAGGACTATCACCAATCTATGGGCCAAATGGGGCAGAAGCAACAAGATCCTCCTTCAGACTCAGACTATGCAACTGCAAAAGCAGTGTTAACATGATTATAATGCCAAAAACAGTCCTACACACAGAGAGACTTTGTGAATTTTATTCTCTCATTCCCTGCAGTCGGAATAACCTGTAGTTAATATTCTTACATATTGGAAATTCACATGTGTACATCTCTCTCTCTCTCACACACACACACACACACACACACACACCCCTTGCCCACTTCCCTCCACCACTCCTGTCCCAAAGGAACTACAGAATGATCTCTGCAATTTTCTGAAGAAGCCAGTACTGAGATGACAATCAGTCACTTTATACTCTAGCACTAGTGCAAATCTGTATGTTGTTTTGCCACTGTTCAGGGACAGTCAGAATTTGGCCTTATGGCATGAGGAAATCCAACAACATCGTCCCTTCCTTTCATAACCTAGTGGGCACAGTAGTTTTGAGTGGTATGAAACAAACTTCATACTACAATGAACAAAACACCACAGCCCCAAAACACAACAGATCCCTCTATTCCCCTCAAGGTTGCCCCTCTCTGGGAATTCTAATGCTCATTCCTTCTTTGTTTTATTTCAATTTTCAAAATATAAATTAAGTAATGAGCCAAAGGGTATCTGAAGCATAATTAGCAATGAGCTGATGGACTTATCAGCCCAGGTGAAAGTACATCACAAGCACAATACATGCCAGAGGTCACTTGAATACAATGTTTGTATGGGCCATGGGAACAATGACACAATCTGAAGAGGGGAATTCCAATCTGGAAATTTCTTAGGCTGGAACATGGCAAAGCCGAACCTGTGACAAAAGCCAAGGAGCCCAATATGACAGCCAGGGGCTCCGAAGTCTATGTCTACCTTATAAATGGTGCTACTGAGTTTGTGACCAGTTAGAAACATAATTGGCCCTAAACATGGTTTGTGCCCTCAAACAACATAGTTAATATTTTTAATAACCATGGGAACTAACCAAGTGTTGCCCTTACCAGCAGCCTAGGCTGACAGATGTCTTCCTGCAACAAGGTCATAATAGTTATATTTCTTTGCAGATGAGACCTCCTGACCTCTCAGCTTTCCATGTGGCAGGACATCCCAGAATGCACCATGCTATGTATTGTTGCTCTTTGTCCACCCTCTGGCGCTCTGTCCCCTATGGATCCCCCCTTTTTAGTTCCACAGATTTTCCCAGAATGCACAAACAAAAGTAGGGAGTTTGGTAGGTGAGAGTGCACGGACATGGTCAGTGCATGTTTGTGTTGTGAAAAAAAAAAGCTGCTGTGTAGGCACAATTTACCCATTCTTGGAGTAACCAGGAAAGATGTGGATGTCATGACCTGGTTATAGTTTTGTGGGTTTTTTAAATCACAGCTGTTTGTCTAGTGCAGACAGGGCCCTAATGGCAAAAAGAGGTCTCTGCTCTCTTCAGCAAAGAATGTGGCTTGATATCGTAAGAACCACTTCACACACAATCATTCCCCACACTAGCACATCTGGGAATGCTTCAGGGACAATCCTGTGTCCTTCATCTTATAGACCCATAGACTCATAGACTCTAAGGTCAGAAGGGACCATTATGATCATCTAGTCTGACCTCCCACATGATGCGGGCCACAAAAGCTGACCCACCCACTCCTGGAATAATTCTCTCCCTTGACTCAGTTGTTGAAGTCCCCAAATCATGATTTAAAGACTTCAAATCGCTGAGAATCCTCCAGCAAGCGACCCCTGCCCCGTGCTGCGGAGGAAGGCGAAAAACCTCCAGGGTCTCTGCCAATCTACCCTGGAGGAAAATTCCTTCCCGACCCCAAATATGGCAATCAGCTGAACCCCGAGCATGCGGGCAAGATTCTCTAGCCAGAGCCTCTGGAAAAAGTTCTCTGTAGTAACTTTTAATATCCCATCATTGACCATTGTTACTAATTACCAGTGATGGCATGATATTGACCTATTGACTAAAAATCACTTTATCCCATCAAACCATCCCCTCCATGAACTTATCAAGCTTAATCTTAAAGCCAGAGAGGTCTTTCGCCCCCACTTCACCCCTCTGATGGTTAGAAACCTTTGTCTAATTTCAAGCCTAAACTTCCCAACTGCCAGTTTATATCCATTTGTTCTCGTGTCCACATTAGTACGGAGCTGAAATAATTCCTCTCCCTCCCTGGTATTTATCCCTCTGATATATTTAAAGAGAGCAATCATATCCCCCCTCAGCCTTCTTTTGGTGAAGGTAAACAAACCGAGCTCCTTGAGTCTCCTTTCATACGACAGATTTTCCATTCCTCGGATCATCCTAGTGATCATCATCTTCCACGTGACTGAAAATAATTTAATCTGATAAAAATGTAGAACGCAGACCATCAGCAGGTGGTGTTGGAGGTTTAGCTGAAGTTGTCATTCACTCCATCCTTGTTGGTGAATTAGCATGTTAGTAAGTGATCAGGAATTAGGAAACTAATTAACTAGTCTTTAATACCAGTGCACAATAGAGAGAAAGTGGGTAAGGTAGTATCTTTTATTGGACTAACTTCTGTACCTTTCCCAGACCTGAAGACAAGCTCTGTGTAAACTCGAAAGTTTGTCTCTTCCACCTACTGAAGTTGGTCCAATAGAAGATATTACCTCACCTACTTTGTCTCTCTAATATCCTGGGACCGAACCCAGCTACAACAACACTGTAAAGTACACAGTCACACGTTGCACCACATGTGATTCAGCTTCTATTGGCTGTTCCCCTCTTAAATTGATCATTTCATAAATACTAGCTGTGTTAATCTCAGTCATATTGAAAAAAGGATTAGTAACATCACAGACTTATTTCTTTGTCAAGTTGTCTCATCCTTGTTTAGCTTGGGACAAAAAGTGCAGACAGACAACCAGAATACTGCTATTTATAATTTGTGATAACTACTGATTTGCTTGAGGTGGCCACAAAGTTAATATTCAGAAGTGAAATTCCACAACGTATGGAGAGCAGTGGGATCTGAGAGGTTTGGTTCAGACCCACCACCAGATACAATATAGTCATTGTCAATGATAGCAAAATATTTTTCGAGACTTTGAATTGCCAGTCATTATAGAAAAACCAAGAGAAGCCTTCTCTACTCCCTAGTGAAAATTCCACTCAACCCTATTTGAATCCTGCATGGTCTCTCCTGGTTTCTATTTTAGAAGCATTAACCCCAATGGCCAGTAGATCAATTGTTCTGTTCCTAAGTCTAGTTGTCCAACTGGAACCAATGACAGATTTTTCACTGAAAATTTTCACAAAAGCTCTTTTCCTATTGGACAACTAATTAACATTAGACCATATTCATTAGAACAGGTCTGTTGACCTTTAGTCAATTGGCACCTCTTCAGCAAAATAATAATGTACCGGAATCTGCATTCTGCTTCTTCCCTCTTTTTGTCATATGGCCCTGGATGAGATATTGGAATGATTTTACAAGAGTGATTTTACTGAAGTGAACCAAGAAAGAGCAAATATATTGCATTCATATTCACCATGCAAAGAGATAGTCCAAGTAGCAAGGTAAGAGATGTTGTAGCTTGTAATAAGGTTAAATGCAACCTTGGTATAAGCAGGAACAACTTCACTGCAGTCAATGGAGCTTACATTAGGGTTGAATTTGGCTCATACTTCTCAGTGGAGTACAGCATGAGGCTTATAATGAGATAGCAAAGGGATTGAGGGTGATTAACTATAAACAGAAATAAATCTTGCAGGCCAACTGCTTAACTGTGCAAACACAAAAGTGCCCTACTCAGCAAGCTTAAGTTGTTAGATCAATACAATAGCGCCCAAGACATAAGCAGATACATATTTAAAATAGGACAATTGCATCGTTGATGCAAAACCATTAATTTACAGGGTTTCTGACTGAAAGACTGTAAAAACATCCATGCCTTGTACATGTAATCACTTTTATTTTGCCTGCACGTTTTTTTATATATACATCTTAATGTAAAGAAAAGCCTGTTAACTTATGTAAAAGAAGATATTGTATTTTATTTAATTAAACATAAGGGATTATTATTCTGCTTCTGAAAAAAAATACATTCTATAATTTTTTTGTGATCATTCCAGATGAAAGTACATCTTTGAGCTTTTATTAAAGAAATATAGTAACAACAACAATATTAAGCACTTACATACCAAGATAGGGCAAAACTGGAATCTCTAATCTGAATCCCCTTGAATTATGAGGGGCTTTGGGTTCAAATCCCTAGATCCCAACCAGTCTCTGTGGTTTTGGCTCTAAGTTGAAGGGGACTGTTTTCCAGTTCTAGTTTGGATGCAGTCTAAATCTCATGAGACCAACCAAAAATGGCAGAGATATTACATGATCAGCTGATTTTATATTTCTGCCAATTTTGATTGAAATCTCATGAAAACAGCTAGACTATAACCTCACCCATAGCCCTGAATCAGTCTCAGACCAACCCCCGGAACCTCAGCCCAGACCTTTTCAGATCCATATATCACTTTCTCAGCCCATCGCTACTTATATAACACTTTATATTTCCAAAGCATTGAATAAACATTAACTAATTGAAGTTTGCTAATGAATGTCAATATTAAGGGTAAACAGAAGTCTTTATATAGATTGGCCCCAGACCCACAGATTTACATTTTCACCTACTGAAAAAACTACACAAAGCTACTTTCCAGTTCTGACTGGTTTTCTTAGTTTATATCCCTACTACATTTTATATATAGTCATTCAAAATTATGCCATTTACTGAGAAGGGTTTAATATATGTGAGGCACTGTTGCCAACTCTCGCAATTTTATCATGAGTCTTTTGATATTTGGGGGTTTTAAGCTCCAGCTCTTGTAGTCATTTTATCATGTGAAAATTTCAAGTAATTTAAAAAAAAATTAGTACATTTCTAGCTCTCGTGGTTGCGGAGAAAAAGCTTGTAAATGTGAACCAGAAAAGCTCAAAAACCAGAAAAAATACACACACACAGAGACAGACCCTCAAAATTATTATTTTTTAAAATCTTGGGATACATAAGCCAATCTCAGTTTTTTAATGCTTGGGGTTGGCAGTCCAGGTGATGAAGTGAACTAGGACTGTAACCACCTTCAGAGCCAGAAGAAAAAATTCCGCTATCCCTGCTTCCACCAGTGATTCATCAGTGTTTAAAGAAGTGGGGTTTGTTTGGAAGGTGGAAGAGTTGAGTCTACTTAACCTTGCCTGGGTGTGACTAGAGAAGAAATTCAGAGACTGCCCAAACTACATCCCAGTGAGAACTTCAGTGTAGACAGTGTAGACAGCTGAGGAAGCTGTATTTTGAAGCTCTCCTAGTTTCTCTTAATGTGTGTGTCAAACAGCTATTTAAAAAATTGGGTCACAGTCCTCAGAGGTCTTAAGTTACAGGTTTGATTTAACAAAAATACACAGCACCAAAGAAAGGACTCAGTTACAAAGGAAAACTCCTATTGTACTCTACATACTCAGATTTAATTGTTTTTGTACTATTTCTTCCCTCTCTGTCCCATGCCGGGTACTCCTTAGCCAGGGTTCAATGAGACAAATACCTCTGCACAGAAAATACCAGTGCTGCTTCCTGAACAAGGAGCAAGAAGGTGCTGATTTACAGAACCACCTGCTTCTACTCCCTAAGAAGGGCCCCTCTGGGACACTATAGTTCGCCTTGGCTCAGCAGCTTAGCCCATGTTAGCTTTCCCTAAAGGATTTACTTAGATGTAGAAGTTGTGGGACTCTCACACACAACTTGTTTTAATCACACTGCAGTTCAAGGACTTATAGAAGATGACTGGTTATCAATACTCTGACCATTCACAGTACAGTCAGAGAAATGGCATACCTAAGAAAACAGCCTGGCTCCTCTCAAATGCCCATCCTTCCCTCTGCAGGGCAGCCCACACGTAGCCACTAGAATAGCCACTTAGGCCTTGGCTACACTGGCAATTCACAGCGCTGCACTTGCTGCGCTCAGGGGTGTGAAAAAACACCCCCCCTGAGCGCAGCGAGTGCAGCGCTGTAAAGCGCCAGTGTGATCAGCGCCTGCAGCGCTGCACGCTCGCTCGCAGCGCTGCAAGCTATTCCCCTCGGAGAGGTGGAGTACTTGCAGCGCTGCGAGAGAGCGCTGTGAATCCACGAGTGTAGCCAAGGTCTTACAAACTGTTGGTAGTGACTCTTCTACATCCACTGTCACTATACAAACCACTACCTGGGTTATGGACGATGATAATGCTACATAAATAATCAATAAAATACAGAGTATGAATAAAATAATAAGCCCGGCTCTGCCACTAACAACTTCTTCAACATTTAACTTCTCTTACTCCCCACTTTCCTCCCCTGTAAAATTTGGATAACATTATTTAACTACTTCACAGGGATTCTGTGGGGCTGTATTAGCTAATGTTTGTGCTGTGTTTTGAAGAGGAACCGTTCTATGCAGTGTTCAGTAGTAGCTAGCTTACCTTTCAGGGCAGCATAGAAGCTCTCTCTCTTCACTAATTGTAGGTATTACTCATACTTAGCACTTTTGTTTACTGTTTTCCCATTTTCAGAGAGACACGAATGTTTTTTTCTCTGTGACATGTATTTTTACCCCTTTACCAGGCTATTTTTGCCTGTTATTTTTCTTCTCCGATCAGGTCCTTTCCTGCCACAGCAATATTTGGGAAACTACCATTAAGGAAAGGCCCTAGCTTATTTGTTTAATAAAACTACTGGCTTGATTTATATTTAATCAGGAACATGGTTGTTCTTTCTTACGTCCCTGGAGCCTAGATGTTTTTTCATTCTCATGACCCAAAGAGTTTTTGATGCTGCAACAATGAGATGCGTTTTTATTTAAAAACCCTTTCCTTTTGCTATGTGGGCCAATTTGTTCTTTTATCAGTCATGATCTTGGCCATTTTGATTTTCTCTCTCTAGATATCAAATGACAGGGGCCTAGTTTTGATAACTAGAGAGTTAAACTGATGTAAATCCACCTGTGATGTTCTATACCTTGGGGGAGCACCCTGTAACCCCCATATTCCTAATTTATATAGAATTGTGATATTGCATATAAAGCATGCCATGTAAGGTATCAGGGGATCTGCTGAAAGTCACTGTTCTATCTAAATATGTAGATCATTAGTGCATATGAAGTTATGGGAATTGTGTTGTATGGTTGTCACTAAAACATGCTGTAAGTTGGGGGAATCAGCCAGATATTAGCTCCCCAGAGACAACATCAAGGAAAGTAACCAATGCCAGGCCGGGTGTCAAACCACCATCAACAGCCATTGT
Source organism: Chrysemys picta bellii (assembly GCF_011386835.1). Taxonomy (NCBI): domain Eukaryota; kingdom Metazoa; phylum Chordata; order Testudines; family Emydidae; genus Chrysemys; species Chrysemys picta. The sequence goes on from NC_088798.1 coordinate 10,552,124, forward strand.
CCAGTAAGGGAGTTACAATTCAATGATTCATCTGCATAAGGCCACACCAGGGGAATTGCTCAACCTTGCCTGGGGACTCCGCAATGCCAACCAGACATGCCTGGACCTATGTTTTCCAAGCACATGGTACTGAGGGTATAAAACAGAACACAGTGATCCCATGCTTAGCCCTTTTCTCCTCCCCCCACCTACATTGCAAGCAACAAAGACACTCAGAAGACTGAAGACTCCAACAGGGGAGACTGGCCCAGGTTTGAACTAAGAACTGCAATATCCAGTGGGGTGAGAAAAACCGCTTAATCTAGATGTTGCCCCGTCTAATAGGGTTGAGAGTTTAGACTGCGTGCTTATATTTTATTTTGGTAACCACTCTGACCTTTTGCCTATCACTTATAATCACTTACAATCTATCTTTTGTAGTCAATAAAAACTTGTTTTACTGTTTATCTTTACCAGCGAGTTTGCCTGAAGTGTTTGGTAAATCTGCTCAGGTTTACAAAGGCTGGTGTATATCCACTTTCCATTGATGAAGTGGTGAAACACTTAATAAACTTGCACTGCTCAAGACGGTATATTCCTGAGGTACAAGGCTGGGAGCTGGGGGGATTCAGCTGGTGCCTCTCTCTCTCTCTCAGAGATTCATGAGTGGCTCTGGGAACATTCATGCAATCTAGCTGGGTGTGGGGCTCCAGGCGCTGTTATCACTCAGCACAACCACATGTGGAGGGGTTTGCTGCTTGGCACTAGCAAAGCATTATGAAAGACAGCCCAGGCTGAAGAGTTAAGGGGGCACAGCGGTCCCACAGTCCCAGGCTGCACCCCGGGGATCCTGTCACACCACTGACTTCATTAGAGTTACTGCTCATATATAGTGGTATGAGGGCAGAATCATGCCCAGTTTATCTTCAGGTCATGCATAACTACTGCATACATTTGTTAAAATAGAGAATTGTATCTTTTTGAGAAACAAGCTGGTAGCAGCATTTAATCTAGAGTAGGTTTTTACAAAGAATTTATCAGAAATATATTGGGAACTTGAAGCTGCGGGAACAGATGACTCTCTCATCCAACATGCATAATTATCTTCTTGGGGAAGTGTATAATTAACATTAAAATATTACAGTTTACAATTATATTAAGCACTATGACATTCTATTTTTATCTCTTTAAAAAGAAAAATTAACTTAGTTATCAGCATTACTTCTTAGACACTCCTCCCCATCAGGTGTGTTCCATAGTAACACTATTGTTCAAGTGACAACTAATGCAAATGGCTTTTTAAAATATTACATATTTGCCTTCCGGGCAACTACAGCTGGATTGCTTTTTTAAAAAACGGAAACAGCTATTCAGCTTAATTAGTGGTTGTCAAGTTTCAATTTGCCAGCATCCTTTCCACAAAAACAGAATGACATTACTATACCTTATTCACAGCTGTGCATGAGTGCGGGAGAATGTGTCTCTCTCTAACAGTCATCAAAGCTATTAATACCCGCTAAAGGTCTAACCAGTTTAGCATTGGGAAAACTTCTGTTAGTGGAATAAACGGTACACTTCTAGAACCTTCAGGAAAGTGTACCGTTTATTCCAGTAACAGAAGTTTTCCCAGTGTCTGTTTGGCTGCATCCTGAAATCATGTTGGAGTCTAAATATCCTTTGTCCATCTGAATATCAAACCCTTTTTGCCTTTCAATCTGATGCCCAATTTAAAATCTAGGGGTTAGTCTACACTTGAAATGCTACAGTAGCACCGCTGTGTCACTTCAGCATAGCCACTCACTACAGCAACAGGAGAGGGTCTCCTGCAGGGGTGAAAGTAGAAACAGGGACTTACCGGTACGGGGCTGGGTTGGGGCCGGCTCTGGCCCCTGGAAGGGGCAGGGCCTCGAGCAGAAGGTGCGGTGATGGGAGGGGTCAGAGCCAGTCCCGGCACGCCCTGTACCAGGAAGTGCCCTCCCCCTCCCTTGCCGGGGTAGCAGCGGCAGCTGGGGGCTCCGGCAGCAGTTTAAAGGGCCCAGGGCTCAGCCACCGCTACTGCCCCGGGCCCTTTAAACCACTGCCAGAGCCCCCAGCTGCCACTGCTACCCCAGGGATCCGGCAGCAGGGCTCCGGGGGCTATTTAAAGGGCCGGGACTCCCCTGCCTCTACCACCCTGGGCCCTTTAAATAGCCGCCAGAGTGGCGGCGGGGCTCCAGCGGCTATTTAAGGGGCCGGGGCCGTAGAGGCAGTGGGAGCCCCGGGCCCTTTAAATAACCCCCGGAGCCCCGCCGCTACTCCAGGGCTCTAGGGGCTATTTAAAGGGCCCAGGACTTCCCTGCTTCTACCACCCCGGCCCTTTAAATAGCCCCCGGAGCCCTGGGGTAGCGGCGGTGTGCAATATGTTTTTTTCAGCCAAGTTCCGCCAGCAGTTATCCTGATGTAAATGTGTTGTAAATTCAGACTACCACTGAATTAGTGGAATTATTCTGGATTTTGGTCACTGAGTGAGTTTGGCCTTTTGTATTTACCTCTGACAGTGTTGCTCTTGAGGTCTGTTATATATATATATCCATCCATTGTGACATAAACCAATATTCACATAAACATATTAAATGTGGAAACCAGTTAAAGAATAATAAAACCATTCTTGCACCATCCCTTCCTAAAATCAAAATCACGTCCCTTCATTCATACCACATCCCTCTGGATCTATACAATATTCCTTTTCCTGGCTGCTAGGCAACCTGAACACAGTTCTAAGTAGTAGCTGTATATGTTTGTTAAGAATGTACAGTTACCCCTGTGGTTTATTTATTTTTTTTAAATAATGAGGAAACACCATAACCCCAAATAGAATGGCTTTCCTTTCTGATCAGTAATTAATATCTCTGGGAATACAGAACTGTTTGTCAAGAGACAAGTAATCCTGAAACACACGTACGACAAGGTTATAAATTAGCTTCTTACAAATATGCAGTAGATGAGATTCTTTCTGCCAAGCGGGATTTTTTTTAAATGCCAGTGATATAAATGAATACATTGTAACCAGCTTTTATGAACTATGTTTACAGAGAAATCCTAAAACACAAAATGGTTTATTCATTATCTTTCACCAATTCAATTCAATGCTGGAAAATTCTAATTTAAAGCAATTTATTCAACCCTTTGTACAAAACCACCTTCATAAACAAAAGCAGAATAATATGCTAGATGAGTAAAAATTACAGTGCATACAACAAAGTATGCAGAGAGTTTTGTTTTTTTTTTAACTGAATTTAATTATTACATTTCTTATTCCCTCTCGGGGCAAAATATGTCATTTTGCACTCCAGTAACAGAAGTTTTACAAAGCAATTGTATCTTTAAAAGTATTGTTCATGTTTTTGTTCTTTAATATGTTTTCTCCTATTCCCAACCCAAGAGATAAAAACACTATTCACAGATCTCAAATAGGATCATTTATTAAATTCCTGACTCAAACTAGAACAGCTGTAGGGAATCCTTTTATAAGGATTGATTAGGGCCCTCCTTTATTGATCATTACACCTAACTAATCATTAAATCTTTGTGCATAAAATGTGAACTTCCTAAAACACATGCACAGAAATAAGATCTCCATCTTGCAAACACAGATCAATTTCTACTAGACATTTTAATACCAAAGCACATTAGCTAGGTTACAATCGTCTCTGACTGGCAAGCTGTTACGGTCTTTACTGATTGGCACTCGGAAAAGGTGTGAAATTCTCATCTTTGAAAACAAAAAAGAAAAATCAAAGAAACTACTACTATTCTGAGCTTCCCGCCAAATTGTCCATTGTTTTGATCAATGTAAGCAAAAGGCAAACCCCATCAGCACCAAGAGGTAGTGGTTCTAGGATAATAATTCTGATTATAGCAATTAATGATCACTATGAGGTACACTTACTACAACTGGCTTTCTTCCTCCCCCCATGTTCTGCATGATAGCAGATAAAACTTATATAGATAGCCACTTGAGTGCCACTACAATTCCAGTCTGCCAAGGACACATCATTCAAAAGGGCTTCATGACTGTCAAACTGAAAAAGATGGTAGAGCAGAGAACATTATATGTCCCTAACAACATTGCTCCACGAAATTTGATACTCAAAGGAAACTCAAGGGGTTCTTTAAATAATTACCTCGTCCTTCTTACTGTAGGAAATAATTTTGTGTTACAACTGATCAAGTAAGAGTTGCTGTTAAGTTTAATTGGCCTTAATTTAAATAAAAAGAAAAACATTAGCATGACCTTGTCCGGAAAGCCACGAATTAAAACAGTGAAATTTCCAATGAGATTTCATTTAATCCAGAATACCACATGCCTGGCCATTGTCTATATTAGCCAAACTCAGACCCATAATCCTCTACTGGAATAGCTCCATCAGGGCCAGAAGCCTCTAGTTTCAGCAAGGCTCAGTTGGTTTTAACTACTGTGTTGTTTAACTCTCCGACAAAGCCTTACAAAGCTGCTATTAGTTCTAACCCAGTGCACCTGCACCCATGGAGAGATGCTGGTGTAGACACATCTGTATAGTGAATGTGCTCTTTCAAGTTAAGTGATAGAATGGTGTTGATGCCCCAAATCAGTCACGGGCTACTTTAACAGCTAATGCATTTAGGATGAAATTCATTCCCATGCAGAAGGTCAGCACAAGAGCTAGGCACCATTTAAGTCCCACTTAAGACCTCAAAACAGGATTTAAGTCCTGTGTAGGTTTTGTGCTGACTCTGCACAGTGATAAATTTTACCCATTGTTATCCAAAGACACTGTCAAGGTAAAAAGTCATGGGCCTGATTCTCCTCTGCCTTACGTCTCATGTAATGTTTTGCACCCACTTCACAAAGATGTAAACAACTGCACAAGATTCAAGGCACTGGAGAATCAGGTCCCACAAATTTCAAAATAAGATATCTTATTTCCTTTGTTACTAATAAACTTTGCATTACTAAAACAGAGAATTTTTCAAGATGTAAACTGTTTACTTTTTGCCCTTCATAGTTAACAGCCGATTTCATTTTTGTTTATAGTCAGTTTCACCCATTGTTCTGCTTCTCATGCACGAATACAAAGAAAAGCCTGACCCTGTTCCCTCATTCACATTGAGTAGTATCTTTCTCTGCATATGGTCCCATTGAAATCAATGGGGAGTGGTACCATCAGTATTTAAACAGATTAGAGTCTAATGTAGGCTCTGTAAATCAATTTTTAAAAAGAAAAGAAGCAAAATTAACACCAGGAGATACATTTACAAGAAAACAATTCCTTTCATCCACCTACGAGCACTCAGTTGCATTTTGTGCCTTGTAAGGGCTCAGATTTTGGTCTGTTAATAGCCACCAGTACCATGCTTTGTTTAATGCTTACATTCAAGTTACAGATTCAGGTTTATGACAAGAGCAAATGAGCTCAAAACAGGTTGAAATATTAAGTGGTTTTAAAAGGTACCTACTTAAATTTTTTGTTAAAACTCTTAAGTTATGGTTCATATTACGGATCTGTGAAAGGGATATAAAAATAAAAGCACGTCACCCTGGAATTGTTAAGTACTTAATTTTTCATTTTAAATCAACATACATTAATGTTGTTGATACTCGAATATTACAAATCCTACTATTTTAGTGACTTCTCTCTGAAAAAGCAACATAGTATATTATCTCTTTTCAAGTTTAAGGCTTTTCCAGAAGAATTCAAACACTTATTTAAAACTCTTGATTAATTCTAAATTTTATTTAGAATGTTCTTGATAAACCTCACATAACTTTATAGAGTTTGCCTTCCTTTTACAAACTTCATTAACAGCAGGGACATGATGTCCTGTAATAAAGTCAAACACAGGAGGAGAAACATGTTTAATTTGGTAATGGCTTTAAACTCTGACATATCCTCATAACCCAAATACTAAATCAAATAATTTCACAGCTAGATCTGTGCCAACCTATATATCAGTTTTATTTTATTACCAAAATCTAGCAACATGGCAAAGATTGTATTGCTATTAAATCTGTTGTACCTTGCAGCTGGATACATAAGAGATCAAATTAATTATATATTTACTATGGAAAATGCTTTAGTTAAAAAAAAATCCTCTGATTAGATGCCCACTCTCAAATCAGGACAGCAGCAGGTCAGAATGATGTGCTTTGTACAGTGGTATATATTTAATCTAGAAACTAAAGGATTAGTTATGAATCCATTGCATATGGATTAATTAGAACACTGTGCATCTGCCATTTTTCTATTGGCTAGAAATGTCTGGAAAATGACAACACATTGTTTCAACTAACCTTATATCCGGTGCCTCTCTGTTTAATTAGTCTGGAGACAAAGCTATACAGAGAACCATTTTAAGCTGCTGCAGCTGGCTCTCTGGAATTTGGTTTGATAGCTGCCCTTCTCTCTCCGTTTGATATCTTTTTCACGTGTTTAATACAAATGGGAGTATTTTGCTAGAGAATTCCAAGTGGGTGCTTTCTAATTCTTCAAAACACAAAAGCCTGAGCACAGCTTTCCAACACAGTTTGAATGCAAATTTTCTGGGGTATCTGAAAGGTTAAACACTATCAGGGTCAATTTTGCTGCATAAATGAATTTGAAGTCATCTGTCACATGTAATAAAAAAAATGTTTCTAAAATATTTGCACTTCATAAAAGAAACATGATGAACTCATAGCATGGTTGCTTAGTTGTAGCCCTGTGCTGTACTCTGTAGTTCAGGAATCTTAGATATTTTGCTGACTTGACAGTGAAATTCTGGCTCATTACAGAAATTATATGACTGGGTTTTTGTATGAATCTCTCCTTCTAGTTGACATTTGATGTGGTTTCACCAGAGCTGTCTTTTAGCACCCTTTAACGGAGTGGCACTCACCTCTTGCAAGTGCCCCCTGGCCATGTGCATGTGCCTGTACTCTCTTTCAGTTTATGGTGACCCTGTCAGCGGTTTCAATGACTCAGCCCTCTAGCTGAGTCCCACACAATCTGTAGATAATACAAACAAAACGACCCCCTTCCCAGACAATCCAACAGAGACCTATCGCAAGGCCTCTCAGTCTTTATACAGTCCCAGGCCTAGTATCGAGCTGTACCCCCAGGCCTTCTTCTCTGGAGGCAATGGTTTTGCCCACTCTGAGACTTTCTGGCCCCAGCTCTCCAGCTGGGCCACTAACAGTTCAGGACCCCTTCCAGCGGTGTGTCAAATATTCAGGCCACTTCCCCGGTGGCTAATGGCCACTTCCCGCGCAGTCTCTCTAGGTCGCTTGGATTGCTTCTCTACTGCCCTTTTTCTGTGACAGGTGCGATAAGTAAGGCTACGATTTAGTCATGGGTATTTTTAGTAAAAAAGAAGTCATGGACAGGTCATGGGCAATAAACAAAAATTGATGGCCTGTGACTGGGCCATGACTTTTACTAAAAATAGCCCTGACTAAATCTTGGGGGGGGGGCGGTACTGCTCTGGGGGGAACTGGGAAGCTGCTGCTGGGGGTGGGAACCAGAGGGCCAGCTGCACCGGCTGCTGGGGGGCGCCCCCAGGACCGCTGCTCAGGCAGCCACACCGGCCGTTGCTCAGGCGATCCCCGGGGCCAGCCACACCGGCCGCTGTAGAAGTCATGGAGATTGCAGAAAGTCACAGAATTCATGACTTCCGCGACCTCCATGACAGACACGACGCTCTAGTGATAGGACCCAGAGGCCTCCAGCAGGGAGCCTCTGAGCCTGGTATACCATGTCACACACCCTCACTCCCTGTAGCTATGTGTGGGAGGACCCTCAGTAGTTGGAGTGAATTCACCTGTTTCTGCTCAGCAGTGCAATATTGTAGGGAGATGCAAATATATTTGGTGGATATGAGCTGATCAGATTTAATGTCTCCAAGTGTGGGGAAAAGATACAACCCCACAAAACCCCATGAATAATAAACCTAGAATAATCCAGGATTTCCTTTCAAAAAGCCAAATGCTTCAAATTATTTTGTTCTTAGCATTTATGATTACTTTTTCTGATATATCTTCGCTCAGGTTTAAATAAAATATTTGGCAAGTGCCAGCACTTACCCAGATCTGCAGTTTCACCCGCTTGTCATTCCTGTAAACCGTTTTCACTTTGAAGTCAATTCCGACTGTGCTAACAAAAGCTGGTGTGAAAGTGTCATCGACGTATCTGAAGAGGAAGGACGTTTTGCCCACACTGCTGTTGCCAATGATCAGGAGTTTGAACATATAATCGAAATTTTGGTCTGAAGCATCATTGTGTCTGTATCTGGCATCTGTTACTGAAGCCATCTAAGAAAATGACAATGACAGAGCAAATTTAAGAGTAGTTTAGTGTTAACTGTCCTCAACTCAGCACCTCATACTTAACATGTATCCCTTCTTTCTGAAGCATTTTATTTAAGTAGGGAAAAATACACTTTGAAATCATCTACGTGGAGCCTAATTTTTAGCTCCCATCATGTACCAGTGCATGTAGAGACCGCTCTAGTCCACTGCTGGGGGCCTTAATCAGGAATATTTGGTGGGGGGGCTTCCCCACACACAACACATACTAAAAAAGCAAACAGGGGGCCCCAAGCAATTGCTTAATCTTCCTATGCATAGCACCAACACTGAGAGCATGTGTAATTTTCAAGCCCAGGCCATAAATGTGCTGCACAGATCTGGATTCATCAAAGGGATAAATTGGTGATTTTAGGTTTTTCAACTATTAACAGAGAAACAGCATTCTTACTCAAAATTACAGAGTACTTCAATAAGCTGCTGAGAACTGAAATCTCCATTACAATGCACTAGCTTGGCAGCTGGGACAATTCATTTAGGCAGCCACGGTGGGTAGGTAAACAGAAATAGTTTCATTAACGACTACAAGAGAAAACTAGAATTTCCTAAATACCAAACTGTGCTAGCTGTGCTGGTTGTCTATCACTAGAGGGGATCTTTTAAAGTTTCCTACAAATATTGGGGGGGGGAGGGGGAAGTCTCACTAAGTCCATCCATTATTTATCCACGTTCAAAATAGTAATTAATATAAATGGCATCTGTGTGGAATGGAATAGCTTAGAGGAACTGTCCATGGCATTTATTTATTTATTTATTATTTATTGTGACAGATTATACTACCCCTTTGGGTAGAGGTCAGGGGCGGCTCTATGTTTTGTGTTGCCCCAAGCACGGTAGTCAGGCGGCTTTTGGTGGTGCGCCTGCGGGAGGTTCGCTGGTCATGCGGATTCGGCGGTGCGCCTGCGGGAGGTCCGCCGCTGCCGTGCCATCGGCGTCCCTGCCACCGAATTGCCACCGAAGCCACGGGACCGGCGGACCTCCCACAGGCATGCCGCCGAAAGCCACCTGCCTGCCGCCCTCACGGCGACCGGCAGGCCACCCCCCGCGGCTTGCCACCCCAGGCACACACTTGCTGCGCTGGAGCCGCCCCTGGTAGAGGGATACTGGCCCTGGGGCCAACTGAGAACAGTTACTTAAAACCCACTCCTTCTCCTGTGCTCCTTGGTAGGATTTAGTGACCATGCAGAAAAAGTTTAAATTATCTGAAAAGTCAAGGTAGCTGGAACTCATCAGGCAACCATAGCTCACTGCTGTAACTTACAAGGCACGAAAAGAGACACAAGGTGGGAAAGGTAATACCTTCTATTAGACCAGCTTCTGCTGGTGAGAGCGAGCTCTCGAGCTTACACAGAGCTCTTCTTCAGGTCTCCTGGGACTAACACAGCTACATCACCACTGCATAAGGCAGGAAAAAAACAAGCAGGGGCTGCTCTGACCAGAGAAGGAGACTGTGGAAGCTCAGTCAGAAAAGAGGCTTCTGTTTATCTTTTCATCGCTGCTCATGGGCGTAGACAACTGGGGATGTGGGCCAGGCTTTAGCCTCTCCAAAAATTTAAGGACTGCATCAATAAAGGAAACATTGACTTTGGAACAGAAGTTTGTCCGCTTTTGATAAAGTGAGATAAACAAATGTAGTCATGTATCAGAGGGTAGCCGTGTTAGTCTGGATCTGTAAAAGCAGCAAAGAGTCCTGTGGTACCTTATAGACTAGCAGACGTATTGGAGCATGAGCTTTCGTGGGTGAATACCCACTTCGTCGGATGCATGTCTATAAGGTGCCACAGGACTCTTTGCTGCTTTTACAAATGTAGTCATGGTGCAAAACTACTCATTAAAGCAATGTTCAACAGTTATTACAGCCACCACCTCCCGAATAAAAAAAAGTTGTCTATGTCCCTGCTGTTTGTATCCTGGTAGGGGAACATTTTCATTTATGGATGGTATTTGTCACTGAGAGGAGAGGCCAGAGGGCCTGGAGTAGTTTGCCCTGTGACAGATACATGAAGTATTTCATTTCCAGACCACTGGTTCAAGTCTAGCCTGGGGCAACAGTGACTGGCAGTCGATGACTGTTCAGTGGTTTATGTGAAATGAGACAGGCTGAGTGCAGTTCTGAGTGGAGGCAGCTGTCTTCTAACAGCCCTCTTCTTGTTGGCAGGATCAGAGGTCAAGGTCTGAATGGGCCTACAGACAGAACTCCCCACTCATCCCAGAAAGTTATTCTATCCCATTTCTGAGCACATAGTCGAAAGCACAAATTGTCTTTGGGAGTGAGACCCCCGGGAGGGGGTGTTCTGTTTTTTTAACCTGTCACAGGGTATCCAATGGTCACTATCATGCTGCCTTCCCCTTCTATTACTCTGTTTATCCACTGCTAAAGGGAGCCTGCTGCCAGTAAAGGAAGCAGTGACAGGAGCTAGGTGTAGTGCACTAAACTCTCCCTACCCTCAAGACTCACAGCTCCCCTAAAACCCATTATACCCTGGTGCCTAGCAGAGAGAGGGAAGGAGAGAGCCAAGACTGGTACAGGGAGCTTAGGGCCAGAAGGGGCCATTAGATATCTGTTCTGACCTTCTGTCTATTACATTTAATCCAGTTACCCCTGTAACCCTGATTCCTTAAGTCCCTTTGAGTCCAGTGGTTGGACTAGAGTCACGGCCTCTCTTTCAAACATCCCACTTTTCAAGAGAAAAGTCACTCACTTTAGTCCCACAGTTCCCTACTTTCTATTCACCTTTGGTGTCCCCTTACATTTATTGTGGAAAGTTATTGACACCACAACTAAAGAATCATTGCACTGAAGTGATAGAACGGACTGTTTACTCTCATGGAGTGAATCCCATGGCATTTTAACATTCTTCAAGCAGGAAGGTATGTTCCCACTCTTTTGGAACTTGGTCACACATTGCTACCCACATTTGGGCCCAGGAAAGTTGAGCGCTATGGAGCAGAGGAATCCTATCCAGTACTTGATCTAAGGCCTCATCTACATACAGAATTGCACCAGTTTTACTAAAATCCACTTAAAACCAATTTCATTAAACTGGTACACAAACCCATCCATTTAAACCAGGATTTTATCAATTTCTTATGGAATTAGGAAAACCAAAATAAGCCTAGTTTAGACCAAAGTAAGTGTCCATGCAAGGGTTTGCATCAGTTTAATTAAATTAGTTTAAAATCATATCTTTAGTTAAACTAATGCAACCTGGACTACAAGGCCTACCTGTTTTACAGACTATCCAATGTGTACAGTTTATTCAAGAGCACCTAAAGCAACAGTTAAACACTCAGTAACATCGCTGCCTGCAGCAAAAACTTCTGCACAATTACCCTAGGCGAGGCTGAGATTCTGTCCAATTTTTATTTTAATATTAAATGAGGCTAAGATCCTTTGCAAACTCACCAACAAGATACAGTATGAATTTTCTTCTCGCCAGCATAACAGGAAAATATTCTTTTATTCATGACTTTTGGATCCGAGTAGGAATTTTAAAGCAAACCTTCAAACTAGCTGCTCACTCATACACATACACATGCATAGCCCCAATTTCTGATACTGTATTGGAAATCTGGTCATTTATTACACAGCTAAGAAGACCCACCAATTTCTCTGTCTTAATCAATGTGTACTATCCCCATGATGGAAGAAAGTCAGAGGCTTCACATTTAAAAGTACCTACTCTTCTTGATACACGTATCACCACCAGTGCTAATGGGAACATGTGCTGATGGGAAGGAGATCATTTTCTTCATTTCGTATTCACCCAGAGAGAGACAAGGTGGGTGAGGTAATATATTCTATTTATTCACCCATACGCACCAGCTTCACCACCATCATCACTGAAAGCCTGGTCATTTCTAGAATTACAGTTAGACTTCAATAGACAAGTGACCCACTGATTAAATCTCAATCAATCTTTTCTGTATATCACCATCTTTGTGGAATCCATTCACCAAATCCAACATGGTTTTTAATATGAAGTACTGCTGCTATCCCTGGACCCACAGATTGCTATAATCAAGAGGGCAAACGGCTACAAATGCTTCTTTCAAATCTCTGTTAAAAAAGCAATTACAGAATGTGAGTGGCCAGTATAGCTTTCAATTGAAGCAGTTTAAAAAATAAAAAGTGAGTGATTCTTGGAAAGAACATTCTGCTGTTTTCACAGAAGAGCAACTCTAGTTGGGTCGTACAGAGATTTTGAAGCACTCAAGATCTGTGAGCTGAACCACAGCAATCACAAGAGGAGTTAAAAGTCACAGCAGTGTCAGGAGGTCACAGTTTCAAAAGCTCTTTCAAGTTCAATTTTCTTGCTTGAACTTTCTCCCCCCTCCCCTTCCCCCCCCCCCGCCCCCCGGTGACAGTTTGGGAAATCTCTCTTTGTACAACTTACACATTCTGTTTGGTATTACGGACTCTCTATATGTATGGGGGCGGGGTCATTAAACCTTGATGGTTTTCTCTTCAAATGGAGGCACCCTATGTCAATGAGCTAGCTAGCACTCAGAAAAAAGGGGACTTGCAGATGTGGGGGTGATTAAAGACTCCCCACCCTTTTCAGATCACTGTAAACACTGACTGAAAGGGTCAAAGAGATGGTACTCCATGGTCCAGAGAAGAAGCCAAACGCTACAGAGGGTATGTGGAGACAGGAGAGAATCCTACCACCTCAGAGCAGTGTTTCTCAACCTTTTTGATACTCGTGACCAGCTTGCTGTCTTCCTAAACTGTGTCAGGGAGATCTCAGGGACCGGTGCCTGTCCACGGGCCGGTCATTGAGAAAGATTGCCTTAGAGGACTTTGATTAAATCATAGGAACAGAGGACACAGGACTGAAAGAGGCCTTCTGGGTCACTGAGTCCTGTCCCCAGATATCGCAGGGAATCCTGCCCTCTAATCCCATCCAGAAATTTATCAAGCTTCAGCTTAAAACTAGGTAGGCTGTTTGCCCTATTGGAAGGCTGTTGCAGAACTTCACTCCTCTAGTGGTTAGAAGAAGGTTTCTAATTACCAGCTTAAATTGCTTCATAGCCAGTTTATACCCATTTGTTGTTGTGCCGTTTCCCAAATCCCAAAGAACACACAGGAGTGGTGAGGAATCTCAGGCAGGGAATGGTGTACGAGTATCAGAGCATGGCTGCAACATAACCACCATTGCTGGCCAACTGTGGCACTCCTGGTGCTCCCTGCCTCAGTTTCCTTCCCCAAGATGGGTCTCCTCAGTTCTCCACACACCAGTCCATGCTGGAGATGTGGTTTAGCCCTCTGGCCAAGTCACAAACAAAACTTAACCCCTTCTGGGGTTGCAAAAGTCCAACTAAGAAGTCCCAACAAACAAAAAGGTTTTTCTGCTCTTTGGGGCTTCTCTTCAGTCTGCCCTCTGGGCCCTGTTCCCAGCCACTTTCTGGGCTACCTTTGAGAGTCCTCCTAGCTCTGGGACAGAGCATTCATCCCCCAGTCTGGTTCCTCTAGAGTACCACTCTCCGTCCCTCCTGTACTCTGTTCCTTGTGTCTTTCCTGGCTCTGGTATAGAGCACTGGGCCCCAAAGCTGGTTCCCCTGGAATACCTGGCCTCCTGCAGACCCTGGCTCAAGGCCTTCCATTGCTTTTTACAGATTCAGACTAACACGGCTACCCCTCTGATACTTAATACCATATAGATAGATTTCTCTAAGGAGGGGAGTAAATGTTGTTTCCACAATATCCGTTTCTGATATTCGTGGTCTGATAGATGGTATTGCATAGTAGCACTTTGGAAAAGTAGATCAAGCCGATGCATCTGTGTGTGTTCTCCTATGGTAGCTGTTTGCAGTTCATACTTCTCATTGCTTCTGCCTTCTACGATAAAAGTGAAATTCCCCCTTGTGCTAAGGGCCAGAGTGAGGCCTACACACCAGCTAAGTTGCACTTAAGTGCCAGTCTGGCTTACAGTTTACTTCTTCAGGGAAACATGATAGTTGAAGTAAACAGGCACAGGCTTTGCAAAAGGGATTTCTAAAAACAATTAGCAAAAGGGATATACATATCTTTGTAAAAGCAATAAAACACCTCATCACAGGGTGGCTGGCCCCTTTGAGGGAAGATGGAGTCAGCCTCACACTTAATGAGGGATGGAACTGAGGAGGGTCAAGGTAATAGCTTAATGCAGTGATCCTCAAACTTTTCATATTGTGCCCCCCCGCCCCCCGGAGCCATGGTCAGGAGCTGGAGCTGGAAGTCGAGGGGGGAGGCTGGGGCTGGAGCTGCAGCCGGACGGGAGCTAGGGGCCGAGAGCAGAGCTGCAGATCTGGGGCTGGCAGTAGAGCTGTGGCTGGATTGGGGATGGCAGCTGGAGCCACAGACTGGGTCTGGACCCGCAGCCAGGCTGGGAGCTAGGGGCTGAGACCAGGGGTACGGGTGGGGGCAGGGCATGGCTGGATGGTGCTTCCTCCCCACTTCCTGTGGGGGCTGGCCCAGACCCTGCTGTGCCACCCGGAACATTCCTCTGTGCCCCCTTAGGGGGGAAAATCCCACCATTTGGGGACCACTGGCTTAATGGACACCCAGGCCTTATAAAAGTGCTGAGAGAGCTCCATTTGAAGAGTGGAACCACAGAGAGTGGGTAGATTCCTCACAGAGGGTCCTGTGGCACCTTTAAGACTAACAGAAGTATTGGGAGCATAAGCTTTCGTGGGTAAGAACCTCACTTCTTCAGATGCAAGACGCATCTGAAGAAGTGAGGTTCTTACCCACGAAAGCTTATGCTCCCAATACTTCTGTTAGTCTTAAAGGTGCCACAGGACCCTCTGTTGCTTTTTATCTATATGGTAATACCTCACACATGCACATACATATACACTTTTCTCTAGGATGACTCCAAATGTCACATCTTCCTTCCCTTTACAGTGCCATTAAATATGCTATTTTCTAAATTGTAAAATCAGATAAAGATATAATCCATATTCAGAATGGACTCCATCTGATGGTTTTTTTGGTTGCCCCCCCCCCCCTTTTTTTTTTTTTTAAACAAAACCATGTTTGGCTCAAAGCATGGTAGAAGAGCATCTGAAACCACAAGAATTTTTTTTTTTTAATTGCTACTCAAGAACTCAGATTTAAATAATTTTTGCAATTTAAAAATGCATCTGATCTCATAACTTAATATTTGAAACAGGTACGATATTAAATCCTGAAAAAACAGAGCTCATAATGAAATCTGTAGAAACAATGGACTACAATTTAATCTCATTTTACTCCAGTTGGTGGACACCTGGAGTAACTCAGACACTTCAAAGCAAGTTTAAATAAAATCAGAATCTAACCATTGCAGAAGTTTCGGTACAAAACTTTGTTTACCGGGTTTCATACTCATTAGTCATGGGAATTATAGGCTAAATCCTGCAGTCCTAAACCAATCATATTGAAGTAAATAGCAATTTAGACTGAATAAGGATAACAGGATTTAAGGATATTTTAACATAGAACAATCACATGACTAATGATCATTGAAGTTCCCTATTATGACCGGAACCAGCATTTAAAAAGGATTAAAATACTAGTTACTTCTGAAAATACATTGAGGCATGATGAACCCCCATAGCAGTGGTTCCCAAACTTGTTCCGCTGCTTGTGCAGGGAAAGCCCCTGGCGGGGCCGGCCGGTTTGTGTACCTGCCACGTCCACAGGTTCAGCCGATGGCGGGTCCCATTGGCCGCGGTTCGCTGCTCCAGGCCAACACGGCCTGCCCCGCCAGGGGCTTTCCCTGCACAAGCGGTGGAACAAGTTTGGGAACCACTGCCCTATAGTGTTGGTTACTTGAACAATAACTCTCAACCGTGTAAAGGTACTTGTCTATCCACACTAACATATTGAAAGCACAAGGTTAGACACCATATAGAGATGATTGCTAGTAAAAGAAACTGGCTAGATCATAAAATCAGCATCACTGAAGATCACATACAGCATACAATAGTAAAGGCAAAACTCATTCAGCTCCTGCTGTGTCTAGCTATATTTGTCAGAGTCAATTTCTCCATGCCTGCATCCTACCTTCATCCCATGCACTGATTACAGAGGTCATCTGTTAATTGCAACCTAATTAGGCACTGAACGTTGCTTTTTCCAAGTGTTCACCCGGCTTATACATTCTCACCTGACACGTACATGAGGGAATTTGTCAGTCGAGTAGAAAATCTATAGTAAACTTTTTGGTTATTAATTACACTAAACCAATGTGTATATCACTGAGTGAGTTGTTCTGGGTCACCAGAAAGCATGTCTGCAATTTAGTTATAAGACAAACTTACATAGCATTTTGCAGCTGTGAATCTTAAAGAGTTTATATAAATATTAAGTCTCAGAATACCATGTGAGGAAGGTAAGTATTATACCTCCTTCCATTTATGAGTGAAGCACAGGAGTACAGAGAGGTTAGAGGACTTGATCCTGGTTACATGGCGAGTCAGTGGTGTCCACTATCTGGGGTGGCTCACGACTGAGAGTGCCTATACCTCAGGGAAGACCGTCAAAAACAGGGCAGATACCCTAAACCGGTGCTAGATTCTATCATTAGATTTCACCAACCCAGTAACAAATGTGAACTTCCTGGTTGCATTATCAGTTTTACTATAGAGTCACAGACAGTCCCCTTAGGCTCTCCAGACTATCTTGCCACCCAGGTAACCTGGATTTAGTAATAAATGGTCACTTACACCAAAAATCACAAAATATTCTGGCAGATAACCCAAGATGCCTCCTAACCAGACATGCCAAACCCACAAAAAAAGAAAATGCAGAAATTGGACTTGTTTTATGCTTAATTGGCTTGTGAGTAGCTTGTTGGCTAGTAGCTTATTCCCCTTTTTTTTGGGGGGGGGGGAGGGGGGATCGGCTCCAGGCAAGCAGGGGCAAGGGGGGCAGAGAGTCAGGGGTGCACAGCGGGCCCACCACAGTCCCAGACTGCATGCCGGGGCAGGATCTAGTCACATAGAATGTTGGGGTTCTTGGGGATTGGCTTGTTTTGGCCTGGTTTGAAATGGGATTAGCTTGATTTTTGGCTTATTCTGAAAGTCGGGGTGCTTATTTACCACGTGAAAGTTGGCAATTTAACTGATGCTAATGGAGAAGAAGCCAGCCCATCCTGTCATTGCCAAATCTCTGGATATGGAGAAAGTGTTGAGTTGGTGGAATTAAATGCCTCTTCATCACACTAAATACATGAATAATTAACTGTGTTGCCTGGCTTTTGAAAGTACTGAACACCTGCACCCAGACCCCTACTGGTATTTCAAGAGTTCTGAGCACCCATCTCCTTTTTCCAATGGTGAATCCTTTCATAGTCCAACATAGTGGCTCTGTAGCTGCATGATGATCTCAGGAAGCCCATGGGTCTGACTGGAGTACACCTCTCTCAAACAGAGAAAGCAGAGCACTGGATCACATAAGCATGCCTCATGCTGTCTGACCTGTGTGACTAGAACTGTCTCTCTCTCTCTCTCCCTGGCCTCCTGCGGTTGCTTAAGGAAGTAGAATGTTCCCAGCCAAGAGATGCTGCAATAATTCCAATTTCCAGGAAAATGAACAGAGGAGGAAAAGGCCCTTCAAAGAGTTGCTTGGAAAATCATGACGGAAGTGCCAAAATTGCTGATGAATTTTGCTTAGGAGGACAAAAACTTAGCAGCTGAACAAATGATAAATAAGATGCTGGCTGCACAGAAAAGCATTTTTACTTCCAATAGGTGAGATATGAGAGAAGACAGTTGGAAAACACCACATAAATCAGCGTAATTGATAATTCCTTCCCATTGCTAGAACCAAAACCAGGAGGACAAAAATGTGTCCATCAGGAAGTTAGGACTATCGGCAACTGAAAGAAACAGTAGGCCAGATTCTGATCTCAGTTACACTGGTGCTCCACTGACTGTGATGAGTATACATACCCCATGCTAGAGCAAGGAGGAGACCTGCCCTACCCCAGAGAATCCACTCTGTCTGCCAATTGGATCAAGAGAATGTCTGTCTGGATTCAGCAAAGCAGCTACTTGAACAGGAAGAGGAAGTGGTTTGGGGGCTCTCAGAGGAAAGGAGAAAGGAAAAAGAATCCTCTCTCATCTCTGTCCATGAAGAAACTGAGCCAGGGCCTGATGGACCAACCACTAGGTTGCACTCTGCTTGAATAGTCATGCAGATTACACTCAGGGTTGCTGGAACAATTTTTATAGTGGGGGGTGCTGAGAGCCATTGAATCAAACTGTAAACCAGGTATATAATGGAAACCACTTCAAGCCAGGGGGTGCGGCAGCACCCCCAGCACCCATAGTTCCAGCACTTATGATTACACTGTCCAATTTCTTGTTCTGGTCTGTGTATAAGCAGTGGTGAGTGGGAGCCGGTTCGCGGGAACAGGTTGTTAAATTTAGAAGCCCTTTTAGAACCGGTTGTCCCACGCGGGACAACTGGTTCTAAAAGGTCTTTTAAATTTAACAACCGGTAAAGCTCCGGCAGCTCTCCGCCCCGCCGGCAGCCCCAGCTCACCTCCGCCTCCTCCCCTCTTCTCCTCCCCCCTCCCCTGCTTCCCGCGAATCAGCTGTTCGCGCGGGAAGCCTGGGAGGGCTGAGAAGCAAGTGGCGGCTTTGTGCAGGTGAGCTGGGGTGAGGGGGGGGGCGTGAGGAAGGTTCCAGGGAGGCGCGGCCCGGCCGAGCGGCCCCAGCCCCACAGCTCCGGCCGACTGGCTCCGGCCCAGCGGCTCCGGCTGTAGCGCCGCCAGCCACCTCCAGGCAGCGCGGTAAGGGAGCAGGGAGGGGGTGTTGGATAGAGGGCAGGGGAGTTCGGGGTGGTCAGAGGGCAGGGAACAGGGGGATTGAATGGGGGCAAGGGTCCCGGGGGACAGTCAGGAAGGAGCAGGGGTTGGATGGGGCGGTGGGAGGCAGTCAGGGGACAGAGAGAAGGGGTGGTTGGATGGGGCAGGGGTCCCAGGGGTCTATCAGGAATGAGAGGAGGGGTTGGATGGGCTAGTCAGAGGACAGGGAAGGGGGGTGGATGGGGCCAGGTGTCCAGGGGGGGCATCAAGGAACGCGGGGGGTTGTATGGGGCAGGAGTCCCGGGGGTTAGGGGCGGACTACGACCCCCTCGTGGGGTGAGGAGGAGGGAACCGGTTGTTAAGATTGTGGCAGCTCATCACTGTGTATGAGGACAAAGGGATCTGCTAGGACAAAGGACCCTTCTGAATAACTGCAGCTGAGGAAAGCCTGGTCTCCCCAGAAATCGGCTGGACCCTTAAAAAGACAGCATTGTAATTTGAGGCCAGAGATGGGTTGAGCTAAAGATCCAAGCTCAGTAGCTGGAGGCTGTAACAAACCCACATCCTTTGTGGATTGGGCATACACACTGACCAGAGGGCTACATTTTGCACCATGACCCTTTCAAAGGAAACACTTTTATAAAAATCCCTGGGCATTCTGGCTATTTTTCCATAAACACACCTGATCTTCTCACATAAACGTTTAATTATATACACACACACACACACACACACACACAGCTATATATTTAGAGAAGGCAAGGTCAAAGAAATGCGCCTTCAACTTGGAGTGGAAGGTGGTGAAGTTTGTCTTGATCCTTAGTTCCTTTGGCAGTTTGTCCCACAGTCAAGGAGCAGCCCCTGAGAAATCTGTTTCCTGCACAGATGAGCTTTACCTTTGTAGTAATTTTCATTGTGCCTGAGAAGCAAAGTTGTTGAAAGTCATATGCCATTGAAGATACCCTATAAAGAAATCAAGAGGTGTGGTCTGTTCGCCCAAACCAGCCACTTCTGTTCAGGTAAAAGCATTATTAGCATTGGTAGCCTATTTTAGAGAAATGTATTGGCAATGGGAAGAGCAAGTGCTTTCGTTCTCAAGATATGATCTGCCCATATTATTGGGAAGGTTACTCCTTACGTTGTGTGATACTGTATTGTGGAGCCATGATATTTTTAGTATGATGCCCATCATCACTCAGTGTTATTTCTCCTGTGAATAAAGTACTCAGACATTCTGAGCCACGCCCAGAATGACTGGTCAAATGAAAAGCTGTGTACAATTAATTGGTGCGAGATGCCATAGTAACTTCTTCCAAGCACAACAACAGGGGAATCTGGAATGACAAAGCATGTCAGACATCTGCAGCCCAAATTATACTCAATCCCAACTAGGATGGAAACTCTCATTCATTCCCAGTAAGTGAATAGGAATTGCCATAGTGGTTCATACTAATAATTTCCAGGTGAATTTAGTGCTAGTGAAAAGTTGCAAATGGAAATCTCTGGAGAATTAAATCCTTTATCTTCTACATCAGAAGTTCAGAAAATCCAGTGGCAGTGACAGCTTCCTCACCTCTCCCCTAATCCTCTCTAAGGTGAGAGGGTAGTTTTGTCTCTAGGATCCAGTCAGTTCTTGCCATCTCCACTGAGAGTGCCAGCAACAATGCCAACTGTAGTGCTGTTTTTCCCAGCCTGGATGTCCATTCACTGGGAATTGGACTGAAACAGCCATATACATTTCACATAGATCATCGCAGAGCCACTAAGCCCACTACTGGTCAGGCTTCATGTGTCCTGCTCTGCACCAGATCCAGAGTATGCAAGTCTGCTACTGCCCAGCTACAGCGGCTGGCTCTTCAATTTAATCTATAAAGGCTTATGTGTTTATCTCCAGAGATCCCTGGTTCAACCCCTAGTGTCCACCAAGATGGCAGCCATCACACCATCAGATGGTAACAACTTTCAGTTACTATTAACCCAGATTAGATTTGAACTATTAAAATACAAAGGAAAGATTCTATATCTCAGTTCCCAAATTATTTAGCCCCTCACAAAGTCATTATATATCTCTCACACACACACACACACACACACACACACACACACACACACACACACACACACACAAAATAAAGCAATAGCTCTGAACTCATGTTCTTTGGCATACATAATGTGGATTAATGTTGTACTGGACATAAGCAAAGAAGCAATTTTTTTGTTTATTTCAGAATACATATTGCTGTCTAAAGCAAGTGTGAGACAGCAAAAAGCAATGCAGAAACTGACTGAGGCACCAGGAAAATGCCAGTATTGTGTATCTAATGCCTGGTTTAGAATATCTCCTACACAGAGAAAAGCCAACTTCTGGGGGGACTTGTGGTTAAATTCTTTACATGGGTTAATGGGAGTAGGAGCTATATGGCATTCTACTAGTGTACTGCTCTGGACGATCTATTAGTTTCCAGATACTGTAATAATAAGACTGTTTTAAAAAATCATTTGTAGGGTAGAAAGGTGGTCTGAATGAAAACTGACAGAGTGATGTTCTTCTAAATGTGCAATCAGACAATGAGAAACAATGGATCTGAGAGGTGTGAATTGCCCCCATATCTCTATGGGATATTGACTCTGAACCATAATGACAAATTCATGTCAACATTGTTAACTGCTTCACCTTTTATCACCCAGATGATATGCATTTTTATTCTGACTGGAGATTTCAAAAGGTAGAGATGAGAGACATATATTAGGGCATTTTATACATCCCTTGAGGCCACACAAAGATTTTACAACAGTATTTTCTCTAGTGCTTTGTCCAGCCTAGTTTTAAGTGTTCTAAGCAATGGAGCCACCACCCTTCTTCTTGAGAAACTTTCTACAGCCTAATAGATCTGTCACCAGTAGGTAGATGTTCCAGTTTTATTTTAGCCTAAATTTCCTTTCTTTATATATACACTTTTGTCCAATTACTCCTAGTTGCCACTTAGGACTCAAAGTGAGCCAACAGAAAAGAGGGAAAAATAAATATGGCTGTCACCAGGGACAGGGAGCCATGATGGGAAGGAGAAAGAGTTAACAGCAGCTATCAAGGGAAGGAACATGGGCACGAGTAGAGTCCTACCATTTTGACTTCTGGGTACCAGTAAATGACAAAGAAAGGGTTATATTCAACTGTCAAAGCAGAATCATTTACACTAAAGCAGGCAAACTGAATCCTAGGGAAAAAAAAAAAACACGCCTCTAAGTTCAAGTAGACAATGGATCAAACTGTCAAGGGAGGCTGCATTTCTGACCTCTCTGAAGATATTCGAGACAAGACTATACAAGAAGCTACTGTGGCTACAACAGGAAGTTATTAAAATTATTTTGTAGTCAAGCAATGGGGGCGGGGGGAGGTAGAGGAAATGGACTATATAACCCAGGAGATTCCTTCCTTTTCCTGGACTTACAAATCTAGTAAAAATCCATGAGAAATGTTAATCACATGTACCATAATCACATGTCAAAAGTGAAATATCTCTACTGGTTTTCCCAAAATCATCCAAAAATTCATCCATGTTATGTTCTAGGTATGGTAATTTATTTAAAAAACCCTCACATTTGAGTCATTTTTCAGTTATATAAATTTGAGCCTTAGGCACTGGAGCAACTGAAAAATAATCTTTTTTTAAAATTACTTCATTCTCAGGAATAAAGTTCAATCCTAGTCAGAACCTGAATGGCAAATTTCAATCAAAAATGGATTTTTACAGCCCAGGTACATAACCTAAAGAATAAAGTTCATGATAAAAATAAACAATACCATAACCTGAAGCAAATTTTCGCAAATGATATAGTACTTTAAGGGAGACTTAGCAAAAGCAGAAAACATATGAATTGTTAACATAATTGGTAATAATTACTGCAAGCAAATGATAGTTACCAATTTAGATCTATAATCCATGAGACAGATGGAGGCTTTGCTGTGAGTGTATGAATCAAGATTGGTCACACTGTTGAACCTGTGATGTAGAAGCAAAAGGATTACAATGTATATGATAAAGATGAACAAAGAAAATATTATACAAGAATAAATTAACTGCAATAAATGGACAAGTTATACTAGGAAAACACTGCTGATTAAGGGCCAGAACCTGCTCTCATTGAAGTTAATGGAAAAATTTCCATGGACTTTAAATAAAACAGGAGCAGAGGCTGAATTGTAGAGTCTCATACAGATATTCAATGAATAGCTATTTAGGGATACCAGTCCATAACATAGATTCATAGATTCTAGGACTGGAAGGGACCTTGAGAGGTCATTGAGTCCAGTCCCCTGCCCTCATGGCAGGACCAAATACTGTCTAGACCATCCCTGATAGACATTTATCTAACCTACTCTTAAATATCTCCAGAGATGGAGATTCCACAACCTCCCTAGGCAATTTATTCCAGTGTTTAACCACCCTGTCAGTTAGGAACTTTTTCCTAACGTCCAACCTAAACCTCCCTTGCTGCAGTTTAAGCCCACTGCTTCTTGTTCTATCCTTAGAGGCTAAGATGAACAAGTTTTCTCCCTCCTCCTTATGACACCCTTTTAAATACCTGAAAACTGCTATCATGTCCCCTCTCAGTCTTCTCTTTTCCAAACTAAACAAACCCAAACATGATTAGAGGGACACAGTCTAGGTTATATAACCAAAAATCTGACCCTCCAGGTAAGTTCTTGACATCCATAAGGGGAATCGTGGTATGTTTCTTGCAGACAGGCAGTGAAACAAATTGAACCAAGAAGAAAAAAACCTTGAAATACATCCATATATAAATTTGGTTTTGCACATTATCTGGGTCAAATTCTAATCCATTACCCTGCTACAAGGACCAAATATAGTAGGACTTGGCAAAAGTGGTTGCTACTCCACTTACAGAAGGTCTAAGTACAAAATAATACTTGAAGTCAATAGTTACAGATTTACACTAGTGGTAGTGAACAGAATTTGGCCCTCTCTTACTTCTAATTAAACATAGAGGCCAAATGTATCTCTGATGGAACTCCCCAGGAGTAAAGGGAAAAACACCATCCCCCCCATATCTTGTTTGACTTTATACTGTACCGGTGCACTAGGGAAACTGTTTTAACGTGGGGGCAAATTCAGACCTGATGTAAAATGTAATGAATTTGCATCTACTTATTCTTAGGTCTGAATTTATTCCAGTTTGCACACATAGGAGAATTTATTTTCTGCTGTTTTAACCTATTTGATGACCAAATTGTATATTTTTATGCTGATAGTTCACCTAGACACAGGTTCTAATTTTGTGTATAATGGGGGCGCTAGATCACACTTCCCTATATACATATTCCCCATTTTCCTCAAGATGTTTATTAACCAATGTCAAAGGGAACAAGAGCGGATAAATATCTGACATCAGCTGCTCCTGCAATTCCTGGACATGAAGTTAGAAGAAGGAAGGGTTTTCGAAATCTTCCTTCCCCTGCCTACTCATCCTTACTGCATCAAACGTTGCTACAACAAAGTGTTGCTGAAAAATTCGTCCTCTTTCAGATCTCTTTAAAAGCAATTTCCAAAATAACATGGTGATTGTCATTTTTTTCAGCCTCAGTCTTGACCCGACTCTTCGGAATCTAAATTAGATTTATCTAATCTTAAATTATTGTTTTAGAGAATAAGGAAGTTCTGTGGAGCAGCCTCAAAACGTAAAACACCAGAGTTACTGGCACAGAATGGGAGCTTAAAAATCACTTACTGGCGTAGTGGCGTTATTACAAAAGACAGCGCCCCACTTCACTGAGAGATTGTGATTATGGGAAATAACTTTAACTTGTGCAATAGGAAGCAATGTGCTCCAATTATTGCATGGGAGTCAGGAGACCCGGGTTTTATCAACTCTGCCTACAACCTGCTGTGTGACCTTGGCTGAGTCACTTGCACTCTTGGTGCCTCAGTTTCCCAGCTGTACAACAGGAATAACATTACCTAGGATCTGTTGTGAAGGGCTTTGATTTCCATGGATGGAGTGTTATATGATCGCTGCGTATTCTATCCCTGAGAATTCTCACACTGACTTTTGGGATAAGGCAGTTATGTTACAACCGACATTTAACCCTTCCCTGAAGTTGCTCCCGCTGGTGGGGAGGAAGCGACTAAGCCAGCCTGCTGTGCTCCTTTGTGGGTGTGAGGTGGGAGCAGGGCCAGAATAAAGCAATCCAGAGCCCTACGCACACATGGTATGGACCCCCTCGTGACTAACTCCACTTGTAGTGGTGCTGGCAGGAGGGCCCCACCTATCCCAGAGAAATACAGGCAGCACCATGAGGCCCCTTTCTCTCCCCTAGAAGGAGCAGCAGGGGCCCCTTCCTCACCTAGAGAGGCAGGGGATGGCAGTGGGGATTCTCCCAGTACTTACCCCAGCAGTCAGACTGTGTCTACTTGGGTGAGAGGGCAGGGCCTGCTGCATTTTCCTCCTCCTGTCCCAGAGCCCTATTGGCAGTACCTCCCAAAGCAGTGGGTCATGGGATTAATACCCCATTCCGACGTATAGGACAGTTCACACTGCTCAGTTATACTCAGGTCACATTTGAGGGTGTTTCTTCACAATCATGAGGTCTAGAAACTTTCAATTGAAAAAAAATAACACTGAAAACTGAAATTCTGACCTCATCATGTGACAGGAGCCTTAGGCATGGGTTTATAAGTGCCTATGCCTTAATCCAGCCTTGGATGGAGGGTATCTTTAAAGGGGCAGACTGCTCCCTACTCAGCAATTTCCGAGGGGTGTGGATCTAGACTGGAGCTATGTTTGTGTGGCAGCTCCTGGACTCAGCTATTGCTGTCATGCCAGCAGTGCAGGAGGACGGTCCTTGTTGTCAGACATGTCGAAAGTAGAAATCATACCTGGAGTTGAATTTTACTTGTTTGCACAGTGAAATATCCAGCGGTTGAATAGATTTTTTATTATTATTATTATTATAATCTAAGATGTATTTGAGTTAGTTTCACAAATATCTCTTTGTAAGAATCCTTTGTATATTTGGAATAGCAATAACTTTTCTTTAGTGGGGTATAATTTGAGAAATTATATTTTTTTTGCTGCACTATCCCAGTCCGATACAGTCACATGTGCTAATCACATTTTTCATCAGCGATGACAACAGAATTCACACAACGTATAAAAAAGTCATTCAGAAATGTGTTTCAAGCAGAGACAAAACCCAAAAATTGCAAAGAATGGACTAATGGGGGATTATTTTTTTATATTTGGAATTATCAGGGGGTTACAACATATGTACTTTCAGCCATCTGATTACTGAAAGGTTGGCTTGTAGGATCATCCCTCAGGACTTTTGCAGAACGTGTCTCTTCTCTAACTAACACAGTAAGGGTTCCAACATCTTTTGCTACAATCTGAGATCTTCATCGTTGAACTGACCTGTAGCATAGCCTGAAAGGCTTTGAACTTGTATGTTCTATTACTAAGCAGTGCAAAGAAACACTATTAAACTCTCACCCCGTGCACTATCATTGGCCCTTCTGACAGGGAATAATCTTGGGTGGAACAGTTGAGAAGAATGGCTGTTTCTAACACTGAACAGTTTGTACTCGAGGGTATGGAAAGATGTTCAGTGTTTATAGTGAATGAGAATCCTCTTAAAATACTACTTCTTCCAGAAGGCATGGAGTTAAACTTTTCACAAAGGCCAATGGGACTTGAGTGCTTTTGAAAATGTTATCCTTGAGCAAAAGGCACGTATTTCAAGAGGCCCATCTCTGTTGACCTGCATTTGAAATCCTATGATGTATTAAATGCTAAAAACAAGAACTAAATCAATCTCTTGCACCACTCTGCATCTCCATGACATGCTAACCCAGTGCTTTTGAGGTGAGCTGTTAATTAGTTTCGTCTTCTGAGATTATAAATGCCTCAGGGTGGGGACTGTGTTTTACTCTATGGATGGATCAGCACTAAACACAACAAACACAAACATGCAAGGACAATATAATTATACTCCCCTTTTATACAGACTGGGAAACTGGGGCACAGAGAAATTAAAGGACTTGTTGAACATCATACAGCAAGCCAATGACAGGGTGAGAATAGAAGTCCAGGAGTCCTGACACCTCCCATATTCTATTAGTCCCCAAATATATCATATAATACCCCCCAAATATATGGGATGAATAAGTCTCTCTGCTTGATGCCAAAGCTCAAATATTTCCTGACAGTGGGTGATGACAACTCAACTAAATTACAGTGAATTGAACAAGCTTCCGAAGACATGCATGGAGTTCCCTGGGACTCTGTATACATTTTTACAGGGCAGAGTTATAGTTTAATACTGGCTCTTACTAATATTGAGAAATGTCCCAAAATATTTAATACCATAATTTCTAAGCCAGAACTATTTAAAGAAAAACTGATCGACAACCACAACACAACAGCCTACTTCACAACATGAACAATCAATTGACCTGAATGTCATGAGATCCCACCTAAAATGGCAATTGCCCTGATGCTGAGTACTCTGCATAGTAACAGATAGTATTCTACAAGGACTGTGATGCCTGAAAGAAGGTATGCCTTGGAAGCAGGGGGAGGAACTATGGCTGCGTTACTAAGAACTAAAAGCGCCATGTGGCATCAATTCATCACAATTTAGTACCAATACATTTTCAAGCAAAGAGTGCAGTACAGCTTTGTGAAGATTACAAGACAAACTTGATTATAAAATTGGATTACCTGCCAATTACATTAATCTGCTTTAAATCATTATTATAAATTGCCCTGGTATAACAGCCTCTTAAAGACAGCGATTACTCCAAGGTCAGGGTAAAAACGTATACTACACTTTACATGGTAATGAGCCTCGATAACCATAAAGAGGAGAAACCGCTTGTTTAATTTCCTGCACATAGAGGTATATAGGTCTGATCTTGTGCCATTGGAATCCAGTGGCAAAACTCCCATTGAATTATAGGATGCAGAATCAGGCCTCTGAGCCTTGGGGGCTGCGCCTCCTCCACTCTTATGGAAGTCAGTGGATTTGAGAACATGTAGCCCTCCCAAGACATGCTCAGTACCTTGCAGAACTGGGCCTTATTTTTTAATTTTCTCCAAAAGAGAACCAGAAGATTTGTTCTAATTTTAGTGTGACATTGCCTTTGATCCTACAGGATAATAATATCAGACATCACGTGATGATAACATGCATGAAAAAACTTGAAAAATAGGGGGTTTGTTGCATTTTGATTAAGAGCATGTCTCTAATACAGGTGATTAGCTGGACCGGGTGAGTCAGAAGCTGCACAAGAAAACTGGTTTCAGAGTAGCAGCCGTGTTAGTCTGTATCCGCAAAAAGAAGAACAGGAGGACTTGTGGCACCTTAGAAAACTGGTAGTTTCTCAGTTCATTTGTGTAGGCCAGTAGATCATGAAGTGAAGCTCCAGTAGCCACCCCATAGTCAAAGCTGAAGTTGCTTCCCATTATAAACCCAGTTTTCTAACTCAGTTGTCTGGAAATGAACAGTTAAGAGATCCATACTCTTCCTCACTCTCTATAAATTCTTCTTCATTCTATCATCCATCCCAGCGTAACTTTCTTCTCTTGTTTGGTTCGGTAATGGAAATATGTTGCTGGATGCCTATTGTTGATTTTTATGTATGTATATTAAATGCAAAGATTTTGAAAGGAATATAGTTTCAGAGTGCATTTAGCCATGGCAGAGTGCCATACATTTTTGATCAAATGGTTGGTAGAATAGAAGAATATTTTTATGAATAGAATTGGAATGATTGATCTGTTTTGTTTTATACAGTGTGCTATTACATGCTGTTGCAGATTAATGTGCATATAGAGAGAGTTTACAAGTTTGTATTTTTAACTGTATTGTGTAACGGTAGACATACATATGTTTTGTAGCAAGTAATAATGAATCTTATCAGTGCAACAGTGAGAGAAATTCTATTCCTCTCAAACAGAAAACATGATTTTACGTCTCTTAGTAGTTTGAGGTGTTTCACTTTTACATTTTTTGAAAATGTTAGGGAGGGGAGTTAAGATTGGACAAGAGGGAAAATCATGTGGCATGACAAAAATTGCTGAATGATTACATAGCAGTGGGAAAGCAGTTAAGTGATCCCTTAACTGTTTGTTTCCAGACTTTCCAATATCTGGAATTTTTTGAAGTTGCAGAATTTTTGCAGCTAAAGTATATTATTTCAGCCTTCACTCTTTTTTCCATTTCGGAATACACTTTTTTCCATTTTGGAATATAAATACACTTCTTTTTTCTACATCACTTTTGAGTTTTTCCCCTTAATATTATAAGTATTACAGAAAATTATAAGTAGTCCAATCCCACAGTCCCTAATCAGGCAAAATTTCCTCTGACTTCAATAGAAATTTTGCTTGCAGTAAGGACTACAGGACTAAATATAGAACTCATCAAGCAATATCTTTAAAAAAAAATTACAAAGTCATCCTAGCTGTATTTATTCCAATTCATCAGTCACCATGTCCCAATAGACTCTTTAAAGAATTATTATTTTTTATATATTTAATTCAGTACATTGTATTGTGTTACATTATTCCCAGACTACCCTTTGTTTACGATTTATAACTTCAAAAATGCTCACCTGGGTTTTAAACTTGGCATAGAAATTCTCAGCCCAAAGAATGTGTCATTGACACAATGTATGGTGTTAATCCTTCTGGAACCTACTTTCAATCAGCACCGTAGCACATTGGGATTGATAACAGGGACATCATCCAGGTGTACCAAATCTCAGTGCTTATCCATACACATCACAACATCTCTATAGCATGGATTAAAACAGAAGCACAAGGCAGTGACATTGGCACCCCTGGATTTCCTTTCACTCCTTCCTTTCCCCATTTTCTCTTTATAACTGTTTCAAATTAAGCAAATTAATTTAAAAATGGGGGGAAATCAGGTATACAGTAGAAGGCAAGTAAGCAAGGAAAGTCAGAGTTAGAGCAGACACTCCTTTAATTCATCCTTCATTCAGCCCCAAATGGTGCATCTCTCTCTCTCTCTCACACACACACACTAATGCTGCACAATCCCAAGACCTGGCACCATATAGGGGGTTTCTAAGCTGCCTTTCCTTTTGATAAAATAACTCAGACTTCACTCTTAATCCTGCTCAAACTCTACACTCTAGTATTTGTTAGTTGTTGCATTATTAGTAGAACATTTTCACCATATCAAGATAACGCCTTCTTTTATAGGAATGGGGCAGTCTCCATATACATGTAATACCGTGATTGCTTTTCTGCTAGGAAAGCATCTAAGTACAGTGTGGGCACTACCAGACATAAGTAATAATAGTACCTAACGGAAGGGGAAATACAGAGGGTCTGTGTTAAATTAAAAATAGCCCCTAGGAAGAGAGAGCAAGGAGACTAGATAACATCCTTTAAGAACTCTGGAAGTTAAATCACACTCTTCTTTTCAGCTCTGTTGGCAATAAATACAGCGGCTGCCAGGAGTCACTGGGTTTTTTTGGCCATTCGGTTCAGAAAAGGGGCAGTTTTAGCAAACAGCGCGTTGGCTGCAGTTCTGTTCTCCAGGGTCCCAGCACCTCCTGCAGCAGAAAGCCCCTGGGGGCTTCGCACTCTGCGGTTCTGCTGGGGGGCGGTGGCAGCTTTGGAAGCGTCTCGCGGGTTGTTGTTTCACAGGGGCCGGTGCCCCAGGTTTGAAATATACCCAGTACCTCCATGCCATGCCCGAGCCCGCTGGGCAATCAGCGCCCTCCTGACCATGCCAGACTGCCTGTAGGGCTGGGGGAAAGGGGGGGGGGTCCAGCCCCGTCTCGCCCGGGTCTGCGCCCAGAGGAGCGGGTGGGATTCTCCAGCACGGGCACCTGCTGCCCGGCGCCCCACGCTTCGGAGGGGCCGGGGAAAGTTGGAGCAGCCCGGCCAGCCGCGATCGCTCTTACCTTGGGCGCAGCCTGAGACAGCGCCGGCTGCAGAGGGCGGGCTAGAGGGCAGGAGCACAGGGACCCGGCGGGGCGGAGGTACCAGCCCGAGCCGTGCAGGGCTCCCCGGGGCTGCGCGCAGCTGAGCAGAGCGGAGGTTCTCGGCGGCTCCAGCCCGGGCCAAGAGCGGGAGCACCTGGGACGGCCCTGAGGGCGGAGCTAGGGGCGCTGGAGGCTGCTGCAGCCGCCTGCCCTCCCGGCTGTGTGCTGGGCGCTGGGCGGCTGCTCACCGGCGCTGCTGCTGCTCGGTCCCCGCGCGGAGCCGTCACCTGCGCTGCTGCGGGAAACCCAGCCCGAGGGCAGCCCGCAGGTACAGGCAGGGCCAGACTGCGCTCCGCCGCACCTGTGTGCACACACCCTGGTAACACCCCAGCTACACCTGTGCGCACACATCCCGGTAACACCCCTCTATACCTGTGTGCGCAAACACCCCGGTTACACCCCTCTATACCTGTGTGCACACACACACACCAGTTACACCCTGCTATGCCTGTATACACTTACACCCCGCTACACCTCTGTGCACACACACCCCAGCTATACCTGGGTGTGCACACACACCCCGGTTACACCCCAGCTACACCTATGTGCACACACATCCCGGTAACACCCGTGCTACACCTGTGCGCGCACATACCCCGCTAACACCCGTGCTACACCTGTGTGCGCAAACACCCCGGTTACATCCCGCTATACCTGTGCGCACACACACACACCACACACCAGTTACACTCTGCTATACCTGTATGCACTTACACCCCAGCTACATCTGTGCGCACACACATCCCGGTAACACCCATGCTACAACTGTGCGCGCACATACCCCGGTAACACCCCTCTATACCTGTGTGCACACACACACACCACACACCAGTTACACCCTGCTATACCCTGTATGCACTTACACCCCCTTACACCTGTGTGCACACACACCCCAGTTACACCCCAGCTATACCTGGGTGTGCACACACACCTCGGTTACACCCCAGCTACACCTATGTGCACACACATAGATCGGTTACACCCCCACACACCTACACCCCACTACACCTTTGTGCACACACAGACCAGTTACACAACCACCCACACACTGGTTACATCTCCGCTGTACCTGTGCATACATACCTGGGTCACACCAGCATGAGCCAGTATAGCTCTGCTATACTTGTGTGCGCACATACATGTGGGTTACACCCCCGCTATACCTGTGCACCCTCACACAACCCCATTATACATGTATGTGCACACACATCAGTTACATCTCTGCTATACCTGTGTGCACACTCACACACACTCGTTACACCCCAGGTACATCTGTGGGCACATCAGTTACACCCCAGCTACACTTGAGCACACACACACCAGTTACATCCCACAGCCTTGCTATAACCATGTGCACACACACTGGTTACACCCCCACACCCTGCTATACGTGTGTGCACACACACCATTTACACCTCCGCTACACCTGTGTGCACACACACCGGTTATATCCCAGCTACATGTGTGCGCATGCACATGGGTTACACCCCAGAGCCCCACTAAACCTGTGCACACACCGGTTACACCTCCACTAGCCCATTATACATGCGCACACACAAACACACGCTGGTTACACATGGGCTATACCTGTGAGCACACACACACCAGTTACCACACCAGTTACCCCCATACACCTCCATTATACCTGTGCACACACCAATTACATGCCTGCTATACTAGTGCACACACAATATACATATACTGGTTACACCCATACACACCCATTATACCTGTGCACACAGCAATTACACCTCCTCTACAAACACACATACCCCAGTTATACCTATACACCCCCATTATATCTGAAAGCACACCAGTTACCTCCCCAGTATACTTGTGCGCACCCACACATCGGTTACACACATACATCCTCATATATTTGTACACACTCTATACCTTGTGTGCATTAGGTACAACCATACGCCTCCATTATACCTGTACACATACCGGTTACACCTCCTACTATACCAGGGTATACCCATGCATCTCTTTGCTCCCCACCATACCCATGTGCATGTGAGCATTCACATACACACACATACCAGTTATACACAGGCATACCTGGACACGCACACATTAGACCCTACATTCCCCTTACAACTGTGTGTCTTCCCCCTTCTCTCAGTTGCACCTTCACATCCACATTCATATTCCACCCCTACACATCAGGAGGATCTCTTGCTACAGCAGCTGAGGAAGAGGTGGGATTGCTTACCCAAGCCAGGGAGAGGAGGGGAATCATGGTTCCCATGGGAACATGTAGACCAAAGGTGATTTTTACCATAAATAGAGGGCTGTGGAGGTACAAAGAGGAGAAGAAATCATTTACATTGATCCAGCTGAATGGCAGATTGACAGTTTCTCCCTTCCCCAGTCCGGAATCATTCCGATGCACTGCACAGCAGCTTTGCAAACCAGTACCTGTCTTAGGACCTACATAAGGACTTATACCACTATAAAGTAAGGTGTGATGTGAGTTTAAACCTCTGTAGTCATACCACTATAACACTTCCCGTGTGGATTGGCCCATAAAGGCTGCCATCTCGTGCTGCATAATCTCAGTTTTCATTTACAAAATTAAGGGCTGGATTGTCTGGTGCAAAGTGAATTTAAAATTGCAGGGGTGGCCGATGGAGAATTCCCATTGTGCAGAGGAACCTGCACTCGGGGAAAGCTAGCGAAGAGGGCTCTGCCACACCCTGCACAAGCCATCCCTCGCCCTCAACAGAAAGAGGGAAGACGTTGTGTTGGGGGTGTGCCAGGGTTGGGGAGAGAAAAGGGTATGGCAGAGCAGACTCCCTAAAGAACCTTCCATCAGTGCCATACATTAGAGCTATTGAGGGATCGCCGATGATGATGACTAACTTGCTCCAGGAACAAGCAGCTCAGATTAGGGAGCCACAACCAGCGCCCTGATGGTCCTGTGTCCCCACTGCACTTGAGCTCTGCTAGGTTCTGGTGGTGAATCTGCCCCACAGTGTCTCTAGCGCCAGGAAACGTAATTTGCTACTGATAGATTCTGGTTTCAGGATTCTCCTGGAAAGCTAATCTGGTCTCTGTTTATATCCTTCTTGTAGAAAAGTGGATGTTTGTTAGGACTGGGGAGGGGGGACATGGTGAGTCTGTGTATCTTAGATATTTAACATACTATATATCTTGAGGAAGCCAGTGCAGCAGACTGGAAAATAATGGTACTTCTAAATGGCCTGGGTTACACACGAGGTCAGACTAGATGATCACAGTGCTCTCTTCTGGCATTAAGCTTGATGAAAAAAAGCTCCACATTAAAATCAGGACCATTTCAAATCTGGCCCATAAAAAGAGTGGAAAACAGAGATACAGAGAGCAACAGAAATTATTAAAGGTCTAGAAAACATGACCTATGAGGAAAGATTGGAAAAATTGGGTTTGTTTAGTCTGGAGACTAAGAGTGGGGGCATAACAGTTTTCAAGTACTTAAAAGGTTGTTACAAGGAGGAGGGAGAAAAATTGTTCTTGTTAACCTCTGAGGATAGGACAAGAAGCAATGGGCTTAAATTGCAGCAAGAGCAGGTTAGGTTGGACATCAGGAAAAACTTCCTAACTGTCAGGGTGGTTAAGTGCTGGAATAAATTACCTAGGGAGGTTGTGAAATCTCCGTCATTGGAGGTTTTTAAGAGCAGGTTAGACAATCATCTGTCAGGGATGGTCTAGAAAGATACTACTTAGTCCTGCCTTGAGCGCAGGGGACTGGAGTAGAAGACCCGGAGTGCCGGGAGGGAGGGGGAAAGGGGTGATGACTGCAGGCAGAAGGGGTGGAGAGGGCCCTTCCCCCAACTTGCTCTGGCCCAGGGCCCCACAAATCCCTACTCCACCTCTGGTTCTAGGAAGCATACCCACCTCCTCCCTTTCCAAAAACTACATTCCAGAACAGCCAATGTACATAATGGGGGTTTGCTGCTTTGTCTCATCATAGCTGGTGTTGCTGTTCTTTAATATTCTCTCTTTCACTGACTTGCATTAATTCAAGGCAAGGACCCAGATATTCAGCCTAGGAAGGCATTCCAAACAGCCGTCTGAAGCACATGCAGGCTCTATCTCTGATTTCAGAGAGGGCACATTATGACCTAGTATTGCTTGTGGCACTGTCTCCAAGTCCAGCCCTGCCAAACATCCCATGATAATCCTCTTTATAGCACATGAGCACCATGCCATTGTACAGCCCAACAGCCCAAGGGCATTATGCGGATTCACAAAGTTGCTGGAATTGCAAAATTCACGTTCAGCCATACTAAAGCTTCTATCTTGTTAGACTCTTGTGTGACTCACGGCTTCCCTGGGAGGGATGGGATGGCACTAGTGGAACAAGAAGTGTATAGGGTTTAGTGGACCACTAAAATAAATCAAGGGAACATGAAAATTTGTCTTTGCCAAGGTTTTACTTTCTTCTATAGGTCTTTGACTATTTATAGTACTTCCATCCAGAACCTCTAAGCACTGTACAATCTTATTAATTACCCCTCACAACAACCTTGTGAGCTGGGTAAGTATTATTACAGATGGGCAAACAGACAAAGCAGGGAAGAAATTTCCCCAAGCTCACACAGGAAGTGTGCAGCAAATCCAGATTTTTTTTTTTTAATGATACAGTGTAGGGTCTTCTTTCAGTGCCTACGCATAAGTCCTGTGAGCATGTGTATCAAGCAGAAGATACCGAATACTCCTACATATTTTAATTTGATTTTATTAAATTGGCTACCTAATTAATTGCATTATTACCTATTACAACTGACCTAAGACACTAATTTCATCTTTTTATTTTAATCTTCCTTTTTGCTAACGCTTTTTAAAGCAGTATATTATTATCGTTATTTTATTTATTAATTGTGTTAAAATAGCACCTCGGGGCCCCAATTAAGGGCCCCACTGTGCTAAGTGCTCTACAGAGCAGTAATCAGAAGACAGTCCCTTTTCCCAAAAGGCTCATAGTCTAGGCTTAGGACAAGAAGCAACAGAACAAATGTGGCAGAGGGTAGAAGTGGGTTGGCAAAGCAACTGTAAAATAAGCAGGTTTTGCGCACTAGTTAGTAGTGTCAGCTCATTACCTCAGCTAGACCTAAGTATATTTGTTCCCCAGTGCACATATAGTACCAATCCATTCAGAAGACATAATCACAAATTAAAATGGTAGGACCATTAAGAACTCCAGACTAGATGAAATATTCCGGACACCAAAGCCACACTAGACAATGTACAGTGAAAATGTAGCATTGCCAGGGGGAAAAAGTATTCACGGGGCCAGCACAAAGCTCTATTTCAAGGAAGACTTAAGAGCCACGTATGCCTCATGCTGGGCCCCAACCCAGGTGTGGATTTCATCCCCATTGATTTGTATATATAGTATGTCATTCATTACAAATTCGGTTTGCATAGCACCTTTAATATCATACTATGACACAATAATAACCCTTTACTACACCAGGTCACATTGTTCCTGGACTCATACCATGTTTGTTGTCTTTTGGGATGCACTCAAAAAGAAGATAGAGAATCTGAGGGAGAGAGTTCATTTTAGATAGCAAAATTTAAACCCAGGGTTAGAATCTTAGGGCAGTTGATTAGGATCCAGTGTTGAGAGAGTTTGATCAGTTTTAGAGGTGGCTCACTCAAAAGTGTTGCTGCAGGCTATTCACCACCATTGTAAATGGAACCTTTGGGTTCCATGATAAAAGACAGTAGCAATTTCCCTATTAATTACACAAAGACAAATGTCAGATTCAACCTACACATGAGCAGATGTAACCCACACTGAAAACACTGTCTGTTAATTCCAGTCTCTCCATAAGACCCTGCTGCGATGCCTACAAGAAATTAGCCATTTATGACACCTATTTATTTTATAGTTTTTCACCTCACCATGCTGTACACTAGCCTTCATTGAGTAACCCTGTGATTATGTTGTTACCACTCTTTTCCCCTCATCAGCCTCCTCCCTCCTGTCTTCTTACAGCCTCTTTGCAATTTGTCTAATATTAGTTGAGATGCAACTAGGGGTTGGAGGACTTATCTTTCTCTCTGCAGTGAGCACCTATCACAGCTTTGGCCATTATAAAAAATTGATTATAGATTTAGCCCACAA
Source organism: Chrysemys picta bellii (assembly GCF_011386835.1). Classification (NCBI taxonomy): domain Eukaryota; kingdom Metazoa; phylum Chordata; order Testudines; family Emydidae; genus Chrysemys; species Chrysemys picta. Next base: position 10,589,402 of record NC_088798.1, read on the forward strand.
TATTACAATTCATGTATATTGCACATTTGTCCCAGCTTCATTAGCTAGTTCCTGCTGTTTAGTAATTCAGAAGAAGGAATTCCAGTATTTTTAGTTGACACCTGCTGAAAAGTCTGTTCAGCCCAAGAAGCATAGAGCAACTTCTGTTCCAGCCTGCCAGATGGGTAGTTGCAGTTGATTTACTGTTTAATTAACTTTTGGATTTTCCTCAATGTGTTTGTTTCTTTCTTTCAGGGTGGTTGATTACCAGGGGCAATATTGAAGAGTTTGGAGTGGAGTTTGGAGTATTTGTTCCGCTCCTACAACAGAGAGGAAACTGGGGACCCCAGAGGATCTCTGGGAAGAAGCTAAAGAAAATTCCGTACTGTATTGACTTTTTTTGAGCTGTCCAAAAAAAAAAAAAAAAAAAAAGTATCATTGCCCTGACAGCAAAACCAAAACCATCAGTAAACAGAGACATGCACAAAGAAACAAATATAACAGACAAGCAATTCTGAGGCTTTAATTTTTGTACACTGCTGGGCTGACCAAAAAACTAACCACTTGCCACAGCACATAATACAACTTTAGGCTCCAGTCCTGCAAACACTTATACACCTGAATTACCCTACTGAATTCAATGGGACTGCTCACATGCATAAACTTACTCATGTTATAAGTATTTGTGGGATCAGGGTCTTATTCAGGGTCTTTCAAAATGTATCCCTCTCTTTATGGAATTAAATACCAAACACCCTCCATTGTTGGATATAAATAACAGAGTACCATGGTGTATAGAAATTGTGTGGGGAATGAATAAAAGCACTGAGGTATTAGACCAATAATAGAGATATAGGGAGAAAATATACGTTTAAAGAGAAGAGAGATGAATAAAGTCTAGAGTTGTGTTTTACAATATGTACTTCTTTTACCCAAGATAAATTATTTCATACTCAACACCTTTAGATGAAGCAAGCTGAGATAAATCCACAAATTTCCCTGCTCAATACAGAGAGTGAATACAGACAGGTAATTAAAGATGTCAAAAAATACATACAATTGCATATCCACATCATAAAGATGGTTAAATCTAAAGGTAGTCATTAAACAACAGTGACTAAGTAGATAGAAAAAAACAGAGGGCCAAGAATTGATCTTTGTGGCACTGAAGGAGATGGTTCTTGGTACACCACCAGAGTGAATGAGTAGAGGGACACATAGGGACAGAAGCCTGTCCAGAAAGGAAGCAAAAATACCTAAATAGCCATTGGAGGCAGAGGGACAGCAGAGTCCACAGTGTCAGAGGATGCACTGAAGTCAAAGAAAATGAACAATAAGAAAGAAGGTAGTAATTAACTTTATGGCAGCAAAAAGATTCCATACTATAGGCAGAAAGTGGATGAGAGCCCTGTTGTATGAGAGGTGATTAGAGAGAAGGTTCCCCACCCAGAAAAGGATGAGGCAAGAAGTGGGAGAAGGTCAAAAGGTTTTTTTATTAAGAGGAGGTGGATGGGGCAGATTTGAGAGAAGTTAAGTAGGTACCAAAGAAAAGGGAGTTGTTGACAATTAATGTAAAGAGAGACAGGGCCGGCTCCAGGCACCAGCGCAGGAAGCAGGTGCTTGGAGCGGCCAATGGAAAGGGGCAGCACGTCCGGGTCTTCGGTGGCAATTCGGCAGCTGGTCCCTCAGTCCCTCTTGGAGGGAAGGACCAGCTGCCGAAGAATGAAGCAGCGTGGTAGAGCTGCCGCCGAAGTGCCGCTGATTGCGGCTTTATCTTTTTTTTTTTTTCTTTGCTGCTTGGGGCGGCAAAAAATCTGGAGCCGGCCCTGAAGAGAGAAAGCAACAAATAGTAGGAGGGAAAGCGAGTCAAAGAAAATGTGGGGTTTTTTTAAGTAACTGGATTATGGCTGGAAGGCCCAGGGTGACGAAGGAGAATGTATCAGAAGAGAGATGGAGGAGACCACCTTGAATCACAACTATCTTAGACTGAAGCAAGTTCCTCACACCTGCCAGGGAAAGGAAAACTTAGTGGATGGAGAAGTCAGTTAGAATGACTTTGTGGCCACATTACTTCTGACCTCAGTGCATCCTGAAAAGCCAGGTCTTTGGGAACATTTGTCTCACATCATATAGGTTGTGGGTTCATGGTCAAAATAAGAGAGACTAGGGTTGCTGTGGGTTCCACTACAACATCTGCGGGACAAACCATAAGGAACCATTGTTTGAGGCATTACTAGGATCCTACAATGTATGATTGATGTTTGTGATTATGAAAAAAAGCAGAGCATTAAAGTGCACAATAGCAGAGGTGCAAAAGATTGTGCAATCTTTTTAAAAACTTGCATTTTAACTTGTTGAAGTCTATCTCACTGAAGCTACACATTGCAGCTAGAATGAACAGGCAGATTGCTCCCCCTGGTGGCAGTTGGGAAAGCTGCATGCCACCCTTTTATTATTTTTTTAAAGAACAGATTTTAAAAAAATTATTAAAACTAATGTTAAAATTATATAATATATAGGTTAAGGAAAGAGTGTCTGTACATCTGGGTATAGTGCTTAAATTATCCAAAAGTATAAAGGGTGGTTTAAAATATAATACATATAGTACATAATCAGCAATAACCCAAATAAGATTAATAAATTTAACGATACAATGTAGATATTAGTATCTAAGTATTTGGGTACATCACTCATGAAAAGTTATGCAGAGAGCTGGTTGTAGAAAGAAAATATATTAATGAGTGTAGATTGTCCCTCAGTAATTGAGCATTTCGGCTAGGTTGTCCCTTAATAGATATAATCATTCAGAGAAGTATTTCAGTTACTTTCCGATTTTGCTTCTCTTAGGCTCTCCTGGTACTGCCGATACCCGGTGATGTGTTCTAGGTGATGTGTCCCTCGACCATCTGATGGCGTCCAACACCATGAGTTGCCACATCAGCCAAGCATAGCGTTAACTAGGGTGACCAGACGTCCCGATTTTATCGGGACCGTCCCGATATTTCCTTGTTTGTCCCGCGTCCTGACCGACGTGCGGTCGGGACAACCGGACAAACAAGGAAATGCCCCGAGCCTCGAGCCCGGAAGTGCTCGCGCCCCCCCCCCCTGCCCCGACTCCGCCCCCTCCTCTCCCGATTGGCTCCCTCCCCAAATCCCCGCCTCTTCCCCGGGCTCACCATTCCCCCTCCCTCCACAAGCGCTGGAGGGAGGCCCGGGAGACGCAGGGGAAGCGCGGGGCCGGGGTGAGTAACAGTCCGGCCTGGCCCCGAGCAGGCAGGACTCAGTTGGGTGGTTGGGAGAGGAGGGGGGCGGCCCGCGGGGCCAGGCGACGGGGGAGGAAGCGGCCATGGCGCTCGGCGGCTCTGGCGCCCCCGAACCCCCCGAGCCGGGGCCTGCAGCAGCGCGTACGCTGGGCCCAGCCCCTGGCTAGGCACGTCTGGGCTGCCCAGCTGGTGCTATCCCGCGGCGGCCCCGGGGCAGAGGCATCGGCAGCCCAGCCCCGTTCGTTCCCCTGCGGGACGGGGGGGCTGGGGCCTGCTGCCCCCACTCCGGGGCCGCCGCGGGATAGCACCAGCTGGGCAGCAGCCCAGACGTGACCGGCCAGGGGCTGGGCTGGGCGCAGCATGCGCGCTGCTGGGTCCCCGCAGCAGGCCCCGGCTCGGGGGGTTCGGGGGCGCCAGAGCCGCAGCCGCCGAGCGCCATGGCCGCTTCTTCCCCCGCGGCAGTGGGAGCTGCAGCAGCGGCTGCTCCCGAGTCCCGCTGGCCGGGGGTGAGAACAGCCGCCGCCTGGCCCCGCGGGCCGCCCCCCTCCTCGCCCTACCACCCAACTGAGTCCTGCCTGCAAGGGACCAGGCCGGACTCTCACTACCCCGGCCCCGCGCTTCCCCTGAGTCTCCCGGGCCTCCCTCCAGCGCTTGCGGAGGAAGGTTTTTTTTTTTTTTTTTTTTTTGGCCCCGCCCCCCGCCACGCCCCCCCGCGTCACACCCCCCCCCGCGTCCCGATATTTGTCTTTGGTGATCTGGTCACCCTAGCGTTAACTGATTCTGCATTCTCGCAATACTCGCTTGTTACCGGAGTCCCATGTGCCCAAGGCTCCGACGATCAACAGGTAAGTTTGAACCTTGTAGCCCCTAGCTCTCAAGGTGTCTGCCAGAGGGGAGCATTTCTCCAACTTTCGAGATTGGGTGTCGTGGAAGGCCGAGGTCCTGTTTTCAACAGGAACTGTGAGGTCTACTATGATGATCTTCTTCTGTTCCTCATTGGTGATGACAATGGCCGATTGCAGTTGGCTGTCCATTCCAGGGACGGCTGAGTTCATAGCAACCTTCCCCATGGGTGGCAGGATGGCTCTGACCAGGCTATCTTGGATGGCACTGTTTGAGCACAGCTGCCAGGCTGTGAAATGGGGCTTTCAGCTACACAAGACATGGGTTAGCGTCTCATTGGCATAGCCGCACTTCCTGTGCTATATTCAATGTTATTGTAGTCCTGTTGGACTCAGGATACTGGAGAGACAAGGTGGGGTGAGGTAATATCTTTGATTGGACCAACTTCTGTAGTAGAGAGAGAAAAGTTTTTGGGCTTACACAGAGCTCTTCTTCGGGTCTTTTTTATACTGTTAGTTCTATTTATGTACTTATTTGCAGGGGTCCTAAGTTTTGCTGTTTATTTGTAGGTAAACTGACACATTCTAAGGAGTAAACACTTTTTTATAAAATCAGTCCTTAAAAATAATTTGCATTACCTAAAAAAAAAATGGCCCCTCCAAGCCCCTTCACTCTTTGTGATTAAGTCCCAGCAAGTGTGAGACTTCTAAGGCCTGCTGGTCAACTCGATAGCCCTGCACTCCTAGAGTTGAATTCCTAGTGCATACGTGGTGAGGGGAAATTTTAGGGTCCACCACAGCTCTCTATATTTTTTAGCACATTACAGGAATTTTCAATACATATTTTATTTTTGCTTCAGCTGGGTTTTGTTGCATTAATACTCAAAGAACCCCCTAGACTTAAAACATTTGACGTAAACCCATAGACATAAACCAGATGGTACATTTTAGAAAAGAGCACTGACTGTGGAATACATAACATAGAGGCAACTGCAATATGAAATACGAAATGCAAGAGGGGTTGCTCAGCTCTGCACATGTAATCCAATCAGCTCTGCGTATGCAAGAGAAACTAAGCCCAGGCACTCAGACACTGTAGTGACAAGTGCAGTTATAAATACCAAGATAGATTAGATGGGAGTGTGTAGAGCTGACAGACTCCACAAACAGTGCAAAGGGCCCTGCGGAAATTGTGGGAAGGCATTGGAGGACTAGTGGCCCTCAATTGTGTCAGCTCCAGCCTACATTCACGCTACAGTGACAGCTGACAAGGGCAGCTCACTCAAGAACTGTCATATGCCTGGTCATGCCTGCCAACTGGTGTTACTAGCACCACCACACCTGAGAGAGAGGTTTGGGTGTGGGCAGTGGTCGAGTTAATGGGAATACTCAAGCTGTTACACATGGTAACTCTGTAGTAGAGACACATTCCACGTGGGTATAAGAGCAGTTTGCCTTCCACACCTGGTAAGCAGCACGCAGGGGACAGCACCATGTGGAACATATGCAGGCTACACAGATGGGACTTGCTGCTAATAGGTATATGGCTGAACAGGACAATGCTGCTCAGAGTTCTTTCACTAACAGGGTTAAAAATCCCATATACTGTTACATGGACCGTGACAAGCCAGGCCTTAGCAAAACATAGTTCTACAAACACATTTCTCTTGCATTCTTTCCTTCTGCCTTTTAAAAGAGACAGACCTGGCCATTGATTCACTAGGTAATTCCCCAGTCAGTAAACACACAGTGTTTAGGTCAAGAACAATGGTGACTCAGTCTAAAAATGTTTCTATGTAAAATGGGTAAGTATTCTTCTCAGATCTCTTCTCTATTTTCCACGTACACACACACCCCCCTCAGATGTCTGCTTACCTTCACACGTTATGAATCTGTTTTTAAATAACCCCACACAAAATAAGACTAACTATATCACAGAGACAATGGAAATATAAGCTCTGTCAAATCCTCCCCCATCTCTAATAAAGCAGGTTCAAAATGTTTAATTTTTGTGTTTAAGAATTTTAAATGCCCATCATACTACTTCATGTTTGCTGTTAAGTGTCGCTATACCTGACTTTATTTTGTATGGATTAAATCTGTTTCTATTTTTCATTTAAATTGAATTCCTACTGAAAACATGAATAAAAGATGCTTGTGTGTTTTTTCTTCCTACCCTCAGTTTTCTTCCATGAAAGGTTAAATGTAGCAGTTCCAGCTGGCTTATTCGCCGTTGCCCATCTAACATGTGTCTGTAACTTTTCCTCACAATTCCAGTACATCCTATTCAGATTTCTGCGGTGTCTCCAATTGAACTGTTTGGTCAGAGAGAATGGATATAGAAATAGGGTGTCTAGTGTAAAAAATTATCAAAAGTTTTAGAAGAACTTTATTTTTCTTATAAATGACTACTGTATTTGGTAAATAAATGTTTAACTTTTGCCTTGTGTACCTTTATCAAACTTTAAATATGCTGTAAACAGTATAACAGATTAATCAGTGCAGAATAATATACCATTTATTTTAATTCTTCACACTTTTATATAAGACTTTTGATTAACTCGGCCTTACTTAACAAAAGTGTGTTGTGTTTGTTTGTTTATTTTATTTTATAATCTGTTCAAGGAAGCATCTCTTCACAGCGGTTCTCAAACTTTTGTACTGGTGACCCCTTTCACATAGCAAGCCACTGAGTGCAACCCCTCTTATAAATTAAAAACACCTTTTTATATATTTAACACTATTATAAATGTTGGAGGCAAAGCGGGGTTTGGGATGGAGGCTGACAGCTCACGACCCCCCATATAATAACCTCGTGACCCCCTTAGGGGTCCCAACCCCCAGTTTGAGAACCCCTGATTTATATCTTATTATCCTAATTTAAATTACCTCGTATTTTAAATTGGTCAGCCCTAGGAAGCAGTATCTGCTAACAATGTAATTCATTCTTTCACTGCTGGCTTATCTTTATAGCTATAAATTATTCTTTTTGCTACTACTAGAATGTATCTGGCTTATCTTTATAGCTATAAATTATTCTTTTTGCTACTATTTGTTTTGCAACGTTTTTAATATCGAAGTCTCATTTTAATGGAATGGAATAAATTGTAAATTTAGTCCTAGTGAATGCTAATGGATTGACAGGCATTGACAGTATTTATTCATTAAAATAGTCATAGCATTAATATCAGCAGTGTAAACTTCCTGTGCACCTCTCCTTTAAAGTGCCTCTACACCCTGTTATGAAGGGACTTCGGGGAGGAAGGTCAAGTTCTTGGTGTCTGCTAAGACAGCCATCAAAGGTGACACTTGCCTGAGGATCTATTCTGATTTTATTATTTGATATTAAACACTTTCTTTGTCTCTACACTGACAATAAAAGCTAACCTCTCCAGTATTTACTTGGAACAGGTGTAGGTAAAGCAAGTGGTACTTATAATTTCAAAGTAGTATGTCCCACTCTGGATCAGTTTTTGAGACTGGGGCAAAAGAGCGCTTAAAATGAGTCCATTAAATAAAGCAGGCATGCAATCCAAAGGATCCCTTTGGTAATCTAATTGTGAGAATCTGGAAATATTCAGATACTGTGGGGATGAGTGTGATATAAGAATTTATATAAAATAGAAACTCCTTTAAAAAGTTGAAGTTAAATCCTAGTGAGGAAAATAGAAAGGAGCATAAACTCTGTCAAATGAAGTGTACAAATATAATTAGGAAGGCCAAAAAAGAATTTGAAATATCTAGCCAAAGACTCAAAAAGTAATATCAAGGATGATAAGGCCATTGCAGAGAAACTAAATTAATTTCTTTTCATCGGTCTTCATGGCTGAGGATGTGAGGGAGATTCTCAAACCTGGGCCATTCTTTTTAGGTGACAAATCTGAGGAACTGTCTCAGATTGAGGTGTCATTAGAGGACGTTTTGGAACAACTTGATAAACTAAACAGTAATAAGTCACCAGGACCAGATGGTATTCACCCAGGAGTTCTGAAGGAACTCAAATGTGAAATTGCAGAACTACTCACTGTAGTCTGTAACCTATCATTTAAATCAGCTTCTGTACGAAATGACTGGAGGATAGCTAATGTGACGCCAATTTTTAAAAAGGGCTCCAGAGGTGATCCCGGCAATTACAGGCCTGACTTTAATACCGGGCAAACTGGTTGAAACTATAGTAAAGAACAGAATTTGTTGGGGAAGAGTCCACATGGTTTTTATAAAAAAAATCATGCCTCTTTGAGGGGGTCAACAAGCATGTGGACAAAGGGGATCCAGTGGATATAGTGTACTTAGATTTTCAGAAAGCCTTTGACATGGTCCCTCACCAAAGGCTCTGAAGCAAAGTAAGCTGTCATGGGATAAAAAGGAAGGTCATCTCATGGATTGGTAACTAGTTAAAAGATAGGGTGACTGGACAACAAAATGGCAGATGAAATTCAGTGTTGATAAATGTAAAGTAATGCACATTGGAAAACATAATCCCAACTATACATATAAAATGATGGGGTCTAAATTAGCTGTTACCACTCGAGAAAGAGATCTTGAAGTCATTGTGGATAGTTGTCTGAAAACGTCCACTTAATGTGCAGCAGCAGTCAAAAAAAGTGAACAGAATATTGGGAATCATTAAAAAAAGGGATAGATAATGAGAGAAAATATCATATTGCCTCTATATAAATTCATGGTACGCCCACATCTTGAATGTTGTGTGCAGATGTGGTCGCCCCATCTCAAAAAGATATATTGGAATTGGAAAAGGTTTGGAAAAGGGCAGCAAAAATGGTTAGGGGTATGGAACAACTTCCATATGAGGAGAGATTAGTAAAACTGGGACTTTTCAGCTTGGGAAAAAGAAAAAGATGACTAAGGTGGGATATGATAGAGGTCTATAAAATCATGACTCGTGTGGACAAAGTAAATAAGGAAGTGTTATTTACTCCTTATATCACAAGAACTAGGGTAATTAATGAAATTAATAGGCAGCAGGTTTAAAACAAACAAAAGGAAGTCTTTCTTCACACAACGCACAGTCAACCTGTGGAACTCTTTGCCAGAGGATGTTGTGAAGGCCAAGACTATAACAGGGTTCAAAAAGAAACTAGATAAATTCATGGAGGATAGGTCCATCAATGGTTATTAGCCAGGATAGGCAGGGATGGTGTCCCTAGCTGCTGTTTGCCAGAAGCTGGGTATGAGCGACAGGGGATGGATCACTTGATGATTACCTATTCTATTCATTTCCTTCGGGGCACCTGGCAATTGGCCATTGTCGGAAGACAGGATACTGGGCTAGATGGACCTTTAGTCTGACCCAGTATGGCCGTTCTTATGGGTAAGGTGATATATTTTTAGGATATATTAAAAATCATTTTCTTTTCAGTTCCTGTAGGTAATTGCTTGGTACTTTTCTGTTCCTGACTTATTTTAAATAGCATAAGAGTGGCTGGATGATAATGTTGAGAAAATAGGCCTGTTTCAACCACTGAAAAGCAGCTGCGATTGTCATTTTTCATAAGAAAGTGAGTGTCTTTTTAATCTGTGACATTCAACATCAGCACTACTACAGTTTAAACATATTTAAGTCCCCCAATTCCTAAAAAGAATGGAAAATTACTCCATTCCCCCCAAAAACCTCACCACGCATGTTATTCTTAAAAAGTTTTCATTTTTATTTTTCACCATAGTACAAAAATACAGTACAATGTGATGGCAAGACATTCTCCAAAAACATTCCGCAAAAAAGGGGGAGAACCCCATAATGCTTCAATATATTCTATCTTTCCTTAATAAAACAATTGAAAGATGAACATACAATAGACAGGTGGAGTTTCAACCTGAATGCAAATAAAGTCAAGTCACAAAGAGTTCCTACAAGAAAAAGAATGTACAGAGTGACTAATCCACATGCTACTCTTAGATATTAATGAAAATAACTCTATTTATGTTAGTGTTCATGGCAGAATTATTGGTTTGATTTTTTTTTGGCTTTTCAGAATACAGCAGGCTTGAGTCACATCTCCTACTCATGAGTATCCCCACTGAAATCAAAGGGATGACTTAATGTCAGTCAAACGGGGGGGAGCAAGCACTGATTGGAGACCAAGTGTTGGCTATTTGAAAATGTAAAAATCATTCCACTTAAGAAGAGGGTAAGATCTAGGCCTCTGGATACTAGTGGTCATTGTTTACATGGACAGATCTGATGTATCCATTCAAGATGAGGTTGTGTATGCATGTACATCAGCTGTAAATAAGCACTGAAGTGTAAACTAGACGGGGAGGAGAAGATAACACTGTATTTGATGGAGGTGTGTGAAAAATCAGATAGTGTTTAACCTTCCAAGTTATTGAGAGGAGAATTACATCCTTTCAGTGCAGCTACATTTCTTGGTATGTTTAATGGTTTAAAAGAAAAAAAAATCATTTATCCTTTCAGAGCTTCAGGGTGATGGAAAAGGAATGTTCAATATATATATATATATTATAATTCATCTCCGAGATGTTTTTGTTTGAAAGCATCTCCTGTCAGCTTCTCTTGGGCTTCCTTCATTCCTTGGACAACTGTCAAATTAAATACATAGAATATCAGCTGGATCATTACTACACATGATATGGATCAAGTAAGGAAGTGTATAATGAAAAGTATTTTTATCAACTAATGGTGCAATTTTAAAGAATAAACCCCTTGGAAGTAGACTGCAAAAGAAAAAAGTTAAGGTTATGCTCTTTTTGGCCTCTATATGATGTATAAAGAAGCGTTAAATATCTTCCACCCTCCCCTTTCCCATACCATTTGTAAATTCATGCCTCATCTACCCTATTTTTGTTGGATGACTCTATGGACAAAGGAAGAACTAGCAGGATTATGACATCAGATAATAGGCACATGAAACCTGATAATTTGAGAGGGAAGTGATTTTTAACCACTTTTTTGCTCACAACTTAAATGGCTGAGATACACTTGGGTATCTGTATTTAAAGTTCAACACTCCCCAAACAATCCGCACCTCTAAAACTCTCTCCAGTATTACCAAGGAAGACAAGTTTGACATTCCTGATATGTCTAAGGTAAAAGATAAATTTTAAAAAAATAATCTTCTATGAAGGCTGAGAGTGGTTTTTTTGTTTTGTTTTGTTCTTTTAAAAAGTCACAGCCGCAAAATTCAACAGAAACCTATTTTTCTCTTTTATGGGTCACCTTTAATATAACAGAGCAAAGCTTTTCGTGCATCTATCCCCATCAGCATTCCTAAGTGATTCTGCTGTGGTTTGTTATGTCAATGGCAGTTTCATGCCTGCTTCTCTCAGGCGCCATTGAAAAATCTCTACTAGAACAATTAAGAGGAATTGAGGTTTTTTAATTGAGAATATCATTAGAAAGATTCCCTCTGCTTTACCATGCACAAAACACACTGTCACAGCTCTCGGCCTTGTTGGCTCTCTCAACAGCAAGGTTGAGCAGTGAACCTGAACTATTCTCTCATAGGCAGGTGGCCTGTCCAGGGTTGAGGTAAACAAGTGGGTTGGCATGGGGAAGCCTGCACTGCTCTACATGCTGCTGTGATTCAGTCTCCAAGACAACCAACACACCACTGTTTGCAATGTACCAGTAAATTGCATGATGAGCTAAGTGCATTCTATGAGTGGGGCTTAGTTTTCCTCAAGATCAGGTATGATGCTAATGTAATGGACTATAGGTCTGGCAAACCCTTACAGAGGTCTTTTTTTTGTTCCCCTTGTTATTCCTCTTTATCACCCTCCAAAGAACAGAATGGCTACTCTTCCCAACTGATTATTTTAGGGCCGTGTCTACAATCTCCCACCAGATCATCTCCGCTGGTGTTAGCAGTCTTGGGAGTCATAATGTAGACTGGCACAGCTGTAATCAATGTCAATCAGACCCGCTCTTAACATGGGTAGATGACATGGTTCTTAAAATGCTAGCAGCAACTGGTCTATACTAGGGCTCTGAAGGTTGCTGATACTGATAGAGTTGGGCTGGCAAGATATTTTTGAAAAAAGTTTCCATAGCGTAGACAAGGCCCAAGAGATTCACAATTAGACATTTCTTGATTTGAGAACAGAGCGTTGTTACTTAACCAGCTTATATCACACATAACCGGGCCACATTGCTCACAGCTAGCACCTGGTCCTAATGGCTATTTAGATACTTTACTGAAGAGATAGAAAACATAAGGTCAATTAATTCTTCTTAAATGAGGTTGTCCTCTTGCAGTTGTGTGAAAAGGGAAAGTACACAAACAGAGAAGTGTCCACATTTACATCAGAAGTCACAGACGGATATGTAACATCAAAGGCTGAATTTTAAATAACCAGAAATGCTTTTATTTCACATCATGATTCTGTAATAGAAGTCTATCCATCCACCCACGAGGTGCAAAAAAGCCATTCATTTGCCTTATTTGTAACCGCTCCCAGCTGTACTGTGAACTATAGGTTACCTCCACTCAAAAACCAAGCTTGCATTAGCTGCCATTCCTATGACATACCTGCAATGCACTCCCACTCAATTCAAATGTAGAGCTCATTCTCACATACCTTGATCAGCATTGATGTAGAAATATTTGTAGCTTGGGTTTCCTTTCTCATTTATAATCTCTGGATGGACCTTCCCACTGGGATCTGTGAAACGAGAAAGTGATTAAAATGGGTAAGTGGTGAGGATGACAAAGTAGTCCTATAAGAGGCTGTAACAACAGTGAGTATGCCTTACCCATGAAAAGGATTCTGGGAATATAACCACCATCAGGGCTAAAAGCTTCATCCTTTGGCTCTTCTTCATCCTAGGGGTGCAAGACAGATGTGAGACAACATTCTGCTTTCTAAGCAAGGGATCTAACAAAATGTGACATTTACTTTAAAGCGATTTTCTTCCAATGGCTGTTATAAAACGGTAGTTTTAATGAACATGAACAGCTTGAAAAGAAGATAAATGACTGCAAAAGCCTCTACTTTTGCCAACAAAGGAAAAAGGTCACCCAACAAGTAACAGTTGTAAAGATAATTGTAAAATTAAATCAAATATTTTCACCAATTTACATTAAATGGACTCACTATTTTGGTACTGGAATGTTTTATAGGTATTAAATGTGTATAGAAAAGCAATTGCCTCTCTTATTATTCGGGAATAGTACAATGTACAGATTGTTAAAAATAAAATGGAAGAGAATCAGCTGCATGAATAAAACCACATAACAATACAGTAAAGGTTTTATTTTTTAAACAGTCAGTTGTATCAGTCAATACTGTGTATCTATTCAATAATGCTAAGAATTTAGTTAGGAAGGGATGAAGTCAGGAGAAATAAATAATTATAAGAAATAAGGGACAAATGCTCAGTTACAAAATAGTAGCATGGACATAAACTGTAGGGAAGCCTACCTCAAGGTTTACCATAATAAAATTATGGGCAAGTTCGGAGATCTCCTTGGATTCAGCAAATTTTGGCTTTAAAGCTAAGAAGAAAAAGAAGGGGGGGGGGGGCGGAGAAGAGAAAACTGTAAGAAAAAAACCAACATCATTCAGACCTACAGCAAAATCACCACTCCATCCCTTCTTCTAGAGGTTAGGTGCTTGTCATTGAATAGTAAGTAACCAAATCTTTGTCTCAAAATACTGAACCCATAACCCAGAGTGAAAGCTAACCAGCCCAATCCTCAGTGATCAGTCAGATGATGAATACTGGCCAAAAATAGTCACATGGGTAATTTTTGAACCAATCGTACAGAAGCAAAATGTCACCTAAACCACCCAATCCACCTCACCTAAATTTGTAGACTTATGTCATTATGGTTAGCCAGTTCCATTATATCACTGAACAAGACAACAAATCTAACCATCCAAAGACCAGTTTGGAATATGCAGATTTACTGTTCTTTCAAACTTTTATAATTTTCCATACCAAGGATTAGGCCTTCAATAGAAATGGAAGGTACCTCCCATTTGGTGTGTGTCTTTTTAAAAAAAAACAACAATAAAATTATAGCATGGATTTGGACAGCTATTAATTTATTGCACTGAAGATTTCTATTTGTGCACTACTATATTATTCTGAGCAAAAAGCAAATATAACACATGCTATGCTTCAAATGTAAATAATAATTGACTTGTATAAAGAAACCTTCCATTAAGGATTTTAAAGTGCTCTAGAATTAAATTCACATACCTTTGCAAGCTCCACACCAGGACTTGTGGATGATAATCATTAGAGGCAAACCACTTTAGAAAAAAACAAAGCACAACTGACATCAATTCTAAGGCACTTAACAAGACTGCATTCCTCAATGAAACTCTGAAAATGCACTTTCCAGTAATTAAAACTTTTAAAGAAGGCCCTAGCTACTGGAAAAAGTCATAGATGTAAACTGATTCTATTGTGCTTCCAAAGCTTTGTTTCCTTGCTAAAGTCTTCCCAAGTTATAAACATCAGCACCAAATAATTTAATAAAATGCCATTGTGACACTCTGTATGTCAAAATAGGAATCTGGAACCCCCATATTCACCACTGTGATATCATTATATTTTGTACAAAGTATGCCTTGTGAGGTATCATTTGAGAAGTTATGATTGGTTGAACACTACTATTCTGTTGAATTATGTGTGTTACCATTGTATCTGAAGTTATGAAGTTTTGCTGTGTGTGTGTGTTACTGAAATATGTTGAGTCTGGGAAACGCTCACAACTAGACGTTCATTGGCAACAGAGGAGCAACTAACACTGACAAGATAGGTTTCAGATTGGTAGCCTGTATCAGCAAAAACAAAGATGAGTCCTTGTGGCACCTTTGAGACTAACAAATTTATTTGGGCACAAGCTTTCGTGGGCTAGAACCCACTTCATCAGATGCAAGACAAAACAGATTTACATCAAGATCAGTCACACGTGTTGATGGCCCATTAAGAAGAATCCATTTTCCCAGTGACTCCTCAGAGAGGGCATGTACACAATGGGGGCTAACCCCCACTTCCCTGCAAGGATCTTTCTAGCACCTGGACAGAAAGTATAAATGAGGGTCAATGATCTCACCACTGGACTTTTCTCCTCCCCCTATTCAACATCTGGAAGATTGTTTGGAAGACAAAGGCTTTGAACTGGGGAGACTGGCAGGCTGAGAAGAGAATTCAGCCTGTGATTAAGAACTTAAACTGCCTGGAACATCCAGTGGGATCAGAAAAACTGCTTGATTCAAAGCTTGTTTAGTCTGATAAAGTGTAGAACAATTTAGACTGTAGTTTTCCTTTAATTTCTTATGTAACCAGCGTTGACCTCTATGCCTAACACGTATAATCTATTTTTTGTAGTTAATAAACTTATTTTCATGTTTTATCCTTACCAGTGAATTTGTTTGAAGTACTTGGGGAATCTGCTCAGATTACAAAGGCTGGGGCACATCCACTCTCCGTCGACGAAGTAGTGAACTAATTAATGAGTTTGCATTGTTCAAGAGAAGGTCTCGAGCAGTGTAAGGTGGTATATTTCTGGGGTGCAAGACTTGGGAGCTGAGGGATTTACTGGTGTCTCCGTTTCTGTATAATTCATGAGCAGCTTCGAGAGCATTCATGCAATTTAGCTGGGTATGTCTCTGCATGCTGTTGGCTGACTGATCACAGCACCTGAAGGGGTTTGCTACTTGTCACTACAACGGCACTGTAAGAGTCAGCTGAGGGAGGAGAGTTAAGGGGGCATAGTGGTCCGACAGTTCCAGGTTGTAGCCCCAGGGTATGTCGCAGCCATCCAACAACTTTTCCAACATTCAAATTCTCTAACCTCCTTTGCATTAAATTCATTCTGTGTTAGGCAATTAGACAGAAGGACCTTGAGTGCACTAAGAATTTTTCCTAACGTTTCCCAGTTTCTGGGAGTCTCCTGGTAGGACCCGCAGGAGCACTACGGTAAACTGCCCTGAGCAAAACAGACGTAACACATGCTACATTTTAAATGTAATGTTCACATTTATTGCTAGGTAATAATTGGCATGCATATAGCACATTTAACCATCATGTCATATAGCTCTGCTCTGAGCAAGGCTAGCAGACACAGTGCTTACTATGCCAACAGCCACCTGGAGCCCTGTCTTCGCTAACACTCTCACTGTTTCTGCTACAGTGGTAGGAAATCCGGGAATTCAGTAAACACAGATGGCAAACTCTGTTTACTGCCAACAGTTAAAAAAACAACAACTATGAAGCAGTTAAAAAATAATGAATAAGCTGATTGATGGCTGAAGACCAGAACAATCTCATTCTCTACGTGTAATGATTGGTATAGTTACATGGCAGCTATTCACTCTGACAGACACTAAAAATCTATGCTGTACTGTAACAGGAATGAGGTCGTGGTAACAGAATGTTAAGAACATAAGAACAGCCATACTGGGTCAGACCCATGGTCCATCTAGCCCAGTATCTTGTCTTCCAACAACAGCTGGAGCCAGATGCTTCAGAGGTAATGAACAGAACAGAGCAATTATCAAGTTGTCCAGTCTCAGCTTCTGGCAAAAGGTTATCAAAAGATAATTTCATGATTTCCACTCCCATTCCCTTTCTCTAGACCAGGGGTTGACAACTTTTCAGAAGTGGTGTGCCGAGTCTTCATTGATTCACTCTTATTTAAGGTTTTGCGTGCCAGTAATATATTTTAATATTTTTAGAAGGTCTCTTTCTATAAGTCTATAATATATAACTAAACTATTGTTGTATGTAAAGTAAATAAGGTTTTTAAAATGTTTAAGAAGCTTCATTTAAAATTAAATTAAAATGCAGAGCCCCCCGGACCGGTGGCCAGGACCCGGGCAGCGTGAGTGCCACTGAAAATCAGCTTGCATGCTGCCTTCGGCACACGTGCCATAAGTTGCCTACCCCGGCTCTAGACTTTCTGATGAAGCAGCAATCCTCCATCAGAAGCATTCCATAAACCACTGTGTTGATTTTCATGTTCCTTTCTATGAAGCACGTTGGGAATCACCAAAAGTATCTTGGGCCCCACTTGAGCAGGAAGTGTGGAGAGCTCCAGGATGTGGGCTCATATGAAGGACATTGAGGGAACCCCTATTTTAAACAATCAACTACTAGAAATTTTTGTTGAAACTTGCTGCAAAGGAAGAGTCCAAATACTGATTTGCCAGTTACTTCATGTATACTTATCACTAAACAAGACTCCCAAGAAAAAGTAGAAATGTTACCCTACTATATTTGTAGATTTTAAAGCCAGAAGGGACCATTATGATCTAGTCTATTTCATCCTACATAACACAGGTCACAAAGCCACACCCACTAATTTCTGCATCAAGCCCATAACTTCAGTTTGAGCTATCCTGGCTCTTTGAGCTGTGGTCCATGTCTAGTATCTTTTAGAAAGACATCTCATAGTCATTTAAAGACTTCAAGTAATTGAGAACTCATCGTATTCCCATACAATTTGTTCCAATACTTAATTATTTAACTGATTAAAATTTGCACTTTATTTCTAGTCTGAATTTGCCTAGCTTCAGTTTCAAATCACTAGATCTTTTTATACCTTTGTCTGCTAGATTAGTCGTACTATCAGAAATCTCTTCCCCATGCAGGTACTTATAGACAATGATCAAGTCACCTCTTAACCTTCTCTTGGATAAGCTAAATAGAGTTTCTTAAGTCTTTCACTGTCAGACAGGTTTTCCAGACATCAAATCATTTTAGTAGGTCTTTTCGGAACCCTTTCCAAAGAGTGGACACAGGGTTTCAGTAAAGGTCCTACTAATTCTGTATACAGAGATACTACCTGTTCATATATTAACTCTAAGCAAACACGTTCTTCTAAAATCTTGTCCTAGAAAGGACTCCTACTTCTTCACTAACATCTCACAGTTATATAGCACTTTCCACACAGCAAGATTCATCCGCGCTAGAAAGCCGCTGTCTCTAGGGTAGACTTTGGGGGTTTATGTCTTTATTTTCTCCAGTTTGGGAAGTATGAAATTGACCTGGTCTAACATACTGCTAATTCAGAAATACATTTTAACACATGATCAGAAAACGGCAGAATTACAGGTAGAATTCATAAACAACATGTGATTTGATTGGAATGGATTATTTCAATAAACTAGTTTTTTTGGGGGGGGGGGTTTGGAAAATACACAGCCAAACAATATTTCCCCCAAGATTTGTACATCATCTAAGCCTTGACTTCCCTTTACCTTAAAATATTGCATTTTAAGTCACCAAGTTTTTTTTTTTTTTAAGGTGTTTTGGATATAGGAATATGAAGCCATTCTAGACAGAACCTGAAAGTGTTAGCCTTAGGGAGGGAGCATGCCTGGTGTAGTAACTAGATTTCTAGTTATGTATATTTCATATCATGCTGTGCAGAACATAGGAAAGGGCTGCTACAAATGTCAATTTACACACAGATTGTGATTGGGTAACAAGAGTAAGAAGTTACATTGAATGAAGTTTTTAATTAAATATGAATCATGGTAGTCCAAAACAACTTTGATGGAGGTAAGTTTACTGGCTAGTGAAAATAAAAGTAAATACCACCTTTGTTTTCTTGAAAACAAAATTTTAATGGAAAAAATGTACGGTGGGGGGGGGTCACTATAAAGTGGAGTTAAATTTTTTAAACAAATTTTACATAGCATTTTTTGACATCTTACATTAAAAGTAAGAATTTCAGAAGATGTATTTACTGCTCATTACTTCAGTCAGGGCCAAGATTTCACTCGTGTTATTCATTTGCTGCAGGTATCTTGGTTTGGATGATATACTTTCATATCTATAGTGAGTTTCACTTTTATTTATAATCACTTTCAGGTTTTCATGCAAACAGCACAATGCTATAACCTTTGGCCTGTTAACACTGCAGGGGAATATTATAAAAACTGTTAAAAAAGTCATGCAAGTCAATCAGCTGTATAGGGTTAGTTTTTCCTTGTATGCAAACAAGATCCGGCTAAGCAAGAACGTATGGGATTATAACTAGGAATAATCTGATGAAGAAAAGGAAAATTTATCTGAATATCGGGGGGGAGGAACTCCATCAGTTAGACACATTAAGCTGTGGAAATAATCTCTTAAAAGGAAGTAGTGCACACCATCAGTTGGGATACTTGAAGACAGGACAAAACACAAAATGTTCTGCAGAGAACAAGCTTGCATTAGCAAAGAGGTGATACATTAAGGTTTTTTTCCCACCTCACACCTCTAAGATCTTTTTTTGACTTGACAGTCTCTCTTTACAACTTATAGTCTTTTTCTAACAAGAGAGTGGCATGTAAAAGGAAAAATGTAACAGGAGGATTTTTAAAGCCACATCACAATGGCCACACCCCTTTAGTAAGATAAGATCCCAAACCTCTTCACTGGGCCAGAGGCTGCTGCAGCCATAGGGATATGGGGCAAGAAATACCCCCATGTAAAAAGTAATAGTATCTTTGCAGGGACAGCTGATACATGGAGAACACAGAAGGTAAGCTGGCACCAGAGAAAGCACACAATAGATGCAGGCAAGGAGCCAGGATGTTAGAGGAGTGTGGCATGGGATTTTTGCCAATTAAGCTTATTAAACTGTAAAAGTCTTCTGAAGGCAGTGGTGGTAGAGCTAATGCTTGATTCAGTTCAAACTAGATTGTTCCTTACATTATATTGTTCAACCTTGCAGTGGATGATGGCATTGAATTACCTAAATTTATAGAAAAGAATGAGAGGTATGAATGGAAGCGTCCTTCCAGTTATAACCAATTATAGTCTTGAGTACCAAGAAAGGGGGGAAATTGTGCTAAGAGAAGCATATATGGTCAATTCCAATTTTAACCACAGAAATATATTATCAGCATAGATGCTGCTTCTCTGTAGCATACACAGAACATGGGCACACGTTTTCCTGCCCAAACTAATATTAGAACATCAAACATACTAAGGGATGTTGAGAAAACAGAACGTTACATCTCCACTGATTTCATTCATGTAGCCCAGCATGATTTTACCCTTTAATTTTCTTCAGCAGTAGGGTGATAGATTTATCCAAAAGATATACTGAAGTTATAACAGTATCAATGATTCCCATTTAATAAGGGAACCCAGTCCAGCCAACCAGCACCCGGTCTAGTACCACACTACTATCAAGGGCAAGATTTTCTAGACAGATTTTAAATTGAATTTAAATATAATTACTAAGATACAATTCTCAGCAAATCAGATCTCAGAAAATGTTTTATCGCTTTTGACCACACATTTCCCAGCTTTTATTCTTTTTTATTTTTATTCAATTTAACTTCCCAAAGGGGGCAAAGTGAGGTCTCTTTACATAGCAACTATAGTCATTTTTCAGTCTCACAATACACAAATCCATGTACTGACTGGTAGATATTACTAGGCAGTCAGAGCATATGGACTTTTGTACTCACTCAAGTGACCCCTCCACTTTATCCCATCATTCCAGACAAAGAAATGAATGTTTAATAGGGAGGGAAGCCTTCCTCAAAAGGCAAAGAGAAGCAGGTATGCATATGCAGGGAGAGGGTTCATACTAAGATTAGGGTTAAATAGAAGGACAGAATCCAAAGCTGACGTAGGAAGCAGGGATGTCTATAAAGGGGAATTAGTGCATGGCAAGCTGGGGTGTAAATCTACAGCGCTCTAGTATATCATGCACTAACTGTGTGGCCCATGCTGGTGCTCACTAAAAGTTACCTAGTGTGCTTTGACCTACTACTGTTCACAGAGCACTAGGGAAATTTGAAAGTGCACAGTAGGAGGTGCATGCAGTTACTGGGAAGAACGCTACAGAATGTAGATTTACACCCCACTTGCCATGCACTAACTCTCCATAGAATCTCTTAGACACGGCATATAAAGAGAGTGCCAAGGGCTGTACGCAATCAGAGCAGATACTGTAATAACAAAGTACAATTCAGATCATCCTCATTGTGAGAACACCTACTGTTAACTGAACAATTAGTGTATTTAGCCCAGGATCTACTAATGACTTTGGAAAGGAAGCCACAGAAAGTTGCTAAAATAATTGTTTTGAAAGTAAATTAAATATTTTTATTTCATTCCATCCCAGGCACAGGATTTCAAAAAAGAACCAGACATTTGAGTTCACTAAGTAAGCATGTTTCCACTGTCCAAACTTTGAAGACCAATTTCCTGGGTTCAGAAAAACTTTTGAAAACACCAGCAGTTTTTAAAAAGGCTGTAAGTCCCAATCCCGGAGCAGCAAAGCCTCCTTTGTACAGTTTGATGTATCCATCTTATCCTTGCCTTATTTAGAAAAAACCCAGAGGAAAGATTGTCCTTCCTTAAGATGCTGCAGCAGCATGAGAGCTCAGCTCTCCTGTAGCATTCCTCTTTGGATACGGCAGAGACCATATGGTTAGTGGGGTTTGGCTCTCCATAACCCCCATTAGTAGACTTTTTGGATGCTTGAGGATTTGATGGCTAGCTGCCTGTTGCTCCCCTTATTAGGCATTCCTACTCAGATGCTGAGGCTGCTATTAGGGGGGAGTGGTGTGTGTGCACACCCACAACTCCTGTTAGCAGATATCATGGACCACCACAGCTGGTTCCCCATACCCACTCTGGCTGGATACTCTTGCTCTGATGATGACTAATGCAGGGCCCTCCTCCTGTCTATCAGCACAAATTCCTGGTCCAGGCACTGGAGAACAATGACTAGGGAGAGCCAAGTTCCCATTGGCATAGACTCTTATTTTGGGGTGTGCGGCGGCTCCCAGCGACTGGACCCCATTAGCCAGCCCTCCTGTTCAGACGCGGGACTGGGGAGACTACAGGGGTCACTGGATGCTGCGGCTCAGGTACTGCAGGAACATGTTGGCCAGCTGGGGCAGGTTCTCCTCACTGGGGTGCATTTTGGTGTAGCTGATGAACTGCCTGCGGAGCCGACTCAGCTCAGCCATGCCCAGGGGCCGGTTCAGCACCAGCCCCTCGCTGGCCCCAGCCACCTGGATCAGCTCCCCAGGCTGGGCCCCGCTCCTTTGGGCAGCCAGCACGGCAGCCAGCACTTCCTGGGTGACCCGGTCCAGCTGGTGGAGGAAGCCGGCGGACTGCAGGGGCTGCGAGCGGGTGGACTGGTTGGGCGGGGGCGGCCTGCTCTCGAAGAGGGCGCCGCGGATCTCCGCCAGCGGCAGCGGCTCCTGCCCGTGCACGGTGAAGAGGGGCCGGTCCCAGCGGTTCCGCGAGTCCGGGGTCTCGAAGGGGCCCGCGGACGGGTGCGGGGCGCCCCCCGCGCAGTGCAGCAGGCAATGCGGCGTGCCCGCGTGCTTGGTCACGCAGTAGAGCTCGTAGCGGAAGCTCTTCAGCTCGTTCCCCGCGTCGACGATCACCACGTCCCGCCGGCTCAGCCGCCGCTCCACCTCGGCCCGCAACGCCGCGCGGCCCCCCACCGCCTCGGCCACCACGTGCACCGGCCGCTCCTCCCCGCTCAGCGCCCCCCGCAGCTCCTCGGCCCGGCGGCTCTTCCCGCTGCCCGGCAGCCCGCACAGCACCACAAGCGGCATCTTCCGGCCGCGGCCAGGGACGCCGCCATTATAACCCGGAAGTCCAACCCAAGCACATCCTCGGAGGTCAACCAACGTCACTCCCAGCCCCAGGGCAACAAGGGGGCTTGGCCCTAAGCACGAGACGATGTCAGGTTCTAACGCCCCTAGGCAGGGAGGGGAGGCCTCGGGGCGAGGGAAACACATCACAGTGTGGCCCAGCCACGGCGCCCCATGCCATGGCACCAGCCACCCCACAGCATTGCCACCCCACCGGGCATCGCCCCATGCCATGGCAACCAGCCACCTCACCGGGCATCGCCCCACGCCATGGCAACCAGCCACCCCACTGCATTGTCACCCCACCGGGCATCGCCCCATGCCATGGCAACCCGCCACCCCACAGCACTGTCACCCCACCAGGCATCGCCCCACTCAATGGCAACCCGCCACCCCACAGCATTGTCACCCCACCAGGCATCGCCCCATGCCACACCCCACAGCATTGTCACCCCACCGGGCATCGCCCCATGCCATGGCACCAGCCACCCCACAGCATTGTCACCCCACCGGGCATCGCCCCAGGCCATGGCACCAGCCACCCCATGGGGCATTGCCCCACGCCATGGCACCAGCCACCCCACTGGGCATCGCCCCACGCCATGGCAACCAGTCACCCCATGGCATTGCCACCCCACCGGGCATCGCCCCTGCCATGGTAACCAGCCATCCCACGGCACTGCCACCCCACCGGGCATGCCCCATGCCATGGCAACTAGCCACCCATGGCACTGCCACTCCACTGGGCATCGCCCCCTGACATGGCAACCAGCCACCTGACAGGGCATCATCCCATGCCATCGCAACCAGCTGCTCCACGGCATTGCCATGCCAGAGGGCATTGCCCCAAGCCAAGGCAACCAGCCACCCCACGGCACTGCCACCCCACAGGGCATCACCCCAGGCCATGGCAACCAGCCACCCCACAGGGCACTGCCCCATATCACACAGCCACCCTGCAGGGCATTACCACCCCACAGGGCATCACCCCAGACCATTGTACACCTTCTCCATAGCACACAGCCACCCCACAGTGCCACCGCAGGCCATGGCGCTCAGCCACCCCATAGCACGCAAACACACACAAAGTTTTTGTCTCGCCTACACACAAAGGTTTTGTCTCACCTATGCACTCCTTGGTCCTATACAAGCTTTGCCACTCAGAGATACTCAGATACTACAGAATTTGGATAGAGATGTCACCTGGGTCTGCCCTTCCAGCAATGGAAGATGAGGCTATGAAATTCACTGACTGACCATTCGCTGCACTAGCCAAGACTAAGGAAGAGACATCTCACTGCCAATGCTTGACACCCTCCCTCCCACTAGCTTGTCTCATTAAATGTAAGGTGGACTGCGTAAGGTCACATATTACTTTTCTAAGGAAAAACAATAGTGCAGTAATTATCATAAATACTGCAGTAACATGGTTTTGGGGAAGGCATATCACATGGATGCCATTACGTACATTTAAGTATCACCTTAGATTTCTCTAACTCAGGGGTTCTCAAACTGGGGGTCGGGACCCCTCAGGGGGTCATGAGGTTATTACGTGGGGGGTCGCAAGCTGTCATCCTCCACGCCAAACCCCGCTTTGCCTCCAGCATTAATAATGGTGTTAAATATATTTAAAAGTGTTTTAATTTATAAGGGGGGGTCGCACTAAGAGGTTTGCTATGTGAAAGGGGTCACCAGTACAAAAGTTTGAGAATCACTGCTCTAACTGCACTTGCTGTGTTAATTTTATGTACTCACTACACATTCTCATATTGTGAGTGGGAGAAAACAGATGGATCAGTTTGAACGCAAAATTCAAATTCCAGCTATATCTTTCATAAAAATGTAGGCTGTAATTTTTATATTTTTAAAAATAAGAAAATATTTTACACTTCCAGATTGGTGTCCAGATAGTAGTAAAATACTCCTTTCAATTAACTCTATGGTCTCAGTCCTGCAAAATTTATGCATACAACGGCAAGTAATCCTGTTGAGCTCCAAAAAAAACATTCCTGTACGTAAAGTTAAGCACTTGTTTAAATGTTTGCAGGACTGGGGCCCATGTCTCTTTCTATATTGTAGTAGGTTGTCAAAAAGCGTGATAATTTTCTTTTCAGCTCAATGATGCAATAAAGCCACAATCCGGCAACTGGATCTGTGGGTAGACCTATGTAAATTTATGAAGACCTACACGGCCTCAAGGATCTATCTACCTGGAAGATCTGATTGCAGGATCAGAGTTTATCATTAACAAATGTTAAATGTTTTCTCTCTGATGTATTATCTGGGTCTGTAGGTTCTCCTATAGCACCTGGATATTTTTACACATAACTAGCTCTGATTAAATATAGGATCAATGCAGAATCTTTTTTCTCTTTTTAATGTAAAGCAACCCTGTGAATTTAAATTGTATAACATACCTGGCTGCTGCCTCTTTCTTCCCATCTTCAAGTGTCCTCCAATGAATGTGATCTCCAAAACCTGGAAAAGGGAAAGTTTTATAAAAGTAGCATAATTTTAAATGTCAAATGACAGATAAATATATTTTCTGACACTTAAGGACACCATCAACTAGTTTTATTTCCCTTCTTTTAGCAAGCATTTTTTTATATGTAACCATTTGTTCAATATTCATACTCACTATCACTTGAATCTCTGTTCTTGGATAATAAACTTACTCTTGTTTTCAATATACATATATCTAAGTGCTGTGTGTTCAGCAGAGCTGTGTTCTAAGGTATAACTAATAACAGTGCCGGCTGTACTGTTTTTGCCACCCCAAGCAGCTCGCCGAATTGCCGCTGCGGACGGTGGGGGTAGTCTGTGTGCCTTTAGGGCAGCTCGCCCATTTCCACGGCAGCGGCAATTCGGCAGCAGCTGCTGTCTTCATCCCGAAGACAGAAGCCAGCGAATTGCTGCCGCGGGCAGCTGAACATAGAAGCTGCCGCCGAATTGCCGCTGCCGCGGAAACATGCATACCGCCCTAACGGCGCACGGACTGCCCCCGCCGTCCGCGATGGCAATTTGGCGCGCTGCTTGGGGTGGCAAAAACACACGGACTGCCGCCCCTTGCAGATGGCCGCCCCAAGCACCTGCTTGAAATGCTGGTGCCTGGAGCTGGCCCTAACTAGTAAGCTGTGGGGTACTGTTCCTTTGCAAACAGCAGGCCTAGTAATTCTAAGTGTTCAGTGAATAAGCAGCTGGACCTTACAGAGAGCGTTCAGAGGACTTGGGAGATGGGTGTGCCTATTGCTAATCTGCAGAGAGAAAGCAAGGAGTGCAGAGCCCTGGAGGGGAGCACTGCCAGAGGCTGGGGTAGTCAGGGAGCTGACACACAGCAGGCACTGGCAAGATTTCTTCATACTAAGGATGAGCAATAGCAAGGTGCCTCACACCCCTGGATAGGCCCAGGAATCATCAAATTTCATCTGTGAATATTGGATTTTTGGGTAAAGTTAATTTTCATAATCCTCTTTCATAATATGCAATGCTTACGAAGATTGGGGAAAATTCCAATATTAATACCTTATAGTCAATTATTAAAGAACATGGGGGCTCAGTTCTGCAGGCCCTAACTCATACAAGTAGTCCCACCAATTCTGTAATTAGCAGACATGCAATCCAAGCTGTGTATCCTGAACTGAAGACAAGGAGAGGATGCAGAATGACACCAAGATCTGCTATCTGATGGTAGAGCTGGCAACTATCAGCATTATCCATCGAATAAGATAGCAGGATTGTCTCTGTGTCACTCTGAAGATTAGAATGTCTGTTGAGTCAGTGTGAAGTGATGGAAACAGCTACAAACAGAGCTGAGAGCTCTTTTTGTATAGAATATCACCAGGTTCAATCACCACTGGGATTCGTAGCCTGTTACTGTCCAATGTTTAAGTTCTCAGACATTTTTTTTGCTTTTTTCACACATTACGAATTACACCCATACAACAGCACAGCTTTCACCTATCACTATGCTATTTTTCTATTTAGAGTTAAACAATACATAAGAGTGCCTATCCAGACTTACAGGCATCTTTGCCATATATTAAAAATATAACCATAGTGGTACAATATATTTCTGTATGGGATCAAATTCTATTGTCTGTGAATGTCCCTTTTCTGCAAAAGTATTTGTGTATGTTTTACTTTAAGTACATGCTTAAGTCTAGTTCAATGTGACTTAAGTATATGCTTTCTTAAGCATTTTGCTGAATCAGGCTGTGAATAGGCAGCAGAAGTCTCTGATGTCAATGGGGACAAGACTGGGGCTATGGTGTGCATTTAGCTCAAGGGAACCTTACATAAAATATGCAGGGGGATGAGGAGGAGCATTATTTCTTGTAATCAAGGATATTTAAGTACACATTAGATCACATTTCTTTCTAGTAAGCAAGGATGACTACATTCATTAACAAGAAAATCATCACAGTCTTCCCTCCCTCCCATGACCTGATTAATATTAATAGTTTTATTATCAAAAAAATTAAGAAGAACCTTTCCATGGTGAATGGAATTCTGTTACTAACAAAATGCAACACTCAACAGCTTATGAAATAACCTTATTTTTAAAAATAGAGACCCATGGAGTTTAAATTAAACTATCAAAAAAGATAACTAGTAATACTAAAGACACTTCTTCCCTGTCACTGAAGAACATAGTCAAGAACATTGATGCACTGACTGAACCTGCTCCTCACATTCCAGACTTCAGAACAAAGATAGGGAAGCAAAATAAGGTGGACTGAACAGAGCTGGGGAAAGATAAATCCAAATCATGGTACAGTACAGGATGGTCTAACAACTACAGGTTTTATTAAGAAAAGCTGAAATCAGTAAATAACATAAAAAGCAAGACAATATGGCTAGAAGGGATTGAGTCAGAACAAGTGACAAGAGAAGGATTGTAGTGGAAGTACCGTTTACTGGAATTTGAACAGTCGTGAGAAATAAAAACTATAGGATAAAACATAAAATATCCACTTGATCACCTATTTACTAGCCATACTCCAATGTGCTTATGTTGCATAGTTGTAGGGATGTCAAAATGGGCCAATCCGAAGGGGAAATGAAAAATTTCATTGAGATTTCATTGAAAGACCCTTTACAAAATCCTTCAACACCAAAGAAATGTTAAAAACTGCCTTAAAACTAACTCAGAATGAACAAATCTTCTAATTGAGAATGAGACTTGGCAGGTCTGCTACAACCAGCAATTGACAGTTTTGAAAAAGAATAAACCTGCCAAGCCCCCTCTTCTCCACTCCCACAACATTAACGCATTTCCTACTGTATCAGGGCTGCATTACAATTGCTCATAATCAATTTATGGCCTGGCACCATAATATCTTGTATGTTTCAACCTCAGTTCTGCCACTAAAGCGATTACTCCTTACCCCCCCACCGGTGAAACTTACCTAAATAATCAAAATTACTATTTGAATGCATTATTGCAAATATTAAATACAGTTCTGGGGTGCGGGGATTTATTTATTTATTTATAGCAATCATAAAAGTTTAAATACAAACAAAAAGAAAAGAGATGCCTAACCCTTTCCAAGCCCTTCTCCAGCAGAGGATGTGATAAGCACCAGGAAAATCAGGCAAAAAAAGAGATTGGAGAGTGCTGCCGTTAATTGAATCTTCATGGTGTCTGCTTGGATCCTCGACAGCACAATGAATACTTCTCGATGGCCACAGTCAGCAAGATCAGATCAGATCAGGGTTTGGGGTGTGTGTGTGTTTTTTAACCCAGGAAGTGATGTTAGGCGGATGTGGGTGGCGCTTCAGAGTCCTGTATCAGGTTAAAAGGAACAGATCCCCCAAAATTTGAATGAGAGAATTGGCAAAATTATTTCTGATCTATAGTTACAGCTCTGCATATTTGTTTCCAAACTGGCCACTTTCCGACAAGAGACATTGCCGGGGGGGGGGGGGGACATTTAAATAGTAATTTAATCTAGATTTGAAAGGGGGATCTCATCCAATTCACACATGCAAACTAGTTCTGCCGCCAGCCCCTCATGAGTAGTAATATTGCTCAAGTCCAGATTTTGGCTAAAGCTGTAATTGTTACCAGAATGATTTAATGTTTAACTAACCCAGTCTACATATGTCTTGTGGGATTGTCAGAGAGTTGGTCGAAATTGATTGGTTGCTCTTCAGCACCTGCCAGCGAGGGGTGGATTTCAGTGTTATTTTATTCTGTACAAAAAAAAATGGACCGTATATATCACTATGCTCAAAGTGGAACAATCTTCGGGGTTCGGTACATTAATGCGTAGCTGTCTGCAAGCTGAGAAAAGTAAAAGCTGGATTATCGCAGATCTTGATTTATATGTTTTACAAATTGGAATCTGTGGGATTTTCCAAGAGTTATTAAATTTAAAAAAACCTGCTTCTTAAAGTCTGCCTTACTGTACAAATCCTGACCAGCCAGCCTCTAAAACCTGGAATCCTGAGAACTATCCCAACATGCTGCTAACTCCGGTCAATTGGCGACTGGAATCTTTTTGGGACACACTACACCGGTTTGTGCAACCCTGATCTCACTGGTACTATCCCATTTTGCAAACACCACGGCTTTTGTTTTTTGCAAAAAAAAAAAACCCAAACCAAACAAATCCAGCACCTCAGAGAAAGCAATTTCCTTGCCTACTGCGCCGCAGAAATAGACCAATGCCCTCCTCCACCCTACATGGTCCGTAATAGAATACAGTACATGGCCCAGCAACAAGTTCCACCCCCGTCTACCCCGACGGAGACTACAACTCCCAGAATGCACTACCTCGACCTGGTTCTAGAATCCCGGTACGTGCATTGCATGCTGGGACTTGTAGTTTCCCCCTGCAGAGTGGGTGCGCAAAGCGAAAGGGAAGAAGAGGGAGCTACCTACAACTTTCCATGTTATGCAAATAACTCGGTGTCCCTTCCAATCGGAGGTGAGTGGGCGGGGCCCAGGGTCCCGTGGTCCGCGGCCTCCTTTCTCTGTGCCCCTCTCGTCTCCTTCCCTGCCTGGCGTGGCCGCCATCTTCTTCTCGCCGCGTGTTGGCTGCGGAGGGGTTGCCGGACTCAGGTGAGAACTTTCTATTTCCTCCCCTCCTCCACCTTTTCTCCATCCCCCCGTCTCCGCACCGGACCCTCCCATCCCCCCCTTCTCTCTGCGGCGCGGCGCGGCCCGGCTCGCACGGGGGGAGGAGCAGTCGGTGCCGTGAGGGGCATGGGCCTGCCCGCTGCCTGAAGGGAGCTCGGCTTGTTCTGCGGAGCCTTTCCCCCTCCCCTCAGGGCTGGTCATGGGGGGCGCCCCAGGGGCAGGGACCTTTCCCTCCCTCAGAGCTGGATGTGGGAGAGGGGGTCTTCTCCCCGACCGTAGACCCTATCGGCGCCAGGGTTGGCTATTGGGAGGGCCGCCTCCTTTCCAAGTCATGGACCCACTGGCTATGGTGTGGGGAGGGGGGGCTGCTCCCCTTGGCTATAATCACTTCCCACCTCCCCAAGGCTGGATTTTGTCCCCTTCTCCTTTTCAGGGGCATACACCCCTTCCCTCTAGGCCTCTGGGGCAATTAATATTGTGGGGATCTCTTCTGCACCCCCCTCCCACTGAAAATGATTGGGAATTCCCTCCTGTAGAAAACGAACATCTTTCTCCCACCTTCTTTTCTAGGGCTGGATTTGGGGGGGGCCCTATCGCAGGACACGTCCATTATAGGGCCTCCTTCTTGTTAATGTATTTGGAGGCGCTGGAATCCCTTCCCCTCATAAGAGTACCACCTGAGGCTAGCATCTGCCTTTCTTTGCCAGTATGGAAGTTGTGAGGGGTTTCTTTCTTATCTCCCTACTAAACAGTGAAACATTAATGATTTCCTGGGGCAGACCAGCTAAATGACTCCCAAAATTACTGTATACAGAAGGTGTTGGGTGCTTTCGCCTTGTGATTATGGTAGTTTTGGTTTTAAGAAAAAACAGTAATCCCATTTTATGCAGTGAACACTTTAACTTCATAATGGATGAGTTGAATATCATAGCTCTTTATTATGTGAAGGGTGTTGTGAGACAATGGTATTTGCATAGCCTGAATACCTAATAAAATTTATTCATTCAAAATGTACTGAGATATTATTGAACTCTTTGAGATTAATCATGGGAATGGCAACGAAAGCTTACATTTTAAAGCAGTCTTATGAAAAACTTCCTTTTCCAATGTCACCTTGCCATTTTTACTTTATTAAAGTGCAGTAGTTTTAGAAATGTCTGTTGTGAAATGCGTGCTGTTTTAGAAAGTAAATTGAGTTGCTTGTCATTCAGCTGTATTATAAGTTTATTGGAGTTAATGTGGGGGGACGGACAAATAGACTGATAGGATGGTAAATTAATATTTAAGTTAGGATAATAAGTTAAATGTGACTTTGAATTTCCTGGCTTCTGTCAGTTTGTATCAGAATGCCATTCCTTCTGCTAATGTATATTTTCTTGTGCATGCTATGTCATTTAGATCAGGGGTTCTCAACCTTTTTCTTTCTGACACCCTCTTCCACCCCCCCAGCATGCTATAAAAACTCCACAGCCTTCCTGTTCCACAACAACTTTTTTTCTGCATATCCAGTAGATTAAAAGCCAGAACTGGCATTAGGGGTAGCAAGCAGGGCAATTGCCTGGAGCCACAGGGGGGGCCCGCAAAGCTAAGTTGTTCAAGCTTTGGCTTCAGCCCCAGGCCCCAGTGAGTTGAACACCAGCCCTACTCTGTTTTATTTTGGCAGACCTCCCTGAAACCTGCTCCTAGTTGAGAACCACTGAGTTAGATGATATGCCTTACATATAGTATTGTCTTTAGCTCTTGTTATCATAAGCAACAAAAACATTTGCTATTATTTTAAAGGACATTACTATGAACTTGAACATCTATAATTTACTGTTAAAATATTTTTAAATAAAGGCAGTGTCATATAAAAATTGAGCTGATTTGTGTAATAAACTTAAAATTTAACATCATGCTAATATGGTCGGCATACTTATTCTTCAGACACAGCATCATGAATCAAGAAAAGTTAGCCAAGCTTCAAGCTCAGGTCCGAATAGGCGGAAAGGTAAGAGGAAAACAACATTACATTCAGAGAGAGACATGCCATATTTTATTTTCCTTGTATATTTTAAGGGTCTGAAATAATACTGCTGTTATGATCAGGATCATAGCATGTTGAAGCCTGAAAAGTATCTTTCTTTAAATCCAAAACAATTGGTTGCCAATATATGGATATTTTATTTGGTGACTTCATCTTTTAAATATACATCAGTTTAACGCCTAAGTGTAGAATGGTGTTTGTGTTTGTAGAAGCTTGTAGCATATAAACTTAATTAAATATGAAAAATACACTTGCCATATTTGTAAGATTTGCTTAAATTTAAGATATTGATTAATTATCTTTCTGGCAAAATGAACTTTGTGCCTTTCTTAAAATAACTTTTGGAAAATAAGGAAGAGAACATCTTGAGAGAGGGTGAAAGAAAGAAGGAAAATGTAAATGTTTCCTCTTGTAGAGAACTTGCTGTAAACCACTTTGAGTTGTAAATAAGCCAGTGTAAATCTTGTACACTGAACTATTTGAAACCCTTTGAAATCTCTTATACTGAAACCCTTAAAAAACCCTAGAAACAAACTTGTCCAGGTAAAGCCTAACATACTAAAATTTTAAAAAGGGTAAACTGAAAAGAACTTCAGGTCATGGGACTTCTCTATACTCTTGAGAGATGGAGCATGCTGGGGTAGTATGATTTTAAATTTGTGGAATAGTGTATCTTTTTGGAGAGAATTGTTCAGCTCTATATCGTTTGCTGTGAACTTCAGAAAACTGGGCCAGGTTGTCAACCCAGACTTGATAATTATCAGAGCAGCTTTGACAATGTAAGTGCAGTACTCAGCAACTCCTTTTTGTTTAAATTAGTTAGTTGATATTATGGTACATGTGACTGCAATGTCAGATTTTCAGAGTTGCTGACTTATGTTTCTTGCATTGTCTGACTTTTTCAGGGTACAGCTCGCAGAAAGAAGAAGGTGGTGCACAGGACAGCGACAGCTGATGACAAAAAACTTCAGAGTTCACTCAAAAAATTGGCAGTAAATAATATTGCTGGAATTGAAGAGGTATAGTGGTATAATAAATTAATTGCCTTGTCTAAATCGTTCAGTTTAAAAATGACAGCTGGCTAGATGTTGAAATGCTAAGAAAAGTTGGGTCTGATTCTCATCTCACATAGTGTAACTCCCTGACTTCAGTGAAGTTACTCCTGATTTACATAATTGGTGTAAATGATAACGGAATTTGCACCCTAATTACTTTAAGCTATTGGTATTGGAAACTGGCTGGTTGCCTGTGTTGCCTATAGCTTTGAATGGCTGAAAAACAAAATCTACTCATGATTTTTTTTCTTAGTAAAATTGGTTTGTCTGAATTTGATTACAGTTAAACTTTTCTGACTCTTAAATTAAAGTTACATGGTAAGCAAAACAGCGTGCCTCATGCTGTACAAAATGTAAAGGAGAAACATAATGTGGACCTCTTTCTAGATTGCAAGACTTGACTACTGTTGTGTTACATGGAAACAAACAGAATTGATTAACAATCACCTGGACCAGATTTTTTTTTAAAACATTTTCAAAGACACTAAATACTCGCTCTCTACATATAAGTTATGATCCCAGTTAGCAGGATCTGGCCCAACTAGACAGTAATGGAACCTCTTCAGTGTTTTTAGAATATCTTATTTAAAAATACAAATTTGGTAGGAACGTCAGAGTTATTTTAATATTGACCTTCCTGAGAAAGTTGACCTTCCCATGTGCCATTGTGTACAAATGAAGAGAATGCTGAGATATGTAGAGAGAAGTGACCATAAATTAAATGTTATTGCAGTATTTGCCTGAAGAAACGTAATACATGTGATTAATTTAAAATTTTGTATTGTGTATGTGGAGGCCTGCTCCTTCAAGAGTCCTAATGCCTCCCATAGAGTGACTGTGAATTATCTAATTTTCTTTGACTGTTTGAGCACCATTAGTGTGCTCTGTGCTGTACAAAACTCAAAGATAAACACAGTCCTTCCTTCCCTTTACCCAGAGCTTAAAATCTTAATGCACAGACAAAACTCTTCAGATATCATCCCTTCAGTTTCCCAGAACCATTTGTATCTGGACACTGCTAGCTTCCATTTTAATGACTAGGCCCTCACTCCTGAAAGATGTTCCACTTGGCCAGACCCACATTGACTTTAGAGGGCTCTATCTGTGCAGGACAGCTTGCAAGATTGAGGCGTGGGTGTGTAAGAGCACTTATCAATGAGGTGGGTTAAGAATTGTGAACTGTTTAAGTAAGAATGATCCCATGCACACTGAGATCTGAAACAAGTTCCAGACATAAAGGACATCATGCAACTTTGAGACTGTTGCCTAAAAACAGGTTTAGAGTCTAATTCTAAATTATTTTAACTTAGTCTTCATTGTGTAGGAACATTCCCTAGGCACTCAAATCTTCAGTATTTGTTTTTAATCTTAGTCTCTGCCTTTTCCCCATAACATCTTGGTTAAAAACAAATTGAATGGCTATAATAAAACAAAAAAACACAATGTTATAAATATGCTGCAATTGACTATGTTTACCAGGACTTTTTCTTTCCTTTCCTTATTTAAAATAAAGACATTTCCAAAACACTCATTCTTTCTCAGTTTCAGAAAAAAATACCCTTCATGTTCTTTCCTTCTCCATCTAGTTTAAAACAAAACCCAGATATACTGTTCCTCTTTAGAGGCAGAAATGGACTAGTGGTCCATCTAGTCACAGTGGCTAATTCCAGATGATTTAGAAGCAAGTGAAAATCTTCATCATACCTAAGGTCAAGATCTCAACATGCAAAAGAACATCAGTGTGATTGTGTGGGCATAGAGGTCTGTGCTGGCAGAATTGGGGCCTAAAGATCCCGTGATTTGCATGGGTGGATCCCTGCACTCTCATGGATTCCTTTTGACTTCAGTAGGACTTTGTGCAGGTATAGGGGTCCATCTATGTGCATCGTATTGCAGTATTTGGGCCTATGTTTTCAAGTATTTACCATGGAAGTAGGAGACGCTCTTATTTTTCCCTCTGATCTCTTCCCAGATGGTAATTGGCTTATGCTCTGGAGCATGATGATTTATATAAATTGTTGTTCTTGGCCGGTCACTTTTTAACCAAAACAATTAATTTAACTGTATGATAACACAATAGAACACAGTAATCCATTGCTTGCTCACATGCTTATCTGAATACCAGTTTCATAAAGGAACTTCAGCTCTCAAATTTTGCATTTCCATTCAATGTGCATGTCCTTCTGCTATAAACCTATATTCCATTTCCATACAGATTTGGCTAATTACGATCTTTTTTATTCATTTTTTTTTTTACTCTCTAAGAATTGTAGAGACTTTTCTAAATTCTCTAAATATAGGCTTGAATATTTAAAAATGGTAATATAAACAATGTTG
This sequence comes from Chrysemys picta bellii, assembly GCF_011386835.1. Lineage (NCBI taxonomy): Eukaryota > Metazoa > Chordata > Testudines > Emydidae > Chrysemys > Chrysemys picta. The sequence goes on from NC_088798.1 coordinate 10,624,546, forward strand.
TTTTGCCGCATTTGTACAGACAAAACTATTAGAGTATATTAGTGAAATGCATGAAATGTACTAATTGTTCTGTATTTAAATAGGTGAATATGATAAAAGATGATGGAACAGTTATTCATTTCAACAACCCCAAGGTCCAAGCTTCCCTTTCCGCTAACACTTTTGCAATTACTGGTCATGCAGAGGCTAAACCAATCACAGAAATGCTCCCGGGAATCTTAAGCCAGCTTGGTGCTGACAGTTTAACAAGTCTCAGGAAGTTAGCTGAACAGTTCCCAAGACAAGGTGGGTGTCCCTATTTGGATCGTCTTATTGAAGATTTTAAAAAAGTTGTATCGCCTTTCAGTAAAATTTTCCAAAGTGCCAGTGTGATGTAGACCCTCTGGAAAACTTTATACTTGCCTAATACTTTGTGTTTTACTAATCCAGATAAATCACCAAAACTATTTTCACAGTAAACTTCACTTGTTCTTAATGAGAGATGACTTTCTCGTGCAATACAGTTTTCTTCTATATTATACTACTTTTCCTAACATCTTAACTAGCACAGAGTGTCTGAAACTAAATACACCTCTACCCCGTCTGTCCTCGGGAGCCAAAAAAATCTTACCGTGTTATAGGTGAAACCTCGTTATATCGAACTTGCTTTGATCCACTGGAGCGCGCAGCCCCGCCCTCCTGGAGCACTGCTTTATCACGCTATATCCGAATTCGTGTTGTATCGGGTCGCGTTATATCGGGGTAGAGGTGTATCACTACATTAGACTTAATGCTTTCTACTTTATGATACGAGTAGGCACCTTCAATCCCCCTAAACTATAACATTGTGATCATTAGCTTTCCATATATTTTCTGTTTGGCTTGCTGATAGATGTTGGATTTTTATCCATTACAAAAGCACTTTCTATTCTCATCAATATCACCATGATATAAACTGTTCTGCTCTTCACTTAATATTGCTATCCACTTAACAGTATTGTAGTAATGTAATGAAAGGCCTGTTTTCTGTCTGTTTCAAGACTCCATTACGTAGGCCCAGCTATGTGAAAAAAAGGCACATTTTTTCAGTTACAAGTTAGGCATGTCTTCTATTTTCAGGAATATAGATTGAAATATAAAAAAGGTAGATTGATATAAATTATTATTTCTAAACTGAAACTTTTAACTTGATAGAAATTTCTGCAAGAGTTGAAGTAACTTTTATAGGCAGAATAAAAGGTTAGTGATGGCTATACAGATAAAATGCTGGTGCCATAAAATCTGTTGAGGAAGATGCATATTATAACAGTTGGAATAAACTAGTTAATTGATACTTTTAAACATCTTTGATAACACTACATTTTAATATTGAACACTTATTGTAGTGAGATGTTTACCTAAAATGCTGCTTTAAATACATAAAACTAACAGTCATTCAAGGTTCACCTGGATATAGGAGTCAGTTTCTTCTGTTAAGGAATTCATTTTGAAGTAATCAGTGTTATATAAAATGTTTTCCCCCTCTAAATCCATAATGGGTGCAGTCCTCACCCCCTCTTCTCCCGTTTTCCTTGAAAGAGCAGCCATACACTTATTCTCAAATCATTAAAAAATGAAACTAAATTACGTTTTTCCTTTTTTTCATTGCACATATTTAATGTCCCAGTGTCTCATCACTTTGTAAAACCTTTAGAACTGTGATACACTGGTAACAGTTTAAAGGCTTTGTCTTACTGAAAGATATACAGTACTTGATGCAGTCTGTATTGTAGCATCACAATGGACCTACTGGTATGTGTGGCGGAGGGGGCAGGAACTGGTGTTTTGAATTTAACATTCTATTGGGGAGAATGCTCTTTGAATCCTGTCAATTTTGAACTTGCTTTACAATTGCTAGGCTATCTATCAACTTTCTTAGGAAAAAGAGGTGGAAATGGGGAGTCACTTTTTCAATAGTGTATATTTTTTCATCAGCTCTGATTAAAATATTGGAGGCTTAAGCTTTAAAAACAGAGACTGAGCATGCACAGTAGTTTAACTTTGTGCACAGTGCTATTGTCTGTATTGTTGTAAACTCCCATATTGGAGTTTATAGTTTTTCATTTCATGTTGTGTATTGATGAAACTAGAGTCCTTACTGCCACATTCAAACAGAGAGAGAAATCCAATTCTTAATTTCAAAAAAATTTGATTTATACTTTTTAAAAATATTTTTGAACAAGCTCTAAAGGAAGCATAAAAATATATAGATGTAAAATGGAACTAGGTAATACCTACTACTTTTTTTAAGGGCCAACAAATTTACCCATCCACAAGAGAACCGAGACAATTTAAATGTATATTTTAATTTTCTTATTTTCCCTATGTTTTAGAAGAGCCAAGAGTTCAATTCAAGACAGAAACACCAAATAATTTTCTGTTACTAGTAGCCATAAAGAAAAAAAAAATCCAATTTGTCTAAATTTCAAATGGAGACATGAGCCCATTCTGATAACTTAAAAATCCTTGTGACCAGTCCCCATTTAGTACACTTCTTAAGATGTTACAGAATTCCTGTGAGTAGCAGGAAGGAAAACTGGCAAGAAGGAATTGTTCTATTCTGTAGTTTTTCGCACTTTTGAGTAGATTTGACAGGTATGTTGTATGTCGAGGGCTCCAGTACTCTTAAAGCTGTAGTTTTATTTAAATAGAACTTACAGGGGAATGATAGGTTTCTTATGGACCCCTGAATGGGAATGCTGTACTTTTCAGAATGTTCTCGCCTTACAGTAGTAACCTCCAAGAGAAATCAGAAGATAGCCACTTCCTGTTTTAACCTATAAGTTATGGCTTTTGTTTTGTGAGAGAGTAGTATTGTATAAATGGGACTAACTGTTGTGTTAAAACATATACTTACTACAAAACTTTTTTATAGTGTTGGATAGCAAAGCAACAAAATCTGAAGACATTGATGAAGAAGATGATGATGTCCCCGGTAGGTTTACTAGCTCATTCTATTTCTTCAATTTGAGATTATTAGTTACTATTCTGATATATATTTAGATTTGTGCGGTTATATTTCTCTTGCATTTAGAGAGGCAGTTTGGTATAGTGGACTGATCATGGAACTGAGATAAGGAACTCCTGAATTGCAGATTTCACACTAACTTATCGTGTGGCCTTGGGCAAATCACTTAACCTATCTGTGTCTTACCATCTGTAAAATAAGGATAAATACTATAGGGGGTTGGGAGGATTAGCTATTTAATATTTGTACAGTGGCTTCAGGATGCAAAATGCTATATGAATTTTAAGTAGTAATCATTGGATAATTTTTTCAGATCAGACTGTTTAAATGCATGCTCCTTTCTGTAATAGGAGATACTAAGCTCCCCCTGCTGTCAGGTTCTGAAAATTCTCTTAAAAATAAAATCTTGAACTGGGAACTTATAGCCACGTGCCATTGTTTTTAGCCTTGTTCTTTTGAGTAAATTCTTGGAAACTATTAATTTGTGTTTTTAACACAATGATCTTCTCTATTCATCAGTGTAGTTTATTATCTAAGGCAATAAAGAGATAGGAGACTGAAATTTGATCTCGAATTGACATGCTCTGTGACCTTGAGGGTCTGTAGGTCTATTCTAAAGTTTCTACCCAACTTCACATCTAAATCCTAATTTTAAAATGTGCTAAGCACTCACCAGTCCAAGTGAAGTCAGCAAGAGCGCCTCTGAAAATGAGATCTAGGCATCTTATGTTGAGCAACCAACGTTAGTGGATGTTTTAGAAATTTAGGTCTTAACCTTCCTGTGCCTCAAGTTCTTCATTTTTGCAAATGATACCCCTTTTGCAAAGTCCTTTGAAATCTCTAGGTGAAAAGCACTATGTAATCATTAAATATAATTAATAACTATTTGGTATCTTAGGTAAAGTTACATAGTTTCTTTAAAAATATGAAGACAGCGTTATTGGGGAAATGACTCTATTAAATATTTCCATCTCTTTCAGATCTCGTAGAAAACTTTGATGAAGCATCAAAGAATGAAGCGAATTAAATCATTAATAGTTCTGGAAGCTGGCATGGACTAGATTTAAGAAATCAGCTATGTGGTTCCAAAGTTTTACAGAAACAGAGAACATCACCTGTTAATAGTTCAGTAATATAAATATTTTGTATTTTAATTATGCTGTTTGTTCAGCATTTTCTGTCAGTTGATTTTGCATTTTGCACTTACTCCCAGGATCTACTTTTTCGGTCAAAAAATAAGAAATGTCAGTGCAGTTTGAGGGTGTGTGCATGTGCATATGTGTATGGTGTGGGTGTACATATAGTGGAGAACAAATTGGAGAACAGTTCTATTTAACCTTCCCTTTGCCCTCAGAAGTAGAAGTAAAACAAATCTTTACAGTTGTTACTTTTTATTTCCACCAAATAGTGCACAGAAAGTGGTGAAAAGTGAAAGTCTTACTTGTCCACATTTCATTAATTCAAGGCATTCTGCCATTAAGACTTGGGTTTAATTTGCTGTGTTAACTATTGTACTTGCCAATATATATCTCTTCCATGTTGAAAATGTTCACATGCTATTTGCTATCAACCTCATGTTGATTCCAAATGATACCAAAGACAGGATATTTACAGCCTGTTTGGTATGGTAACATTTTAAAAAATCAGACCTAGAAGAGTTTGCTTATTTTTCTTTTTAAAATTCCTTTCTCTCTCGCTGTCTCCCTCTGTTCCTCCTTTAACTTTAGCCAATTCTATCAGCCTTCATTTTGAGTCCCTTATTATAGAACTGATGTTTGTTCAACCCATTTTACATAGACTAAGCAGTATGTTCTCCTCTTGATTATGTGGGTGTACTTCCCAGGAATATTACTTGCTAATTTTAAGAGGAGATTAGTTCTCTCTACCATCCAGAAGAGCTAGGTTGAGTCAGTTCTTGAACTTGGACATCCAGTTGGTAACAATTTGGTGCATTAGTTTTGTACAATAACATACTGTTGCTTAAAGGAGCTTGTTTGAGCTGTTCCAGTGCCATAACTGCAGCTACTAGGAGCTGACAAGGCACTGTCATTCTCCAGGGCACTAGAAATTAAGAGTGTCTTGCGGATGATATTTAATGTGAGAGAAAGAGGTCATTGATCATATTGCTGTAGCTTCCTGCTGGACAGTTTGTGCAATGACTCTGAAGGGATTTTTTTGGCCTATCTGACTTTGCCTATAACCTACCTCTAGGTTTGGTATCATGGCTATCGTAGCTTATTAAAAACCACAAACCTTCTGTAGGCATGCAGAGGACTTTGGAGGTATCACTGGTATACTGCAGTATTTTCTGAACCTTCCTTCAAGATGCTCGATGTGAATCCCTTTGTCAGAGGCTCTTTGAAGGTGCTTGATGTAACTTGCATTACAACATAGTTGGCATCACTGTTAACCTGTGTCAAAGGCAGCTGTGGCTTAGGAAAGCCATTTTTCTCTACATCTATCATCTTAACTATAGCTTAATTCTGAGACATATCAGCTTTCTACGTAGGTTCATACACTAGATAACTGTAAAATACAAGGCTATCAGTACATGAGTTCTAGTGACATCAACGTAAACTGCAAAAGCAGAGCTCTTGTGGTTTGTCCTCTGGACTCAATTTATTTTATAGACTTGTTCAGTTTTCCTGTTATATTTTATATAATACATGGATCTTACTACAAAATAAAACAACAATACAAAAGAGGAAATGTTCCCTCTTGTGTGTCATTTCCTTTTCCCAGTAGTACCTGTTGAGGAACGTGTTGATGCAGCTGCTGCTTTAAATAGCATTACATTCATTGTCATGTTGCATTTGATAACTAACAGGAAAGCTTATTGGATTGGGATAGATCCTGCAATACTTTGAGAATGCCATTAGGATTCTCACCTTCTCCACCCCTTTTCCCATTCGGACTAGATGGGACTCCCTTCACTCTCATGGCTACTCCAACCTTCTGCAGATTGTTGCTCTTGGTTAATGAAAATCTTATTCTTTCACACACATACAAGCTGAGCGAACTGCCCTTCCAATGCCTCTTCTGGCCCAGTGAGCAAAGAAAGGAGACTGGGAAACAACCTTTCAGTTTTGCAGAGCACTTCCACTAGTTAAGTGGCATGAATGAAGAACATTTAAAAGTTGCAACTGCACTGACTTTACAGATATCCGGCATATTTTTTTCACTACCAATCATTTAGTTATTGAAAATCCACATATTGTAGTATAAAGCATTGATTTCTGTAATAGCAAGTGTGGTTAAAAAAAAAATATTTGGAAGAGTTAAAAACAGTAAGAATCTGGGGTAAAAATGATTTGGTAAGTTTGTAATCAGACTTACTGATTCATGCGCAAAAGAGAATCTTTTTGATTTTTGCTATTTGGTCATTGTAACCATCATTGCTTACCAATGTTTGGAAACCAGAAAACTATATGGGCTATGTAAACACATTATTTTTCTTTTTTACTGTATCCAAAAACTGTTGACCACTTTTGATTTGCTGCTGAAATGCTAGAGCTTATAGAAATCCATTAAACTGATTTTAATTGAAAATAACTCACCAAGGCTCTTGTGGAAAATAGCTAGTGTTCCTTTATACATAGCTAGGAAGTGACTGGAACAACTTTTGTGCACTCAGACAGGGGTATAGAAAATTGAGTGTGTGTAGTATAAAGGCGCCTAATTTTGAGATGTATGAATACTACATTAAAGGTGCCAGGTGTGTGGTTTTCTTTACACTATGGGATCCAGTGTATCCATTTGGAGCGCTGAGGATTTCCTATTTACAACTCATTTCAGTGGTCCATTCTGAAGGATGACTACACGGGACTATTTAAGAACCCTGTCATTACTTCCCTTGAGCAAGACATTATTGTTGAATTACCTGATGCCCCTTTTCTTTCCTTGCTTAGGCAGACTACAGCACCTGCTAATCTAGATTGCACAAGCCAATATGTTAACTTAGTTCTCTGCTGGGAGCGAGTTACATGGTTGTGGCGTCCAACTCTTGAGAACTCCTGTGCTCATGAATCTTCTGCTTCTGGATGAGAGTTGTGTTGTTGCAGTGAACATAGCTGTAAAAGGTCATGGGTGGGGAGGGAAAGTTGATCTTGAATTGGACTCTGTATTCATGGGATGCTAGGGCAGAGTTTGAAGCATTGGGTTATGTGCTCGTGGTGACCTGAGATGCTCTGTAGATGGGCTGTTGTAGTTTATACCAGCTGAAGCTGTATCAGGGGTGTGGCTTTACTCTTAGATATAAAGTGAAATAATCAAGCTGGAGATTGTAAGTGGGTGTTTCACTGTTGCTAAGTCTGCCCAATAAGGTATGCAATCTTCTGGCCCGCCAAAGATGGAAGTGGCCAATTTTTCATTGCTGTGGCTGTTTGGTTGTCAAGTAGCATCTAAATGGATCGGAAGGCTACAAACTGATGTAACAGTCTGTGGGCAGATGCCCTTCGTTTTGGGGGATGTTAAAGAGGAGGCAAGTCCTTGACATCACTCTCCACTTCCCTCCAGCATCATTTCCATTTTGCCTCAGTTCAGCTTTATCCCACTGTTCTCGGCTGGTCTTTAAGAAAACTGGGAGGTTGTGTTGTTTACTTTTTGACCTTTCCTAACACAAATGTCTGTCTACAAGGAAGATAGAGATGCTTCCTTCGCTATACTGGGTCTTGAAATAAAGCATCAAGTCATAAAATTACCAATCTTCAATGAATATATTTCTGTAACAAAATATACAACTGAAGAAAGTTGGCCTCAAATTTTCTTTAAAAAACAATTGTAAATGTAGTTTGTGCTGAAGGAGCTCCTGTTAGAACAAGTAATTTGGCTCTTGCCACACATACTTTCCATTTGTAATTATAATTGTTCATTTGAATTAGCATAAAATACCATTTAGCTTTTCATGGGTTCTTTTTAGATATTGGAACCCCGTCAGTACCTGGCCCAAGCCTGGGAAGCTAATGATCCAACCAGTAGACCAAATTCGGTAATGAATCCTAGTCTCATCACAGTCGAATCCTGTGGCACATTGCGTGTAAGCATTTAAAAAAAAAAAACAACACACACACACATCTGCACGTGAGGCATAGCATTTCACAGTATAAGCATTTCAATGAGGGCAGTTATCCGCCATATAACAGATTTCATTGCTGTCCAAAATGTTACAAAAGGGTGGTTCTTCAATTATTTTTTTAACCAAAAAAACTCCCTTATGCTGTTGACCTTTGGTCCCCACTGCCTTTAAAAGATTATATAGTTAATGTTATGCTGTCCAAAATATTCCTTCTCTTTGAAATTAGATTCAATCTAGTCATCTTAATTTTATTTTACTTTTAAACCATAAAAATTGAAATTCAGTTGGCAAGATTCTGATTTTTAAAGCTGCAAAAACCAAAGAAATTCTGGTTTAAGGCTGAATCTGTATATTCAGGGGCTTAATTGTACTGAAAGGTAGGCAAAATGTTCTTTCCAAAGTCTTGTCTCCTGCCTCGAGATTACCTTCAGGACACTTGAATGAGAAGAAAAGGGCATTAATATAAAATGAAGAATTGGAGATGACAATCATCTTTTAAATAATCACCGAAGAACTGAATATTAAAATCAGGATGAACATGGAGAAGTTGCCAGGCCATGCAAAAAAAAAAAAAAAAAATCACTATATATGTGATGGCATGTAAAGTAATATACATAAAGGCCAAGTTACAGTCAGCAATGAGAAGAGGTGAATTTGGCATTCTTGTTTTGTGATGGTAACAATGAGGCTTTTATCATGTATAGAATGAGGGAGTGAAAAAGATGTAAGTACCAACACTCTTAGCTGTACATTCAATTGATACAAAATAGGTAATCTTAAATATACAGTAATCACTGAAAAATTAATGAATGGGGATTGACAGATTCAAGGGAAGAGAAGTTCTAAACTGAATTCTTGTATCTTAGGATTTCATGTGCATAAATGTAAATGATAAATATTAAAAAAAAAAAAAAACCCTATTTTACTAACTATCTAAAATTCCCAAATGACCTATCTTAGGTTTATACTCTGCTTTGTTGGCTATTGAGTGCTCTCGGAACATCCTGAGGATTGGACAGATAAAAAATTGGAATTTCATCTGATTTACTACTGAAAACTTTTTGAGATACATTATTAGTTTGCTACCCCTGAATTTGTATGCAATGGAAAGGAGTGTACACAGTCAGCAATACCTACTATGGAATGTCTTGGATTTTCATAGCTAATCTACTCCATATTCAGCCTATTTTGTACAGAATGAGTGAGAGCTTCTATCACAGGCTTATTTAATTACCAGTATCCTGAAATTTTTCCCATGGCAAATAATACCAACCTTGATCTTGGTTTTTAATCCTAAGGGTCCAAACAATTACATGCTCTTCATTGTTTCGTACAAAAAGGTTACTGCACCTGGCCATTTCATGCTATTTAATACCATAGATAATTGAGAGACTTCTGGTTCCAGATTGGTGAGTAACCCTTCTAGCAATTGCAATAATGTGTGCTTTAGGAGAGAACTTTTTAACTGGCTTATGCATATCTTACCAGCTGTGATACTCTATTATGGTAAATAAAACTATGCATTAGTGAGGTTTCAAAATCCTGACCAATAAAGAAACAGAAAAACTCCAATCACATGTGTGGTAATAGAATAGGCAGTATTTGCTTGTGATTAGAGCATGAGACTAGGACTTGGGAGATCTGGGTTTTGTTTCTAACTTTGCCACTTGCTTTTTGTACATCTTTGACCAATTTACTTAACCTCTCTTTGTTAGTTTCTAGAGCTGTAAAATGGGGATAATGTACATTTTTATAAATTACTTTGAAATCATCAGAGACATAAGTGGTAAGTATTGGTACGGTTATTTTATTACCAAATATCTTTGAGCAAGTAAGGGAATTTTGAAACCTCACAATGTAGTCTGTGCTTTTGAAAAAAAGAAAAGTGAAATTTTGTCTGATAAATATTGTCAGCTAAATAAGGATTATCTTTTGGACAAAGTCTACATGATCACTAATGATGACTGACATTATATATGTTGGGCAAACTGAATGCATAATACACCTGATTTCAAAGAAATACAGAATGCATATATTGCTGTAACTAAAAATATAAAATATTTTAAATGCAATGAAAAATTGGAGTTGTATTTTGATTTTGTCACAATTGATTTTTAATTTTTCAATCTTAAGGTTATTTCTTAGTTTTGTCTCCTGAGGGTTCCTTCTTAATTGGTCCTATCTATTCGTAATATTCACTAGTTTTCCTGAAGATTTGGTTTGTAAATCAGAACATAGAGCTTAGAATGACATTTACTGGCATTTTATAAAAACTTTTTTTTTTAAATTCCTTGCTTTTGACATCTTTGTAAGTCTCTTCCATGCATCTTGAGAGGAATGTGGTCATCCCAAACTCATGATGACGAACTTTATTGCATTAGCTACATCAAATGCAACATGAATTATATATGTCACTGAAAAATATGACTCTACAATTGAAGGACCATTTCACATGGTTTTCATCTTCTTTTGTAAGGTGCAGCAGTAACATTAACTACTTTAAAAGCATGCATTGGAAGCAATCAAAGTTCCATAGAACATTTTAAGTCCTCCTTCAACACAGCATATTCCTGGGCTCAATAACATATCTGATATTAAAGGGATACTACACTATATAGGAGATTAGGGTGTGACACCAAGATGATGTATTAAAATTAGAAAATAGACATGAGCCAAATCCATATGCTGTTTGTAACAATGGACTAAATTCATTCCTGATATATCACCAGTGCAGGAAGTCTGTTACACCAGAGGTGAATCACTGTAAGACCAATCTTCTAATTGGAGGAGGGTGGCTCTTGGTTCCTTTAGTCGTTGGGGAGCTCTGTCACCTTGGAAGGGCTAAGCGTAGGTGAAGCTGAAGTTCTCTCTTACTGAAACTGGCTGGCTTCAGGCTGGCTCCCTTGTTATCATTTGAAGATAGTGCTCTTGTTTTGTCTTAAACAAGTAAACAGACAGATGGCTCTGAGGAACAAGATTATACTAATTAAACAATCCTGCCTAACTAAATTCAAGGATGCAGAGCAGAAGCACATCATGACAATAGCCAGAACTAGTGATGACAACTGACAGAAATAATTGCTGAAACAGAAAAACTCTTAAGTATGTGCAACTTTCCCTTTAAGTAATGTATTTTTTCTCCTCAAACACCAGTTTTCAGAGACTGAAGTGCCGTGTGGATTTATAAAGAAACAATGGGGCACTACTGCCCATCAACAGTTGGATAGCCAAGGAGAGCAATCGAAAACAGATTCTTAGACAGGTCTTGCTGGTAGATCTGTGAGGTAATGTGGGCTACTGGTTAGAGCAGAGTACTGGGATACTGGATTCTATTTCTGACTGTGGCATCGATTCACTGTGTAAATTTGAGGGAAGTCTTGTAACCTCCATTGCCTTGGTTTTCGTTTTGTTTGTACAACTGGAGTTCCTACCTACCTGTCTCACTTGGGTGTACTGCTGGGGTCAGTTAATATATAAATCACTATGAGATTTTTTTGGGTGAAAGGTACTGTAGGAAGTGCAAATGTTATACAAGCTGTTTCAGTTCCACATGATAGTTAAACACAATTGTTTCAGAAACCAACGTCTTCTCAGTATTTATGCTAGAATTCTATCTGTTTACAGCTTGTTACATTGAACCCTCTCTACTACACGTGATTCTGGCTTGGTACATGATTATCTGTTAGCCTCTCACACGTGATGGAGGTACATGTCCCTCTGAACCTCGTTTAAAGAGAGTTCATTTATTATCCTAAACATAATTACATCCTGGGAGTAACAAGAAAATAACAAAACTAATGTAACTAATCAAGATCTATTCTAGGGCTTCCCAAACTTTGTGTCCCAACTTTGTCACACGGCTGCTCTGTTTCTTGCAACATCCTTGTGGATACTAGAGCAATTGCTTACATGGAAAAGTGATATTAGAAAGTATTTAATGTATTTCTAGTTTCTTTTTAATGCAATTTAGCATCTGGAGAAAAAGGAAGAGCCAGTGCCATGTGACCAGCTCTCCAGGGACCACCAGCAAGTGCTTCACAGGCTACAATCTGAGAACATCTGATCTATTCTAAAGACCATGTGTTAAGCTGCAAATGTCAAAATGTTGATAAACATAGGTAAGTGCAGGTTCGAGGCTTCCGGGGATTGGCAATGGAATAACGAGTCTTTTCAGTACAAGTCTCTGACTAGGACACTGTGCCTAAGGATTCCACAACTCGTTCTGCCTGGGTGGAGACGTGCACCCCATGCAGAGCATGTCGCAGAATTAGGACCTGTGTTGTTAGTCTCTCTTATCATCTGATATTTGGCTGGTTACTGATGTGAAATTAATTGGTGATTTCCATTCAGTAGGGAAGTGTTTGCGTTGCAATCGACATCCCTTTTGGCAGCCTGAGGAGAGAGGCCAATGAACACATGGAACGTGGAACCTGAATCTTATCCCTGCTGGGGCTCCCTACACATTTGAGGCATATTGGCTTGGCAGGACAGCACATGGAAGCTTGCGCTGCTGCCTACACTGTACCTAGTCTATGCAGAAGGAAAGCACTTGCAGCTCTAGTGCTATCAGTCTGGCACCTTTCACAAGCATTACATTCACTGAATACCAAGACGGGGGGAAAAAACATTAGAAACCTAACAAATCAGGTCAAATACACTAACCTGCATTTTTAACCACTGTAGTTTCTTTGAATGTTTAACAGGTGTTATTTTTAAACAGCCATTTAAACCTGAGAGAAAGGTGATAAGATGCAAAGTAAAGGCAAGTTTGTGATGTGAAGGAGTTGCCCTGCTACATGTACGTGGAAAAAATGTATGCAATGTGTAATCCTTACTTCTGCATCCTTCTGATCCAAAAATGCACAGCACCCAGTGGTAGGTTTGCTTTGGAGGTACACATCATGCAAGCCAACAAAGATTCAGTATGAAAAAAGTGTCTGAAGCTATTAAAGTTTTGAACTGTCTCTAAATTGATGTTACATGAGCAGCACAATCCCAGAATTTACTCCATCGTGAAATTTTCGAAATATTTTTTAAAAGGCCCTACTTCAAATGAGTTTAAAATGGCGTTTAATTAATTTAAAAATACCCTTACATTGTGTACAGCTGTCTTTTTACCTATGAAAAACAATGGAAAAACCAAAGTGTATTTTCTGCTCTGTTTTAACAGCTCACATTGTTACTAACTATTCTACTCTGCTTTGTCTGAGAGTTATAATTATCAATGCAAAAGATAAAGCACCAGTAAAGAAACTTCTGCAGAAGCTCTTTCTAGAGAGAACATTTAGGGTTTTAAACAATATTTTTTTCTGAATAAGGATTCTGCTCCTTTGTGTATCTAATACAACCTGCTTCCTAAAAGTTGGATCCACAGGCTTGCAGATTTCCACTTACTGGTTATTTAGGTGTTTTGTTTAAACTTGAATTCTGTTATGAGAATTTCATTGAAAAATGTCATATTAACTCCTCAGAAATTACTAGAGCTGAGCAAATAACTTGCAGCAAATATTGTGTTCAAATTTCCTTGTTTTTTTGTTTGCAAAGTTTTTCAAGCAGTCTGATTTTTCAGTTATTTGAAATGATATATCATCTGTGAATACAAAAATACCTTAATCTCCATTTATACTTCTGCCTTTTATCAGTTGTAGGGAACAATCCTGCATTGGCAGGATGTAATTATCTGCCCTTTCCATCTTTGAGTTCTTACAGTTTATCTAATTACTTTAAAATAATTTCACAATTCAACTGTTCCTCCCAATATTTTGAAATGGGCTAAATTTTCCAGAAAATGTTTCAGCTATTATTTTCCATATAAAAGGAACATCAAGATTCTAATGCATAGATTCTAGCCATAACATTTCAAGTCCCACCTATCCCCACATAGTTAAGACTATGTTCAGAAAATAAATAAATGAATAAACCCATTCTACCTGCACTTTAGGTAGCCTGTATTTTGCTGCTAGGGTAGATAGATTATAGAGGTGTTGCATAAAATTAAGCACAGTGGTGCCTGTAACAGGAAAGTGAATTTTCTACACGGGATAGTTTGTTCCTTGAAGCAGAGGCCATTCAGTGTAGATGCACCATAAACACCCTGGCTGCTGGCGTTTTTCCACTATGAAAGCAGGCCCTTTCCATAGTTTTAGCTGCATAAGCACTTTACAAGTTTTGCATTAAAATGTTTGACATTAATTAGAGCTAAACATCTTTTATTGTTTCCTTAATGGTTCAGAGTACCACAGCCAAGCATGTATCCTTGCTCCTGTGTCATGACTGCTTATCTCATCCTGCTTGCCTTCACTGTAAACAATGTTACTCACTGACCAAGAGGCAGAATAGTTGATTCTGGATTGTGTGATGATATGACATGCACTAATTATTTCAAACTGTTCGAGTCATTAGACTTACTATGACTTCCAATGGCCAGTCCTTGTCTGGCAAAGCAAAATCTTCCTTCAGTAACCAATTTGGACTATTATCAATTCAGTGTCAGGCTTTTCTTGCCTTGAATAATCAAGGTGATGATTAGTAGAGAGAGGTGAATAATCAAAACATATCCATGGACTCTTTATTAGAATTTTGAAATGAACTTGCTTTGATTCTGTTTCTGACCTGTGTTTTGCTCATTGCAATAATTTTAGAAGTTTAAGTTTTACTGGTAAAAAGGTTAACAGGCACCACATTTCATATTTACCCATTGGCGTGTTTGCAACAATTAAAGTGGAATAAACATTTTTAAAATGTCTGAATGATAACTCTGAGCAAATTGTGATCTGCTGAGGCTGTCAGAGGGTTAGTGTTGCTTGGTGGATGTTGAGGCGATGTCTGGGTGAAGCTTCCCAAGTTTTATTTCTCATGAGACCCTACAAAACCTGCAGTATGCCCCTGCAATTTAGTAATGAATAAACAAGTCTGTGTCTTATAGAAGTAATTACATTTACCTAAGAAATGTCCTTTTGCTTATTAATCTGGTGCCTCTCTGTTCTGTTTTGTGAAGTCAAAACATCACCCCACAGCGAAAAAAAGATTTTTGCAGTGCTACCAAGTTGGTATGTGTAATAGTGACCCTGGCCTATGTACATATACTTGTGCCCACATGCACGTGCTTTATAGTGAGTGGGGTTTGTCCACTTCATGCATCAAAACAAAACTGAAGTCCCTTGAGCTGACAGTTACGACTTCCGAAGACTCTGTGTTCACTACCCTTGTTGACTATTTAATAAATGATAGTCTGTGCCTGCATATCTGTCTGGCTTTCTTGCATTCATATTTCATAGTGGAAGGGAGATAAGGACTGGGAAAAAAATCACTGCATTAATACAGTTGCCTTGGCTGAGTTAATTAGTGCCTCTGTACTAAGTCAGTTTTTTCTTTTGATCTTGCTGTGGCTTAGCATGTCCACATAGCATCACTGTTTTGTGGCTGCATCAGTGCATTCTGGGGCTCCGGAGTCACCTGGTTTATAGTGCTGAACACCACTCCTGGAGTCTGGAAATTAGGGGTACATTGAAGTGCAGAAAGAAGTTGGAAGCACAGGCTGAACCAAGGCAGCTGCAATTTTTGTGGCTTACATGCTATACTAGGGAGAAATTGCTGTAGACTAACATAGTTCAGCCGGGCCTGAGCTCAAATTCTGTTCCAAGAATTGCTACTAATGCCTGTAAAACTCCTAGGATGACTGTCATGTGAGGATACAAGACAGTGAATAGCTGCTGCAAACTCAAGGCTGATTTAATCAAGTTTGTTTCAATTCTTTTTCAGCTACTGTAGACAAGGCTAAAGTTTTTGTCCTCATAGAAATGGTATATTACCACCCACAGGGAAAAGCTAACTTGATCCACCCAACACAAGCTCCCAGAGAAATGGAAATATGTGAAATCCTTTAACAGTCCCCATTTGGGAAATTCAGCAGAAGGTGTTTCTGATCTGTGCAATCTGAGTCCCTACACTTCACTGACCACCTGCTTCCCTTTCATTACTCATAATTCAGATTCACCATTCTCAATATCCTCTTATTAATTGTAAACACTTGCTCTCAACCTTGGATATCTGCTCTTACTCATACTAGACACTGTATGATCTTACTAATTTCTGCAGCCACTCCCCTGAACACTACATGTATCATCACTCTGGTTGTGCTGGTCTTGCAGCTGGTGTTACCATTTGCCTTCAGTTCCACATTTAATTTTAATTCCCATTCCATTTCCTCTTCTGTTCCATGGCTCTCAAGTATCAAACCATCTTCTATACTCTCTACGACAGCCAGAACTGCCTTCCTGATGGATTTTCTGGATCATTTTATCATTATCCTTTTCCTCCTCAAGGCTGCTCACTCCCAAGGTAAAAACTTCCATGTTTTCATCAATGAAACAAACTCAAAAGTTCTTACTCATTTTTAATACAGTCTTTATTCAGGTAAAATGGAGCAAGGCCTCCAGGATTCTGTCCATTATGGTTTATTAGCGTTATCAATGTAATTGGCCCTTTGCAAACTATAAAGGGAGCCATTCCTTTGTCGTCAGTTTCCCTCTTCTTACAGTTTTCTCCTTTCTGGATAGTTTTGGAAAGGTCCAAAGAACAAGACATTGAGGAATGGTTTGAGATTGGTTGTGTAGTCTTCATTTCTGTTTCTAGAGGGTAGCTTGATAGCATATTGGGTCATTTGTTTTGTGAGTTTCTCTCAAGGGTTGGTTCAAACAAGTGGTGTCCTTGTCTTCTCCCCCTCATCCTCCCTCCCCCGAGTAATTATTCTTCCACCCTCTCTTACAGTTTTATTTATATATTTTTAACATTTTCTTTATAAAAATACACTATCAGTGAGAACAGGTTGATTGGGACAAGGCATGAGGGTGCATGGGGCAGACTGCTAGGGCAGAGGAAGGACAGTGACATGGAAGGTGGGGGAAGAGGGGTGCACTGATAAGATAGAAACAGCAGGCACCATGAAATTCCCCCACATGGGCTGTGTGAGAAGCAGAGATAGTAGCCGTGGCTGGGAGTGGAGAGGAAGGGGGCCTGGGAATAGCTCTGAGGTGATGGCACCATAAAGTGGCTGAGGTGAGTGGAACAGTAACAGTCGGGGTGACTAGAAGAAGCCTCTATTTGGTATAGGAGGTAAGGGAACTGGGGACTCAGGCAGGAAAGGAGACTGCCCCATTCTCCTCCTTCCCATCCAGTATCCCTTTCTCCACTGCTGCCTTCTCTGATGTCTGCCTCATGTCTCATTGGACAATGGGAAGTAGTCTTAGGACTGAGCACATCTAAAGCCTTGCTTCAGGCCCATGAGGCACAGCATGGGCTCAGCTCAGCCATCCCACACTCATTATGTGATGTATATTAGAGGAGTGAAGAGCAAGCATGGGCACAACTCTGACTCTCTCTCCTGACCTGTGGAGGCCCTTTCCAAACAAAGTGACCTGTGACCACATGTTCGGTAACCACTCAGAACCATCCCTATTTTCCCCCATCCCAACCTCTAGTCATAAATTATGTAATTAAACTGCCAGTTGGTTAAGCTTACCTCAGCATCCCTCCACCTTAGCAGGTCTATCTAAGGCACTCTTTAGAGTCTATGTGTACTACTCTGGAGTTAGATGGATGGCTTGTTTTTGAACCTGATCACCTTACCTCTGTGGATCTCCATACTGGCCTGGGGAAAGGGCTTCAGAACTGAACAGCGGCCTCATGAACAGGAGTACAGAATACCAACACTGGTCTTTTGCCCTTTCTGATTGTCTGTTTTAAGTAGACACTGAGGTAAAAATCACCTCAGGCCCAAAAAATGTTTTTGTCATATGAATAATGTGTCCCACAGCGAGCAATATAAATGAATAACTGCCTCCTTGGCAAGTTTATGATGTAGGGTGTTTCATGCCAGCACTACTGACTGCTTTACTTTTCAGAGTATTAAAATGTGTGTTCTGTTTGCAGCTTGACTGTTGATAATTAGAAAGCAGCTTCACCGTGATCCATAAACAATACAGGCTGTAGGCAAACTAGTGTTTTAACCTTATGATAACAACTAGCTGAAGGCCAGTCATAAGGCAGGATGTAATCAAGTCGTGCTAGTTGTGGCATTTCAAGCACTATTTCTACATTTCAATCATAACTTGTCCAGTGAATGCATGTTGTTGTACATATGCTTCCCCTTCCCTTCCCTGCCCCTCCCACTACCTTTTTAAGAGTTATTTTCAGATTATAGAAATTGTAAGAAAATAAAAACCCACCTGTTCCTGACAGAAGTGGAAATGGAATCAACAATTTCCCCTTGCTAAACATATCTTCATGGATTTGTGACGGCAACTTGTGTTATGGTAAATTGTGTGAACAAACCGTCTTTCCTCTAAGAGATGGCCAAGGCCTGTTGCTCATCGATTCAGTGACCCACGTGGCGGGGTGGACAGTACAGTCTGCTATCTGATCAATTATTTGAAAAAACAAAGCCATTTTTTATGCCTACAGAACAAATGTCAAATTTGTTTCTGGAGCTACTTCAGTGGAATTACACTTTGGATTTGGTCCCATGTATATTTTACTAGTGAAGGACATGCTGATATCAGTTCAGTGACAGGGACATCTGCAACTCAATCATCATTTCACCCCATACGTAACAATCTTTGAAATGTAGTGTTGAAGTGAACCTTAAGAAGTTATCAACTCCAGCCTCTTGGGCTGAGGCAGGACCAAGTAATCCTAAACCATCCCTGAGAGATGTTTGTCCAACCTGTTCTTAAAAACCTCCAATGATGAGGATTCCACAGCCTCCCTTGGAAGCCTATTTCAGAGCTTAACTACCCTGAGAGTTAGAAAGATTTTCTTAATAGCTAATTTAAATCTCCCTTGCTGCAGATTAAGCCCATTACTACTAGTCGTACCTTCAGTGGGCATGGAGAACATCTGATCACCATCCTCTTTATAACAGCCCTTTACAGATTTGAAGACTATCTGGTCCCCCCAAGTCTTTTTTTCCCCCCTCAAAATTAAAGATGCCTAGTTTATTTAATCTTTCCTCATAGGTCAGGTTTTTCCTAAACCTTTCATCTTTTTGTTGCTGTCCTCTGAACTTTTTCCAATTTATTCACATCTTTCCTAAAATGTGATGCCCAGAATTGGATGTAGTCCTCCACGGCTGAGTAGAGTAGGACAATTAACTCCCGTGCCTTATACGTGACACTCCTGTTAATGCTCTCCAGAATGATATTAGCCTTTTTCACAACTGTATCACATTGTTGCCTCATATTCAATTTGTGATCCACTATACACCCCACCCCCAAGTTCTTCAAGTCATGGTCCCTATATGTATTCTAAACATGGGTGTGCATGTGTACCATGCGCTGGAGCCAGAAGATTTCTGTAGCAGTGTCTGTTCATAGAATCATAGAATATCAGAGTTGGAAAGGACCTCAGGAGGTGATCTAGTCCAACCCCCTGCTCAAAGCAGGACCAATCCCCAACTAAATCATCCCAGCCAGGGCTTTGTCAAGCCTGACCTTAAAAACCTCTAAGGAAGGAGATTCCACCACTTCCCTAGGTAACCCATTCCAGTGCTTCACCACCCTCCTAGTGAAAAAGTTTTTCCTAATATCCAACCTAAACCTCCCTCACTGCAACTTGAGACCATTACTCCTTGTTCTGTCATCTGCTACCACTGAGAACAGTCTAGATCAGAGGTGGGCAAACTATGTCCCTTGGGCCACATCCAGCCTGCGGGACTGTCCTGCCCAGCCCCCAAGCTCCTGGCCCGGGAGGCTACCCCGGCCCCTCCCCTGCTGTTCCCCTTCCCCTGCAGCCTCAGATCACTCGCTCCACTGCTGGCGCAATGCTCTGGGCGGCGGGGCTGTGAGCTCCTGGGGCAGCGCAGCTGCAGAGCCGGGCCTGACCCGATCTGTGCTGCATGGTGGCGGCGGCAGCGGTGTGGCTGGCTCCAGCCGGGCGGCATGGCTGTAGCACTGTCAGCCACCAGCGCTCCAGGCAACGTGGTAAGGGGGCAAGAGGGGTTGGATAGAGGGCAGGGGAGTTTGGGGTAGTGGGCAGGGGGCGGGGGTGTGGATAGGGGTCAGGGCAGTCGGGGAGGAATGGGGTTGAATGGCGGCAGGGGTCCTGGGTAGGGCCGTCAGGAATGAGAGGAGGGGTTGGATGGGGTGGCGGGAGTCCGGGGGCGGTCAGGGGACAGGGAGTGGGGGTGTGTGGATGGGGCAGGAGTTCTGGGGGGGGCCATCAGGGAATGGGGGGTTGGATGGGGCAGGAGTCTTGGGGGGGGCAAATAGAAGGTGGGGGCTGGGCCAAGATCCCTCCCCTAACCTGTCCTCCATACAATTTACAAAACCCAATGCGGCCCTCAGGCCAAAAAGTTTGCCCGCACCTGCTCTAGATCCATCCTCTTTGGAACCCTCTTTCAGGTAGTTGAAAGCAACTATCAAATCCCCCCTCATTCTTCTCTTCTGCAGACTAAATAATCCCACTTCCCTTAGCCTCTCCTCATAAGTCATGTGCTCCGGCCCGTTAATCATTTTTGTTTCCCTCCGCTGGACTCTTCCTAATTTTTCCACATCCTTCTTGTAGTGTGGAGCCCAAAACTGGACACAGTACTCCAGATGAGGCCTCACCAACGTCGAATAGAGGGGAATTATCACATCCCTCGATCTGCTGGCAATGCTCCTACTTATATAGCCCCAAATGCTGTTAGACTTCTTGGCAACAAGGGCACACTGTTGACTCATATCTAGCTTCTCGTCCACTGTAACCCTTAGGTCCTTTTCTGCAGAACTGCTACCTAGCCACTCAATCCCTAGTCTGTAGCAGTTCATGGGATTTTTCCATCCTAAGTACAGGACTCTGCACTTGTCCTTGTTGAACCTCATCAGATTTCTATTGGCCCAATACTCTAATTTGTCTAGGTTCTTCTGTATCCTATCCCTACCCTCCAGCGTATTTACCACTCCTCCCAGTTTAGTGTCATCTGCAAACTTGCTGAGGGTGCAATCCATGCCATCCTCCAGATCATTAATGAAGATTTTGAACAAAACTGGCCCCAGGACCAACCCTTGGGGCACTCCGCTTGATACCGGCTGCCAACTAGACATGGAGCCATTGATCACTACCCGTTGAGCCCAATGATCTAGCCAGCTTTCTGTCCAGCTTCTAGTCCATTCATCCAGCCCATACTTCTTTAACTTGCTGGGAAGAATACTGTGGGAGACCGTATCAAAAGCTTTGCTAAAGTCAAGGAATAACATGTCCACTGCTTTCCCCTCATCCACAGAGCCAGTTATCTTCTAGCTTCCTGCGGGAGGTCCAGAACACTATCCAGGACCTCCCCTTTGACAAGGACAAGCTGTTCTCGATGAAGACAGATGAGTCCCCTCACTCTCTGAAGGACTCAAGGGCTGTGCTTTGGTCTCTTTGAATATATACCCTGGGGCCCTGTTGGAAATTGCAGTGACAATCATTTCATTCATGCTCATATGTACCATATCAGGCTGCCTATTCTCGATACCAGGAACCTCCACAAAAGCGTCATCTGGCCCAGCGGCCCTGCCACAGCCACCTCCTCTGCCTTACCGCAACACCAACCCAAGGCCCAGTTTTGACACACAAGTTGAGAGCTGTGAGCCCCCCCCACCCCGCTTCACCACCCCCAGCCCTCCTGTCACTTTTGGGGGCTGTCTTGCCATCACGAATCGTTGGGTACTAGAGATCGTACAGCATGGTTACTCTATCGAATTTCTCACCTTCCCTCCACACCATCCCCACCCCCCGACACCTACCAGGGGTCTTCCTCTTCGCATCACCTCCTTGTGAAAGGTGTGATAGAACCAGTGTTCGACCCCTTAGTTGATAGGGGGTTCTACTCCCTGTACTTTCTCATCCCAAAAAAGGGCAGAGGGCTCTACCCTATACTCGATCTCCGCCTCCTCAGCATCTTCATCAGAAAGGCCAAGTTCCGTATGGTGACGCTCGCTTTGATCATTCCCGCCCTTTCCCAGGGAGCCTGGTTTGCAGCTCTCCGCATGAAGCATGCATGCTTTCACGTCGACATCCACCCAGGTTACCACAAATTTCTTTGCCTTCATGTGAGCAACAACCACTATCAGTTTAGGATTCTCCCCTTCAGCATTGTGACGGCCCCAAGGGTCTTCACAAAAGTATTCACAGTTGTGGCGGCACAGCTGAGGCATCTGGGGTATTCTATGTTCCCTTATCTGGACGACTGGGTTTAGTTGCACTCTCCCTTGCCAACATTATGTCCACCATTCGTGCTCTCCATTCTCTCCTCACTGCTCTCGCTGCCTGTATCAACTAGGAGAAATTGATGCTTGTCCCAACACAGACAATCCACTTCATCCATGCGTCTGGATTCTGTGGTGGCCTCAGGCATTTCTTCTGGTGGAGTGCTTCGCCGCCCTGATGTCTCTCATGGTAGACTTATGCCGCAACCCACGCACCCCGGTGCATTGTTGCCTCTGCCTCCTCGGGCACATGGTGGCCTGCACCTATCTGATGCCGCATGACCCCCTGTCTCCAGTTGTGGCTTTTGTCAGTCTTCAGACCCCACAACGCTCACCTGGACACCACGTTGCTTGTCCTGTGGTCAGTTCTGGCCTCTCTCTGAACTGACCCTTGCAATGTGGTGATTGGCACCCTCTTTGCCATCCCTGTCCCCACCAGCACCCTGACCACAGATGCCTCACTCACCGGTTGGGGTGGTCACCTGAACAGGCATGCCAAACAATGGGTTTGGACTCCATGCAAGGTCACATGCACATCAGTGTCCTGGATCTGTGGGCAGTCTGCTTGGCTGGCCCTGCATTCCTGACTCTTATCCATGCCCATCACATTCAGCTGCTCTCTGACAATACGATTGTGGTGGCATACATCAACAGACAGAGGGGCACCAAGTCCCCGTTGCTCTGTGCAGAGTCCATCTGCCTCTGGAACTGTTATCCACCACTGTGTCACACTCCACACAGTATACCCCCAGCCATGGAAAACTCTGGCCAATGTGCTCAGCTGGACCTGGTACCTCAATCACAAGTAGGAGCTCCATGACCCCACTCTCTGTTCCATCTGAAGTACCCCTCACTGGGACCTTTTTGCCACCCATCCCAACCACAAATTCCCCCAGGGGGGCAGCGGGCATGACTCCCAGGGCAAGGCCCTCCTCCAGCCTTGGTGGGGTGTCCTCTGTTACACCTTCCCCCCACAACCCATTCTCCTCCTTCCCCAGGTCCTCTGGAAGATCCACCTGGACCAAGCCACAGTTTACTAATAGCCTTGTTCTGGATTAATCAGTTTTGGTTTGCAGACCTCCTCAGACTCTCCGCCTGCCCCCTACTCCACCCCCCTGCATTGTCGGACCTCTTCACCCAGAACCAGAGCAGAGTCCAACATCCCAATCCAAGCCCTCTGCAACTCATTGCTTGGTTTTTTGGATGCGGCTCGTGAGTAGACAACACCTGCTTAACACCGGTGCAACACATCCTTACACACAGATGATGAGCCTCCATGCCAGTATGCTATGCGGTGAAATTAACATGTTTCACTTTCTGAGCTTAGCATCATCGCCTCCCCCTCAATGTTGTCTCCATCCCTACCATTCTGAACTACCTCCTGGAACTTAAGACCGCAGGCCTTTCCCTCGGCTGTGTCCCAGTCCACCGGGTGGTGCATAGTACCTTCCTTCCACCTGTGGACAGGCATTTGGTGTTTACTCACCCCACCACTGCTTGCTTCCTGAAGGGGCTGTTGGGACCTCAACCTTGTGCTATCTACCTTCACCAGACCCCCCCTTCAAGCCCCTGGGCATGTGCTCTCTTTCCATGAAGATCATCTTCCTTGTAACTATCACCTCCACTCGGCGGGTCAGCAAATTGGCGGCCACGATGGGTGATTTCCCCCCTTATATGGTCTTTCATAACTAGAAGGTTTCCTTATGCCTTCACCCCCAAATTCCTCCCAAAGATGGTCTCAGAGTTTCACCTCAACCAGTTGATTCACCTCCCGGTCTTCCATACTAAGCCACACACCATTCCTGCAGACACGACTCTGCGCTTGTTTGACGTCCATCGTGCACTTGCATTCTACCTGGACAGAACTCACATCTTCCGTGCCTCTCTATGCTTGTTCGTGGCCATTGTGGACAGGTCCTGAGTCCAAGCCCTCTCCTCCCAGTGCATCTTGAAGTGGATCTCTACGTGCATCTGTGAGTGCTATGTGCTGTCTAACACCCTGCCGCCCAACTGGATTACGGTGCACTCAGTGTGGGCACACATGACCCCACTCTCTGTTCCATCTGATGGACTTCCGCCTCCCTGATGGACATATCCTGGCATGACATCTGCCGGGCAGTGACCTGGCATTCCATGCATACCTTCACCATTCATTACATCATTGACTAGGGGGTGGCAGACAACACGGCCATGGGCTGTGCTGTCCTGCAGACTGTGATGCTTCTTGCATCCTCGCACCCACCTCTGTGCTGATCACTGCTTGCTATTCACCCATGTTTGACTACATATAGGGACCATCATTCGAAGAAGAAGAAGAGGAGGTTATTTACCTGTAACTGGTGGTTTTTCGAGATGTGTGGTCCCTATTTGAATTCCAATACCCTCCCACCATCCCTTCTGCTGCAGACTGTGCTGTTCAGTGGTAAGAGGGTCACCGAGGGGGCATCATCCTGCACAGCCTCATATAACCTTGCCTGGAACACAGGGCTACGTACGGTGCACATATGGGTCAACGGACACTGCTACAGAAATCTTCCGGAACATGGTGTGCATGTGCACTCACGTTTGGAATACAAATAGGGATCACACATCTTGAAGAACTGCCAGTTAAAGGTAGGTAACCTCCTCATCCTTTTCAGCAGTACTACCACCTAGCCAGTTATTTCCCATTTTATAATTGTGAATTTGATTTTTCCTTCCTAAGAGAAGTACTTTGCACTTATCTTTATTGATTTTCATCTTGTTGAATTCAGACCAGTTCTCCAACTTCTCAAGGTCTTTCTCAATTCTAATTCTGCCCTCCACCATGCTCTGCAAATTATATCAGCACACTTACTACTCTATTATTCAACATCTAGCATACCAGATCATTGTAGTGCTGAACTCTGCAACTGAGATATTGCTGTTGAATAGGTTGAAGAGCCATGCATACTTTGTAATGAACTGCTCTTTGAGAGAGAAGAGAAACAAAAGCACAAGTGGGATTTCCTTTAATTCCAGGAAAGATGTGGATTAGTGTGGAGCACTAACATTTAAAACTAACAAGAAGCTTTGGAATTTCTTAAATGCCTTGAGTATTTTAGGATGGAGAAAAACAAAAAATTTAATCCCAAAGTGTGACGCTTTGAATTAATGCCGAGGATTCTCCCATTGCGTAGAAGATAATAGGAAATGGGATGCAAGGTTAAGCAGACCTGCACATGACCCAAGACAGGGCTGCTGAAGAGTCCCATGTTATAGATTTTTGGGGGAAAATAAAATCCCCTTTCCGGGGATTTGCATTTATTGTGTTTCTAGTAACACAGTTTTAAGAAGTCAGAAGCCAGGGTCACAGCCACGTGCCTCCTTGTATAGCTAGCAACCATTTAACACAAGATGAACAAAGCAAGGAAGTGATTAACAGAAATGAACCCAGCTATGTTTACCGCTCCCTACTAAGCTAGCTATTCTTTGGGTTCCTGTCTCTGTTGAAAAAAGCCCATCTTTTTATATAATTCTGAACAGAAAGCTTCATTAAACTAGAGTTACATTGAGAAAGTAGCAGAATGTAAAAGGAAAAGTACATTTTAAGTTATCTCCCCCAACATTCGAAAATAAGGAAATTCTAAAACAAGGTTAATTTATACTCTCAACCAGCCTGCCCCCCAGAAAAGAAAAAAAAGATGAGAAGGTATGAAAATGCATATTTATGATCTCAAAACAGTCTTAACCCAGTATTGGCTGTCTTTATAAAAGATATGTGCTAACTCAACCAGAAATTGTGGGCTTGATGCAGGAATTATTAGATGAAACTCTATGGCCTGTGTCATGCAAGAAGTCAGACTATATGATCATAGTGGTCACTTCTGGCCTTAAAAATCTATGTATCTTACCTCTGCCCCCATACCATCACAATCTTCCTTGTGTACTTGTGCATTCTTAGTACTTTATAAAGTGAGGTCTTATTATTTATACTACAATAGGCTAGAGAAGAATTCCAGCAGGATCTAGCAATACAGGATAAATAGGCAACACAATAAATGGTAGAATAATGCTGATAACATGCAAAGTAATGCAAACTGGAAGAAATAATTTGAATTTATATGCAGTGTGAGTTCTCAGTTTTAACCACTCAGGAAAAAGACCTGAGCAGTTCTGTGGAGTGGACAGCTTAATGACACCATCTGCTAAATGTACTCCAATTATTCAAAAAAACAAACCAACAAAAAAACAAGAAGATGTTGGAATGGATAAAAATGAGATAGAAATAATAGTAAAAAATTATGATGCCATTCTGTAAATTGATGATATGTCCTCACCTAGATTACAGTTCAGTTCCAGACACCCTATCGATAAGGCTACAATTATGTCACGGAGATCACGGAAGTCATGGAATCCGTGACTTCCAGAGACTTCCTCACTCTCCCGCAACTCCAGCTGACCTTTACTTTAACATACTCTTATCTTTTTAGGCCTTGAAGTCCTAGCCATAGGAAAGGCTTTATTTGACTAAGTAAATAGGATGGGCTTGTGCTCATGATATAAGATATAGTTCTTAGAATCAGGGGAGAAAAGTAGGTTCTATTCCCAGCTCTAGACAGATTTCTCACGTTACCTTGAGCAGGTCACTTGAACTGAGAGTCTGTGCCTGTCTGTAAAAAGTGTGCTGTGAGGCTATGCTAATTTGTGCTTATAAAGTGTTTAGAGATCTTCCAATGGCATGTGTGTAAGTGTGAAGTGGGTTTACAGCATTTTTAAGCAGATGAAGTTCTGAAGTTAAATTTCAAACTGCTAGGGATATGTGAACCTGAAAGGTTCATAGTTTCAGTGAGATAAGTATCCCAAGTGTTCAGGTAATATGAAATAATTATATTAATCATAATATCTAGCACACTTTTCATATGATGCTCTCAAAGTGCTTTAAGTACAAACATTAAGTAAGTGTCACATTATGCCTGTGCAGTAAATATCATTATCTTCATTCTACAGTTGGGTAAACAGACAGAACAAGACAGAACAAGGAGCAATGGTCTCAAGTTGCAGTGGGGGAGGTCCAGGTTGGATATCAGGAAAAACTATTTCACTAGGAGGGTGGTGAAACACTGGAATGCGTTACCTAGGGAGGTGGTGGAGTCTCCTTCCTTGGAGGTTTTTAAGGCCCGGCTTGACAAAGCCCTGGCTGGGATGATTTAGCTGGGAATTGGTCCTGCTTTGAGCAGGGGGTTGGACTAGATGACCTCTTGAGGTCCCTTCCAACTCTGATATTCTATGATTCTATGAAATTGGGTCAGGCAGGTCATATGTCACATAGCAAATCAGTTTTAGAAATGGGACTAGAACCTGTGTCTCTTAATTCCAAGTCTTGTGTTCATGCCATTCAGCATAACCATACTAATCTGGAGCCTAATCAGAATTATCTGAACTTCCTTGTTCTGCAGAAAATGCTTTTGTGAAAAACTGCCAGTATTTCCAGCTTCTGGCTGGACCAGGAGTACCATCGGAACCATACAGTACTTTGGAATTCCAGACCCAGTCAGGGTGTGTAAATTCCTTGTGTGAAAATAAACATTGAGAACAAAAATGATCCAAATGTTTATGATTTATATTGCTGTAGTACTTATAAGGCCCAACCAAGATCAGGGTCCCAGCATTCAGAGGCACAATTTAGTTCAAGGCTCACTGTAAAAACACGTAGTGAGAGACAGTCCCAGCCCTTCAGAGTTTACAGTGTAAAAAGGACATGATATGCAAAGAGCTGCTGTTTAAAAAAACAAAAACTACAAAGAGTGAGAGGAGAGCAACAGAAACAGCAGTTACTTAAACTTGAATATGAAATTATTAAATGTTTCTGCATACATGCATAAAGCAAAGCTTTGATTGGTGTAGAAATGGCTAGAGAATACAATCCGAGAGAAAATATATTTATCTTACTCTTTAAGGATGTGTATGTGACTATAGCTTAATGATCTAGTATTAGTCCTCTTTATCTTCAACTTGTTTCAGGGGTTATGGAAGAGGGCTAAATTGCCTTTGTTCCAAAGTAAAGAAGATACTACAAACATCACGGTAACATTGACTTTGTAGGAAATGTATTCAAACTTCATAACTGTTTTGGTTTGGGGGGTGAAGGCTCAGGTGAGTTCCTACTTTATCTCAATGGCTTCACCCCCCACAAAATAGTAAAACAGAACTGAGATTGCAAAAAGGAAACAAGCTAAAATGTTTGAGACAGCAAAGGAAATGTCTTTTCCTAGTCAGATGTACACATTTTCCTTGCAAAGAGAAACATTTGATGCCTTTGCCTCACTTCTTGGTTATACAGATTAAATTAAATATTCAGCATTGAGGTAAACTTTCACCTCTGAGATGTAAGGTGGCCTAGTGGTCAGAGTACAGGATGGAGAGCTTCCATTCATGAGTTCTAGTCTTCAGTGGGTTTCAGTTTTCCTGTACCAGATCATCTAATCTGAGTTACTGTATAGCACAGGCCACCAGCAGCATTCAGCACCCACAAACTAAACCCAACAACCAGTATTGGACCAAACTATTACAGTCCACCTCGAGACTAGCCCACTATGCGCAACAGAATAGGAGAGAATGAGATACACCAGTGCCTGAGGAGCCTGCAATGGCAGGAAAATGATCACATGGGATATATTAGATAATCCCAGCAAGTGATGGGTGCGCACACTGCATAGGAAAGCAAAAAACAAAACAAAACCCAAAACCCCAAAGTCTATGCCTTGACCTGGGGAAAATACCTTCCCAATCCCACATATGGCAGTCAGTTAGACCCTGAGCATGTGAGCAAGAACCAGCCAGCCAAGCATGTGAGAGAGAGAGAATGCTCAGCCCCACCTCAGAGTTCTGGCCTTCTTCATCCAATGTCCCATCTCTAGATGTGGCCATCCCTGATGCTTCAGAGGAAGGAGATCAACCTCCATCCTAGAATACATTGTGGGGGAGGGGAAATCTCTTCCTGACCCCTGCAGGTGGCTGGCTGAAACCCTGAAGTATGAGCTTTTAGGAACCTAAGAGATGAACTGGAAGAGAACCTCAGGACTGCTGAGCCCTGCACCCTACCAACATAAGCAACACTATCATACAACCTCACTCATAAATTTGTCCAGCTCTTTCTTAAAACTAATTAAGTTATTTGCCCCCACAACTCCTATTGGGAGGTTGTTCCAGAAACACATCTTTAATGGTTAGAAACCTTCTAATTTGCAATCTGAATTTGTTCATGGCCAGTGTAAACCCATTTGTTCTTGTGCCAACGTTGTCCGTTAGCTTAAATAGGTCTTTACCCTCCTAATGCATTTATAGAAAGCAATCATATCCCCCTTCAGTCTTAATTTGCTACGCTAAATAAGCCAAGCTCTTCTAGTCTCCTCTCATAAGATAGACCCTCCATTCCCCTGATCATCCTAGCTGGTCTTCTCTGTACCTGTTCCAGTTTGAATTCATCTCTCTAGAACTTGGGTAACCGAAATTGTACACAGTATTCCAAATGAGGTCCCAGCACCTTGTAGAATGGGATTAATACTTCTCTATCTCTATTGGAAATGCCTTGCCTGATACATCCTAGGATTACATTTGCCTTTTTTTCACAGCCTCAGCATATTGGTGACTCACAGCCATCCTGTGATCGACCCATACATCCAGGTGATTCTTTTCCTCTGTTGCTTCTAACTGATGAGCTCCCAGCTCGTAGCAGAAATTCTTATGATTAGACTCAAAGTGTATGTCCTTGCACTTTCTACTATTGAATTTCATCCCACTTCTGTCACTCCAGTCTTCAAGGTCATCCAGATCTTCCTGTATAATATTCCAATCCTCTTCAGTATTGATGATGCTTCCTAACATTGTATCTTCAGCAAATTTCATTAGTACACTCCTACTTTTTGTGCCAAGATCATTAATAAAAATATTGAATAAGATTGGTCCCAAGATCGATCCTTGAGGAATTCCATTAATGACCTCCCACCAGTTTGATAGTTCACCTTTCAGCAAACGCTGTAGCTGTCTTCCCTTTTAGCCAGTTCCTTAGCCACCTTACAATTCCTGTATTAATCTTCTAATTTCCTGTGTGGTACTGTCTCAAATGCTTTACTGAAGTCTAAGTATATTAGATACACTGCATTTTCCATACCTAAAAAAAGTTATTTTCTCAAAGGAGGAAATCAGGTTAGACTGGCATAATCTATCTTTGGTAAACCCATGTTGCATTACGTCCCCTTTACCATTTGCCACCATTAATTTAGTTATTCTTTCCTTCGAGATCTATTTTAAAGCATTGCTTACCATTGAGGTCAGAGTAACAGGTCTGTAATTTCCCAGATCACTTTTCCCCCCTTTCTTAAATATAGATATGACATTAGCTGTTGGTCATCTGGTACTCCCCCACAGATAGATGGATTTATTAAAAACCCTTGCTACTGGACTATCAGTCTCATGTCCCAATTATTTCAGTATTCCGGGGTGGAAATTATCCAGTTCCCCTTCTTACACTACATCTTATTCATGGGTATATGAGATAGCTCTTTCCAGCACAGGATCCCCTGTCAAGAATCCCTTCAACATTTATCCTATAAGAATTCTTCCATGAAAGATATGTGGATCTGTGATTTCCTTATCTCAAAATCCTGAGATTTGCAGTCTGATTTGATTTTATTAAATGAGACATGACAAATTATTGAAGGGAGTGTGTATGTGTGTGTTTGGTTCTGCAACTTCAGTAATTTATTTGTGAAACTCCATGATGAAGGTTCTATGACACACAATTGAACAGTATTGATTTCTATACAGTAGAGGACAGTGGTGTGTATGTATGCATGTTTATATATACAAGCACAAGAATCATGGACTGAAATAAATAACACTGTAAAATTTAAACCAAAAGATAAGCAAATTGCAGATAAATAATATAAAAGGAAAAAAAAAACATTCCCGGATAGGCAAGTTACTGATTGTCTAAAGCTAGGGAACAAAGAGGCAATTTGTTTTTGGTGGTTGTATTTTCTTGGCTTCCTTTTTAAAAATAAATAATTGTTGGGATTCTACAGTAAGT
The DNA here is from genome assembly GCF_011386835.1 of Chrysemys picta bellii. Lineage (NCBI taxonomy): Eukaryota > Metazoa > Chordata > Testudines > Emydidae > Chrysemys > Chrysemys picta. The sequence continues at coordinate 10,655,883 of NC_088798.1, forward strand.
GTACAATAATGGTTTTTGTATGTCTGTCAGTTATTCTTCAGAGTATGTGTGTTTATATGAGAACCGCGTGCGTTGTCTGTGTGTAAGCTGTGTATGTTATTCTTGTGTGTACAGTTGTGTGTCCCTAGGTAGATGGTAGTGTGTGTGTCTCATTGTATGTCCATGCATGTATGGTTATGTAAGTACCCTCGGTGGATAGTTGTGTGTTTCTTTGCATCTGGATGGATGGTTGTCCCTATGGATATGTGGAGGATTGTGTGTCCCTGTGTGTAATTTGTATATGTAATTATTGATTGTCTCCTCTGGTATATATCCCTGTGTGTGATTTGTGTGTGCAGTTATGGTTCTCTCTTTGGTGTATTGTGCATGGATGCATGTCCCTGTTCATCAGTATGCATGGTTTGTGGGTATGTATCTTTTTGTGTATATGGCATGAAATTTGTGTGTACATTATGGTTGTCTCTCTGGTGTATATCCCTCTTGTGTGTGAGACGTGTGTGTCATTACGGTTGTCTCCTGGTGTAATATTCCTTTGTGTGTGGTTGTGTGTCTCAGTGTGTGAGAAGTGTATATTGTCATAGTTGTCTCTCTGGTGTAAATCCGTGTGTATGACTGTGTGTCTGGGAGTGTGGCATTACAGCTGTCTCCCTGGTGTATGTCCGTGTATATGTGTAGTTGTGTGTGAGGGGTGTGTGTGTGTGAGGGGTGTGTGTGTGTGTGTGTGTGTGAGATGTGTGGTTGTCTCCCTGGTGCATATCTGTATGTGTGGTCCTGTGTCCAGGTGTGTGGCATTACGGCTGTCTCCCTGCTGTATGTGTGTAGTTGTGTGAGAGATGTGTAGTTGTCTCCCTGGTGCATAGCTGTGTGTGAGTTCTGTGTCCAGGTGTGTGGCATTATGGCTGTCTCCCTGGTGTATGTCCGTGTATGTGTGTAGTTGTGTGGTGTGTGTGATGTGTAGTTGTCTCCTTGGTGCATAGCTGTGTGTGTGTCCCGGTGTGTGGCATTAGGGCTGTCTCCCTGGTGTATGTGTATATTTGTGTGGTGTGTGTGTGAGAGAGATAGAGATGTGTATGATGGTATAGTTGTCTCCCTGGCATGTAGCTGTGTGTGGTTGTGTGTCCGGGTGTGTAGCATTCGGGCTGGCTCCCTGGTGTATGTCCGTGTATATTTGTGTGGTGTGTGTGTGTGTGAGATGTGGATGTTGTGTGGTGTGTGTGTGTGTGTGATGTGGATCCTGGTATAGTTGTCTCCCTGTGTGGCTGTCATTACGGCCGTCTCCCCGCAGAGCCCCCGCTGGGTCCCCTCTCGGGGCCGAGGATGGGGCCGGCGGGGGCAGGCTCCCGGCCCCGGCCCCGTGTGGCGACTCGCGAGTGCGGCAGGCTCCCCGCTCCCCCGCCCCGCCGGCGGTGCCGCAGTGCCGTGCGCTGCCTCTGGGGCCGGCCAGGGGGCGCTGGCTGCTGCTCGCCGAGGCGGCCTCGGCCGCGGAGAGAGCTAGCCCGGGCTGGCTTGGCGTGAGGGCGGGCGCCGGCCTCTCCAGCGCTCGCTGGCTGTGTGTGCGGGGCCCGCCCGGGAGCGGCGGGGAGCGGAGCGGGGCCCGGGGGATCCCCTCAACCATGCAGACCCGGCGGCGCCTGCTGCCTCCCGAGGTGAGTGAGCCGGCCCGCGCCCTCCACCCCCAAGGCCCGCCCGGGCACCCCGCTCCCCAGGCCCCTGCTGCCCGGCGTCAGGCCCCGCCGGCCTCCCGGGGGAAGCCTCCTCACCTCACGGGAGCGGCGGGCGACACTGTCCCTGGCGTGTCCTGAACGGGGATCAGGGCTGGGGACTCAAAGGAGCCAGGAGCCCCCTCCACCCGGGGCAGCCAGAGGGGAGAGACCCCCCCCCACCGAGGAAGAGGTCAGGGACGAGTCCTCAGCGAGCCCCCAGCCCTGGGACCCCCCTCCCCCGACTGTAGCTGAGGGTGCTCGAGCCCCCAGTCCCGGGCACCTCTTCCCTTCCTCGGCTGCAGGTGAGGGTGCTCGAGCTCCCAGCCCTGGGACCCCTACTTCCCTGGGACCCCCACTTCCCCTGCTACAGCTAAGGGTGCTCGAGCTCCTAGCCCTGGGACCCCACTTCTCTGGGACCCCACTTCCCTGGCTACTGCTAAGGGTGTTCGATCTCCCAGCCCTGGGACCCCACTTACCCGGCTGCAGCTGAGGGTGCTTGAGCTCTCAGCCCTGGGACCCCACTTCCCCGGCTACAGCTGAGGGTGCTCGAGCTCCCAGCCCTGAGACCCCCACTTCCCAGGGACCCCCTTTCCCCGGCTGCAGCTGAGGGTGCTCGAGCTCCCAGCCCTGGGACCCCACTTCCCCGGCTACAGCTAAGGGTGCTCGAGCTCCCAGCCCTGGGACCCCACTTCCCTGGGACCCCACTTATCTGGCTACAGCTAAGGGTGCTTGAGCTCCCAGCCCTGGGACCCCACTTCCCCGACTACAGCTGAGGGTGCTCGAGCTCCCAGCCCTGGGGTCCCACTTCCCTGGGACCCCACTTCTCTGGCTACAGCTAAGGGTGCTCGAGCTCCCAGTCCTGGGACCCCCCCTTCCCTGGGACCTCACTTCCCTGGCTACAGCTAAGGGTGCTTGAGCTCCCAGCCCTGGGACCCCCCTTCCCCGGGACCCCACTTCCCCGGCTACAGCTGAGGGTGCTCGAGCTTCCAGCCCTGGGACCCCACTTCCCCGGCTGCAGCTAAGGGTGCTCAAGCCCCCAGTCCCGGGCACCTCTTTTCTTCTTTGACTGCAGTAAGGGTGTTTGAGCCCCCAGCCTTGGGACTCTCCTTCACCCCCGGCTATAGCTAAGGATGCTCAAGCCCCCAGCCCTGGGACCCCGCAGCCTTGGTACCCCCCTCCTCCGACTGCAGTTAAGGGTGCTCAAGCCCCCAGCCCTGGGCACCTCTTCCCTCCCCTGGCTCACAGTTGAGGGTGCTTGAGCCCCCACTTCCCCTTTCTGAGCACCCAGCCTTCGGATCCCAGAGAAGAGGGAAAGAGCCCTCTGAGTGCAGCTAGGCTCCCTTTAGAGTGTGGCTTGTGCCTTCTAGTATATTGCTGCTCTATGAACCCCCAGCCGTGGGATCCCTGCATCTCTTTGCTCTGTATCTGGTATGGTACCAGCCCCACTAGTAAGGGATTCTGTTTATGCGACTCAGTTTTCTCTGTGTAACCCCAGAAGAGAGGAGTGAAACAAACCCCTGTTTGCCCCTAAGGTGCCCCTCTCAGACCCTAGACCTAAATCCTAAAAGGGAGGATTTGTAACTTGTGCCTTTAGTAGTAATATGCTTGATATGTCTTTATTATTTCATGGTGGTGATGTGAAGCATGTCACTTTTGCAAAAGTAGTGGTGGTGGGGAGGAAAGGGTATGTTTTATAACATCTACAGTTATATTAAACCATAGAATCATAGGACTGGAAGGGACCTTGAGAGGTCATCTAGTCCAGTCCCCTGCACTCAAGGCAGGACTAAGTATTATCTAGACCGTCCCTGACAGGTGTTTGTCCAACCTGCTCTTAAAAATCCCCAATGATGGAGATTATACAAATTATACAACCTCCCTAGGCAATTTATTCCAGTGCTTAACCGCCCTGACAGGAAGTTTTTCCTAATGTCCAACCTAAGCCGCCCTTACTGTAATTTAAACCCATTGCTTCTTGTCCTATCCTCAGAGGTTAAGGAGAACAATTTTTCTCCCTCCTCCTTGTAACAGCCTTTTATGTAATTGAAAACTGTCCTCATGTCCTCTCTCAGTCTTCTCTTCTCCAGACTAAACAAACCCAATTTTTTCAATCTTCCCTCATAGGTCATGTCTTCTAGACCTTTAATCATTTTTGTCGCTCTTCTCTGGACTTTCTCCAATTTGTCCACATCTTTCCTGAAATGTGGCGCCCAGAACTGGACACAATACTCCAGTTGAGGCCTAATCAGCACGGAGTAGAGCAGAAGAATTACTTCTTGTGTCTTGCTTATAATACTCCTGCTAATACATCTCAGAACGATGTTTGCTTTTTTTGCAACAGTGTTACACTGTTGACTCATATTTAGCTTGTGATCCACTATGACCCCCAGATCCCTTTCCGCAGTACTCCTGCCTAGGCGGTCATTTCCCATTTTGTATGTGTGCAACTGATTGTTCCTTCCTAAGTGGATTACTTTGCATTTGTCCTTATTGAATTTCATCCTATTTACTTCAGACCATTACTCCAGTTTGTTCAGATAATTTTGAATTTTATAGCTCAGTGGTTTGAGCATTGGCCTGCTAAACCCAGGTTGTGAGTTCAATCCTTGAGGGGGGCCACTTAAGGATCTGGGGCAAAATCAGTACTTGGTCCTGCTAGTGAAGGCAGGGGGCTGAACTCAATGACCTTTCAGGGTCCCTTCCAGTTCTATGAGATAGGTATATCTCCATATATTTAACCCCCCCCCCCAGCTTGTATCATCCGGAAACTTTGTAAGTGTACTCTGTATGCCATTATCTAAATAATTGCTGAAGATATTGAACAGAACCGGACCCAGAACCGATCCCTGTGGGACCCCACTCATTATGGCCTTCCAGCATGACTGTGAACCACCTATAACTACCCTCTGGGAATGATTTTCCAACCAGTTATGCACCCACCTTATAGTAGCTCCATCTAGGTTGCATTTTCCCAGTTTGTTTATGATAAGGTCATGCAAGACAGTATCAAAAGCCTTACTAAAGTCAAGATATACCACGTCTACCGCTTCCCTCCATCTTCCCCCATCCATGATTGTGTCCAACAATAAAAATAATCAGCTCCCTCAATATTTCAGGTTTTTTCAGATGTGTACTAATCCTTTGGTCATAAACAGGTCAAGATGATACATTGTGTCTGAAGGACTGTTTTTATCGTACTAACTAGCTTGGAAACAAGTACCATATAGGAATTAATAGACCTTCAGTTTTAGAGTTAACTATCTTGTTTATTTATAAAAAAAAGTTTTACAGATTTTTTTTTTTTAAACAAATCGGAGCCTTCCATGGGATTTCATTGTTTAGGTATACTTTTATTCAAATGTTTATGCTAGAAATGGACCAAAATGTGAAACCTCAAATCCAACCACCTTTCAATTTGGGTGGTGTTAGTGCTTGTTCAGAATTCTTAGATGAACCTTCCTTCCCCTAAGTTTTTGATTCCAGATTGCATTCAAAACTGGAAGGGGCCTACTAGAGCGAGTAGGAGATTGATGGATGTTATGCTGTAATAAAAGCTGTTCTGATGGTTGGGAAAGTTTTATTGTCCAGAAAGTGTTTTTAGACATAGTAATTGAATTTTAGTGACAGATTGTTTTTGGTTGTGTGGAACGCACCTAGGCCTAGGTATGCCTGATAGATAATTCAGTGATCAAAAGAGTATAAAAATGTATAGATACATAAAAATGTAAATATTTATAAGTTCTGGTTCACGTGTCGATTTTATGAGCTATCAGCCCAAGATAGAGGAAATGGTATCCAATCCAAACATGGACCCAGATTCAATCTCCAAACCAAATTCTCATCTAAATCTAATACATAACTAGCTCTAAACTCTGCCTGCCTGACTCTCTCTAATTTCCATATTTTAGATTAGCAGGTTAAACTCCTTTAAACCTATGTTGTAGGGTTCAGTACTATGTTAAGGTACAAATGAAATAAATTTGTTTTTAATTTGGCACAATTTGTAGCCTGTGTCAGAGGGTCTCAAAGCAGAGAAAGAACAGCCTCGGCTTCAGGAAGATTGTTTGGTCTGAGCAGGGTTTAATGAGGAAGTTGTACTATTATAATGCTTAGCCCCTGAATGATAAGATGTCAGTTTCTATTGTTGCAGGTCTCTTCCTTATATCAGCATTTAGCAGAAGATAAATTATGTTTTCAATTTGAGGCTTTTTTATAGTGATTTAAAGATCTTTGTAAAATTGACTTAAATGGCATGTAAAATGTTAATGGGTGAGGTATTAGTTATTTATTATTTTTAATAAACCCTGGCCACAAAATGACTTTTGTCTTTCTAAGAAGTTGGGTGTTAACTCTTTATTTTCCTAATAAATCTTTTTCTTTTACTATGTTGAACATATTCCAAGTAAAAATTTTCCTGGTAGGATTTCAGATGGGAATCAAATGGAATAATTTCAATTCACAAACAAATACTGATGAATCAGGGATTTTATAAAAAAGCTGTTTAGAGAGGTTAGTGTAGTTCTGTCCTATTTCAAAACCTCTTAATTAAAATGGCCACAATTATTTTTTGTAAATGTCATTAAGATTAAACTGTTTAATGAAATTAAAAGGTGGACTCTTTTATATATCTATCTTAGATTCTTAATGAGATCAGAATCTTTGAGGTTAACAGAAACGTAAACCAACATGCTCAATTTTCCTTTCATGTTGGTCGAAGGACATTCTGAGAAGCTGTATTTTCAGCTACAATATAAAAAATTTAGAGATAATTTTGTATTGATAAAGAATGTGCAATTGATGTACAAGTGGCTGAAAACTAGTTATATTTTGGAGCTCTGGAAAATGGCAATGTTTTTTGTGTTGAGTTTTAATCTTTAATCCTGTAGTTTGTGGAAATACTAGCTTTTCATACTATGATGTTTACAGGAGTTTAAAAAGACAGCTGAGCAACCATGTATGGGATCCTTGTTACTCTACTCTAGTTTTTTTCTTACTTTATTCATTCTCTTTAATTTACCTTAATTAATTATTGGTCTTTCTAATTATAAATTGAATTCAAAGTGGTTATTTATGGAGGTTCATCCATCTGCTCTCCCAGCTTCTGGCAGTCAGAGGTTTAGGGACACCCGGAACATGGGGTTGCATCCCTAACCATCTTGGCTAATAGCCATTGATGGACCTATCCTCCATGATCTTGTCTAATTCTTTTGGCATGCACAACATCACATGGCAATAAGTTACACAGGCTGACTTTGTTGAATGGATGTTGAATGTTGGACTTTTTCGTTGCATCAGTTTCTTTGATTTTTCTCTTTGTTCTTAAATAGCATTTAGTAGATCTTAATACTGAATTGTATACATAAGAATACCACTAATGAATAGTTCCAATGTATTATATATTCTTTGCAGGTTGGAACTAGACATTTACAAATATTTAACATATATTATTCTCCCTATTGGTTAGGTGGGGCTGTATGCTTTCCTATATTATGAATCTGGAATTTTAAAAGACCCTTAAGACAGTTTGCAGTAACTTTTCAGATGGACTTCCAGATAAATCAAATGTGGTCAAGTATGTTTAGAATAGTTTTAATGTATGTATTTTAAAATGGTTCCTCCCCAAAGTTCTAAGAAAGGTTTGGATTGTTGTCATGAGATTGTTAGTGGTTCTAGGAAATATTTAGGGGTGCAGCAGAATTCCTGTCCTCTAAACTAGGATGGCTCGTATTTTTCTACCAAGAATTTTATTGCATACCATTGTTGTTCCTTTTTATTTTTCTGGTTTTGTGTGACTTCTCCTTTTAGTATCTTTTAGAGAGTGTGGTGCTGTGCTTCTATTCAGTGTGTTTTTCAAGGGAATCATTCTAGAGTGAAATTGACTAGTATTTCACAATCAGTAGATGGTGATCTATGACTAGGGTTCTTTGACCAAAAACTTCATAGCATTTCTACTATTGGTTCAGCTCCACCGTATCAGCAAATGTGGGAGCTCTACTGTAATTGGGCTCCAGAGATCTATTGTTTTAACCACTACTGCCTAACCCTGTTTAAGACAGGTCTGTATGTGTAAAATGCCACCAACACCTTGTCTACACTACTGCTCTCCTATTTGTTACCACCAGCAGAGCTGAACTGATATTTGCAACAATGGGGAAAACCTGATGTAGATAAGGCACTAATCAGTTTTCCCGCCAATTATAGCTGTGTGAAAGTACTTCTGTACTGCTGCTTTCAATTTGGAGATATGACTGTGCCGTGATCATTTCCCTACTGCTCCGGGGGCTCCTGATTTGTGATGGGTGTATGATCAGAAACCTGGAAAATGTTATGAGCCCCTATGTATATTAGGGAAACCCTCTGCCTAAGGCTACATCTACACTACGGGGGGGTGGGTCGATTTAAGATACGCAAATTCAGCTACGTGAATAGCGTAGCTGAATTCGACGTATCGCAGCCGACTTACCCCGCTGTGAGGACGGCGGCAAAATCGACCTCTGCGGCTTCCCGTCGACGGCGCTTACTCCCACCTCTGCTGGTGGAGTAAGAGCGTCGATTCGGGGATCGATTGTTGCGTCCCGACGGGACGCGATAAATCGATCCCCGAGAGGTCGATTTCTACCCGCTGATTCAGGCGGGTAGTGTAGACCCAGCCTTAGTGAAGTTTGAAAATAATGGTTGTCTACCAATTTTTGCCTTTAGTTAGGCTATGGCTACACTATGAGGCTTTCAGTGACAGGGCTGTGCCACTACAGCCGTGCCGCTATAAGGCACGCAGTGTAGCTGCTGTTTGTCAGCAAGAGAGAGCTCTTCTGCCGACAAAAAACTTCCACCCCCACAAGTGGCAGCAATTTTGACGGCAGGAGAGCACTCCTGCTGACAAAGCACTATTCACACTGGTGCTTTTTGTCACTAAAACTTTTCTCATTTGTGTGTGTGTGTGTGTATGGTTTTTTTAAGAACCCTTGAACGACAAAAGTTTTGCTGATGAAGTGCCAGTGTAGGCAACCCCTTAGCAAATACTGATTTCTGTCTTTCTAATGGGTCTTGTTTATTTACTTGTTAATACTCCAGTGTTCTCAAAGATGTTAGCACAGTTCTGGGTCTGCACAAAAGGGCAAAGAATTTAATGTATAGACTAACTACAATGATGATTGTTTTTTCAATGAAGTGGCAGATGGGGACACCCATCCCTCTGACATCCCAGGATATGTGGAACCAGAGGTAATTTCCCATCAGATAACTTAGGTCAAATTTGTGCCAATGATGCTTGTGAGTTCTTTTATTAAAAGAAGTGCACTTACTGCACCAATGAAACTTTGCAGCATTATTAGTGTGTCTCATTATCCTGGTCTTAACATGGCATTCAAGAAGTATCACCACTTTATGTTTCAATGTTTTGAGTTAATGTAGAATAATGAAAGTGTTTTTGTATGACTTACCTGAAACATTTAATGGACACATGTGAAATGAAACCATTACTCATTTTGCAAATGTTCTTTCAAAGTACAGTATTTATATTTATCTGCTCTAAATTTTAAATGTTTCTTTTGGTGAGTAATAAAAAATGAATTTGTTACAGAATTCATAGCAAGATTATCATTGGAGGTCTGGTGATGATTTATTTATTTTTCTACAAGTAGTATGATATACTTACACTGAACATTACCAACTCTTTTAAGAGGCAGATCAAAGAGCTTTTCAGATCCCATAATAGCAATTTTGTCCATGAATGACACTGTAACTATCAGAGAGGCTTTCTGTTTTGCAGACTTAGTTTTGTTGTGTTGAAACTGCTTTGAACTCAATACACATGTTCACCCAACTGCTTGTGCTTGAAGTACTGTATGAGCTAAATGATGGATTTGGGGTCGGTAGGATAAAAGCTAATTCAGATGTAGTTATGAATCCAGAATGTGGATATACACAGTGATTGCAAATATAAGGTGAAATAACAAGTTTGTATGTTTATCAAGAAATATATTAGACAAAATCAGTTGGCCAATCTGATGGCTAGATGGCTCGGAGGTGTCAATAAACAAAAATTTAAATTAAGACTTAATGACACTGTCAGGTTAAAAATAGTCACAAAAATATATTTCCTTAGCTTTGTTACTAATATTTCAGATTCTAAAAAGTAAAAACTTTAATCAAATAATTTTATGTTTGCTGTTGTTTACTTTTTACATTTCACTGAGCAATTTAAACCACTCTCTCTTTTGTTTCTACTCAGTTTCATTTTTCTGGTTCTCATGTGCTCATTGTTCCATTAGCAGGGTTGCAAATACTACAGGGGAATGTTTAAGGAAGATACAGTGCTGGGGCTCTTCTATTCCAGCTTCTCCCCAGACTTTTTTTTGCCATGGGCAAGTCACTTAACTTTTGAGTGCCTTAAATTTGCCTGTCAGTTTAAGGTTATCTGCACCTCTGGTCCCACCTTTTTGGCCTGCTCAAGGAATGCTCTCAGGTCTCTAGCCTTCACCTCTCTCTGGGTAAGGACCCTTGTCCTATTCCCAATCCCTTCTGACCAGAGATTTTAGGCTGCCGTCTCCTGCTCCTTACTGTGATTCTACCCAAGCATATCTTACGAACATCCAGCCCCCTGCTCCTTTATTTCTCTCCAAGGACAATGACACAGTTTTTACAAATGACCAGACAGTCTTTGTAAGCAGACTGTATGTATTCAGGGATAAAGAGCATACAGAGAAAATGTACACACACTGCAAATGTACATGCACAGCAAATATACCATAAACCGCCCATTTTCCACATATGGAATCTGGCAAGCCAATGCCCTTCAAAAGTTTTGTCCAGGGTTGGGTCCCTTTCTTAGTCAAAAGGTCATGTCTGTGTGTTGGATCAGAAAGAAGACCTCTGAATCTCCTTAAACTCATCTTTTTATACCAAAAGCCTTTTTGTTTCCTTGGGCCTCTGGTATCTGTTTGGCTCAGAAATGCAAACCACCCTAGGGCTAGTACTACTCTGGAGTTGTTTACAATCTCCGAAACTGTAGTGATCACACCCAACTGGTTTTAGTTCCAGGATCAGTTGTGGTAACCCTCCTCCCATAGAATTGAATACAATTCCTACTCCACAATGATAGATAGAACATTCCCAAAATTAACACTGTATGGTCCCCAAAAATGCTGTATGTGGTTGCAATATCTGTGACAGTCACTATCAGTTAAATAGGGATGATACTAACCTTACCCTCTTTGGGACTGTCACAGGTGCCGGTCTCATATGATGGTGACCCGTGGAGGGGAGGCGAAGGATCACATGACCCTCCCCAAAATGCCGGGGGGGGGGACAAGGCTGGCAGCTGGGGAGATTAAGGGTCAGGGCCAGAGCCTCTTGTCTTCCGGCCACGCTGCCTGGTGCAGCTCGCAGCAGCTGCATTCTCCCAGGCAGCCTCCGGACACGCTGCTTGCCTGGGACAGCCAAGGCAGGCAGTGTGGCCAGAGGCTGCCTGGGAGAGAGCAGCCGCTGCGTGCCGCACCTGGCAGCATCCCAGGCAGGCAGCATGGCTGGAGGCTGTGCCTGGGAAATGCCGGGGGACTGGAGCAGAGCCCCCACTCGGCCAGGTAACATGGGATGGGGAGGGGATGGGGAGAGCGGGGGGCCCCCAGGCTGGGGGTGGAGCAGGGACGAGTCACATGGGGAGCGTGGCGGGGAGGAGTCACATGAAGGGGTCATGTGGGGAGGTCACATTCTCCCCTTTAGCTGGTGTCCCCTTTGTGTCCCTCCCACTAGTCACCTACTAAATTAACTAGTGTTTCTAATTTTTAGTGGCTTTTGGATAGATGACGTTGCCTACACTGGAGTATTGACGAAGAAATTCCCACTTGTTCAGCTGGACCAATGGTGGAACGAGTGGGAGTCCCGATGTAGACAAGGCTCTGGTGGCTCGACCTGTAAACCACCATCTTAGTTCTAATCGAATCGTGGTAAAAATGGGTCTGGTTGCTGGAGCCTTACCTATGCTAGGACTCCCACTAGTTCTAACCCCAGTTCTGCTGAATTGGTAGGATTTTTTGTCAAGCCTCGAAATGGCGGTACTGTTTTAATCTAATCTAATCTGATTTAAAAAAAATCATTACATTTCTATTAATAGTTTGTAAAATCATTTTTTAAACAATCTAAATATTGTCTACAGTACCTGAGTGTGCCGTTGAAGTAATTTATTCATAAAATGTACAATAGTTGATGTATAATACTATTAAACACACTTTAATCTAGTACATAAACCCTCTTTTAATTCATTGATTTGATGTCTCAACTATAAATACGGAGATTTTCAGGGGAAGAAGAAAAAATCACATTAAACAATTTAACTTTTAAAAACTGCAATTTAAAAAGTATTCTAGGAACTAATTGTTATAGTGCAATGATTTATTTTTTAAATGCCTGTTTTATCACACAACAACATATGCATTACTGCAGTTAAATGGACATTTCATCTGTACTGTGATCAAGTGAGTGACAGCTTTACTCTTCACATATTAATCTTTATCTGGTTTTGGTATCTAATTTATACACAGTTTCAGCACATCAGAACAAAAATGCTGTTCCCTAATACAACAAAAATAGGTACTATATCCTAGTTTGTATCAGGGCTGGTTTTCACTATGGGGAGATCCATGCTGCTGCAATTGATGCAGCAGGGATCGATTTAGTGGGTCTAGTGAAGACCTGCTAAATCGACGGCAGAGCGCTCTCCAGTCGACCCTGGTAATCCAGCTCTCTGAGAAGAGTAAGGGAAGTCGACTGGAGAGCGTCTCCCGTGGACACAGTGCAATGAAGACACTGGGGTAAGTTTATCTAGCTACGTTGACTACAGCTATGTTATTCACATAGCTCGAGTAGCATAACTTAGGTTGACTTACCCCGTAGTGAAGACAAACCCTCAGTCTTTCCAAACCATGCCATATAATAAATTGCCACTGCTCCCACTTTTAGGCCATCTTGATAATCCAGGAGGGCACAGTAGTTGCTCTTGTATCACAAAATTACACTGTGGATGGGAGAGAGGTTAATTCATAATTAGGGTATATTGGATGCTCCTTTGGTATTTGGTGCACTCAGCAAATAAAAATACACTTACTGCACATCTGTTAAGCTACAGTATTTGCAGGTCACTTTAAATAGCACGTATTGAAATGCGCTAAATGTCAAATTGTAATTCTGAAATTCTTATATCAATGCATGTGTTTTTGTATAAGTGGTGAAAGGTGAATGAAAAATCAGTTTGCTTTACACATTGTACTGTACTTTTTTGATGCTTTAACTGTTTTTAAATGTAAAGTGTCACTTAATATTGAACATCAATACACACATGTATTTGTAATTAATAATACATGCCTATAGTTGATATTTGAATAACATACTTTTCTATGTATCATACTTCCCTAGCTTGCAAAGTCTTCAATTAATTTGTCACCTGTAAAATATATTTGCAGTTTTCTTCCTCAATTGGTATATCCCCCCCCTTTTTTTGTGTGTGTGGAAAAGATCTATATTAAAGCACAAGGAATAGAAACTGATTTTGGAGATTGATGTACAAGAAACTGGTATAAATTAAATGTCCCCTGTTCACTGAATTTTTTTTCTTGCTAGTCCTTTGTGTTTCCTTAGCTGTATTTTCGTCTCTGCTGGTCAGCGTCACTTCTCTATAGATGCATTTGTACATCCTCTTGCCTTTTAAGTAAACATGTAAAGAAGATCTTTTTTGTAGCTAACAAAACTTGTTTTAAGTAGAGGTCCTAAATACTCGGTTTCTTGAGTGAAGTGTAAGATATGAGTGTCAGACCTGGACCCTTCTGGATACTGTGTGTGTGTAAATGTTGTAAATCCTATTACCCAGAGTAATGTGCATGGTTAATGTAATGCTTCTCATCTGATGCCTTAATGATCAACTAGGATCCCAGATTGAAGATTGTAGTTGAAGTGGCTTGAAGAATTGGCTTCTCTTATCACTTGGAAGTGTGGTATGCACATTGTGTTGACAATTTCAATCTGCGTTAGCTGTAATGTTTTGATTGGGATCTTACCAGGAGTGTTTGAGGCACAGAACTTCGCATGCCCTGGAAAACAGGGGCAAGAAAATAAGTGAGTGTTGGAGAAATTAATACGGGAAAAAGGGAGTGAGACTGGGAAATAGACAAGGAGATTAGTCCTTTTTTTTTTTTTTTCAATACAATGCCTAAAGTCTGCAAGTGCTTAACAGACAGATATTATAGATACAGTCTCTGCTCTGAATAGCTTAAAATCTAAGATCCTGATCCTGTGAAGGGAACTGCCATTGTCTGGTGCCTGTGTGGAGCCCTAATTATTTTGTGGGGAATCTGAAAGAGGAAATCACTTTGCAGGATCGGGACCTAATTGTATTCATGAAGCAGCAAAAGAGAGCAAACAGTGATAGGAAGCATGTGGGTTAAAATAATCTCTCCCACCTTGACCTGCTTTTTTGTTCTTCACCTATTACCGTCTTCTCTCTTAGATTGTAAGCTCTTTGGAGCAAAGCCTTTTGTATAAGTTTGTACAGTATTTATCACAATGGGCTCCAACCTGGTTAGTCCCAGAGCTGCCACAAATGATAAATACATAATTAGTTCATGCAATTACTCAGGTTTGTTACAATCATTACTTTATTATTCTACTGCCTTTATGTGTGTACATAAATATATAACCTACAAATGGTTATAGCTAAACAGATAAGTTTATTTATTTACTTGAGTTTTGGTTTAGAGGGAGACTTGAGAAAGGGGCACAGATAGAAGTGAAGTAAGAAAATGCAGATTGGAAGAAGCAACAAAGGAAGGAAAGATATGGGCATTAACAGACATGGAGGAAAATGTTTGAGAAGGAAAACTGGACAAAGACGCTGAGAGAATGTAGTTCAAAAATTGACTACTATTGCATCTGAATTTCAGAAGTTGTGAGGTCCTTAGGACTTGAAAATTAGATGCAAGTGTCTCAGCTCAGTCACACAATTCATGAAGGCTTGTCTGTTAAACCTTTATTTTATTTTATGTGTGTGTGTGTGTATGCACACATACACAGAGAGGCAGAGCTAGCACACAGTAGGTATATATTACTGACTACCCAACCAGGATGGTGATAGTGACTGTGAAAACTCAGTAGTAATGGGGGATTTCAACTATCCCCATATTGACTGGATACATGTCACCTCAGGACAGGATGCAGAGATAAAGTTTCTTGACACCTTAAATGACTGCTTCTTGGAGCAGCTAGTCCTGGAACCCATAAGAGGAGAGACAATTCTTGATTTAGTCTTAAGTGGAGCACAGGACCTGGTCCAAGAGTTGAATATAGCTGGACCACTTGGTAATAGTGACCATAATATAATTACATTTAACATCCCTGTGGCGGGGAAAACACCACAGCAGCCCAACACTGTAGCATTTAATTTCAGAAAGGGGAACTACACAAAAATGAGGAGTTAAACAGAAATTAAAAGGTACAGTGCCAAAAGTGAAATCCCTGCAAGCTGCATGGAAACTTTTAAAAGACACCATAATAGAGGCTCAACTTAGATGTATACCTCAAATTAAAAAACATAGTGGGCTGTAGTCCACGAAAGCTTATGCTCTAATAAATTTGTTAGTCTCTAAGGTGCCACAAGTCCTCCTGTTCTTCTTCTTAAAACATAGTAAGAGAACCAAAAAAGTGCCACTGTGGCTAAACAACAAAGTAAAAGAAACAGTTAGAGGCAAAAAGGCATCCTTTAAAAAGTGGAAGTTAAATCCTAGTGAGGAAAATAGAATGGAGGTTAAACTCTGGCAAATGAAGTATAAAAATATAATTAGGAAGGCCAGAAAAGAATTTGAAGAACAGCTAGACTCAAAAAGTAATAGCAATTTTTTTTTAAAGTACATCAGAAGCAGGAAGCTTGTTAAACAACCAGTGGGGCCACTGGGTGATCGAGATGCTAAAGGAGCACTCAAGGACAATAAGGCCATTGCGGAGAATCTAAATGAATTCTTTGCATTGGTTTTAACGGCTGAGGATGTGAGGGAGATTCCCAAACCTGAGCCATTCTTTTTAGGTGACAAATCTGACAAACTGTCCCAGACTGAGGTGTCATTAGAGGTGGTTTTGGAACAACTTGATAAACTAAACACTAATAAGACACCAGGACCAGATGGTATTCATCCAAGAGTTCTGAAGGAACTCAAATGTGAAATTGCAGAACTATTAACTGTAGTCTGTAACCTATAATTTAAATCAGCTTCTGTACCAAATGACTGGAGGATAGCTAATGTGACACTATTTTTTAAGAAGGGCTCCAGACATGATCCCATCAGTTACAGGCCAGTAAGCCTGACTTCAGTACCGGGCAAACTGGTTGAAACTATAGTAAAGAACAGAATTATCAGACACATTAGATGAAGATAATTTGTTGAGGAAGAGTCAACATGGTTTTTTATAAAGTGAAATCATGCCTCACCAATCTACTAGAATTCTTTGAGGAGGTCAACAAGCATGTGGACAAGGGGGATATAGTGTACTTAGATTTTCAGAAAGCCTTTGACAAGGTCCCTCGCCAAAGGCTCTTAAGTAAAGTAAGCTGTCATGGGATAAGAGGGAAGGTCCACTCTTGGATAGGTAACTGGTTAAAAGACAGGAAACAAAGGGTAGGAATAAATGGTCATTTTTCAGAATGGAGAGAGGTAAATAGTGGGGTCCACCAGTGGTCTGTACTGGGACCAGTCCTATTCAACATATTCATAAATGGTCTGGAAAAAAGGGTAAACAGTGAGGTGGCAAAATTTGCAGATGATACAAAACTAATCAAGATAGTTAAGTCCAAAGCAGATTGCGAAGAGGTATAAAGGGATCTCACAAAACTGTGCGACTGGGCAACAAAATGGCAGATGAAATTCCATGTTGATAAATGCAAAGTAATGCACATTGGAAAACATAATCCCAACTATACATATAAAATGATGGGGTCTAAATTAGCTGATACCACTCAAGAGAGAGATCTTGGAGTCATTATGGATAGTTCTCTGAAAACATCCACTCAGTGTGCAGCAGCAGTCAAAAAAGCAAACAGAACGTTGGGACTCATTAAGAAAGGGATAGATAATAAGACAGAAAATATCATATTACCTCTATATAAATCCATGGTATGCCCACATCTTGAATACCGTATGCAGATGTGGTTGCCCCATCTCAAAAAAGATATATTGGAGTTGGAAAAGGTTCAGGAAAGGGCAACAAAAATGATTAGGGGTATGGAACAACTTCCATATGAGGAGAGATTAATAAAACTGGGACTTTTCAGCTTGGAAAAGAGATGACTAAGGGGGGATATGATAGAGGTCTATAAAATCATGACTGGTGTGGCGAAAGTAAATAAGGAAGTGTTATTTACTCCTTTTCATAACACAAGAACTAGGGGTCACCAAATGAAATGAATAGGCAGCAGGTTTAAAACAAACAAAAGGAAGTATTTCTTCACACAGCGCATAGTCAACCTGTGGAACTCTTTGCTAGAGGATATTGTGAAGGCCAAGACTATAACAGGGTTCAAAAAAGAACTAGATAAATTCTTGGAGGATAGGTCCATCCATTGCGTCCATAGCCTCTGTTTGCAAGAAGTTGGGAATGAGCGACAGGGAATGGATCACTAGATGATTACCTGTTCTGTTCATTCCCTATGGGGCACCTGGCATTGGCCACTGTTCGAAGACTGGATACTGGGCTAGATGGACCTTTGGTCTGACCCAGTATGGCTGTTCTTATTAGAATCTTCCCTATAATATCGAGAACTACCAAAAATATACACATTTTTGGACAACCTGATTTTTGATAATTACTATTTTTTTCAGAATTTTTAAATAGGTATCATAGATTACAGAAGTATCTTGATTGTCACTTACACTCGGGTGCCTTTACACCACTCTAGCAGTGAAAAGGAGCCTTAAAGTGAGTCTAAATGTAATTTACTCAACTCTAAAGCCTCTTAACGCTGCCAGAGTGGTGTAAAGGTCAATAAGAGTCAAGCATACAGAAATAGCAGTGAAGCCAATTCCAGCCCATAACAGTAGAACATTACAATTCTTGTACTGAGTTGCTAATTGCTGAAGACATATTACACAGCAGGTCTTAATAATGCAGTTAGATAAAGATCATGTGCATTTAATAATGAACTTCATAAAAACTGACGACACAACAGTGACTAACGTTCATGATATCATGCAGGTGAACATAAATCAATATAAAGTAAATATGATAAAAGTACAAAGACTGCCATATAAGGGCAAATACAATTGTCACAGGATATTAAGTTCATCCTGATCCCTCCAAGGATATTTTAGGTCAAAAGGTATTATGAGAGAAACTTCCATAGGTACCTTGTTTACTTTTGGAGTCTGATATAAAAATACCAGATTTCAGGAGTTTTAACTATTTTATCATCTATAATTCACAGATTATATAGCACTAACAGAGAGGGGAAGTGGATAGGGTGATCAAGATTGTAGTACGTGATTGTTGTACAGATACACATTTAGCAAAGGTGACCACAGTTTTGTTCGAAAGTGGAAATAGCTAAGTGGTGATGAAAATGATTTTAATATTTGATAGACTACTATTCAGCGTGCTGAAATGGAATGTAGATGTGCAGGCTTATCTTCTGTACAGATTTTTCTTTTTCTGAAAACTCTACAAAGAGCAGTTAGCTGGCTAATTAAACGGAATTGAGGTGATTTTCCTCTGTGGTTAATAGATCTTTAAACTTGGTGGACCTATAAATAAGTAGTGGCAAGTGATCTTCTTTTCTTCAAGTTGCATGTTGTTAAACATTTGACTTTTACTATCAGATTCATTATCAGGTCTTCATGGTTTTTATAATGGGAATTGTTCATTATATATGGGAAGCTTAGTCATTGAATCTAGGAGACCCAGTCTTCATGAGGTAGTTTCCAGTTTTGCACTTATTTCCCAAATATCAGGAACACCTGTGAATTTCTCATTGGCCTTTGCCATATTTTTGGGAAGTCATTCTGTTTTCCTCTACACAGAAGCTGAGAGAGCTAATTATAATCGATTACAGGAGTTGTCACACTAGATGATTGATTCATATTGAGATATGGGGCATTGTGCTTGATATAAGTTTACTCTTCAAGCCTGTTAAGCATTAGCCTTTCTTCCACAGTGATGTATTCTAATAGTCAATCCCTTGCCTTTCCCAAGAACAGACAAACATGCAAAATAAATTGTCCCATCTTAAAACAATTTGTCCCAAACTCTTATTTGATATGTTTTATTCTAGCTTTTATTAGGGAAATGTGGTCTATATGAAATTACTATAAGGGGTGCACATTTGGTTGAAAGATCATACTCAAAGAGTAGTTATCAATGGTTCACTGTCAAACTGGGAGGATGTATCTGGTGGGGTCTCACAGGGTTCAGTCCTGGATCTGGTACTATTCAAGATTTCCATTAATGATTTGGATAATGGAGTGGAGAGTATGCTTATACAATTTGCAGATGACCCCAAGCTGGAAGGGTTTGCAAGCACATTGGAGGACAGGATTAAAATTCAAAATGGCCTTGACAAATTGGAGAATTGGAGTGAAATCAACAAGATGAAATTCAATATAGACACGTGCAAAATACTTCACTTAGGAAGGAAAAATCAAATGCACAGCTGTAAAATGGGGAATACTGGCTAGGTGGTTGTACTGCTAAAGAAGATCTGGGAGTTACAGTGGAGCATGATGGAATATGAGTCAACAAGATGATGCAGTTGTAGAAAAGGCTAATATAATTCTGGGGTTTGTTAACAAGGTTGTCATATGTAAAATATGGGAGGTAACTGTCCTGCTCTGCTTGGCACTGGTGAGGTCTCAGCTGGAGGGCTATGTCCAGTTCTGGGAATCAGACTTTAGGAAAGATATGGATAAATTGGAGAAAGTCCAGAGGAGAGCAACAAAAAGGATTAAAAGTTTAGAAAACTTGACCTATGGGGAAAGGTTAAAAATAACGGGGCATGTTTATTCTTGAGGAAAGAAGGTGTGCGCGCGGGGTGGGGTGGTTCTGATAATCTTTAAATATGTTAAATATGCTGTGATAAAGAGGATGGTGATCAATTATTCTTTATGTCCACTGCAGGTAGGACAAGAAGTAATGGGCTTAATCTGTAGCAAGGGAGATTTAGGTTAGATATTAAGAAAAACTTTCTAACAATAAGGGTAGTTAAACTCTGGAATAGGGCTCCAAGGCAGGTTGTGGAATCCATATCACTGGAGGTTTTGAAGAACCAGTTTTACTGTCAGGGATGGTCTTAGGTTTCCTTGGTCCTGTCTCAGCCCAGGGGGGTGGACATGATGACTTCCAGCCCTATTTTTTTGTGATTCTATGATTAGTGTCAAATTTGAAATAATTACTGTCAATTATATATACTCTATTTGCTGATTTTAAAAAACAAACAAAATGTAACTTAGGTTAATTACATGTTCTATGGAATGGGTCCATGACTAAATTCAGAAGCATGAATCAAGTTTAAATTAGAAAAGCATGAAATATACTATACATGAGATTTCTGTGTTACAGTATTTCAAACTGGGACATGTGTGAAATGCTAGCTTGAATTTAGACTGCATAATGTATTTGGAGAGAGCTTTATCACATCATATCAAGGCCTATAGGTTGGGTTTCAGAGCCAACCCCCCAAAACTGCTCCTTTGTCAGCCAAAAGAGGTTGCGTAAGAACTGCATGTAGATTTCCCCTCCAGCTGCGTTATGAAGATCCTGCCTCCACAGCATTCTGAAATGTATGGTTTTTTTGGCATGAATATTTTCTGTGTCAAAAAAATAATTTTTCCTCCCTCTGAAGTAGAAAAGGGGTTTGTCTGCAGTGTTGGGCAATAGGATTTGTCCACTACTGTAAGCATTGCCATAGAGCGGGTGTCTTTTACCATCGGGGTGTTTGCCCAAGGGCAAGGATTGATAGCGTTGTTTTCATTTTTCTTCTGCCCTTGCCAGTTTGACTGGGAAGTCATATACAGTGTTTCTTTGAGGCATCTGCTGTTAGGTATACTTTGCTGCTGCTCTGACATGAGTGAATGCCTTCCCCTCCTGGAGACTCAGCAGGAGACAAGAATGAAAATAGCAGCCTTAAAACAGCATGGGAAAAAAATCTACAGGAAAAATGCAAATATCAGTGGAAAAGTTAGTTTCTTTCATTCCTCCTTAGTGAGAATTCAGTTTTCCTCTATCTGCAAAATCACTTAGACGAAGATGGAACTAAATAGAATGAACAGAAGTTTGTTGGCTAATCTTTTATAGACAAAGAGAAGAGAGAATACAAGTTACAGTGGCAAACCTGAAACACAACTATCTAATCTTGGGTTACTCCACATTGAGTAATAGGAGCAATGGAAAATTTTAGAAGATGAAAAATCCAAGGATACTTGGTATTTCTGATGCTGTTGATGCAGAGGAACCATTAGAAAAGTTTTAATCTCTTTTAAATTAACTGCATTTAATCCCCTACTTCCTGCTCTTAATAAAGTATTTCATAACCCAAATAAAAGATGAAACCATGGGCTCAATTCTTCTGATATTGACTCCAGCCTAATTTGTGGAGAGGGGGAAGTGGGAAGTCTGACAAATGAAAGGGGTCTTAGACTTCTTTTCTCAGGAACTTCCAGATCAACACACAACATTGCTATCCCTATGTTTTGAGATTTTTATCACTTGGATTCCAATTTTCTACATTGTTTCCCAACAGATTAAGACTGAAAAAGGTTAAAAAATTGTTGGGGGTTTTGAAATATAAAGGTTAAAAAATAGTTGTTTTGATGCTGTGAGGGTGTTTTTAGTGTCTCAGTTGTATGCTAAGGCTGTTATGTTTAGTATAGAGGTATGTGGTTCCAATGATGTTACAGAAAATTCTTTACTTCCAGAATACAAATCAAAATTTCTTCTTAAAATACGGAGCTATGGTAGGTACTTTTTGGAGCTTTCTATACTAATACTGCAAGGGTATTTTACCTGATGGGTTTTTTTAGGCTAAGTATTTTTTTCTCTTTAATACGTCCCAGTGTTGTTTTTGTTTGGGGGTGTGTGTGGGGGGGCATGTTGTGTAATAGACAGAATTTTAAAAGTATTTCTTTTCCTTTCTGTCTAATCGCATGATTACAGGTTTGCAATGACAATACAAATATTTTTAAAATGCCAGCCCATGTTCAGGCTCTAGTTTAAAGTCCTTTGCCACAGCAGAGATTTTAATGCATATGGTGCAGCTATTACCGCTGTCACATGTCTAAGACATTTTGTCAAACCTGCCATTACTTTTGTTTGGAATACGCTAGATAGAAACAGCCCTGTTCTTTATCTCTGCAAAGGATTAATAACTCTTTGTGAATTTTAGTGCTCATGAAAGACAACAGACTGACAGCACTGAAAACTGAAGTCTTCTATTATCCACAGAGCACAGGTAGAACCTGTGTACCATCAATACAAGTTTCACCACACAGTTATATCAAGGCTGGATTGGAGAAACCAAATATAGGGGGAGACTCCATTCATTAATTTGCCTTTCCACTGAGACTGACAGTTTTGGATTTTTTGGTCATATAGACATATGAAATTGGGCTAAGACATCTAGTTCATAGAGAGGCTACCAAAGAACCCTTATGAAGTATCAGGGGGCAGCCGTGTTAGTATCTACAAAAACAAGGAGTCCGGTGGCACCTTAAACACTAACAAATAAATATGTTAGTCTTTAAGGTGCCACTGGACTCCTTGTCATTATGAAGTAGTAAATCCTTGTGTTTAGCAACCTTGAACTGGTAAAACACTCTGATTCCAATTATTAGCCTTCTTGGACATCAGTTATCTGAATGCATGCATCACAGATCAAACCAACTCTCACTAAGGGTATGTCTACACTACGAAATTAGGTCGATTTTATAGAAGTCAAGCACTCACTATAGGGGGGAGGGATAGCTCAGTGGTTTGAGCATTGACCTGCTAAACCGAGGGTTGTGAGTTCAATCCTTGAGGGGCCACTTAGGGATCTGGGGCAAAATCAGTACTTGGTCCTGCTAGTGAAGGCAGGGGGCTGGACTCAATGACCTTTCAAGGTCCCTTCCAATTCTAGGAGATAGGATATCTCCATTAATTTTTTTTTTTATTGATGTACTCCATTGCAAGGTGGTCCGGTGCCAAAATTGGCATATGCGTGCCATTTATTGCCCTGCTGCAGTTAAGGAATACCATTTCCACAAAGCCAACCATATTTTATGCACATTGCCAAGAGTCATGGTCTTTGTAGCAGCATGAAATTAATGGCCCGGCACACTTGTGTTAACGCAGCTCCAAGGGTGGACTTCCCGACTCCGAACTGATTTGTGACCAAGCAGTAGCAGTCTGGAGTCGCTAGCTTCCACACTGTGATCGCCACGCTCTTCTCCACCAAGAGGGCGGCTCTCATTTTGGTGTCTTTGCGAAGCAGTGCTGGGGCGAGCTCCGCACACAGTTCCAGGAAGGTGGCTTCTGCCTCCGAAAGTTCTGCAGTCACTGCTAGTCATCCCAGACCTCCATAACAATGTGATCCCACCACTTACTGCCTTTTTCCTGTGCCCAAAACCAACAAAAAGAACAGGAGTACTTATGGCACCTTAGAGACTAACAAATTTATTAGAGCATAAGCTTTCGTGGGCTACTGTCCACTTCTTCGGAGGCATATAGAGTGGAACATATATTGAGGAGATATATATATACACACATACAGAGAACATGAACAGGTGGGAGTTGTCTTACCAACTCTGAGAGGCCAATTAAGTAAGAGAAATTTTTTTTTGAAGTGATAATCAAGCTAGCCCAGTACAGACAGTTTGATAAGAAGTGTGAGAATACTTACAGGGGAGATAGATTCAATGTTTGTAATGGCTCAGCCATTCCCAGTCCTTATTCAATCCTGAGTTGCTTGTATCTAGTTTTCATATCAATTCCAGCTCAGCAGTCTCTCGTTGGAGTCTGTTTTTGAAGTTTTTCTGTTGTAAGATAGCCACCCGCAGGTCTGTCATTGAATGGCCAGACAGGTTAAAGTGTTCTCCCCCTGGTTTTTGAGTATTATGAAACCAACAGTCCACCATGTGCAGCTGCTCCATGAATGTCAAAAGTAATCTGGTGTTTTCTTTCCATGGCACACAGCAGGTCAGGCACCTCTGATTCCTCTTTAGATAGGTACCTCATGATTAACTGTATTACCATCTGCGATATGTTAATGAAAGTGACCATAACATTAGAGAACAGTGCAGGATTCATCCTTTCAGACGGAGATGGCGGGTACTCAATATATGGGGGCCATTGAAAAATTCTGTAAAACGCTGTCGGAAGCCCGTAGAATGCTGGGACGGAAAACAATGCATCACGGGACATTGAACCCACTCCCATGATGTGGTGTGATCCACTCTGCCTTTCCACAAGTCCTAGTGGCAGAAGGTGGCAAGTAGCACAGAGGGATAGCTACCCACAGTGCACTGCTCTTACTGTTGATGCTAGAGTTCCAACTGTGGACATGCTCTGCCGACAGAGGGAGCATAGTGTGAACATGCAGTAACAATGTTGCTATAGCACTTTTAGATTGTCGTCATGACTTTCGTCGACAAAACTCTGTAGTATAGAAAAGGCCTGAGTCTCCTTTCATCTCCTCCCCCTGCTGTCTCGAGGCCCCTGTTTACTACTTATATATAAATTGAGGTAAAACACACATTCCTTTGTTTAGGATAGACCTGTTCAACAACTTTTGCCTGGGCAGGGGTGTGTGGTTTTGAACACGTGCTAATAACATCATCCAGGGGTATTTCATAACTTTACATATAACGTTGCTACGTACATTTCACTATGATGCTATTGACCAGTGAGTTGTTAGTTTTCAAATGATACCTCACAAGGCATATTTTGTACAAAAATTATTACAATAGTGTATATGGTATGAATACAGGGGTGCTTATTGTCACAGAGTCCTATCGTAGTAGTGCAGGAGACAAAATGCATCCAATCATTATCAAATCAGTGAACGTGCCTTAAAATGCTCAAAGTAAACAAACAATGTTTGAGGTTTTTTTCCTTCTCTTTCAGTTATAGTGATTTTGAGTTTTACTAGGCATACAGTTCTGAGATGGAAGTATTATTCTCCCACTCCTCCCAGGTGATGGTGTCCCTTCTAAGCAGAGGTTAATATTTGTGCAGAACTTAAGAGCATTGACCGTCAAAGCTAGTGAATATTATCTGTGATTTTATTTTAATGTATTTCCCCTTTAACTCTCTTTATTAGAAAAGATCCTCTTTTATTATCCTCCTTATTTTTTCTCTTTTAAAAAATAAAGGAGGAAACCCCCCCTACATTTTAATCTATTTTCTGAAATGTCTCTCTCTATATAAATATATTGTATTTATATTTGTAAATGTGCATTGATTTTTGGGTTGACCTTTGTGGATGTTCCAGTGTACGTGGTATGGTATAAACAAAGGAGCATTTTGGACTGCAGGGTAATATTCTAAGAATTTTCTTTGGAGGCTGATGGCAATACTTCGGTTGTGTTTCCTTCTCCAGGTTGAACAATTAGGAAAAAGTTAAATTTGGTACACAGGAAAAGGGACCAAAGAAAGTAGATTAGTTCTACTGTTTTCACATTTTATTCTTATAGCTATTGCCCTGCATGCCCCAAATATTTCCTCTGTGGGAGACTTGTTTGCTTCAGGGGATTGGTAACACAATATGTAATTTTTTTCGTCTATAGATTGTTGGTTCTAATCTAGTTCTGATTGGTAGTGATCAAAATCTGTTACTATCAGATAGCAGTTTGGTGGCCCACGTGAAATGCATTTGGTGACCAGGGTTTGGTTGACAAGTGTCCACATCACGTAGCATGAACAGAATTGTTACTAAGTGGGTTCCACTTTTCAAAATCTCAGCAGAGAGACCAAGAATTGAATGGGCCATGGAGGGTGAACTATCCTTTTGCCATCTACAGGGTGATCCATCAGGTCAGGGAGGGGACATGGTAGTGTAGTGGGGAAGCTTGCACTGCTGTCTGTACCTCATCTGTCTGTAGAGAACCTTCCATGCTCATGGAATTCACCCACAGACTCACTTCTGTGTATGTATTGTTGCCAATTTACATATCAAGTGATAACAGAATAGAAATTCATTTCTTTTCCCCCAAGTTTTTGACTGTCTCCTTAACTTAAGGAGGCAGGAATATGCTTGGAAGCGCTGCAGTACAATTAGCATGCAGGAATGGTACTACCAGCATATGATGCTGTATGATTTTATTCCAGACTTGTAAACACCACTGTTGTGTTTGCAACTGTTCAATTCATTAGCTTCCTGGAATTATTATTGTGGCATATTTCTGAAGAGAACAATAAACAACCCTGGGAAAATAGTACTGCAACACTGAACATTGTGTTGGTCCATGGAGAGTTGTATTTTTTAAGCTCTTTCCATTTCAGTGGGGTTTTGTAAGAGTCTTTTCAAGCTGTGTCAAAGTATTAATAAACATAATACATGTTAGGCAGTTGAAATGCATTAAAAACAATGTCAACACACTTTAAAATATGAGCTTCGTTTAATTGAATCCTTGTTCTATTTTAGGCTAGTCTTGGCAGTTGGTCATGTACTACTGGTTATGCTCCCAGTGTGCACGGATAGGTCATACTCTTGTGTTTACTACTACGATGCAGCCACATGAAAATGAAAACATGATGCTATTGAAGATGTTCTATTCAGAAGAGTAAAATACTTTTTCTAGGGATGCTTGTTCTGTTGCATGATCCCCCCTGTTAAGGGGTGATGCGATGTGGTGGTGGTAGATTAAAAGCCTTTAGGAAATTGAGAGAGACTGGGATTGTAGGAATAATTTGGCATAAACACAGTTGTTTGGCAGTAAAAAAATCAGCAGGAAGCCGTTCAGAGGAGTTTCAAGAATTCTGAGTGTGAGAGTCATGAGTTAAGTATCAAATCTAAAGGCTTTTATTCTTGGAAGGCTTAATGTAATATAAAATAATTAACTTTATAGTAGGTCCATAAATTAGCATTACAGTCAAGGTCATCAAGGATACAAGGACGACTGCAGTTGGTGCCTCATTCTATAGGTTTACAATTAAATGAAGAATAATTGTAAGCAGGTAGCAACATATCCGTTACCACTGGTCTCTTCAGTCAGAATATTTCTGCTACTGCCCTCCAAGTACATAGATCCTTGAATTAAAAGCTGCAAATACAAACTCAATCATTTGGAGATTTGCAGCATTTGCTGAATGTGCTTGTGCTAGCTGCAACAAACTTCCTGTATTGAGAAAACATGGTTCATGACAGAATTACCAATCTTAAAGTCTGCTTTTCTTTTTTTCTTTTCAGAATCAAATAGAACGTATTGATTCAGCAGAACTGGCTGATTGTGCAGCAGTCGTCATGAATAGGCACAGGGTCATCTGTTTCTTAACACATGTATAAGATAAAAAGGTAAGAAGCAAGTAAGCGTTGTTGTTAATACAGTTATTATATAATGCTATACTTCGTTAATACTGTTATATAGTATTATGTAGGGGTAGGCAACCTATGGCATGCGTGCCAAAGGCGGCACGCGAGCTGATTTCAATGGCACTCACACTGCCCGGGTCCTGTCCACTGGTCCAGGGGGCTCTGCATTTTAATTTAATTTTAAATGAAGCTTCTTAAACATTTTAAAAACCTTATTTACTTTACATACAACAATAGTTTAGTTATATTATAGACTTATAGAAAGAGACCTTCTAAAAACGTTAAAATGTATTACTGGCACATGAAACCTTAAATTAGAGTGAATAAATGAAGACTCGGCACACCACGTCTGAAAGGATGCCGACCCCGATGTAGATTATGATCAAGAAATAGATTACTTTAAAATGAACTAAGAATCTATATGGGGTGCAAACTCAGTTGTATGAATTAGATGATTTAATGATTTCAGACTTGCATTTTCCTTTTCTTTTTATTGGGAATAAGTTTATTTTAGAACAAGGTTGTGTTGTTTTTTTCACAGCCCCCAAATCTGTCTCCCTCAGGCTGTGCTGAGGACAGATTTCATCATCAGCTACAGACATATTTTAGCTCTCTTAACAAGCCATTCATTACGCTTGAAGTGCTTGACTCCTCCTCCTTCCCAGGAGAAAATTAGAAAGGTCACTACTGTGTCCTGGAATAGAGTGCAGACTTGACCAGCACTGCTAGGGGTTGAAGCAAGTCCTCAGCAGCATTGGATCTAACACATTACTTACCTGAGTTGATGTGCAATCCCCTGTAATCATGCTGTCAAACAATGACATTGCCTGGAATCTGAAACAGACAGGATAAAAGAGCAACTTATATATATATTTTTTCATCTGATCACAGACATTGCAGTTTTCACCTCAGGAATCTTACATTTGTATTTGTGATCAGGTCTATTGTAAATCATTCTAGTATTGTCTGGTAAAGTTTAGTGAAATTTCAATGTTCACAATTAATCATTGAGAAGGAATGGTCTGAGCACAGGACGGGGAGACAAGAATTCCTGAATTCTTATCCTGGTCCCTTTTATGTTGGGTTTTTAGGCAAATCCTCTAATCACATTGCCTTATTTTCCCATCTGTTAAACGTGGATAACAACATTTACATACCTTCCTTATATAGGTATAGTAAGGTGTCAATGTCCATAGAGCCCTTTGAAGATCAAAAATACTATGTAAGTCCAAAGTGGTGATGTTGCTTTCTATCAGTAAAGTTCTGTCATCATTTCAATCAACACACTTTTTCCCGCCCCCCAGGGCTAGGTAACTCTGACATATAAAATTCGTTCTGAGTCTTATTTGAGAAGTTGGAATAAAAGTGTCATCCACATAGTATTTTAATATAAATTATTTTAATATCATGATATAAATCAGCTTACTGTGTAAGTTACCGAGGAATAAAAAAGGCAGTGCTTTAAAATATTCTTGTTAAATATGAGTCTTCTGGGAGCCAGGAGGGGAAAATGGTTGCTTAGGTCTGGAGCTGCTGCTCAATCCCACTAAAATCCACCAACATCCGCTATTCTAAAGCCACAGTTTTTGTCTCTGGGTGGTTCATCCTGCTCTTTAACATCTTAGTAACGGGTGGATTTGCTTTTGAACCTCCTTTCCTCCCCAGACTCTCTGCAAATTGCAAAGAAGCAGAGGCTCTCTGAGATCCCAGTGCAGGGCAGTATGGTGCCACTCATGGAGGAGGCCTGGATCAAGTCTATAAAATGCTAAAGCAGGTATTTGAAGAGCAGATCCTACTTAGGAAAATATCAGAAGATATCCCTGAAATTAAAGCCACAACTACAGCACACCAGATCAGTGTGCAAGGGCGGGCTATCCTCCAGGATTGGGGAAGGTGAAACTAGAATCTCTACTTTAGAAGACAATATGGGCTCGTAGACATCACTACAGACCAACCACAAAGTGTGATCCCAAAGGTATAAAGTAGAATCAACCATCTGGAGAGCCAATCCAGGAGAAATAATTTGAGGATGGTTGTGTTCCCTTAGGAATTGGAAAAGGACAGGTCAGTACATTTTTTTTCTAAGCCTCTACTTCAGATCCTTTCCTTTCTCCCTGATACAGATCTGGACATAGAAAGTGCCCACTGCTGAAGCCCTCAGCACCTAAGCCCATAGCTAATGCAAAACCCATGGTGTTTATATTAAAATTCCTAACATACAATGTGAAAGAATCTATCCTTAAAAAAGCCTGAGAAAAAGGAAACTAGATTTGGAAGGGGCATAAAATAATGATTTTTCCTGACTACAGTTAGGCCATAGTTGGAAAAAAGCCTGTTCACTACGGTAAGGAACCCATCTTGCCTGTGTGTCAAGCCAGATGGAACCATTGGACACTCAGACTCAAATCAACACACCACATCCTGCTGAACAAGAACCTCGACCAGCTTGGCTCCAGAGGAGACAGTAGCTATATCCTATCCTCTCACTGGGCACCGAGGGTGATTGATTTGCCTAACAAACTGGGGTTGGTCAGCTATCAATCTGGTTTTCCTGACTTCCGTTTTTAATGGTTATGGGGTTTTGTTTTACTGGTTTTATGGTTCAGGGTGGTGGTGGTGGTGGTGGTGGTGGGGGGGGGGGGGGGGGGGGTTTGCTGTCTCATTACCTTACTGATAATGTTTTAAGAACAGCATGCCCGTATTGTATTTAGTTTAAATTGCAGATGGTAATGTCAGGTGATATACCAAGAGATGAGAGCAGAATTTCAGTTCTTATGGACCTTTAAATAGCCAGCCATCAAAGGTTGTACACTGGATTTTGGACCCACTTGTCTATAGGAGGTGTTTTGGGTTGTTTGTTCTTGTTTCCCACCTGCCCTCTTTTTTTCTAGTGGACCCCCCCAAGCAGATATCTGTCTTGTAGGATTCTAACCTTCAATGCATAGCTCTATGTTATTTTAGGCCAGAAACACTATTTAAAATGTATTCAAGCATGATCACACCTCCTCCCCCACCACCACCTTTTGCAATGCTGGGGGAGGGACCCTGGGAATATTTATTTATTTTGCATTCAGTGTGGGTCAGAGGGATTTGTTCATTTGGGCTCTCTCACACCTTTGTTTTTCTTATAGCCGCCCGCCCTACCTCCTCTCAATTCTCTTACTCAGTACTTAGCCTCTTGCTACTCTAGCATCTTTTCTCCCTTCTCTCCATCTAAACATCTTATGAATTCCCTTAAATACCCTTCATCTTGGATTCTTCTCACCCTACCTGAACCCCTGGGTGTTGATGGGCACAGCATAAGATGCATGTGGGGTTGCTTCCCTTGTGAATACCTATGGCTAATCTACTTACATGTTTCTTGGGATATAAAAGAAATTGTTAACCCTCTAAAAAGAAAAAAATGTTCTATCTCACTTAAAATTGAAAGTTGATATAATATTCCTCCAGGAAACCCACCTAATTGAGTCTGAGGCTGAAAAGCTGAAAAAAGGCGGGATTGTTGATGGCGTTTTAGTAATGACTTTGCCAAGTCTAGAGGAGTGTTAGTTCTATTAAAAAAAACCCCAAAACCCTGAACACACAAATCCTATCAACTGCTAGACATGGAGGGAAGACTGCTAATGGCTAAAGTGCATATGTCTGATGTTACAGACTCTCTTGTAAACTTCTATGCCCCAATTAAGATGATTCCTCCTTTTTCAACGAATTATTTGCTAGATTGACTCCTCCCTAGAAAATTTGATTGTAGTGAGGGACTTCAGTGAAGTGTTAGACCTGCTTTTGGACAGATCAGGGAGACCTCTGCTGGCCACACCATTATTGCCCAGATGGAGGAATTGGGGGTATGTCTACACTACAAAATTAGGTCGAATTCATAGAAGTCGTTTTTTAGAAATCGTTTTTATACAGTCGATTGTGTGTGTCCCCACACAAAATGCTCTAAGTGCATTAAGTCGGTGAACTGAGTCCACAGTACCGAGGCTAGCGTCGACTTCCGGAGCGTTGCACTGTGGGTAGCTGTGGGTAGCTATCCCACAGTTCCCGCAGTCTCCGCCATCCATTGGAATTCTGGGTTGAGATCCCAATGCCTGATGGGGCAAAAACAGTGTCACGGGTGATTCTGGGTACATATTGTCAGGCAATGGCAGACAATCGTTTCGCGCCTTTTTTCAGTCCAGACGCCATAGCACTGGGATCATGGAGCCCGCTCAGATCACCGCGGCAGTTATGAGCAGTATAACCAGCACGCGCGTTATCCTGGAGTATATGCAGAACCAGAACCTTCCAAAGCAAAACCAGGCGAGGAGGCGACGGCAGCACGGTGACGAGAGTGATGAGGAAATAGACATGGACATAGACTTCTCACAAAGTACGGGCCCCGGCAGTGTGCACATCATGGTGTTAATGGGGCAGGTTCATGCTGTGGAACGCCGATTCTGGGCCCGGGAAACAAGCACAGACTGGTGGGACCGCATAGTGTTGCAGGTCTGGGATGATTCCCAGTGGCTGCGAAACTTTCGCATGCGTAAGGGCACTTTCATGGAAGTTTGTGACTTGCTTTCCTCTGCCCTGAAGCGCCAGAATACCAAGATGAGAGCAGCCCTCACAGTTGAGAAGCGAGTGGCGATAGCCCTGTGGAAGCTTGCAACGCCAGACAGCTACCGGTCAGTCAGGCATCAATTTGAAGTGGCCAAATCTACTGTGGGGGCTGCTGTGATCCAAGTAGCCAATGCAATCACTGAGCTGCTGCTATCAAGGGTAGTGACTCTGGGAAATGTGCAGGTCATAGTGGATGGCTTTGCTGCAATGGGATTCCCTAACTGTGGTGGGGCGATAGATGGAACCCATATCCCTATCTTGGCACCGCAGCACCAAGCCACCGAGTACATAAACCGCAAGGGGTACTGTTCAATGCTGCTGCAAGCACTGGTGTATCACAAGGGACGTTTCACCAACATCAACGTGGGATGGCCGGGAAAGGTACATGACGCTCGCATCTTCAGGAACTCTGATCTGTTTCAAAAGCTGCAGGAAGGGACTTTCTTCCCAGACCAGAAAATAACTGTTGGGGATGTTGAAATGCCTATAGTTATCCTTGGGGATCCAGCCTACCCCTTAATGCCATGGCTCATGAAGCCATACGCAGGCAGCCTGGATAGTAGTCAGGACCTGTTCAACTATAGGTTGAGCAAGTGCCGAATGGTGGTGGAATGTGCATTTGGACATTTAAAAGCGCGCTGGCGCAGTTTACTGACTCGGATGGACCTCAGCGAAACCAATATTCCCATTGTTATTACTGCTTGCTGTGCTCTCCACAATATTTGTAAGAGTAAGGGGGAGACCTTTATGGCGGGGTGGGAGGTTGAGGCAAATTGCCTGGCTGCTGATTACACGCAGCCAGGCACCAGGGCAGTTAGAAGAGCACAGCAGGGCGCGGTGCGCATCAGAGAAGCTTTGAAAACCAGTTTCATGACTGGCCAGGCTATGGTGTGAAAGTTCTGTTTGTTTCTCCTTGATGAAACCCTCGTGCCCCACCCTTGCCCCCCGGTTCACTCTACTTCCCTGTAAGCTAGCCACCCTCCCCTCCCCCCTTCGATCACTGCTTGCAGAGGCAATAAAGCCATTGTTACTTCACATTCATGCATTCTTTATTAATTCATCACACAAATAGGGGGATAACTGCCAAGGTAGCCCGGGAGGGGTGGGGGAGGAGGGAAGCGCCGGGTGGGGTGGGATGGGGGAGGAGGGAAGGACAAGGCCACACTGCACTTTAAAACTTATTGAAGACCAGCCTTCTGTTGCTTGGGCAATCCTCCGGGGTGGAGTGGTTGGGTGACCGGAGGCCCCCCCCACCGTGTTCTTGGGCGTCTGGTGGGTGAGGAGGCTATGGAACATGGAGAGGAGGGCTGTTGGTTACGCAGGGGCTGTAGCGGTGGTCTGTGCTCCTGCTGCCTTTCTTGCAGCTCAGCCATACGCTGGAGCATATCAGTTTGATGCTCCAGCAGTCGGAGCATCGACTCTTGCCTTCTGTCAGCAATCTGATGCCACCGATCCTCTTCAGCCTGCCACTTACTCTCTTCAGCCCACGATTCAGCCCGCCGCCTCTCCTCGCGTTCATATTGTGCTTTCCTGTACTCTGACATTGTCTTCCTCCACGCATTCTGCTGTGCTCTGTCAGCATGGGAGGACATCTGTAGCTCCGAGAACATGTCATCCCGAGTGCGGTTTTTTCGCCTTCTAACCTTCGCTAGCCTCTGCGAAGGAGAAACATTTGCAGCTGGTGTGGGAAAAGGGAGATTGGTAGTTAAAAAGACACATTTTAGAGAACAATAGGATCACTCTTTCCCGTTAAACCTTGCTGTTCACATTACACAGCACATGTGCTTTCGTTACAAGGTCGCATTTTGCCTCTTATTTATATTGAGGGCCTGCCGGTTTGGTGTGAGAGATCACTCACGCAGTGCCAGGCAACAGAATTTGGCTTGCAGGCAGCCAGGGTAAGCCACGGTCTTTTGGCTTCTTTAACCTTCATAATGTGGGAATGGTTTCAAACAGCAGCGCCCTCATTTCCCATACCAAGTGGCCGTTGGGTTGGCAATTTAAAAGGAGGGGCTGCGGTTTGCGGGTTATCGTGCAGCACAAACCCAAATACCCCCCCCCCACACACACACACGCAATTCTCTGGGATGATCACTTCACCCCTCCCCCCACCGTGTGGCTAACAGCGGGGAACATTTCTGTTCAGCCGCATAGCCAAGCAGGAATGGGCACCTCTGAATATCCCCTTAATAAAAGCACCCTATTTCCACCGGGTGACCATGAATGATATCACTTTCCTGAGGATAACAGAGAGAGATAAGGAATGGATGTTGTCTGAATGCCAGCAAACACCGGGACCATACGCTGCCATGCTTTGTTATGCAATGATTCCAGACTACGTGCTACTGGCCTGGCGTGGTAAAGTGTCCTACCATGGTGGACGGAATAAGGCAGCCCTCCCCAGAAACCTTTTGCAAAGGCTTTGGGAGTACATCCAGGAGAGCTTTATGGAGATGTCCCTGGAGGATTTCCGCTCCATCCCCATACACGTTAACACACTTTTCCAGTAGCTGTACTAGCCGCGAATGCCAGGGCAAATTAATCATTAAACACGCTTTCTTTTAAACCATGTCTAATATTTACAAAGGTACACTCACCAGCGGTCCCTTGTCCGCCCTCAGGGTACGGGAGATTGCCTTGGGTGGGTTTGGGGGTTACTGGCTCCAGGTCCAGGGTGAAAAACGTATCCTGGCTATTGGGGAAACCGGTTTCTCCGCTTCCTTCCTTCAAGCTCTTCATCATCATCTTCCTCATCCCCCAAACCCGCTTCCGTGTTGCGTGATTCTCCATTGACTGAGTCAAAGCACAGGGTTGGGGTAGTGGTGGCTGCACCCCCAAGCATGGCATGCAGTTCAGCATAGAAGCGGCATATCTGCGGCTCTGACCCGGACCTTCCGTTTGCCTCTCTGGTTTTGTGGTAGGCTTGCCTTAGCTCCTTAATTTTCACGTGGCACTGCTGTTCTCCCTGTTATGGCCTCTGTCCTTCATCTCCTGAGTGTTCTTGTGGGACACTTTCAAGACATAATTAAGGAGCAGGATAATATGCTACTTTTCCCATTAAAGGAGACACACGCAGGCTGAGCTGGTGAATTTAATGGAAAGGCTGATTCCCTCTCTTCAGATAAACGCTCTGAGGTGACCAATCTCAGATATGATATTAATAAGTTAACTTTAGCTCAGGCTGAATTTGCTTTGTATAGACTAAGGCTGCATCTGCACTGCATGCTTCTTGTGGTAGCATGCTGTGTTCATACCCAGGTAGCCTCCATAGCACAGGTATAAATAATAGTGTAGACTATGAAGTGCGGCTTAGGCGAGTAAAGACACGCCTGAAGGGTGGGGCATGTACTTGAGTACATATCTTATACTGCTCTCCACTCAACCAACCTGTGCCTCCCTGTCTACACTGCTATTTTTAGCAGTGTAGTGTCCCACGGCTGGCGCCTTTTTCCTGTGGCAGGAAAAGACTCTGGCAGTAGGGAAAGGCTTTGGCGGGGGAGCAACAGTGGGGAAAGGCTCCAGCAGCTTCCCACTGCTGGAGCCTTCCCCTGCCTCAGGCAAAGACTCCAGCAGTGGGAAAGACTCTGCCAGCTCCCTACTGTTGCACCGTTGCAGGGAAAGACTCTGGCAGCTGCCTGCTGCCGAAACCTTCCCCTGTCACAGGGAAAAACTCCAGCAGCAGGGAAAGGCTCTGGGAGATGTGAGGCACCACAGGAAGGCTCTGGCGGCTCCCGCTGCTGTAGGGTGTTGTGTCCCGCTGCCTCCCTGTGGCTGGAGCCTTTCCCCACAGCAGGGAAAGGGTCTGGCAAGGGGAGGCAGTGGTGAAAGGCTCTGCCTTTCCCCATGCACTGCCCGTCTGAGCTTTTCCCTTTTGCAGTGAAAAGCTCTGGCAGTGGGGAGCTGCTGAAGCCTTTCCCCACTGCTTCCCCTCTTGCCAGAGCTTTCACCGATGGGTGTAGCGACACACTGCAGTGTGGACGCTGTGCACTTTTCACTGTGGTGTGTTGCTACATGTACACTGCACACCAATGATAGTGGTGTATAGCATAAGCATAGCCTAAAACAGACATGCTGGGAAACTATTAGTGCATAGACTTAGAGTGAATTCACTAAAAGCTAAAATCCCCTCCGTTTGCTGTAGTCAGGACCAGACACTGATCAAAAAACTATTAACGAACAATTCTCCAAATTCTATCAGTGCTTGTATTTAGAGGAAGATACCCAGATGATCAGTTACTAGAAGACTATATCCAAAATCTGCAGCTTCCCCAGCTAACAGAACAACAACAAATTTGGCTCGATTCTCAGTTACATACCTCTGAGATTTGGCCGCCCTAGGCAACATGAAAGGTTTCAGAGTAGCAGCCGTGTTAGTCTGTATCCGCAAAAAGAAGAACAGGAGGACTTGTGGCACCTTAGAGACTAACAAATTTATTAGAGCATAAGCTTTCGTGGACTATAGCCCACTTCTTCGGATGCATATAGAATGGAACATTCTATATGCATCCGAAGAAGTGGGCTATAGTCCACGAAAGCTTATGCTCTAATAAATTTGTTAGTCTCTAAGGTGCCACAAGTCCTCCTGTTCTTCTTTTTCCTAGGCAACATGAAATCAGGCAAGCCCCCGGGCCTAAGCTGCTTTCCATCTGAATTTTATGCCCAGTTCAAAAGATACTTTGTCTCCCAGGCTTGTTGAAGTATACACTGAGATTTTTGGTAGAGGCAGTCTGCTGCCTTCCGTGAATAAAGCCCTAATCTCAGTCATGCTTAAACCTGACAAAGAGGTCCTGATATGTGCTAGCTATTGATTAATATCCTTAATAAGCTATGATGTTAAGGGCATGTCTACACTTGCCATTTAAAGCGGAAGAAGTCCCTTTTTTGTGCGAAAACCATAGGAGCGTCTACACTTGCCAATGAGTTTTTGCAGTGAAACTCAGAAGTTTCACCGCAAAAAAGAAAACCACCTCCCCGAGAGGCATACAGATCTGACCGGTGATGTGTAAGTGAAGACATGTTCTTCTTGTTTACACAGCTTTTAGCCTCCAGAGGATATCCCACAGATATCCCACGTCCCTAGATGACCACTCTGGCCAGCAGCTCTGCTGCTTTGATGCCAGGTAAACAGACATCCAGCCTTCCCCCTGTAAAGCCCCAGGAACTTTGAATCATAGAATATCAGGGTTGGAAGGGACCTCAGGAGGTCATCTAGTCCAACCCCCTGCTCAAAGCAGGACCAATCCCCAGACAGATTTTTGCCCCAGATCCCTAAATGGCCCCCTTAAGGATTGAACTCAGAACCCTGGGTTTAGCAGGCCAAGTCTCAAACCACTGAGCTATCCCCTTCCTGAATTCTTGGCAAGTGCTCACTTGTCTGGCCAGGTGACAATGCCTGCTCCATGGAGCAAACGATCCCCTGCTTGGAGCAATGCTGAGCTACTGGATTTTATCAGTGTTTGGGGAGAGGAGGCTGTGCAGGGACCCAGGATGCCCCGGGATTACCCTTCCCATTAAACCCTTCATCAAACTGGGGATAGCTGCCCTCGAGCGCTGCTCTCATCAGCGATGGAAGTGCAGCTAATGTAAACACTCTCTGATGCCTGAGGAATTAAGTGAGTACACAAACCAGAATATTGTCTAAAATTCTAGCTGGGCAATTAGAAAAAGTAATTAGGAACATAATACATCCGGACCAGGTGTTTTTTATATAAAAGAGACATGGATCAGACAACACTTACCAACTTATCAGTGTGCTTTCATGTTATCAAAACCCCTTGAAACCAATGGCCATTCTGTTGGTCGATGCGGAAAAAGTCTTTAACAGAGCTAATTGGAGGAATTTGTTCCTCATTCGAAAAAGTTTGGATTTGGTCCCTCCTTTATTTTCTGGATTAGACCTTTGTACTCCAATTTTAGCTCTCGTGTTGTAACCAATAAATACATCTCCCCACTTGTTAATCTTCGCTGCAGTATTGGACAGGGCTGTCCACCCTCCTGTTTGATTTTCCCATAAAGCTACTGGCAATACAAATTAGAGCATACCAGGAGATCCAGGATATAAAAATAGGGACCCGAGAGATGAAAATATGCTTATGCTGATTATATACTTTATTCATCATCAACCCCCTTCAGACCATCTCTAACATATTAAAAACTATTCAGTTGTTTGGGAAAATCTCAGGGTACAAAATGGTACAAGTTGGAAGCTGTCAGTTTCTAGGTGTCTGTCTATAATATAATATAATATAATTAATATATAAATCATCCTTGTAGATAATCCTTTTTGCTTGTATCAGGTAGAAATCAGGCACTTGGGATCCTTTTTCCTAGGAATATAAAATAAATAGTTAAAATTAATTTTAGCCCTTTTATCACACACATAGCTCTGGATTTATATACATGGCAGGCCCTCTCTCTATCCCTTTGGAACAGAGTTAATTTATTGAAGTTGAATGTCCTCCTGAGACTTCTATTTGTCCTTAGCTCTTTGCCAGTTTATATTCCCCCTTTTTTCGGAATTAACGTTTTTAAGACCTTCTTGTGGAGTGTGGGCAACAAGCCCAGATTATCCTTTGAAAAATGCAGCTGCCTATCAAATCACAAGACTTTGGTCTGCCCAACCCTACGCTTTACTATATAGCCTCAGTCTTGAGCCAAACAACACAATGGCTGATGACCTGACACAGGCTCTCCATCCTGGTTGTGCATGGAGGAAGGAATCATAGCTCCATTACCATTAGAATCAGTCCTAAACTCAGACTTCTACTGTTTCTCTAAGGAGATATCTGTTACAATTTTAGCTGCTAGGAAATCCTGGTATCAGGTTTTTTTTAAGTTTAAAAACCTTGTCATCCCTTATTACACTAAGTCTTTAATTTGGGGTCACTCCAAAATTTTAATTGCACATAGACCTATTCTGTGCCCCGTTTGGATTACAAAAAAGATTTTGAGCACAAACCACATAACTGAAATGATTCCTTTGTGTCCTTTCCTCAAATTAGGGAGAAATTCCAACTGGATCCAAAGAAAGAATAGCAATATCTTTAATTTTAATATGCTCTGCAATGCCAGTATGGGCTAGATGCCTTTGCAGCACTGAACCCCTTCCCCAAGTACTGGGGCTTTCTGAAAAAGTAACTGTCTTACCTAGCAGGGCTGGCTCCAGCATTTCTGCTGCCCCAAGCAAAACAAAAAACAAAAAAGCCGCGATCGGCGGCGGCAGTTCAGTGGCAGGTCCTTCGCTCCTAGAGGGACTGAGGGACCTGCTGCCCCCAAATTGCCGCAGGTGCCGCCCCTCTTCCTTGGCCGCCCCAAGCTCCTGCTTGTTAAACTGGTGCCTGGAGCCGGCCCTGTTACCTAGGGCTGTCTGTAGTCCTACCTCTCAGGCAAATTGGCAGTCAGCAGTGAGAATGTTAGAGAGCTGTCTAGGGAACATGAGCTGTCAATTTTCTCTTACCAACATTTAGTGGAATCAGTTTTGTTCCAACGTGCAGCATAGCTCGCTAGATTTGGGGTTAAGATTAATCCAGCAGAAAATTCTTTGGAGGATGCTCTGGACTTTTGTAGACTTTTCAGGTCCCGAGCAGCCAGATCTGACAAACGCTGGAGCTGCAGGTGCTAATTTATACGATATGCTTTGGATTGCCCTGTAATCTGTCCTTTTTGAACAGAGGTAAACATTTGGGCCAGTTTCTTTCTCTCCACCAAGGTGGAACTGCAGGCTGGCAATGCCATCCTGTGTCTCACTAATGTGTCTTGGAAACTAATATCCTTTGAAAAACTTTGGTTGGATAAAGCTATGATCATAGCCAAATGTCTGATTCTACAGCAGTGTGCCCAGCTATCGAAGTGAGCCTGACGGCAACGAAACAAATAGTGTTTCACAACAGAAACGGCCAATATAAATTTATGGATATATGGTCCTCTTTTTTGGAAGTTTTGGAATAATCAGATAAATTTCCCCATCAGGTCATCTCTTTTGCTCCCACCCTCACACGACCCTAGATGCCTCCCATCCTCTCCCTTTCTCCTCTTTTTCCCCTCTCCTCTCCTCTCCTTACCATTCCTCTCCTGTCCTTCTTTGCGTACCTTTCAGGCTTTTCTTTGGTCTTTCAAACAATTTCAACACAACTTTTTCACTATTGCTTATCTCTGTTTCTGAAAGGGAATAATTCTGGCGTATTATCAGTTCATGATAATTAATCAAACATAATTAGTTCATGATCTTATTTTACAAAGAACCCCAATATGGGGCTGAATAAC
Source organism: Chrysemys picta bellii (assembly GCF_011386835.1). Taxonomy (NCBI): domain Eukaryota; kingdom Metazoa; phylum Chordata; order Testudines; family Emydidae; genus Chrysemys; species Chrysemys picta. The sequence continues at coordinate 10,695,978 of NC_088798.1, forward strand.
AAAATTACCATTATTACATAATTGTACAGGCAAATCTCTAACCGATCAAAAATGATCTTTGTTATATCTTTTTTTCCTTAATAATGAAAAAGTTTGGCCTTACTGACCTTGTAAAATCTGATATTGGCTCTCTGCTACAGATTAGATACCTTTCTTCTCTTTCTTATCTTGGTTGTCTGTGTTAGCTGTGTTAAAATAATAAAGAATAAAAAAAATTCTTGTTAAATCGGAGTTAAAAACAGAATTTTCTTTAGGTTATTAGTTCATTATTATGTATTTTTAAAAGGGTGTTAACTTTATTTCTTAAAATACTCATTTTCAAAGGAATTGTTAATCATGTCAATGATTTTGTTGTGGTAAGAATTAGAGCTGAGTGAATAATGGATTTTTTGGCTTTCTGGTAATTCTGAAGTATTGGGGAAAAAAAATTGTTTCAGGTCCACCTGAAAATATTTGTGTGTGTGTGTGTGTGTGTGTGGAAAATTTCAGTAAATTGGAAAGTCAAAAATAATTGAGTTGGGTTGAAATTATTTGGTAAATTTGACATGAATTTGCAAATAGTTTTGGTTAACCTGAAATTGCATTTTTGGCAAATTAACTATCTGCTGAAAATTTTTTACCCAGCTCTAACAGTACTCTCTCTTCCATATCCCTCAAAATATTTTCTTTTAAACCACCATTAAATACCAAAGGAAATTTAATATAGAGCTACGTGACAGTAATGTTAAGGATCTGAATGTTAAAGGCCATATTTAAAGCTTACACTTCATTCCCAAGTCTATTGTGGCCAGGCTTTGAATGCTGGTCTTACATATAATATATAGTCACAGTGAAGTGACATGGTTCTGAATTTTGTGTGTGTTTAAATAGTCCTATCAGTGATACTTTGGCATAGCTTGTCTTAGCGATACAAGCATTTATTTAAACACTATTTACATTAGCGTTTCTTCTTCAATGACAATTTTTATGGTTAATTTCCTTATTCAAGGGTCTTAATGTAAATAAACAGATTAGGCCCTGGTAATCCAGTATGGAATAAACAAGAGTCACAAATGTTGAGGCTACCAGTTCCAGTGGTGAAATATCCTTGAGGACCCAGGGCAGAATGTTCTAGTTGGAAGGTCTTCAGCTGCTTAATTCCCTACCCCCAGAAACTAGGATGAAGTTGAATGTTTCCACTCCTAGGGTATAATGCAAGAGACATCTCTCTGCACAGGGCATACCCTGGTAAATAGATGCAGAATCCCACAGCAGTTCTCTCCTGGAAGGCAACTACAAAGATAAGTTTGTTCAGCAAACCAAATAACTCTAGGGCGGTATGAAGAATTTTTTTTGTTTTTGTTTTTCTGACAGTTGATGTATGTTTGTCTTATGCAGATGGTAACTGGCACGTTACTTATCTATACACATCTGTGATGCTCCCCTGAGGTACTCAGGGTTGTGAGGCACCTTACTACTACCTTCCTTTAGCATGAAGCAGTCTTGTCTATGCCTGCTGTGGATCAGCTCCCTGAACCCACCAGTCTCTGGCAATACAAGCACTATGTTCCAGGTCTGCGCAAGCCTCCCTCTTTCTGTACAGGTAGCGATAGGCATACACCATCCTCTCAGGGCTGGTCTACGCTACCATTTAAATTGGTGTAACCTTAAGTCACTCAGGGGTGAGAAAAAGACACCCCCCCCCGAGCGATGTATGTTACATCGACTTAAGGGCTGTCCACACTGCACTATGTCGGTGGGAGACGCTCTCTACTTATCCAGTGACCAGTCACTTAATTACCAGGTCTGCTGTTCCCAAAGGAATAGTATGCACCAGCTTGTAAGTGTCAACTCAGGATCAGTACTTTGCTTAACACAACAGCACTTAGGTATAGTTACCATGAAAACAAGAATAAGTTTATTATAAAAAAAAAAAAAGAGAATAAAGTGATAGGAAGTAAGAATATTATTGGAAGCAAATGGTGGCATATAAAACAAAAACAGAAGGTGCTTTCTAGAGACTAAACTTAACAAACAGGTTAACTTCCTGTCTAAAGAAGTTTCTCACTCAAATTTCACTCCAGCGTTTTCAGCCAACCGCAGTTGAGACCCTTTTTCATGAAGCAAAATTGCTGTCCTGTTACTTCTTCAGAGAAGAGTGGAAGGGTGTCTGCTCCCCAAATTTAGTGGAGCAAGCCTCTGATGTGTACCTCCGGGTTGGGTCTCTTCCCCCCCACCCCGTTATTTTTCTCCTCCTATTAGTTTCTTTCTGAAGTCCCCACTCCTTCATTTGCATTCAGTTCAGACTGGTGACAGGAGACCCATTGTGAACTTTACAATATGTAATTTACATAGAAACAGCCAGCTAGTAAAACAATTCTTGTCTGACAGGAAACCTGTTTTTCACCTTTGCTGGTGACCAGTCCCTAGACCCAGACCTTATAATTTTCAGTGCTTATACATAACTCCTTACACAACATCTGTATATGCATTTCACAATGATCCTGATGACTGGGGTGACACCTTTTTATTGAGGCCTCACATGACATTCATTGGTGAACTAGAATGCACATATCAGACTCAGGAGATTCCTGTGACCTGTATGGACCTCCTCTGTGCCACTTGCCAGGCACTAATTGGTTCCTGGCTCACAACATCATATATAAACCATCATATATAAACATTTTTGTGCAGGCAACTTAATCTATAAATAGTTGTAAGCGTTCATTGTTTTGTTGCATTTTTGGGTCAAGTTGCACAATTCTTTATAGTATTCAGAATATTCAATTTTCATAGACAGACAGATTAGCCTCTCTTCTTCAGGGAAGATTTAGATTTGCAATAGCATAGAGATGGACTTGGGCCTAGGTGCCATGACAGAGTGAACATTTATATATGATCCGTAGATATTGGAGATCTCTTCAATCTGCCACACTGTTTGTTTATGCCTGAGCGTTCATAAGCTTTAAAGAGCAGAGAACCCTTGTAGATGCTGAGTAATGCATAGTAAGTTGATAAATAAAACATGCTGGTTTTTTAATTTGTTTATACAAAAAACATAACCCAATGGGGTGACTGGAAGTTGTCTAATTGACATAAACCATTATTTCATTAGCTTTTCACTGTCAAAAATAAGTGATTTGGTGGTCTCAGCTTACATCACAAAACCATCACCTATGTTAGTCTTCAGTCAGGAGAAACCCAGGGCTGGAATGTTAAGTGTTATTGGCCAGAAATTGAGGTATATCTGGTGGGGTTATTTACAAAGCTCTCTTGTCAGCAGTATGCCTGGCTATGGCCATTGTAGTCAATATTACTTTCCTAAGCACCACAATTCAAATTTAGCCTAAATCAGTTCATAAAGTGAGGAATAACGACAGCAAAAAGAAACACAAGGTTGGCTGAAAGAGAGGTCCAGCATTCGGTGGTTCAGATATTGCCAGGCACAAACATTGATGACTACCTGGATGCAAAAATTAAAAATGTTGTATTTATAGCTGCACTTCTTGCTACTTCATAATATGTTGTTTATAATTAGTTATTCTTGCTATATCTTGACACAGTGGACTTTCTGAGCTGTTTCTGGAGTATCAGCTCTGCTTTTCAGTGACTCAGTAAACTGTTCTTCAATGCAGTGGCCATTGAATTCAGTTTGTTGTTCAGTCTTAATTTATTGTATTTTTTCATCAACAAATAAAATGCATCTCTGTTGAGCTATTGAAGATTATTCTGGTTAAAACATTTAAGCCTCTGCCCTCTTCAAAATAATGATTGAAAGTACCAGCTTTGAGCCATAGAACACTGCCCTTCTGATTCAGTGACAGTCCTTACCTTAGACCATCCCGTGCTTTGCTGCACATTGAGCTACCCACATTTGCCATCCTTGCCTGTCCACTGCCCTTCTCTCCAAATCTTCCCATTTCATGTGGAGGTGCTTGATGTTATTCAGAACTGTTCGTTTCCATGTTATTTGCGGTCTTCCTCTCTTTCTTCTTGCATTTTCTGGCTTCCATTCAAGGGTGGTATTTGGTAAGCATTCTCCACACATGTCCCAGCCACTGATGTCTTCTTTTGTAGATTATTTGTGAGAGGGTGCCTTTATTCATCTTCATATCTCTATATGTTATTCCCAATATTCTTCTCAGACATTTTGTGATGAAATGCATCCAGCTTTTGCGTATCTTTCTTGGTAAGTTGCCATGTCTCACTGCTATATGTTGTGATGGTGATAACAGTTGCTTTGTACATGTTCAGTTTTGTCTTGAAGGAGATGTTTTTGAGTTGCCAGATGTTTTTGAATCTTCGAAATGCAGCATTTGCCTTCCTAAGTCGTTGTCTTGTTTCCTCAGAACTAGATATGTAAAATTGTCCACCATCTCCAGTTTGTCTTCAATTTTGATTTCTGTCCCTATAGTCCCCATTAACATGACTTTACATTTCTTTGCATTGTATCTCAAACCTGTCTTCTCCATTACTACTTCTACTTGGCTTGTGCATTTTTGTAGTCCATTGGCATCTTCATTGATAAGAGCAATGTCGTCAGCAAAGTCTAGATCAAATATCCTCGAATTGTTCCATTTTAGGCCATATGTATCACTGTCGCATTGTTTTAGACCCTAGTCGATGACTAGCATAAACAAAAAAGGAGACAGGACATATCCCTGCCTTATACCTGTCTTGATGCTGAATGGCTTACTCAATCCATTTTCCATTTTAATGCAGCGTTTTGAGTTGGTTTATAATGTTAATTAATTTTGTTGGAATTCCAGATTGTTCCACAATTTTCCACATTGTTTCCCTGTTTACACTATTGAATGCCTTTTGAAAGTCCACAAAATTGATGGCAAGACTGCCTTGGAATTCAATTTTGCTCTCAATAATCTGTCTCAGGGTGCAGTAAGGTGAAGTTATTAATCATCTTAATCAGGTTATACCAACTCTTTCAAATATCAGAATGACCTCTAAGGAAGAAAAGAAAACAAGGTAAACAAAGATATTTAGGGGAAAATGTTATACTGCAATAAATTTTAAAAAAGTACAGTGACTTAGTCACATAACTCACTTCGATTTTAATGGAAACATGTAGCTGAACATATGGCAGTTGCCCAATTGGCCTGATCCACTTTGTTTAATACGAGCTTGAATACTGTTATTTACTAAAGGAAACAATAAGGTGCTATCTACCAACATAAGGACCCATCGTTCCAGTCCTCATTTGCATAAACACTGATTACTCATGTAAGTAGTCCCATTGGGTTCAGTGGGATTGCTTACATGACTAAGGATTTGCAGGATTGAGCAGTCTTTTTTGGAACAGCTAGGTTAAAAATGTTGTTGGGGTCTTCTCCTCCTCAGACCTGTTTCAGCCTCAGTTTTCTAAAGAGAGTTAGTTGTGTGTGCACTTCCCTGTCTTTCTCCTCAAATCCTATAAATATTCATAAAGGTATGGGTCTTTATTGCCATGGGGCACTACATGGAAATCATATGATCAGCAGTCCAGAACTGCTCTACAGTTATGAATGATCTTCTTAAATGTTATATTATCCTTTAAAATAAGGGATGAGGGGGAAAAAACAACTCCACATAAATTTTGACGCTGGTACTCGTTCCCATGAATTGGGTGTGAGGCAGCCAGCAAGCAACAAAGGTGTATGTTTCTGTTCATTTATGAAGTGTGCTTAGTTTAAGGGTAACGATTTTTTTTATTAAACTACAATTCTAAACCACAGAGACCATAGCTGCCAGATCATTGTAGCATACTATATTAGACCCTTGTGTGTTTTCACTTCCAGTCCTTAATCCCCGGCTATGCAGGAGAGAAATATTCAATTCTAGGCAGGCTCTGATACTTTGGGAGCTTTGGACAGGGCATTGGGGAAAGAGAAGCACGGGTATCCATTGTTTATATAAGCACTAAGCCGCCTCCTCTGTTAAGAAAAGGGCATTAAGGGCACGAGCTGTGGTTTTGACTCTTTTTTTCTTGAAGGGAGATGGAAAGAAAAGGGTCATTTGTTTTATAAATAATAATTGCTGGTTTTATACTTCAGCATTTCCAGCAGACCTTTTCTGGTAAATATCAGCTAGGGATAGGCATCAGTGAGCTTATTTAAAGGGACTGTGTCAGTTTAACTAACTGTTGAAAACAATCACATTTTTTAATAATGCCTTGGATTTTTAAGTGAAATAATTACAATGTTTCAATGTGCTTGTCTCTTCTGATGCTCTTTGTTTACTTTGTATATTTCAGCATGGACAACGAAAATCAATGAAGTCAGGTTCATATTTGTATAGTTAATTCCAGTGGCTGGTTCTTAGTGCTTCAAGCCATTTTGGGCTTCAAACTTTTCAGTAGAATGTGTATTTGTTTACAAACAGCTCTCTGCATTTGGATTTATGGAGGGGAAAATGTGGAAACATTTTTATTTGTCTTAGGGTGGACCAAATTTAAATTATCAGTTTCCCATTAAAAATATTAAAATATACAGATTTTTTTCCATAAAGTTTATAAAGTAATTATTTTAAAACATTAATTGGACTGTGTTGTGTAAGACTTTCAGGGTAGTGGCTATAAAGTGTTAGGAGTAGTCATTTTGTGGGCTTGATTTATTATTGATGTATAGACAGTTCCATGCATTTACTGAAGATGTAAAATTTTGTATTGGATATTGTTTTCTAACATTTGTAAAGCACCTGCTATTTGAGAGAGACTAAAATCAATAAAAATAGTGCCATTTAAAGTGAATTGCTTTCTCTAGTTGTGTGTGACCTTGTTCTTCAGCTTGTTCTTCGCTGTCACTTCAGCCAATATAAATCACGTGATGGGCAAAACTCAGGCATGATTAGGGAGGGAAAAATAATCTAATTTAAATTTTAATTATACCAATGCAGATATATTTGTGTGCATATTAAACTCCTGTTTTCAGGAATCTTAAAATGAACCCCAAAAATGTACTCTGTGCTGAAAAATGACCTGAATGAGTGATCAGATTTGATTTTTTCTTAAGCCAGAAACATTTTTCTGCATGTGGTGTTAATTACAGAAACCTAAAGAGATGTTTCACTCTTTAAAAATGTTTTCAAAGCCATGTAATCAGTGTAGTGTATGTCTTCCATCTTCCTCCTTCTGCCTCAAAAACCAATAGGTCACAATGATTGTTGGTATCTCTGTTTACATAAATCAGTGCTTGCCGTCCAATTCACTTGAGTGTCCTTACAAAAAAGTTTATATATTTATGCTAGAGAATTCCTTTATGGATGCCCTTTTTATGTTTTAAGCAGCAGGAAAGTAATTTGAATGGAGTGGTTTCAAACAGCATCATGGTTCACATTGTTACTGAGCACAGGAATCCTGTCTGATGCCTTTCAAACTGCTCAATCCTACAAATGCCTGCTAGTACTTTTGGTCAGAATCTAATTGACCTCAGTAGGACTTTGCTGAAGAAGTTACTATTCTCAGGTGTGTAACTGATTGCCTGATTGGGCCCCTGCCAAAATTCTAAATTAAATACAAACAGTGTAGATGTGAAATGTACAGTATAATACTTTGAATAAAATAACAACCTTGATGTAGTTGAGTTAATTTTGGTTGAGCATCTTTTAGAAGGCTTTGTGGAAGAAGCCTATTTTTAAGGAGGAATATGTATTAAGACGATGGTGTTTTGGTGCACAAGGTAAAGGTAGGTGTTTCGAGAGTTTGGTGGGATCCTCTGAGTGAAGGCATCAAAATGAAAGGGAGGAAAAGATGCAAGAGAACCACTAAAGTTTTGCAAGCTGTTTTATTTCTAAAGTGCACTAATTTAGTGTTTGTGTATTTAGGGAGGAAACAGCTAATTTAAAAAATGCAAATGCTGTATTCTGCAATCATTTATTTGAATGAAAAATGTTATGAAGCATTTTGAGTGCATGGATTTAGGTGTGCCTGGCAGCCTAATAATCTGCTGATTTGCAGTAAGTGTCCGTAGGGACTCATGAATACAAGCTGTCCTAGTCTGCTATGTAAACCTGGCATTTTAGAAAATCTCTAAATCTGTACAAAAGACTTTAGCTGCTCGGAGAAAGCCAATATGGTATCAAATGAAAAATGCTGAACTTTTCTCAAACTCTTGAAAGCAAAGCTTCACTTAATGTTGCTATGTGTAAAATCACTCAACTTGTTGTCTGTATGCCTGGGTATTGTAAATGATATGATTAGTCATCTAGCTGTATGCCTTGCAACAGTGGATGAGCTTACAGCCATACACAGTATAATACACATGGGCAGATTTGGGAGGGCTAAGGCCCGGGATCTAGCCTTATCTTTGAATTTCCTTTCAGGACCACTTAACATTTTGATGTAGTAATTTTGCATGAATTGAGATTTTGCTGAATTTTTATTTAATTTTTTTAGATGCAAGTAGTATAGTCTCCACATTTCACGATATCATAATCTGGAGAGGACTGTTCTCTGGATTCTGTCTCTGTTTTAAGTAGTTTTCTCATTGAGAAACAAAGGAGAGAAAACATAATTAGTGTTAATGCCTGACCCGTAATAGTTTATTTTGCTGTTACATAAGTGGCCATCTAACCCACGTTAATTATGGCTTGCAAATATTTAAGTTTTTGCTGGGCACAGTTGGCATGGGGGGAAGAAGGAGCAGATGTGTCTCCCTGACTCTGGGGTTGGTTCTGTGCTGGCCCTGAAATACTTTAGGCTGCTCTAAAGTACATGGCTGACTATAGCCCCCAAAGGAACCATCTGCCAGAAGAAAATATTTGGAATGCAGTAGCATCCTGTCTGTATTCCTTCCCATCCCAGTTAACTGCCTTGTTGGGAGATGGTGTAGCTACACTCACTCTTCACAATTTGGGGACTTCCCCATGCCAGGTGAGATCAGGCTGCTCTTTAGACCCTTTGGATTCCATCAGTGAATCTGGTCCCTGTTTTTTAACATGAGCTTGTGATGGGGCCTAATACAATTCATAACTTCAAAACTATTGAACTGATTTTCTTTAAAATGGATTTGTGTTGTAGATGTCACTGAGACTTAAAAATAAGACATTTCCATTTTATTATATATTGATAAATAATGTGTAATCAGATGTCAAGGTATAAGCACAAGGAGGCAAAGTTAAGGTTGAGCTTAAAAACATTTAAATCTGCATATCCTCACATTTGAATGCTTGATTTCTCACCCTTAATTTTGCATTATTGCTGGTTGACCTGTGTTTAAACACAACTGTTTTTGTTCAAACTAAAGGAAAAATTGTGTTTAACACTGTGGTAGTTAAAACGTGTTAGTCAATATATTTTCTAACGTGCATTTTCCTGGTGTAAACAAGGTAGGGTGCATGGTTAAGATGAAGTGTAACTTCAGATTGCAACCCTGCTGTAATTAGTTTCCTGATTCAGTTGTATTTGTAGCATGGACAATAGACCCTAAACCTTGCAGCTTCATGAAGCCAGAATCTACCTCTCAGGCGCTATGTGTGTGTCTATACTGCAATTTGATACTTGCGACTGGCTCATGCCAGCTGACTTGGGCTGGTGGGGCTCAGGCTGAGGGGCTGTTTAACTATGATGTACACATTTGAACTTCGACTGTATAGACATACCCTGACTGTTTTTCCCCTCGTCACACAGTGTTGAAAACAAGTCCTGAGGAGAATAAGACCTTTTCTCTCCCTTTTGTTTCAGATGATTTCCAAGGAATAGGTCAAATCAAAGGCCCCATATACAGTAGGCAAGCTATGGCATGCACTCTGTAACAGAGAAAATGTCTGTGCTGGGAATTTAAATGTTTTCAGAACTAGATCAGCGCATCTCAGTGCTGGCAACCATTGTTAGCAAAAAGATCATATTCCTTGTGCTGCTAGAGCTAAAGTGTCACTTGGCTGGTTATGTTAAGTTGAAGAAATATCCTTAATGACTCAGTTTATCTATCCTTCCCATGTTGTTTTCCTCTCCACCCTGAGACGATCTTTTAATGGGGGTGTTTACCTTAACTTATGTTGTTAGGAATCACTAGAATCAACTCAACAATTGTGTCAGAGCATTTCACATTTATTCATACACTACCTCTGGGAGGAAGGGGGCTAAGGAATTAAGTATTATCTGTATTTTATGTATAGGGAAACAGAGGCATGGACATATTAAATTACTTGTCCAAAGCCATATAGCTAGTCCAGTGGCAGAATGAGACTAAAATCCTGAACTTCAGACTATCAGTTGAGCGTCTCGTTCATTAGATGGTGTTGCTTTTCCATGGCCTGTGTGTTGAATGTGGGAGTTCTCACATCTACAGCAGACATGGTGGTAATGCAAGTATTACAGAAATCCCGTCAAACTCATGCTTACCGTTGAAAGCGAGTCTCACCTTTCTGAGGGTCTTCTGGGATAGCCACATAGACGAGGCAATATGGGGAAGCTTGTACTGCCACTACCTTTGATATCTGAAACTTGTACCAGGTTAAATGTTTAGCTTACCAGGTTTGATTGATCCATTTAAATGGTGGGGTAGATAGCAGTGTTAACTTATTCCTTGAAATTGAAATATTAAGAAGGTCCTTGAAACACCTAGTTGTGCTATCAGTAATGAGCCATGTTGGCAAAAGCGTATGATTATAGTGTGATTTTTGATTTACTGATAATGTGCTGAAAAATATCTCCGCTCATCAGTTGAGATGGAAATGCTGTCAATAAATAAGAGTGGAAGATTCCGCCTCTTGATTATCACTGTATTGTGGTGGGAAAAATCTGGGTGGTTTGGAACATGGAAAAAAAGGGCACTTCCTTCTTGCCACCCCTACAGAAAAATATCTCTCTTCCATTTAGATTTCATGAAACATTTTATTTCTGTATCTCTGAAAGACAGTCTTGCATATAATGCCTTGTACGTGGTGTGGTATGGAATGAAGTGTACTATGAAATGACTTACACTTGCAGACTGAAATGGCTTAGTATACTTTCCATTCATCTGATTAGAATAGTTTCACCTGCTCTGACAGCCAGCATATGAAAATGAAATGTCCTCTCCCAACTGTTAACAACATTGGAGCTTCAGCCACCTGGCCCACATCAACAAATTCTACATGTAAATTTGCTCTGTCAGTATGCTGGTTTTTAGTGTCTTACATTTCACATGCTCTTAGGTAGTTAATTATTTTAAAAAAATCTGGACTTGTCTTAAAATTTAAAGCATATATGTTTTGACATTATTTGTAAACTTTGAAGGTGGCCAAGTTTTAAAAAAATCAAAATTTATCTTGATGGGGAAGCAGCTAATTAGGATTAGGTTAATTCAAGTGCAGAAATAATTTTGATCATCAGAACAAGCCCTCAATTTGTGTGTGCAATACGTTAAATTTACCTACATTTTGAATATATTTGAGGGAATTTTCTCCTGGTAAATAAATGGAATGGATAATGGAATATTGCTAACTGAATCTTGAATACCTGTTGCTAATCTGGTCTCTGTTTGACAGGTTCAGACAAGGAACTGGATGGTATTTTCTGACAAATGGAGAACTATTTCCAAGCAGAGGCATATAACCTCGATAAGGTTTTAGATGAATTTGAACAAAATGAAGGTGAGTGACTTTGTAAAAAGGTTGTAGATGCATGTGCTTGACATTACACAGAGAAAACCATAGGTGGGGCAGGGTAGTGTAACATCCTTTTAATTTTCATGAATTGCAAACTGATCTCATTACTTGCAAAGCCACCTGTGAATTTTACATGGTTTTCCTTAGCCGAGGACAGCATCTCATAATCATTTTCTATTTACCTGTATTATCAGTGGTGAGGTGGCTTATATTTAACTGTTGATGTAGAAAATTTTTAAAGGGATATTGTTAGAATTGTAGCTTGTGTAAAGTATAGGGTTTTACAAAACCTAATAGGAATAGAAATATTGATGTAACTTGTTTTTAACAATTCTATGAAAACAGTTATTTAAACATTCTTCTTCAATATTGGGAGAACTAAGCACCCTGACAAAAATGCCACTGCACATAAATCCTAGAGTGAAGACGATCATATTCTAAGTATAAAATCTCTGTGTGCTCTAATTTCCTCCCTCCTACTGTGGAGGTAACCGAGGATTTTTTGTGTTGTGTCCCCTCCCCCTTTCTATTTATTGTATTAATCAATCAATTTAGAATTGCCTGTTCAGAATAGAACTGGACAACTGACTGGTCGCAGAGCCCTAAAGATGTTATTTTCCAGAAACTCTGTGCAATTATATCATTAGATGTTGATCTTGGATACTTAAGTATTAGTAAGTGGTCTTTTGCTATTGTGTCCATATTCAGACATGTATGCATTTCTGGTTTAGGAGTACTTTTGTTATATAAAAGAATTATAGGAACCATGGATGGTTAACTATCCTATAAAGTAGAGCTGGGGGAGTTGTGTCACCGTGATGGATTATAATATAGTCATTATTTAAACTATTAATTTTTCAGATGATGCTGTTTCACCTACATTATTGGGTGCAAAGTGGAATCAGGTTCTAGATCCCCCTTCTCATCGGCTGTCATGTAATCCAGCTCTGTCCAGCGTGCATGAAGCTTCAATTCCTAATGAGTGTCAACAGAGATTAAAGTCTTTCTCCCTGACCCATTCAACCACCACTCCAACAGGAGGAGAGGGGGATCATTGTGCTAATGGAATGGATCTTAGTATAAATCCAGAGACCCCAACTGTGTGGATTGATGATCAGGCAAAAGCAGATGATCATTTAATGAAGAGAAATAGTAATCAGGATGATCAGTGTAATGCTATGGAAACAGGAGAAAGGAAATGTGGAAATCCAGCCTGCTTGCCAGAAGAGAAGAATGTTCTAGTAGTGGCAGTCATGCATAACTGCGACAGAAGGACTCTACAAAGTGGCAATTTGCTGGATTGTAAAAATTACAGCACTCAGTCCTTAATGGACACTATTAGCTTTACACTGGATAATGAAAACCGACAGAATGATCAGTTTGGTGTTACTGTAAATGGATCCACTGAAAAAGATACAGATACAGAAAAGCAAGGAGTACAGTTAGATCGGCTGTATGCTGAGGCTGACTCTGTTAGCCATTTGATTAATACTTCATCTGATAGTCTGTCCAATGCATGCCTCCCCCATCGATTAAAGGATGATTTTAATATTAATAGAGACTCTCTGTTCTCAGAGTCTACAATTGCAGGGATTAATGCAGTGACCTTATTGCAGAGACCAGCTGATGGTACTGTTAAAACACAAGAGAGTTGTGCATCAGTTGAGGATTTTATTAGCAGAGCAATTACTCAAAGAAAAGATCTGGAAGCTAAAAATTCTTCTCCTAGTTCAAGTAATGGAAGCTTCATGATAGAGGAAACTGTAGAAGAACAAACATCTCAACTGTATCAATCTGGGCTACCTGTGCTCTCTCAAACTTGTCAGCCTAATATGTCTGAAAGTGGCAATTACAGTGAACGCTTTGAAGAACGTATTACTTCTGAGGATGTTAGTGGTGTGGAAAGTGAAGTCAGTGAATGTGACAAAATTCTCAGCACAACTGAATCGCTCAGTGGGGCAGAGTGTTTCCCTGAATCTCAGGAGATGACTAATTGGGAATTGACTAAACTGAATAATAAGCAAACTCATGGCGAGAATGAAAGACTTTTGCAGATGAAAGAGCCTGAGGCGGCTTGTAGTGATAGTGGGAAAGATGGAGATGGGATGGTGGAAGCAGGCATGGACATAAAGGGGATTTATATAGATGAGCTCGAAGGGTCCAGTCTCTCTGATGTTATGGGTACATCAGCAGCAAGCTCTCTGTCTAATGGTTGTGATTCCTATGGAATGCAGAACCCAATTGTTGCTCATATTCCAAAGACTTTACCCTCCAAGGAAGACTCAGTGACAGAGGAAAAGGAGATAGAGGAGAGCAAGTCAGAATGTTACACTAATGTTTATGAACAAAGAGGAAATGAGGCTGCTGATGGGAGTGGTCTCATTTTAAACAGCACTGGTGACCAAATGAAGAAAAATTATGTACATAGTCTCTGCAGTCAGGTACCATCTCTGCACGGGCAAACATTACCAAAAACAGTAACTAACCTGCAACCTATCAGTGTTCCATTTGGTGGTGCAAGACCCAAACAACCTACAAATCTTAAATTGCAAATTCCAAAGCCATTATCGGACCATTTACAAAACGACCTTGTTCCCCCAAACTGTGGAGGTAATACTAAAAATAAAAATGATGTCTTTGGTAAAGCAAAAATAGGGGAAACCTTGGCAGCAGATATGTTTCCTGATGAGAAATCGTTAAATGCCTCCATTGCTGATACCACTGGGGAACATTTAGAAGAGTATGAGTCTGGGGTCTCTAGTAGTCCATGCCTTGCAGTAGCCCCAGATAGTCCAGATAATGATCTCAGAGCTGGTCAGTTTGGAGCTCCCACCAGAAAGCCATTTACTACTTTAGGTGAGGTGGCTCCAGTTTGGGTTCCAGATTCTCAAGCACCAAACTGCATGAAATGTGAGGCCAGATTTACATTCACCAAAAGGAGGCATCATTGCAGAGCATGTGGGAAGGTAAGTTCATATTCAGTGACAAAGCCTTGTGTTCCCTTATTTGTAATCACTCTCTCGTGCACTCTCAATCTCTCTCTCTTTCGCGTGCGCACAGTCACACACACACACACACACTATATATATTTATATCTATATAGCTATAAATATCTATATCTATATATATATCTATCAGCTAACCACACAAGCCGCTGGCTACCATTGCCTCTGACATCTGTCTAAAGCACAGTAGCATAGTCCATTTGATTTAGTTAGTAGGTGCTCTCACCTATTCTTCATTGTTCACATTACTTTAATAGAGAATAACTATTAGGTTATTCATGATGATAAGAACGATTATCCTTTAAAAGCAGTTTGTTAGTTGATTGTAGCCATTAACAGATATTGAATTCATGTAGGACTGCTATAAAATAACTAAGTGCAGGAAACTAATTTTCAAAAATCACTGCATCAATAATTTCCATTAACAACACTGAAACCTGTTGATGGGGATGGGAAGTGAGCTATTGAACTGCCAGTTTTTCTGCTGGTTAACATAGCTGACTATCTTCAGTCTTTCATGTCCCCTTTACTCGTTTTGTACATGCTACCTCCAGTATTTACCAAAATATATCCTTGCTTTTGAAAAAGTGTATTGACTATAATAAGATTCTCCCAAATTTGATGGATAGGTGCGTGTTGATATGGTTATTAAGAGGAATTATGTGGGAAGGTCAATTAAATGTAATTTTTAAATGTATTTTTATTGTATGAGGAATGTTTCTTTGAATATTATAAGTAAGTTTATTTCTTAGTAAGAACTTATCTTTAGCTATACACCATATAAATTAGATAGGGCTGTATTAGTTTAAATGCAAATATGGCATTTTTGTGATAAAACCGTTCATAAAATATTTGTAAATATTTTGTTGAAGTATAAGTAAATGGCACACACCACTGCAAACAGAAAATCTAAAACTAATTGATCAGTGTGATGGGTTCCCCCTGGGGTGGCACCTGGAACTGGGGTACCACTGAGCCCGTTGACCCACCAGCCTAGGCTCCCTCTCACACTGTATTGCTGTGACAAGCTACAAAGTCCTCCAGACTGCACTTTCACCAGCATACATACAGGTATGGACACACCTGGCTGTAGTTACAAGCAGACTCTCTGACCAGCCCCTGCATGGGAAAGCTACTCCCAGCTCTTCAGGCACGCACCCCCTCTGGAGTATAAACCCAAAATTATACCACCTTGCGCTGCACAGGGAACTGTACAGCGTAAGCTCATAAAATTCGCCCCCTCCCTCAATGTGGAGAGGAATATGCAACAGCCTTTTGCCCCTGAGTTATGATTTCCACACACTGGTTTAGATAAAGCAAAACCAAGTTTATTAACTACAAAAGATAGATTTTAAGTGATAGCAAACAGATCAAAACAGATTACCTAGCAAATAAACAACAACCGCAAACTAAGTTTAATATACTAATTAGATTGGATATGAATAGCAGATTCTCACCCTAAGATGATACAAGCAGGCTACAGATTGTTAAGGGGCAAGCTGCACTTGCTATACAGCTTGGAATCCCAGGTGTTCCATTCACAGGCTAAAAATCCCTTTAGCCTGGGTCCAGCACTTCCCCCAGTTCAGTCTTTGTTCCTCAGGCTTTTCCAGGGGTTTTCTTGTGTGGGGAGTGAAGAACACCCGATGATGTCACTCCCTGCCTTATATAGCTTTTGCATATGGTGTGAACCCTTTGTTTCAAAGCTGGGTTCCCCGACTGGTCTGTGGGAAAAACGCTGCCATTCCAAGATGGAGTCTAGAGACATGTTGTCACATCACATCTTTGTAGAGTCATAGCAGCCATTACTTGGAGGCTGTCTGTAGCGTTCTCAGGAAGGCTCCCCAGGTGGGAGATAAGCTTCTCCTAAGGCCTGTTGTTTTTTACTAATGGCTCATTGACCTTAATAGGCCCTTCCCCACCCAGCTATCTAGACTGAAAGCATCTTGTCCAGTGGGCGTTACCCAGATGTAACTACATTTGAAATACAGAAACATAGTTAATATTCATAATTTCAGATACAAAAATGATACATGCATACAAATAGGATAATCTTATTCAGCAAATCATAACATTTTCTATGACATCTCACATGACATATCTTGCATAAAATGCATCATAACTATTTCATAATCATATCATACTATCTGAAGAATATGGGGTGCAGTGTCTCAATCAGATTATTCAAAATTAATTTAAAAAACACTAGGCTGGCAAACATTCATGAATTACTTTAAAAATAAGATGAACATGGAACATTCGTGCATTTTTAAAATAAACATATTAAGGTAAATTTGGTTCATTTAGGGTCCAGTCCAAAGCCCTGTGAAGTCAAATGACTTCTCTGGGCTTTGGATCAGATCTTTAGCTGCCAGAATAGCGCAGAGAAGCAGAATGACATGAACAGACAACCTAAAAGAATCAAATTCAGCAAACAGAGATTCATATCGGTCTGCTCCAGGAAGGAGACTTGCAGAAAACATTAAGTGTCCCATATAGCTGTCTAGGTATGACATTTGTCTTTCTTAATAACTAAAATACATAACACTGAATCTGTTCTCTTGGCAATTGTCCAATTAAGTGAAAGGATTGTTAATCAAATTACTAGTTAAGTGGGTTCACATTCATATTTTTGCATTTGTTCCATGTTCTCTTTATTTTGAGACTTGACGAAAAATTCTTCTCATGATAGTTCTGACTGGTAAGCACTCTTTTGGAATAAACACTCTTACTAATACAAATAATATTGAAATCCACCAATACTAAATTAAGCAATAAGTAATGAAAAATAAGTAATATAGTCACTATCTACTTCTACCATATAGTTTAAATCCCTAAATGTAGTGCATCTTTCAATTATTGATGTATTTAAATGCCCAATTTTACTCCTACCAAAATCAATGAGAATTTTTAATCCATGTCAGTGGAAATAGGATAAGGCCTCTCACTGGTATTTGATTTTAGCTGTCACTTATTTAAAGGGTCACTGTCAAGTAGCTAGGCCATATTTTAGTTTTTTGTGAGTTTACCAAATGACTACAAGCTTTGGGAGGGTGTTTTAAAGAAAACCAGCTCTTTGGTTTGAACTGAATCATTCTCCTTGAAACCCAAGTTTTAGAAGTGGTATTGATGCCCTTTGGCCCCTCCTGTTCTCTGCCTGTGGCACACAGTCATTTAGTCTTCTGAAGGCTGTAATATTTTGGTCTAATTCTGGTACTTGGGTTTGGTGTGTGGTGGCTGTGTAGTATTTAGTGGCTTGTGATGTACAGGAGGCCAGAACAGATGATCTGGTGGTCCCTTCTAGCCTTAAACTCTGAGACTAGTTTATTGTTGCTGAATGAGAAACAAAAAATGAAAATGACGGAAGGGTAAACAGAAATACATAGCTAAATAGACCGCATAAGGGGCAAAAAAATATAGATTTTTAAAATGTTCAGTGTTAATAATCGAAGAGATTCTGAATCTGAATTGTAACACAACAGTTTCCCTTAAAACTAATAATTGTGGCCAAAAAGTCCTAAGAATAAAAACTGCATTTAAAAATAGTTGGATGGCACCTGGAGAAAGCGTTGCTGTTTTAATTTGTGTAGTAATTGACAAAATCAGTGTGAGCCATTGAACATCAGGGAGATGGCCGAAATTAAATATGCATGTTTACCAAACTTTGTTTTAAACTTAAGAACTTGAAAAGTGATGATATATTTTAGGGGAAACTATTCATTTTAATTGTTTATATTTTGTATATGTATTTTCCATTGTCATCTGTAGTGGTCACCTGTGATATCCTTATGTAGAACAAGTGGAATATTTGTATGTGACAATTCTGTTCTGTAAGCTAAACTAGTGATTCTCCTTGCACTAAGTAGTAAAACAAAAACAAACATAAAACCTTGTAACTGCACTGTGTAAGCTTGCTGCATTTAGACAAGCTGCCATTTTCTGCTATGTGAAATACTAATTGCTTGACAGTTGCTTTCAAATAAAAATATATATATATATTGCCGAAAAACAGGAAAGCACACTTCACTTTCACCTCAAATATTGTTTATATTTGATTATATACAACACCTGCATTCCACCTACTACAAAGTTAAAGATGCCAATGAGAACAGGTGTTAACGTTTTGTCATTCTACTATATATTTCTGTTTAGTATTTAGATCATAGAAATCATTGTGCTTGAAAAGCCTTGTTAAATGCAGACTGTAATCTTCTTCAAAGGGTCCTGAATGAGAAATTAATTAGTTTAGTCCTTTGGTCTGAGGTTGAGGACATTGATTTTTCCATGTTCTGTAATTGTCCTCCTAGTTTAAATCTGAACTGAATTTTCCAGTGGATAGGCTTCCCTGAGAATTGAAATGAAGCACAATATCTCAAAATAAATTACTCAGAAACCAGTGCTGGTAATATTGCTTTAAAAGCTGGTAAAGTATAGCTGACATAATTAGAAAAGGAAATGTTACAATTTACACACCATTAGATGAGATCATCCAGGTGACAAAATTGTTATTCCAGCTCTCATCGTTTGTATGCTAAAATCGTGTCTCAGGCTTGGGCCTCATATCTATGTTACAAACTACAACATTGTTACAGGCCTTACTTACAAAATGGATTCCCCTCGTTACAACATGGCCAACATTTTTAGTGCACACTGAACCAAACTGTGTCATTTTAACTGGGCTAGGAGGTAGACAGACATTATTATGTTTAACTGTTGGAACAGAGTACTTTGACTCACTTGTAGTATAGACTGGGCTTTGTATGTAGTTTTAAAATGTGCAAGATTTAGAAATGTTGCAGTTGGGGTAGGAAAACAGTATAGGATTACATGAAGGGCTATGAAAATTAAAAGAAAGATACACTGTTAATTATGCATATGAAAACCAAATAAAATTGAAACTACGTTGGGTTGAAATCTAAAATTCTGACTTGACTTTCGGAGAGAGTTTACAGCATAGTGTCTGATGCGTCTAAATTTCATATGCTTTAATCTGTTTTTCTGCATGAAACATGCACTCATCAGTGGCTTCATATGCCACCTGAACAAAAGCCCTAGGACACATAGGGGAAAATATTGACTTTTTATTTAAATACATATTGTAAACCTTAAGATAGACTGGTCAGAATCTTGTCTGCACTGGAGAATTCGGGCATTACAGGCACCACTGCATTGCCACATAGGTAAAGTACCTCATGTCTCCATACAAATGTTTGTAATGGTGCACAGGCATTGCCATTGTTGTTACAATTGCACTTTCTTGTAGCACGCTGCCTGGGGTCACTGAGCTGTTAGTCCTGGTGCAGGTGGAAAGTACTGGCAATGAAGCTACAGCATTCTAGTTGGTCCTTCCAGCACAAGTCATGCAGTGTTCCCCTTTAGCAACCAGTGTGGTGTGGGATGAGTCTTGTACATTTGAACTACTGAGAGTTACAACAGTGCAGGTCTCAAGAGTAGAGACAAAATGGCTGTCCTTTCTTCTGAAATGTATCTCACAGATCCTTTCCCCCCCCCCACCCCTCCCATCCAGTTTTGGCTTTGATTTGACCAGAGAAACGGCTTGAGCACTTTCCCAGTGTTGTGTTTTAAACATCATTCATTCCAGAGAGCTGTAAAGGTGGACACTATGGGATTACTTATATGATTTTCCTGGTCCATTAGCCATTATCTCAAACCTGCATTTTTAAATTACTCCTGTGGGGAGTGTGCACATTTGTATTATTGCAGATAGCGCTTACTCCAGTAGGATTAAATGAGACTTGACACTAGGTCATTTGATCTTAATCAATTTCACTGTGACGCTGTTGGAGGATTATCGATAATTTCCTTTTTAATTTTGCACCTTCTAATGTATTCAGTATCTGAATTAATCTATTTAAATTACTCTTATCATGAAACATTGAGTGATTCAATATGTTTTTTCTTTTGCTCCAGGTTTTCTGTGCAGCATGCTGCAGTCTGAAATGCAAGTTGCTGTACATGGACAGAAAAGAAGCCAGAGTGTGTATAATCTGTCATTCAGTACTAATGAATGGTAAGTAGAAAGATAGGGACTAAATGCAAAGTTTTACTGGCTTTGGGTTGGTCAGTGGCTGCAGTATGCCTAGCCTATTGAAAACACTATATTCTTGCTGGCAAATATTTAAAAATGCAAAGGCTCTAGAGAAGTCAACTTGAAATCCTTGTGAGACTTGGGGACTTTTGTACCACACGTAATTAGTGAAACCTAAAAAGCAGGTAAGGTTGCAGAAAGATTAAGAGTTTATTTCATAAAGCACCCCGCTTGGATTTCAGAAAATTTGTTTTGTATGGAGGAAAGTATGGAAGCTTGCTCTGCTTGTTTTCTTAACAAATGGCTGACCTGTTACCCTCTCATACAGGAGACCAAAGGGAAGAAACCCACATTTGTGTCCCTTTCTAGACTACATACTATAGGGAAATCATGAAAGTAATCTTAGTTCACAAGAGGATGCTACTTCATTTCTTATTAGCTGACCTATTAAATAACATCACTATTGTTAACTACTTCATGTCAGAGAAGGAGGCCTGGTCTAATGGATTGTGTACAGGAAAGACTCCTGAGGTATAGGCACAATTAAATAACTCTTGTGTTCTAATCTGGGTCCAGGCAAATTACGGGCAGAACATGGGCTCTGAGGGAGATGCTGGGACCAAAAGGGCTAATACAATCCTTGGATGTATAAACAGGACTATTGAATAGATGTGGGGCAGTTTATATTACCTCTGTATGTGACACTGGTGCTACTACAACTGGAATACTGTGTCCAATTCTGGTATCCACAATTCAAGAAGGATGTTGAAACATTGGAGAGGTTTCAAAGAAGAGCCATGAAAACAATTAAAGGATTGGAAAATATTCCTTATAGTGATAGACTCAAGGAACTCAATCAAGTTTATCAAAAAAGAAGGTTAAGGGGTGACTTAAGCACAGTCTAAAGATGTACATAGGAACACAAATTGGATAATAGGCTCTTGTCTCTAAGAGGCATAAGTGTAACAGGATCCAGTGGCTGGAAGTTGAAGATAGCAAAATATAGACTAGAAATAAGATTCAGTTTTTCAACAGTGCGGGTGATTAACCACGGTAAGATGTTCCAAACACTTGTGGTGAATTCTTCATCACAACGCATTTTAGAATCAAGATTGGATGTTTTTCTAAAATAAATCCCGTAGTTTAAACAGGAATTAATTTAGGGAAGTATTATGGCCTGTGTTATGCAGGAAGACAGACGGTGGTCCCTTCTGGCTTTATAATCTGTCAGTCTCTGAAATTACTGAGGCCAGGGTTTTCAGAAGTGTCCACTCATTTTGGGATGCCTTGATTTTTGTGTTCCCCATTGACACTTCACCTAGAGCTTGATTGTTCAGAGGACCTGAATACACCTGGAGGTCCCATTGACTTCAGCTGTTCAAGTGTGGCATTCAAAATTTTTGGGAAGATTCCAGAGCTGTTAAATGGGAATAACTTTTATCTATCTCAGAGGAGCGTTAAAGCTTAATTAATGTTTGTGAAGCAATTTGAAAAAATATTAAGTGCTAAATATCAACATCTTCCACTGGTGGCTATAAGCAGCATGATAAGAAATTGTAGTTTACAGTAACTAGGAATTAAAGGTAGGCACAAATATGACATTGGTTTTGATGAATTATCAGACACGTAGATGAACACGATATATTGGGGATGAGTCAACGTGGCTTTTGTAAAGGGAAATCATGCCTTACAAATGTATTAGAATGCTTTGAGGGGTCAACAATTATGTGGACAAAGGTGATCCAGTTGATATAGTGTACATGGATTTTCAGAAAGCCTTTGACAAGGTGCCACACCAAAAGCTCTTAAGCAAAGTAAGCAGTCCTGGGATAAGAGGGAAGGTTCTCTCGTGGATCAGTAACTGGTTAAAAGACAGGAAACAAAGGTAGGAATAAAGGGTCCGTTTTCACAGTGGAGGGAGGTAAGTAACTGGGTCCCCTAAGGATCTGTACTGGGACCGGTGCTGCTTAACATATTCATAAATGAGCTAGAAAAGGGGGGTAACAGTGAGGCTGCAAAATTGGCAGACAATACAAAATTACTCAGGATAGTTAAATCCAAAGCTGACTGTGAAGAGTTAAAAAGGGATCTCGTAAAACTGTGTGACTGGCAACAAAACAACAGATGAAATTCAGTGGTGATAAGTGCAAAGTAATGCACATTGGAAAACATAATCCCAACTATACATGCAAAATGACAGGTTCTAAATTAGCTGTTACCACTTGTAGCTCCTGCCCCTGCTGTGCTGACAAAGTCACTCGGAGACCCTGGGTTTCAGTAACCACTGGTGCTGTTTATGAGAGGTTGTGCTTCCACCACCTTTTCACCATACACAGCTTGGATTCTAGTGTCTGCACCCAGGAGAGAAGAGCTATTGCTCTGCTTCCACTCCCTCGCTCTCCCCCCCCCCCCCCCCCGCTTCCTTCCTCCCAGCCCCCGGCTAATTGGACAGGCAGCTGACTCCCATTCACCATTTAGGTGCAGGTTTTCTCTGGCCAGCCCCAGTTTACTTCCCTTATTAGGAGCTGGTGTGACAGAGGGCTGAGTCAGTAGTTCTTGCCCAGCACCCTGTCACACACGCCCCCCTCTTCTTCAACTGCCAGGTTCACCCATCCAAGTCCTCTTTGCCCCCTACTGGGCGGGGCCATATGGGGGAGTCCTCCCTCATCTTTCCAGTGACCTGCTGGGTCTTCTTTGTGGGGTTCAGCCATCCACCACCTGCAGAAGCCATTGTGTGGGGGGTGGACGCTCCCATAGCTCTGCCGCCACCCACAGGTCCTCTCACCATTCATACCCCCAGGAGTGTCCCCCTTCCTTTTCTCCTTTTGCCTCTGAGAGGGGCTCGAGGTTGATCCCAGCTTTCCCCTGGACAACCAGGACTTCAGGTTCCCAAAAACCCGTCAAGCGGGGCCTGGGTCTCATCTTTCGGGGGTCCCCTTACAGGGAGTTCTGTTAGGCTCTTTGGCTCCGCTGAGGGCCATGGGGCGGATACTGCCTCTCTTCTTTCCTTCTCCAGTCCTTCCTGACTCAGGCTCTGTTGTCTAGGGTTTTTCTGCTTCAGAGATCTCTTCCCTCTTCCTCAAGGGGTCTCCCCCTTTTCCTACCTTGGGCCTTCCTCCCTGACCTGCTTTCCCTCTTAGGCAGGGGTCCCAGTTGGTGCCCACCACCATTGGGTATGGCAGGCTCTCTACTACCTCAACCCGTTTCCAACGGAACCTGTCCCGGACCTCAAGGGGCACCTGGACCATTGGGCACTGCCTCTCATCCCCATGGATGCTCTCCAAATTCACTTCGGCGCTGGGAATCATCCATTGCAGCTTCACCAGCCCCCTGCTTACAAGAGAACAGGGTGAGGCCGTATCCACCAGACCTCACTGGGGTCTCCTCCCCACCATCATGGGAATGGTGGACAGTTTCCGCCCCTTCCCCATCCTCCAAAGTTGGTCCACCCACAAATCTCTGCAAAGCCACATTCCATGTCCGGGCAGTCCCCCTTTTTATGTCCCGGTCACCTGCACTGCCAGCAGATGAGCGGCCTAGTCCCATTGGGAGCTCCCTGGTTGTTCTCCCATTTTTAATCCGGACCCTTCCTGGTCGGGGGTTCCCTGGCTTTTCTCCCGGTTTCTTCTTCCTTATATGGGTGTCCTCTTTCCTGGGGAAGTCTGCCTCTGTATACTCCTCCATCAGTTTTACTGCTGCCTCTACCCTACTGGATTGGTGTCGTCTCAGCCATACCCTTATGTTCTCGGGGAGGCCATGTAAAAACTGTTCTAGGATGAGCACGCCCATGATCTCCCCCTCTGTCTGGGCCTCAGGTCTCAGCCATCGGGTGGCCCAGTCCATTAACTACTGGGTGAATGCCCGGGACTGCAAACCCTGTGTCCACCTCGCCGCCCGGAACCTCGGCGGACAGCCCCACCCGATCTAGGACGGCTGCCCTTACTGCGTCATATCTCCTGGCCTGTTTCTCACTCAGGGCCATATAGGCCACTTGGGCTTCGCTGGCCAGGTAGGGGGCCAGCCGCAAGACCCAGGTTGTCTTCTCCCATCCTGCCTCACAGGTCACCCAATTAAATCGTTAGGCAGCAGGTTTAAAACCAACATAAGGAAGTACTTCACACGATGCAGTCAACCTGTGGAATTTGGTGCCAGGAGATGTTGTGAAGCCCAAAAGTATGATTGGGTTCAAAAAAGAATTACTGTAGATAATTTCCTGGAGGAGAGGTCGAGCAATGGCTTTTAGCCAAGATGGTCAGGGATGCAGCCCCCTGCTTTGGGTGTTCCTAAGCCTCTGACAGCCAGAAGCTGGGACAGGGGATGGATCAGTCGATAATTGCCCTGTTCTGTTCATTCCCTCTGAAGCGTTAGGAACTGGCCACTGTCAAAAGACAGGATACTGGGCTAGGTGGAGCATTGGTCTGACCCAGTAGGGCTGTTCTTATGACAAAGGTGCTGAGAAGTGTTACATTTTAGATAGAAATTAATACATTTCAGAATGAACCGAACAAGAACAATGAAGTATGCATGTGTTTGGCCAGAGACTGCTGGCTCCATTTGGTTATGAGTGGGATTTGTTTTTGTTTTGGAGAAGAGAGGAACCTGAAAATATTTTAGTTGAAACCAAACGTTCTTGTAAAGAGGTATAACAAAATTGATCATGTTACAATGATTTCCTTTTAAAAGCTTTTCTGTTCTGTTGCCAGCACTGATACACATTAGTGGTAGACAATAGTGACACCACTGCTTGTTTTATTATAGGGAAAGCATTGCCTGCATACTAGCATGTATCTGCTGCTGGGCCAACTTGACATCTGTGTTTCTGTCCATCTGCAGTGCTTTGTAATGATGATTTCCTTTTGCTAGTCAGTTGCCTGTCAGTTCATTTGACCAGATCTAATCTTACCTGATCCAATCAGTTTCCGTGCAGTTCCAGATTTTTGTAATTCAGGGCAGTTCCAGACTTTTGTCATTCAGTGCATTTTGGGTTAGTCATTCTTTGCACTTTTATGGATTATACTTTGGATGTAGTTATTTCACTTGGTTGCTGAATTGGATTTTTATTTCACTATTTTTTGTTTAATAGTGCTCATCCATAGACATCCATTAAGTATGTGCTTATTTCCGGTTCCTGATGCCATCTTTGCCTGAGAAGGTGTTTCTAGTTGATAGCTATTTCTGAACTGACACAGGCTGTGATGAAGTGAAGGAGAGAAGATTGAAACAAAACTGCTCTAGGTATCCCAAGAAGGCGATCCTAAGGATATCTGTTTCCTTTGTTTTAAGTCTCCCTCCGGACTCTGTATTGACACTGAATTGCTTTTTAAAAATTGTTGAATCTGCCCTTTCTCATCAAATTGAAATGTCCTAAAGGGCTCAAAATCCTTTCACTGGCTCTGCATTGTGTTTATAAGTTGATATAAGTTTTCTTTGATGTCCTGTTTGCTTTTCTGTGGTTAAAGATGTTCATATATAGCTTAGTTTATCTAGCACCTTTCATCAGAAGAGCAACAAGAATGATTAAAGGTCTTGAGAACATGACCTATGAAGGAAGGCTGAAAGAATTGGGTTTGTTTAGTTTGGAAAAGAGAAGACTGAGAGGGGACATGATAGCAGTTTTCAGGTATCTAAAAGGGTGTCATAAGGAGGAGGGAGAGAACTTGTTCACCTTAGCCTCTAAGGATAGAACCAGAAACAATGGGTTTAAACTGCAGCAAGGGAGGTCTAGGTTGGACATTAGGAAAAAGTTCCTAACTGTCAGGGTGGTTAAACACTGGAACAAATTGCCTAGGGAGGTTGTGGAATCTCCGTCTCTGGAGATATTTAAGAGTAGGTTAGATAAATGTCTATCAGGGATGGTCTAGACAGTATTTGGTCCTGCCATGCGGGCAGGGGACTGGACTCGATGACCTCTCGAGGTCCCTTCCAGTCCTCTAATCTATGAATCCCAAAGGAGTCTAAAAGCTTCACAAATGTTTTTTTGAATAGAGTATGTGATTGGTCTAGGTACCTGTGGCTGCTCTGGAGAGACCTCGGGTACCTTGTATCAGCAGGGTAGCCGTGTTAGTCTGTATCCACAAAAATAATGAGGAGTCCGGCAGCACCTTAAAGATGAACAGACTTCTTTGTTAAATAATCTGTTCATCTTTAAGGTGCCACCGGATTCCTTGGGTACCTTGATGCATATGTGTTATTATTTGAATATATTTATTTGTAACACATTCATTTATTTGTAACACATTTGTTTATTTGAAGGGGCGGTGTGCTGTGCTGCGCATGTGAATCGCATGGTTATCTTGCTGCACACCTTTTTATATGCTTTTGCCTATATAGACAACCAAATAAATAGCTCAATTGAGATCCAGTTCTGCAGTGTTCTCTGACTAAAAGAGAAGAGCTTGTTCTCTGACTGACATTGTTGAATTAAAAGTGGTGTGTGTTGTATTTAAACTAAAAATCTTGTGGGGTTTTTGGATTGAGTTAAAGTTCAGGCCATGTCTTCAAAAGTTCACAGCACACAAACTTCTTCATAGTTTGAAAAATGAGGTGTTAAGGTAGACTGGTTTATTCTGGATATAAAAAAATACAATGTACTGTACTCATTTGCAAAAGTAAATCTGTTGCCCTGGTGTTGTGTAACCTAGATTGCAAAATCTTTGGGGTAAAGAGTGAGACTTTTGCCTGTCTGTAGAACATCATATAACCCTCTGGTAGTGTATAAATAAAAATTGATTTTTCAGATCCTCTAAGGAGATGACAAAATGATGGATAAGGAACTAAGTGCCACTAACACCAAAATATATAGCTAACAGGTTTGGAATACACTTCCATGTAAGCTGAGGTTCTTATCACAGAACACCAATAGTCTTTCCATGTATTTTGTTCTTTAGTCACAATTTCACTGTGTAAGTCCTCTCTGTTTTTAATCAAAGTAAGAAGAGATTGCCCAGGGTAGGTGGAAAAGCCCAGAGCTATTGGAGCTGTGAATTTACCCATCATCTTGGAGTGTTGCGTACTTAGATGTACATTCACATTTCTTGTTTTCTGTTTGCTTTAGCTCAAGCCTCGGAGAACATGATGAGTGCCTCAAGCCAGAGTCCTAACCCTAACAATCCTGCTGAATACTGTTCTACTATCCCTCCCTTGCAGCAAGCTCAGGCTTCAGGAGCCCTGAGCTCTCCACCTCCCACTGTGATGGTACCTGTGGGAGTTTTAAAGCACCCTGGAGCAGAAAGTAAGAAAAAACTTTCACTCTTTTTTCTAAACAAGCTTTGATTAAATGTGAATGTGAATCTCTGGTAACACACTCCTTTCAAACCTTGCAGCTAAATTAAATTTAAATTAAATTAATGGAGATATACTTATCTCCTGGAACTGGAAGGGACCTTGAAAGGTCATCGAGTCCAGCCCCCTGCCTTCACTAGCAGGACCAAGTATTGATTTTGCCCCAGATCCCTAAGTGGCCCCCTCAAGGATTGAACTCACAACCCTGGGTTTAGCAGGCCAACACTCAAACCACTGAGCTATCCCTCTCCCCCTAAGGACACTTGTCATGTGGGTTGGGTCAAAGGGAAAGAGAAATGCAGACAGGAAATGTATGTACAAATGTAATTTCCAAACACATGAAGATGATTGAGCCTAATCATGCTGGCTGATATTTCTCTAAAGTACTTAGTGTGTAGGAATTATATCAGAGAGCCCTATATATGCAATAAAGTGTTTTTTTCTTGTATTGATTAAGTAGATATCTTATTTCTTAGTCTAGGGAATCTTGCACAGATACCATCTTACCACTTGTTCCTCCCATCTCTATTGTGTATTATTATACTATCAACCCACTGACCCTGCTGCTCTTCTGCCACCATTTGAATTTGTATTCAATATTTGCCCAATACTGTTAATATGGATTTATCACATCCCTGCTATCATTGCTACTTTTTACATTAGAAGTAAACCACTTCACTTTTCTTGAGCGAAGCTTCCATTTCATGTTGCTGTGAGATTTTGAACTCTATTTTTCTCACTAGTGGCTCAACCCAGAGAACAAAGACGTGTTTGGTTTGCTGATGGGATATTACCTAATGGAGAAGTTGCTGATGCAGCAAAATTGACAGTGGCTGGGACGACAACTACAGGAACCCTAGCAGTGTCACATGATCCAACCAAGCCTGTGACCAACAGCTCTTTATCAGTAGAGGTGAGGAAACATTGTGCTGTTTATTTTTCAGAACAGCATCGTCACGTTGTCCTGGATGGTACATTCAGTTCTATGGCAATTTAAGTGATACTGATGCGTCCAGTCTGTTGATTTAAGATTCTCTTTTAGTAATATGTATGGCTTATGTCCATGCTGATTTTGAGGTTTGCAGAGAGCTGAAGCTGGCTATATATTTTGGAATGAGCCGTTGAATTGCATATGCCATTATGAAGTAGCATTTTAGAGCTCTAATCCAGTATCGGGCCACTACTGTGCAAGGAGTTTTCCAAGCTTTGGGTATACAGCCTGTCTGTATGGATAAAGGGACGGGCTTAAATTCAGCCGGAGCTATCTGGTAAATATTTTCAAACTCGTGGGCAGAAGCTTGGTGTAACCTTAGCTGCTTTGTTTCTGTTTTGTTTGTACACGTGTTTATAGAGAGAGGAGGTGCTGGGTCTGTCTTAGTCTGTGTCAATGTCATGTACCCAGGGGCGGCTCCAGGTACCAGCGCACCAAGTGCATGCCTGGGGCGGCAGGCCACGGCGGGCGGCCTGCCAGTCGCTGTGAGGGCGGCAGTCAGGCTGCCTTCGGCGGCATGCCTGCGGGAGGTCCGCCAGTCCCGCGGCTTCGGCGGCTCTTCGGTGGTGGGCATGCCGAAGGCGCGGGATTGGCGGACCTCCCACGGGCATGCCACCGAATCTGCGTTACCAGCGGACCGTCCACAGGTGCACCGCCGAAAGCCGCCTGCCTGTTGTGCTTGGGGCAGCAAAATACATAGAGCCGCCCTGCATGTACCAAGGGTTAACTTGTACCTCTGATAATTCTATAGAGTGGATATATCTCGTTCACCTACATCTAGCAATCTAAGGATGAAGTTTACCCAGCTCTTACTTTTTTTTAAATGCTGTTCTTTCTTATTGTTTCCTTTTTGTAGACTGATAACACTTCTGGATTCTCGGGAAGTATAACTCAGGTTGGCAGTCCAGTTGGCAGTGCGATGAACCTGATCCCTGAAGATGGTCTTCCTCCAATTCTGATCTCCACTGGAGTAAAAGGAGGTGAGAGCAGTAGGGGTAAATGGACAGCTATTTGTGACATTTACTGGTGGCAGCTTAACAATTCAGGCTGCCACATATAGATAGAAAGTTGGGTCCTGGATATAGCCTAAAGATATTAATGATGAATACTAATGTGTAGTTAACTGGCTTGGCACTAGATAGTGCTCACAGGCTTCTGTAGAAAACATCGTTCTGACAATGAAATTACTATTAAAAGTAAAATACAAAGCAAAAAAAAATTGAGCCCAGAAGTATGTGCTAATTTCCTTATTAATCAGACTGTGGGGAACATTCAGCACAGAGAAACGTTTTAATTAGTCATATAAATATTCATATTTCCACTCTGTGAAATTTTCTTGGAACTTCTGCTTGGTTGAAGGTATCCCAAAATATATAATTTAATGACATCATAAATACCATTAGTTGTGATGAGACTTCTCATACTTGTGAGTATCTTAAGTGAACCAGGAAGTTCTTAGGAGAGCGTTAGCATGTATTAGTGGCCTGAACTCACTTTTCACTTTTTTTTTTGTAGTTCCCCTTTCAAATTTGTGGTTGGTTCAGCATATTTCTAATTAGACAGTAAGTAACTTTATCTAGGATATTGTTAAAAAAATAAGTAAGCATATTTACATTTTCAAAACCAGTCTGCCCCCAGGCTGTATTAGCTATTCATGAAGCTGCCTGATTATTGAACCTCTGTAACAGAGAGAAACTAGTAACCTAGCTTTACTTCATTAAATTGCAGCATGCTTTTCAGCACATGAGCCAAATCTCACAAGCCCAACCATTTTACATGGATATCATCAGTAAATCATACTTTGCGTATGCTTGAATTAATTCAAATGTCATTGTGCCTGGTTTGACTTACAACATTTTAACCACCAAGTGGACATTTAAATCAAATTTACAAATATACTTTTCACATTAGTGAGGTGAACTTTCTCTCTAGATGTTATAGGTGGCAGGATAACAAACACCCTTCCAAATTTCCCTTATTTCTTTATAAAGCCACATTGCTGACTTGTAGGCAGGAGCACAGATTACTTCAACAGTTCGGGTGTTTATATTTAAACACTCAGTTCATATGGATCTAATCAAAGAAAGTGTCTATATTTTGAGTATCTTACTGAATAAATTTGAGACACAGGATTTGAACCTTCTGTCCATTTTTTTTATTCTCCCTTCTTTGCTGTTGTACTGTAGGTTGTTGCACTTGATTGTAAGCTCTGTGACTGAAGCTCCTAGGTGCTACCACAATATAAATACTAAGTGTTAACGTTGTTGGGTTTTTTTTTTAGCATTTCACATTGTAGTCTACACTAACACTTGTTTCTAAAAGGAAGTCAAAGGTTTGATTTTTCAAGTTGTTACTGCTATTGATACAAATTAGTTGATAAAAATTAAGGCTGGAATTTTCAAAGGGGCCTGTGGGAGTCAGGTACTCAAATCATTGAAATTTGAAAATCCCTGCCCAACAAGTATCAGAACAAACTAAATTTTAAAATGTCAGATAAAATGTAAGTGAATCAAACTGTATACATTAGAGTGATGTCATTGCTTAGCTGATTACTTTGCTGAGTAGATTACTGTCCAAATAAGCAAATGACTTCACGATGCGTTTCTTTCTTATAGACTATGCTGTAGAAGAAAGACCTTCTCAGATCTCTGTGATGCAGCAGCTGGAAGATGGCAGCCCTGACCCTCTTGTGTTTGTTTTAAATGCAAATTTGCTGTCCATGGTTAAAATTGTGAATTGTAAGTTATTTTTTTATTTAATAAGAGGGGGGCAAAAAGATTGTATACATATTCCTGGTTGAAAACACAGCATTTGATATTTACTACCCACAATCTGTGAATTGCTGCATGGAAGTAAAATGTACTATATTTTTATTCCTATTAAATTATAAAACGCACCTATTCCTTGCTCTACGTTGGATTAGTCCAGTTTGTATTTTTGTATAAAATTATCTGTACATGCGCCTGGAACATCCTACATACCCATCCAACCCAACAGGGCTCACTATTATTCACCAATCCTCCCCTCATTGTTAATCCACTTGAACCCTTCTCATATCTCGGGAAAACAGATAAATCTTTCAATGATGCTCTGAAAACAAGCAGGATTGTGGCTCTGTCAGACCAGGGGGTGAAGTGAGTTCCAGGGTCAGACAGCCCTCGCTGAAAACACCTGGCCTCTCAGATCATCTTGTCTATATTATGGAGGGGGTATGAGTGGGGAGGCTTTTAGTTTAAGTGCCTCAGTTGGTCTCCACTTTTATTTCAAAATAAAAAGCAGGACACTTTTGTAGCAACACATTTTTAGGGTCACTAAATGCTCATACAAAAGATAAAAAACTGCACTTTTAAAATGTGTGCTGGTTTTGCTACTCTCAGCATCTGACTCAACAGCAACATGTTCATATTTCTTGGAACATGTCCTACATCCCCTTTCCCAAACCTCAAAGCAGTGTAGTGGCCCAGTGGACAATGCTATGCACCATCCGATTAGCCATCGCCCTGATTCCTCTACCCTCATCCACATTCCACCCCTATTTTGGAATGTAGACACCTGTTGTATTGATCTGGTCTGTTGTGTTCAGGCATGTTTGTGTGCAAGATTTGGGTCATAGAGCCTTAGGTATCTTAGTAGCAAGTGCCAGAGTTATGCAATGTTAGTGTAATTGATTTTTTTAAAATGTGCTGTCTTCCGACAGTGAAGTTTGGGCATGGCAAACAGATGTTGAGTGGAAATCTACTTTTTCCAGCCTGAGTCATGTTTTCCTCTCTGCAGATGTGAACAGGAAGTGCTGGTGTTTCACTACAAAGGGAATGCATGCAGTGGGGCAGTCGGAGATAGTGATTCTCCTGCAGTGTTTACCTGATGAGAAGTGTTTGCCGAAGGATATCTTTAATCATTTTGTGCAACTTTATCGGGACGCCTTGGCAGGTGGGAACGATTTCTATTTGAAATCTATAGTAGGTGACTTCAATAAATGAAATTAATGGACTAGAGAATTGCTTTGATAAAATTGAGAATTTATTTTTATTTAAAAGTAGAAAACGTACTGATCAAAGTTGGTAGTGATCTGAGTTCACTTCAGTTATTAGTATTCAGTATTACTATGATAGTCACTAAGGTAAATGGGAGTGCAGGAAATAAAACAAAGTATCTATGCTCTAATTGGAGAAGAGGGTAGCATTGCAGTAGCAACAATTATATTGAAGGGGAAGTGCTTTCCTTCTAAGCCCCTTTTGCCAGCTGTCTGTAATTTTCAAAAAATTATATTTGGCTAGGATTTTTTCTTGTTTGTTTTTTCAGCTCAAAAGTGACTCTCTAAGGTAAAATTATTTTCAGCCCTTACTAAGTTCTCAAAGTGTGAAAGTGTGTAGGGGAGGGCAGGGGAACTACTGCTGAGCCAGGCATGCACACATGAGAGGGAGTAAGGTGAATAAAAGTCCATCATGTGCTACTACAGCATTAGGGCTGGAGTAGTCGCCATAAAATCTCTCTGCAATCTGTAAAGAGGGATTCTTCCATGCATTTATCTGGTGCCTGGTCTGGTATGCCAGGTGCTGTCCTCAGAATTTGAGCAAGGGTTACATAAATTTGGAGTTGGTAGCTCTAGTTTTTACAGTGCCTAGCACAGTGGGCTCCAGACTAGGGCTCTTGGGCACTACAGTAATACAAATAATATAGTAATAATTTCAGTTTGCAATCAGATGTTTTTAACACATGGAAATAAAATGCAAGAAATCGTTAATGAAGCATTGTGGTTATGGTAAATGCACTAAAATTAGGTAATTCAAAATTATGATTTCCTATAGTAATTGTAAGTTGGCCACATTACAGCATAAAAATTGACGTCATAAAGTAATGTTATGTATATATGTAAGGCATGGATGTATTGCAGTTGCTGTAGGAATCATACCAGAATTTCCTGTCTTTGATGCGTATAAAATCCCAACCATAAAGTTGTATTAACATAGTTTTTTGTACCCAATTTAGATATTACTGGACAAATGGGCTGTCACTTTAACAATTGCCACTCACAAGTATCCAAAAATCATTGGCCATAAAGAAAAAAAATGATGGTATAAAATATCTAGATATGTTAATTTATTTTGTACTCCAGGTTAGTCCTCTAGAGGAGAAATCGTATTGCACACAGGGATTTATATTAAAAATTCATATACATGTACAGATCATCTATTGCATGTTCTGTATTATAAGTATTGTAAATAATCATCCAAAGCTCTCTTTGAATCATCGATTGAATCCAACTATTAAGTGAGATAATGAAAAAGAGGGTCTCAAAATATCTGTCTTTTTACAACAAAGGCTAGCTTGTCCAGTGAAGGTGCTTGAAACAAAATGTACCATTGTCACATGGCCTTACTGTTTTCAGATATGGTGGGAATAAATAATTTCCAAATATGACTTAACCAACAATGCAGAAACGTTGTTGTCTTCTAACTATGATGATGTGTATATTGCAGTGCTATGGTGTACAATTACGCTACCGAGATACATAATTTATAACTTCTACATCATGTATTCTGAGACCTATTTTTAGCACTCTACTGGTAGTAATTTGATGTGCTACATCGCAGTGCTAAGAGAGAGGTAGTGCTAGTTTTACCATTTTTAATCAGAAACCAAACTCCAGCACTTAGAGTTCCCAGTTTTGGAGGTAGTTTTGAAAATACTTATTGCTATATTTCAGACTTGTAGTAGAAACAAATTGTATCTTGAGTAGCTGTATGATATAAAAATGATTCTCACTCAGGCTTTAATAAATCATGGCATGCAGGATAAATTCCCACAGCAGCATATAATGCATTCTTTACATATCCATCCTTTCCTCTCCCAAAGTTATGTACCTATGAGAGAAATAAAATATGCACTCATAAATATAGGATACTTGCAGTCTTAACTTTCCTCTGGCTGCTTTCCTCTCTACTCACCAAGAAGAAAAAATAGTGAGGTGCCATGAGAATTTCTCCTGTGTGACTGTAATTTCTTGGGTGTTGTTAACAAGCATGCTGGTTATTACAGACATGTCTAAGCTTCCAATTTTGCCCATTTTATCAGAGGTGCTGCACCCCTCATGTTTATCAGTCTGTGAGAGTGGATTTGCAGTGAATGAGAATTTATTATAGAAATTAGAGACTGCTTGAAAGCCTGCCTAGCAATTTTATTTCTTGATTATAATATATTTATTTGAATTGGTGTTGCAGCCAGGGAACAGAAGTAATTTTTTGTATTTTGAAGAAAGTTTGCTGCAGAAGGTAAATAGGGAGGAACGTAACCATACTGGTTATCAATATAGTATCTTGAACGGCTAGGATACAGAAATTGGTTACTTAGTTTTTGTCACTGAAAATATGTGATAATTATTTTTGCTAGATTTAGGTAAGTAACAAGAGATGTGCACAAACCTTTGGTGAATTTTCAGGAAACAAAATTAAATATACGTGCTAGCTGTTCCATCTCAGTTATTCACTTTTCAACTCCACCTTCATGGAAGTAAAAATCTTAAATGTTGTTTATATATATATATATATATATATATATATATATATATATATATATATATATATATATATAACAGCTAGCACGTATATTTAATTTTGTTTCCTGAAAATTCACCAAAGGTTTGTGCACATCTCTTGTTACTTACCTAAATCTAGCAAAAATAATTATCACATATTTTCAGTGACAAAAACTAAGTAACCAATTTCTGTATCCTAGCCGTTCAAGATACTATATTGATAACCAGTATGGTTACGTTCCTCCCTATTTACCTTCTGCAGCAAACTTTCTTCAAAATATATATATATTATATATAGGGTAAAGTTGCATAAAACCACATTTAGTGCAGTGTTGATGCTAGTTTGAAGTTTCTGCTTTGAAACTGCAATGATTTTCTTCATAAAGCATTATCAATTCACTGTAAAGCTGGGGTCTGTTAGGTGTATAAAGAGTTTTTAATTGCAAAACTGCTGATATTTTGAAGAAAAGATACAGGGTTCCAGTATGGATTGTATGCATAGAAAATACATTTTAAAATGCAGGGCTCCCTCTCTCCTCCCCATCATTTTGTTTCCCCTCTGGCCCCTAAAGGCTTTGTTTGTTGTCAAGCTCCCTGCTGAAGTGTTGCTTTTCTTGTTTTGAAATGGTAGGCTAATGGTTTTCTGTTGTAGTAGTAATCCCATGATGATGTCTTTGTGTTGGATATAAGCCCAGCAGGAAGTCCAGTAAGTTGAGAAATGAGAACTTTGTCCATGTCACTGGCTTCTTTGAAGTAGCCAGGCATGCTAATTGAAAGCTGCTCGATATGCCTCATTACACTAGCTTATCTTTTGATGGAATATAATAAGTACTTCCATTTTAATACGGACTAATGTAAATCTGGGAACAGGTGATTTAGTTCCACTGCCTAAAGACATTATAGGTTTGCCTAAGATTTTGTTTAATTTTTATTACATTTTTCATTAAATGAGCATGAAGCATTAAGAGGAGCAACATAGAAGCCAAATACAAAGTTCATATATAAAGATGTACATATAAAATCTGGATAAATTAGATAGGTTTCATATACCTTCACTTCCAGACTGTAATGCACAGAGATGAATGCAAAACATACATTATTTAGGCACAGACACAAAACCTAGGGAAGAGGGCCACACCATGGCATGAAGAAGAGATGAGGCACAGAAAAAATCTAGTGTGTTCAGCTTTATATTTGTTTTCTCAAACTTGGCATTTTCTAAAGCACGTTGCACCAAAGTGTTAGATATGTGGTTCTCTCCTGTGTATGTATTTGGCCCTCACTACTATGCTGTCTGGTTTGTGTCTCACATTTTCAAGCAGAGAGTATGAAATTTTTTGTAGAAATTCAACTGGCCTGATTTCCCCCAAGTATTATTGATTCAGTTCTATTGCTGCAGGATTAAGTTGCACACATTTCCACCTTTATGGATTGGCATTTAATCTTAGGCAGTCCTTGATGGTGATTACCGTTCATGATGAAACGAGGGCTGACTGTACAACTGAGGCAGCTCCCACTCCACTTAATTGCATATTAACATATTAAGAAATGATACTGGGACCAATTCTCTGACATGGAATTCATCAAATGATATGGAAGACATCAGTAATTTTAAAAAGCTCCACCCATATGGTTTCATTGAGCACTAAGCAGGGATGTCTCATTTTGTATGTAATAAGGATAAGGGTACATGAGAATATACTAGCACCTAAAAATCTGTTTGTAAATAACAAGGTAGAGAACTTGAGTTAGAAGCCAGTCTGTCCTCAGTTAAAATATGGAAATAGCTGAAACTGGAAAGTTGTTTAAAGCAAGTAATGAAGAAACACGGTGGTCCTTTCCCTCCCC
Organism: Chrysemys picta bellii; assembly: GCF_011386835.1. Lineage (NCBI taxonomy): Eukaryota > Metazoa > Chordata > Testudines > Emydidae > Chrysemys > Chrysemys picta. The sequence goes on from NC_088798.1 coordinate 10,733,246, forward strand.
TTTCGTGGTATGAACTAATTTAACTGATGAGGTCAAAAAGTATTGTCTAATAAATATACAAAATTTGTTGCTCATTAAGCGAAAAAGACCCAGTGAAGAACTAAAGACAGTCGGAATAGGCCCTCAGGAGGAAAGTCACACCAATGGACTGGTGTGTGATGATTTTTTTTTTTTAAAGAAATCTATAGAGCTGCTTGGGATTTAAGGTCAAGGGTAATCCAGTATAACAGTACTTAGTTGGTATTGAACTTCTGCAAAGCTGCTTTAGATGCATCATGCACACCTATGGCAATTTATAAATAATATTAATCTTATTACATCACATGCATGCGGCAACTACTAGCAAAGGCACCTTTCTCTGTATTTTGGAACTACTCGAGATTTGTTTCTCTTTACAAGGAAGTTCTAACATAGTCTAAGTTAAATTATATGCTTTTGAGAAGGATAGCCTAGTTGAGGTTCCTTTATTTACAATTGCATTTTGGCTAGAAGCTTCTGAAATAACTACGTGTTGTGTGCAAAGTAAATAATAGGATCTGGCTGTGGTTTATGGTAACAGGGTATTGGATGATTGAGTTGTAGTTTCCACTGTTGCTGGGTTTATAACCTGACTTTCAATTTGGGTTGGGATGAAAATTGTCCTGAAGGCAGCCAAAGAATGCATCCCTCGAGCTGTTGCCTTCAGAAGACTGGTGCCTTTCACTTCTGATTCAATACTTGGCTTCAGTCACAAATGGAAATGTTTGGTCTCTTCATTATCTCTGTTGGACAGTAATCCACGTCACAGAACTGTACAATAGTAGATAGCTTTATTTTCCTATTGTCTTTTGTACAAACAGTACATGAGGGAGATGTATAGAATTAAATAGTTACACTTAAAATAATTCAAAGACTCGTATATTTTAAGGCTAGAAGATATTATTATGATAATGTAATCTGACTGAAGAACTTCACCCATCATTTTTGCATTGGGCTCATAACATTTATTTGAATAATAGTAGAGGAGAAAAGATAGGCAAGAAAGAAGAGATGTTTTCCGTGATTTGGAAATAGGCAGAGAGCCAAGACACATACTTGAAAGCTGTTTCAGAGGAAAGAGAAAGCTCTTTCATGGGCATTTATTTTTCATAATTTTCATTCACTATTTAAACTTGGCACCTAGACACATGATTGGTGCACTAGAGCCCCCATCTGCTGCTTCCTTTGTTCCTTCTGGTGCAGTGAATCAACAGAGAGAGGAGGGGGAGGGCGCGGGGTCCATTGGGGTGTCTGCCCCGTCTATTTATAGTCCTGTCCTCTAAGAGGCATTTCCAGCAGGGAGCATGGCGCCTGGGAGACTGTGTGGATGGGAACCCCATGCTGCTGCTTTGCTAAAAATGTAGATTTTCTACCCATGCCCCTTTTCCTGCCAATGAATAGCCACTTAGCAGGTAATGGCCCATTGACCTTGTTTAGACGTGGCTGAGGCATAAGCCTGTGCCTTTGTCTCTGAAGAACTGGTTTGGCCACTCCCCAGACTTGGAAGATGTTTAAGGCCTTGTCTACACTAGCTGGGTAAATCAAACTAAGTTATGCTACTCCAGCTATGCGAATAACGTAATTGAAGTCAACGTAGCTTAGGTTGACATACCGTGGTGTCTTCACTGCGCTGCGTCAACGGGAGACGCTTTCCTGTCAACTTACCCTTACTCTTCTTGGGGAGTTGGAGTACTGGAGTCGAACGGAGAGCGCTCTGCCGTCGATTTAGTAGGTCTTCACTAGACCCGCTAAATCGACGCCTACTGTATCGATTGCAGCAGCGTCTCCCTGGTAGTGAAGACAAGCCCTTAGTAACACCATACAGTGGAATTGTATAAGTTTGCATACATTGTTGCTACACACATTTTACCAGGACAATAATGACCAGCAAATTGTGAGTTTTCAAATGATACCTCACAAGGCATACTTTGTACAAAGATTATTACAATAGTGTACGAGAGGTAAATACAGGGGTACAGTTTGTCACAATATGCTTAACTGGTTAGAGTGTTTTTACTTTTTAACCTTTGAGAGTTCTTTTTTAAATGGGGTGAAAGTTTCTAGCCGATAGAATTTGCAATAATTTGACAGTGTAGATTTCTAACACATCTGTGCGCGCGCGTGTGTGTGTGTGTGTGTGTAAAACTCAAATTTAACTTGAAGATGTGATCCTAGAATCAGATCCTACTGAGTGACTCCTGTGAGATACTGAGTGCCTTCAATTCGAATTGGCTTTTTGGGGAAATGAGTCCTCGGCCCCTTGCAGGATTAGGCCCAGTGTTAAAAAAAAGAGCAGTAAAGCAACATTAATAACAATGTTCACAGTTTCTGAATATTGGTCCAAAAAAGGTTAAATCAGACTGAAAAAAGCAAGAGTTGTATTGAGGTGGGTTTGCCTTTCTGCCTTCCCCCTCCAGAATTCCAAATGGATCGGTATGGGGCTATACCAAGGACTGAACACTTCTTGGTTGTTCATGAGTCCTGTCCCATGGAAACATTGCCATCAGCAGCAACAGATTGTCATTTCATATGCAAAGAGTTAGGATTCCTGTACTTAGCTGCAGGAGGCAGTGAGATGAGGCTTCTGTTTACAAACATGCCCTACTAATTAGCTAGAAGTCCAAACTCCCAGGGACCTATAGAAAAAGGAACATATGATGATTGTGCTGGTCTGGGAGAGCTGCAGAGACAGTGCCCTTGGTCGATGAGGGCAAGAGAGGAACATCTTGTGTCGCCCTCAGGTGAGACTCTTGGAGCAGAACCATGTGCAGCCCTGGCTTCAGAGAGAATCAGTGTGACTTGGAGCCTTCGGAAGTGAGTTGATCCAGGGACTTCCTGCAAACTGCTGTTGGTTAACCCTTCCTTTGCCAGATAAAATTGTAGTAGCTTTATCTATTTTTAACACACTGTAATTTGTAGTCATTTGAAAATGGCTTTAGGCTGTTTCATAACAAAATCAAGAAGCCTTGTAACTGGCTGCCACATCTACAGTTCAGAGTGCTGATATAGCTACTTCGATGTGACTCAGAAATTTTACTAACTTAAGACCCAGTGTTCCTCTCAGCTGTGTGGCATGGAGCAAAACATTAGTAACTGCTTTAAAATGAACATGAATGTTGCCTTAAATTAACAGTAGTCAACTAGGGGACAGTGGGCTTCAGAGGCACGGATGGCTATACACTGTAGTAGAAGTGCGGAGACAGAGATCAATGCTTACACAGCGATCTCTCTTAGCAGACCTGCTGACAGTTGTGAAGAAAATTCAGCAGCAACTATTGCTTTTTAGATGGCAGTTAACTTCCCCTTGACACTCTCTGTTCCTCTCTAAGAGGGGAGGGAATGTACAAATGTAGGAGGACAACCAGCAATAACACACCTATCAAGTCAACCATGCTACTGGAATAAAGGAAGCCCTGGAATTGTTGCAGAAGAGCTGGCCTTCTGCATGGATGTCTCCAGACCAGTGGTTCTCAGCCTGTGGACCAATCAGCAGACAGCAGCAGCCCATGTGACATTCTCAGGGCCGTTCTGGTAATATATCGTGTAGATGTGGCCCGCATAACATATAGAGAGCTTCATATGCAGCCCACAATGGTAAATAGGTTGAGAACCACTGCTCCAGACCAAAGGAATTGGTGCCAAGATTCCTCGTGGGTCTCCAGAGATGGCATGAAGGCCAGACCGCAGTCCCCTTCATGAAGTTACTGATCTCCCCTCCCCAAGAGCAGCACGTGCTGCCTTTGTAAATCCTAATAAAACACAAATTCTGACATTCGATAAGAATGAGAAATGTTATCAGATGTCTCTATACATTATTTAAGCCTTGTTGTGCCCTTCAATAAAGGGAAGCACATTAATGTATTTTGTGTACACGAGCTGTGCATGTTACTACTTGATGTTTTAATCAAAGCTTTGTTTAAATGTTGCATAGTTAGTTATATTCTTACAACAGAGGGGCCAAGGATAAAATGAGCCAGGGAGACTGAACTTCTCTCCCCTCGGGTGGTGGTCACCCTCATCAATGGAGTTGAAGCACATGTGGAAACATTTCCTTGTGCTTTCACAATCCTTGCTGTACCTGTTTTGTAGATAAAAGTCAGTCTTAGGGCCTGCTGGCACCTTTCATCAACACTTGCATCCTCTTACTCTGTTTAGAAAAGTGGGGGGGGAATTTTGTGTTTGCCAAAATGAATGACCAGGATGCATCTCTTGATTGGTGGATACTAATATTTTGTTAAATGTTTTCTTAATTATCTAATCAACTTTAGTTCATAAGATGATTCCATCAGACACATTTTCCTTATTAGGATCAAAGAATAGAATTTTGATTTAGAATTAGTGATATTTCTTCTGTATCAGTCTCAGCTGCAATTTACATAAAATATACTAAACACTCTCTTGTGTAATTCTTCAACTGACCCAGATCTTCAGAATGTTTATGTGGGTACTGTATCCGTTTGTGTAAAATTTAAAAAAAAATAGACATTATTGATTTGGCCAAGTGTATTTGTGCTGTTTTGCCGCAAAACTCTCTTCCTCTTACAAGTAGCAGCTTCTGAGGACTTGATTAATTAAATAAACGTGTCCAGTTTCTACATTGGAGAGTCCATGTAAGGTCATGAAAGCACTGAAAACAGGTTTTCTGTTAGGGGTTTTCATAGCTTGAGGCACTGTGGAAACCAAACTTTCAGTGGATCCCTAATCTCAGTGTAATACGCCTCTTGAATTGCACCTCAATAACAAAACTGAAAGCAAGCTCCATTCATACTCAAGGTGCATATCAAAGTAACAGTCTTTTTCTCTAAGTATGACTAGATAGCATAGTAAACATGTAATCTATCCCCTGATGTGCATATACAAATTGTGAGTAAGGGTGTTGGTGCCTGTGTAGCTGCGTGCATAATCCCTGATTTACACACATGCATGGACCTAAATATCAGGCAAGTACAGAAATGAATGTGCGCACTCTTTTGTGTATGTGCTTCTACAGATCTGGCCTCAAATGTTTCAAGACTCATGGTGCTCATGTCACAAGTGGATATTAAGTGAAGCAGAATTGGTTTTATTTCTCTAAGGCCTCGTCTACACTAGAGAATTAGGTTGATTTAACTACATCGGTCAGCGGTGTGAAAAATCCACACCCCTTAGTGGCATAGTTAAACTGACCTAAATCCCTATGTAGACAGCACTAGGTCAACAGAAGAATTCTTCTGGCGGCCTACCTACTGCCTCTTGGGGAGGTGGATTACCTACCCTGAAGGGAGAATCCTTCCCATTGGCGTAGATAGTGTCTACAGTGAAGTGCTACAGCTGCGCCGCTCTAGCATTTTAAGTATAGACAAGCCCTAAGTTTTTAAGCTTTAAGACCTAGTTATATCACACTGACCTCTAAGATGCTTGGGAAACCCAAAATGAGGGACACCACTGATGCAGCAGATCACGAAGCTTGACATGATGTGGGAATCACTTATTGAATGTGTAAAACTTTTCTAAACTTGGTTTCAAGGACTGACATAATTTGCAATGGTTGAACAAATCTGTTGCCTCCCCAATATGTTTTGATGCATCTGTAGTCTGAGGTGGAAATTTCAGCACAAAGATACTGTAGAATAAGGGGTAACTTGAACATTCTTGGGTAGCAAGTATTTTCATTCTGTAATGTGACTAATGAGAATTAACTAAGGATGTAATTCCAGGAAGAAAAGTGTGTGTTTAATCTTGTTTTTCTCTTTTAAAACAAGTTAGTGAATTTTTTGGTGCAGACTTTAGTGCAGTAAAATAATGAACTTCATGGTTTCTAGGTAATGTCGTGGGCAGCTTGGGGCACTCCTTTTTCAGCCAGAGTTTTCTTGGCAGTAAGGAACATGGTGGATTTTTATATGTGACGTCTACATATCAGTCACTGCAGGACCTGGTGCTCCCAACTCCGCCCTACTTGTTTGGAATTCTTGTTCAGAAATGGGAGACTCCCTGGGCTAAAGTGTTCCCCATCCGACTGATGCTGAGACTTGGAGCTGAATACAGACGTAAGTCGCATGTGTTCTCTTAACTGTAGTAACCCGTGTCTGTGCTTGGGTGACATTTCTGAGAGCTGTTATGGAGTTGTGTACATCAGATATACAGGAATAGTGATTCTGGGGAATGTGCCCCACTAACCACAACCCCAGTGACTGTGCCTGTAGACAGATACCTTACTAAGTCAGTCTTATGACCTAAAACTTTTTAGATGCAATTAAAACTAACAATTAACTGAGGTCCTGGTAACACAACCTGTGACCTAAAATAGAAGAACAGTACAAAAGCTGCTTTTGATACCTTGAAATTCATTCCACTCTTAGTGAAATAGAGGCTCCTCTTTAGTTTTTAGGTTTCTCAACCATGCTCATCTAGAAAATGGTAATATATGTGCAGGTGAAACTAACTTACAGTACTTTATAAAAAGGCAGTACCAGCTGATGACAGCAAGCTACAGAGAGTTCTTTAGCTGGACAAAATCTAAAACTGGCATAAAATATTCCCAGAATGGCACTGTCCGTATTTGGATCTAAAAGAAGTCATGTTAACTCCTAATTGGCTTCAGGAAAAGCTAAGGGTTTTCTGCATGATTCATCTGCTGCCTGGTTGGTAGGTCTGTTTAAAGCGGACTTGCTGTGAAAAATACATTTTAGATTCTTCTTTGTGCACCAGCACTGTAATTCTTTCCATAGCATTAGTAAAATATATTTCACAGGCTTGCCAAACAATGATAATAAAATTTAAATCAGTGTCACTGAAAGTCAGGAAACATCCACAGGAAATTTTCACAGGCTTTGTAGATCAAACTTTTCATATCACATAAAAATTAGGACTGTCAAGCAATAAAAAAAATTAATCGTGATTAATTGCACTGTTAAACAATAATAGAATACCATTTATTTAAATATTTTTGGATGTTTTCTACATTTTCAAATATATTGATTTCAGTTACAACACAGAATACAAAGCATACAGTGCTCACTTTATATTTATTTTTATTAGATATATTTACACTGTAAAAAACAAAAGAAATTGTGTTTTTCAATTCACCTAATGCAAGTATTGTAGTGCAATTTCTTTATCATGAAAGTTGAACTTACAAATTTAGAATTATGTAAAAAAAAAAAACATTCAAAAACAAAACAATGTAAATCTTTAGAGCCGACAAGTCCACTCAGTCCTACTTCTTGTTCAGCCAACTGCTAAGACAAACAAGTTTGTTTACAGATAATGCTGCCCATTTCTTGTTTACAATGTCACCTGAAAGTGAGAACAGGCGTTTGCATGGCACTGTTGTAGCCGGCATCGCAAGGTATTTATGTGCCTGATGTGCTGAAGATTCAGATGTTCCTTCATGCTTCAACCACTGTTCCAGAGGACATGTGTTCATGCTGAGATGAGTTCTGCTCGATAACGATCCAAAGCAGTGCGGCCCGACGCATGTTCATTTTCATCATCTGAGTCAGATGCCACCAGAAAAAGGATGATTTTCTTTTTTGGTGGTTCGTGTTCTGTAGTTTCCGCGTCGGGTGTTGCTCTTTTAAGACTTCTGAAAGCTTGTTCCACACCTCGTCCCTCTCGTATTTTGGAAGGCACTTCAGATTCTTAAACCTTGGGTCGAATACTGTAGCTATCTTTAGAAATCTCACATTGGTACCTTCTTTGCGTTTTGTCATATCTGCAGTGAAAGTGTTCTTAAAATGTGCTGGGTCATCATCCAAGACTGCTCTAACATGAAATATATGGCAGACTGCGGGTAAAACAGAGCAGGAGACATACAATTCTCCCCCAAGGAGTTCAGTCACAAATTATTTAATGTATTATTTTTGTAACGAGTGTCATCAGCGTGGAAGTATGACCTCTGGAATGGTGGCCCGAGCATTGGCCTGCTAAACCCAGGGTACCTTGAGTGGGCCACTTAGGGATCTGGGGCAAAAAATCAGTACTTGGTCCTGCTAGAGAAGGCAGGGTGCTGGACTTGATGACCTTTCAAGGTCCCTTTCAGTTCTATGAGATAGGTATATCTCTGTATATATAAATCCTATTCTCTTATTTTAATTATTTTTTAATTAATTTTTAATGAAGGGGTATATGAATGTTTAGCATATCTGACTTGTAAATACCTTGCAATGCTGGCTACAAAAGTGTCTTGCAAACAGCTGTTCTCACTTTCAGGTGACGTAAATAAGAAGCGGGCAGCATATCTCCCATAAATGCAAACAAACTTATTTCTCTTAGAGATTGGCTGAACAAGAAGTAGGAGTGAGTGGACTTCTCGGCTCTAAAGTTTTACACTGTTTTGTTTTTGAGTGTAGTTATGTAACCAAAAAAAAAATCTACATTTTGAAGTAAAGTGATTGCACTACAGTACTTGTCTGAGGTGAATTGAAAAATATATTTCTTTTGTTTATCATTTTACAGTGCAAATATTTGTTATAAGAACAATATAAAATGAGCACTGTACGCTTTATATTCTGTGTTGTAACTGAAATCAAGATATTTGAAAATGTAGAAAACATCCAAAAATATTTAATAAATTTCAGTTGGTATTCTATTGTTTAACAGTGCGATTAAAACTGCGAATAATTGCAATAAATTTTTTTAATCACGATTAATTTTTGTTTAGTTAATTGCGTGAGTTAACTGCGATTAATCTACAACCCTAATAAAAATATATATTATTGACTTATTATAGGAAGCAAGTGGCAGAATTTAATGTAAAATGATGAAGTTTGGTGATTATTAAAACATTATTATTAAAAAAATCTTGGCATAATTTATATTCAGTTCATTTTTCCTCATAAATCTGCTGCAACATAATGTTACATGACCAAGCACATCCCTGTGCATGTTGAGTTGTATCATAGATAACATTTTATAGATATGGATAAGTATGCTAGGGAATGCAGATATTTTGCTGCCATTGGCATGTCAGAAATGTACTTTGTCCTATTGAAATTTTCCTAGATGAAGAGGCTTAGATTCAGTCTGGTTTTTGCATAACCTTTAAATAGGAGAATCTGAATCTGATTACTTATTTTTTTAATTTTCCTAGTTTATCCTTGCCCACTTTTCAGCGTCAGATTTCGTAAGCCATTGTTTGGGGAGACTGGACACACAATTATGAATCTTCTTGCAGTAAGTGATGAGTGGGGTTTTTGTTTGTTTGTTCTGTCTGTATATATGGAAGGGACTGTTGTACTATAAGATTATCTTAATTTATGTGTATAGTAACTGACTTTCAAAACAGTATGATAAGGAAATACTGTTATTGTGGTATTTGGGTGATGGCCTATTGTCTAATCTAGATATCAGACAGCAACTTTTGATGATGTAATAAATATTAATGATGTGCCCAAATCAAAACTCTGGGTCTTGAACCACTGTGAATTTTTGGATCTGGATCTAAATTTTGCTGCTCAGACCACTCTTCAAAAATTTAGTCATAATTCTGTGATTATAGAAAGTTCTAGCTGGAGCTAACTTGTTAATTCTTAAGTGTAGAGAATTCTCCATTTGGTACATGCCTTACTCTCACTCCCGGTGAATCTGAGGTCTCTGTCTAATCTAGCACAATGCAGAGAAAGATCAAATTTTCCTATCTAAAGTAATGGTACATGAGTCAGGAGAATATTAAATTTTATGCATTATACTTCTATTTAATAGTTCTGTACCTTGGTCTCTTTCTGAAAGGAGAACTACTCTGTGTCACTAATGACTACGTTGTTTCACTTCTTTGTTCCTCTAAAACACAAGGACTTCAGAAATTACCAGTATACGTTGCCAGTGGTCCAAGGTTTAGTGGTTGATATGGAAGTGAGAAAAACCAGCATCAAAATCCCCAGCAACAGATATAATGAGGTAATACTTAGAGTAAATATATATGTTTAGTCTAGTACAATTTAAAGATAAGAGGGATTGGGTCCAAAGGAATTTATTGTGTTTGCCATTGCCAATGAAAACTGCCTCAGAATTAAACTATAAATGTATTATGTATAAATTTTTTATATATGAATTGCCTACAGAAATGAGTTATGCACAGATCAATTCAGTGTGGCATTAGTTAAAAATAATGGATAGTTGCTCTTCTTTATACAGAGGTTATTACTTTTAAATAAACTTCAAATGTAATTAATTGAAAATCTGGGGTTAGAGAGTTGCAGATACTATTCTGATTTGAGTAAATGAATCAGTTAAATAACACATGCTGTATGGTGTAAAGTGAGGAAAAAATGAACTTTCTCCAAGTACATGTCGTGTGTTCATAGTGTTTGTGAAGGTATTTGTTGGATATTTGAAGATTTTAATGCAAAATATATCTCTGTACATTTAAAATAAGAGTTTGATTTAATTGCATGAGAAAAGCTTCAGCTGTCTTTTAGACTTAGTTGATGTTGACAGTCAGACTGTGGAGTGACAATCATTGATTTGAACAATATTGGGGACCAAACAATGGAGAAGTAATAATTCAATGGTGATGTATCTAAAGGGCTAGTGACAAATGATCTCCTTGAGGTTTTAAAGGAAATCAGTAGCGGAGACAGGAGTCAGTCTTATGCTTTCCATCTATGATATAGACCAAATAAGAATGAAACACAGAATAGGAGAGAAATGGATTTTGATACTTGCCAAATAGAGATGGAGCATCAATTTGAGAAAAGGCTGCATTTGTACTAATTCTTTCAAAGAGAAATGATCTGTCCAGGTAGATTCCTGCAAGTACTAGAGAGGTTTGCAAACAGAGAATTTATTATAGATACAACATATGAATCTGGGCACTAAACTAGGATTAGCCCTTTAATATCCTGCTAATTGGTCACTTGAAAAAAATACCTGAACAAACAGCTTCTGGGTTATGTATATAAGGGGATCACCACATTTGAATTTTCTTTAGGAAAAACTAATATAAATATAAAGGGGTTGCACAGGACCAGTCCCTCCACAGTTCTGTTCAAACAGAGCAGATATCAAGATTCTACAAGCACTGCAGAACTCATTTGATGAAGTGAAGTCTTGAAATTGTAGGATGCAGTGTGGTTCATAATGAAGTTAAAAATTGATTTTGGAGGTGAACTGGAATTGTCCATTTCTCTGGAGGGAAGCCCAGAATTCAGTGGATTATTGAACAAAATATATGGAAGAACTTACTTTCAAAATAATTTCTAGACTAACCTCTCTTAGTTTAAATGTATAATGGTTGAAATATGACTTAATTTGAGAGTTTGAGCTATGCCATTATTTGAACCAATGTAAATTAGGAACAGATAACTCCAGGAAGGTAAGAAAGTCAATTACAATTTAAAAAGGAAAAAGGAACTGTTAATTTAAAATAACCATTGCAAATTTGAATACACAACTTGAGAAATGCTAGGGTTCAAATTCTCAAATAATATTATCTTTGTCAACTATATACATTACATTTAATTTGAATTTTGTCTAATTAATAATCCAAAATGGTAACTGTTGCTACAATGCATTTTTTGACCTCTTGTGTTTACATTTATAACATTAATGTTGTAAATAGAGCTATATGCTTTATGCATTTAATCCTTTTACCTTCAAGGATGGGGTGGGGGCAACCGGAGTCTATCACCCAGCATCTGGAGGGGCTAGGATCTCTGAGGATACTTCTCCTGACTTATGCATTCATGTATCAAGGAATGCCTTGATGCATCAAGAGGATGCATTGAATGTAAACCTTCTAGCCCCAATGGGATGCTGAGTGGAGAACCGAGGGAAGGGGAGTATGTGGAGGGGAGGGGCACTTAGACTGCATGAGTGAGAGGGATATAATATTATACTCATTTTACAGATCGGGAAACTGAGACAGCAACTAAATAACATGCCCAAAGGCATACAGGGGACCATGACAGAGCCAGGAGTAGAATTGAGGAGCTTCTAGCTCCCAGTTCTGTATTCAGACCATACTGGCTCTCAAGAAGTAATATGCATTCCTTTGAGAAGAGAACAAGCAATTGCCTTGGAAGAGTTGTGCCTAAAATGCATCACTTTTGCAGACTTGTTTGAGACCGTATCGAGGTGTTTCCTGTGCAGAATGGCATTTTTAAAAGCTCTTAGAGCATCAGAGCAGATGCTGCATTTCGTATAAGGTTTCATATAACTGCATTTCATATCAGGTTTTCCATACAAAATGCATTCCAACATGCTTTAAAGTGGAAATAAAAGCAAGGGAGAGTGAAAATATGTATATAGGCAATGGGGAAAGCTATTTTTATATGAGATTTGAAAAGATGGAGTTACTGAGGCAGAAAGATACAGGAAGGCTAGTAACTGAATTATAAGGTGTATTAATTCTTGACTGCCATTGTGAAGGGGGGAAAAGCCCCCATTTCAGCTGGTACGGATCTAAAGCTATTGTACTTGAAGACTGTATATGCAATACACAATAGATGGTAGTTAATTTCAGTATGGTTTAACTGTTTGTCCAGTGTTTATGTATTTGTTACCGTCAGTTTTGTACTGTTTGCTAACTGTGCTAAACGGAACCTTGTGGAAATGCCTGTAGTAAAAAGGTGTATCAGCACCTCTGTATTAGTTGGGTTCAGTTTTCTGCTTGAAGCCGGGATTCAGCCTCTTGTTTATGTGAAGAATACAATGTATCTTCCTCAAACTTTACAGCACAGGAAAAATGGAAGTTTCTGGAGATTCTCAATTAATCCGTTTTTAAACATGAGACTTTTGAGAACATTTGTTTTCACCCCTTTTCTAACTAAAGGCTGGTTTATATCATTCGGACTGTCCAGTTAAAACTATTGAAATCTCATACACAGGCTACATTTGGAGAAATGTGCTTGTAATAAAGCAAAGATATTAACAATTACTTTATCCGGTCTTTACCTTTACACTCATAATTTTCCAGTACTCAGAATGATTGCCATTTCCTCTGACTTTCACTGGGACTTAAGACACCCAGTTGCATTGAAGTTACTCCTGCCCTCAGTACAGATGTCTGTTATTTCACTAATGCCCTGCTGTGTGAAAGTGAGGCTGCCATGTTGTTTCTAATGGGACTGAGGGCAAATGGTGCCCTTAGTAAAGGTGGCTCTCATTTCACTAAAGTCTTGCCTTTGGAACATGAGGTGCTGAAACCAGTATGAAACACACTACAGTAATACAAAACCTTAACTATGATTTCATGTCTCCCCCCCAAAAACACACCACACACTTAACCTGTGAGTGTTGAATATTTGCTGACATTGTAATTAAGGTTTTGTGTTGTACTGAGCGGGAGATTAATGTGTTGTGTGTAATGGGCTTCCTTTTCACTTGGAGGCAGAAGAGTGTAGTGTCTGGTGCTGTCAGTGAAAATGTGTTGATGTGAGCACAAGGGTACTGTTAAGAAGTGTCCCATAATGTGATATTTTCCTTGCTTTTTTGGGTTTCATTGAGAGGATGTTACGATTAATCTTATATGCAGTAGTGTTTTAGCTATGTTGGTCCCAGGATATCACAGACACCAGGTGGGTGAGGTAATCTCTTTTATTGGACTAACTTCTGTTGGTGAGACAAGCTTTTGAGCTTACAGAGTTTACGCAGTCCAGACCTGAAGAACTGCTCTGTGTAAGCTTGAAAGCTTGTTTCTCTCATGAACAAAAGTTGGTCCAATAAAAGAGATTACCTCATCCACCTTGTCTCCACAATTAATCTTACATGCTTACGCTCCTAAATTCCATTAACTTTCAGTGAGATTTAGGCACTTTTGAAAATGGGCATAGGTGCTTCTGAAAATTTTATGATGTGAGTGTTGTTGCCAAGTTTGCTAGTCTTTGCAAAGGTGTCACAGTTGAATACATTCTAATAAGATTCTTCAACCAGATTAAACCACACAAGCCACTGTTTATGCTAATAACCCATGTGAAGGATTTGAGGCTAAATGAAAGTGATAAACTTTCTTTTTGTTTGCAGATGATGAAAGCCATGAACAAGTCTAATGAGCATGTTCTAGCTGGGGGAGCATGCTTCAATGAGAAAGCAGACTCTCACCTAGTGTGTGTCCAGAATGATGATGGGAACTACCAGACGCAGGCCATCAGTATTCATAATCAGCCAAGAAAGGGTGAGATGGGACAGGTCTAAGGGAGCAGATGGAGGCTTTTCCCACCCAAAGCGCCTTGCATGACTTTCTTTTGTCTACTGTGCTGCCATTAAATATGTAAATATGCCAAAACAGGTTTTGCCTTTAATTCATGGACCTTCTGAAATTAATATTTAGCACAGAAACTAGTTACAATTGTATGATTAGAGAGCTCCTAGTACTTGATGGGGGCATGGCTTCCAAACATGCAGCATAATGGGAAGGCCTAATGCAAATGTGTGAATGAGAAAATGCCGTATTTGCCTCTGGATTACCTTGCCCAGCCTCCTGGCACTCCTTTTCCATGTCCACAGTTTAATCTGGTGTTTGAAGTATTGCATACTGTTGATGGGGATTTTTGTTCCCTATCTATGGTTCAGATCACACCTCTCTATGGTTACAGGTGGTGGTCAGTATTTGTCCAACTGAGATGTGAGATGGCAGCTTGCCAGTTCAAGGGCCTCACATAACTGACATAAAATAAAGCAGGTTTTCACACCCCTCAGGGACGTAGTTATAAGATGTAAGTTTGTAGTGCAGATCTGGCCTTAATGTACCTAACCCCTCCTCACCGAGAACTGCAAGAGCTGTGTGTGTGTATGTTAATTAGACCATTTGATTTTCTGGCTTTATTTTTTGTTAAGACCAGGTGAAATGATGCAATAGCAACTTAACATTCTTAAAATGTTAGAGCTTTTTTTTTTAACCAGACTTCATGTCAGAGTTGATAATCTTATGTAGAAGCTCCATGATGTCTCCAAATGAGTAAAAAAAAAATTTCTAACCCTGAACATTCATGGTCTTCATTCACAACTTCAGGATATTCTTTGGCATGTCGGTTCCTTTAGGGCTGGCACTAATTTCTAAGTAGTATTTTCTGTACATAGAGCATGGGAGGATGGATTTCAAGGAGCTCTGTTGTGGTATTGGAGACACAATGGCCATTCCAAAGGCTTTTGCTTTTAAGCTGGCTGGCAGCTAGTTTAGAAAATGTGAGCCATTCCCCTTCTGACTGGTCAATAGTACAATGTCATCAGCAAAAAGCCCAAGTAAGATTGTTTCTAATCACCTGAGGACTTTTTAAAGGTCATAATGTGCATGTTTACCCCTAAAACAGACCCCTCATTCTTAGTGAAAAAGAAACTAATTAAATATTAACGTTCTTTAAGGTTGGCAAAAATTGTCGTCAGGTTTAGAATATCATCAGAAAGGGCACCCTTGCTGCCCAAGCATCTGATACACACTGGAATCATAACAACTTTGTGCTACATAATTCCTTATTTATGTTACTAACTTGTGAGGATACAGCTACAATACCTGATTCTTGCATAAGGCATTGCTTTGACAAGAGCCTCTCTAAAATCAGTCTTGTTATTGCAGTGACTGGTGCCAGCTTCTTTGTGTTCAGTGGAGCTTTAAAATCCTCTTCGGGCTACCTTGCCAAATCCAGCATTGTGGAAGGTAAGGAATGAACAGCTTGCTCAAAGAACATTGCTTCCCTCCTGATAACTGTATATTTGAGCAGTGTGCACAGCTTAGTTCTTGTGCCCTGGGTATTTGAGAATCACTCTGATTACTCGGTGTTATCTCACGCTTTAGCTAAACACAGTTTTCCATTATGGCTCGTAACTTAATTTAACTGAGAAAATGAGAATAACTAGTCCAGATGCCCTGGGACACCAGTACAAGAAAATGAGGGTAAACGTGAAATACCTGGCTCCTGTGCTGGGGATCAGAGCTTACAATCTTTGACTGAAGTAGAAAATTGCAAGCATAAGAAATTTGGAGTTTATCTCCATAGCAAGAGATGAAGCCCTGCTGTTCTTTAGTCTGTTCATTTAATAGCCTTGCAGTGGCCAAGCTTATAAATTTCTGAGGTTTGTATCCTAGTATGTTGTCAGGTGATAGCGTGAAAAGTCAAGATTGTTTAGACTGGGTTGTCACCATAGTTCATTTTTCCTTTGCCAACAGTCAGATGATGGAGCGGAGTCTCCAGTTTATGAGCTCTCTCCTATATTTTTGGGGGAGGGTCATGGCTTATAAAAGTGCCACATTAAAACAAGGCTGAGTATATGTTGTTTTGCTACATTCTTTACTTAAACCAGAAATGATTTTTTTTAGTTCAGGATGCTAAGTTGGAAACTCATCAGTCGGAGAGTTGGGATACCTCGAGGAATTAGTAACTTGCTGTTTTATGGAACTGTTCGTTACCAAGTTACTTGTGCAAACACAGTTTATTCAGGCTGGTAATATCCAAAAGCTGTGACTTATTTTTAACAGCCTGTGTGAAATGAGTTGCTGGCCATGGTGGGATTCCTGGTGGTCAAATGCCCACATCACAAAAAACACTGTTACTGCTGGAGTCCTTCTTGCTGATCTCCTTGGAGGCCAAATATTTGCATGATCATGATGGTTTACCTCTCATATCTCGAGGTGGGATTTCCAGAACAGGGGTGCAGTGCAGTGGCAGGGTTGTGCACATAAGCTCATGGTTGCCATTGCTAACGTTGAACCTGTTCTGTAGGTAGACTTCAGCTTTCACTGGTACGTCCTCCAGGCCGCGTTCATAAATGTTACATGGTATAAACAATGTGTTGAGGATGGGAATGCTACTAAGCCGACAGCTTTCTATAGCGTTACTACTCATGGCCTTTCAAATAGATATTGCACGTTGACATTTAATCGTAACAGGAAGAATGCTTTTAGCCCTGTTGTGAATGTTCTCTCTTAAAAGTGGCTGTTGGTTGTTTCTGATAATGATAATTCTTGATTCCTTAGATGGTGTAATGGTCCAGATAACTGCTGAGAACATGGACTCCTTGAGGCAGGCTCTGAGAGAGATGAAAGACTTCACTATTACTTGTGGCAAAGTAGATGCTGAAGAGCCTCAGGAACATGTTCATATTCAGTGGGTGGATGATGACAAAAACTTTAACAAGGGGTGAGTAGATGAATAATCCCTTGACACTTTTACAGTGTTTATTTGGCTCTGTTTTGTCTGCTGCTGTGTGTCTGTATAGCTTACTAAGAGCATATTCTATCTATGAAGACTCCACATGCTTTGTGATTTGTAGAGTGCTCCAAGTTTCTCAGATAACATTTGTGACAAGATAAAGGAAGAGTAATCATAGAAGTGTTTGACTTTTTGCAAAATAATTCTTTATTATATGTTTGTTAAAACTCTGAGGAGCTGATACTGAAAGGTAAAGAGTGACTTCCTCAAGTCAGTATGGATTGCACCATTGAGTTGCACCATTAGTTTGAGAGATCAGACTTTTGTATCTGTTATTAAAATGGGGCTGAGGTAAATAGAACTTCAGTGCATCAGTTTAGAAAGTTATCAAGGCTACAGAAAGATTTCTGCTATTGCAAATTTCCAGTTATTTTAAACCATTACACTGGTTGTAAAAGGCCACCTAGCTGCTAATTTTTGAGTGCCGAATCTTGCACGCTAGGAAGGTTTCTTATTCCTTCCATTAAGCTCACGTTCAGTGGTGTTGTGGATAAAATCTGATACATGCTGGACAGCAGCAGTGAATCTAGAACCTTGAATCTGAAACCTTAACAATCAATGCAAGATGGTGAGTACACGGCAATTTAAGCATTAGGGCACGCAATGTGATGGGCGAGGTTGAAAACTCAAAGAAGCATGGATAGGAGCAGCAGCCTAGAAAAGGAGAGTGTTCTTTAGCTAAAGACATTTCACATGTGTTTGGGACTGTTTGTGAAGTCCCACAGAAGTCGCCATTTCAGGGCATTAGTTGGGCTGCTTGCTCTGTTAAATTCAGTGTAAGTAAGATTTTAGACATGACTGAATTGTACTATTTGATTTGATATTTATAAATAAATAAAATTCCTATCACTCTGCAATAAATCTACATAGGTTTCTGCATGTTCCATGTGTGGAGAGTTCATCAGTCCCTTGTGAGGTCACAGCTCAAATATAAGGCTATTGCAGATCTAAGGCAAGCAACCTCTCTACTCCCCAGCCTCAACTCCACCTAGTCTAGGAGGATTTCAAGTCTAGATACTATATCTGAGTGTTTCCAGTGTGATACGGCAGAAAGCACTGCACTTTTCAACTGTCTCCATTGTAATTATCTGGGGTAAACTCTCAACACAGCAGGAAGACAATTTCAAAAAGCCTGATTACTGTTGAGATCCATACACCTGTTCACACCACCATTATTGGAATTAGCGATGATATTCAGTAGCATTGTGTTTGGTACATTGAGAGAGATCTTTCTCTGGAGATCTCCCTTCTGGGATAGTTTGTGTTTGTCCCTTTTAGAAAATGTGGCAAGTCACTGTATGGCAGTTTAAATTGCAGAGTGCTCACTTTTGAAATAACCTGCAGTGGGGTCACTTTGAGAATCCAGGTAAGTCAAAACAAGTGCCCTTCGCAACCCTTATATGAGGTTTTCCTTTACAATGTCCTCTGTTCTGCAAATCTACTCAGATGGCCAAATTTGAAATCAGGTTTTATATGATGATATTTAGTGTTTGGAGGCATTCTGTTAACTTAAAGTTGTTTTTCCCTTCCTCTTTCTAGTGTTATAAGCCCCATTGATGGCAAATCCATGGAGTCTATAACCAGTGTGAAGATATTTCATGGCTCGGAGTATAAAGCAAATGGAAAGGTCGTTAGGTGGACGGAGGTAAGAAAACAAAACTAATCTGCACATAAAACAGGAGTCTTGGTGCTTTGTGACTAAGGAGCTATAGAATGTAGTCTCCCTCTGTAGAATGCAACAGAGGGTCCTGTGGCACCTTTGAGACTAACAGAAGTACTGGGAGCATAAGCTTTCGTGGGTAAGAACCTCACTTCTTCAGATGCAAGTGATCCTGCTAATAAATAGTTATTTGTGATGAAGATTGTTTTTTTTTGTTTTGTTTTGTTCAGGTGTTCTTTCTGGAGAATGATGACCAACATAATGGTCTAAGTGACCCAGCAGATCATAGCAGACTGACTGAGAATGTGGCCAAGGCTTTCTGTTTAGCTCTCTGTCCTCACCTTAAGTTATTGAAGGAAGATGGAATGACTAAGCTAGGTCTGCGTGTTACACTTGACTCGGATCAAGTAAGTTGTAAATAGAATCTACTAGTTTAAGTTGTCAGTCGTCTTGTTTTGGGGGTGTGGAGAGAGGGAGCTGAAAAGGGGACATGAGAGTTCAACCATTCTATTGCTTGATTCTGGAGGCTAGGAATTGGCAACATTAAATGCCACTCTATTAGCACTTAATGCTGCAAAATAATTTTTTCTAGAGGAAGAGGGTGGTTTTTTCTTTCCTGTATTCATGTAATTTTGACCTGTCACTTCTTGTCCTCAAAGGAAACCTGTACAACACTTCCAAAAGATGAGCCTGGAACTTAAATTCATAACTGCTAAACACCAAAAAATCATGGTCTCTATAAAGAGACTGGTTTTATGGCTCCTCAAAGGCTTATTACAACCATGACTGCTGAGGTGTTAATTGCCTCCTCCATTTCAAGTGTTTTCTTGCAATATGTGTTAACCATTTATGCGTAACAATCTGTCCCATCTTGTATTTCTCTGTGACCCTCTGGTTACCTTTTCCAGACCTGAAGAGCCCGGTGAAGGCCTGTCTCTTCCAACCATAGAAGTTGGTCCACTAAAAAGAGATTACCTCACCCACTTTGTATCTCATCTAATTTTGAGGCATTTTTTGTTAGTTCACATTAGGTAGTGCTTTTGACATCCATACTGGAACCCCTGAACTCTCAAAGCAATTGCATCACTTGCAGTATGGTCAGAGATCCCAGTGGAATACCTCCTCTTTTAAAGCTTTCACTTTGTATCTTTTAGGTTGGCTATCAAGCTGGGAGTAATGGACAGCCACTGCCCTCTCAATACATGAATGACCTGGACAGTGCCTTAGTTCCAGTGATTCATGGAGGAGCATGTCAGCTGAGTGAGGGGCCAGTCATAATGGAGCTCATCTTTTATATTCTGGAAAACATCTCATAAGAGGACTTCATTTTCTGTTCAGACCTGTTCCAGCAGCAGTTGTATCTGAATCATTTGCACTTTAAAACTGGAAGATTAAGCTTTTGTTAACACTATTGGGGGGAGGGGGGGAGTTGTTCCATAATTCTAAATCTTCTATGCATTGTCAACAAACAGAGGATCAGGGCAGCTTCTATACTACAAAATGTCTATGCTATCCTTGCAGCTCATACAGTTCTGTTACTGTTTAGAAAAATAATGCTCATATTTAAAGACTTAATTACAGTCATGTACTCTAAATGCTCAAACGGGTGCAAAGATCACTGGGGCGTAAATAAAAGATGAAATGTCAAATTTGTACTGTTTGTAGATGGACATGTAGAAGAAACAATCAAGACCTCCATTCTGACCTCATCATTAATGCCATTTGTGGTTATTCTGTAGACATTAAAAAGTAATGTTTACATTATTTTGACCAGATTACTGGTTGAAGTACATCAGAGACACTTTAGGATATGCCTAGTGAGTTGCATGGGAAGGTTACCTAGCCAAAAAAAATGGCATATGAGGCTGCCAATCATTCAGTCTGAATGAAAGAAAGGGCATATCTTGGACAGTGGTATATAATTTAAACTTGCAGTTTTGTGTGTATATTAGGCTAGTATACTTATTTTTTCCCTACTTGTTATAAAAATTGTCACCTCAGATTTCTATAACCTAGAAAAACTTTGCCATTCTGTATTTTGTTTATGAATCTCAATGGTATACACCTGTCACAGGTAAAAGAAAAGTTAGCCCTAAAGTGCGGTTATGGTATTCCTGTTCCCCCAGTAGGTCCTGCTTTATAAAGAAAAGTAACACCCAGGGCACTTTTGTAAGTCTCCTCATTGCTGTAGACTGTAGTGTAACACTAGTGTCATGTAACACAATTTGCACTTAACACTTCATATTAGCAGCACCATGTAACGCTTACCCCCATAACAAAAGCACAAAGTGGCTGTTGCATGATGTGCTAAAAAAGAGGCTTTTGGTTCAGCTCAGAAAACTTGCACTTGGCCTCACCTACAAACAAAGGGCAGGTGAGAGGGGAGCAGCTGCTCACTTCTGCTACACAGCATTAGGAAAACGAGGAACAGCCAATACGAATGTGGTTCCACATTCTTACTAAATCAAATTTCCATCCAAAGAACATGGCTAGTAAGTGGAAAGAGCTGAAAGCAGGAGTAATGAGCTAGTTTAGCCATGCATAGGCGCTGCTGCTTGACTGTTACGACCCTCTTCTTGGGGATGGGAAGAGACGAGAAACACTGTTAAAGCAAGTCTTTGAATCTGGCCAACTTTTAGTGGTGACCTCCGTCAATTCTGATTTGAAACTAATTTGCACTGTGGAAAGAGCAGCTTTTGCAGCAGAACAAAGGAACAGTAAAGCTAGAGTTAGGCTGATACAAGCAAATAGACATAGCAGAAGGGAAACAACTCTACAGGTAGCAATCAATGTATTTTACAAAAAGGTACAATAGCTGTATAGGTGCTGAATGGAATTGTGAATAAATGGCTACTGCTTTTTTAAAAACAGTAAAACTATCCACATACAGTCTAGAAAATTCCAGCTGCCACCTCAGGACATGTCTGGAAGGAAGAGTTGTAGAATAAATAAAAACAATCACTGGACAGGAGAGCACTTAGTCTCACTTTTTGTTTGCATTAAAATTCACCTTATCTCTGTCATTTGGTAATAGGTGGCCATGTGCTACTCTTAAAATGTTTCTGGCTGATCAAAGTTTAAGTTCCTACACAGCAATCCAAGAGGCTTCCTGCATTTCATTTGTTTTGCTGTAAAGAAATGTAATTAAGTTTGACTTGAGTTATTTTGAAATTCCCTACAACACATTTTGTTTTTGCACACTCTTGAGTGTTGATATACATGTCTACAGAGTGTAAGTAAAGCTCTTTTGATTGACAACTACCATAAAATCCTACTGCTGGAAACTCCATTCCAGCACTGCCACGGCAGAAGTTTTTCAGTTACTTTAGTTCCATTAAGTTATGCTTATTGAGGCTAAAAAAAAAACAATCTTCTCTTCCTTACCCCTAGGAGTCACTTAGGTTTGGGTTATGGTTGTGCAAAACACTATTGACTGGTGACTGACTTGTTTGCTTCAATCATAGCCTTTTAAATGACCTTAAAATTACCATATTGTTAAGAAAATGAGTACTTGTTTTAGAAAAAAATTGTACTTTTAAAATTCAGTTAGTTAACACTGCAAAAAACTGCATATTATATTTTTATTTTCAACATGTAGTTTTGTATATTAAATTTATTGAAATTAAAAACTAAATACTGTATTGTTTTAATCCTATCAGGAAGCAGAAGTGCTGCCTTTAGGTTGGAGAGTCTGTTGTCTATGAACTTGATCTACCTGACCATATGCTGCAGTAGCACTGACACCCCATGCAGGCAAAGCCTTCTTTTACTGTCAATCATTTCTTCAGGCTCATGTAGTTTAAGAACACACATCAAGCAGTTTTGGTACCATATCATTTTATGTATAGTCTATAAAAAATTCTGCAAACAGCAATGATCCAGTTTTCTACACAAATAAGAGTGGCTATTTTTCAATCAATTAGTAAGTCGCCTAGTGAAACACTCCAATCCTTCAGAAAACCCTGTCATGTTAAACAGGCCATATCAGGCTTTACTGATTCCCAAGCATTAAGAAAATGAAGGCACACAAAGCAGGCTGAGTTGGACTAAACAGTGGGGGGGGTGGGGGGGGGGGGGGGGGAAACAGGGCAGGCAACTGATAACCAATTCAAAACCCAGAGCTGCAACCCTATTCTAAAAAAAATCCTCATATCCTATTGTTCCCTTAAGCCAAGGCACATCTAGTTAAGAGTGCGGCAAGAGCATGCAGAGGAGATGGGATACACTGCTGCTAAAGCTCTGCTTAAAGTGAACTATTTTCTTCATCCCAGGACACTTCTAGGAGGAGCATACAGATCTTCAGAAGGGCCTGAGGGTGATCATAAGAGGAAGCAGTAGGTGGTATTCAATGCATAAGAGCATATATGCCTGAAAAAGAGTTGCTTCTAGCACAAGCTAGCCATGCTGGGAGCATAAAGTCTCATTTGCAAATTAATTACCTTGCACTGCTCCAGTGATTTTTTTTTAAGAGCAAACCATTACAGGTTTCACGCACCACTATGAAACAGTCCCTGCAGAGGATAGTTATGATGAGTTTATAAAACATTCATCTGGTGCTAACATTAGTAGTCCCATCTTAAGGCAAATCAATCCATTTTGCATAGATCAGTTCCATTTTTCCCCACTAGTAGTAAGTTTCCAGGGCCTTACAATACTTGCCTTATAAAACTTAACACACACTAAGGTAGTTACCAAAATAAAGACATGTTATGTCCAGTAGTGCATTCATTTAACATCTTTGGTGCTCGCAGGTAGCAGTGTCCTATGTACAAACTCGATTCTGCAGCTTTTAGCATTCCTGGATCTGAAAAAAAAACATAACGTCTTGCCACAGTGCAAAGTATGTATCCCACAATTAAGGCTACATACTGTTGACATTGTTCTGTCTGATGGCTAACTCGCAGCCTTCATAGAAATCCCAGGCAAAACTCTTCATTAAGTTACAGTTAAAGTGACTGAAGATAGACAGTGTTAAATTATAGGTGACCAAAAGTTAGTGCTCTCAGCACGTCTAGTAATGTCACTGCTTCAAGTGTGTGGGCAAATACGTCAGCCCTGGAGTATCTTGAGGTCTACAGCCATGCAGCCAAACTTTGTACAGTATATCTCACAGTCACCCTGGTTGGCTTCTTAGGGTGGTGCCGAGTCTCAAAGCCCAGGGCAACTGATGAAGGGCTAAAACTAGCAGCATAGACATTCCTGCTTGGGCTGGAACCTGGTTTCTGAAATCCGATGAGGGGGAGAGTCTAGGAGCCTGAGTTCCAGCCTGAGCAGGAACATTTACGTGTCTATTTGTAGCCCCAGAGACTGAGCGTGAATCAACTGACCCAGGCTTTGAGACTCAGTGCTATGGGTTTTTTTTTTTTTTTGCAGTGTAGACATACTCTTAACTCAGCACTTAGTGATTTTCAATGCTCCAAATTTGGACCTGAGCACTAGACATCATCCAGATCTTTCAAATAATATATAAAGTCTGTGGTAACTAGGACATGATAAATCAGGATAATAGTCACCTACTTCACAGAGGTGCTATCTAAGCTTAATTACTATTTGTACTGCAAAATGAGCGATGGCAAGAAAGGTGCCATGACAGGTGGGGGGAGAGGGGAGCCTGAGACTGCTCTGAACTCTAGGAGCCCAAGGGAAGGGGGAGGGATTACTGTGCATATACTTACATCATCAACTTTTTACTAGGACTGAGTGCTTTGGGGCAGCCTTTTTGTTCTATGTACAGTGTGGTCCGCAAATGGGCTCCTAGATGCTGTCACACTATAAATTAGTAATATCTGCTCAAAAAGTGAGCCGTCAATTTTTCTCTCCACAAGTACTGATGGCTTGCAGGAGCACTACTAAGCTTTAGACCCATACACTGACAGGAGAGAGAGAACCTCCAGTGATTCACACAACAGGGCTGAGTACTGAGTAACCACTCTCCTAGGGGTTCATGAGCACAGCCCAAAGCTGAGAGAGCAGGGACAGTTTTAAGAATTACGGTTTCAGACAATCCATACAACTGGTACATCAGAACATTTTGAAGAAAAACTATACTTCTTGGTGTATACTTACACACAAAATCTACATGTAAAGAACATCCAAGTTAATGCAAGCACTCCACAGACAGGAAGTGCTAGGTGTATACAGTTGCCCAGGGAATCTTAATCCAGCTCCCTTGTGCATCCAATTCGTACACTGAATGAGGTAGGGACACTGTGGAAAAATTGTATGTGATCATGTAATTAAGTTATGCACAAGGGGGCTGCATTAAGATTCCACAGGCAGCTTTACATCTGGCATTTCCTAACTTTCCTTCGAGTAGATTTCTTTGTATGTAAATTTATTCTAAAACAAAAGGTTAAAAAGAAAGATACTTCACAGGGGGAAGAGATGCTATCTAAGCTGGATCCAAAATGGTGGATGGTAGGAGGGGAACCTTAGTTTGATTCTTCCCCTACTCGCTACTGCTACAACTGTTTTGCCAGCAACCAGATGTTCCCTCTACAGTGTGTGCATGAGCCCAGTTCTTCAGAATGTTCAAGTTGTTATTTTGGCATGATACTATTATTTCCTGAAGAATGCAAGTAACAGAAGGGAAATGGCAATTTCAACAGTTTATACCACAGCTAAACATAAATGAAATTTACTAGACAAAGGTAATTTTTCTAGCCCAAGGCCTTTCTTCCTGCTAAATTTCAACAGTCTTATGCAAACAATAGGAGGATTAGGAAAAAAAGACCAAAAGAATCTTTTATAAATGAAAGTGTTAAGCAATGTAAGTTCAGGAATTGCTACCAGTTCCCGCTATGATATTTAACCTTCACATCCAATTGATTGAGATTGGTATAGGGAACACAATCAGATTTTGAATAGAAATAAACATTTAAAACAAAAAATCAAAACATCACTAGAAATAATAGGGAAGATCCATCTAGGAGCCTGAGCCACACAGGTAGGTCACTGACCGTGTAAGACATTCTATTTCATGCAGAGATTGTTAGTGGCTCTCAACTTCTAGCCAGAAGCACAGTTGGAAGAAAGGAGTGTTCATACCTTAGGATAACTAATGTTCAAGGATCAACCAGTTTTCTGTAATTGTTTGAAGATCTTGACCACTGAGTGGCTCCCTGAGTCTCACTTTCACCTCTAGTTTCCCTCCGGTGGGCTTCCTACCATCCAGAATCTGAAAGCACCACAAAAATAAGATTGCTCTCTTACACACACACACACACGTGTGTGTGTGTGCAAAAAGAAATACTGTAATGTCTTGTGGCAATCTCACTGAAAAGGGCAGCTGTTTTATGCCTCCCATGTGGTTATACAGGATCAATATAAATGTGCTATAACACTGACATTCAATAGAATATTCAACAGGGCTGGGTCGGTTTGTATTAAAGAAAGGCCTTTCATAATAGCCGAAGTTCTCTGAAAAATAAATGGATTTAACTTTTATATTCTTGTATTTATTTACCAAGACACACAAGGGATGTGTCTGGTATTTTATTTGCAGACAGTATTAAGACCATGTCTACACTAGAGTTTTGTTGACAAAAGTTATGATGCTTTAATTAAACCGCTGTTGCCTGTCCACACTATGCTCCTTGTGTCAACAAAGTGCATCCTCACTAGCAGCTCTTGCATCGACACAGAAAGCAGTGCATTGTGGGTAGCTATCCCACTTCAACTGGCCACAGGATGCTTTGGGAAGGGTTTGCAATGCCTCATGAGGCAGTTACAGTGTCACATGAGGCCGGTTTCTCAATCCCACCTAGATTACCAGCTGATTTTCAACTGAAGTATGTGCGTATGTGTGTGTGTAGAGACAGAAACAGTGTGTGTTGGGGAAGTATGTGAAAGACTGTGTGGGGGGGATGTATATGTGAGAGCGACAGAGAGTGTATTTGGGAAGTGTGTCAGCATACTGTCTCGTGCTCTTCAGACAGCCGCTTGAGCAATCAATCCTGGGGGAAGGGGACACCCCCCTCCCCCATCAGTCCCTGGCTCTGCACAGCAGTCTCTCTGCCCCCCTTCTCCCTCAGCAGCAGCCTGCTCTGCCTGCCTGCCGATTCCACATTAATGGGTCTGTGATTCCTTCCGTGGTCTCCCACAGCCTCCTTAGCTACTGGGAGCGGCGTCCTCGGCAGCTCCGTGAGCTCTCCACGCTGAGGAATGTCAGAACTTCGAAAGGGAGCTTCGAATGTCGAAGCTTTGAAAGGGGAGATGCACAGGCTTGCAGGGCAGTGGAGTTCAAAACAGTGAGCAGAGCGGGCACGGCAGGCATCGTGGGAGACTAACTTTGCTGCAAAAAACTTTATGCCTCTCATCGAGGTTGTTTTATTTTACCACCAAATATAGCTTTGTAGTGTGTACACCTCCCCTGTTTTGTTGGCAAAAGCTGCCTTTTGCTGACAAAACTGTGTAGTGTAGACAAGGCCTTACTTAGATTAATAATTTTATGGCCAGAAGTAGTAGTTACTCTCCTTGTGAAGTAACAAGATTCGAGTCCCTGTGGATGCTCCACAACCCCTCCCCCCCACTTCGGGTTCTCATCATACACTCTGTGTTGGAGAAGGAACTGAGGAGGGTTCGCCCGCGCAATGCTGGTTAGACACGTGGGAGAGCGCAAGGAGGGGGGAAGCAGCGCATGCGCAGGCCAAACAGACACTGCAACCAAAATTCTCCGATCAGCAGCGCAGGGACGCAGACACCTACAGTGGAGCACCCCTACGGACACTACTTAAAGAAGAGCCATTATGACCATCCAGCTTGACCTCTTGAGTAACACAGGCCATAGAATCCCACCCAGTCATTTCTGCATCAAGCCCACAATTTTTCTTTGAGCTAGAGCAGATCTTTAGAAATATATCCAGTCTTGATTTTAAGATTGCAAATGATGGAAAAGACACAACCTCCCTAGGGGAGTTGTTCCAATGGTTAATTACTCTAATTGGTCAGGAGTGAGCTATCTTATTCCTTTTATCACACAAGAGGGAAGGGGTGAGGTTGTAGCATATGTAATAAACAACAATAGAACATATTAGTCTGATGAGGTTTTTACTGGATGTTGTAGAGAGGCGGCCAAGATGACATCTTCTAGGCATGTATGTATATATATATCTATATACATATATCTATCTATATATCTATACACACATATATATATACACACACATACATATATATATATATATATATATATATATATATATATATATATATATATATATATATATATATACACACACACACACACACACACACACAAATAAATATGTAGCTTTCACTACACCTGAATGCTCTAACATTTTGTTATTGCTACATCAACAGAAGAACAAAGCATACCTCAATTATCTCTCTAATTTCACATTCTGATTCCAGTTTGTCTAGTTTCAAATGTGCTGTTCCCACTTGCTTGTCACTTCTGAAAAGGCCCCTGTTTTAAAGAAAGTTGCCTTAGTGGAAGGAGGACAGGCTTTCTTAACACATCAAAAGAGACGAATGGTATGAGGTCATGCCCCCTTTCATCAAGGTTTTAGGATCGTGACAGTAAGGGCCTGGCTACCCAGCTGTACTAAAATGGAGGAACAAAGGATTAAAGTCTTTAATCAATTAAAATAGGAGAATTAGAAGAAAAGAAAAGAGGTGAAAACTCAAAGTCATGGAGTAAAAGAAACAAAGGCTTGGCCTAGCACTCTAATGACAGGACCCTTCATCACTATGCAGGAGAGTCAGACTTTAGAACAGTCGTAGGACACCCACTCTCCCAGACTGTCCTGGATACCCCATAATCAATCAAGACCTTTGTGGGGGAAAATCAGCTGGACAGAAGGGAACTGTCTCCAACACAGGATGTGCCAAAGAAGCTTCTACAAGACATTACTTATTAGAGCTGGTTGAAAAGAAAGTTTGACAGAAAAGTTTTCCATTGGAAAATGAAGTTTCATCAAAATCTAAATGTTTTGTGGGAAGTGTCAATTTCAACAAAATTTGACAGGAGAAAATGAAAAGCAATGGACTTTCTTGTTTCATTATTGTCAAAATCCTGTTTCGATAAGGTGGTAGAAATGTTTTGTTTCAACTTTGTCCTTTCAATTCATTTAGTTACAAAAATATTAAAACATTAATTTTATTCTATTAAATATCTTCTATAATAGTTTAAACATTACTGAAACCTTTTTGAAATTAAAACCCTTTTTTTTTCAAAATTTCCATTTTGTGGAAAATGTTAACATTTTGTTTCAATTCAGAATGAAAACAATTCTGAAGTGTCAGTTTTCCACATAATGAAAATTCCATTTTCCAGCCAGCTCTATTATTTACATAGCACTGTCTCTTTGTATGGCATTTTACAGAGCATGGCACTTACAAGCAAGTAGTAGCCAGAGAGAGTCTGGAGCTAATGCAGTCCTCTGAGGAATGGTCAAAGGGTAACCCAGGTTCAGAGACCACACCACATTCTCATACCTGCCTGGCTCAGATAGCGACAAAATACTTTGAGACAGGCACATACTGACTGTCAAGGCTGGAAAAGTGATTTTATGGAGCTTAGTAATACACAATTCAAGATCATGATGGGAACCAGTGTATGCTGGAATGACTAATGGTTCCCAAAGAACATGGTATTGGGAGAACGATTAGAAAAATTCTCCTCAGTTTCTTACAGCTAAACAGTTTTATAATCAGTGACCTGTCTTTCCAAAGTGTTAGCCTCGAGCCCCATGGTCAAGCCATTTTGTAGAATCTTGAGTGGCCATTATTTTATATAAATTTATCTTGATACATCTCACTTGTAGTATTTGAACCTTGGCTGTTGACGCTGCAGACATAATTGTAAGTTTCCTTCAGGATTTTGAGTATTTATTATCTTCTTTCAAATGTCCACATGACTCTAGCACATTCCTTTCCATTTCCAGGTGGATAGTTTTAACAGCACCAAATATGGGCCCTGTTGCTGTACATCCTTCCCTGTTGGGAGCATGAGGGGAGATTCCAGTATATCTAAATAATGCCAGGCCAAGAAGTGGTGACCAGAATAATTGTGCCTTGTTCCTTTTTGTGACCTTCTTTACCATTTTCATTATCAGCAGAGTGGGAGGCATAAATGAGATCCTCCTGAGATAAGATTTCCATAGTCTGATTCAGTGCAATTACTGGCTGGAAGGGAAGCATGAAATTCTGCAAGGTCCCACTGGGTATTCGTGCATGAGATCAACATGCCCAGGGGCTGAGTTAGGGATTTTAGTACAGAAAGGGGGGGAGGGGAAACAGTGTTTGACAAATCAAAGACACTATCTTCCGCTTCCTCTCTTCTGAGATAAAGACTATCCTGGCCAGCATCCAGAACAACTCACAGATGCTGGAGATTTGTGAAGGTTGTAGCTGGATCTTCCCCCTTCTTTATTTCAGAGCCACGTTCCTGAAGAGATATAATGATGGTTGCTATGCCCTGCTATGACTTTGGATGAGGGTCTGATGAGATGGTCATCCAGAAAACAGGTAGATGTGGGTCCCTTTCTTTTGGAGGGAAGCTATCAGGACAACTGGGATCTTCATAAATACATGTGGATGTTGTAAGTCTGAAATGTGAGTGCTCTGTATTGAAAAGTGTTTCCTGTTTAAGAAAAACCCAAAAGGCATCTCCACTGATGACAACTCATTAAATCTGAGGGAGATTTATCATTACATACTGAAGATATAGAGTGTTGGAAGGATGTTACTGTAATGTCTCTGTTGGTTTGTTTCAGAAATGTGTGAAATTCAGTATGCCTTGCATGGCTGTTTCTCTTCTGTAACACAAAAATACCTGATTGTGCACCACAACACTTGTTTCTCCCTGGAACAGGCTCTATCATTCTCAAATATAAGGAGGTCTTCTGCACATTTATTTTCTGAGGCTATAAGGGATTTTTCTAAATTAGAGGAAAAGGGTAGACTTGACCAAGATTTAAAAAAAAAAAAAAAAAAAAAGTTGAAAGTCAGGGGGATCAGCACTTCTAAAAATCAGACCATTTAATTCAGATGTCTGTGGGCTTGGGAGCCTAATTTTAGGCATTCATTTTTTAAAACCATGGCATTGTTCCTTGGAGAAGAAGGTAGATCTACTGAATCTACTCCTCTGATTATGTCAAGTACCTACTTTTCCTCCATGGTTGATTCTTGGGTCTAACCTCCCAGACAGGGGGGGCCAGATTCTGCATGACACCTTCTCAAAGATGCAACACAGAAGGCACAGCCACTGCAATGGTGCAAAAGAGCTTCAATAGGGCCAGAAAATGGCCCAACATATCCTTAAACTTTGGGAAACCAAAGTCCTGTGCAGGTTTCTAAGTTATGGTTTCTATAGAAGCCTATTATGTATCTTCCAACTCCCCAAAATGTTTGCCTCTTCCTAGTGTGTGATCTATGCTGGTTCTTGGAACAGTGGTAACCTTAAAGAGAATATCCGCTGAGGTAATATGGACTGAAATCTCTGATTGGAATGAGAGGAATGTGGGACTTTTTCCACCTTGTCCAAAGTCTCTGTGTCTGCTTTAATCTATACGCTTCCCAAACAGTCTGTATCACTGGAATATATAGAAGACATCATCTGATGTTGGAAGCAATTTTGCTGTGCATATGTTATGTTGTGCCCCTGTGGGTTGTCAGCAGCAGAGACTGAACCTGGGACCTTTGGCTCTTAAAGCAGGAACCTCTATTGTTTAAGCTAAAGGACCCAGGTCCGTTACTCAAAGCTGTAGCAGGCTGATGAACCTTCACATGCAACCCAGCCACCACTAGATGGAATAGTGTACCACATTGAATGGGTGTGGGCTACACAGATGGAGCAACAGATGCTGCCAGACCACCACACTGGAAGCCTTGGAACATGCAGCAAATTGTAATCGGGTGAAGCATCTGAAAGCTATTGCTAGGGAAATTTAATTTAAAATAGATTTCATTTTGTTTTGCCCTGATGGCTTCACATTTCTGTAAGCTTGCCCATCCAAGCAAGAGTAGCTCTGGCAAAACAAGAGGATGCAGTCAGTGCTGCCAGAGCCAGAGGCACCGATGATCCAATTTTCCTGTCTCTGGATTCCTTTGGCAGAAGCTCGCTCTCAGATGGTGCAGACCTTTACTGATGAAGCTGCACTGACATGACAAAGTCCTATAGGAGCATGTAGAATTGTGAAGTTACCTGTTAGTGTGTTTCATCTTGCTAGGAAATTTCCTTTGTGTTATTCACAAGCTCATCATAAACCAGGTGAAGAGGAATTAGAGAACTCTCCTTCAGCAGGTTTTTGGTGTGTTTTTTTTCTTTTGTTCATGTTTTTAGCTCTAATTATATTTTGTTTAACACAAGAGCCTGCAAAGACAGACCCCATCTCTGATTAATTCTGGGGAGTCCACAGCTGAGAATATGAAGTGTCTCACTCCAGGCCATGGCTTCAGAAGTTTAATTTGCTCAGAACCAATTTTAATAATATATTGCATATGTCTTCTGGTTCCAGGCAGAGCATGAAACATTTTAATTCAATTTGGCCACATTCCACCATTTCTAAAGTAGATGCATTCGAATACGGAGCATACCCACAGTAAATATTCATTTCCATGGCACTGTAATGGTACACAGCCCAGCATATTAGGAGTGTGATGCCAAAAATACAGTAAGAGGAACTCTTGGAACACAGGCTGGAAAGTTTCTAAGCAAGAGTTGTGGGTGGGCTTTAGGATTGGAATGTATTAGGGAATGGGCAGGTTCCAAATGAATGCTCTGAAGGAGAGTGAAAGTGCCACACTTCAGGAAAGATGTGGATAAACTGAAGAAACTCCAAAGAAAAGCAACAAAAATGATAAAAGGTTTAGAAAACCTGACGTATGAGGAAAAGTTTAAAAAAAAATGGGGCATGCTTATTCTTGAGCAGAGAAGACTGAGGGGGGGAGCTGATAATAGTCTTCAAATATGTTGAGGGCTGTAATCAATTGTTTTCCATGTGCACTGAAGGTAGGACAAGAAGTAATGTGCTTAATCTGCAGCAAGGAAGGTTTAGGTTAGAAAGTTTTTCCTAAAATCTAACTATAAGGGTAGTTAGGTTCTGGAATAGGCTTCCAAGGGAGGTTGTGGAATCTCCTTCATTGGAGGTTTTTAAGAACAGGTTGGACAAAACTCTGTCACAGATGGTCTAGGTTTACTTGGTTTTCCCTCAGTGTAGGAGGCTGGACTACATGACCTCTTGAGATCTCTTCACCCCTACATGTCTATGATTCTAAGAGCTATGAGGGATACTTTCCCCTCTGGAAAGGCTTTTAGACTTCAAAGGTGCTTTGAAGGCAGTGGAATAGCCTGATGTATAGGACAACAAGGAGCTGATCCCTGGGCCAAATCACTGAGACGAGACCAAAGGAATAGTGTCTGCAGGTGTTTCTTTAAAAAAAAAATAACATTACCACTTCATCACCGTTGAAGGCAACAGGGAGGTAGGCCCATATCCTCAAAAAGTAGAGGAGAATGAGAAGCAGAGCGAGACACACAAGACAGAGGAGCTGCCAGTATCTGAATAAGGAGCTGGCACCTTCTTCAGTAGCTCAGGCATTGTGGGTAAGCTGCTGGCAGAAGAGATGTTCCACTGCATTCTTACCTGGCTTGATAAAGACCTCATCTACATGCTGCTGGAATATTCAATCTTTGCCCCTGGAATCTGCCTGGAGAAAGCTGAGCAATGGCATTTCTTGCTCCACTCCTTTCCCTTACTGTCTGTCATTTCTGAGGCGTGTGGAGAAGGTGCTGCCCCATAAACCCCTGAGAATAAATCTCAAAACCAATCAACACAACCAGAGGGATTTACTTTAAAATCTTTTACAAATCTTTTTAAAGGCTCTGGGTCAGGCTTAGAATGAAATTAATAGGCAGCAGGTTTAAAAACAAACTAAAGGAAGTACTTCTTCACACAATGCACAGTCAACCTGTAGAACTCTTGCCAGGGGATGTTGTGAAGGCCAAAGCTATAACACGGTTCAAAAAAGAACTAGATAAGTTCCTGGAAGACAGATTCATCAATGGCTATTAAGGGATGCAACACCGTGCTCTGTGTCTCCCAGCCTCTGTTTGCCAGAAGCTGGGAGTGGACAACAGGGGATGGATCACTGAATTGCCTGTTCTGCTCATTCTCTCTGAAGCACCTGCCATTGGCCACTGTCAGAAGACAGGATACTGGGCTAGATGGACCATTAGTCTGACCCAGCATGGCCATTCTTATGTTCTCTGCTGCAGAGGGACACCCAGAGTTTGTCAGCTGCACATGCTTGGAAGCTCAGAGCTCTGGAGAGTTCTTCTGAAGGGGTATTTTAAGCCTGACCCAGAGCCACATACCTCCGGCTGCTAGGGGGATGGGAAATGCTCCTTGAGAAGACCATCAGGACATGTAGTGACAAAGAAAGGTTAAAACAAACGTGACCTTTTTCAACAAAGACGGCTGTGAGGTACTCCAACACTAAAATCTTGAAACAACAACAGTGATAGTTGAGCAGTCAGTGATGATGTAGAAAAGGGGAGAGGGATCAGGGGGAAGAGGAGAAGAATCAAACCTGCCTTCATTAGGGACGTAAATGGAAGATTTAGATTTAAACAAAATAAGCTTTTTAAAAAAAGTTAATATTTTCCTTGTTCATAAATTAACTTTTGTAAACAGAAAGCGATCTCAGAACAGTTCTGTACATGCCAGCAAGAGAAAAAGAACTGCACAAGCACACAGCCATTGAGATGGACAAAGGCCCATTATCCAACATCTTAGCTTAATAACGAATCATTAATTTACCTCAGAGTTAATAAATCTAGATCACTCCAGTACTAATGGATTCAAAATGAGCCCAGAGTTAGGACATTTTCTCTACACATTTTTAATTGTTAACTTCCTTTTTATCTGCTGTCTGTCTAGATATTTCTAAGGCCCCCCAATCACTGTATTATCTGAGCTACTTGTTCATAGCAAGAAGAAAGGTGCATCTCATGTGTCATTGAGATGGAGCTTTGTCTAGTGGTTAAGCACAAGACAGGGAATTAGATCTGGATTCTCTTCATGGCTCTACCCTGGAATAGCTGTGACCTTTGGAAAGTCATTCAAACCTTGCTATGCCTCAGTTTCCACAGAAGATTGAGGTAGGTGGTATCCTCCAAGAGTGCTGTAAGATTTAATTCACTAGTAATGGCTGGAGAGTGCTTTGAGATCCTCAGATTCGGGCACTACAGAAGTGCAAAGTAGTATTATAATTTGCAATTATTTATCATCCCTTTTACTATTAGTGATTTGTCAATAGATTATTAGATGTTTGTGTGTGGGTGAAAGAGATAGACCAGCAAGAGCCAAGTTTGATCATCTACTCAATTTGAGACTTAGATACAACAGAACCTCAATAATCCACAAATCTGATGGTTTCACTCTACATCTCAAAGAGCTTGTAGCAGAAAGCTGCAGTGAGGTGCCATCTCACCCAGATTTCATTACTTTATAAAGTTAACCCACACACCATTTAGTAGAATGCACTGAATGATCACAAATAAGTTCAGGCAGCACTTATTAAAGTAACATGAATGAAATACATTTTGATGCTGTATCTTTTATTTCTTCAACTGGATTGGTCAGTGCTTGTTAACTGGTAGAATGCAGTAATTGACAACTGAGTGCACATTAGTGAGGTTTTACTGTGTTTTGTAAGGGAAGTCAGGGTGCTCAGATACTCTTTGATGTAATCTGGAGACATGGCAGCATGACAGCTGTTTACTGCTCAACTGAAGAAAGAAAGGCAAATTAAATGAGCGTAATTCCTAAATTACAAATACTGCAAACAATTCTGTCATTTTGTTACCTCACAAGTTCACTACTACTGAATCAGGATGGAGAATAAAAGCCCTAGACTTACCCTTTGTGAAATATTTCAAACTTAATTCCCTTGGTCTGAATCACTCTTCGGAAGCCTCTGTGATTTCGGTTAATGGTCAACTTGAACAGCTGATCATATTCTAGAAACAGGAGGAAAAAATGTGAGAATTGTGAAAATCATCAAATTAAGCGACTAGATCTTTTTCAGTGATGGACACATTGCATTCAGAACTTTCAGCCTACTGCAATTTGGCCTATGTAACACCACTTCACACTTACATAGCAACTTCTATCTCAAAAGGCCAAGGCGGTTTCAAATGTTAATGAATTAAACCCCACAATACCCCTCATTATCATCATCCCCACTTTACATATCTGAAGAAGAAATTAAGTGATTTTCTCAAGGTCACACAGCAAATCAGTGGCAGAGCCAGGAACAAAACACCTAGGTCTCCCAGCTCTGTGCTTTAACCATAAACTATCCTTCCTGGAGCATAAGACAAAGATCCAAAATGAGAGATAAAAAATGACTAATTCAGGAAAATAAGGATAACGGGCAATGTTTCACCAGCATAAATAACATCAGGGTAATTATGAACCACCAGAGATAGAAACAAGGGGACAGATTCCAATCTCAGCTACACTGTTGTAAATCCAGAGTACATGACTAAGAAATAGGGATCCGGCTTTTTTAACATGATTTTTGTAGTTACTATATTGAAAATTAGAAACAAAATGCTTTCAAACTTCAGGGGAAAAAAAAAAAAGCTTGGAATCCTAACCTCAAAGTTTCTTACTCCCAATCATAAACTAGTGTTTTGGAAACTCAATGCAATTCAAATGACGTGGTATGGAAGAAAAAAGGAGGGTAAACAGAATGACACAAATTTAAAGTTGACCTGCAAAGGAAGAAGACTTGGGCTTGTAACTTGTTTTGCTTCTTTATTATGTATAAAGAAAGCCTAAAGGGATTCTTTAAAAACAGAAACAAAAAAAACAAGGTTTTTCCTCCCATTTTTTTTTTTAATATTAGAAATAAGATCTAGGCTGAAAGATTCTATGACAACTATTTAATTTAAATGGTAAATGAACATTTTGGATAAAAGAAACCTTTGTTAAAGATTAAGTGCCTCTACCCCTTCAATTAAGGTGAGAGCTCACAATACATATGCTTCTGAAACATCTAGCAAGTAGGTCCTCCTGCAAGAATCTAGGAAGACCAGACTTGACATTCCTGCTATTTTAAAAAGGTAAAAACAAGTAGGGGAAAAAACCCACAAAACTTGGTTTGGAAAAAACAAAGTACCAAAAAGGGGCACAATCCCAATTTTTAAAAAGTCCTTTGCTAGTCATCTTTAAGATCTGCTGTGTTGTGAAGGCAACATTTCTAACATTAGCAGATCAATACAAATGATTAACAAGATCAGTCAGGCTCATCCAGTCACTACCCTCGGAACAAATGATCAGAAAGGAAATAAAGTGTGATCTCTGAAGATTCGTAAGTGAATTATTTATGCATCCTTAATTTGTTTTTTTTGTACTGGTCTGTCGCCTAACAGGGCTACTATAGTAGCCCGAACCTATTGGATGTAGTAAAGGCTCAGTGGTACTGAGCAACAAGATCATTTGATTAAGAAGTGACATGAACAATGGCTCCCTGCACTCAATGAGGGAGAGTGGGGATAGAAAGTTAAACTCCTACAGCAACTGGATTTATCCTGACAAGGCCTCTGGTAACTGAAGAGAAAAGCACAGTCTGCTCTCCTAGCATGGCTTACAGTGTGGGACTAGCCTGTACTCCAAAGTGGTTTTAAGGTGCAGAGTTTCACCCCCTTTCCCCAGAACAGATACAAACCTGGAGAATTGGTATTTTTAATTACTGCCGTTTTACTTTTCTGAGCTTGTTCCTATTAAAAAAAAGAAAAGAAAAAGCAACATTTACATAAAGCCACCAACCGTTGTTGCAAATACTGCTAATATGAAGCAGTAACCTTTTTTTTTCTTTTTTTAAACATATATGAAGCACTTGAGTTGTCCAGCATCATAGCAAAGCTATTTGGTGCAAATGGAGAGAGCTGACCCCAGTTCTCTCTGATAAAAAGATTCCAATAAAGTTAAAAGGTACAGTGTATAATATTGTAATATGACCCTTCCTAATGTACGAACAGAGACTTGGCCAGCCACAAGGAAATAAATCAGTATGTTCTCCACTATGGAAATGCACATGGTGAGATGGTCAAATGGCTGGACATGCAATGATAAGAAACAAAATGAGGTTGTGAAGGGCCTAATATGGGTCACCCCAACTGAAGACAAGTTGAGGGAGGCAAGGCTACATTGGTA
Source organism: Chrysemys picta bellii (assembly GCF_011386835.1). Classification (NCBI taxonomy): domain Eukaryota; kingdom Metazoa; phylum Chordata; order Testudines; family Emydidae; genus Chrysemys; species Chrysemys picta. Next base: position 10,771,237 of record NC_088798.1, read on the forward strand.
TGGACATGTCCAGTGGAGACCTGAGAGTTGTATTGGAAGGATGGCCCTTGCAATGATCATGGATGGAAGATGACCAAGGGGAAAGCCAAAGACTTGGTACATTGACCAGATATCAGCAAACATTAGAAGAGACCAATTTTCTCGTCCAAACCAGGTGTACAATCATGAGTTTTGGAAGTAGGTGATACAAGACTCTGACCCCCCAGTAGGGACTGGCAAGGAAAAAGAAGAAAGAGCTTGAGTTATAGGAGGTTATCGAGGGTAAAAACGGCATGGGCACATTTATGATTCCAATATTTCTATTTCATTGTGGTAACAAATGTAACTTTAGAGCTAGAAACTAGCCAAAAGGAAATATTAAACACAAGTGCTATAGATAAGTGATATGGCCACACCTGATTCAACACTCTCATCATAAAACTAATTGGTGCGGCTATGAGACATGATAAACGGTGCACATTCTACTAGGCTATCATTCTATTCCTTCTACTCGAGCTGAAATAAGAAGCAGCTTTTGGTGCTGCACAAGGAGTCCAATGCAAGTCATTCAGGGAATTTGCCAACGATTATTCTTCCTGACAATCACTCTGCCACCAAAATGAATTAATTTTTAACGCAAAGCAGAGTATAAGCCAAATGTCCTTATTCACTCTCCAGAGAACGTGACCTAATTATCACAGCTACTTTGAAAAACTGATTCCAGCTATGAAGGAGAAATAGGTATATTTAATTTTTTGGCTAAGATGTAGTGATCTGGCTTTTTGAACACTGAAAACGAGAGATTAAAAACAGCTATACTGGCTTTATATATATTACTTATAAAATTACACATACAGGCCTGATTTTGTTCCATTATGCTGGTGTAAATCAAATGGAGTGACTCCAGATTGACAACCATGTAACTCAGATCAGAATATGGACCAGTCCAAGTCTCTTTTTTGCACCAGGTTTTTCCGCAGGCAATTTAATAAACTTCAATAGAGTTACTACAAGTTTACCACGAGGTCAGAATCAAGTCCTGTATATTTAAAGAAACCCGGGGGGCTATGATCACATGCTGCTGAGAGCTAGAAAATTAGGGCTAAATCTTCTACACTGTTATAGATATATTGCACCGGGGAGTCAGTGACAGAAGCCCTGGTACATCTTCTGGTACCAGAAGTATACATGTAGAGTCCCCCCCTTAGCACAGACTGCTGCACTCAGAAACTGGGGAAGAGGTATAGCACCATGCACTGAGGTTCGAGTGGCAGACTTCTTTTCATTTCCTGGTTTGCCTCACATTTTTGTTAAGACAGATAACTGACTCCCCACCTGTGTCAGCTTCTTTGGGGCCATCCCACCTCACAGGGTAAACTGTGTAATACCATATCAATCCACAAACTGTCAACATTAAACAAACACACACACACACACACACACACACACACACAAGTTGGAAAAAAATCAATCCTGAATGCAAGGTGTAGTCTGTGTGCGAAGTAACAGTATTTTAACAGTAATGGTATTTTAAAACAGGTTAGACAAACATCGGTCAAGGATGGTCTAGGTATATTTCATTCTGCCTCAGCGTAGGGAATGGACTAGAGATCTTGTGAGCCCTTTCAGCTCTGCATTTCTAGGATTCTATTCTCAGGGATTCTCATCAAGATAGTTGGAAAGTAGGGGCTGGCACCCATGGTTTTCCAAAGAAAGTGGAAAAAATAAATCTGAAATCATTTTGGCGGTAGTATTCAAAGGTATGTGTGTGGGGCGGACTTTCAAGGTCCAATAACATTTACATCTTTAGGGAGAGGGAGAACCTGAAAAGCTAAGTCTCAGAAGGCCCCAGTCAATGTAATGACAAAAATACCCTGAATTTTACTAGCAATTATATAAACACAGACAAATCATCTGAGAAAAGGTTACTTATATGGGCCAGATCCTGTCCTCAGAGATCCGAGCATCTCCCACTGACCACAGTGGGAGTCACATGCATTTATATGAGGGTAGAGTTTTTTGTCCATTTCTAAACAAGCATCTAAAATGGCTTGAACTATTTATTTTTAACTAAAAAAAACCAAAACAGGTTTGCAACTCAGTTATAATTCATAGCAAGCATTTACAACTTGTCAACTCCTGAAAGTAATAGGCCCACACCACCTCTAAGTTAAATCTGGCTCTATAAGCTATTAAGATAACATTGCTAAGTAATGCAGGGTTTTGGATTGAGAAACAGCAAAGGCCTGAACACACACTCACCGTATTAGGGTACTGAAATTCAAATTTCACAAACGCATCCAAATCATTTGGTGTCACACCTGTGCAAGACAACAGTCAAACAGTCAAGCCAGGGATTTTCAAAAGCACCCAATTGACTTTTAATAGGACTCATGGACCTAAATCACTTAGATGCTTTTAAAAACCCCATCCACTGGAACACTGGCAATCAAAGGCAAACATTCTGCTAATGCTCTAGTTGGTTCTGAGCGCATACATAAACATTTATTATAGGGTTTTAATTGTTAAGGGATCTAAGAATAATTTGTATTGCTATGAGGCTGGGATGCTCTTGAACATCTCCTGCTGGTTGGCTGACGAGAGAGTCAAAGCAGTCAAGCCATCTCAGAGCTTTGCAAAATTTTTACAACAAAAACTGAAGTCTCATGAAATTTGAACCTGGGCCCAGTTTCGAGCAAAGCTGGGACAATTTTAGGGTTCTGCCTTCAAAGCAGATGAAACGCCGCAGTTTAAATTGAGTTTTGCTTCAGTTTTTTGGAACTGAACTGAAACTTGGGGGCCTGAGCTAACATGGACTGAAATTAAAAAGCTTTCAAAAGCTCTAAATCAGCTAGGGTTGCCAACTTTCTAATCGCACAAAACCGAACACCCTAGCCCCACCCTTTCCCTGAGGCTCCATCCCCCACTCACTACATTCCCCCTCCCTCGGTGGCTTGCTCTCCCCCACCCTCACTCACTTTCACTGGGCTGGGGCAGGAGGTTGGGGTGCGGAAGGTGGTGAGGGCTCTAACTGGGGGTGCGGGCTCCAGGGTGGGGTCAGAAATGAGGGGCTCAGGGTACGGGAGTGGGCTGCAGGTTGGGGAAGGGAGTTGGAGTGCAGGGGTGGGGTGAGGGCTCCATCTGGGGGTGCGGGCTCTGGAGTGGGGTCGGGGATGAGGGGCTTGGGGTGCAGGAAGGGGTTCTGGGTTTGGGTTGGGGGACTCAGGGCTAGGGCAGGTGGTTGGGTCTTGGGGTTGGGGCACAGGCTTATCTCGGGTGGCTCCCCGTCAGCAGCACAGCAGGGCGTGTTAAGGCAGGCTTCCTGCCTATCCTGACTCCTCGCTGCGCCCCAGAAGCGGCCAGCAGGTCCGGCTCCTAGGTGGAGGTTTGCAGGCGAATCTGCGCGCTGCTCTCACCCGCAGGCACTGCCCTGCAGCTCCCATTGTCCAATGGTTTCCGGCCAATGGGCGTGCAGAGCTGGTGCTTGGGGCAGGAGCAGCACATGGAGCCCCACTGCCCCCCTGCCTAGGAGCTGGACCTGCTGGCCGCTTCCGGGGTGCAGCTCAGAGCCAGGGAACGTAGGGACTAACCTGCCTTAGCTCCGCAGACCCGCCGACTGGACTTTTAACAACCCGATCGGCGGTGCTGACTGGAGCCACCAGGGTCCCTTTTCAACTGGGTGTTCCAGTCGAAAATCAGACACCTGGTCACCCTAAAGTCACCGTATTATCCCTAGGGCAAAGAAATTTCATTCCCCACCACTAACCTCCCTATGGTCTGAGAGAAAGGCTAGAGATCAGGATATGTTTCCTGTTCATTACCTGGGGGAGCTGGCAGGTTTATTCCCCTGACAATGATAAGATGCATTTCCGTACTGTTGAGTTCAGAAAATATCCTGGAGAGGGAAGAAGAGATACAAAATACAGGTTGAGTCTAGTAGCCTGGCATTTCCCAGCCCACTGAAAGGCCACGATTCCACTGCTGTAGTTCAGAGACATGACACTTGGCAAACATGAAAGGGAATGAGAGTCCTGGAGAAAAGCCTATTTCTACATAAATCTCAACTCAAGAATTGGAGAGGAGAGGGAAGGCAAAGTGGAAACAGGCAAAGGCATCAGTTTTTTGGTTCTGTGTTGGATCTGGGTTACAGATAGCATTGTGAAGGATGCCAAAGACAGGATCCTTAAAGACATCAGTTCTGGGGGAAAAAACATGGTTAAAGCAGGGAGAGTTGGGGGAAGATGCAGCTGGATTTGTCTTTGCAATAAAGAGGCCTAAAATGGAAGTTGTGAAACAACTACTTAATAAATCCGAAGAATCCTTAAATTTTTAGAAGTCTTAGGAATGTGGAGCAGTTCTGAGTGCCTACCTCTTGTTTGCTCTGATGGGAGTTAAAACCCTCTATCCCCTGTACATGGATTAGAAATTAGTATTCCATCCCAGACTGACAAGGATACGCTTTGACTTTTCATACCTTATTATTTTAAAGGTTCTCTCCTCAAAGTGATGGCTGGGGGGATCCATTCCCTGGGCTTGTGCAAGTTGCAGAATCTCCAGGTCCTTTTTACATCCTTGTGCCAGTTTTTCAAACCTGTAAAGCAGTGGTGGAGACCACCCAAGGACAGCACACAGTATTTCACTGGGTACAAGACACAGACTGATTCACTCAGCTTCACCACCTCACACCACAAGTAAATCAGTGACCAACAACCCACAAACACCAATCTCCTTTTGTACTGGAAAGCATGGCAGCCCCTGTTCCGCGTAGTCCCAGGGAAGAAGTGACCACATGACGTGATAAATACAGATGGTAGCAGCAGACTTACCGGGCTGTTTCAGTTATGTTTCCCAGATGCATGAACTGCCTGGAATACTGCAAACATTTCTATTAACAGAAAAAATAAGTAACAATGATTATCCCATGCTACACATCTCTGAAGAAAGATTTCAGATTGAGGACCTGCATGTTACACAGAAGAAGAGAAGAGAAGGTTACTCACGCTGTGCAGTAACTGAGGTTCTTCGAGATGTGTCCCCCTATGGGTACTCCACTTGTAGATGCAGCAGTGCCCCCTGCGCCCGGGATCAAGATCTTCATCAGTAGTGCCTATCGGACCGTACATGCGCACCTCCCCTTCTCGCACCGTGCGCAGGACGTATATATAGCTCTGTGCAGTCTGATCACCCCCAGTTCCTTCTCTGCCACAGAGCTTATGTTTTCGGCTCCGAAGCAGAGGGCAGGAGGGTGGGTAATGGAACTCCCATAGGGCCACACATCTCAAAGAACCTCAGTTATTGCACAGAGTGAGTAACCTTCTCTTCTTCTTCAAGTGATGTGCCTATGGGTGCTCCACTTGCAGGTAACTAGAAAGCAGTGCCCCTAATTGGAGCGTGGCTGATGAATAGGCCTTGCATCCAAATAGATCTTGAGGTTTCCTATCTCTATCTGGATTATTAGAATGGGATTGGAATTTATGGCCTCTCTCTTGCACCACACTGACCACCAGAGAATTTGGGATGGGGTGCGAAAATAAGAATTTCGAATCCTTCCCTGGAACATAATATTTCCTGATGGTGCATTTGTAGGTTGGTGGAATAGATGCTGGGGTCTGCCACAAAACCTTTGTGGGGGTCGAGAAGAGCCTCACTGATCACAGTGCGATCTTGGGAGAAGAGAATGTATGAAGTATATCCAACAGTTTATGCTGCTGGTCTTTAATTTCCTCCAATAGGATCTGTAAAGATTCTGCAACCCTATGGAATAACTTCTGAAAGTGTCTGAAGTCGTCGGCAGATGTGGGTGGTGGGGGCATGATAGCCTCATCAGGTGAGAATGAAAAACGTAAGATTGGTGGAACTTCCTCCTCCTCATGTTCTTCCTGTTCATTTGGTGCCAGCGGTAGTTCAACCTCTTAAGGGTGAGAGGCCGATGGAGAAGGGAGAAGTGTAGGTCTCCATTCAGACTCCCTGGTAGGGTTCACCAACTGTGCCCTGTACACAGCCCAACGGTCATAATACGGCCAGTTTGGTGGGAGTGTCACATGTGGTTGATAATAATATATGGAGATATACCTATCTCATAGAGCCGGAAGGGACCCTGAAAGGTCATCAAGTGCAACCCCCTGCTTTCACTAGCAGGACCAAGTACTGATTTTGCCCCAGATCCCTAAGTGGCCCCCTCAAGGATTGAACTCACAACCCTGGGTTTAGCAGGCCAATGCTCAAACCACTGAGCTATCCCTCCCCCCCATGGTTGCATCCATGGTGGCCACTGCCAGGCTTGAGGACCAGCGGGAGATTGTGTATAGTGAGGATAGGCAGTTACGAGTTGCCGTGTAGTCAAGGGAACAATAGAGCCCTCGCCTCTTCCTCATCACTAGGGAAGGGAGGTGCCATTCTTGGTGGAGAGAGGGAGGAGTGGCGTGAGTCTGGAGAGGAAGGTGGAAGTGGGGGAGGTCACACTGCATAAGAGGAGACTCAAGAGTGTCAGAGACCAACAGGTCCGTTGGGTATCTGAAGTCTTGGGGGGTGGGGGTGGGGGGGAAGAAGCATCATCGGTGCTGATGGAAGACACAACACCGAAGGAAGATGTATGTCCCTGAGACATCGGTAGATGGCGCTGGAGGCTAGACTAGTTCCACTGGTTTGCTCGGTGCTGCTGACTAGGTCGATGCCAACGATTTCGCTAGTGCCAAGGTCTTACTTGGTGCCAAAAACGGCATTGGTGCAGGAGCTCCTGAGGGCAGCTTGGCTTGGTCTCCCTAGAGCTGGGAAATACTGCCAAGGGCCGTAGATCTGCTCGGTTAAGACCGTTTAGACCATTTCTTTGAGCCGGTACCGGAGGTACTCAGACGAGCACTGGAGCTATGTCCCCCGTCAGATGAGGCTGAGGTAACAGACCTCGCCAGGGACAGCATTCTGGTGGGCTGTGCCTCAGACTGTGAGGAGAAAATCCGTTTATTGACATCCAAATGAGCAAGGGATGACATTCTCTTCAGGGGACGGGGAGAGTGAGGATCAGCAGATGACCTGGAAGAGCATGAGGGCCTGTCTGGGGAAGAGTCTGGGCCCGGGCTCAATGCCAGCCAAAGCAAATTCTACATAAGGAGGAGTTTCAATCTAATGTCTTGGTCCCTTCTGGTCCTGGGTGTCAGGCCAAGGCAGCGGGAACACTTTTGCAGGACATGTCTGTGACGTTACACCCCACATTCTTCATAGAAATCTTGTTATAATATGAATATGGCATAACTAAAATATATTTTATGCAAGATGGGTCATGTGAAGTATCATTGAAAAGGTTATGATCTACAAAACGTGTTTATCCAATTTGTATGCATGTATCATTTCTGTATCTGACGTTAGGAATATTGACTATGTAACAATTACAATTGTGTGTGTACTTGGGGGAACGCCCACCAGACAGTAGGCAATCAGCCTAAATGAGCCATTTAAGATGGACAATAGAATTTTGAAGATACTAATCTCCCACCTTCCTAAGGAGCTTCCTGGGATGTTGTTTTGACACTGCAGGGTCATCTGAGGATATCACCTGGTACAGAATACCACCTTGGACACTGCTGGTATTTTTCCAGTGGAAACAAAGGGTTCCTGCCTTACATAAATTCTATTTAAGGCTGGGGAGTAAGGCATTCAGGACTCTTCTCCATTGCCTCCCCGTACAAGAAGGAAGATTGCTAAAAACACCTGAAGGGAAAGGCAGGGGCTGAGTCTGCCGAGAGAAATAACTGGAACTCTAAGCTAGAGAAACTCTGCAACCTGCCTAAAACAACATTTAGGGTGAGAAATTACATTTTGTAACCTGTTTCTTGAGTGTATTAAGCTTAATTTGTGTGTTTTGTTTTATTTGCTCAGTAATCTGCTTTGTTCTGCTATTTGCTATCCCTTTTATCACTTAAAATTTACCTTTTGTAGTTAATAAACTTATTTATGTTTATTACAAATCCCAGTTTGTACAATTCATATCTGGGGGAGCAAAAAGCTATGCATCTCTCTCCCCACATTGAGGGAGGGGGCAATTTTTATGAGTTTGCACTGTGCAGATCTCTCCATACAGCGCAAGACAATATTATTTTGGGTTTACACTCCAAAGGAGGTGTGCACGAGTGGTGAGTAAATCCCCAAGCTGAGTCTTCGCACATAGAGCTGATTTTAGTCTGTGTCTGCAGCTGGGAGTGGCCTTGCCTGTGTGTGTGCGCTAGAGAAGGCTTGAGGGCCTGGCACAGCTCAGACAGGGTGAGGAAACCCAGGCTGGTGGAACCAGTGGGACCCCAACACATCAGGCGGCACCCCGGACGGGGGGTTCAATCCATCACAGTGTCCCTCTCCCAGACAGCGGATACACTGAGTGTGGCCATCCGTGGCGGGGCAGGCAGCACCTCAAGAAATGCACCTCTTAAACCCAGAGGATCTGGGCATAAGGGTGGAGGGAAAGGCTTCCCAGTCGGGAAGGGTGGGAAGCAGGGAAAAACAGAAACTCAAACTATTAAAGAACTGTAAAGGTAAAGACAAAATAAAAAAAAAAAACTTTTTTTTTGGATAGAAGAGGAAAGGAGAAGAAGAAGAAAATACTACACTGCTGCGAATTCCGTCTCAGACCAGAAGCAGTAGAGAGGGAACTGGGGGCGGTCGGATTGCAGTGCTATATATAAATTCCCATGCACAGTGCAATGGGGGGAGGTTTGTATATGTGTAATCCGATGGGCACTGCTGATGAATATCTCTGATCCCAGCCACAGGGGGTGCTGCCGCACTTACAAGTGGAGCACCCATAGGGACATCACTCAAAGAACGACTCCCAGTTTGTCCAAATCTCTACAGGTGACTCCATCTCCCCTCCCCGCCATTTAAAACAAACAAAACCAAACCAAATACAGTGTTAGCTTAGTTTCCTCTGCCTTCTGTCACTTTTTCCTCTAATAGTTTTAGACATGGCATTCACCCCAGGATTAGCTGTGCCCTAAGGATTAAGGCTAATGTTTTCAAACTTGGGTGTCCAAAATTAGACACCTAAACCAATGGCCTGATTTGCAGCAGTGCAGAGCACAAGGGCTCCCACTGACTTCAAATGGAAGGACCTCTGAAAAACAGGCCATTGATTTAGGTGCCTAACTATAAACACCATATTTGAAAATGCTGGTCAAAGGGCTTATATAAAATCAACATTTTTAAATAGGAGCTGAAAATCCTACCTAAACAATGACGGGATCATGATCACAGCAGCAGCAAAAGCCAAAGAAACACTATAAATCATACAAAGCATTTCTTCCATCGCTGGATTCTTAAATAATGATGCACTGAAAGGAAAAGGTAGTTACCTCATGCTGGTCCTTTAGCAGTTTTATGAGCTGAGTGTACACCTCTTCTGCCTTCTGAGAGAGTTTGACATCCTCATGGTGTATGAAGATAAAGTCACTCTCATCATCTGTAGGGGGTGATGGTAGCTGCACAATACCACACAACATGGCACATCAGAGCTCCTTGCAGGAACACGGAAGCAGAACAAAAGCAGCAAGGGGGGATGGGAAAAGTGTGAGGAGATCAGGGAAGGTGGGTGCGGACAGTGACAAAGGGATATGGCATCTCTCACTCTAGGTCACTGGTTCCAATCCATCTGTTAGTTGCCACCAAGTGATGACTGTCCATGCAATACGAGCTGGTGGTCTCAGCTCAGCTGTTAAGATTACAGTTATTTGTCTCAAAGTAGCATCTTTGAGGCCAGGGAGCAAATGGGTCATGAAGCCTAAACTCCCCACTCCCCCCCAGAGGTGGTTCCTTCAGGTCAGGATCGGGCACTTTTGGGCTATAGGGGAGGAGGAGGAAGAACAGCACTATGACTGGAGCTTGCACTGCCATTGCCTGTTCTGTAGCTATGTGGAAAACATCCGTTTCTAGAGCTGTCAATCTGGCACCTTTCACCAGCACTGAATTCACATGAGAAACATTAAGTTTTAAAGCATTCTTAGATTTATGCAAGCAACAGGAGATTTGAGATGCCCAAGGAGCAAAGCAGAACATTTTCTTTATAGTCTCTACTAACCTTGGAAATATCAACAGATTTGCCGCTTTTTGCCAGCTCAATCTTTGGGTCTAAGTTCTTTGCTGTCCTGAGATACAGCTTGGCTTGTTCAAGGTCATTCTGCTGCTTTGCTTTGATCGCAGCCTTCAAGTATTGCTTCTTCCTGTTCTCCAGAAATTCTAGCTGTTCACTTGCTGAAAAGGAACAGCTATATAAAACACTTATCTGACATAACCATGTCAATGCACCACGTTCATTCTGTTTGATTCATACTGTGGAAAGAGTCAAAGCCCAGGTACCAGCTGAAAACACTTGCCTGTGTGGTTGATATGCAATAGTCACACCATGGTTAGTTCCACTTGTATACTAGTACAAAAGTAATACTAATTTCCATTTTTTCCATCACGGAATCCTAAAGCAATTTACAAACCAACAAACTTTTATTTAAAGCACTACAATAAACCTGTGAGGTAGGTACAAATTATTGTCCCCATTTTACAGAAGGGGAAAACAGAGGTTAAATGACTCGTGCAAGGCTACTGAAGAGCTGTGAAAGTCAGCTGCAGACCTGGATTTAAAACTTGAGCTGACTTCCCAGTTCCATGTTCTATCTTCTAAAAACACCTCATAGTTGAATGATGCGTTATCTGTATATGTGCACGCAATATATTGTATACTTTCTTTATACACATACTTTTCTTCTCTCTCAACTTACCAGAGAAAGCAAACACATTGACCTCAATGACAAAATTACTTCATTGGAAGGCACATTAGACCACAACCATCATAGCTCATCCCTCTTCCTGCCTTTTTATATCCCACTGTTACTACTTCTTGGGTCACCACCATCCCTGAACAGCTGGTACAGTTTTAAGACTCAGGAAGGATTAATTTACATCACCCGTGCACCATATCCTACTTTCTCCACACTTTTCTTGACATAGAGGGTGTAGTGTAGTGGGTCGACTACCTCTGTTTCCCTAGAGTCTTATATTGTGTCCACCTATTGCAGTATCCAAATGCAATTACACAAGCTATGCACTTGCAGAAGGTAGTTTTCTCACCATACAAATACACAGAGCAGGCTGATAGCACTATTAATACCAGAAAGAATATACTGACTGACATATAGTCCCATCTTCACAGTGGAGCTGGCAGCATCACTGTTGTGTGCAATTTGCCCAGTCATCCAAATCCAAACCAATCAGACAATGTTGCTTGCTCTGGTTTTAACTTAGCCAAAGCAGCCAGAATACAGTGTGCTCAGTGCGGTTTAGAGAAGGAAAAGGTATGTTCATGCAGGCTCTGCAGAGAGTGGACTAAGCAAAACCTTGGTATCCCTCTGCACTCCCATCTTTCATAGTGGGTGCCTTTGCATTGCAGGCCTTAAATGAAGCTGCCTTTTCCAAATGCATTATCCTTCAAGAGGAGAAGGGACATACCAGCTCAGGGATGCTCCAGCTTTGCTCCACTGAAGGTCACTTTGGTATGGGAGCCTAAAGCCAGCTTATATACACAGCAAGATGAGCATGGCATGGTGTCACATCATCTCTGACATATGTGAAGTATGGGCAGCTGAGGGTGGCACTGTATGACTCTGGGGGCCACACTTGGCTTGTGCAGGGCACATGTTGGTTACCCTAATCTAGCTTTACCAAAGCAAGATATTGGCACCTCCTGCAGGGTGGATCTGTCCCGGCTCCTGGTACTCTTTTTTACTGTAGAACAATTAAAGCACTGAGGAGAGAAATGTGGGTAAGTGCTACGTAACAACCATCAGCTGGGCTGCAGAGAGCAGGTATTATCTTAATATTTTAATGAAAGGGAGAGGAGCCTCAATTCCATAACTGACTAATTACATCTGAGGAACTCCATTTATACACTGAAATGATCATTAACGTCGCAGCTATAGCAGCAAAAATGAGGAAGCCAAATCTAATGCAGACTCACAGATTTTAAGGCTTGAGAGACCATACACACGGATAATCTAGCCTGACCTCCTGCATAACACACACCACAGAATTTCACTCAGAAGAGAGGATGGTGTGAGCTAGTTGCTATAGCATTCAGGAACACAGCCTCACTCCCAAGAAGCTCTCCATTACACAAATGGCCAGTGGGGCTCTGTGAAAGGTGTGCTTTGCTTTGAAGAATTTTCCAAATGTAGAATGAGAAAAGAAGACTAGGCGTATGGCTAAGGCTCAGCATTGGCAATCAAGAAGCCTGGATCCCATTCCCAGTAAGCCACAAGCTTACTGTGCAGCTTTCGGCATGTCAAACTTACTCACTTTGCCTCTGTTTTCACAGCAGTAAAATGAATATTGTACAGGCAGGCATTTACTGACCTGACAGGAAGGTAATAAGGATTAATTCATTACCGTTTGTGAGCCAGTTTGAGATCCTCAGATGGAAAGAAAGAGAGAAATACTATGCATTAGCCACTGTGAGACACACGATACTGCACTCAATCAGCCAGCTGTCTGGACTAGCAAGCTCAACAAACTTGTGTGAATTCATTTTGAGTTCCGTAGTCAGCAGAGATGCCTCAGTTAAGCATTATGAATCAATAAGTTTATTGCATCAGAATTAATGAACCCATCATCTTTCTAGTCACCCACTTTGCCTCCTGGAAACAAAACTGCATAACTGATTAGGATCTGCTCCCCCAAAATGGAGTGGTGCTCCTCCTGAAGTGAACCAGAGCCACATTCATGTCTACAGGCAGTATTTTTTTCCCAAAACTTTAAGAAAACATTAAGAATGTTTGGTCCAAATGGACCGGCATGTGGATTGCTGGGAGTGATCATCTCTTCATCCTTACCGGCTAAAGGGAGATGGTCGTTCGATACAGCTTTGTCTGGTGCTGTTACAGGAGTGGATGGTGATGTAACTTTTTTCACACTCTCAGATGAGTGCTCTTCCTGGGCTACAGCAGATGGCACCATAATTGGCTTAACAACTTGTGTTGGCTTCTTAGGCAGCTGAGCAGGCCTCTTGGCAACTGGGGCCTGTGTGGGAGGTTCGCTCTAGCATGGCAAAAGGAACTAAATGTTAAATGCATAAAAACTAATACAAGACTCAGGCAACTCAAAACATTAATGGCACAGTCCACTACATCAGACTTCTGCTGTTACACTGAGAGTAGCAAAAGACCCCAGACAGACACTAACTCAGTCTAAAAGTGATGTCATGCCAGGTTTGGCTGCTTGCTTGGACAAGAAACAGATTAAACATGGTGCTTATTCGGAAGAGAGGCAAAGAAAGGCAAGAACAGAAAATTGTCAAGATATTTTTCACCATTTAAAATTACACTCCACTTGAAAATATGAAACACATCGGTCAGTAACAATCTGAGTGGAAAGAAACAACCCAAAATCTTATGGTCGGTGTAGATTGCTAGACAGCATGTAAACCCCATATAAAATTCTGATCCACCAGGAGGCAACTTTTGAGTGCCAAAGGGCTGTACAGGTGGAATAGCCACCACACAGGCAGTTGTTTTGAAGACAAAACCCACATATAAATGGATACAGGGAAACAGATACAAAGAAAAAAGGCAAGCCAAATTATGGCCCTATAAATCCCTTTAAAACAATTCAAGGTCTTTCATGCAGGATGAACTCTTTGCAATTCTCACCTCATCAAAAGATAACCCCTCCTTTACACTCCCAGCTGATTCTTACCGTCTCCCCGAGAGACAGGAATGCTGTACTCTTCTGGCTTCCAGAAGAAAGGTATTTTATTGCAATACCTCACCCAGCTGGAAATCCAATAGCTTCTTCTCCACCCACAAGAAGATACGTTTTTTTTTTTTAATTCTACATATTGGTAAGTAATTCAAACCTCCACCTCTTCATCTTCATCTTCTTTCTCCTCCATGTTAGCCAGGTGGTTGGCGCTTTCCAGCACGGCAGCTATTGTACTGTCGCCATCTGTGGGTGTCACACCAGGAATGGGGGGGAATCCTGAGACGGAAGGAGATATGGTTCAAAACAACCAAATAAAACAAACCTTGAATTCTGTACCTTTTGCCCTTTCCAGGGATGTAAGTCTTTCTCTCTGTCATCATCCCTTCAGGATCAGTGCTTGGAAAAGTGCCATGGTTCTGAAAGTATTTATCATCATCCAACAGCAACCCCTCGGAAAGTCTTTCCCACATAATTTTAGAAGTCAATGCCTCATGAATCACAAAAGGCAGAGACAAACGCTATGCACTATTCGAAAACGGATATTCTCGCTTTCCCAGTGGTATTACACATTCCTAACAATGATATTTCACTATTATTGGACTGTTAGACATGCACTGATTTCTCAGTCTAGCTGCTTTTTTGACACAGGATTAGGCCTGAACAGCCAATCCTGATCTGTGTAATCTTCAATCCCTGTTACGCCTTGTTTCCCCAATAACTATTATTGTGTGCGCTCTACTGGAACGTCAGAGCAATGCCACATCCCACTGCAGCTCAGCAGTTTCAGCAACAGCAGCACCACAGTAGTAAAGAAACATTAAACCCATTAGAATTCTTTTGACCATTTTTAGTCCTTTTGAAGGGGAGTGAACGGCTTTGATAATGGGAGACAGTCTTTAATTTCTAAGGCCTTGTCTACATTGCCACTTACAGCGCTGAAACTTTCTTCACTCATGGGTGTAACACCCACCCCGCCCCCAAGCGATGAAGTTTCAGCGCTGTAAAGCAGCAGTGTAGATAGCACTGGTAGCTATTTCTCTCGTGAAGGTGGTTTTATTACAGTGCTGGGGGAGCTCTCTCCCAGCGCTGAAGCTGCGACTACACAGCAGCACTTTAACGTCAGCTGTGTAGATATACCCTAAGTCACCAGTTCAAATCCAGCCTGGGTCAGCAGTGACCAGAGTTACCACTATAAGATAGCTATTGGATGGCATTCACATTGCTAAAATCATTCTTGTTAGTAGTCTAAGCAACCAGACCAAGGACTGGCTGAGACCAAACCGCTCTCTCACCGCAGAGACGGCTACTCCAGGGGATAGGGCAGGTTTGAGGTATATTGCAGAGTAGCCTGTGCAGCACCTGATCCATGACTAAACAGAGGATTTCTGTCTCTAAAGCTGTCATGTCTGGCACCTTTCAAAGTTCAGATGCAGTGAAATGCACACAAATATCCTCCACACCTAACACAACATTGCTGGTTTCAGTGGGTGTTCATGTAAGTCACATATGCCCTTAAAAGCCTGATTTGGAAAATATTTACATAGCCAAGATGTGTGAAGAAGTTTAGGAACCCACTGGTTTATACATATAGCAGTTTTCTCTTAAAAGCATTGACATTTCACAGGAAACAGGCCATGTTTTACAAGTTGTGGTTGTTTGTGTTTTTTTAAAACACATTAAACCATCACAGACACCTAAAAAACTTGGCACAGGGATTAAAATAGGTTGCTGTGCCAAGTACATCCCCTGGAAAGAGAGAGCTGGGCATGGTGATCAAAGGAGTGATATCATGGTGTTCAGATACAGTGATGAACACGGCAGGATATGGAACTACCAGGATAGAGGATATTGAATAGCTGAAGTTAGAGACAGAGAATTCCTATCAGGCCATCTTATCCATCCCCTTATGAATGCAGGATCATTCCTTACAGTATAGAGAACAGAAAAAAGGAAGTGTGGCTAGTCCTGGGTTCTATTCCTGGCCTTGCCACTGACTTTTAACGTGACCATGTTGGGTCACTTTGCCTCTGTGTGTCTTAATTTCCCCAACTGACCTTGGGGAATAACAACACTGACCTTCTTCATAGGTAGGGCCCTAACAAATTGATGACCATGAAAAACGCATCACGGACGATGAAATCGTGTCTCCCATCATGAAATCTGGTCTTTTGGGTGCTTTTACCCTATACTATACAGATTTCATGGGGAAGGCCAGCGTTTCTCAAATTGGGGGTCCTGACCCAAAAGAGAGTTGAAGGGGGGGAATCATAAGGTTATTTTAGGGGGGTCACGGTATTGCCACCCTTACTTCTGCACTGCCTTCAGAGCTGGGCGGCTGGAGAACTGCAGCTGTTGGCCAGGTGCCCAGCTCTGAAGGCAGTGCCCCGCCAGCAGCAGAACAGAAGTAATACCATATGTGGCAATACCATACGATGTCACCTTCACTTCTGCGCTGCTGCCTTCAGAGCTGGATGGCCAGACAGTGGCAGCTGCTGACTGAGGGCCCAGCTCAGCAGGCAGCAGCGCAGAAGTAATGGTGGCAATACCATATCATGCCATCCTTACTTCTGTGCTGCTGCTGGCAGCTGCTCTGCCTTCAGACCTGTGCTCCTGGCCAGCAGCCACCGCTTTCCTGCTGCCCAGCTCTGAAGGCAGCACCGCCACAAACAGCAACCGCAGAAGTAAGGGTAGCAGTACTGCAACACCCCCTCCAATAACCTCATGAACCCCCCACAACTCTTTCGGGTCAGGACCCCGACAATTACAACACTGTGAAATTTCAGGTTTAAATAGCTGAAATCATGAAATTTACTATTTTTAAAATCCTATGACCGTGAAATTGACCAAAATGGACAGTGAATCTGGTACGGCCCTACTCACAAGGGTGTTGCAAGGTATATTTAATAGGTGTAAATAGACTTATGCCTACTGTAGACCTGGAAATACCTGCTAGAATATCTCCAGGGATTTCACAACTCCCTACAAATAAACTAAAGAGCAAATATTCCCAGTGCTTCCCCTCCCCCAAACTGGGCTAGTGGATGGGGCAGGGAGTAACCACTCATGCGCTTGCCTATTGTTAAATCATGCTCTCCAACTTGTCTGAGTAGGGCCAGCTGGAGCACTGTTCAAATGTTCACACTTCCTTACAAACAAGGTCACTAGCCAAGAATATGCAACCATGTGAAAAAGTTAACAAGCGTAATAAGCAGTTCTGCAGTGTATTCTTCAATGCTGTCATAGAGCCAAGCCAGTCTTCTCACTGTGAAACAGGAGGAGGAGCTCAATGGGCTTCTGAAGCAATACTGCCAGAAGTCCTCTGGGTCGTAACAAATAAGGGAAATGTTGGTGATAGGGTATTTCATATATACACTTACCAGGGGGAACTGGTAATTCAGCAAAATTCACTTTTCTCCCTGCTTTATGGGTTCTTATGGCATCTTGGTATTGCTGTAATCAGAGATGTGGTTAGGCATAGGCTGGACTTGGCTATTAAGTTAGCAGTCATTTCATGCTCAAACTAGGAGAAACATTGATGCAGAAGGTAAGGTACTTTGCTACAAAGTCACGTGCTGCTTTCCAAGTCCTTTGTGCACTGCAGGTTTTCTATACAGACATGAATCTTTGCCGCACTTGTTGCTAGGACCGGCATGGGCCTTGAAGGGCTGCAGAAGCCGCAAATGCAGACAGTGAACAAAATAAGTGTCTCTCTCATCTTTCTTCTTAGTGGCCTCTCCACTCCCTAGGCCAGTGGTCCCCAAACTATGGGGCGCACCTTGAACATTCAGGGGGGGTGCACAGGGAGCCCAGGTCAGTCCCCATGTGGGGGGGCAGGGAACAAGTGCCACCCAGCTCTGCCCCTGACGCCACCCCCCAAGCTGCAGCCCTGTCCCCCAGCCGCGGCCCCGGTCCACCCTCATTCAGAATGGCCCTCTCTGTCTCCTGGCCAGCTCCATTTCCTAGCCCCAGCTCCTCCCCCATCCCCAGTTCTGCCTCTAGGTCAGCTCCGCCTCTAGCCTCAGCTCCTCCCCCCTATCCCCAGTTCTGCCTTCAGCCCACACTCCTCTGCTGAGGAAGGCTTGACTATGCAGTAATGGAACAGAGGGTGCAGAGAGATTCCATTACTGGTCAGGCAGGCATGACAGTAACTGCCCTAGGCAATGAGCCTTTCCCTCACACTACACCAATAAACAAAACACAGAACAAAAGACATTTCTCTGCAGAAGCGTGTCCACAAAAAGCCTCAGAACTCCAAGGACTGGATAATTAGAGACAATTTTTCAGCTCCCCCCCCTTTTTTTTATGAGCCTCCAATTCTGCACTAATGATGTACCCCCAACAGAGGTCCCTTAGATGTCTATGTCCCTGTGCTCAAGCCCACAGAAATGGGAGAAAAGTGTCTGAATACCCAACCCTTAACATCCCTCAATTTCAACAGGTTCACACATTAACTGCTTGTGTTCCATTGAGCCCAGTACAAATTGCTTGATATACATTAGACACCATCCCATGAAAACCACTTAGGGGACTGGCGCTCCCACGTTCATAGGAGCCCCACTGCCTTCTGCAGTGGCACACGAGAAACAGCATCAAAAAGGTTACACTGGATTTAAAGTCTATTATGCAGACAGAAGGGATGGCTGAGGAGTCTAAACATCATGTTTTAAAGATCCACTCCTCAGACGCTCAGCCTCCAGTCAGTTATGTCAGCACTACATTCTATAGGCAATTTACAAGGCAGGAATTCTCTGGATGGGAACTTAAAGACCAAGGTTCTACATGGAGGAGTAAAACGCCATATCCACGTAGGGGTTTGCACAAGTGTCTTTGGACAAAAGGTCTCCATCCCCCCCACTGTTCTGCCTTGAAGAAGCACTGAATTTCAATGGGGTTATATGTGAACAGTTTATAAAGCATTTCATTGATACAGAGATGAGTGCAGGAAGGGGCAGCAGCTTAACTATTTTAGCTCATTCCAACTGGCAGGACAATATATACAAATGATTTCAAATACTTTAATGCTCTGCTGGCCAGCTCCAGAAGCCAAGCTACTTGCTGTGCTTCCCTGTTACCTTGGCTATCCTCTCATGCATCCTGCCTTTCCGATCATCCCCACTTGCTTTGGCCTGCGCTGCTGCGGATCTGTATTTCTCCAACCTCTGCTGCAAAGCTTCCAGCACAGTTTTCGGCTGCTGAGCAGACACTAAAATAATATAGACAACGAAAGGCCACATGATTGAGACTTCAGAACACGTGCCAGCTGCCTCCATTCCCTGCCTTCCCCAACCTCCTGCAGAGCCATTGACACAGAACTGAAATCCTGTCAAGGGCTAGTTTTATTACATAAAAGCACCACAGAGCTTTATTACTGATTAAGTGTTAATAAACCTTTTTCTTCATAAAGAAGAAGTTATTCACCTTGTGCAGTAACGATAGCTCTTCGAGATGTCTCCTCCTATGGGTGCTTTACTGTAGGTGTAATTGCATCCCTGTGCTGCTGATTGGAGAATTTCGGTAGCAGTGTCCATTAGGTCTGCACATGACTCTCTCTCCTCGTGCCCTGCAACAAGACTAGCCAACGCATGTGGGCTAAGCCTCTACAGTTCCTTCTCTACTACAGAGTCATTGATAAGTACTCTGAAGTAGAGGAGAGGAGGATGGGTTGTGGAGCACCCACAGGGGAATACATCTCAAAGAACCATCATCACTGCACAAGCTGAGTAACAACTTCTTCTTCTTCAAGTAGTGTTCCTATAAGTGCTCCACTGTAGGGGACTCCTATGCCGTACCCATATGGAGGCCTGGGACTTCAGAGTCGGGTTAGTTACAGATGACAATACTGTGGAGCCGAGGAGGCAGAGTCCCCAGTGATCGCATAATGTTCTGCGAAGGTATGGACTGATGCCCATGTCACTGCTCTACAGATTTCTGATATAGGGTCATTCTTGAAGAAGGCAACAGATGAGGAGATGACCTTATGAAGTGTGTACAAACAGTATCTGGAGGGGTCATATTGCTAACTTGTCTGATATAGTTCGAGACCCACTTGGAAAGCCTTTGGGCTGATATTGCCAAGCCCTTGGACCTTTCCGTGAAAAATCTGGGGGACTTCCTGAAGGCCTTCATTCTGTCTGGTTGGAAGGCTAGGGCCCTTCTGACATCTCAGGTATGTAATATCACCTCGCTGTTGTCTCAGTGAGGCTTAAGATAGAAGGTTGGAAGATGAATCAATTGGTTCATATGGAATGGGGAGGTTACCTCAGGGATGCATTTTTGATGTGGTCTGAGTGTAACCTTGTTCCAAAAGAATACGGTATAGGGGGGATGTGCCATCAGAACTGCTATTTCTCCTATTCTCCTGGCCAAAGTAATCCCTATCAGGAAGGCCGTTTTCATTGAGAGGTAAGTAAGCGAACAAGTGGCCATGGGTTCGAAGGGAATGCCTGGTCAGTCCTTTCAGTACTAGGTTTAAGTCCCATATGGGAGTGGGAAGCCGAGTTTGTGGAAAGAGGTTTACTATACCCTTGAGGAACCTTTTGGTGGTCGCGTATGACAGAACTGAGTACCCCTCTGCTGGATGGTGAAAGGCTGTTAAAGCCACTAAGTGGACTCTAAGAGAGCTTATACACAGCCCCCGTTTTTTTATGGCCAGTGCATAATCTAAGATGTGTGGAAAGGTTGTGGATGTCGGGGAGACGTTTGTCGGGACGTACACCAAATCCAAAAGCTGGACCATTTTTTCAGTTAAGAACGCTGTGTTGAGGATTTTCTGCTGAGTAATAATACCTCTTGCACTTCCATCGAAGAGGTGCTCTCTAGGCATTTGAACTAAGAAGGAGCCATGCCTTGAGGTGGAGAATCACCAGGTTGGGATGTAGGGTATGTTCTTTATTCTAGAAGAGGAGGTGCAGAGTGAGTGGGAGAGAGATTAGAGGGCATGTTGCAAGCTCTGACAGGTAAGGGTACCAGGTCTGTCTCGACCACACAGGAGCGATTAGAATGACGTGCTCCCTTTCTTTTTATTTTCAGTAGGACCTTCGATAGCAGGAGAAAGAGAGGGAAGATATACAGGAAGTCCCTGTTTCAAGGGAGGAGGAAAGTATTGCCTAGGGAGTATTGTCTTATCCCTGCTCTGGAAGGGGTTGCGTGAACATTTCTTGCTCAGGTAAGTGGTGAACAAATCTGTGGTCAGTGTCCCCCAATGCCTGAATAGCTCATGAAGTACTAATGAGTCTAGTTCCCACTCGTGGTCATGTAGGAATCTGTGACAGACTGTCTGCCATCGAGTTCTGTGTACCCGGGAGGTAGGCTGTTGACAGTGTGACGTTGTGGGAGATACACCAGTTCCACAGTCTCATCGCTTCCTCACAGAGGGAAGGAGACCCAACTCCCCTTGTCGATTTATGTAGAACATACAGGCAACATGGTCTATTAATACTTTCATGTGTGACCCTTTGATCAGCAGGAGGAAGTAGACACAGGCATTCCTGACCCCCCCCTTAGCTTGAGGAGGTTGATGGAGAGAGAGATCTCAGCGGGTGACCATTTTCCTTGTGTCGTAAGGTCATTTAGATGTGTGCCCCACCCTATGAGCAATGCATCGGTGTTGAGAAGCAATGACGGTGTTTTTCGGCAAAGGGGGTCCCCTTTGCAAATGTTGGCTGGGTCTTTCCACCGGTCTAGGGAGATTTTGACCCTGGTGGGTAGTGACAGGGGTTTGTCTAGTCTGTCTCTGTTTGGTCTGTAAACCAAACTGAACCACATCTGAAGGCACTGCATGTGAAGTTTGCTGTGAGGTATTACTACTGTGCCCGCTGACATATGCCCTAAGAGTTGTAGGAAATGTCTGGCTAATATTTGTGGGCTGTTTTGAATGGTCTTTGTGAGTGTAGTCAGAGAGAGACCTGTGCTGAGGTAGGAGGGCTCTGGCCCATAGTGTGTCGAGGTTGGCCCCTATAAACTCCAGGCGCTGCACTGGAGTGAAGGTTGATTTCTGAGCAATGATCTGCAGGCCCAGCTCTGTAAACAAGCGAACTGTGGCTTCGGTGACTCGGTGAGTCTCTTGGAGAGGCCAAGCTCTGAGGAGGCAATCGTCTAGGTAAGGGTAGACTGTGATCCCTGGTGCATAACTGGGCAGCCACTACTGAGAGAACCTTGGAAAATACTCTCAGGGCTGATGATAACCCAAAAGGGAGCACCCTGTACTGGCAGTGGTCTTGGCCCAGAGTGAATCTGAGAAATCGTCTGAGAGTCGGTAGGATTGAGATGTGAAAATATGCATCGTGAAGATTGAGGGCCGAAAACCAGTCTTCCCATTCTAAAGCTGGAATGATTGTTGCTAAAGTGACAATCTTGAATTTCTGAACTGTGACAAACTTGTTGATAGCTCTAAGGTCTAATATGGGTCTCCAGCCCCCCTTTCTCTTGGGTATTAGGAAATACAGAGAGTAGAACTCTGTCTCATAGATGTTGAGGTACCGGTTGTATGGCTCCCAAATGGAGGAGAAGGTCTACCTCTTATTGTAGTAAACTCTCGTGAGAAGGGTCCCTGAAGAGGGACGGGGCAAGGTATTGTGGAGGAGGCAAAGAGGTAAAATGGAGAGTACCTATAGCGATCTCTAGAAACCATCAGTCTGATGTTATGTACTCCCAGGTGCTGCAGAAAGCTGCCAGACGGTAGCCAAATGGGTGGGTAGTGATGGTTTGTTGTAAGAGTTGCAGAGAGTGGTCTGCTGGCATCTTGACCAACATATCAAAATTGGTGTTTGGACATGAATGGCTGGGATGAGGAAGATTGCTGACCAGATGGTTTATGTCTTGAGAATTTAATTTTCTTCCTCTGCAGCTTGTAGTATCATTGAGCTGGGTACTGGCAGGTGAAGAGTTTATGTTGGGGCTGCAGACTAAATTTCTTCTTTTGTCCCAATGTGCACATGACCAGCGAATGGGGAGTGGCCAAAGAATCCCTCAGAGTATGAAGGGAGGCATTGGTTTTCTCCGCAAAGAGCTTGCTGCCCGGAAGATCTTTGAAGGTTGACTGCACCTTCTTTGTGAAACCCGACAAATGGAGCCAAGAGACACACCGCATCACCACCGCCATGGAGATGGATCTGGCTACAGTATCGGCAGCATCGAGGGCAGACTGTATTGTTGTCTTTGCTTCTATCTGCCCCTCTTGAATGATGGCCTTAAATTGGTTGCGATACAACTCGGGCAGCTGCTCAGTAAAATTGTTCAGTTTTGAGTAGTTTGTGGAATCGTATTTCGCCATGAGGGCTTGATAGTTGGTAACTCGAAACTGAATTGTGACTGAGAAGTACACCTTCCTTCCAAAGTGGTCCAGATGCTTCCAGTCCCTATCGTAGGGAGTGGACCTCGTGTGATATTGACAGCCATGAGAAATAAAGCATCCACCATGATGGAGTACGGTAGAGGGTGGAAGAAGAGGAACTCTACTTCTCTCACTGGCACTAGTAGGACTTTTTGTCTGCTCTCTTGCAAGTTGGTGTGACTGAAGCTGGGGTCTGCCACATGGTTCTTGCAGGGTCGAGAAGAGTCTCATTGATAGGGGGGAAACTTTTGAGGAGGAAGATCAGTGGAGGATGTCCCGGAGCTTGTAGTGTGTGTCCTTGACTTCCTCCAGCAGTATCTGGAGAGAGTCAGCCACTCTCTTTGTGAGATCCTGGAATAGGCGAAAATGATCCAGCAAGGATTGTGAGGGAGGCATGACCGTCTTGTCTGGGGAGGAGGATGAGGGGTCACTGCCTCCTCAGCATCACCCTCACACTCCTCCAGGACTTCTTCTGGGGGCTCCAGGGCCCTGAACACTGTGGCTGAGGAAGCGTGACTTGGGGCCTCATGGGTGGGACTAGAAACCTGAGAGGCACGGGGCAGTATGCAGCCCAGTCGTTCCAGTAGGGCCACTGGGGTGGAGGGTGGCACGGAATCCAGTGATGGTGCCAATGGATGGCCGTTCCAGGATGATGATGATGGGGTCTTCTGAGGATATGCTTGGGGGCCCTGCTGGTATTGGGCACCCTAGGGGGCTTGGGAGGTGTACTAAGATATTCCCTCCTCCAGCTCCCTATCTGAATCCGCTCTAGAAAGCAGGAGTGCATGGCAAGGCAGCAGGGAAGACTCCCATGCCAGACGGAGGCTGTGTGTGGAGGTCCCAGTACTGAAGAGAGGAGACTTGACTCTAGCACATCATTACACGGAGGTCTCTTGAGTGCTGGAATTGTGGTGGTGCCAATTGGCTCGATGCCACTAGCAGTGCCAGGGGGGATGGAGATATTGTCCACACCGGCTGTTCAAGTACTGGATGAAGCATTGTACCGATGGGGCATCACCATATCAGTGGTGCCTTGCAGTGTTTGCTCCTGTCCTTCTTCTTAGGTACCATTCACTTGGTGCTCGTGCCCATTGGGTCTGTGGGTGCATCAATGTTACCTGCCGCAATAGTCTTTCTTGAGCTGTAGATACTGGGCTTGGCCTATTTCAGTGCTGACGGTACTGAGGATACCAAGCATGCTGGGGATCATTTGCAGCTAGCTCGTGGCTCACTGTGAGGATTTCCCGCTCTCTTTTTTGACTTATAAGCGCAGTTGGCAGCTGATTTCTTCACCCCATAGCCCTTGGATGTGCCTGGAGACTCTTGGCGCGGGTCCAGAGAAAGTCTGAGCGCCACCTCCATGAATATAATCTTCTGCTTCAGCTCTCTGTGCTTGCGAGACCAAGGTCTAAGATACTGGCAGAGAGCACAATTTTGAGGGACATGTCCTTCCCTGAGCCAACGAATGTACCGTGAGTGCGTGTCTGCGACGGTGATAGCCTCGTTGCACGAGAGGCACTTCTTGAAACCTGGATAACCAGACATACCCCAGTGGGGGAAGAGCCCCCAGTGAGAAGGGTGGGAATGAAAAAAAAGTAAAATATCTAAATATATATGTATTAGAAGATAAGGTAAAAAATAAAGACACTAGACTGACTACTACTAAAAATAAAGCTCTAGGCTACAAAGAAAAGGATGAGATAATAGTCACTAATGGACAGCTAACAGCTCTGTCTCTAGTGGGGCGGTTGAGAAGCAACTGAGGGGGGTTAGCCCACGTGCACTGGCTACCCTCATGGCAGGGCGTGAGGAGAGAGAGTACATGTGTGGGCCTAATGGATACTGCTACCGAAATGCTCCAATCAGCAGCTTAGGGACACAAGTTAGGGCGACCAGACAGCAAGTGTGAAAAATCAGGACAGAGGGTGGGAGGTAATAGGAGCCTATATAAGAAAAAGCCCCAAATATCGGGACTGTTCCTATAAAATCGGGACATCTGGTCACCCTAACGCAAGTACGCCTACAGTAGTACACCCATTGGGACACTACTCGAATTAGAAAGACAGTTTATTAGGTACTTCTATTATCCATTCCAGTATTCATGTATAACTTGGATCAGCATCCAAATATCATATAAGAATATGACTCAATACAGAGAAGTCCTGCTTTACAAATCCTACCTGAGGCTTCATGGCCCTGAGGTTTGAACATTGTGAGGGGCTGGGAATTTTCAACGGGAACAGATGCCATCCGGTTTGATGGAGCCGGTCTCTTTTCCAGGCTTTCAAGATCTGTGAGGGAAGAGGCAATTTTCAAGTACAGTAACTCCTCGCTTAAAGTCGTCCCGGTTAATGTTGTTTCTTTGTTACGTTGCTGATCAATTAGGGAACATGCTCATTTAAAGTTGTGCAATGCTCCCTACTAACGTCGTTTGGCAGCCACCTGCTTTGTCCATTGCTTGCAGGACGAGCGGCCTGTTGCAGCTAGCTGGAGGGGGCTTGGAACCAGGGTGGACTGGCAGCCCCCCTATTAGCTCCCCCTATCAGTCCTTGCTTCCCTAAGTTCCCTGTACAGCAGCTGCCCAGCAGGCTAGCAATTGCAGCTGTCCCTCCCCCCACTGCCATGTGCTGCTCCTGCCCTCTGCCTTGGAGCTGCTCCCCGAGACTCCTGCTTGCTGTGGGGGGGGAGGGGAGGAAGAGGGGGGATGTCAGGGTGTGCCCTCCCCCGCTCCTGCACCCCGCTTACCCCATCTTCCATAGAGCAGGGGGGACACACGACAGGGTTCAGGAGGGAAGGAGCTTGCTGGCAGCAGCTGAGGTCTCAGCAAGCTGATCTAATTAACAAGGCAGTGTACTTAAAGGGGAAATGCGCATCTCTCTCTCACACACGCGTGTGTCTCTGTCTGCAATGCTGTCTCCCCTCCCTCCATTCCTGCTGCCTTGTAGAGTGTGAGAGTTAACCCTTGAGGGCTCAACCAATTGCTAGTTCATCATTTAGCAGTAAGGCATTCCCTGGGAAATATCTTACCCTCTGACTCCTCCACCTCAACCAAGCTTCACAATCATCATCACCACTGTGTACCAATATTAAATTGTTTGTTTAAAACTTATTGTGTGTGTGGTCTTTTGTCTGGTTGAAAAAAAATTCCCTGGAACCTAACCCCCTCATTTACTTTAATTCGTATGGGGAAATTGGATTCACTTAACATCGTTTCGCTTACAGTCGCATTTTTCAGGAACATAACTACAATGTTAAGTGAGGAGTTACTGTATACATTAGGTAGGAATTTTTGGCATATAGGAGAGAATGTGTGAACGATCTTGGTAATTTGCTAACAATTTGAGGACTTAATCCCAGAGAAGGATAGAGGAAAACCCCCCACCTGTTAAAATATTCCAGCTCTGGCAGTGCTCAATGTAGTAAGATGAGGCCCTGAAACAAACTCTTGTGTCAGAGGCCCAGTCTGAGGCCTGAAGCCTGAACCAAAGTACTTCCAGGCATTGCTAAGCAAAAGCTGGTCTGTGAGCCAGAGGCAGGCCCCACTCACAGAAGATGGTTGCTAGAAGCAGGTGCATCCACACAAGTGCTAATAAGAGGAACTTGTGCCAAGATGACATCAGAACACTCCACAGAGATAACAAGGAACAGGCAGGTGCATCTTAAAGACAGGATCAAAAGGACAGCATGATGGATAGATCTGTTTGAAACAACATGATCAAAGGGGGAGACAGCACCCTAATGAGCCAAGGGGCTGTACTTCAATACGTCAGTTGGGATGAGTAATCTGTCCTGTAACTGTATAAAAGTAGGTCCCGGAGTGCGCATCTTTGTCTGACCTAGGGGGCAGTGGAAAGTCCCGCCACTGACTCAGCCGGTCCATTGCCAGGGGGCACAAATTCGTAGTATGTCTTGTAGAGTCTATGGGAAACTATTACTGTGCTTCGTTTGACAATAAACCTGGCTCGGGTTCCTTCGTAGAGTCTGTGGTCTTTGGGGGTTCTCTCAGGGTCTGCTGTGTCAGCTATCTGCACAGAACTAGGGCAGCACACAGAGGGAACACGCACGCAGCCGACTGTTATCAACAAACAAGAGCAGAGCACCACACTGGTAGCTACTGACAACACTCAACACTGGATGCTTTAAAAGGTAATCTCCCCCATCACCCCGCCAAATGTTGCATTTACTTATATGATATTATACTATGGGGGAAAATGTTCCTCTGACCCCAGCCAGTGATCATTTTATGCCCTAAGGATTTATACCCCTTATAACATTTTTATCCTAGCTAGTGTAACTACACTTTTTCATAATTAAAGCTATGTCCAATTATGTTTCTGAATCTTACTAAGCAGCCTCAACAACATCCTACAACAGTGAATTCTAAAGGCCAAGTGTTGGGGGAGTATAGTTTTTATACAGTTTAAGTCTGCTGCAGGACTGGAATATTTTAACACCAATGTTTGTTCCAGGATCAGAAATTTCTACTAGTCCTAAAAGCATGGATCATGGTCCATCCAAATATCTGTAACTGTCAGGTCATGTGACAGATTTTAAAAATGACACCATTCTGATTAGCATCTTGTTCTCCTCATTTCTCCTTCCACTAACCATTTTAGCTGCTGCTATCTCACAATCTACAAGAATTAGAAAATTACACCTATCAACTGGAACCTATAATTCTCAGAAGCGTGCAGATAGTTTATACACCAATCACTAGTTTTAGCTGTTTTCTAGACATCAGCCACTAAAATCAGGTCAGAAATCAAGTGTGTGTGGAGGGGTGGGGGGGGGGAGAGGAGGGAGGTAAAAATGAAGATGAAATCAGAATGTAGAAGTTTTAAAAGGAGAGGCACTCTTACAACCTGTCACTTAAATCGATGTTTCTATTACTCTAGTTTGTGGAGCAGCTTCTGTCACAATGGAAAAACGTGTGTTATAAGGATTGATGTTTTCTGCTACGTGTAGGCTAGTCAAAAACATTCAGATTTCTACAGGCTTTTTTCTTTCTTTCTTTCTTTTTTTTTTATAAAGTTGCTCAAAAGCCTCTCTGCATCCCTATGGTGCTTTGCATCTTTATTTGATGTGAATACAACTTATGACACCAGAACTGAAGACATCCAACAGGAGAGAACCAAACCACAAAGTGAACTGGACAGATTTAAGGGAAGAAAAGGGATGAAGAAGGTTGGAGGTAACAAGGAGAGATTCAATTCTAAGAAATGTAAACTCCTATTTCCCAGTGTAGGGTGTGTGAGTGAAAGACATACAAAATGGAGGAGGCATAATCAAGCAGCTACACCCACTGCACTACAGCAAGTTCAGCACCATCTTGACTCCTCCATCTTATCCCAGTAATGCTATTTCATATAGCCATGAACTGGAGATGATGTAGGGAATGTGTGGAATCGGAACTTGGAGGGAAGATGTCCACAAGAGAATCTTTGGTCCACAATGTGGAGTCCAAAAACCACTGCCTTAAACCATTGGGAAGCTGGGATTCTCAGCACCCATTTCTAACCCAGATGGTTCAAGAGAGTGACTTTAAAATGGGTGCTGGCCCTTCAGTTCACTATGCCCATTTGTTACTAGATAACAGGAGAGGCTTAAAAGAAATCTCCATCTAACAAATTCTTCTGCTCTTACCTTGTGGAGCTGGGGGCATATCCTGGAGATCTACTGGCTGTCCACTGTCCAGTGCTTCTAAGACCATTGTAAATTTCTAAAACAAACAGAAAAACAAAGCCAAAGGAGACTTATTCTTGTGTGTTCAGAAACCATCTGTGATCATGTGGAGCAGCCATGTGAGCACAGGGAGCATTTGCCAGGATTGAGACTCCTAACACAGAAGCTTGGTTTGTGAATAGCATACCTTGCCAGTCTTCATATATTCTTTTGCCTTCTCTAGATCTCCTTGCTGTTTGGCTTTCAGAGCTGCTAATTTATACTCTTTCTGTCTTGTAACCAGTAGTGTTCGTGTGCTCGTGCTAAGGGAATCTACATAAGAATGAAATCAAGACTTATACAAGCACCTCATATCTGCATCCTTTGACATTCTCATATATCCAAAGATCCATTATTTCCTTATTGCTTTGACTCACACATCCACATTATGTACAGTGGCTTCTTTATCCAGGGGCATCCCCAGAAGTCCTGCCAACCATGGCAATTCCAGCAACAATGACAAACCACCACTGTGCAATTCCACAGTGCTTTTCATTAAGATCACAAAGTTCTTTACAAACAGTGAATTTTGCCTCACAGCTCCTCTGCCAGGCAGGGAAGCATTACCATAATTTATTGACTGAGGAACTGAGGCAGAGAGACCATAATAAGAGACATGTACAGACACCTCAGCAGAGGAAGGAACCTTTAGGAAGTCTTCATCCTGTGACTATAGCACATCTTAAGATGAAATCTGGGAGTCAGGACTCCCAAATTCTATTCCTGACTGCAACTGACTCAATTAAGTGACCCTGAGCAAGCCATGAACTCTCTGCCTCAGTATCCTATTTGTAAAGCATTTTGATATGCTCACGTAAAAGGTGCTACAGAAGTGCAATGTATTATTGAATCATAACCTGGCTGGGAAGATGTGTGCTCCAAGGAAGGCTGGCATGTTGAAATTACCTACCATCTTGTAATGTAGTACCCATTTCTAGGACAGAAGTAGCAGCAGCATGACATTGTAAAGAGGATGACCCCGGAGACAACTTCATATCATTGACAGGCTGTAGCTCATGGTCTGCAGAGGATTCCATTTTCTCCTTGGGTATTACTTTGGTTGGATCACCTAAACTCTCTGGCACAGCTCCTGTGGTTTGAGGCATATTAGCAGAGCTTCTCCCTGATGCTACAGGGGGTGGCATTTCTTCCTCATTGATCTTTTTGCCCTTCTTCATTGCAGCCAACATGGTTTCCAGTGTCTAGCAAAAATTGAGGAGTGAAGTCAACAGGTACTGGCATTTCCATCACATACACAACTTGTGTACAATCACCACAACTCAGCAAACTCATATCCTTATTTACAACAGCAACCACCATGTCATTCTTTTTGGAGAGCTACTAGGTATCTTTGCCCATTAGCATTTCCCTCTCCTATTTTCTTGGTCACATGGGAGTCCTAGCCCTGGTGAAAGATGCCTGATTGACACAGCAGCACACAGCAACAATTTTTCTCTATCGAGCAAGTAATACAAGCTTCCTCCAGTCTATCCTGTCAATGTATTACAACATACATGGTGGTAGAGGATCCTACCTCTAGTAGTGAGAAGACACGTCAGTCTCTATGGCCCAATCAATCTTTTGTGACTCAGACTTCCAAAATGTGAGCCATTCAGTGCCAACTGTGGAACTAGTTTTTGTAGCAAGTCTAGGTATATTTTAAACACAGCCTTCAGTGTGGTATCTTAGTGCCAGTGCAGATCTCTGTCCAGCAGATCTGGAATGAAATCACCAAATTCATTTCAAATGGCCCAGGCAGCCATCAGATGGTAACAGCCAGAACTGGATTTGAACCAGCGTTTGAGAGGTGAAAGGCCCCTGGCTCCTATTTCCAAACTCATGAGCTACATAGTTCCCTTGCTAAGTAAAGCTCAATTTCAGCTCAGTTCTTTATCCCAACACCAAACATTATCCCCACTACAGGGGCTACTTAACACCTAGGTTAGGCAACAAAGCCAAAAAAGTAACATGGACTTCACAGCAGAACATGCATTTACCTTCTACAAGTCATCTCACTGGCTAAAATGGTAACAAGACATTAAAAAACCCAAACAATGACAAGGCTGGAATTTGTACTTTCAGAAAACCAGTCATCACGCTGTTTAATAAGCAATGTTTTTATAACTATTAGGGGCCGGCTCTGTGGGAGATCTGGGTTCAAATCATATCCAGACAGAGTCTCACCTACCACTGCTGCTGCAGACCCAGAAAAGACTTGAGTGCTGTGAGATCAACATGTGTAGTATGAAGAGGCAGGATTAGGAGAGAAATGCCAGCATAGAATCATAGAAATGTAAGGCTGGAAGGGACCTTGAGAAGTCATTGAGTCCGGTCCCTGTGCTGGTGCAGGACCAAGTAAACCCAGACCATAACTGACAGGTGTTTGTCTAACCTTTCTTAAACAACCTCTAGTGAAGGGGATTTCACAACCTCCCTTGAAAGCCCATTCCAGTGCTTCGCTATCCTACAGTTAGAAAGTTTTTCCTAATATCTAACCTAAATCTCCCTTAAGTCCATTACTTCTTGTCCTACATTCAGTGGACATGGAGCACAACTGATCATAGTCCTCTTCATAACAGCCCTTAACACATCTGAAGACTCATCAGGTCTCCCCTCAGTCTTCTTTTCTCAAGACTAAACATGCCCAGTTTTTTTAACCTTTCCTCATAGGCCAGATTTTCTAAACCTTTTATCATTTTTGTAGCTTTCCTCTGGACTCTCTCCAATTTGTCTACATCCTTCCTAAAGTGTTGCATCCAAAAATGAACATAGAACAAAGGCCTCACCAGTGTTAATATACCCCCAAAACATTAGCTTTTTTTTTTGGCAACTGCACCACATTGCTGACTGATATTCAATTTGTGACCCAGTATAATTTTCTTTTCAGCAATACTACCATGTAGCCAGTTATTCCCCATTTTGTAGTTTTACATTTGATTTTTTCCTTCCTAATTAAAGTAATTTACACTTATCTTTATTGAATTTCATCTTCCTGATTTCAATCCATTCTCCAATTTGTCAAGATAGTTTTGAATTCTAATCCTGTCCTCCAAAGCACATGCAGCTGCTCCCAGCTTGATGTCATTTTCAAATTTTATAAGCACATTCTCCACTCCATTACCAAGTCATTAATGAAAGTAGTGAATAGTACCAGATCTAGACTGACCCGAGAACCCCACTAGATACACCCTGCCAGTTCAACAGCGAACCATAGATAACTACTCTTTGAGTACAGTCTTTCAACCAGTTGTGCACCCACCTTATAGTAATTTCATCTAGACTGCATTGCTTGAGTTTAATTATGAGGAAGTCATGTGGAACTGTGTCAAAACAGCCTAATTAAAATCAAGATGTATTAAGTCTACTGTTTCCCTCCTATCCACTAGCCCAGTAACCCTGTCAAAGAAGGAAATTAGGTTGGTTTGGCATGATTTGTTCTTGACAAATCCAAGCAGGCTATAAGCCTGTTATCATTCAGGTGCTTACAACATGATTGTTTAATAATTTGTTCCAGTATCTTTCCACGTGCTGAAGTCTGGCAAACTGGTCTTTAATTCTCTTGGTCCTCTTTGTTCCCCTGTTTAAAAAAAGATAGGTACTGTGTTTGTCCTTTTCCAGTCCTTTGGGACCTCACCCATCCTCCATGAGTTCTCAAAGTGCTAATGGTTCTAAGATTGCTTCAGGTAGCTCCTTAAGTACCCTAGGATGAATATCATCAGACTTGCAGACCTGAATATCTCTAACTTATCTAAATATTCTTTAGCCTGTTCCTTCCCAGTTTTGGCTTGCATTCCTTCTCTCTTGTTATTATTGTGTTGAGTACCTGGTCACCATTAATCTTTTTAGTGAAGACTGAAGCAAAATAGGCATTAAACACCTCAGCCTTCTTGATGCCACCAGTTATGAACACTCCTTCCCCACCAAGCAGAGAACCTACATTTTCCTTTGTCTTTCTCTTGCTCCTAATATCATTTATAGAATGTCACCTTATTGCCTTGTATGACACTGTATGGAATATGAGTGACCATTTGTAATATTACTGATACGAATATTATAAATAGGGCCCTACCAAATTCTCAGTCCATTTTGGTCAATTTCAGTCAGAGGATTTTAAAAATCATAAATTTCATGATTTCAGCTATTTAAATCTGAAATTTCACAGTGCTGTAATTGTAGGGGTCCTGATCTAAAAAGGAGTTGGGGGGGGGGAGGGGAGACAAGATTATTGCAAGGGGGGTTGCGGTTCTGCTACCCTTACTTCAGCACTGCTTCTGGCAGCAGTGCTGCCTTCAGAACTGGGCAGCTGGAGAGTGGCGGCTGCTGGATGGGAGCCCAGCTCTGAAGGCAGAGCCACCACCAGCAGCAGCACAGAAGTAAGGATGGCAGGGTATGGTATTGATCTGGGCCTTCAGCAGCGGCCACTTTCCGGCCACCCAGTTCTGAAGGCAGCGCAGAAGTAAGGGTGACAATACCATCACCCCCCTAAAATAACCTTGCAACCTCCCTGCAACTCCCTTTTGGGTCAGGGCCCCCAATTTGAGAAATGCTGGTCTCCCCCATAAAATCTGTATAGTATAGGATAGGATAAAAGCACACAAAAGACAAGATTTCACGGGGGGAGACCAGATTTCATAGTCCATGGCGTGTTTTTCATGGCCGTGAATTTGGTAGGGCCCTAATTATAAAATTGCTATAAATCTTACAAAATATGCCATGTATCAGTGGAAAAGTTATGATTTGCTAAAGATGATAATCATGTTTATATGTACGTATCATCTTTGTACTATGAATTATAAATATGTGAGCTATATCTGCATCTCAAACTTTGTGCTGTGTTTCTGGGTGACATCCCCAGACTGGCATCAGTACTATCTAGCCTGCTTGACGGCCTATCAAAGGCCATCAGCTATACAATGAACCCATTGAGAGAAGGCAGGGGTTACAACTATGAGTTACCAGGACATATAGGGACATGCCTATGGACAGGGGGTTCCAAGGCTTTTCCATGCCATGTGCTGAGCTTGTGTTTGGGACAAAGGATGTACAAGCCACATGGCAAAGGACATAAAAGGCAGCTGCATCATCTCCATTTTGTCTTTAATCCTGCTTTCCACCTCTGGAGTAACTTAATTACAAACTGAAGCTTTGAACAAAGGACTGAACGACCCATCCAAGCTTTGGATGAATTCCAGAGGGACTTTACATGCCAGCAAACTCACTCATGCTGCTAAGAACCTGATATATGGATTGTGAAGTTGTATGTATCTGACAGTTTGACAATTTAACGACTCTCTGCTTGTTCTTCTCTTTTCTAATAAACCTTTAGTTTTAGATACTAAAGGATTGGCTGACAGCATGATATTTTGGGTAAGATGCAAACTAATATTGATCTGGTGATGTGGCTGCCCTTTGGGGATCAAAAGAACATTTTTGTATAGTGAGAAGAGTTTTAAATAACTTCTCACTTTACAGGATCTGTGTGCTAACTGGTAGCCAGAGATCTGGAATGCAGTAAACGGGGCTGTGTGATTTCTTTTTCAGCTTCTTGATAACCAGTGTGGGGAATCAGGTGCACAGGTTGGTGAGTCTAATTTCAGTGTTAATCACCAATTTTGGGAGAATCTGCTCTCCATTTGCAGCCTGCCCTGACCTTGGCATTTTCAGTGTGGGCTACCCTAGGCACCTACGGGTCACACCTTATATTTGTCTTGCTAGGTGTAACTCATTTTGTGCCTTAATCTTTCTGATTTTGTCCTTATACGCTTGTGCTATTCTTGTGTACACGACGCTCAGAAGCCAGTCTTTCGGACAATCAAGGAACAGCTTTGGACTGTGAAGGGAGCTCTACTCTATTCTTAACTGTGACACTGGGATCTCACAGGCTGGTGGCAGGGTGTGTGGAAACTTCCCACATTGGAAAAACAATAACAAAATATGAAGCCTCAATAAGACAGTAAGTTTCTAGATTGGATAAAGCAGGCTTTTGGGTTTTTCCCTTAGGGAATGACTGCATGTACATTTCCTCCATGGCTAGTATGAATTGGACAGGACATAGAGCTCTTCCAGTTTGCACATTTCCTCTTCCAGGTCTGGCTCTCTCTTGATCCCTTATGTACACCAAGCCATTTAGCAGTTAAGAAGATGTAAGATTCTTCCCTCACTGGGATCTCTAAAGCTTTGGAATAAAACACAAAGCTAGTTGGAGTATGAGACGTGGTGGAGCAGAAGGCAAAGAAACAGGGAACTCACAACAGACTCCTCTTGCACAGCAAGAATCACCTGCCACCGCAGACTCAAACAGCAAATGCCGCTGTTTGGCTGAGAAGTGGCAAACCAGATTAAACTGTTCCTAGTGCAATCTACAATAGCCATATCAGGGGGAGAGACTGTTCCCATTTTCATTATTAAGTGCAGCTGAGGCACTCAGAGGGATTCCTGCCCTCAATGCAAACAAGCAATTTAACAAAGCGAGTGGAAGGTTGGTACCTGGGAAAGGACGTTTTAACAAACAAACAGCTACGTGTGCTAGGGAAGTTACAATAATTTATTCAAAGGGGACACATTGTCACTTTAATAAACATAGGCCAAATTCAGATCTAGTGCAAGTGGGTGTGACCCTCAAAGAAGTCAGAGGGCCAAATTCAGTAGTGACACAAGTTGGTCAGAAAATGGCATGTAAGTTACCTTCAGTCTGCACATCTACTGAATGCCAAATCTGGGCAAGTTACTGGGACACCACTTTACCATGTACACACACTGGGTGTGAATTAGTCCAAACATATATCTTGCATGACCTGTTTATTTCACTATTGAATTTATCCCCTATTTTTCAAACAAAAATTAATTACCCTGTGGTACTAGCACCACATCAGAACAACTGGAAGGATTTTTAGAATCAGGTTTAATGTCTAGTATTAATAGTATTGAATTACTGTTTGCAGTCATCTTGGAATACGAAGATATACTAGTCAGTTTCCTTGTTTATAGTGAGGCTCGGTTCCTGACTCTCATATGCTCTAGCAAAATATTACAATGCGAGATTACAAACACTGCAGAGGATTGTTTAAATATTTTCCCCTTAGATTTCAAATAAAGAAAGTGAATGGAAACATTTCCACTGACCCTAGAAAATCATGTTTATACAAGACCTACATTTTAAACCTAATCTATTTGACAAGATTGCTTCAAATTAGAACTCAACAATGAACACATGGCACAGTCTCCTTAGTCTCTCCTGCACACAACACTTACAGTCAGAAAACCCAGAAAGCACCAAGTAATATTCCTGGATCAATTCTATCCTACATTTAACAAGGACTTTCCTCTTCCACTGAAAGCCGCCCTCCCCCACCCCTTCATGTAATGAATCCAACATACCTTGAGGCCTCTTTCGTACCGTCGCACTTTGCCACTCTCGTCTGCCTCCTTTGCATTAGAGATTGCTGCCTTATAGTTAGCTATTCTGTCCTCTATCGTCCGCTGCAATTCACTGGAAACAGCAGGAGATGTGATCTCAAAAAAAAAAGTGTGGGGGGGAGTAAGGCACATTATTTACTTTCCCAAATTACACATGCTTCACCTTACCACTGAAAAGTAAGCATATCCCTTCTGTACAAAATAACACATGCACACAGACTGGGCTCAGGAATCAAGACAGCAGGAAATGGAAAATTTCTCTGAAACAGAAGGGCACTTGTACTGCACCAATGTTTCCTGGATACATCTCTGGGCTTCCTATCAAAGGAGCAATAGAGAGAATTGGGTGGAGTAGTTTAGGAAACTTACAGCCACAGGGTTACTGGAGACTGGGTGGTTAGGACTAAATGAGGGAGAACAGTGATGCCTCTCAGATATCATATGCCCAGATGGCCTGGGTGTTATTTTGGGGTGCGAATGTTTGTTTTCTTCACCATCTTAACTTTACATCTTTCGAGGATTCTCACAAATTGGCTTCAATACAAGATCTCCTCTTCCCACCTCCTCTAGTAAGGTGGAAAGTCTGCAGTCTGGGACTTGCCCAGTGAAACAAGTGACAGAAATAACCAGTTACCATCCACTACTTAAAAGCACTGTGGTTGTCAAATTGACCTGTCAGATGGCTCCTGATGTAATTATTGCCATTATCTCTACACAGACCTACTCTTGCCCTATTTATTAATATGCACAATGCACGGAAGTCCTGAAATCTGTATTGTATGACAACAGAAGAAAAGCAACAACTGAACAAAAAACTTGCCTGCGTAGACAAATTCAATAGTAAACAGATTCTGAAATTCTACATAACTCAGCACCACTGACAGCCTGCTTAGGAGAGGCCTCAGGATTAAAACAGCAGTGGCTACTGCAAGTTAGGATTCAGGTGCACTGATAAAAGGTTGGGTGTGAGGCACAGGGGCAAAAAACATTGGGATGGTAGATAATTGGGATGCTGGAAATCAGGACTGAGATTTCGCTGCATGATGTACAGTAGAGCCCTGCAACCTGACCCGAATCCAACAGACCCAACTATGGAGTGTCGGGTCCAGGTAGGGTGGGAAAACAAACAGAACCCCCTGGACTCAGGTTGGTGCTCCTCTGACCTGTGGAACAGGTTACAGGGGTGGCTGTGTGCCCCTCTCCTGCTAGCAGTCGCCATCTCGCTACTTATTTGATTATAGGATGTTATAGGCCATGTGAGGGAGGCAGTATGGTCTAGCGGATAGAGACCTCGACTGGGACTCAGGAGACCTGGATGCCATTCCTAGCTCTGCCCTGGCCTGCTGAGTGATCTTGGGCAAGTCATTTCCCCTCTCTGTGCCACCTGTAAAATGATAATCATACTGACCTCCATTGCAAAGCACTTTGAGATCTACTGAAAGAGCACTATATAAGAACTAGATATTACTACTGTTATGTGTAACGTAGCACAGCAGAACTGTGTGGAGTTTCTAGACTCATAACAAGAATACTACAAAGGGAATTAAGGAGCAATAGCAGAGCTGTAAGCTGCACAAAGGAAGTCTGCACACATTACTATTATTTATATAACACCACGGATGTGCTAAGAGATTTACAGGCAGCAA
The DNA here is from genome assembly GCF_011386835.1 of Chrysemys picta bellii. Classification (NCBI taxonomy): domain Eukaryota; kingdom Metazoa; phylum Chordata; order Testudines; family Emydidae; genus Chrysemys; species Chrysemys picta. The sequence goes on from NC_088798.1 coordinate 10,809,055, forward strand.
GACAAAATCCCTGGAAGAAGAGCTTACAACATATATTATGTTTGACTCTGTCTGGTGGTATTAGTTACTCATTTTCACAAACACCAAATTCATCTTAAGAACAATGCAAGATGAAATCTAACTATATCAATATAGTGTCAGCTCCCACCAGGAAACGTACAGATGTACAAAATAAGCCAGAATATAAAGTGAGCTTGTCATCTTATAAACTGCATAGTGAGAATGATTCAGTGAAACTCCAAGTCAACCACACATCTCTTTCTTACCTCTGCCTGCAGTTCAGGTTGCTGCTGTATTACTGGTGGAGCTGTTACCACCTCCATCGCTATGGTTTCATCCTCACCACTTTCTGTCTCGTCTTGCTTGCCCAGAACTTCCTGCAACTCTGCCTAGAGCAAGAATCAGTGAGGTGGTTACTGTAAAGCATGCTCTGCTTTCGGCACCACGTGAACAGATGCTGCAGGAACTAAAGCACCTCCCCACTGCCACAGTGAAAAGAACGATTCAGATCCTGAAGTCTTTTGCCCAAGGCAATGTTTCAGTGTAGATTATATGACAATTTGTGTCAAGAGTAACACACCTCCATGGGACACTGGCAAGTGATAATCAACAGTGGTGAGAGAGCTGGTCTGGAGAAAGTATGTACCTTCTGGCTCCAGAAACTAGAGTTAAACCTCAAACAGTCTTTGATGTCCCTAAACTTCTCCTGCCTGACCTAATTTCAATTTGTTTTGCAGCTGACTCCACATACTCTGGTTCTGCCCAGGAGTGGAAATGTTCCGGCACAATTTGAAGGCAATTCCTGGGGAGCTCACAGCCCAACATATGGTGCTAAGGTCTCTTACACAACCCTTTTGTTGGGTAGCTCTCTGAGGACTGAAGAACATGCAGTAGCTAAGACAAGGATTTTATCTTTTCGAAGGTTGTCTAAACCCCAACTTCAAACCTCCAAATAGTCACCCTTCACTAATGACTGAACTAAGTGTAGTTTAGTGCACCCTCCATACAATCCACTCACACACAACACACTTTTAATAAACACAAAAATTTTAGCTCAAGGATATGGTTATTAGGCCCTAGCCAAACTCAGAGCAGAAGTGTCCTAGCCATAACTATAAGTAGAATGATTGCTAAAAGGATGTTGGGACATGTAAGGGTTAAGTAGAGACCTGGGAAACCGCTGATGTGCAGACATGGCATTAGGGGTACAGGCAGACACCGCTTTTGCGCTTGATAGATAAAGTGCTACCCCCTCCCTTCCCTTCTGCTTGCTAAGGATTGATAAGCACTGCAGCTGCATAAGGAATGCGTAAAGCAATATTGTCTCCCCCTCCTTTTTATTTCCAGCTAGCTAAACGAGCTCAAGCTTCCTCCCTTCCCTGCAAACTGCTAATTAAGGGAATTTGTGGCTGCAATTATTGCAAAGAAATGTATTTTCAAAATAAAAATGTCTGTAGAATACGCTTAATGCTGTAAACAGGGGCGGGGATAATTATATTCACTGTATGGCGTTCATATTACTCAAGAAGGGTTTTGGAGGTATTGTAATAAATGTAGGTATTTACATACTAACTTAAATAAAAAGAGTGTGCTGTAACTAATTCAGTGCTTACTCAACAATTGGGTCGAAGGGAACAAGTACCGCAATAAAGAAGCCCGTTTACTCAATCCGCCTCTGGGTCTCCCTGTTCTTCTTCTAAAAGACGGTTACTCACCGTTGTAACTGTTGTTCTTCGAGATGTGTTGCTCATATCCATTCCATTAGGTGTGTGCGCGCCGCGTGCACGATCGTCGGAAGATTTTTACCCTAGCAACACCGGCGGGTCGGCTGTGGAGCCCCCTAGAGTGGCGCCTTCATGGCGCTGAATATATACCCCAGCCGACCCGGCGCCCCCTCAGTTCCTTCTTGCCGGCTACTCCGACAGTGGGGACGGGGGGCGGGTTTGGAATGGATATGAGCAACACATCTCGAAGAACAACAGTTACAACGGTGAGTAACCGTCTTTTCTTCTTCGAGTGCTTGCTCATATCCATTCCATTAGGTGACTCCCAAGCCCAACTTAGGTGGTGGGGTCGGAGTGAGACATTGCTGTGTGCAAAACCGCTGATCCGAAGGCAGCATCGTCCCTGGACTGCTGCACTAGTGCATAGTGTTCTGTAAACGTGTGGACTGACGACCAAACCGCAGCTCTACAAATGTCCTGGATCGGAACTTGCGCCAGGAAAGCCGTCGAGGAAGCTTGGGCCCTCGTGGAGTGAGCGGTGAGGTGTGGTGCTGAGACACCTGCCAGGTCGTAGCAAGTCCGGATGCAAGACGTAATCCAGGAGGATAGGCGTTGTGATGAGACCGGTGAGCCTTTCATTCGGTCGGCCACTGCAACGAAGAGTTGCGTCGTCTTTCTAAAGGGCCTTGTGCGGTCAATATAGAAGGCCAGGGCCCTGCGTACGTCCAGAGAATGCAAACGTTGATCCTGGCGAGAAGCATGTGGTTTAGGGTGAAAGACCGGGAGAAATATATCCTGGTTGATATGAAATGGAGAAACCACCTTAGGGAGAAAGGCAGGATGTGGGCGGAGCTGCACTTTATCCTTATGAAAAACTGTGTAAGGGGGCTCGGATGTAAGCGCCCTGAGTTCAGAAACGCGCCTTGCTGAGGTGATGGCTACGAGGAAGGCTGTCTTCCAGGATAGGTACAGAAGTGAACAGGTGGCCAGTGGCTCGAATGGATGACCTGTGAGCTTGGAAAGAACCAGGTTGAGGTCCCACGTCGGAACGGGCTGACGTTGTTGTGGGTACATCCGGTCTAAGCCCTTGAGGAATCTAACGACCATCGGGTTAGAGAATACCGAGGACGCGAGTTCCCCTGGATGAAAGGCCGATATAGCGGCCAGGTGAACTCTAATTGAAGATATCGCCAACCCTTGCTGTTTTAGGGAGAGGAGATATTCCAAAATGAGAGGAATAGGTGCGTGCAACGGGGACGTGGCTCGTTGTTCGCACCAACAGGAGAACCGCTTCCACTTGGCCAAGTATGTGGTCCGTGTTGAGGGCTTCCTACTGCTCAGCAGAATCTGTTGGACAGAGTGTGAGCACTGCTGCTCTGCCTGGGTGAACCATGGAGCAGCCACGCCGTGAGGTGGAGTGATTGCAGGTCGGGGTGACGCAGGCGACCGTGGTCCTGAGAGATGAGATCCGGGCATAACGGAAGCGGGATCGGTGTCCGAACCGAGAGTTCCAACAGCGTGGTGTACCAATGTTGTCTCGGCCACGCTGGGGCGATCAGAATCACCTGTGCCTGGTCTCTGCGCAATTTGAGCAGTACCTTGTGGACCAGAGGAAACGGAGGGAAGGCATAAAACAGGTGGTCCTTCCAGGGAAGGAGAAACGCGTCCGAGAGGGAGCCCGGAGCTCGACCTTGCAGGGAGCAGAACAGGTGGCACTTCCTGTTGTCTCGAGATGCAAACAGGTCTATCTGGGGAAACCCCCACTTCTGGAAGACGGAATGTATGATGTCCGGACGGATAGACCACTCGTGCGTTTGAAAGGACCTGCTGAGTCGGTCCGCTAAAGTGTTCTGGACTCCAGGGAGGAACGATGCCGTGAGATGGATTGAGTGGGCGATGCAGAAGTCCCACAGGCGAATGGCCTCTTGGCATAGAATTGACGAACGTGCTCCTCCTTGCTTGTTGATGTAAAACATGGCCGTGGTGTTGTCGATGAGAACTAACACACAGCGGCCACGTAGGAGATTGAGAAATGCCTGGCACGCCAGGCGCACCGCCATCAGTTCCCGAACATTGATGTGTAGGGCTAGCTGAGGTGCAGTCCACAGGCCCTGGGTATGGTGCTCGTTGAGATGGGCGCCCCAACCCAGAGATGAAGCGTCTGTGACCAGGTGCAGAGAGGGTTGTGGGGCGTGAAACGGCATCCCCTCGCAAACTACCCTGTGATCTAGCCACCATGTGAGGGAGGTCAGGACCGAGTTCGGGATTGTGACCACCATATTCAGGCTGTCCCGATGTGGGCGGTATATTGATGACACCCAGGTCTGGAGTGGGCGAAGCCGAAGTCTGGCATGCCTGGTTACGTACGTGCAGGAAGCCATGTGACCCAGCAGGGTAAGGCACGACCTCACCGTGGTAGTTGGGAAGGCCTTGAGTCCTTGGATGAGGCTCGTGATGGTGCAAAAGCGATTGTCTGGCAGGATGGCTTGTGCGCGTCTGGAGTCTAGAACCGCACCGATGAATTCTATTCTCTGGGTAGGTTCTAGAGTGGATTTGTCCTTGTTGAGTAGGATACCCAACTTGTTGAATGTGCGCACTATTATGTGGACGTGATCGCGAACTTGTTCCTTGGTGCGACCGCGTACCAGCCAGTCGTCTAGGTACGGGAACACCTGTATCCCTTGCCGACGAAGGTACGCTGCCACGACAGCCATACATTTCGTGAACACCCGTGGGGCCGAGGATAGGCCGAAGGGAAGGACTGCAAATTGGTAGTGCACCCTGTTTACCACGAATCGCAGGAAGCGTCTGTGAGGCGGGTAAATAGCAATGTGAAAGTATGCGTCTTTCATGTCGAGGGCGGCGAACCAGTCTCCAGGATCGAGGGAAGGGATAATGGCCCCCAGAGAGACCATGCGGAACTTCAACTTTACTACGAATTTGTTGAGTCCGCGTAAGTCCAAGATGGGTCGCAGACCTCCTTTGGACTTGGGGATGAGGAAGTAACGGGAATAGAATCCCCTGCCCCTTAAATCCACTGGAACCTCCTCTATGGCCCCCATGGCGAGGAGCGTAGAGACTTCCTGTATAAGAAGTTGCTTGTGAGAAGGGTCCCTGAAGAGGGACGGGGAAGGGGGGGAGGAGGGGGGAAATGAAGAAAACTGGATAGCGTATCCCCTCTCCACCGTGCGGAGGACCCAACGGTCCGAAGTTATAAGGGACCAAGCACGGTGGAAGTGGGAGAGGCGATCCCGAAAGGAGGGGGCTGGATCCTGGGGGATGACTGGGGCGCCGTCCTCGACCGCACCTTCAAAAGTTCTGCCTGGGGCCTGAAGGTGGTCTAGGTGGCCCCTGGTTCTGGCCAGGTTGAGGGCCGGTCCACCTTCTTCTACCACCTCGCCCTCGCCTCCGGGCCGAGTCCTGTCTCTGACGAGGCGGGGGGGGGGTAGAAGCGCTGAGGCTGCGGCCTAAATGGCCTGCGCTGGGGGCCCACAACATGCATCCCCAGGGAGCGCATGATTGTTCTCGAGTCCTTGAGGCTCTGCAGGCGAGAGTCCGTCTTATCTGAGAACAATCCATGACCCTCAAAAGGCAGATCTTGTAGGGTTTGCTGCAGCTCCGGAGGCAAACCCGAAACCTGAAGCCAGGAGATCCTGCGCATAGCGATACCCGAAGCCAGGGTCCTCGCCGCTGAGTCTGCAATGTCCAAGGAGGCCTGCAAGGAGGTCCGAGCCACCTTCTTGCCCTCCTCTACCATGGCTCCAAACTCTTCCCTGGACTCTTGGGGAATCAACTCCTTAAACTTCCCCATAGAGTTCCAGGAGTTGAAATTGTAGCGGCTCAGTAGCGCCTGTTGGTTCGCCGCTCTAAGTTGTAGCCCTCCGGCTGAGTAAACCTTACGGCCAAACAGATCGAGCCGCTTAGCCTCTTTTGATTTAGGCGCTGCAGCCTGCTGGCCGTGGCGCTCTCGTGCATTCACTGATTCCACCACCAGTGAACACGGTTGGGGGTGGGTATACAAGTACCCATAGTCCTTAGACGGGACAAAGTATTTTCTTTCCACCCCTCTCGCTGTGGGTGGAATGGAGGCAGGAGTTTGCCATATCGTATCCGCATTCGTTTGTATCGTGCGGATCAGAGGTAACGCCACCCTCGATGGGGCATCTGCTCCAAGGATGTTCACGATCGGGTCGTGCACCTCCACTATCTCCTCCGCCTGCAGGTCCATATTACGGGCCATCCTACGCAGGAGATCCTGGTGAGCCCGAAGATCTATCGGAGGGGGACCCGTACATGAAGTGCCCGCCACTGCCTCGTCTGGAGAGGAGGAAGAGGATGCCTCCGGTGGTACCGGATCCAAGGGGGGGTCCTGATCCCCCTGCTCTTGGGCCGGGGCATCACCTGCACTTGGGTCCCTGGTGTCGGGTGGCGTGGACACCGAAGCCTCCATGCCTCCTGGCGGAGGCCGAGAGATGGTGGATTCTGGGGCCCTTCTGACCGAGTGACCCGAGCGAGAGGTCGATGGTATTGGAGCCCCTTGCTCTTGGTGGTACGCCCACGGGGTCCAAAACGACCAGTGAGATGGTCCATGAGAGTGGTCCTCTGCCATCTCTTGCCAGTGGCCTAAATTTTGTTCCTCGGCGTGCCCTTGAGGGGGGTATGCCGATCTCGACAGGTCCTCCGAGGAACGAGACGCCGATCTTGACGGCCATGGCGGCGCCGAGAGAGATGAAACCATCCCGGTGGGCTGCGGTGCCGCACGGTGCCGGTCCGCAGATGATCTATCTCTGCGCGGTGCCGGCGATCGGTGCCGGGACCGCGACCGGTGCCGATGACCTCGTCGGTGCCGGGAGTCGGATCTGGACCTCGACGAGGATCTGGAGTATGCCCGGTGCCGGGAGCGACCCCTCGACGTCGAGCGTCGACCGTAGCGGTGCCGAGAACTACGTCTCGACGTTGATCGGTGCCGACGATCATATCGGTGCCGAGACGAAGAGCGGTGCCGCGAAGAAGATCTTGGCCGCGAGTACGACCGGTGCCGAGACGATATTCGGTGCCGGGACTGCGAGCGGCGTGGGGACCTGCTTCGGGACCTGGATCGGTGCCGAGGTTCCAGCCCTTGTGATGGCGGGCGCATCAAGGCAGGTTTCCCCCTCGACTGGACCGGGCGAGTCAACGGTGCAGTCGGTGCCGGTGGTTGAGGCGGTGCCGGCTCCGTGAGAGCTATTAAGTCTCTCGCCGCCGCGAAGGTCTCTGGAGTCGACGGGAGGCACTGTATCACCGCCGGCCTGGGGGGAGACGCTATTTGCACCGGACTCAACGGCCTCGGCGCCGGAGTCGACGGTGCCGGAGGCACCTGTTTTCGTTGCTCCACCGGCGGACGCGGCTCTACCCCCGGCACTGGGGGAGCTGGCGTCTTCGGCACTGATGTCCCCGTCTTATGGGCTTTTTTATGCCCTGGGGATAAGGACCGGCGCCGAGGCACTTGCTGTGTCTGCGGTGCCGACGAGGTCCGGTGCCGGGGAGGCTTGTCTGACGCCACTCGCGTGGTCGTCGCAGCCGGTGCCGCCGGGGCACTGCGCACCGAGGTGCTAGGTGCCGGGGCCTTGCCCGTGGAAGGAGTGTCCGGGCTAAGAGCCGCCTCCATCAGAAGTTGCCTGAGCCGAAAGTCCCGCTCCTTCTTGGTCCTCGGACGGAAGGCCTTACAGATTTTACACTTATCTGTCTGGTGTGACTCTCCCAGGCACTTCAGACAGGAGTCGTGCGGGTCGCTCGTGGGCATAGGTTTAGCGCAGGAGGCGCACAGCTTGAAGCCGGGAGCGTTGGGCATGAGCCCGGCCCCGCGGCCGGGGGAGAAAGGGGGGAGACGACCCCCTTAATCCCCTGGACTACTTAGAACAACTTTAAAACTACTTAACTAATTTACAACAAACTCTAGAACTATAACTATAACTACAACTATGATACAACAAGATAAGCTAGGGAAAGTGGAGAACAGCTAAGCAGCGCTCCACAGTTCCAACGACCGTCAGGGGCGGTAAGAAGGAACTGAGGGGGCGCCGGGTCGGCTGGGGTATATATTCAGCGCCATGAAGGCGCCACTCTAGGGGGCTCCACAGCCGACCCGCCGGTGTTGCTAGGGTAAAAATCTTCCGACGATCGTGCACGCGGCGCGCACACACCTAATGGAATGGATATGAGCAAGCACTCGAAGAAGAACAAAGGATTTCAGCCATGTTTCCCTAACTCACATGGACTGGGATTTTCCTCTCTTCCCATCTCCCCCAAGAACCATATTCACACACACATTTGTAGTCAGGTACTGTTCTCATCTTGGTATGGACAGCGTCCCACCATTCAAAAATGTTTAAATCAGCTGTAAGTTTTGCCATGTCTTAATTTCCCTTTAAAAAGTTGAGGGGCTTTGTTGCTCACAGAACTTATTCCATGAAAGACTGAATTCCACTGGCAGTAAGTACATACCAAAAGGTCCGTATCCTCCTCCAAACCTTCATCCTCCTCCTTCTCCTCATTCAGGTCCTTCATGCACTCTGCAGCCATCTTTTCAATATGATCCATGGGTAAAGGGGCTGGAGAAGGCAACCAAAAGGAGACAAGCCATGAAGATCTAGCATACTGTTGGATGGTGCAAACCTAAACCATGAGCATACTGATTGGAAAAGAACTGTGAGTTCACTTGTCACTTCTCCCTTTCAACTACAGGCAATGTTTTCTAGTCAGCAAGAAAGTAAAGCTGGCGAAGTAATTCCCATGCCTTTTTTGGCTGAAACCCCACCACTTGCAATTGATCAGTGCCTTCTGCTCCATCTCCCTTGTCCTGTCACTCCATCCCCTGGTACATTTGCTGTATCTCTATTACATTCTTTTCCTCTCTCTGTTTTATGCTTCTTCCTTTTTTCCTTTTCTGTGCATTTCCCTGATTTTGATTTATTTTGTTGTCTCTGCTCTCTTCCTCTGGTCCTCCCACCTCTGCTCCACTTGACTACATGTTCTCCCTCCTCTGTTGCATTTTCACTACATTGTGTTGCAGATTGTCTGAAGGAAAATGTGCTGTTTAGTGCCACCTATAGAAATATGTGGGTGAGGGGAATGAGGGAGAGAACATGCAGCCTAAAGCTCACCACAGCAGAGGAGGAGTTCAGGCATACAACTTGATAATTCTGGAGCTTTGACAACTGGCAGGAATGTCAGTTACACATGAAAGAGCTTTTCTTTTTCTTTTACAAGTAAATTGAATCATGGAGACTATTACTGTCAACCGTACTTATGGTCAAAAGGAATTTTATTTCTAGAAAATTTAGTCTTCCTCCACAAGAACAAGGGGTCCATGTACCTTGAAATGTGCCTCTACTCTACTTCCCTTGTTATATCTGGTGCATTTTTCTTGCCCAGTTGTGTTTAATGGAGTTCTCCAGAGAATAGTGAACATGCAGATTTCCATAGGGATAGGGAGAAGTATGCTGGCAATTGCAACCTGACCAGACTCTCTCCGTGCTCAATAAAACACATGCTCACACTCTGTGCTATCATTTGCACTACAGAAACAGATTCAAACTATTCATTTTCCTTGTCCCCTTGTCAAACAACGGCCTCTGCAACCCAGAATCAGTAGCAAGTAAAAAAGAGACAAGGTGGGTGAGGTAATATCTTTTATTGGGCCAACTTCACCACACGCTTTCACCACAGAAGGTGGTCCAATAAAAAAAGATATAGTCTTGTCTCTCTAGTATCCTGGGACCAACATGGCTAAAACAACAGTGAAAACAGGATGTAAAAGTACATTTTAAAACTTTTCCTAAGTATTTACAATATTGGAAACAGCCAGATTTACAACTATGAAGGAGCAAGGTGTAAAATACTCAGGTAAGACAACTTGAGATGCCTGGCTCCTACCTCACAGTGGTTATACCCTGGTGTAACTCCATTTACTCCTGACTTACACCCACACGGGACATAGCACAATCAAACCTTACATAGATTACGAGTTGCTTAGAGCAACTTGTAACTTAAAACAAATTAAACTAGCTGTTACCACTTGAACGTGCACCCTTAACTGTACTTATTAAGCCACTGGCTTCAGAAGCTATGCCTCTAGTGCAGAGCTGAGTTAACCGAGCTTGAGTGAGAGCAGCCACACTGAGAAATAATACTTAAGCTGCACAGTAACTGTTTTAGCAGTTGACATGTTGTGCTAACTTGAGTTGCGTTCTATACTTCTTGACGGGCCAGCCAACTTGAGCTAAAAGCATCACCACACTCCAGTTAAGGGGTTTTATACATGGATGGGACTTGAGTTAGGGGTAACACTGGCATTATAACTCAAGTTAACTCTGTAGTGAAGACAAACTCCTAGTAGCCCTCATGCAACATGATCCCCTCTCTGCTCATGATTCACATAGTATCCATCCCATAGATCCCAACATTACACTTCCTACTACATTCAGCTTCAAACATTTCTCTATTTATATTTTCTTCCAAATCCTGAAATATTGTTACTATTTGTATTGCAGTAGAACCTAATGGCCCCAACTGAGTTCAGGGCCTCATTGTGCTAGGTGCTGTTCATAAACAAAGCAAGAAACAAATCACTACAGAGAGTTTACTGACTAAATAGACCAGAGACAAAGTGTGGGGAAAAGGAATAAACTCAATTTTATAGGTAAAGAATGAGTTACAGAGAGCTTTAGCCCCTATCATGCGAAAAGGGCTACACACAGGTGACCCCTGCACCCATGTGTAGAACATTTAAATCAATCACTTGGGATGTCAGTGACTAGCTCAAGATCACCCGAATTCCATGGAGGAGTGAGGAATTGAACCTAGTTCACTTCTTTACCCAAAAGATCATCTTTCTTCTCTGTTTAAACTGTGCACATATTAATCAATTCCAGGCAGCTCTCATCTGCAGAGAAAGATACAACCACCAGAGTCCAGCAGGAGAACGGAAAAAATAATAATTCACTACTAACCCAATACCAGATGCACACTGAGCAATACAAACCACCTGCTTGCTACCAAAGCAAAAAGTGTGGACAACGTTTCAGAACAGTAAACAGATTTTGTTTGTTTCTTTAAGATTAACAAAGAATCTTTGCCATCAGATAGGCTTTCCCCTTCAGCTTCGTAGCACTAACAAATGGCCCCATAATTCACAGCATACAAAGTAAGTACTGCAAACCAAAATGCATTGCCACTGGGGAAGGCTTCCCCTCTTCAATCCATAGAAGTGTCACAAGCCAAGCTGAATATTGGAATTTAGAACTGTCACACAAGTCAGAGAATATTGCCCCTCATTCCCCCTCCGCCTACCCAAGATGCTGCTGTTCTGATCATCTTCCTCTCCTATTGTCTGAGCAAGTTCTCTTCTCATCTCCTCACTGGCCACTGGCTCCCCTCCTCTCCTATTTCTGTTTAAGTTTCCAATTCTAATCCTCCTCTTGAAAACTCTACCCAACTCCTCCCCCGCTTAACCCTCTGATCTCACCTCCACCTATGCTCATTGTGCCTTCTGTCCAACCATCTCTCCTAATTGCTCCATTTTGTATTCTATACTCATTCCCAAATATGTGCCTTTTTCCCCACCACTACCTACACCCTGTTTAAACTAGTCTTATTCTTCCTCCTGCATAGACATGGGCCAGATTCTGCCCTCAGTTATACAAGGATTTCACCTATAGCCTTAATTCCAGAAAAACAGGGATGCAATGCTCAAGCAATGCCACTGCTGACAAAGGTGCTGCTCAGACATGAGGAAAACATTTGATACCTTCAGTGGGCATAACAAATACTGACTCATAAAACCTTACAGAGATGTTGAGGATTAATCTTCATTCTACAGATGGGAAACAGTGAAAAAAAAATATTAAGTGACTTCATGAGCTCCAAAGAAAGAGTCTGTGTTGGAGATGGAAATAGAGCTCAGAAGTTCCTGGTTCCCAGACTTACGCTCAAACAACCAGACCTTACCTGTACGTTATACAGGCAGTAGCGACAAAAGATAAAAATTAAAACCCAGTGCGACTGAAAGTGCCCACAGGAAACTCACAGAGAGAAACAGTGGATTTGATGACACAAAGGGTATCTATCTCTTCATACACAGATCTAGAACACATCCCCTTAGACTCAGGATATTATCAGAATTACTGATCAAGACCTTTATTTAATGCTTTCTAAAAGTCATTAGTTATAAGAGCTAGAAAGGAAAAGTCAGTTATAGGATTCTTTAATTCAAACAACAGGATTTTTTATTTGATGGCCAATTTTAAAAAAATATATACAATTGTACTTTGATCCAACAGAATTTCTATTAAAAGTAAGATTTAAAAAGGGAACAGACTCAAGAAATAGCTGCATCAACTTATTTCAGATACTTTAAAATCTTCTGCGTTCGTTACTCTTCAAGGGTAACTATTATCTTGAAAACTAGTCAGTATCAAAATGAATTCAAATTTAGTTTCAGGTACTACACACTTGCCTCTGAGTCTTCCTGCCAATTATTTTACCATCACATTTTCCTGTGTATTTATAAATTTTCCTCTCCCTTGTTGTGTGAACATCCCACACAAACAGCATAGGAAAATGACTGTACAAGAAACAATGAAACTGATTATACACAAATGCAGTCAAATACACCAAGTAAACAAACTCTCAGGTTTCCAGACTTCATTTAAGGTCAGAAAGGCCCATTTTAATAATCTAATCTGATCTCCTGCATAACACATGGCAAAGAATTTTACCCAGTAATTCCTACATCGTGTCAATAACTTCTGGCTGAGCTACAGCATATTTTCTAGGTAGATATCCAGTCTTGATGTAAAGACTGCAAGTGATCGACAGTCCACCACACCTCTTGGTAAATTATCTTGTTCCCTCACTGTTAAAAAAAACAACTGAACCTTATTTCCAGTCTCAATTTGTATAGCTTCAACTTCCAGCCACTTGATCTTGGTATGCCTTTGTATGCTAAATGAAAGAGCCCTCTATTCTCAAAAATCTTCTCCCCATGTAAGTGTGACACCCTGTACCCCACGTTCACCATTTTTATACGATTACGCTATATTTTGTATAAAGTATGCCTTGTGAAGTATCATTTGAAAACTCAATCTGCTGAATATTATTTTCCTGTTGATGTGTGTGTAACAACACTGCATATAAAATTATGAGATTCTGCTATATGACTGTTACTGAAATATGCTGTAGTTCTGGGTAACGACCACAAACCAATTTCTCGGAGACACACCAGCATGCCAGCAAGGTGCTAAAGTGCCATTACCTGCTTAACTGGCCATCCACCAGCAGGGGAGAAGGTATAGACAAGAAATTTACATTGCATCCCAGAGACAGTTGGAATCTCAGGTATATAGGGGACTGTTTGTCTACACACCCGCATGGGGTAATCCTCAAAGAGAGGAGGAGGATATAAAATGAGACAGTGACCTCCACATCACCCCTCTCTTCCTCTTATCTCTCTGCCCATGGCATCAACAAATATCTGAAGAACGCTGAACTGGGGGAAGGATCTCTAGCTGAAAGGAAATCCAACCTGTGTATTGTTGCAACTTATGGTGAGAGACATTTTGCTTTTAAGTTCATTTAGGTATTAGCTTGCAGTTTTATTTTTGTATTTCTTTTGTAACCAATTCCGCTTTTATGCCATACCACTTGTAATCATTTCAAATCTATCTTTTTCTAGTTAATAAACTTGTTTACTGTTTTATCTAAACCAGCATGTTTGGATTGAAGTGTTTGGGAATCTCTATTTAGGATGACATGGTTGCAGCATAATCATTACCCAGTGTTGGAATGATGTACTTACTGTGAGCTTACACTGTCCAGGAGAATACAGAGCAGTGCAAGACGCACATTTCTGGGGAACAAAGCTGGGGCTAAGACTATGAGGTTGTCCCCCTATATGTAATTCATGGATGGCTGGGAGAGCATTCATGTATTCAGCTGGGAGTGATTTTGCATACTAAAGGCTGTGTGAGCAGGCCAGGAGTGGATCTTTTGACTGCAAAGCAGTGTAAAAGGCACCCCAGGCTAGAGAACTAAAGGGACACAGCTGTTCAACAGTCCAGACTGTACCCTGGGGAATGTCACAGAAGGTATTTAAATACCATGAGCAAGTCACCTCTTAACTTTCTCTTTGAACATCTCAGGGGCGTACCCAGGATTTTAAATTTGAATACTTTTGGAGGGGCACGTTAAACACAAGCAAATGAAAGGTTCATGTGACCCTACCCCCGGTTTCTTGGGCCGCCTCTGGCAGGGACACCCAGTAGCGAGGAGGCAGCAGCTCCCCCTGCAGCAGTACTCTCCGTGTCCCTGCAGCCTGGGCAGGGAGGAAGCAGCAGGCTGCAGGGTCCTCCCCCCCACTCCTGCAGCTGCAGCCTGATGCTTCTCTTTCCCTGCTGCTGGAGTCCCAGTGTTGCTGCCTGCTTTATAGCTGCCCTCTGAGGTGAGTCAGGGGCTGGAGGCAGAGGCAACACGTGGGACTCCAACAGCAGGGAAAGAGAAGCAGCAGGTGTAGCTTTAGGGATAGGGAGGAGGAGGAGCTCATCTGGTAGCCAAACACCCTGCTGCTCCCTCCCTCTCTGGGCTGCAGAAACACATGCAGATTTTTTGGGGGGCCGGTGCCCCTGCTTGCCCCCCCTTGTGCATGCCCCGATTACATCTTAAATCTTTCACTGTAAAGCAGACACAATGCAGAAAAAATATTTCTCTAATCTCTGAGTTATATAGTAATCTTAGGTGTTACTTGTAACAACCATAGAGGAAAAGAATCTAGAAGGAAGTGTGATTTGTAACATTATGTCCCTTTTATTTACATAAATAACACAGCTCTTCAGTCAGCAAGAACCAGGAGCAATGACTTACTTTTCCCTTTGGGTTTTGACTTCCCTTCTGTCACCTTCTCTCCTGTGAGAGCAGCAAGCTCTGCTTCTAGATCCTCATCACCACCACCATCCTCAATATCCAGCAAAATTGCTTCAGGATTGAAATCTACGAAGAGCCCCAGCTGGAACCAAGGGAAAATATTCTAGTAAGAACAGAGACATCACTCACACCATCACATCACCTGGGTTATTTAAACATCTCAGTGGATTCTGAATTCAAAGATAATGTGGGTTCTGGCTGGGAGTTTTTAACCACAATCCCCTGGAATTTTGACTAGCTATATAACACAAACAAGATATACACATAACTGAAACCAAATACACCTCTTTTGGGCAGCAGAGAATAAACCCCCTCTCAGGCCTGCACTTAATCAACCTGAATCCTTTATGAATAGGAATAGTTGGTATTTGAAATAACAAGGTAAAATAATTCTGTTAAGACTTGGTAAGCAGAAAATTTAATCAGTAAGGTTCCTATTATAACCGAAGCTATCAAATATATTTGATTATTATTCCTCATATTACCCAGGTATTGTAAACTTGGACACAGGGAAGATTTCATCTTGAACTTTCATACATATCCACACATTTCACCTCAAAAGGTCCATCACTTTGTAAACGATATACACAAAGGAATCATTTCACCCACTGATGTGCAGCCACCTCTTGTGTAGAACCAGCAACAGTTTAACACTGTACTGCACCAATACACAGCTGTTTAGAACAGGAAGCAAATACTACCATGGGCAATGGAAACTACAGAGTGAATTGAGTAGGAAGAATATTAATTGTATAAATTAGCATTTGACCAACACACTAGGGTAAACTCCCCTACTGTTGCAAAAAGTGACAAAGGACTTTAACATACAACGGTGAGGACTTCTGTTTTGTCTGATCTAAAAGATAGAACCTCCATAAGTACAGTAATCCAGGACACTGCAACACTGGTTCAGTACTGACTCCAAAGTGTCACCCACTGAAATATGAAAATAACTTCCTTGAATGTTTCCCATCATAGTATTGTCCCGCAGAACTTATTAGAGTTGACGAATCACAGCCCAAAATGATAAGGATGAAAAAAGGTTTACTGTTGCTTAGCTTTTACCCGAAACTATATAAAGAAATTCTACTGTAAACAAAAATAATGCTGCACAATCCAAAATGCAACCTTCTTGAAGAATGTATCATGATATGTGATGCATAAACAATGAAACATATCATTTGTTTCTATGAGATTTATAAATACAGAAAAATGTATTACTTTGACAAGGTGAAAGAGGTAATATTTTTTATTGAACCAAGACGACAATCACAGGCCTGGTATATATAAGTTAGGTTGACATAAGCATTCTTGTGTTGACATACTAGCAAGTGTCTACACTTGAATTGGTCTCCCACTAATGTAACTGCTCTGTTATGCTGACATAGTAACCCTAACAATCTGAGTGGCGTTAAACCAAGGTCAACGCAAGTTAAGCTGACAATCAAAAACCGGCATAATTACATCACTTGTGCATGTTCACACAATGTTCCTTCTGTCAGCAGAGCGCGTCCACAGTTAGTGCTCTGGCATCGACAGTGAGAGCAGTGCATTGTGGGTAGCTATCCCACCTTCCGCAGCCAGGAGTTGTGGGAAGGCAAAGTGGATTGTAGTGCATCATGGCTGCAAGCTCAATGTCCCATGATGCAGTTTTTTCCATCCCAGCATTCCGACTACATTCTGCAGCATTTTTCAACAGCCCCTGTTTACTGTGCACATGCCATCTCTGTTTGAAAGGATGGGTCCTGCACTGCTTTCTACAGTTGTGGTCACTGTTATGAACACATTGCAGTTGGTCATGCAGAATATCATGAGCACCCAATCTGAACAGAAATCAAAGTTGTCTGACCTGCTGCATACCATGGAAAGAAACACCACCAGATTACTTTTGGCATTCATGGTGCAACGGAACACAGTGGACCATCACTTTTGGGTGCAAGAAACAAGCACTAAGTGGTGGGATCACATCATTATGCTGGTCTGGGATGATGAGCAGTGACTTCAGATTAGTTTTATAGCTATATTAGAAAATGAATTATTGTTTGGTTATTTCATTTATCAAAGGTAATTGAAGCAGATATTTATGAAGCCATTGGGAGGTGAACTATCTCCAATTCAACAGGTTAATCATTAATATTTGGAGGATTTTCTTGCCATGTTGTATCAGGAGGAGAACACCACCAGATAGACATTTAAATTGTTTTATTTAACTAAAACAACAAAGTTTTCTGGATTTTTTTCTTCAACAGCAAACATACAATATTTTAACAAAACAAGCATATGTCCCTCGCTTCTCTCATCTATCTCCAGACTTCTTCTCCTTGTCCAGATCTATTCCCCCCACACCAATCTTCTATTCATTGAATTTTTTGAAACTTTGAACTTTTAGAGAGAGGTAAGGGATTGACTCGGTGTATACAAATTTGCAGAGGGACAATAGAGTTGAGGTCTGTTATTTCTCACTTCTATATATTAATTTATTTATTTAAAAATGTTTTTGCTGTTAACAAGCATGTTACCTCTGGAGACACAAATCCACAGTCTGATAACTGAAAAACTAAGCATCTCTGATGGTATCTTCTAGACTGAGCACAGAGTCCCATTGGGTAGATAGAAAAATTAACCTAAATAATCTATACAGAAGTCTGTGGAACCCCATAAGATTGGGTCCCTAATCCATGAACTATTGGAACTCATTTACAAAACTTCTTAAACATTACATGAATCTATTGTCTCATCCTATAGAATTAGGATTTATAATCCGTATTCCATGATGAGATATCTTTGAGCTATAATGTGTCTTAATTAAAACTATCTTTAGATAGGTTTTTTCCCTCTCAAAAAGTATTTTATCAAAAAAATCTGATAAAAAAAAATCATTGATTTTTATCCACCTTGGGGACTGCCATGGCAGGGGAGACCCCCTCTTTCCCAGCCCCAGCTCAGGAGCTGCCACAGCAGGGGAGAGAGGTAGAGCCCCCCCTCCTTCTGAGCCCCAGTTCAGAGGCTGCGGCAGTGAGGGAAAGAGGGCACGTCTATCGCATTAGAAAGGTAAGACTACGGATATTAAAATATGAGTTGTGTGCTTTTATTTGTAGAACAAAAAAAAAGTTGTTTATTATTAAGTTGGGTTTTTTTATATAGTGCTTTTATCCAAAGCGCTTTACAACAGTTAGCTAACGGTACAAACAGCATTTGGAAGGATCATTAAGTGGTCCTCCAAGACCCTCAGCAATTTTCAAGCGGTCTGCGAAAAAAACAGTTTGAGAACCACTGCCTTACAGGACGCAGCACAAGATTGAAAGCCCTTATTTACTAATCCTGTCTCTGCCATTAATTCACTGCATGATGCTGGAAAAGTAATTTTACCTCCCAATGCTTCAGTTTCTCCCCACACAATTCCCACCATCTGTGAAATGGGGATAATGCTGCTTCCCACTGCTCAAGGAAGCAGGAGGAGATTAGCAATTGTTTACACAGTGCTTTCAAGATGCAAAGCTCTATATAATATTACGTACCTTTCACAAATGGGTAAACTGAGGCCAAAGTGTATGTGATTTGCCCACTGTCCCATAGCAAGTTAGTTGTGAAGCCAGCAATAGAATCTCGGGGTATTAGATAAAGTTTTCACCCCTCTACACAGCAATTAAACACCCGCTGCTAGCCCAGGTCAGCTGACTGGGGCTCAGGGCTGTAAAACTGTAAAATGTTCAGGCTTGGGCTGGAGCCCGAGCTCTAGGACCCCGCGAGGGGGGAGGTTCCTTGAGCCCAAACGTCTACACCACAATTTTACATCTCCGCTGCCAGTTAGCTGACACAAGCCAGTCACAGGTGTTTAATTGCTGTGTACACATGCCCTAGGAGTTCTGGTTAGAACTTCCTTGTTGTGTGCAGTAAACCACACTTCTTTTGAAGTCAATGAATATCAAACAAGTGCTTTAAATAGGAAGGAAAAGAGGGGAGACAAAGACAGGCCTGAACCAGGAAGAAATGCAGTGAGCATACTGTAAAGCACAAATGAGCTCTACAGAACATGCTCATTTATAGCTGGAAAAGACACTGGAGAATATATTGTTGGAAACAATCTTACATTTGCCAGGATATGAACTGAATGGTTTAAATATTCTTTTCCTATTTTCGATCCTATAGGGCTGATCAGGGCCTTTGATTTACTGGTTATCCCTTTACATTTTATTTCTTTTAAATTTCTTTGCTTCTTTTGATCTTTGTATTTTTTCTTGGTCCAAATGAAATAAATAAAATGCATATATTTTAATTTAGACATTTAAACTCTAGTGCTACAGTAATGGTAGCATTATGAATACACTGACATGCACATAGCAAGAAAAGACATAAGTAGTGTTAACGTGGTGGGAAAAAGCACCTAAGCTCAGCTCCTATGCACTTAGAGCTCTGATTCCAACTAATCCGAATTCATTTAGGAATGGACGGAGAATCGAACAGCTGTACCATTCTCTCTCTACTACAAACACATTAGCCCCTATTCCAGTAACCCCCCCATTTTAGCCTCCAGTTCAGTCTACCTTTCAAGTGTATCCAAACCAAAGCCAAGGTCTCCCAATCTTGCCTTGATACTCCGTTTCCCTATTTCATCTCCACATTTGCTTCCCCCTCTCCTGAATAAAACTCAAGCTTCTTTTCATTTTCAAAGCCTTAATAATTTCATTCCCTGCCTGTGTCTCACTCCTCATTTCTAGATGCACCCCTTCTTAGATTGGATACTCTCTTGACTCCGCATTTTGGCTTCTTCTTGTACTTCTGACACTGTCACACTATCTCCTAGTTTGCACAGTTCAACAAAGCCATGCATTCCTAAAATTATAACTATCCCACAAAGCGTTCCTCCTATAAGGACATCTCCCACACTTTGATCTGTAGGGCACTACATTCTGATATTTTAAGATTAAAATTTCATCACAGCACAATCCACTTATCGCATATACTCAAATGTACCTGGACCTGCTGTTAACAGCCGCAGACAAACACCTATCTGGACTCAGTATCCCTGCATAGAAGTAATAAATACAACAGTGGAGCACAGGCAATGCCAGTCCACAAACCAACACCAAACTTCATATAAACAGAACAGAGGGAACTAAATTAAAACTACTTGTCTAAGTAGTAGTAGGATTTACTCTTCTCTCAGAGGATCACCCAGTGCAGCTAAGATAGTCACTAACCATTCTGATTTTCACAGGTCTGTCTTTGAGAGATGTTATAAAAATTCTGATGTGAGCTTCGACAGGACCTTATTATAATTGGGTTGCAAGGCAAAGCTCACAATGTTGTGACAGGAAGAATATTATCTTGTAGCAAGTCTGTCTGTATTTTTAATGCCTTAATCAGTATGATATCTGGATGTCAGGTCTCTACTACTAGAAGATAAACTAACTAGGGTGTGAAAAGCAGAGGACAACTAACTGTATAGCAAGGTTTGTAGGATACCCTGCAACTCTGGAATCATGTTAGCCCAAGAAAGAATCACAAAGCGGGACCCCAAGTATGCAAGTTTTTAACCAGACTATAGTGAGAGAGAGGAGATTTCTGTACCTGCTTTGCAGCAGCAGCTCCCTGGCCCTTTGCCTGGGGACTTTTCCTGGGTCTTCTCCCAAGCATGTTGGCTCATGAATCTCAAACAATTCTACCTTTAATGGACACAAAAAGAACCCCACACATACATAGGTTAAGTCACTGACATCCAACTGTGATACATGACAGAAGCCTATAAACCAACCTAATCCAATCTGAAAGGTGGGCATAGCAGCCTGTAACCCCACAGATTACAGCTCCATACCAAAGGCTCCACCCTGTAACCACCCCCCAGGGTCACCATACCCAACCCCGTAACCCCCCCACCCCGGATCACTACATCCACTCCACAGAGCAGGGACACCAGCCTGTAACCACCAACCCATGGTTACGATACCCACCCAGACCAGCACCACCCTGTAATCCCACACCAGGGATATTATACCCACCCAGAGACACCACTCTGCAACACCCCCAAGTTACTAAACCCCTCCCCAGACCTGGAACCGGGTACAGGAACCTGTCCCCCCTCCTCCCTGAGCCGGGTACAGGAGCCTGTCCCCCCTCACTCCGGGTTCTCCTCCTCCCTGAGCTGGGCACAGGAGCCTGTCCCCCCTCACCCTGGGTCTCCCCCTCCTCCCTGAGCTGGGCACAGGAGCCTGTCCCCCCTCACTCCAGGTTCTCCTCCTCCCTGAGCCAGGGAAAGGAGCCTGTCCCCCCGCACCCTGGGTCTCCCCCTCCTCCCTGAGCCGGGCACAGGAGCCTGTCCCTCCTCACTCTGGGTTCTCCTCCTCCCTGAGCTGGGCACAGGAGCCTGTCCCCCCTCACCCTGGGTCTCCCCCTCCCCCCTCCTGAGCAGGGTACAGGAACCTGTCCCCCCTTCCCCTGGGTTCTCCCCCTCCCCCCCGAGCCGGGCACAGGAGCCTGTCCCTCCAGGTTCCCTCCCCGGAAGCCGTTCCCAGGAGCCGGTCTCCCGCGCAGGTTCCTTCCCCCGTCCCCGACCTGGAGCCCGGCACAGCGGCTAGAGCTCCCTGTCAGGACAAGGCGGGTGGAGACAAGCAGCGGGCACCGCCCTGTAAATAACCGACTCCCTCCCCCCGCCACGCGGGGCAACGGGGCCTGTGCAGGCTCCGGGGAAGCGACAGAGGCGACCGCCGGCCTCCGCCCCCGCACACGGCGTGACTGGCCTACCCTGCCCGGCACGCCCAGCCCCAGCGCACGGGAGACCCTGAAGAGACGCGCGCCAGCGCTCGCCGCCACTCCACACCAGGACGCGGCTCCAAGCTCAGCGCGCACGCAGGCGCAAAGCGAAAAGGGGCGGGGAAAGAAGGCACGGGGCGGGGCTATGTGAACGGGGGCGGGGTTATGAGAAAGGGGCGGAGCAGAGGAAGGGAGGACCATAAGGATGGGGTAGGTAGGGTGGCATTTCAAAGGGGCCATAGGGTCTTGCCACAGGACAGGGAGTGAAGTTTGGAAGAGTGGATCCAGTACCCAGGGAGAGAGGTAAGTAGACAGGTAGAACCAAACCCAAGCCAGTAATACTGGTTCAGAGGCAGAGGGAAGCATCGAACAAAGAATAGGGCCTAGACAACCACTGGGATGCCCATGGGAGTCATTTATTGCCACATCTTAGCCTAAGGCAGCTAGTTGCCCTTAGAATTATTTTCCAGTCTTTGCCAGCAAGTCCCAGTGACACCTTTTGGAGCAGATAACAATACCCTGCAGTTAAAGTCATGGCCAGCCATCAAGCAACTACACTAGTTTTCTTAAGCAACTACATATGGATTTGGTGCCTGATAGACACTCAAGCTTAACATTGTCCTAAAGCTCACTGAACCAGGGACAGCACCTCTGCCTGTAAAGGACAAAGCAGATGGTCAATGATCCACGGACAGTAGTCCTGTGTATGTCATGGAATTTGCCACTTTTTTTTTTAATTAAAGCTGTTTCTAGCATTTGATTGTGAAGATGGTTCACAGTTGGAAGGCCAAACAGACACTGAATTTTCTAGAGTGGGGGTGGGGGGAGAGCTCTGAGGTGTGAACTTCATTCATCTCAATGGACTTAGCTCTGAAAACTAATAGTTACTTAAAGCCAATTTTATTAACTATTTCACTGCTGATAATTTTAGCAGAAATATGCAATTATGGTGGTTTATCCCATCCTAAACTGCAACCCCCCCCACCTTCATGTACCAAAAGTTCTAAATATGCCTACCTAATTACCAAAACCTTCAGATTTACCTCAACAGTCCACAATGCAGTTGTGTTAAAACACCACAATCAGTGGCAAATTTGAAAATTTAGACACTAAATAAAAACAAAATATTGTACTGTTTTATTCTTTAAATTATGACATCCATATTTACATTTTCCCTGAGGCTACTTTGAAGTTCCAGTCTGCCACAGAAACTGGGGTCTTGCTATGGAATTTAGATCCAGTCTGCCACAATATTTTGGATTATGAGTTACTGTAGAAACTGATGAGGTCCTAGCTCTCAGCTAGAGTGGCTATTCCATAAAAACTCATTGTGAGGTAAACCCTCTATCAGCACAGTAAGCCATTCCCACATTTTCTATACTGAAGTCACTTACTACAAGCGTGAACTATTTTTGCAGCACATTTCACACTAATAAATCATTTTAAAGTGATTAAAAATGTAATTTAAAAATAGCAAATCAAGATATCTGTAGTAATTTTGGTAATTTTTTTCTCAAGTACAATTTCATACTGAAAACAGTTTAACCAAACCTCCATCAGCTGTCTTCAAGCAATTCCTCTGAAACTCTTCTGTGTAACAGATAAACATGCTTAAATTCAAAGCGAAATGTAAAGCTCATTCTTCTATGAAAATACAAAATTTCCGGTAGCAAACACTCATGCTCTCCCCACCCCTTCTGGCCTTGCCTACAACGTTGTATACTTTCAGTGCACATAAGGCTACGTTTTAGTCATAGGTATTTTTAGTAAGTCATGGACAGGTCACGGGCCGTAAAAATTCATGGCCCATGACCTGACAATGATTTGTAATATATATCCCTAATTAAAACTTGGGCCGGGGGCTGCAGGTGCTCTGGAGGGAAAGCACTGGGGTGCTGCAGGTACTCTGGGGGGACGGCAGCCTGGGGGGCGCATGGGTGCTGGGGGGGCAAGGCGCCAGCACGTGGCCTGGGACTCCTGCTGGTGCTGGGGAGGGCTGGTGGGGCTGGCAGGCTCCCTACCTGGCTCTGTACAGCTCCCTGGAAGCAACCGGCATGTCCCTGCAGCTCCTAGGGGGAGGGAAGGCCAGGAGGGCTTTGTGCACTGCCCCCGCCATGAGCGCTGGCTCCACAGCTCTCATTGGCCAGGAACTGCAGCCAATGGGAGCTGCGGGGGCAGTGCCTGCAGGCAGGGGCAGCACAGAGCCCACTGGCCCCACCACCTAGGAGCTGCAGCAACATGCCAGCCACTTCCAGGGAGCCCCCCTGAGGTAAGCACCTCCCCACACCCCAACCCCCTGCCCCAGCCCCGAGTCCCCTCCCACACCCAAACTACTACTGCTGCTGCTGGGGTGGGGAGGGGTGGGTGCAGTGGCCCGAGATCGCCCCAGCAGCATCTGGTGTGGCTGCCCGGAGCCAGCCACACCAGCCACTACAGAAGTCATGGAGGTCACAGAAAGTCACGGAATCCATGACTTCTGTGACAGACATGCAGCCTTACACATAAGCAACAGATGAGAAATTTAATTTTAAAACATGTTTGAAAAGTGTTAATCAGATCTCAAGTATCCAGTTGAAATTTTAGAAGGAAAATTACCTAAACTGCAGTTTAGTCAAGATACCCCTACTCTTGCAAAACAGTGCTTTAGCATCTTTAGCGCCCACAAGTGGTCAAAATCTCAGTTTTCACAGCTTATTTGAAAGAGGGCACTTTCCATTCTGTTTTATGGCATTCTTTCAAGCACTGGCTCAGAGGAGAGAGTGCCACCTACTGAACACACCACTTACTGCAGCACCGAAAAACATTCAAAACAAGTGATTTAAATGCAAAGATATAAAACACTTAGTAAGGAATTCTTTATTATAAAAAAAAAGTGCTTTAATAGATTAAAAATTTAAGCAAAGGGTTTAGAAAAAACAGAACAGAACAGTTTCTGGTATGTTCAATTTTTATCCACACATCTTTTTAAAACCAGTCTTTTTAAAAGTTTAACAATATTTAAAATATTTACACCTACATATATACACAAAACCTCTGTTGCCTTATTCCTGCTTGAGTGCATACATGACATCATCTTGGCTGATATTCAGGCGCACCCGCACATGAAGGTATTTATTATTGGACTCTACCAGCAAGAAACGGCAGGCACCAAGTCTTGAGCAAATTGCCATAATTTCTGATACCGTAGGAATTTGCAGACCTTCAATCCTACACAGTGCTACATGCTGATGATAGATCTAGAGGAACAAGATACAACTCAATTTAGTCAGTATATTAGATTGGAACAGGAAACAGAAGAGGTGGAAAAGATGGGCTTTCTACTCTCAAACAAACAATTGAATCTGTTTGGAGCGAAGATGACACACATGCTGTTGAACTCAGAACATTAGGACTATGTCAATGAAGTAAGAAATTGTAACTCAGCTAAGTTTCCTCTATTACCCAACCATACAAATACATAAAATAAATTAGGATGCCAGCATCTATGTTTTTTCGCTCTAACAAGTCCTTTCGATTCTCATCTTCCTTAGCTTTTGTGAACTGGGTTATATCAATCACATATATTATCTTTGCACCTATGATTTGTTTCAATAAATTTACACTTTGAAAATAGTCAAACAATTAAGACAAAAGCTACTGTCCAAGTTATAAAAAAAAAAGTAAATGTACCTGTTGAACTGTTGCTTCCTCGAGCCCTGACCTGCGAAACTCTGCTATAATTGCTTTCAGGAACATTTGCTCATGCAATGAAGCATTCCTGAAAGAGAATAGGAAAACCTTACTACCAATCTTGCTCAACCAAATCTAGGACTTCACTGACTCGTAGGAGGTGGTTTGAGGGGTAGGAAATATCTGATAAGGCCTTGCTGAAAAGCATTACATACTTTGAGGCAGAAAAGGGAAAAATTGTAAGTTTATTTAGTTCATCGCCCTGCCAACTGATACTCTCATGTCACATTTCACCCCATATATTGTAACACAAGGCTTTACAAGTTATTTAGAAACATTTCATGCAGTTTAATCATCATGCCACTGTTTACAGGCACTCACATACTATGGTGATGGAACCATGTATAGGTACCTAGATAGGCTGAGTGCAACTACTTTAATATGGCAGATCTGTGAAATTAAAAAATTCCAGCACCTAATGATATTTGTATTTGTCCTACTGGTGAACAAGTCTGCATCTTCTTTGAGAGTTAAAAGTTTGGGATTTCAATAGCAAATGAAAAACTGGCGCATGTGCAATGCTCAGTGCGTTATGAATGATTTACATTTGTGAATTAAGAATTTCACGTTCTAGTTTTGATCTAAAATAAACATTTAAAGCACAGTTCTACTCTGTAAAAATGACACCTTCTTACTGAAGGCATCTGTTCCATGTGTGCCTTCAAGTCATATCTGCTTGCTTTACTGACTAAAATAAAATACACTCTTTTTCCTCCCATTAAGCTCTGCAGAACTGAGGCTGAGGCAGGTTCTCTCCTTTCTTGAGTTTTAGGAACAGCTTTCTAAATTCATGTCAGTTACAACCTGTGCAAATGCACTGAAGGCAATTGTGTTCCACAAATTTAACTGAGAGACTAATTTGGCCTGCAGAACTTCTTGATACTCAGGAAAGAATCCAGTTTAAATAGGAATCAGAATTCTTGCATTCTGTTCCCAGATCTGTCACTTGCCACCACAAAGCACTTATTCTGTACCTTCATCTGGAAGAGAGGAATGCTTCCTACCCTCCTAAAGGTGCTGTGAAAGAAAGTTTGTAAAGTGCTTGATATAAGTGCAGATATTACATATATAATTTTTGTTTCTCTGGGAGAATAACTGGGCTTGAGATTAGGGTGGAAACATGAGAAGATATCTCTAAACTGCAATTTTACCTGATTGAATTTATATAAGGGGATGAAAACATTTCATCTATGGCTTTCATTACATGGGCCATGCTGACCAGTCCAGAGGCACTTTTCTGGCTCGAGAACTCGCAGATCTCAGTGGACCTTCTACAAATATCAAGACAACGCCTTGCATCACCAGATAATGCTGCCACCTGAAAAGGAAAAGCATCACATCATTAGTAGCACTTTCCCAGCAGCTGAGAACAAACAGCAACAAGAATTGACAGGGTTCTTTTAAAATCAGCAGAGCAGTGCCACTGTAGACAGCCATTCCTAGAGATTCTTGTTTTAAAAATGTAACTTTTATTGATCAAACCCAAAAATCCCATCTGGTCATTACATCAATTGCTGTAAAGATACATGTATAACAATTTCTACAAAGAGGGCGTGATTTTTAAAAACCTCTCTACATTGGCTCAACTCTGCACCCATCAAAGTTAATGATAAAACTCCCACCAACTTCAATGGGAGTAGAGTTAGGTCAACACTGGAAATTTCTGTAAATCTCACCCATAATCTGTATTCTAATCAATTTTCAACCAGAAAAAAATCATACCATGAGCAAGCTGCACAAGTGTTTATCACTCAGTAATGCTTGGTCTTCTCATCTGTTGTTTCTAACAGACTGCAGGAGAACATTGCAAAAGGGTTTCCCCAAATATATAGCTGGGGGATTTTCAAAAGTGCCTGATGTTTCATGCCCAACACCCACTGAAAGTCCCTTAAGCGCTTTTGAAAATCCCATCTCTAGTTTACATTTTAACACAGGAAAGAATTTGTGTGAGAGAAATATAGTAGTGGCCTAATTTTCAAAGGTGCTCAACACTTACAGCTCCCCTTGTTATCAACAGGAGACAAGTCAGCAATACTTTTGAAAATCTGGCCATAAAAAGTGATTGTTCTTACAGAGCACAATCTCTTCAAAAATCACACTGACCAGGAGACCCATTGCAGATTATGCACTAATCTGCAAAATTAACATTATTCATTTTACCAAAATCCAAGCTAATTCATAATTATTTTTTAATTTTGACAATTATTTGTGAGAATATTTCATAGCATACTAATGTGTGTTCTACCAGGGCCGGCTCTAGGATTTTTGCCACCCCAAGCAAAAAAAATTTTGGCCGTCCTCACCTTTTTTTTCATGCCCCCATGCCCCCCGCAACCAGGGCCGGCTCCAGCATTTCTGCCGCCCCAAGCGCAAAATTGGGGGAAAAAAAAGCCGCAATTCAGCGGCAGGTCCTTCGCTCCTAGAGGGAGTGAGGGACCTGCCGCCCACGAATTGCCGCAGGTGCCGTCCCTCTCCCTTGGCCGCCCCAAGCACCTGCTTGTTAAGCTGGTGCCTGGAGCCGGCCCTGCCCGCAATCTCCCGCCCTAGCTCACCTCCGCTCCGCCTGCTCCCCCGGGCACGCTGCCACTCCGCTTCTCCCTCCTCCCTCTCAGGCAAGGGAGGGCGGAGAAGTGAAGCAACGGCGCATTCACGGGAGCAGGCCGAGCGGAGGTGAGCTAGGGTGGGGGGCCGCAGGGGGTAGAGGAACCACTCCCCGCTCCAGCTCACCTCCGCTCCACCACCGCCGCCTCCCCCAAGCGCCCGCTTGGCTTCTCCCTCCCTCCCTCCCAGCCTTGCTGCGCGAAACAGCTGAAACAGCAAGCCTGGGAGGGAGGGGGGAGAAATGGAGCGATGGCGTGCTCAGGGGAGCAGGCGGAGGCGAGCTGGGGCGGCGGGGGCACTTTTCCCCCATGCCCCAGAGTCAGAACCTATGATGGCCGGCACCAGAATGCCTTCCCTAGAAATGTGCCGCCCCAAGCACCTGCTTGTTTTGCTGGCACCTGGAGCCGGCCCTGTGTTCTACAGTGTGTTTTGCAATAGCAATGAAGTCAGGAAAAGGCACTCACTATTATACGCTATTATTAAATCCATTGTCAAGAAGTAAATTATGGTTGCGGGTTTTTTAAAGAGAATTATTGGTTTGCAATTAAAAGTGAGAATTAGTGAGCTAATGTGCATCTCAAAGAAGGTTGTAATGATCAATATTAACAACATACAATAGCAGAGACATTTTAAACTATTTATACATCTTAATTTGGAGTGTTATTGACTTCAATATATTTATACAATTTTGTACACTAAATTAAATATTAATCAGTTAATTGGCCCCTATCACAAGGAGTATCAGTCTAGAAGCACAACAGGTTCCAAATAAGAGAGAGAGAGAGAGAATGAGAATGGTGAGGAGTACTTTGCAGCCTGAACATCATCTCATTGAAGAAGGTGGATCTGGATATTTCCATCATGATTATCAGACTAATTTTTGCAAGGCCACACAGTAGTTCATATTATGCCAAATATTGGAGAAAGATAACATCTCATCACTTTGTATTATCAGGATCCTACTGCAATGCTCCTAGTCTTCATTACTGTGTGACATTACTGAACCAAGAGGTTAAAGGCAAGCAGATTGCTCCAGCATCACACCTTACAGCACTGCTCTGCACACCAGTCTGTTGAGGGCACAGTGCCAGCATCCTCCTCCACCCCTTGGCATGAAATGTCCAACCATGGGGATGGGTCTGCTCTCCATTACTGGCTACAGTCTATTATGCTCCTCTGACACTAGTCCCCTCACTTAATGGTGCAACACAGATAACACTCTTGTACTATGTTTACCTTTCTGGAAACTAGCTGGATTGCATCCTCTTCAAATGCTTTTATGTGGTTGAGCCTGGATGAGATAATCTGCTGTAACTGTTTGTAGGTGTAGGGCTGGAAGGACATTCTGGTGAGACCCTACAGAGAACGAGTAAGAAGCATTTACTTGTTAACACACAGTATGGATTTATTGATGCTGTGTAATTTCACAGGAAGGAATGCTTGTCTAAATCATTTCTTGTCTCTTAAGGAAAATGTCCCCTCCTCCTCAATTAAAACTCAAAGGGTATATCATGTCTACACAGCAAAGAAAAACTCACGGCTAGCCCATGCCAGCCGACTCGGGCTTGTGGGGCTTGGACTGTGGGACTATTTCATTGCTGTGTAGACTTTGAGCTTAGGCTAGAGCCTGAGCTCCATAGAGGGTCCTAGAGCTCGGGCTCCAGCCAGAGCCCAAAGTCTACACAGCAATGAAATAGCCTAGCCCCACATCCCAAACCCCGCAATCCTGAGTTGGCAGGCATGGGCCAACCACGGGTTTTTATTTGCTGTGTAGACATAGCCTTAGAGGCTGTTCTACATCCCCTTCACACACATTGGGCCCTGCCCATTAATGGCTTCCAAAATAGCTCACTGTCAATCTTCTCACAAGCATGGCTTGCTACGGATAACTTTTTCAACTTCTGCGGTGGGGGCAGTCTCTCCACTCATCCCCCAAGACCAGTTCAAAATTTTCATCATTGCTGCACCATACATGCAAAAGAAGAAGGTGCACCCATGCAAGTGAAAGCCAGTGAAACTCTCCAGGAGAGCTGACAGCATGGCCTGCCCCCACCACAATGGACCTGAGAAGAAGGAGCACCTATTTTCAAAATGCAAGTTTCCAGCACAGAAACTATGGGCCATCAGGCTGCCCCAGTAAAGGAAGCTTTTAAATGTCACCCATTTATCTCAATCACTCAAGGAGAGGCTCTACTCTATGTAAAAATAGCCCTTTCTCACTTAGATATACCTGTGTGTACATAGACATGCAAAGTCTTAACTGCTGACTTTCATGACTAAAGTACTCCTGTTATCACTGGACAGTTAGTAACTATTAGGAGTGAGATACTTCTGTGCCGGCTCAGGCATGAATGGAATTAACTAAATTTCAATTGTAGAGCCAAATTGTGCCTTTGGTTGCACCTGTGCAACCTACTGCCTTTTAATGTTCCACAAGCTAACAGAATTTAGAACTACCCAGAATCTTTATTTCTATTGATTATACATGAGCCAAAAAGTAATCAGTGGACTCTCAGATCCCAGGTTGAGTTTGCAGGCCAGGCATTTAGAAAAAATAATTTTACTTGTAAACTGAGATCTGAAAGTCACCGAAGGAATCAATCTGCAACCCTGGTACCATTTTTCCAAGCGACTTTTCTGAACAGCATGGAAAATATGGTTAGGAAAATATAATTTGTTACACACTGGATCAGACCGTGTCCAATATTCTGTCCCGAAGTACGCAACACCTTATACTTCAGAGAAAGGCAATAAATCATTGTGCACTGATGTGATGGGGATGAGTAGCAAAGGAATTTTCTCTGACCCTGGGGCAATCAGTTTACCCAGTGACATATGACATGTGAATATCCAAATCCCAATATGTATAATTGCAAATTG
This sequence comes from Chrysemys picta bellii, assembly GCF_011386835.1. Classification (NCBI taxonomy): domain Eukaryota; kingdom Metazoa; phylum Chordata; order Testudines; family Emydidae; genus Chrysemys; species Chrysemys picta. Next base: position 10,839,696 of record NC_088798.1, read on the forward strand.
TATAGTCATCTGGGCTCCAATTTCCCTAATTCATCCCGACAAGAAAGAATTCAGAGGGCTCCCCTTCTTGATATAGCCTCTAATTAGATAGCTGGCTCCTGCACTTCTAATCTCCCCATATCACCTCTCAGAGTAGCAACAAAGCTGTCAGGACATACCAGCCTACTAGCTACTCTGTTCATCATGATCCTCTCCGGCAAATCCATAGTGTTAGCGATGGCCAGGATGATCAGCTTGGCTTGCTTTTGGGTTGGCCAATCAAATAGATTGTACATCACATCCTGCTTTCGGGTCCACAGGAGGTCAAGCTGGACCCAGGAGAGAAAGGAGACAGATGTTAATTGGAGAAGAAGGATGGTCTTGTGGTTAAGACACTTGATAACGACTCAGGAGAGGTAGATTCAATATCTGGCTCTGCCACAGACTTCCTATATGATCTGGGTCATTTAACGTCTCTGTCTCATAAGAACGGCTGTACTGGATCAGACCAATGCTCCACATAGCCCAGTATCTGTCTACCGACAGTGGCCGCTGCCAGATGCTTCACGGAGAGCGAATAGAACAGGGCAATTTATCAAGTGATCCATCCCCTGTTGTCTAGTTACAGTTTCTAACAGTTAGAGATTTAGGAACACCCAGAGCATGCCGTTGCATTCCTGACCATCTTGGCTATCCTCCACAATCTTATCTAATTATTTTTTGAACCACTTATACTTCTGGCCTTTGACTGTGCGTTGTGTGAAGTAGTACTTCTTTATGTTTGTTTTAAACCTGCTGCCTATTAATTTCATTGCGTGACCCCTGGTTTGTGTTATCTGAAGGGGTAAACAACACTTCCTTATTCACTTTCTCCACATCATTCAGAGGTCCACAAAATCACATTAATATTCACCCTCAGTCGTCTCTTTTCCAAGCTGAACAGTCCCAGTCTTTTTAATCTCTCCTCATATGATAGCTGCTCCATACCCCTAATTAATTTTGCTGTCTTCTCTTTACTTTTTCCAATTCTAATATATCTTTTTGAGATGGTGCAACTAGAACTGCAAGCAGAATTCAAGGTGGGAGCATATCATAGATTTATATAGTGGCATTATGATATTTTCTGTCTTAAGTATCCATTTCCTAATGGTTCCTAACATTGTTAGGTTTTTTGGACTACTGCAGCATATTGAGCAGATGTTTTCAGATGAAATCATTCTAGATAGTTAAGATCTCTTTCTTGAATGGTAACAGCTAGACCCCATCATTTTGTTGTGATTATGTTTTCCAATGTACATTATTTTGCATTTATTAATATTGAATTTCATTTGCCATTTTGTTGCCCAGGTAACCCAGTTTTGAGGTCCCCCCTTGTAACTTCGCAGTCTGCTTTGGACATATCTATCTTGAATAATTTTGTATCATCTGCAAACTTTGCTACCTCACTATTTACCCCTTTTTCCAGATCAATTATGAATATGTTGAACAGCACAGATCCCAGTACAGATCCTTGGGGGACCCATCATTTACCTCTCTCCCCTGTGAAAACTGACCATTTATTCCTACCCTTTGTTTCCTATCTTTTAACCAGTTACTGATCCATGAGGGGACAATCACTCATATTCATGGCTGCTTACTTTACTTAGGAACGTTTGATGAGTGATCTTGTCAACTTGTCTCATTTCATCATCTGTAACATGGGGATACTACTACTTCCATTCTTCCACCCTTTATCTGTCTCATCTATTTAGACTTTAAGCACTCCAGGGAAGGGACTGTCTTTTACTAAGAACTTGTACCCTGAATCCAGTCTCAGCTGGACTCTCTAGGTGCTGCTGTAATACTAATTCTACTATTAGTAATAGGTTTATAAGCCAAGATGCTCATGCATCTGAGTAAGGTCCCGGAACCCAGTGTGGTCTATTAGTTTATCATTACTACACATAGTATGCATTTGCAGAAGATTTGCAAATTAGGACACAGTGTCCCCATAACATTAATGAATTTGCTCTCACAGTAGGAAGAAAACACCCAGACAAGAGGCAGCCTCTAATGTAGCTGAATCCCAGTCTATTTTAAGGGCTTTACAGACTGTAACTAACTCCTTAAATTGTATCTAGAAGTGAACCGGAAGCCAACACAGAGCACAGTTATAATGTGCTCTCACTGGTCTAACCTACTAAGGCAGCAGAAAGACTCATTCTGTACATTCAGTTTCATAGGATTGCCTAAAAGATTCATTTTGGTGCCTTAAATCTCTCCCAGTCTCCTAATTTTAAAACACGTACAGGCCATTTGATAATCCCCCTTGCATTCCCGTCCAGCCCCGAAAATATCCACTCCCTGTGATATTAGGGTAAAGGGGGTGTGGGACACTTCTCCTCACCTCATCCACTATCAGCACTGTGGTCTTCCTCTTTGGCCCTGGTGTGCTGAATAGCTTTGCCAACAGCTCTGCAGCATGGGTTGCTGTCACCTTCTGACCTGTCAGTAGCTGAATGAGATTGAACAGTACACAAGATTAATCAATCTGTAGTCCAATACCTAGGGGTCTAATTCTTAGTCTGTTTGACATCTGTCTACCGCACATCACCAAGTAGCTGAACACTACATACACACACAAGTTAACACAACAGAACTGGGCTCAGAAGCCCTGAAAAAGACAAATCGCTCTACCAAAAACTAGACATAAAGGAAAAGACGAGGAATCAGGAAAGACCTAGTTAAAAGGAAGGTTATAATGGTCACGGGTGACTTGTTCAAATAGAGAGATCTTGCAACAAACCCTTGAAGACTGTCTTAGAAATATATAAGCAGGCACACTTGAAGAGGGTTTCACAGAGACCCTGAAAGAAGAAAGCCCTGCTGCCAGCCCAAATCAGCTGCAAGAATAACTTGTCTGACTCCAGCAATCTCAGGTCCATATTAAAGAATTTATATATAGCCAAAAAGACCTTGGACTGAATAATTTACTCTTCTGTTTAATCTTTCTCCAAGTTTACTTCTGAATTGATCTATAAAGCAAGAGGTAATAATGTAAACTGCTGTCCATATATTATAGCCCAACTGCAGCTGTTGAGGCTCATAGGAATCAGTGTGACCATTTCAGAATTACCTCACATACATACCAGTCAGATAGCCAACAAGTTCAGAGTCATGCAGGTACAGGAAAACCAGGTAAACATGATTGTTAGGAAGGGGCATATAAAGTACGTTCTTCTCCCTTCCACACATTATAAGCTGGGGCACTACAAATTCCATGACTGCAGAATTCACCACTTGCTGCAGAACTGTGCTCCAGAATATCAGCTTTCATTTTAAAAAAATTGTTTCTAGGACTGAGGATTGCAAAGGTAACCTCCAAAACACAGAATGTAATCAATGCATTATTTTCTTCCTCAATCCAAAGACAGCCTGAAATAACAATTGAGAGGTGTGCACTCCCTTCGTTATCTGAATCAGGTCCCATGGACTCCATGATTCCACAGCTATGGAATTTTGCATTTTCCCAAGATGCCATGGAATTCAGTATTTTTGCCACAGAATTTGCCATTTTGTTACAGCATGGGGCCTGAAGTTCTGTTTTCTTACTCCCTGATCTCTGCCAAAACCTGCTGGTAGCTGCCTGTTGCTTTCCTCACAAGGGAGAGTCAAATGGATTACAGTGCTTGTTCCCTGCACTGTTCCATGGAGCCATATAGCAGGAGGTCAGGGAACCAGAGCTGGACAAGCTCTCAGCCAGGGAAGTAGCTGGAACCAGAAGTGTATGTTGGCTGGCTGAGCTGCCTGGAGAGCAGTGCAGCAGTCAAGGCCCAGGGAACCAGACAGATGAGTAGTTTAAGTTGGCTACAAGCTCCCCTTGCCTGGAACCCAGGGGAGAGGAAGGATGTTCTAAGCTGGGATGCCTGCATAACATCACAAATGGCGAGGCTGACAGAAACCAGCCTTATGGAAAGCAGTGAAGATGCCCTATTGTCAAAACTAATCGTTGTTGAAAATAATCCTTGACCAATTTTACATCAGTGAGCATTTTCTACAATGATCCATAGTTGTGTGTGTTTTTGTCAGAGTTGGGAGGATGGATATCATATGGCAAAAAAGTACCTTGGAACCGAGAGGTGCTTGCCTTGGAACATGGTTTCATTGTGCTGCAGAGCAGAGGGCCATGGCTACAGTAGCCACTTTCTGCACTCCTCTCACCACTGCCTTACACCTGCACACTTCCCCTACAACAAATACCTCTTATATTAGCATAGAAACATTTGTAGCTCAGCCAATACCACCAGCCCCAGGGCAAATGAAACCTTGAACTTTAATTAGGAACAGGAATCTTGCAAGAGAAGGAACTGATGTTTCAGAAAACTTGTAATGGAACACAGAATCTTTCATTTCTAGGTCACTGGTTTGACAGCCTAGATTGACAGAGGCCATGACTTGTTACCATTGATGGCTATTTAGTGGTCTCAGTCCAGTTCCTAGAAGACTGTTGTCCACACAATAAAATACTTTCCCTCTCAACCGGCAGCATTCGTGGCAGCTTCAGGAGAGATACTAAGGATTAACATGTCAGGGAGATTGAAAATACTGTATGATCCACAGAGGCAGTTCCTCTTCGTCAGGGCTAAAGCATGATGGCAATCAGGTCTGTCACCCTTTAGGTAACTATTCTGTTGCTAGAGTGGCCTCTTGTATTGTCAGCGCAGCAACTTTCAGACGCACAGGCAAGCATGCACAAAGAGGTATGGGGAAGAAAAATCAGGAATTTACTTTGTAATTTTTTTAAAGGAACTGATGTTATAAAACTGGATTTCCTTGGTGCTGCTGCCTTGGTGAAGTTCAATACATCAAAGTACTCAAGGAACAATCTCTCCAGCCTTAATAGCAGGAATCTCCAAAATGAGATCACTTTACAAGCCTGTCCTAGGAGAAAAGCATGCTGTTCCTTGAGAGGACTGCTGGGATGTGTTAGAGTTATGACTCACATAGGGCTGGGCATAGGCATCTGAGAAAGAAAAGTGACAGGAGCTCAATTTCCCTTCATATCAGGAATATGTCAGAGAGGCCTTGCTCACCTGTAATATTTGCACATAGGCCTGGTGAGGGTCAGTCAGCTTCATGCCATTGATTTCTATGAACTGGAAGGATGGTAGTCCATCATTTTCTGCTGTTTGTTGGAGACAACGAATTACTTCGTGAACAGTTGCTGTTTTGCCTGTTCCAGGAACCCCAGAAATGTACATACACCTGAAACAGGAGAGGATCCATTCATGATCCCAGTGATTTGCACACAGGACTGGGAACTCCCAAATTCTAAACCCATCTTTGAAAAGGACTCCTTTCCGTTGCCTTGGGCAAGTCCCTAAACTTCAGCTTTTCTATCTGCACATTGGGGATAACATTTGCCTGCCTAACAGCAGGGTCATAAAGATTATATGATGAGTTATAACTATTTCTATAGAACAGGCAAAAAAAATTATCTAGTCAATTTCGGATGTGCTGGGAAAGATATCTCAGTCTTTAGTTAAAATTTGAGTAAGCAGAAAGACTGCAGGGGAGTTTTTTATCAAATAGAGCCAAAAGCAAAACGCTGCTAGGATTATATGAATTTCAACAAACTGGGAATAACTTGTTCAGAAAGATTAGATGCCACACTACTGCTGCTCTTCTGCCACAGACAAACATGATCTGGGTGGTTTACTGCATCCTTTTCTTTCCCAAATTGCATTTCAAAGTGGAATAAATTTTCTCTCTATTTACCCAAACAGCCTGCTGAAGTGCTAATAGCTGCTTCTGACCAACCCCCGAACTGTATACAGAAGGAGGCCATGAGACAACTCACCCTCCTGTTCCATCAATAAGTTTGCTTTCTACAAAATTATAGATATCCTGGAACTCCTCTTCTCGACAAGGCAGGGAACCTGGGATGGTGGAAACGTGCAGCCTTTGATTGAAACCAAAAAGAAAACACGCTAGTCAAGATTTTAGAGTTTTCAAAGCTCCAACTTGCAGAAAGGCAAGTGGGAAGAAACCCCCTCTTCCTACACACACAAATACATATAGATACATTGAATCTGCCTTAACTGTAAGAGTGCCAAGAGTGCTTGGTTTATTTTTTGTTTTAAAAGGAACCTTAAGTTTTAAAGTCTTTTAGAAAGTGACCTTAACCTAGCCTTCACATATGTTCTCCAAAAACTTCCAGATACCACATGCTCTGATCTTCGCAAGCAAATAGCACGGACGTGCAAAAGTCAAGAAGATTCATCTACTGCTTGCCCAGACAAAATTACAAAAAGTCACAAAAAGGAATAATGAAGGAATAGGGGAACCTGATAACAGGAAGTATTGAGGGTGAGAGAGTCAAGTAAAGGGAAGGAGTTGAGAGAAAGACACAGCCACTCCTATAAGCATTTATTTCAACGGAGCATGTAGGACTCAAACCAGTAACTAGTGTTTTTTTCACTAATGGGAGCCAGTGTGTAAATGCCCTGCAGAAGCTCGGAGAAACCCACTGATTCTCTAGCATTATGCAGAGTAAAATAAATATTGCTACCAATTTCTGTAGCTCAGGGATCTTAGTAATTAATATTGTTGAGAAGCAAAAAGGAAAACGTTGGAGGAAAATTTACATATCCAGAAACCTAAACTTAGGGCTAATCTACACTGGCAGCACTTTAATGTGCCTTGTGTGGTCGCGGCACAGCCTGGGAGAAACCACCTCAACGAGGGGCGCGGCTCCCAGCGCTGGGGCACTGTTTACACTGGTGCTTAACAGTGCTGCAACTTGCTGCACTCAGGGAGGTGTTTTTTCACACCCTTGAACGAGAAAGTTGCAGTGCTGTTAATTGCCAGTATTGATAAGCTCTTAGTATGCATAGACCAGTCTAAATGTTTTTAATCCTGAAGAGTATTCCTGCCCCTAGTCTCTGAACCAAGGATGCTTCTGCTATTGCCAGTTCTTGAGGAAACCCTTAGCTTGGAAATAGCATTTGTGCCTTTACCCCATACGAATAAAGCAAAGGTGGCATTTTCTCGGTGTTACCCCCTGTTCCTCATTTCTCTGTTGAAGTAACAGGATAATCCCTCTGCTACACTTTACCTTAATCGGGCCTCTTCTAGCACATTGGCTGGTTTCTCTGTTGCTTGGTTTCGAATGGGAATTCTGGGAGTAGCATTTCGGGGTGTCTTGGGGGTTCTTGGCTCAGGCTGCAGAGAAAAGACAAAATCCTCAAACACTAGAAGTAGGTTCTGCATAGTATCAGATGTATTTATATTAGAGACCATCTTCGGTCTACATTTGCAAAAGACTGATTATGCTCAAAGATCATTTGAGGATTTCAGAGTGCGAAAGCGAGGCAAGAGCTGGACTTTATTAAGGTTATTTGACTAAGATTTAGACATAAAAAAAAAGCCTACATGTTAAGGGGGATATTTGAAACCCCCAATAAAAAAAATCCCATGAAACTTTTAAGCATCTGATGAGTTTTTAAATTTAAACAATCCCCCTTGCGGTGCTGTAAAACCACAAGAACCAGAGAGACTGCATAGGCAGTGAGTCTCCTGTCTAATTTCAGTGTCCAACTGAAAAACAAAGCAAACAAGCAGCACCTCAATTATTTGTATTACCATAGTGCCTAGAAGAACCAGTAACCAATCAGGACCCCACTGTTAGGCACTTCTGTATAAACACAGAAGACCATCAATGGTGACATAAATAGATTTAAATAGTTTCAGTTGTAATAGTTTAAGGTGGGATTCTTCAACTATTCTGTACATCACTTTTTCAAAGAAAGATACTTTCATGGACCATCTCCCTACTCAACATCTCAATTCCTCCTCACCCCTTGGGTCTCAAGATTTTTCTATTCTATCTACCATCAGCCAGGGACCTGTGTCCTGATCAACAATTTGAGAAACACTGATTTTAGGTGTTAGTAACAAAGGACTTCATTTCTATTTTGTTTCAGGAAGCAGAGACGTAATCCATAAGATAAGTTATAGATCTGCATATTATCCTATCTTTCACCTCCAATTCAAAACAACATTTCCTCCCCTAAGGCTAGCCTCTTCTGATTTATAGTGGCACAACATACATCATTCAGCAGGTATCTTATTTCGCACACTGACCCACCTTGCTCCAGATGCTTTGTTCACCTTGGTAAACATGCATGAAACACTCAGATGAAACAAATGGCTTAGTTAGAACTAACAAAACCCAGAGCAAATGTTTTTCAGGCCAATGGCCTCCAGGAATCTTACAGTTTTTCTGGGGGTCTTAGCAGGGGTGATATCAGAGGGTTTCCTCAAAGATTTTGGGGTGCTTAGTGTGGTGCTTGATCTCATTTTCCTTTTGGGTGTACAGGGCACCATGCTCTCTTCTTCCTCATTGCTACTGGAATCAGAGCAGTCTGTGCTAGGCAGGTAGTCATCTTCCCGATCCTGCTCAGATATATTTAAAAAACTAAAAAAGAAAAACAGACTGAGGATTTGGAAAAACCAAACAAGGAATATCTAATGACCATTTAAAAACAGCAGCACAACATTTCAGTCACCTGGGAATAATTATTTGATAAGAGGTTTTGTGTTGTTGTTTTGTTTCTCTAATTATCATGGTAATGATCAGTCAAAGATTTTGTACCTGCCCTTGTAAATTTTCCATGGCCATTACGCTAGGCTGGTTTAAGAAAAGTCAGTTTACTGATCATCAAGGGTAAGTATTGTGTTATTAAGTCCTGCATACTGTATACTCATGTTTGTTGCTCTGGAGCTGCAGTTGAACTTCTTGCTATTACCACTCTGCTTCTGGATGCTCAAGTGTCAGTATTTAAAGACTTGTAATAGTGTTAACATCATCTGGGTTGTTTCTGTTGTCAGTATCTGGGACAGAACTCTGTATACACTACAGGGTAGCTTGCTACTACTGGTCATAGGTACCCGAACAAGTGGGCAATAAACAGACTCAGTCATGGCCCACAGAGAGCCTACTTCTGATTCACCAGACCCAGTGTTTGACAGTCTTAGAGAAGAGATCTATTCACTAGTGAAGGCATCCATTGGCTAACATTAATAGTGGTCGTCTGACTGCCCCATATGGATGGCAGTTCTACAGTACTAATTAACGTGACGCACTTGCACCTGTGTTCTTTATTGCTCCTTTGATGATGTATAAAGACAGCCTCCTCTCCCTTCCAGTTTATTTTTAACCTTAGAAAAACCGTATTCACTCCAGATGCCTCAAGCAGAGTTTTTACACCAACATGCAAAAAGTGACCTCACAAAGCCCATTAGGGACCGCTATTATCATTTTACACGGACAGTGTTCAAATATTACGGTGATGGGCTGCAATATAAAATCTTTTTGTGTTTATTTGCAAGTTAAAACAGAAGATACAGTCCACACCATATTTATTTTATCTGTATATTAAAAGGTAAACTGTAAAGAAAAATTTAGTTTGTGCCCCTTCCTACTCCTCTTTTCTGATGTGTGAAGACCTCACTGTTTTCAAATACATATATTAACGTTTTTTTTTTCCTATTGCTAATATCAGGAACATCAGGTTCTTGCTCATCTCAGGACAGCTAATGTAAGGCCAGTCTGCACTACATCACTTAACTATGATTTTGTAACCACTTAATGGCACCATCAACTGTTCACACAGCAGAGGTCTTGCTATCACAACTGTGCGCATCCAAACCTACTATGTTGTCTAACCCTTAATTCACTGGATTCTGGGGAAATAGAGCATGATGGATGCACATATAGAGCAGCAGCATCTGCATATGGGGCAGGGCACTAGATGGGGGGAAGGAGGAGGACTTGTCCAACTGGGTACACAGGCACAGAGAGTGCTGTTTGAACCGCAAAAAAACAAAAAAACCCACCATGCTCAACTGATAGTGCTCTGGGGGTGAACATTGTTAGTCCTCAATTACTAAATGAGTTCTTTATATAAAATGTGAACATAAACCTATTTAGAGACCACTGGCCTGGTAACTACCAGGTTACAAACTAAACTAAAAGTTGCACCATGGATAGGACCTTGGACTCGAGATCCCTCTCCCACTCAGATGAGAACTAGAAAAACTGTCACTCAGGCTTCAGCCATTGGTGATGTCACCATTTCACCTCACCTCTCCAAGAATCCACCAGCAAGAAGAGTGGAAACATCAAATCCCAATTATCAAGTAAAACAATATGCAGAAAGCATTTTGGGGAAAAAACAATGAGTCTGGCTTAATACATCATAGAACAACAGTAATGGGTACAAACAATGTTTCTACCTTTCAGTTTACTTTAATTGAAGGATGAAAGTATTTGCTTTAATTTGCAAATGCAGTAGAAGGATTTTGGATTGTTTTCTTGCAAACAATTTGCCTAGCAATCACACAAAGTATTTCCTTGCATGAATGAGATTCATTTGACTTGCATTTCAACATTAGACTAGGTGAATGCCCACGGCTGCAAGCCACCAATGGCAATCTGACTCAGACACAATGGAGAAAACTTACTGGAGTTGCTCTGCAATGCGAGCAGTAGTCTTCTGCACACATTTCCTATGAGAACGTGGGATCACCACTGGACTCCTGGTCTTCAGCTCTTGCTCTTCAGCTAAACTAGAGAAAGAACAAAGTTATTTGTATCTAGTTTTTATGTCAAGTGACCCAAAAATCACTGTTGGAATAAGTGAACATAAGACATGTGAACATCATTTGAATATCAGGATTTACTTTGTGTCGCTTTTAGAATTGCTCTTAGAAGTAGCTGCTTGTTTGGTTGTTTTTCTGGCTTCCCGGGCTCTCTCCTCAGTTTCCTCCTCTTCATTTCTACCGTTCAAATGCCTGATGAAAAAGGGACATCTACCTATAGCATTACAAATACAACTTGCCCATTAGATGATGGGCCATATTGAGGTGAATCGCTCGCTTTAATTCATTGCAGATACCTCTTTATTCTTTTAGATTTCTTAATTCCACTACATTGCAGACTCTGAATGTACAACACTGGAAACATTTAACAGCACACCAACACTGTGTGACGAAGAAACTTTAGATCACAATTCCATCAAATGTTTGCTCCATATTAACACTTCTTTAAAGAAAAAGGTGTCCCTTTTTTGTGATGTACAATTTAAAGAAGGCCTGAATTTTTTCCTGCTTGTTGTGATTTTTAGCGATTATGCTGATAGAAAATATACTGAGCAAATTTAATTAAGATTTTTGTGTGGCAATTTCCTTTTTTTTTTTTTTTTTTTTTAAATTTGCCCCAAACATGAATAGATTAGCACATAAAGTCTGGAGAAGGACTCGTATGACAAATTTTATGAGGCCCAATATAGCCTGGCTACCTTTGAGCAGATCTATATACATTTGTAGCTTACACACATGGGGTGATTTTAGAGTTGTGTGGTGTATATGCATCAAGTGAAGGGAAATTGATGAGGAGAGGAAGAGGCTTTTGTCTATGGTGGCAGTGTTTAGACTTGTTAGGGTTAACATGACTAGACCACCTCCCCTTTCTGCATCCCCATCATATCTGCCCTGGACCCCTACATTTCTCACCAACATCTTGACCTGTGTAGCCCACAACCCCATTTTCCAAACCCCTTACATTCCTCCCCCTCCATGTACCCTTTGCTTTGGAAGCTCCTCAATACCCAGGTCCATGGAGTCTCTTGTAATTATTAAAGCTTTTCTATGTCTGTAGCAGGCAAAGCATTTGAGCATATTTTGGGATTTCACAGACTTTGTCAGTACTCTCCTATGATCAGAAAATTGTTCAAAGTGTTTGTTTAAAATCCCACTTTGAACAATTTTCTGATCATAGGAGAGTACTGACAAAGTCTGTGAAATCTAAAATATGGTAGAGCTTTCCCCACTACTCCAAGCAGATAGAGGAAATAGCAACCAATTTTGAAAAGAAAAGCTAAAAAATCTTCCCAAAATCCCAGTATTAAAAGTGTTAGGTTGAAAATAAGCATTTTTGGAAGTGCACTGAATACTGAGTTACCACCACTCATATCCAATATTTCGTCTCCCACAGTGTGCTTTTTTGCATTCCCCCAATTTGCTGTAAAAGAAAGTGAAATGAACATCTACTGTTAACCAGGGACATCTTTGCAGGAAGCATCTGCTCTTTCCTGCAGGATCTTTGATAATATCTTGCTTCAAGAGAACGATTTATTTTAAAAAAGGGGAAACAAGATACATAGAAGAGGGGCGCCAGTCAAAGATGCATTAGAACAATGCTGCCACTTACCATGTGTCATCATCTTTCCCATCAAGATTCTTGGCTTTCAGGCTGGAAGCTTGGCTCCTTCTGTAGGGAGCTATCCTTACTGTTTCAGCTAGCTTAGACCAGTCTCCCCTGATAGTCAGTGGTGAGTCTGACTCACCATTGGTGCGAGATATTTTTGGAGGTGAGTCCAAAATCTCAGTGAATGTCACCTTTCTCTTCGTAGCTGATGGTTCCAGGGACTCTAAAGCATCACAGTCGTCACCCAAGAGTTCTAAAACATCGCATCCTGTGAGTTTGTTTCTAGATTTCGTAGGACCTAAAAACCAACACCATGATAAAAGGTCATAAAGTTTTAATATGACTGATTTGGTTAACTCTTAGCTGCCAAGCCACTCATGACATAGAATCTAACTGCTGTTTAGGGTTACATGATGGAGGATGAATAATTGAACTATTTAATTGGAAAAACGTTTCCTTTGTGAGATGGAACACAGATTTAGGGTCTGAATTTTCAGGCCCCAAATTCCCCCTCTCCCAAGCATAAGCTCATCTGAGCTCTAGTTTGCACGTGAACATCCAGATGTATGTGTATTCTTGATTGCACACATACATAGCTAAACAGTCTCTTATCTAGCCAGGCCATAATGCAAAGTAGCCACCTAAATGTATGCTTAACCAGTAGACTGGAATAATCTGGCCCTCGGTGTCTACTGAAGTATCTACTCTACTCTTCATAACAGAAGACAGACATCAGAGCAGGGACATTACCAACAATGTGTATGTGCTGGTTGATCCATTGCCCCACACTCCCGCTTGACAGATGATGTACATATTTTACAATCACCAACATAGCAGGAGCACTGCATGATTTACAGCAACCTCAAACCAGTACCTTTGAAATTAAAGGGATCTATCTCTTAGTACTCCTACAGAGAGTTTATCATCCCCTTTAAATAATGGCCTTAATTTATAAAGGTCATTAAAACAAAAATACTATGCTTACCAGACCAATTAATTTTCTCTGCACTTTTTTTTGTTTTGCAACTTCTGTATTGAAAAGCAACTAGAGCTTTATAATTCTATCCAAACCTATATAATTCCCGAGCCAAAGCATTCTTCTGCTCTTGAAAAGTGACATGAAAATTGCACCTTCTTAGTTAGCAGATTTGCCCCCCCACACGTGAACTGAGACATCCTATTTGCTACAGTAATTAAAATATGTTTTTACTGCTGCTTATTTGTTACCCATGCATAGCCCACACAGCTGAGAGAGGAGGGAGCTGAATTTAATTCCTTCCTGTGCAAACAAAACTGCTTATAAAAGTTTATTAAAGTTATAAAACTGTTTATCAACTATTTGAACTTCTGCAAATCTATGCAAGACTCCAGGGAATGCACAAGGACATTACTAAGGACAAAAGTTGGCCTACAGAACTTTTATCATTGGTAATGATATGAGAGAAGGAAAGAACCCAGCTTGACTCAGATCCCAGACTGACTTTCCAGGACTGCCAGTTGAAAATAAGTTTTGCTTGTAAATTGAGCATATTTGATATAGAATCATTGAGACACAAACATGGAATCCCACAATGGACCACCACACTAACTTCAGCACTGGCTAATCCTTCTCCACTTAAGAGAAATTTTTGCTAATACTTCCTAACTAAGCAGCAGTCACTGAAATTTATTATTAAATGGATTCCCCGGGCGACATCCCATTAAAGCACATGGATCAAATTGGGCTGATTTCTGGCAGCTTGGCAAACCAGCACTTTTCTGTCACACATGGATTTTGTGCTGCAATATATCATCTTTTATTTAAAACACAGATTACATCTCTAGCCCCATTGCTGCAAATTTAACTATTATTACATGAACAGAATGCAATGGCTGAGCCTTTGGACTACCTGAAATAGCAGCAACATGCAAGATAAATAGATAACGTTTGTACCTCTGTGGGGCATTAACTCTGAAGCCTAAAGAGGCTAGTTTAAGTGTCAATGTTTACTATTTCACTGATCAAAGAAAGAAGAGGGACAATCATTCCAAAGATCTCCCCAATGGATTGAATACAGTCCCCGGTGGTGGGGTTAGGGTGAGGGTGGAGTAGGGAAGTGTGCTATTACTTCTTCCTCCTTCAGTTCGACCCCTGAGAGTGGCCCACCAATTGTGTTAATCATATCTAAGTGGCTGGGTCACATGCAGGGACTGAAGCCAGGGTCACTGTATCCAGGGGCTAGTCTACACTACCCGCCCGGATCGGCGGGTAGAAATCAATCTCTCAGGGATCGATTTATCGCGTCTCATGTAGACGGATAAATCGATCCCTGACTCGATGCACGTACTCCCACCTCGTCAGAAGGAGTAAGTGCAGTCGACGGGGGAGCCGTGGCGGTCGATTTGCCGCCGCGGTCGATTTGCCGCCGTCCTCACAGCGGGGTAAGTCGAATAGGATATGTCGAATTCAGCTACGCTATTCGCATAGCTGAATTTGCGTATCTTAAATCGATCCCGCCCCCAGTGTAGACCTAGCCCAAGAGAACAAACCTCTACGGCTTGAGTTAAAGATCCAGGTCCATTAACTTAGAGGTGGTAGCAGTCTTCAACCACTGCACATGGCCTAGAAGCTAAATGGGGACAAAGCCATATTGCATTCGCACGGGTTACATCTACTAGAAAACCAGACTATCTTTTCGGATTATTTATTTTCTTCTTTATGTGATATCCTTTTCCCAATGATAACCTCCTTCAGTGCAAAACTCCCAGCAGTATTTACTCAGCAAGTCTGTCATGACAGACAGTAATAAAGATCTCCAATACACCTGAGCTCAAAAGGCCAGCTACTAAGAGGAAGATGATCAATAGTCAACTGCACAGGAAGGGGTAGCCATCCTCAATGTGCTGATCCCAAGCTGGTCAGCTTCTTATATCCGTTCTTATGACATATACAGTGGCTAGATCAGCTGTGAAGCAGGTAGAGATGGGATTCTTGCTCTTGATGGTGCTACTACCCAAAACAAGAACCCACTTGCTGAAAGACTGTACTTCCTACAAGCCCCATTTACCACATTCCCAAGTGAGAAGACCTGGCAGTGAGATCACAGCAGCTAGAGGAAGGCCAGGCCCACAGGAGTTACTCAGAGAGCTGCCTATGCTGTACTATGGATAAACATAAGACTTCAGTCTCCAGGTCCAGCAACTCTGCTATTAGGTTTACTACTAGTTGCCAAATTACTAATGAAACCAAAAGTATTGCTGTGTACATACTGTTTAGCTGTAACTTCTTCCTTGCTCCTGGGGTGTTAATGCCATTTGCCACCCTTTGGGAATGTCTCTCCTTAGACAGGGAGGACTTGGAAGCAGAGTGTCTTGATTCTATTTCCATCTGAACGTTCTTGGTTTTCACGGTACTCCGAGTGACTCTGTCAGTCTCTGCTTTCAAGGAGCAAGTGAAGTCTGAAGTCTGGCAATCAGTTAAAGGGCTTGGGCTGCCAACCCTTTTATTTTTCTCAGCTTCTTTCAGCTCAGACAATGAGCCAGGGGACAGAGGCTTAAAGCATTTCCCATCCCAAGATTCCTTTACAAAGAATATCTGTTTTCCGTTTGACCTAACAGGCACTGCTTCCTTGGGGGCCAAAGGTATCACCTATAAATGGAGAAAAATATCAAGTCACCCTTTAGCATCTGCTATTTACTTAGAACTTTGTTATTTTTCCTATCATGTATCTTAACATTTTATCCCATGACTGTGCTATTGGTACACCTGTGATGAAGGATTATAGAGGACACAGTTAGACCATATTAAGTATTCTACTGCTGGGGGAATTCTGCACCAAAAAAAAAAAAAAAAAAAAATTCTGCACCCAATATTTGAAAAATCTGCACATTTTATTTGTCAAAACAACATAATATTATCATGCCAGTTTCAATTGTTTTGGTAATTTATTTCAAAATATCTGTCAACAAGTATGTCTAACAATACAGAGCAAAAAAAGATTCTGGCAATTTTTTTTTTTGGACAGATTCCTTTCTAGGCATATCAATACAGAACACTGAGTAATTTATTTAAACTACAGAACAGAACTGTATTTCCTGCACTTGTCAGAAGCAATGCATAGGCTTGGGTGAGTCAGGGGTTACGGAGGAGCTGAGGGAGATGGAAGGAGTCTAGGAGTGGAGGATGTTGAGTGGAGTGGGTGAAAGTGTTTTTCTCTTTTTTGGGGGGGGGAGGGAAAGGGCGGGGGGGGGGAGAAGAGATTCTTAGGGAGTTGGGAAACCTCCCCCATGCAGACCCTGGCTGACCCCAAGCCACTCCATTCAGTCAGGCACATCTGCCCCCTCCCCTCCAATCCCTATGGGTCTCTGCAGCCCCCCTTCCCCATGCTCAATGCTGTCATCCCACTAGCTCCTGAGCCTATGCCCCAGACTGTCCCGCCAGTTAACCATTCTGAACCCCAGTCTGTGCCTCCCCCCCCCCCACACACACACACTGTTCTAACCTGGCTCCGCAGGCAGGGTGCTGTGATCAACTTCTGCTCCTGGGGGTATTCTGCAGCACTGGACATAGAATTCCTCCACCCACCCTCCCCCAGAAAATGCATTCTGCCCCAGAAGTGCTGCAGTTCTGCCTTTTGCCCACCAGAGGCTGCTGTGGCACCAGAAAAGCCAGCTGCATGAACACAGCTAGCTGTTCTTGCACCACACTGGTCTCTGGTGGCCAAAAGGCAGCACTTCTTAGGCAAAATGCATTTTTGGGAGCAAAATATAAAATTATGTGGGACAGAGGAATTCTATGTGTCCGCAGATGCGCAGAATTCCCCCAGGAGTATAAGTATTAATGATGCCCAACATCCCTACAGAGCTGCATTAAGAATTCAAATAGGTTTCATGGGGGAAAATAAGTGTTTCCACCCTTGCTTTAGGCTTTCCAAAGTTCTTCCACCTCCTCCTTTCCTGTATGCAGAGCATGCCCTGGGTACACACCTTGACGTTTTTAATGATAGTCTCCACATTTATGTCAGTGTCGTATCCAGGAGCTTTATCCAAAAATATCTCCTGGGGAGAAACCTCTCTTTGCAGCAGTTTCCGTTTATTGAGTGGTAGCTCTGTAATACGAGAGAACCACTGAACAACTGCATGCTTTTCTTGAGAGCCTACAACAGAGGGAAACAGGGAAAAACTGAGTCAGCATTCAAAACTCTAGTTTTAGTTATAGCATTATTATTCATTATTTGTTTTATAGCAGGCCAAAAGGCTCCAATTGAAATCAAAGCCAGATTGTGTTAGGCACTGTACATACACATAGTAAGAAAGAGCCTTCTATTCCTAAGCATGTAGTCTAAGTAGGGCAGACACACAGAGGGAGAAATAAAGTATTATTATCCTCATTTTCCAGACTGGAAATTGAGGCACATGGAAATTAATTAACTTGCACAAGATCATACAGGGAGTCTTTGGCAGAGATAGGAATTGAATCCAGACTGCCTTGCCGAAGTCCCAGTCCAGTGTCTTAATTCCAAGATCATCCTTCCTCTCAATTACTATACAAGTTTTAAGTACTATACTAGTACTTAAAACTATAATAGAAAGATTATGAAAATCTTACTGCCACAAAATTGTCTTAATATGTAATCAATACCAGGTCACATGATAGATGATGAAGAGGTTATTTGCTAGGGATGTTATGTAAAGACCATAGCAGGATGTATAAATTTGTGTTATGAAACAATTTTGCATCAGTAACTATGCAATTATATCACAAGCTAATGATAAGGGTAATTTAAATGTTTGAATTTAGGACCAAATAGATTATTAAGAAGCAGCTCAGTTCCCTTGTACCATCGCTCAGTCACCAGTTCAAGCACCTTCCAAGTCAGCAACAAATTAAAACCCCAAAATGATGTTTTGATGGCCTCTATTACATGAGCTGATTGTCTCAATTCAGTTTTGTGTCCACATCACAAAACAAACTAATAGTACACAATGGAGAGACCAAGGAAAATGGATTAGACCCTCTGATTGTAGAGATGGTTTTAGAAGAACAGACTGGAAGCAATTTATTGGGTGAGACTGCTTGCATTACAGCCTCCTATGCTGTACCAGATTCTAGGGAAGATTACAGTACTTCAGTCTCCAGGGCCACTGAGCTGGGACTTTTCAACAGCACCAAAATCATTTTCAAAACAAAAAAAAAACAATATGTTTTACCTATGATGGTTAAAACATGCTCAAATATCCAATGCATTAGAAATCCAAGACAATTCAAAACCTACTTGGTCTTATTAGTGCTAGAATAATCTAGCATCCCATATATTGAGTTTGTCACCACTGTAGAAATTGAAGGGAAAAAACATTTCATATTGAAACTCCTAGCAAACTACCATTAGTCAGTGGTTTTCATCCACACTATAGACCACAAAATACTTTGGGTAAGCACTATCAGCTCTATTTTATAACAAATGGAGTTACTGGAGCACAGCAGGTAAATGCATAAACCATGCATATTCAAATTACCCAAATGTCACAGTTATTTAGAAATATGCATTATTTCTATTTAATAAATACAGTTAGGATTCTGGATTAAGTCCCCCTAAAATGTGCATCTGGCTGTCAGTGTAACAGTACTCAGGGAAGGGGAAAAAACTGGTGTACTTTAAGAGGAAGAATGGAGTGCAATCCCCTGGGCTGGTCTATACCACAATGCCTTACAAAGAAGTTGTGACACTGGCAAACCAGCTAGCCTGTGTATGACCCCTAACAACTTAACAGGAGGCATTACAATTGTATCAGGACAATTCACTTGCTTGTGAATATCAAAGAGATGTACTAGACCAGCAATCACTAACCCGTTCATTTGTAGTAACAGAAATCACAGGTAGATGCTAAATGTGTTTGTCTGTGTACCTATACCCTGTTAGAAGTTTACCAAATTAGATTTTAGTTATTAAATTTTTTCCATGTCTTAATTACCTTACATTATGTATGCAACTGTGTTCAGTTAACCTTAAGATCAAAGATGTGAGACACTGCAGGAAATTAAGAATATTATCTAATTGTCTTCATCTTATCTATCCTTATTATAATGAATGACCGGATGTTGCCTTATAGTGTAACTGGATTACCTGGGTATGCATAGGAAATTGAATGTTAACTTCAAAGTGGTGGGTCAGTGTGTCCTCAACAAAGAACAGGAGTACTTGTGGCACCTTAGAGACTAACAAATTTATTAGAGCATAAGCTTTCGTGGACTACAGCCCACTTCTTCGGATACATACAGCAGAAGAAGTGGGCTGTAGTCCACGAAAGCTTATGCTCTAATAAATTTGTTAGTCTCTAAGGTGCCACAAGTCCTCCTGTTCTTCTTTTTGCGGATACAGACTAACACGGCTGCTACTCTGAAACTCAACAAAGAAGAATCCTCAGTCACATGCTCAAAACACTTGACAGCCTGCTCCAGCTATAAAAGTGAAACCTTAGGCCTGGTCCTGCATCTCTAGTCTGCTGAACTTTAAACAGGGGAAGTTTAAGCCATGGGATTGAGATCTTCCAAGTAGTTATTTGGAATAACCTGGAAAATGCATGGAAAGACTTTACATTTAAAGCTGCATTTGTATTCTAATCTTTTGGGATGATTCCAGAGAGACTTTTGCAAGCCAGCAGATTCATCCATCACGGCAAATCGGATATAAGGACCTTGCAGGCATTTGTAATGTATATAATCTTTTAACTATTCAATAACTCTTCTTTTCTTTTATTAATAAATCTTAAGTTAGTTAACTAAGGATTGGCTAACAGCATGTTGTTTGGGTAAGAGCTGAGATACATATTCACCTAGGGATAAGTGTCTGATCCTTTGGGATTAGTAGAACCTCACATGCGGTGAATTGGTTTTCAGTAACCTCTCACTGTATTAGATCTGTTTGCCTAGATGGGAGCCAAGGGCTTGAATGCCTAAAGGGGGCTGTGTTTGGCTTCTTGTTAACCTGTATGTTGCTGCAGGAGCTCTTTTGATACTGGTTTGGTGACTAATTATAGAATAAACCTCCAGTTTTGGGGGATTGTCTGCCTGTTTCTTGCAGTCTGCCCTGAGTGTGGCATTTTGTATGGCCTACCCCAGGCATCCGGTCTCAAAGACCTATGCTACCTCCACCCTTCTGGCTGGCCACCAAGGCGTAGGAGTCCAACATGCAACATCTAAGATTTGACATCTATATCCTCATTGTCTAAATGACCACAAATGAATATATTTCATCGGTTATAAACTGTGTACTTAATCCTGAGAAATGTTATTTCCACCTAAATTTGTCATTGAATTATTATATGTAACAAGATGTCCCATCCTGAGTTATATTGGAATGTTTTATTATATCTATGCTGGGGTGAGGGGAGAGAGATCAGCTATCACTTAACCACCAATAAATTTTGGAAAGCTGTCAATTGAAACGATGGTGTTTTTGTTTTAAATGACATAGTGCCAGTACACAACTCAGGATGTGACTTACAATGTAGCTTTGGGCAAGTCATTTAGCTTCTCTCTGCCTCAATATCCCTCATCCAACCTTCAATATATAAATAAAATAGATGTAATACCTATTTCACAATGGTGAAGAAGTTTACTTAGCATTTGTAAAGTGGCTTACGATCCCCAGATAGAAGGCACGATGGAACTATTATAATGAAAATACTTGCTCTTACCATCTTCATATAGTTTCAGGAGTTTTGCCACAAAAGGTTGATCCGCATTCTCCCCTTCTACTAAAACAAATTCTCCAAGTTGTATACACATTTCTGTTAGACTTCTTTCTGATTTAATCGAGATCCCCCTAGAAAATGGAGGCACATATAGATTAACAAATTCATTTCATATTCTTTACAGATCAGAGACTGTCAGGTTAACAGTCAGATAGATTTGGGTCTTTTTCCCTCCCTCTTGCCAGATCTCCTTGCAAAGTCCATGCATATGTCTCCTCCTCAAATGCTTCAATTCTCTTCACCCATAATAGCAACTAATGTCGGTATGTCAGAATACATGAGTAACCTGACAGCCAGCTAACTTGCATGCAAGCCATGGAGTTACGTCAGTGATGCTACCAAGGAATTATCAGAAACAAGCCCTCACCCTTTCTTCAAAAAAAAAAAAAAGTCACAGACTTACATTTTTATAACCCCTTTTATCCCAAAGAATCCAAAGTGCTTTACAAACTCAAGACCACACCACAAGAGTCACTTACCTCCACCAGTGAAATGCAAAAAACACAACAGCACAGAGCAACCCTATATAACTGTTTAGATTAGAGTGTTGAATATCTTATCCAGTTGCCCAGATGTCTAATTTACAATGCAAGAGCTTTGTGGCCAGAGTCTTGTTTGATGTTTACAATATCATACACTATTAGCACTGAGCCTTATTTGACGGTTTTCATAAGATATTGCTTATGCTTATTCCACCCCTGCTACATATACCTGACACAAGTGCTAGTAATGCAGGTAATTGTTACTACAGCACTTTCGTCCATGATTACTCCCTAAAAAAATGGCATGTTTCTTTAGGGATCTCTGTCTCAGCCTAAAATAAATATTATTTACCTATATTGAAAGGTCTTCAATTGCTGGTCTGAGCTCTTTGCTCTTCCAACCCATGAGTAGATGCGCTTGCACTGTTGTCTTGTGTTCATGATTTCTGCGGCGAGATTTTAAAAAGTATCAAATTAATTTTGCTGGTGAATGCAAGTAGTGTTGTCTAGGACCAAAGCAACAGACTGGAGTCAGTATTCCTGGATTCTTAATTCCTAGCTCTGCCATTGATTCACTGATGAGGGCTTGTCTACATTACTGGCTGGATCAATGGGCAGCGATTGATCCAGCGGGGGTCGATTTATTGCGTCTAATCTAGATGCAATAAATCTACCGCCGAGCACTCTCCCGTCGACTCTGGTACTCCACCAGGGTGAGAGGCGCAGGCGGAGTCAACGGGAGCGCATCAGCCGTCGACTTACCACAGTGAAGACACCATCACATAGCTGAAGTTGCGCTACTTAGATCAACACCCCCCCCCCCCCCCCAAGTGTAGACCAGGCCTGAGTTATCTTGGGCAAATCACTGGACCTCTCTGTGCCTAAGTTTCTCCAGCTGTCAAATTAAATTATTACACATTTCAGAGGTGTTAAGAGAATTAGAAAAAATATTTGAACTGGGTGGCTAAAATTAAGCACCTAGATAAAGAGGCCTGGTTTTAAAAAGTGCTGAGCTTCCAGTGATTTCCATGGGACAGAGCGCTTAGCACCTTTGAAAAAAAAAATCAAGCCTCTTATTAGGGTGCCTAACTTTAGGCCCTAAGTTTAAACATTTTGTCCTTAACATTTTATAAAGCACTCTGAGCACTCAAGTGAAAGGCATTTTGAAAGTGCCATTTATTTATTTTACAGCCTAGTATTTTATGTAGTAGGGCTCAATACCCATGTGGTAAAATTGTAGAACCACGTGATAACTGCACCTGAGAGTGCCCAACTTGCACTCTGCCCACTAACGCATCTCCACCAGGACTACTTCTAACATTCAAAACCTCTGAGCCACTCAAACAAATCCTAATGTGTGATTTCTCCTCTCTTATTATACTGGTTCAAGATTCAGAACCAGTAAAATAGTCATTTCTGTACCCAACAGTAGAACACAAAGTGGGAAAAACTCTCCTTTTCCCGCACCAGCAATGCTCTACTGAAAACTCGCAGCCTCTCTGGTACTGAAAAGAGAAAGGATGCGGAGATTTTTAATAGCAGACTGTCCTTGGACCCTGCACTGTGGCCTCCATTTTTCATATCAGCACCTGGCTAACAATGATCTGATAAATATGAAGCATCCTTGTAGTTGCTGGAAATGAGATATATGTGTTTGTCTTTTCACCCCTCTCCAAAGTCATTGCCAGGATTGAAGGTCCTTCTTCTGTCTTTCCAAGATCCTCCTGACTGTTGCAGGCAGGCAGTGAGATAAGGTCCATCTAGTCCTCCTGAACTCCATTTTCTATATCTTCCTCCCCCACAAATAACTCTGATGCCTGCTTCTGCTGATGGCTCAGCTTTTTCCCCAAGAGCAGTAGAAAAACCACATGTTTATTTATGGACTTGCTGCTGCCCAATTAGTCCTTGATAGCAGCAAAGAGGACAAACATAAATCTAGTCAATTTCAAAAGAGTTTAAAATAGTTTAAGGTACAGTATTACCATGGCCTGAGAACCATCACAATTTATGCTTTTTACAACCACATTAGACTGTAAGCGCTTCCTGTCTGGGACCTGTCTCCCTATATTTGTACAGCATCTAGGACAATGGGCCCATTTTAAATGTTTTTTTTTCCATCACTGTGTCAAAGACCCACACAAACACAAGAGGAAAATGAAATTTATACAAAAAGAGCTGCCAGGCCAGAAGGGCCCATCTGATTATTTCATGGCCACTGAACCGCACACATTTACCCATGTATTGAATCCAATAACCAGGATTAAACTACAGTATTACAACCCTCAGAAGACCAAACTATTGTGTGCCACATGCAAAGAACAGGAGAGACTGAGGTGCACCCGTGCCCAAGACTCCTGCAATGGCAAAGAACTGATTTGCTGAGATATACCCAGAGCCCTGAAAAGAATATTTTTTTTCTCTAGTCTGTTACAAACAACACTTAAGATTACTGTAACTATAGAAGATAAAACATTTTCAGATTCATCCCTTCAAACTGCAGAAATTGATGGTGTGGGTCCACCAACCACCAGAAATTGATATATGTAAAGTCTTCTGTTCAAGAAAGGCTGTTTTTGGTCCAGATCCCACAATTTGCTGCACCCATGCAGACTAAAGTAACAGTAAAATCTTTTCAAACACAAGAAGATTTTTAAAGTTTTTTTTTTCTGAAATACACTATTCACAGAACCCTTACAGCATGGTGCACTTAAAGATTTTATCTACACCCAAGGTCTGTAATCCATAACCATCACCCCCAAGTTATTTACGGTATAGCTACACTATAAGTGCTGCTGCAGCTACACCACTGTAGCACAGAAACTTACTACAGCAACGGAAGGGTCTTCTTCCTATAGTTGTAATAAATCCACCATCCTGAAAGACAGTGGCTAGGTTCTTCAGTCAACATACTGCTGTTTTCAGTGGGGGTTAGGCCAACCTAATTACTTTGCATAGGGTCATAGGAGTGCGCAGCCCATTTCATTAGGGTGTGCACCCAGGGATCCCCGCCCTAGCCCTGCCCCCACCCACTCCCTCCTATTTCCTGCCCCCTGACTTCCCCCCTCAGAACCCCCAACCCCCCCTGCTCCTTGTTCCCTGACTACCCCCTCCTGGGACCCCTGCCCCTAACTGCCCCCCAGGACCCCACTCCCTATCTAAGCCTCCCTGGTCCTTGTCCCCTGACTGCCCCCCTAGGACCTTACCCCCTACCTGTCCCCTGACTGCCCCAACCCTTATCCACACCCCCACCCCCAGACAGACCCCCAGGACTCCCACGCCTATCCAACCGCTCCCCGCCCCCTGACAGGACCCCCAGAACTCCCGACCCACACAACCCCCCCCCCGCTCCCTGCCTCCCCCAACCCCTCTCCACACCCCTGCCTCCTGACAGCACCCCCCAGAACTCCTGACTCATCCAACCCCCCCCAGCTCCTTGTCCCCTAACCCCCCCCTCCAGAGACCCCCCCAGGACCCTCCTTGCTTCCTGTCCCCTGACTGCCCTGACCCCTATCCATCCCCCGCTCCCTGACAGAGCCCGGGACTCCCATGTCCCATCCAACCCCCACTTGCTCCCTGACTGCCCCCTCCAGAGACCCCCCCCACCCCTAACCACCCCCCCGGGATCCCACCCCCTATCCAACCCACCCTGCTCCCTGTCCCCTGACTGCCCCCACCCCTTATCCAACCCCCCTGGCCCCGGACCCCTTACCATGAGATGAGGCTCCTAGCCTCCCCACGGAGCCAAACACTGCCCCGCGGGAGTGCACAGCCCCGGCCCCCAGAGCGCTGCATGCGTGGCAGCATGGCTCGGGGGGGGGGGGGGAGGGGAGTGTGTCTGCCTCCCCGAGGAGCCCTGACCCCCAGAGCACTGCGCACGCAGCGGCATGGCTCCAGGGGAGGGGGGACCATGTCTGCCTCCCTGTGGAGCCAAACACTGCCCTGCGGGAGTGCGCAGCCCCGGCCCCCAGAACGTTGCGCGCGTGGCAGCATAGCTCCAGGGAGAGGGGGGCCATTTGCCCACCCCTGCATTAGGGTGTGCCTGGGCACACCCCATGCGCACGCCTATGCATAGGGTGTGAAATTTTTCACAGCCCTGAATGAGGTAGCTAGGTCAACCTAAGATTTTGAGAGGTCAGATTTATGCAAGACATGAAAAAACACCAGAAAGGGCTCCAGCCTAGGTTAGACTTGAGGCTTGTCTACATGAAAATTTAGGCCTTGTCTACACTTAAAATTTATATCTATATAGCTACGTCTCTCGGAGGCATGACAAATTCACACCCCAGTGTTGTAGCTATACCAACCTATCCCCCAGCATAGCAGCTAGATCACAAAAGAACGCTTCTATCAACTAGCTACCACCATTTGGGGAGGTGGACTACTTACAGCGATGGAAAAAACCCTTCCATCACTGCAGGAAGTCTCAATTCTATGGCATTATAGGGCATTACAAGGCTTAAATTCAGGTGTGTGGGACAGGGGTCTCGGGGCTTTAGCGGGGGGTGAGGGGAGAGGAGGAAGGAGTTCTGGTAAATATTTTAAAACCCATGGCAGAAGCTCAGATGTACCCCCCTATTCCCCCTCCCAGCAAGGCTAAAGCCATGAGATCCCAGCCCCTGGAGCCCCAAATGTGGGCAGGGGTGTGCGGGGCTCGAGGAAATAATCTCAGAGAATTTAAACCCTGGCATAGTAAATGTACCATTGTAGTGCACATAGTATCTATGCTGGGGTGAGGGGAGAGATCAGCTACCACTTAACCACCAGTAATTTTGGAAAGCTGTCAATTGAATCGACATGGTCTTAGTTTGCAGCAAACTGGGGTGTAAATCTAGCCAACCATGCCCTAAGCGTCCACATGGAGATCAGTTCCTTAATGCACTTCGATCTGCCCTGCCTTGAACCCGGAGTAGATTAAAGTGCACTAGGGAACTTTTGCTGCACAGCAGCACGGTCCACATGGACACGTAGGGCACAGCAGGTTGGAGTTACACCCCAGCTGGCTGTAAACTAAACGCTTGCCTAGACAAGGGTTTGTCCTCACTGGAAAGTCAATCCAGATTAAGGGTGGGCGTGAATTTAAAGCACAATAATTCTAGAGTAACGCTACGTGTAGACAAGGCCAAAGTCACAATTGCTGTCTCCTAAGCCAAGGCAGACATGGGTGGGTCGTTGCCCCCATCACTGAGCCCCCCCCCCCCAGGCACTCCATGGGGACCCTACAGCTGAGAGAAACAAAGGGAGGGGGGAAACAGAAGCAGCGCGCCACGGGGCTCCTACCTACCAACCGCCACCGCGGAGAGAGGTCAAGAAGCCGGGCCTGCTCTGGCCGCTCCCAGGGCTCTCCCCCGAGCCTTCCTGCAACGGCGCCCCCGCTCCTCACCTGCTCAGCCCCGGGCCGGCGCGGTGGCTCGTGACGACCGAGGCGCAGGCTCCGAGAGACAGGCTAGAATTTCGCGCCAAAGCCAGCGGCAAGCTCCGCCCACCCCGCGCGCGGGGAGACCACGCTGCCGCCATCTTGGCTCCGGGCGCAATGAAGCCCCTAGCGGGCGGGTTGCCCGAAGCTAAGATGGCAGCCGGCGAGCGGCGACAAGACAAACTCCTCCCCGCCGCTAGACAGACCCGGAAGTGAAGCGAGGACTCTGGGCGGAAGCGGAGCCGTTCTCCCCGGAAGCGGAAGAACTTGAGCGCTCCGGGGTTCAAGTCCGGTCGTTCCTTCTTCCTCCCTCTCGCTCCGGCCATGGCGAACCGGACGGTGAAGGATGCGCACAGCATCCACGGCACCAACCCGCAGTACCTGGTGGAGAAGATCATCCGCACCCGCATCTATGAGTCCAAGTACTGGAAGGAGGAGTGTTTCGGCCTCACGGGTAGGGGCCGGCCGCGGGGAGGAAGCTGGGCTGGAAGGGCCGGGGTAGAGGCGGCGCCCCAGCCTGCCCGGTGCTGGGGTTTCAGGGGCCGGGGGGAGGCTGGTGGGCCCCATCCGCATCCCCGAGCCCAAGCACTGGAGGGGGCTCTTGCGGGTGTTGGCATGTTGGGCCCCTGATGTGGGCGCAGGCGGTGACCCGGCTGGCAGAATAATTCCTGGCGCTTACCAGCAACTGAGTCCTCTCACCTCCCTCTGCTCGTATTGGTGAGGACCCAGAGGCCTGTTTCTCCCCTGGGCAGCGTGAGTCCCCCAAATCCTTCACCTATGCCGGGGTAGGCGACCTATGGCACGTGTGGCGAAGGCGGCACACGAGCTGATTTTCAGTGGCAGTCACACTGCCCGGGTCCTGGCCACCGGTGCGGGGGGTGCTGCATTTTAATTTAATTTTAAATGAAGCTTTTAAAATAT
Organism: Chrysemys picta bellii; assembly: GCF_011386835.1. Taxonomy (NCBI): domain Eukaryota; kingdom Metazoa; phylum Chordata; order Testudines; family Emydidae; genus Chrysemys; species Chrysemys picta. The sequence continues at coordinate 10,867,474 of NC_088798.1, forward strand.
TTTAAAAACCTTATTTACTTTACATACAACAATACTTTAGTATCTGAGGGGTAGCCGTGTTAGTCTGGATCTGTAAAAAGTGACAAAGAGTCCTGTGGCACCATATAGACTAACGGACATTTTGGAGCATAAGCTTTCACGGGTGAATACCCACTTAGTCAGATGCATGTCGTGAGTATTCACCCACGAAAGCTTATGCTCCAAAACGTCTGTTAGTCTATAAGGTGCCACAGGACTCTTTGTAGCTTTTAACAATAGTTTAGTTATATATTATAGACTTATAGAAAGAAATCTTCTAAAAATGTTAAAATGTATGACTGGCACGTGAAACCTTTAGATTAGAGTGAATAAATGAAGACTCGGCACACCACTTCTGAAAGGTTGCCAACCCCTGACCTATGCTCTGCCTCGAGCCCCACTAGCGCCACAGATGTGGTGAGCTGAAAACGTGCTTAGCTCTAGTTTAAAGCCTATAAGCTTTTGATGGTTCAGCTGTTTCCTTTCGTAACCCCCTGCTCTAGCTGAACTGGTGGTGGATAAAGCCATGGAACTGAGATATGTTGGTGGCGTTTATGGTGGAAACATCAAGCCTACACCATTCCTCTGCTTGACCCTGAAAATGCTGCAGATCCAGCCTGAAAAGGACATCATTGTTGAGTTTATAAAGAATGAGGATTTCAAGTAAGCAAATGTGGTTTTTCCTTTAGCTGTCATATCAGAGACACAGAAACTCAAAGCATGCACTGTTCATTTTAGAGTCCTCTTGACAAATCATGCATTTCTCCATGCCTGCTCTCAAAAAATGTGCTCCACACCATGCAAGTTTCCCTGTCACAACTACTCATCTCAGTGTCACATCCTTTCTACCATTACACCCACTTATGTTTAAGGTGATCATATTCACCTGATTCCTCTCGAATAGTGATATTCAGACCTCAGTGTTTCAGGAACCAAATTAGTGATCAGCATTACCCAAAAGAGCCACAGTAGTGTGAATTCATTGTTTCATTTACTACAGTGTATATATATTCATATTTAAACAGTATGACAGGAAATATTTAATGTATATATTCTCACAGTAAAATGACTGACCCAAGTAGTATTATTTTATTAACTAGGATTGGTTAATATAGTAAAAACATCCTGATTGGTTAATAATTAAATCAGTGTTTTAATATCATGTGCTGCAAAGAGCCACAGGAGACACAGTGAAGACTCAGTCTGAGTAACACTGGTTTAGCATTTTCTTCAGCTGTGAGACTGATAATGCAGTCCCTGCATGTGCAAAATCCACATTGGGGCTTACAGGATTGGATACTAAATGAGAAAAATTGAGCATTCTCCCATATTGTGTTTATTGTACTAAATCAGTCTTCCTCTGTGAGAGACTTAGTTTTAAATTATTTATCTATGCAGAATGATCAGATTTGTAAACTACTGTGTGACATTTTGTGTTCCAGATATGTCAGAATGCTTGGAGCATTGTATATGAGATTGACAGGCACTGCCATTGACTGCTACAAGTACCTTGAACCACTGTACAATGACTACCGAAAAATAAAAAGTCAAAACAGAAATGGGGGTATGTAACCAGCATAGTCTGCCTTTTATCAGGAATCTAGAAGTCTGCAATGCTAACTGTATACTTTATCAACATAGGCTAAAGTATGTGGGGAAGAGTATCTATTTGCTATATTGCTTTTGTATTTATTCACTGATCACTGCTGTTCATTAACTGATCCTGGACCTGCTACATTGCCTAGGCAGTATTAAATCAGCTGCCTTGATTCTATGTACTTATCTTCAACTTGTTTGTTTGCAGCAGTGGAATTGATTTTCAGTAGACAAAGGAAGAGAGAGGTATGATTGGAGCACAGCATTGGACCTCAGGAACTTTTGAATTTTAGCTCTGTCATGATCTCCTCATCTGTAAAATAGTTTTAATAATCTTCCCAGCACCTGAGACTTTGAGGATTAGTTTTATACAGCACTTTGCACGGAATGACTCACAAGTGTTAAATATTAATAACTAGGGTAAAGGTGACTGCTCTAAATACTAATTTTTCTTCCAGAATTTGAGCTGATGCATGTGGATGAGTTTATTGATGAACTTCTTCACAGTGAACGTGTATGTGATATCATTTTGCCTCGATTGCAGGTATGGAGGCTGCTAATCAATGCCTTGTTAATGATAGCACATTAGGAGCTTTCTAAATTACCAGCTTAAGGGCTTGTCAAGTGCAAAATCAGTCTGATTTTGATGTACTGTATGTTCATATTTGGATTTTATAAGGTGAAAAGTTGGTGTTTCTCTTAGAAACGTTATGTTCTGGAAGAAGCTGAACAATTGGAGACTCGGGTTAGTGCTTTAGAAGAAGATATGGATGATGTAGAGTCCAGTGAGGAGGAGGAGGAGGAAGATGAGAAGGTTTGTGAATTATCCCACAGTTTGTATTATTTTAAAGAGAGATTTACTTTTGATGCTGAAATCTTATGCAGTAAAGTGCTCAGATGATTCTAATTGATGTGGGGAAGCCTGACCTTTACCTGTAGCCCTCACATGAGTGGAGAAGAAATCTTCATGTACTATGCCAATGGAAATGTTCTTGGTCATATAATAGCAGCAAAATACTCTGTTCTTCAGGATTATTCTTTGCTGAACTCTACTAACTTGAATCTACTCTTTCCTATTTAAATGGATTCCTATTAAAAAATTATCAGTTTATGATGATGATGATCAGATTTTTTTGGAGGGTAAGGGAGAAGGAAAAGATGGATTACCTTAATTTCAATGTATTTGTATACCACACAATCATCAAAGCCAGGCAGTTTCATTTTATTTAAAGTACTTTAGTTTGAGTAGAAGTTACTGATCTTTTGAATAGTTGTGTGGGCATCCTGGTTCATAATTAATATGAAGGTCAGGGGATTCTTACAAAATTGTATATTTTTGCAATGCTTTCAGCTGGAGAGGGCACCTTCCCCTGATCATCGCAGAAGAGGCTACAGAGACCTAGATAAGCCCCGCAGATCTCCAGCTCTACGATACAGGAGGAGTCGAAGCAGGTCTCCAAGAAGGTGATGTATTTAAAAGATCATCTTTTGTTAAACACAGTTTCACCCAAAATAATATTTATCTGGTGATGTTTGCAAAGTATTAAAACTGTTAGTCAGTTGTGTGAATGCTTCATCAAAGTTCTAAAAAATCCATCCACTCTATTTATTTTTTCCTTTTTAATTCACAGGCGAAGCAGATCTCCAAAGAGGAGAAGGTAGGAGAGTTATTGTTTTAAAACTGCATTATAAAAATTGTTTAAAATTCAGTTGTCTAACAGTCTTCTTCCTATTAGCCCCTCACCTCGTCGGGAGAGACATCGCAGCAAAAGCCCAAGGCGACACCGGAGCAGGTCCAGGGAGAGGCGCCACAGATCAAGATCTAAATCTCCAGGTACTCTAGTGCTTCCTATTGGTGACTTATGGCACAGGTGTCAGCAATGCAGCTAGTGGTGGACAAATCTAGTTCCCGCTGTCACTCTATATGTTTAGCTTATAAAATGGCTAAAGTTGTATAGTTACATTTTGCAAACTGGTTTAATATGCGAGACTGCAATGTACATTTATTTTTCAAATATCTCTACCAATAACTCAGTATTTATGAAGAAATTTAAAGTTAACTGCCTACTGAGGACAAGTGTTCAGCTGTTCTTTGACATTCCATATAGGGCATTGACACAGACTGCGTTAATGGAAATGAGCAGAACAATCTCACATGATTATTCTCCATGATTACAACACAGAAGTAATTTACCTTTTATCTCAACAGGGCATCATCGTAGCCACCGACACAGAAGCCATTCTAAGTCACCTGAAAGGTAGAGGCCAGCTGTCTTTATTTCTTAAAGATGTCCGTTCATGTTGAAAGTGTCCCTGCAAATGAATACAGGGGCTTCTTTCTTTACAAGGGACCTGAATTTTGAGATTTTTCACAACACTGGGGGGGGGTACTGACTTCTGATACCACCTTTCTCCTATCATTGGTCTTTTAAAGCCAAGACTGCTTGTGGGGCAGATTTCTATATTAAGCATGGAGCAATGCATCCTCATGGCCAACACTGGAATTACTGTAATGTTGTTTGTCCTCCATAAAGCAATGTACAATTTCCATTGTCTGATTATCTTGAACACATAATGACATGTCATTTTGTTACTGTTTCAGATCTAAGAAAAGCCATAAGAAGAGTCGGCGAGGGAATGAATAATGGACTAAATCCACTAGGCAGTTTAGAGATTTTGAACCATAATCTGTTTGTAGATAGTGACCTATTTACATTATGGAACAGCAGGATATGTGCTGGCTGCTTTGGCAGTCAGACTTTTTAAAAATCCTCCTTCTCCCCCCTCCTTGTACAAGAAAGCTGTTTTTGTTTTTTGTAAGTAAGGCAGAGAAACTTTTAATGTACACTATTTGTTTATCTTCCTAGTAGAAAGCATTTCTTAGTCGGGGGGGATGGTTGTTGGTTTTTAAATGGCTTTCTTGAAAGCCAGTGTAAAATAGCATACGAGCAAGATTGAGTTGTTTAAAATACTTCGTACATTTTTTTTAAATTGTTATTAAATGCTCTTGTTCCTAACCACTTGCTGTTCCCACATTACTTTGTTTGCATGCATTTACACAAATAATGCCAAATGAATTGAAAGAACGTTTCTATAAATATTTTTGTTATAGTATTAATCAGCTAGTTTGTCTCATGAAGGATATTTACCAAATATCAGACATGTAGCAATGCTACTTGTTTTTATATTACATTTGTGGTGATAGTAAATCAGTAACCATTCAACTCTGAATACACATTTAACAGGCAGGTGGAGTCAAAGCAGCTACAGCATACAAAGTGCAGAGCTCAGAGTTGCAACCCTCAACTCTTATTTACTAAGAAATTCTAGTTATTAAAAACCTCTCAGTGCTCTAGCCTAACAAATCACATAGCTTTTTTTAATCCTTAAACCATTTTTATTGTAACATGTTAAATAAATCAAGCAAACAGCTAGTACACTTCTAATACTAGCTTCCAGCTCAGGAAATTGGGCAATGGTTAGATCAAATAGGCAACCCAATCTAATGTAGTAATTGACTACAGTTATGTGCATAAACTGTTCATATCATTTGGATCAAAGTTTAGAAGAAGAGTTTCAAGTGTATAGCTGTAGGAGTATACAGTCTTTTCTCCCACTGATGATGATCTGAGTGTCACACAGTTTTCAGGTAGAATAATTTGAAGCTCGTGAATAGTAACTGAAATCTTAGTTGTCATTTATTTGGTATGCTACTGTCACATTCAGCATCACTGGGAGGAAAAGCTTCACTGCATGATCAGTCCTTTATTCTTCCTCAGTGTGTATTTTTCCTTTTATACTTTCTTCCCTGTGGCAACTCCCTGTCTCTGCCCTAAAATTATCAGTAATTAAGTAGCTAATGTTTATATTATGAGCCCTCTGCTTAAGAATTAACACCTAATGAAATTGAGGGTTGTGGGTGCACTCACTGGTAGAGCCATTGTTTCAGACTGTCCATGTGCAGACTCAGGAAGAAAACACTGCATCAGTTCCTAGTGTTTACATTTGGAAGTTTTTTTTCATAACCATGAAGCTTATAGCAATTAACAAAAAGCATAGACTGAAGCAATTGCATCAGCCATGTAGGCCACAACTGCATAAAACAGGATGGGTTGATCCCCCCCCCTGACCTTTGCATACTTAAGCTGTATCTTAACTGCAGTTAAGATGGGCTCTTGTTTCTAATTCTTCTCCCCTCCATACACAAAAACCTCAGCTGAGTTTGGTGGTGGTTTCAACTCAAGTTAGTTGGCTCACCTGGGCCTATAGGCTAATGTCTGCATGAGACTTTTGTACTAGTAATCCACACATGGCAGTGAGGACACAGGTTAAACTTGTCAAGTGTTGATAAAGTATGTTTGATTAAACAGAAGAGGTCACTCAGACCAAAGCAGGTACCTTTTGGAACAGTGAAATCCACAATAAATGAAGCAAATAAAAATCAAACTATGGCTGGTAAGAAATCAACAAATTCCATGAAAAGTTATTCTTTATGTATTACAAAGGTAGGACATGAGGAGGGAGACTATCAAAGTTACAGGTGCATAGTTACAGGAGACTGCTAGACTATCAAAATTACAAGTGCAGTCAAGGATAAGGCTCATTACAGAGGAGATAAATAATTTCTTTACATTGCAGATGGCAGGGGAGAGACAAACTCTTCAGATAACAAGGTATCACCAGAGACCGAAGAATAAAGAAGTTGTACTGAAACAAGCCGATAAATTAAATAGCAACAAATCACTAGGACTGGTCACTCAAGTGCTGAATGAAGTGGCTGAGCTGCTACTAAATATGCACTCATTAAAAGCATTGACTGGAGGGCAGTGCCTGTTCTGCTTAAAAACACTCTAGCAACTCTTAAAAAAATAAAAGCTTTAAGGGTCACCTTACAGACCACTGAGCCTTATATCAGTAAAAAGGGAGGTAGTTACTACTCAGTGCACAACAGTGTTCAAACACAAACAAAATGTTGATGTATGAAGGACTGAGAAATGAGAATAGGCCGTGTAAATCAATAGAGCATCTTCACTAAGAATGCTGGGTTCAGGTTTGGTCACTCTGTCTTAAAAATGATATAGGAGGAGTTATAACAGAAGTAAGAGTCATCATATAAGGGCCATAAAATATTCCTCTGTGAACTGAAATTGAAAAGACGAGGACTGGTAAATCAAATGTTGTTTATTGTCTAGTTTTACAAGAATAAGGGTTTAGCCAATGAAACTAAACAGCAATGCATTTTAAACTGAAAGGATTTTTTTAAACAACCGATGCAACAAAATGTCAAAGTTTAAGAGCTTAGCAGAATTCAAAAGGGTTTTATATGATTAATGAGAATACTCATTGTTAGAGAGGATTTTTTTTAAAAGATGCTTCTGTTTCAGGGCATAAGCCTGTCACTAATAGAAGGAGGAAGAAACTTCCATTAAGGCCAGGTTATTCCATAATAGTCTTACAAAGATTCCGGCACCTTTTTCTGTAGCAGCTGGTACTAGCCACTGTTGGGAGATGAGATATTGGAATAGGTGGACTCCTGCCATGATTCAATGGGGGCAATTTGTATGTTCCTAGCAGCATCTGCCTCATTAACTATCAGCAGGAAGAGGGGAGTGACTAAGCCCATAGCTGTGTAATACATCTGAATGAGAACTGTACTGTCAACATTTCTGTTTATCTTTAATCACAGATTAGCAACTAAAAAGCTGAATGAGCATGTTGTTCCAAAGCCAAGGGGGCAAGAGCTGAAACATTAGCTTCGACTACCTTAAAAACAAAAATTCAGAGCACGGATGTGCGATATTTATCATTTAAAAAGTATTATATGCTCTTACAAATAAACATGGCTATAAAATGAACACATTGGATCAATTGGTTAGTGTCAGTTAATGAGGTGAGCTAGGGTTACCCAAAAGATCCCTATATAGAAAAAAGTCTCAATCTTCTTGGGCAAGACTGTGGAATAGATGGGGCTTAAAATGTACCCTGAGGTCCACAAATACAGGCTTTGTTGGACCAGTGGCAAGTGAATACCAGAATGAGAGGCCCCTCACTGAGCATCCTGTCATTTAAATCTAGAATCTGTTAGCCCAAGCAAATCTGAAGTGTTGGCAAGAGGAAGTTTAAAGAATAGCCAGGAAGGGACTGACAGATCCATTGCATTGGAATCAGAAGCAAACTGGAAGCCACAGTAGACAAGTCTGCAGGCAAGCTGTTCCTTGTTTGAAACCACCACCACCAGCAAATTGAGCAGCAATGTTATGCACTAGCTGAAGCTTCCATGTTGTCTTCAGCTGCAGCCACAGTAGAACATGTGGCCATAATCGATGATGGAGGCAACAAAGACATCAATAACTGTGACAAGGTCACTCACCAAATGCAGATGGAAAACTACTTTGTCTAAAAGCAGTTGGGGATCCAATAGGCTACCCTGGATTGCATCCTATTAACAAACAGAAGCAAGTGTCCTCTGGAGGATTCCCCATGCTTACTATGATCAACTCTGTCTTGTCCAAATTGAATTTCAGGCATTTAGCCCCCACCCAGGCCCCATTCCTAGTCAGATACAGAGATGAAGAGTTTGAATATCATCAGTGAACTGAGCCTTTATTCTAATCGGTCCACACATAATACTGAATTTGTTACAAATCCAAAGACAAACTAACAGCATACATACATAACATTAAGCCCCTCTCATGACCTATCCCTTTGCTATCACTTGTTATAGATGTGTGGACTGGTCATATTGTCTGTGACTCACTCATGCCTTCAGTGCTATATACAAAATGGTCAGGGCACCATCTCTTCATCCTCCTTTCAACTAGATTAGTGACTAACTCTAAACAGGAACAGATGACAACAGAACCTTCCCACAACAGAGAGCTCTTTGCGCTGCAGGCTCAACTCAGAGAACAGAGATCCTGTCAAGCACTACACCACCTGCGCCAGTTGGGGCCTGGCACCACATCAGTGATATCTCATGGTCAACACACTCAAAGGGAGCTAATTTTTAAAAGAATGTCTACTACATCTGTCAATCATTTCCTTCAATTTTTTTAATAATATGAAACTATGGCTCTTTGGGAGACTGGTGAGCTCCATGTCCCAAAACTTTCTCAAGGCCAAGGGCAGAATTAGTGCAGTTGTTGGCCATGTAGGGAACAATAATCTCTTTGGAAGGAATTTTTTCCACTCAAAAAGAGTATCTTGTGATGAAGATTTTTCTAAATTTAATAGATTGATCCTAATCTGCTACTATAATATGGAAAAAGACATTCAGCCCATGGCATGCTAAAGACATAAGATACAAGCACAGGGACTAGACACTCAAGACTGAAAGCAATAGCACAACCAGCTTTTAACATGTTGGATAAAGTCAGACAATAGCTGACAGAGCTAGGTAAATTCAGAATGGAGTTTTAAGACTGCTACACAACAAACTGGCTATGCTATCAAATCAGCTGTTTGGGTCAGATTATCCTAAGGAAGCCAAACTAAAGACTAAAAATTAGCAATAAGAAATCACCTCCCTCTTTGAAAGGCATGAATTATAAAAAGTCACGCCAGAATATATCCCTGCAGGTTAAAGCCTCTATCAATTTACAGAGGATATGATGCACAGTAAGCATGCAAGATGCAATTTATTGAAGGATCAGCTTAATGACAGGTTCCTTTCCCCCTTAACTGAGGCCCTGTGTCACAGCACAGCTTGATTTCTTTTGAGTACTTGCACATAATTGGATTTAAAGCTTGTGAATGTGGAAGCAGATGTACACTCTCTCCCTCCATATATACTGAGTATATTTAGAGGAAAAATGTGTGATCCATAAAATACAGTAATAGCAAATGGTGACGGTAATGATTTTGGAAAAACTTGAAGTGATCAGGTACATTTTGGTTCTGAATATGTGACCCAGTTTTTCCAAGCTACTTACTGCGTTCACATCCCTTCTTTCAAAGATTTTAAGCTAGAACTATATTTTATTTGTTATATTAATTACCCAAATATGGACCAAACACATTCTAATATACAAGTATGGAAAAACCTTAAATCCTGGTTTTGCACTTTTGTTTTATTTTCTCTTTTAAAAATTTTTTTGGCACTACATAGTTCTGTAAAGAATAGAAGTGACAATTTTTTTTAAAACACATGAAATCCCTTTCTAATTTTATTTTTAGAACAATATATATAAAGTCTGAAGCAACCAAAGTATGAATACAGCTAATAGAAAATAAAGAACTTAATTTTAAAAATTCTCTCTTTACAGTTTACCAAGATAAAACAAAACACAATTGCCCTTAAAAATAGGGTAATAAAATAGATGAAATTTGTATCACTCAATTTTGTGATACTAGTAAAAACTATAGATCATATCTATATACAAATGATACAGTTTAAAAACAGTCTTAAATAATCTTGTATCTAAACATGTTGCATTAAGATTTTAAATCAGAACCTGATTTTTCTCCCCCCTCCCATTACATTTCATTTTTTCTGTTGAATGTAATTCATATTCAAGTGTGGGTGTCCTTGAGACAGAAGCGAGAACCGCTGGTTATTCTGCATCAGTGGACCAGCTAAAAGAAAATGGATTACAATTATTTTAGCAAAATAGATGTATTTAAAAGTGCTTGGCTATATTCAATATATTAGGTATTTATAAATAAAAGCATCTACTTGACTGGTAGAGATTCCAGCTGTGCTGGTATCCAGTGTATCTGTAAGGCAGCACTATTTTAACCCAGTCTCTGAATATCCCAGAGTCATCAATACACTTTTATTTGCACATTAGTTTATCTGATTTCATTTAAGTTACAGTAGGAGATAAAACAGGGTAATTTCAGAGGAGATGGAAATATTGCCCTGGCTCATTCAATAGATGCAAGTGAAGGAAATAACTGGACTTACATACAGTACCTTTCACCCTAAGGATTCTATCTAAGATTATATAAGTTTGTCCATCATCACAATATCCTGGCACCTTCAAATTTTGGGCCTGATTCAACTCTTACTGGAGTTAAGGGACATCTTTCCACTGACTTCAATGGGATTTAGATCAGGCCATTTATGAACTAAGAGCCCAACCCTGCAAGATTACACAGAAGTCATTAAAAGTTGAGAGTGCTCATCAGGCTGAAGGATTAGGCCTTAAGGGCCTATTCCTTTAACCTTTACTCACGCAAGTAGTCCCCTGAAATGGATGTATGGAACACAAGCGTAGTGAGTTAGGAATATTCATGGGTAACACAGTTGCAGGTTTGGGGCATAAACACACAGGAACTGATTTACTCCTACGGAAATATAAGTGGCTCTAGTGTTGGGGGCAACAGTCAAGGGGAGAAGGGTGGATGGCAGGAAGGAGTAGGGGGTATTCTGGTCAAGGAAAGCAGTGCAAACCCCTACTCTTTCAGAAAGTGCCATAGAATTTTTGTGCTCATGCAGTGAACATAGGATCTTGGATTTTAAAGTCTCATTTAAAAAGATCCCAACATAGACTTAAATTGATCTACTATGTGAGGATGAAGTGTTGAGTTGACTTTGTTGGAATTCAAATTGTGCTTCCAGGGAACCTAAGTATTTGAAACATGATTCATCAGCTTCTAAGCCACTGAAACAGTAAGAGAGACACAGCTTTCCTTTATTTGTTCTAGTACCTTGAGGGTAGAAAGGTTTGTTCGGTGGATAGCTGGCATTTCCCTGCTGCATGTAGTTCTGAGGCATATTGTAAGGCCACACTCCTCGGAGGAGAGGAAAATGGGTAGGGGTCCCATGGTCCCAAGGGACAGAAGGAGGGTTCATTTTACCAAACTGTCCTTGGAAACCCTGATCTATTTTTCAATTGAAAGGGAAAAGCATATTGCAAAGTTCAGACGAAATAACGAAACAGTCAGTCATAAAATACAATTTACATCTCTATAAATTACTATGTGGGACTGAAAGCAGCTAGATTTGGAAAGTTAACATCTTAATAAATCAATCATATTTCACATAAAACTACAGTTTGTCACCTTAATGACTCAATGTTTAATGTAATATTATTGGTGCCAGAAGCTGAATTAGCACTTAGTATCAAGATATAAAATCTTGCCTGTCAGTACAAAAATAAATGAGATGTACTGTATGTAGCTCTAACAGGTTCTAAAAACAATATTTATATCTAATCCTGAAAAGATCTTCAACCATCACTGATGTCAGTGTGACCTGAGGGCAATCATCCCATTACAAAACTGGATCCTTAAAAGAAGTGATGTGATGGAATTTTACTAATCCTTGTACGTTTAATAAACTTAATACAATACAAATACAATACCAATTTCTCTTAATATATATTTCTAGAAAGAAATATTAAAAAACCTCTTCAAGTACTATACAGTATGTATGCTAATCCATTCACAAATCAAGTATTACTGGAACATTAAGGATGAGAAATCGAGAACTCAGAAGTCAGGGAATTCCAAAAGTTAATGTTGAATGCTCAATCTTAACTCTCCCCTCTTGTGTGTTTGCCTTACTATTTCAGAAGATAGAATATTACACTATAATTTAAAAAAATTACATATGAATGATCCATAGTTATTAATTTCAAAATATTCTTTAATAAAACTAATAGTATCAAGCCTTCTGCAATATCAGAGACCAACTCTCATGTAGTTCTCACTGCTCCAAGCAAAAAAGCTTTTACATACGCATTTACGTAGACTGGTATTGCTGATGAACCAGGTAGTTGTCTCATGATGGAATTTTTTTCATTTTTTTAAAACTTTGCAAATTATATAAAAAAACCTGTATTAATTAATTATTAATTAATAAACTGCATTAGAAGAAAGCACTCAAATTGTTAGGAAATGCCAGATTTACGGTTCCCCGGGCAACCTTAAGACAGTCCCCTAATGAGTCTTTACAAGATCACATACCATTTTTTCCACAGGACCCCTGACTTATTCAGTGCACAGGATGAATGGTGCTCTAGGGATGAATCAGAGTTGTGCAGTAAAGGAGGCTGTCTGTAGGATCTCTGCCTCATTTGTTGCAGAAGTTGGAAGGTGTGTAATGAATGTGGCAGGGGGATTGCAAGAAGAGAAAGGACCCTCTCATGGTTAAGGTATTTGAATGCTGCCCTGGAGAACTGGATTGTATCCGTGCCACTACCACAGAGAAACTCTGTGATGCCACTTAAGTCGCTTAACTTTTCAGAGGCGGTCACTAATTGTGTGTTCCTCATTTTTTGGGTAGCTGACTTGAAATCCTGGGGTCTGATTTGCAGAAGTGCTGAGCACTTACCAGCTTCAACTGAACTCAATAGTAGCTGTGCTTGAGTATACAAAATGCTGTACAATGCTAAGAAAACTGAAAACTCAGGCCCTAGGTGATTCAAACTGGGTATCTAAAGTTAGTGAAAACTTTTCACTTTAATCTCTCTGTGCCTCAGGCCCCTCACAAAAGTGTTGTGAAGATTAATTAATTAACGTTCATGAAGGACTCAGACACGACAGTGATAAGCACCACAGAAAAGTCCATGAGGAAATTAATAATTCTGCCTTCAGAGCAGGGTTTGAATAGTGTGCAGTAACCAAGGCAGGATCACACATTGAACAAAGAGGAGGAAAAAAATATTGAATAGCTGCTCACTAAGTGAGCACCATGCACCCTGTGCACTGAATGAGGTATTGGTGCTGTAGAAAAATAGTGCGTGACAATGTATTCTAAGCCGGCCTCTGCCCAAGGGAGCTGAATTAAGGTTGCACGGGCAACCTTAATTCTGGCATTTCCTAACTTTTGAGAATGTGACTTTGCAACCTTACTAATGTTCTTTTAACATAACTTTTTGTCTAATGTATTATAATAATAAAGGTATAAACTGAGAAAACAAATTCACAGAATTATAGTTGAGGTTCATATTTAATTACTGGAATTTTCTGAACTGAGTGCTTGATTTCTCAGCCTTAGTGTTGCATTAACATTGCTTTTTTTACATTGCTGTAAAGAATCACAGAATCATAGAATATCAGGGTTGGAAGAGACCTCAGGAGGTCATCTAGTCCAACCCCCAAAACGTTCACTTCCTTCTGCCAACACTAATACTACTAGATTTCTCAATGGAAAGGGCCACCATGTTTCCTGTGGATGCTAATCCCTAATCTCCAACCCAGATTTATGTAGTTTTTCTAGAAAAAGTGTAAAATTGTACAGCCAATGTAAGTGACTCAGTTCTTTAAACTTCACATTTCTTTAGGGTAAAATAGATTTAGAGAATTAACTGGTTCTGTAACATTTAGCATTTGTACAAAATGTGTGAGATGTTTGATACAATAGAGAAGAGTTACCTGAATTCCCCACAGTGCCATTGTTCACCAGTGAGTTTGGAGTCACGGGGTTGTGCCAGTGTCCCTCATGAGAAGTGCTGGGGATTCCCATGGGCCTGGCAGCAGGCTGTGCAAAGATGATACTGGGATCATTCAAGCTTACACTGCTCTGGTTATTTGTGGTGTTGCTGCTGCCAGACCTCATAGAAAATGGAACATTTGTTGAATGAGGAGGGTTACCCGGTGCAGAATGAATAACGGGCCCATGAATAGGCCACGAAGTGTTGGGAAGCTGAATTTGGTGGTGATGGTGCATCTGAAGTAGTCCCAGGTTATGCAAGGTAGAATACTGACCTGGGGGAGATTGGGTAAAGTTAAACAAAGGCAGCTGGACCTGATGGGGTGGCTGTGCACCCTGCTGTGGTTGTGGAACGTGCTTAGACTGGGACATTGGTTGTGGCTGAGCCTGGTTAATAGAGGCTGGTTGAGAGGAATTCTGTGTAAATTGCTGAGGCTGTGGAGAGTAAGATGACTGATGCGAATCAGACTGGAGGGGAAAAAAAAGTACGTATTTCCATTAGTTCACTAGCTATTTAATGTGTTTCTCTTTAATAGCACCTGATGTATAATACTCACAAGGAATGCAGATGCTACCCACCAACACATCTGAGCTCTGACACATGTTGAGCCAAATTCTCTGCTGGTGTAAATCGAAAAAGCTCCAGTGACTTCCATTTTCACCAGTGCAGAATTTGGCCTATTAACGCCATTTGGCACATCCCAGTCAGAAAAGTTATGCTGGGCAACTGCCAGCCCTAAGCCACTATTAGGTTCCTCCAACATCAGGTTCTGATTTGTGGTCAGAAGTGTCCTTTCCGGCCTATTTTTTTATAGCACAGAACCTCACTAATTCCCTCAAAACCCCAACAGGTTTACCTCCCTCCTCAGCAAAGAGTTCAAGAGTGGCTCTCAGCTCCACATGCATTTTTGTAGGTGTTTCCATAGTAAACACCCAGTAATTTTTAAATCTTTATTTAAACTGTTAATGAGAAATTAGAGAGGCAAGATGGGTGAAGTAATATCTTTTACTGGATCAACTTCTGTTGGTGAGAGAGACAAGCTTTTGAACACCTTTCCAACAGAAGCTGGTCCAATAAAAGATATTACCTCACCCATCTTGTCTTTCTAGAATCCTGGGAGCGACACAGCTACAATGCCACTACTGAGAATAACACATGAGAAATTGTCACTCCAAAGACCCAGCCTCATCTACCACTTCTTGGTGCCAGGCTTATGAGGCGAAGTTATTATGGCATTAGCAGGAGAGCAGGCTGTCTTCTTTCTCTCTCCAAGCTCTTCCCATACAGCAGATAAACATAGGAGCAGAGAAGAGCCAGGGAAAGCTGCTTGTGCTGCCACCAGGTAGAGGAGCATGCCAAGAACAGGCCTGGCAGGGAAAGAGACAATTTCCCTGCTCCCTTAGCACAATTCTTTACAGAGTTCCTGCACCTGGTCAATTGTCTTGGCTGCTCCTCTCTCTGTCTAGGTCAGCAGGTTCTTCCCTCCAGCAGCCTGTAGCATAGTAACACTTCCCTTAAATCTCTCCCGACCCTAGGTTTCTCTTCCACATTGACAGCCCACAACTTGGCTCCTTAGTGTGGTGGTGGCTGATGTGCAACAGGCAAAGCACTTGCCCCCTGCTGCTACTCCAATTACTCCTGCATCAATCTCAGCCAGTTTCATCAAACCAGGAAGAGAAAGGCAAGGGTTGAGAACTGGCAGAGACAACTGCTAGTTTAACAGCTTATCCAAGTTTAAAAAAAATATAACTGAGGACTTACTACTACAGACATTTTTAAAATGTAAAAGTGTATTTGGTGGAAAAAGAAGAACAGGAGTACTTGTGGCACCTTAGAGACTAACAAATGTATTAGAGCATAAGCTTTCGTGGACTACAGCCCACTTCTTCGGATGCAGACTAACACGGCTGTTACTCTGAAACCTGTATTTGGTGGGTAACCCACCCATATTAGCAGATCACTATAACGAGGTGGTATATTACCAAGACTCTACACCTGTTACAGAGTATTCTACAGAACACTTACTTATGAATTATGAAATAACATGAGGGAAAATGTTTTCTTTGTCTCTTCGTAATGAGAATTCTTTTCCCTTCTGCTTCCCATTTTTTCTACCTTCCCCTGATGGTCATCATCCCAACTGACCATCGAAAGGCCCTGACTTATTTCATTTTTTTAAGCTAAGGGAGAGACAGAATTATGAAAATCACCAAGTCACAGTCTCTTGCATGGATGAGTTGAGCTGTGCTCTAGTTCAGATCTAGTTTTATCCATGTGCATTTCTAGTGAGCTCATCTCTATGATAACTAGGCACAAAGCCTCTTAGTTTAGACTGACTGGTAGCAATGCTGGCCTTTAAGAACTGCTGGTTGCCCAGAATGAAGCTTGCCCATGCAGTTTCCATTCTGAGAGACCACAAGTGGTCTCTAAGTGACAATGCATGGCAACCCAGATATCAGTTTCAGTAGCTGGTACTGTTGAGTAAATGCACTGTTGTCATTATAAAAACCAGAAGTCATTCAGAGCAATTAGTGCAAACATGTTACTAGCACAAACCAGGTTTGCTGGTTTCATTACCATTAAAAGTATTTTATTTTAAAACTTTCAAGCTAATTGGCACTTACACATTCTGACGGTTGTCTGGTACGTAATGGTCGTTCCACTTGCTGTTGAACTGACCCTGTCACCAGCTGTGCATTTACCAGGCTTCGGACCAACTGGGCACCTAAACAAGAAAATACCATAAATAGAAGTTTTAATATAAATCAAGAGACAATGCATTCTAAGAGACTAAGAACAGCTATCCTGGGTCAGACCAGTGCTCCATCTAGCCCAGTATCCTGTCTTCTGACAGTGGTCATTGCCAGACATTTCAGAGGGAATGAATAGAACAGGGTAATTATCAAGCGGTCCATCCCCTGTCATCCAGTCCCAGCTTCTGGCAGTCAGAGGTTTAGGGTTCCCCAGAACATGGGGTTGCATCCCTGACCATCTTGGCTAATATGTGACTGATGGACCTATCCTCCATTAACTTACCTAATTTTTGAACCCAGTTAGACTTTTTGCCTTCACATCATCCCCTGGCAACGAGTTCCAAAGGTTGACTGTGCATTGCGTGAAGAAGTATTTCCTTACATTTGTTTTAAACCTGCTGCCTATTTATTACATGGGGGGACCACTCGCTCTTATATTATATGAAGGAGTAAATAAAAGTTAGCTATTCACTTTCTCCCCACACCATTCATGATTTTATAGACTTCTATCATGCCCCCCCTCAGCTGTCTCTTTTCTAAGCTGAACAGTCCCAGTCCTTAATCTCTCCTCGTATGGAAAGTGTTCCATACCCCTAATCATTTTTGTTGCTTTTCTCTGTACCTTTTCCATTCTAATATATCTTTTTTGAGACGGGATGACCAGAATTGCAAGCAATATTCAAGGTGTGAATTACTATGGATTTACGTAGTGGCATTATGATATTTTCTGTCTTCTCTACCCCTTTCCTGATGGTTCCTAACATAGTTAGCTTTTTTGGCTGCTGCTGTTGGAACATGGAGCAGATGTTTACAGAGAACTATCCATGACGACTCCAAGATCTCCTTCTTGAGGGGTAATAGCTAATTAAGTCCCCATCATTTTGGATGTTTAGTTGGGATTATTTTTTCCAATGAGCATTACTTTGTACTTATCAACATTGAATTTCATCTGCTAGTTTGTTGCCCAGTCACCCAGTTTAGTGAGATCCCTCTGTAACTCTTCGCGGTCAGCTTTGGACTTAACTATCTAAGTTAACACTAAGCATAGGACCAGGAGCCAGAAACTCCTGAGTTCTAATCAAAACTCACTGTACGGTTTAGGCAAATCATTTAATTTCATTAGCCTTGTTTACAGTAGGAAATTTATCCATTAATGAAAACAGGTGATAGCAATTAGTGCAACACAATTGGCCATTTAACTTTGTTCTGAGCAATATGAATGCTCATGTAAACAAGAATCCTTATCTAGTAGACATGGAAGCCCCATCTAAACCAGAGCTTCAAGCATTACTACCAGCAGTGGAACTTTACCAGTATTAGCAACACTGGGAAATTGTTGCCAAAAAACCCTAATGCAAAAAAGGGATAAACATTTTCAAAAGCAACTCTGAAACATAGGAACCTAACTCCTTGATTTTCAATGAGACTTTGGCTCCCAAGTCAGTTTTTAAAATAGGACCTAGACTCCTAAATCATTTAAGTGCTTTTGAAAATTTTACTCAAGGCCTTTGCGGGATTATATTTACCTACCTCAGAGGGATGTTGGAGGGTTAATGTTTGCAAAGCACTTTGAAGAGGAAATGCACTACATAAATGTGAAGTATTCTCATTATTATTAAATGCATCAGTCAGGGAATGAAAGGCAATACTATAAAAATTTGGATGAGGAATAAAATATGATATTCTGAAACTAAGACTAGAAACTAGACTAGTTACATAATGGTTTTAAAGCAAGTCAGGGAGAAATTGTTGTAAAATATTAAGACACTTAAAAATCTATTCTAATGTCAATCACTGTTTTATGTAAGGGTTGCTCTGCCTGACATTTTTTCTGAAATTTTAAACCACTGATCCCCATTCCTCCCTCTGCAATCGCAGCATAGGAAGTCTCATTCTAAATACCTCTCCACTCTAATGGTATTTTTGCCTCATACAGCAGAACCTTCACTTTCAGAGAGATCCACAAAGCAGCAGACAGCATGTGGAACATTCTATTACAACAGTTAATTGAAATTACATTAAAATTAGCATTTTTTCTTTGCTAGTCTAAAAAGCAAGATATTCTGTGGGTTCACAGAATTTGGTTTTGTCAAAACAATGTGTGACAGCACTTTATAATACCACAGAGAGACAAGGACATGAGCTCTTACCAAGGGATACTGTAAGTGGTCTTGTGAATCATATATACAGGCAATACAAAGAACTAGTTCATGATATTTGGTGTGTTGGCTAAAGAGCAGGGCTGTAGTAAGACTAACTGAGGCCTGGACCCATCAAAATTTCAGCACAGCTATATTGCGCTCCCCATCCAAAGACCTTGTTTACACAGAAACTTAGTGCAAGATAAATACGTGTAAATCTGTAGTGCGCTAGCTTGCCAGGCACTGATTGGTCATGTGTACGCTGCTGCTGAACATTAAGCTCCATAGTGCACTTTGATGTACTGCTGTCAAAATGTATTAAGGAACTTTTAGTGCGTGGTAACAGGATCCACGTGGTGACTTAGTGTGCGTCAGGCTACTGCGCTGTACGGTCACATCCTGGGTTGCTGCGCACTAAGCCTCCACATTGACAGCCCAAATAGAGACATCTTCTCCCAACACTTTCCTCATTACTCTTCCTTCCCAGCTCCTCTGGTTATCTACCACTGTTTGGTCTTCTTGTTCTTTCCTCACTCCCAGTCCCCATACTCACACTATACTTATTTTCTCACTGTTTTATGCTGTTGGGCCCCTCAGACCACTCAGTCATGTCCCAAGGTTCTTTCCTTAACCCACTCTTGCCAAACAGTGAGAAGCTACACTTTTATCATTTCAGAAAGAGATGTGCAGGGGAGCCTGATAAGATTATGTAAGAGAGGTGTATGACCAAAACCCTGGATCCAAACACCATTAAACTCTAAAGAATTTTGGATTTCAACTTTACATCTTAGACCCATCTCCAACTATAAAGCACTTCAACACAGAAAAAGGTTTATAATTTAAAAGTATGTTTATATGTGCGAAGAGGCAAATAAAATCTAGTGTTAATTAAACCGCCCTCCTCTTGCTGTCATCGCTATAATGGAATACACTTTCACACTGCAAGGCTCTGAGTGCAATCCCCCTTATAAATTAAAAACACATTTTTTTATATTTAATACCATTATAAATTGTGGAGGTGATGTGGGGTTTGGGGGTGGAGGATGACAGCTTGCGACGCCCACATATTAACTTCGCAACCCCGAGGAGTCATGACCTTCAGTTTGAGAACCCCTGGTCTACTTCTCTGTGGGTCTCAGTGAACAAGAGCTAGGATCCCTGCCCCCTGTTGTGGCTGCTTTGAGCTGGTCATGCAGCATAAAACAGTTCAGGATTCTGTTTACATATGGGAATACCCAAGAGGGATTAAGCTGGTGCAGCTAACTTTACACCAGCCACTCCTGGCCCTTACAACATGGTGTAGTGTGGGTAGGCCAGTGGCATTGCATAACATGCTAAATCCTTAGCCAGCAAAACAGACCCTTCAATGGCTGTTCCTGGTGGCTTAACTTACAGCAGTGCTTAGGTTGCTTTAAATTATGCTGGGTCCAAAATACCTCCCCAACTTTTCCAGGATCAAGAGAGTGGAAAGGTGACTTAGATACACCTTCTTCCATCCATTCACTTTGTCTTGTGATGAACTCAGCACATCTGGATTCAAGAATCTGGTCCAAAGATTCTAAAGCTTGAAGCAACATCCCTTTTAGAGAAAAGAGGTGCTTATAATGAAGCTTGTGACGACAATGACAGTTGGTGTCTTGGGCTGCAAATGTGAGAACGTGCAATGCTGAGGAGGGTGGTGTAGAAACCCAAATAGAATAGCCTCAGAACTTTCTAATGACAATAACAGAAACCATCATAGATGAGACCGCTTGTTTACCTGGCACGCTGTTATTTCTCGGTCGAGTTTGTTTGAACTCAGGACAATCCCTTCGAACATGTCCCACATCCCCACAGATGAAACATCTCTTCTCTCTAGTCTCCCTGTCCTCTTCTTTCACTTCTTTTTCATCGTCTTTCTCATTCTCCTTCTTCTTCAGCCTACATGGTAAAGTTTATTAACACTGGTGCCAAAACATCGTCTGTACAGTTCTAAAGTTCCTATGTCCAGTGAAGGAATATCATGACCAACAAATGTACTGGAATACAACTACCCCAGAGCCCGCAGGGAAACACTTTCCAGAGCCTGGGCTGGTTAAGGAACAGCTTGTAGTGGAGTCAATGAACTCAGTTTGTGTTGGATGGCGGAGGGGCTACAACAGAAGGTATTACTT
Organism: Chrysemys picta bellii; assembly: GCF_011386835.1. Lineage (NCBI taxonomy): Eukaryota > Metazoa > Chordata > Testudines > Emydidae > Chrysemys > Chrysemys picta. The sequence goes on from NC_088798.1 coordinate 10,888,515, forward strand.
CTCAGGAAGAATACGTTAGCATCCTGGGCCTGGCCCAGTAACAGCATTGATGGGTGCAGCACGAAGCAGTGATGCTCTTTCAAATGTTGAGCACTGGCAGAAGAAATGGCAAACTGGAATTAATGTGAGGAATAAGGAACAACCTTTCCTTAAGCTGTACTGTTTCTTCATCATAAGTAATACAATAAGCCACTGTAATAGTTTATACAGTTGTGCACTTTAAAGTCATGTGGTAAAATGTAGTCCTCCTCCCAAAGCTTACAATCTAAATAGACAATGTATTGTCAAAGGCTACAGGATTGTTTGCAACAAAGAGCAGATGATAATACTGGTGTTTTGCACATATCTTGTTAGTTCAGCCATGCATGTGTGTGCACGTGCTTTCAGGAGAGCACCGGGAATTGATTGTGGTTAGTCATTGATTGTGGTTGGGCAAAGCAAAAAGGGGGTGGGAAGATGAGGTCAACGGACTCATAAGAAGGACAAATGGGAAGCTTTGATAAGAAAAACATTGTATTCTCTGTAATACGTTTTTCTTATCTGCATTGAATATGCAAGCCATGAAAGTCCTCCTCACTTAATATGATGACCTGAATTAAATAAATTTTAATTTAAGATGACTGCTTCATGTATTTTACTCACCTTCTCCTTTTTGGACAGTCTTTCATGTAGTGACCAATTTTTCCACAGACACGGCAGCATCTATCATTGGGTGCCAGCTCCCCATCTGTCAATACTTTGGAGTCAAAGAAGTATTCCTGCAGACAAGTGTCAGACTTTTACACTAGAGAAGTTATTCATTTATTAATTTACAACAGTCAGAGAGGACAGATAAATCAGATTGTCCCAAAGATCTAAAGTGGGGTGGCATGCTTTCATTTGCTACCCTCTCACGTTCATTCTATGACAAACTCCACGCAGCCTTTAACTTCGTCTAAGTTAAAGTCAAAACATGTGTTTTATAAAGAGAGCAGCTTGATCTACAGGAGTGAGTGTAGTAACTCTCCTGTTCTAATCACAGCTCTGGAACAGACTCCCATTGTGGACTTGGGGAAATCACGTAACATCATCTGTATGAAAGGGGTGTGATCTGGCGGTGTGGGGATTAGTTGTTTATAAAGTGCTTTGAATAAATAAAACATTATAATACTATAATAATTCATGGTATTTCCCTGATGTTAGGATGCACAGTTAGGGCATATGTCGACTTGGCTAACTTTTCTGTAAAATGTTGGATGAGACCCTGGGACAGAGCACTGCAAATTGAAGATATTTCCTTTTAGATACTGGAGCATCTTGTTGAATGCCCTTGCAAACAATAAACACAGATGCTGCTTGAGAGAAGGCTGATTAATAATAATCTGGGATGTGGTTATTACACAGACACACATACATTTCGTTCATTTTATTCCTCAAACACAAAAAACTAAGTCCAACATGTTAATTTATTACTTCTTAATTGTATATATGCAACACCCAAAAGCCCCAATCAGATCAGCACCCACTGGGCTAGATATTGTCCAAACACAGAGCAAGAAACAGATCCTCCCACAAAGAGCATATGATGCAAGTTAAGACAAAATACAAGCGAGTATAACCAACAAATGGAAGGAGTGGAGGAAGGATGACCATGGCAATAGTGATAGCCATACTTATTTACATATACTAGTTATATGTCCAATTTGAAGATTTTGATGGTGGGTTTTTTTTTGTTTTGTTTTTAAGATATAAGCAAACAGTAAGGTTGAGATTTTCAAAAGCACCTAAGTGACTTAGGAGCACAAGTTCTATTAATAATCAATGGGACTTGCACTCCTAACTCACTTAGTGCTTTTGAAAATCACTCCTTATCTAGATAATCCCAGTTGGCCACCTGCTTAGCTATTATTTTAAGGTTTTTCAAAGATGTTGTTTGTTTTCTGTCTAAGATACAGGTGTTTCAGCTAAGACCCTTCCTCATGGCAGAAACATCAGTCTGCAAGCACAGGTTCTTTGAAAAACTGATCGCTCAATGGGAATGAATTTCTGATAGTGGTTTACAGTGGACAGTACACGTTCTATTGGTTAGGCTTGAAAAGTTTATTTTCTTAATGAGCAATCAGTCATTACCACCCAGTGTAGAAATTAATAATACTGGGTATGTGCAAAGCCTGATGGGGTTGTTCCTTCTATTTAGCAACTAATTCAGACAATCACCAAAGTTCTTAAAGCCTTTAGTGTGTTTTAAAGCTGATTAAGCAACAAGTCTTCTGACTGCTTTATCAAGAAAACTAGTATCGATCATTATTCTAAAGCTTCACATTCAACTTTTTGCTCCTAGATAAAATCTAGGATTCTCTTCCCTTTTGATGATGTATTTTCTACATTAGAGCTGCTTAGCACATAGTTGGAGAGCCAAATGCGGCTCCCTGTCTGTAAGTGTAAGACAAGAACAAAGCTCATCAGCTTCACATTTTTATTGCTGAGGAACTGAAGCAATAAGCAAGTTGTATTTGTTTATCAAATAAAATCTAATTACAATGGTTGTGTGTTTACTCTTTTTTTAATAAAAAAAGTTATATAAATCTATATACAACTCAGGTGCTTCTGAGAAGTTGCCAATGCAGTACTTACTACTGCAAAGGGTTTCATCTACTACATAGTTCCCTTCTCTGAGAATGCTGAAAATACCTATCGGTCTGTTTCTATATGCCTCGTACTCAGCCTTCTATCCAGTTGTACCTTTTTTATTCAGTTTATGCATGACTGCGTGTCATACACATTTGAAAGAAGCCAAGAGAATACACCACTCTGATGGATATAGGAAAGGAAACTATACTAAAGTTTAAGACACAAACAAACAGAACTTACAGCTTCTCTTCCCAGGATTGGATAGAATGGGGTACCAAACAGTTTTCTCCCATTGATAAATGCCTTCATTATGAAATTGGTCACTATTGAAGAGAAGATAAAATCATTGGAAGACAAAAGAAAGGCACTTTGCTTTAGAAATTAGTAAGAGCTCTGTAGTAGGAATAAATATCTTACTTTTTCTGGAGACTCCAGCACCAAGATTATGATTCAAGTCAAAAGGATCTAAGGGAAAGAAGAAAAATATCCAAGAGTGAGCAAAATATGTTGCAGCATAAAATATTTTCTCATTTAATACATCTATTTAAATGTGTAAGGTCCCATATTACATACACTCATAGGTGGGAGCAGAGCAATTTTTGGGTTATTGATTGCAGTGGGTTTAAAATAGATGTGAATTACGCACAGAAGAAATATTAAAAGTTAGGAGTCTATTGTCCCATTTACGAATGCTGTAGGATTTGCAAACTAAAGTCTCATTATCATTAATGGGAGTTCCCCATGTAAAGATCCTGTGCATCAATGGGAGATCAGATCCCCAAGCATGTGTTCATTGTTTTGTTGCATAACAGAACAGAAATTCAACAAATAGGTACCTTCAATGGCAATGCATTTGGATGTCCACTGTTTCTCAAAGGTGGTTAGTAGTTTCTTCTGCCGAATGCTGATCACATATTCCTTGAAATCAAATTCTTCAGTGTAGAATCGCAGCAACCCTAACCAGAGTTCTCCAAGTGACTCAGTGTTCTTTCCAAGTGAAGGCAAATGCTTCTTCTACATGCAATTTAAGACACAGTTCGTATAGGTACAATTAACCAAGTACTTTCCCCCCTGCACTACACATCTTAATAAGGGGCTTGTCTACAGGAAAAAGTTATATCTGTATAAACTAAGCCATGACTTTAAATGGATATTTTTATACTGCCATAACTCCCTATGTGGACACTTATTTCAGTACAAGAGTGCCTTTTTCTGCTTTAACTTACGTTGCTTTGGAAGCAGTTTGGGTTTTTCGGTTTAGCTTACTCTTATACTGGAGTATGAGTATCTACACAGGGAGTTATAACAGTATAATCATGACAATTTAACTATGCTGGTATAACTGGTAAAGCTCTCCCATGTATTCAAGCCCTAAGTTTAAGTGAGTATTTTGGAATTGGAACATTACCAGCTCTTCCATGTCATCAAAGAAAAAGGCATTCCAGCCATCAACCATTCTCTGAGGAATCTGTTTTCCATCAAATATCTGCAAAAACACAAGAACAGTTATCTTCCTAGTGTTCACTGCCACCTTCGGTTTAAGTAATCATAAAACAGTGACAGTTTTGTTGCAAAGACTATTGCAAGAACAGCTTTTTATTTCAGTATTTGTTTGAAAGGTGCTTGGCATTACATGGAAAACATTCAAATGCATTTTACCTAAAGGCAATTCTGCTCATCTACCAAATATTTCATGTATTTTAATTTCTTTGTTCCTTAGAACTAAGAAAATGTGCATAAAATCATCCCACCTGGTTGCACTCAGCTCCTCTTTCCTATTAAGTCTCTAAATTAAAAGAGACCATAGCTGGCCTTACCCATCATGACTTTAATTTGGATAGGCCAAAGGCAGGGCCGCCCAGATGATTCAGGCAGGGGGTCTGGGGCAAAGCAATTTCGGGGGCCCCTTCCATAACAAAAAGTTGCAATACTATAGAATGCTATATTCTTGTGGGGGCCCCTGTGGGGCCTGGGGCAAATTGCCCCACTTGCCCCCTCCCCCCCCCGCCTCTGGGTGGCCCTGGCCAAAGGGAGACTCAGCTGTTACTTAAATACAGCCCCAGAAGTAGCAATTACCAGACCATTAAAGTAGTGGCAATGAAGTAATGGTCTCAAATAGAGTGACTCAGCCAGAGTTCCTCTTTTATGCAAAGAAGGAAAAGGCAGATAGATCTGAGAATTACTCCTATCAGGGAACTCCAGAGAATGTCAACGTTTCAGGGAAAGGCAGATGGCTGAATAAGTGCAGTTTACCTCACCTTAAACAATAATGGAGGTATATAATGTTATTTTATTAGTAAAATTTCTTAGCATTTATGTAACACTATCTTCAAAGCGATAGAAACATTAATTGTTCCAACACCTTAACAGGTAGGAACATAACCATCACCCCTCTTTTGCAGATGAGGAAGCTGAAGAGCATTTGAGTAATATGCCCAAAGTCATACAGCAAATCAATAGCAGAGCTGGAATTAGAACTCAGGACTTCTAACTTGGGCCATCATTACACCTCCTTGCTGATTGAGTCCTCTTTCTCTTGATTGTACAAACACCGTAATTTGACCCAAACCCAAGAAAGTGAATGGAGTAGAACATAACCAGGTCGAAAATACATTCCTGGTTTTGCTGCTGTTTTCTTTTTAAGTTTTACTTACATTACAAAGTAAAAGTTAGAAAATGGATGATGAAAAGAGGCCCAGGATTTTCATTTGCACCCCTTACCCTTAGGACCAAAAACTCTCAAATCTGACTTGAAAAAACAATGCCACTTTTTCCATTACATCTTTTCCTGAAAACCTACCTCCTGAAGAACTGGGATAACTGGGGGATTTCTCTGTTGCAGAAAGTACAACACCATAAGGATATAGGCATATGAAGATAGGCTTCCTCTGGATGCGTCTCCAATGTCACAGCGCTAGACAAAATATATTTTGAACAAAGGACTGAATGAAAATTAAACTACAAGGTATTTAACTCTGTGAACTATGGCAATGAACAAAAACTCAATTACTGTTTCAGAATTAAAAACTGTTTAATCAAGTCTGAAAGATAAATGTCAACAAATTTAGAGAGACACTGTCAAGTAGTTTAGGAACAAAATTTGATCAACTCATAAAGCTTCAATGATCTGATGGGAAAATGTCTTTCCAAATTCTATGGCTCAAATTTTCCAAAGCAGCCTCTAAAATTGTGCAGTTTTTGCTATCTAGCTCAATTTAGTTCCAAAATTTCAATGTTGTGAAACCAACGTTTTCCTAACCTTATGTTAACAAAGATGCTTCCGTATTTTTAGTTTTATTTTTAATTTAAAATTTTTATTTTAATGATTTTCATGTGAAGTTAGTTATTGTCCTGTGGTATTTGCACTTTTCTTAATTGTTACATTACGCTAGTGTATAATACCCCCTAAATGTGAAACCAACTAGCCTACTTTCACTGCCGGGGCTCTATGAAATACAAACATCAGGCACAAAGGGTGAATTGCCTTATTAAAACTGAAAAATATACAGTTTATTATGGTTTTATTAGTAATACAGATATGGACATAAGATGTTATGAAATATACCATTTTTAATCTGGCAAATTCCCTTTAAAATATTTTGAAAATATAAATGCTTGCATTACTGTAAAAAATTCTTCTTTACCTACATATTAACTGTAACTATTATCAAAATGGAAAACATTTATAAACCTGGTCTGGAAAAATGACAGCAGTATTTTGTGCTACTTACACTGCGATCACGTAGTAACATACAAATGTGCTTTTAAACTCTGTTCCCACGTCTAGCATACAAATAACTCTTATTGGCAGTTCACTTTACTCTAAATACATACACACAATGCAGTGCAATTTTAACAGCACCTTCTTAGGGCTGTCAATTAATTGCAGTTAACGCCTGCGAGTAACTGAAAACAAAATTAATGTGTTAATTTTTTTAACACGTTAATCGCATACCTCTGGGCGGGGAGGAAGACATCCGCAGCAGGGCTGAAGCCCCAGCCCCAAGCTCTGGGGGCGGCAGGGGGGCTAAAGTCACAGCTCCAGGGGCTGTGGGGGGCGGGCGGGGGCCTGAAGCCACAGCCTGCTGCTCCAGAGGCGGCAGGGGGTGAGGGAGGGCTGAGGCCCCAGCCCGCAGCTCCAGGGACAGCAGGAGGTGAGGGAGGGCTGAAGCTGCAGCTCCAGGGGTGGCAGAAGCCGCAGCTCCGGGGGTGGGTGGGCCTGAAGCCACTGCTCCGTGGGCAGTGGGGATGAGGGCCTGAAGCCACTGCTCTGGGGGCAGCAGGAGCCAGAGCCTCGCCTCCCAAGACGGGCTGAAGCCCGGTGCCCCCCACCCCGAGGGGGGTTTAAGCCCCACACCCTGAGCGGGACTGAAGGTGTGGGGGGGGCACAATTTTTTCTAGGGGGGGAGGTAAAAAAAAATTTTTTTTAGTCAAAATGGGGTCACCGTCACAAAAAGTTTGAGAAACATTGCCATAGAGAACAGAGGCCTGGCAAGTTCAGCCTCCCTGCACCAGCCTCTCCTCCCCGCCGCATGCCAAATACCTGAGGTAAAATCCACCCTCCCTTGCATACAAGGGCTCCCTCAGCTAAAGGGAGTTATGTAAAAATAATAATAATAATTCTACATATGTAAGTTCAACTTCCATGATAAAGAGATTGCACTACACTACTTTTATGAGGTGAATTGAAATACATTTCTTTTATCTTTTTTACAGTGCAAATATATGTAATCAAAAATAATATAAAATGAGCACTGTACACTTTTGTATTCTGTGTTGTAATTGAAATCAATATATTTGAAAATATAAAAAACATCCAAAATATTTAAATAAATGGTATTCTATTATTAACAGTGCAATTAAAACTGTGATTAATCACGATTCATTTTTTTAATCACTTGACAGCCCTAGTAAATATTAATTCAAATTCACTGTTATTAATAACACATCAAACCTTTCACCATCCCAATTTTGACAGACAGGGAAACTGAGGCAAAAGGATTTAAGTGATTTGCAGGCCACAGGAGGAGTGTCCCAGCCAGAGAAAGTCAGGAATTCCTGGCTTCCAGTCCTGGGCTTAGACACCATCCCTCTCTCAGCTCCCCTTGTGCTCTTCCAAAGAATGCAAATATAGAGTCTAATCCCAACTTGAAAATTAATTATCAGCATAAGTGATAATACAATGGACAAATGACTGTCACATTCTGGAACAAAGTCAGAAGTATATTTCAGTTATCTCAAGGGACAGCAGTACATTAACAGCTTGTATTATGGTACAGCTCTAAAACAATAATAAAACAAATTCTGCTAGTCTTTTCATGAAAATCCATTCACGTGGTCAATTAAATAATGTAGAGCAAATAAAGAGAGTGTTTCAGTCAACAAACAAAGAGGCTGCATGCCAAGTCATTTACAGAGCCACATACCAGTTATCTCCAAGATCTCCCTGCACAAAAAAACAATTTCTATTACGCTTTTCTGCAAGATTATAGGGGAAAGAAATAATATTTTTTTTAGCTAGAAAAATTACCATCTGGATGCACAGTGCGTTCTGATTCCCAATTATATTGTTAAAGCTTTTTTGTTGGTGTAGCTGGCTTGAGTTCAAGAAATTAAAACCTACTTTTTCAAAATATCAGCTTTCCATCAAAAACAAATGATTCAACAGCCAACAGAGGGCATTAAGGCCAATTTCTGCTCTGGAATATGTTTGCAACTTCACTGGCTTCAATGGGAACTCACCATACATACCTGAGGGCAAAACTTGGTTTGAAGAGCTTGTCTACATGGAGCAGCAATGCGCTCTAGAGGGGTGTGATTTCTAAAGAATACTTGGGAAGATTTAGTTTGTGCCAGCAGAGTCTACACAGGCCACTTAGTGCACTTTAAAAGTCACACCCTTCTAGTGCACATTTATAGACAAGCCCTAAGGCTTGAATATGCCCATACAAAGCCACTCAGGAGGTAGCATCTTAATTTTCAGGTTAAGAAGATTCTGCTTGTCTCCTTTCTAGCTAGCATCAGCATCACGTAAGCTCTTTGGGACAATGACAGTCTAGCATAGAGCACAGTGCTATACAAATAATAAATAATGATAAAGTCATGTTGTACTATATCTTTATATTACCTTAGCAAAAACTTTCATTGTATATCCCAAATATTGCACTCTAGGATCAATAGCTGCATATGTAGCCAGCATTCTTGTGTTATGCTGTGCCTGGAAAACAGACAAGTATTAGACAATAGTTTATAGTTTAATCTGGTATAGCCTGCAGTTCAGACATGGGGAGGTAGAGAGTCAAAATATACAGGGAGGCAAATTGTACGCTCAGTGACACCCATGCAACATTTCAGTGTGGTTGCAAGAACACAATTAAAGGCTGACTTCAGACCAGTTTATTTGTAAAAATTAACACCTGAATACACCAGCTTGTTCAGAGATGGAATCACTCAAAAACGGAGTGAATCTGGGGCAAATCCTGGCCCCTCCTTTGCTGGCCTGGAGAGGCCCATGGCAGGAGACGCTGTTTGTTTCCACAGTGTAAGAAGAGAGCCAGAAATTGAAGGACAAACAGGCTCCATTAAGCTGAAAGGCCACAGTGACTCTGCAGCTCAAAAAAGGAAGGCCCCTCCACCACTGTGCCACAAAGCTAACCAACTACCTAGGCAGGGCACTAGTCTGAGGATTTGGGGCTATTTGAATTAAAATATGTAAAAAAAATTGGATATGGTATTTTTATTTCTGATTCAGAATTATTCCCTAGTAACTTCAATGCTATCTCCATCTTTTAGATGTCCAAGTATTACCATCTGTAGGCAAACTTTCCAAACAATCCTGCAAAGTATGCATTAGCTTTTATAGAAAGAGACACTTACTAGCGTATTGTATAAGCTGATGTCTCCCTCTAAGCCACTCCGTCTGTGTTCAAATTTTACTATAGGCACTTTGGCTGTTGTTATAGGCAAGATGTTTTTTAAACCTGAGGATAAAATATTTCCATAAATATTAAACATACAAGCAGATACATGTAATTGTAAATATCATGTAGAGTACATTTAAAATACATACCTGGATGCTTTTTAAGAATTTTTGCCAAACCTTCAATTATTTCCTTACAATTTAGTTTCTAGAAAAATAAATAGCAAAATCTGAGCAATGAACTATGGATCCTCACCCCACAAACTGAACAAATATTATATTTAATGGAATAATGAATGAAGGATCATAAATCTTTCTTCATTTTAAGAGTATAAAATGTAACTGCAACATATATTTTCAAATACTGAACTCCCACCTCTGCATTTTCATGGCCTTCCAAGGTCATGCAGATATCCAGATCACTGTCCCGGAATCCAAATCCATTTTTTGAAGAGCCAAATAAGCACAGTCTGGCTTTATCTAACCAAAAGAATAGACAAAAAGTGTCACTTTTTTTGTAATATCTTTTGGCACTGCTTACTACAGGAAATTTCTTATTTGAGATAAGAGGCTGGACCCAATTTTGCTTAATATATTTAATGGACTTTTAAATCAGTTTCTATTGGACACCTCTGACATCTCATGTCAGACAACAGAAGTAGTTGGTACATTATTTTAATTTCTATGTGCAACTGATGAGGAATTAAAATGCAATTTTTGATATGCCTGCCATGTTAGGGACTCAGTAACTAATTATTACATACGAATTTCTACATACATTAATTGCTTTTTTACAGTACAATACAGTTTTAACTGTTTTGAAAAGTATATAAATACATGCAAAAAAACTAGTTATAATACACATTAATAACACAGATACTAAGGTACCGCTATTTGTACTTGATTCTTTGTGATTTTTTTGGTTCATTTATACTTCCCAAGGTTTAGCAATTGTAGGGATATAGGCTCACATTAAACCAGGGTGAACTATGGTTTTAAATTGAGTTGGGATATTAAAATGAGCATTAGGCTCAAAGCATGTGACCAAAAAGAATGAGATCATGAGAAAGAAGTAATTGTGTTAAACTGGCAGTGACCATTTGAAATACCAGTGTTATCTTATTTAAGGTTGGGCTGCAGTAATAGAAATAAAACAAGGTTAATTGGGAACCAAGCACAGTAAATAATTGGCTATGTAAGAAACTGTTTCATCTGGCTTTAACTAAGGTCCAATAATTGGCAATGACATCACTTGTTTGTTAATGGGTATAACAAGGTAAACCCAGGAGTTCATTGCTAATACCTGCCTGACCAAGTTGGAGCTGACAATATAGGTTTAAGCATCCCTGGGTTTAGCCCATTTGTAAGTACTTTGATCAAACAGCTTATAAATGGTTTGTTACTCTTTGGATGTAAAAAGCAACAGAGGGTCCTGTGGCACCTTTAAGACTAACAGAATACACTTTGGATGTAGTAAGTTGCTTATTTAGGCTTTATAGGCATGTTTAGAGCAATTGTATACATACACCTCTACCCCGATATAACACTGTCCTCGGGAGCCAAAAAATCTTACCATGTTATAGGTGAAACCGCATTATATCAAACTTGCTTTGATCCGCCGGAGTGTGCAGCCACCCCCCGGAGCACTGCTTTACCGCGTTCTATCTGAATTCGTGTTATATCGGGTCGCATCATATTGGGGTTGAGGTGTATTATTTGGGCTTTGGATGTAATAAAGGAATTTAAGGTTAAATTGGTGTTGTGGTAATAAATACAGATAATAACCCTGTATAAATCATGATGATTCCAACAACAACATGAAAATTCCATTTTCTGTTACTAGGAAAATTTGGTTGATTGGGATGTTTCTCTGTGCCCGCAAAAAGAACAGGAGTACTTGTGGCACCTTAGAGACTGACAACTTTATTAGAGCATAAGCTTTCTGTGCCCATTAACCATAGTCTATGGTATAAGATACAAATATTGAAGTCAATGCAGTTTCTGAATGAAACATTTTATTTCCACTTTGGGTTATTCATTTCATTTTTGTTTGAAATTTATTTTCACTCACGTATTAATACGCATGGTAATATAATTGAGAAGGATTTCTTTCTGAATGACCTGTTTTAGATCACTGTAATTTGTTCATTTTGAAATCAATGATAAGAAACTATATCTATCAGCTCATGGCTGCTTTCAAACCTTTGATGGAATCAGAAACCTTCAGCCTTAAATTTCTGTGACAGAAAGATTGTGCCCTCAATCCTCAGCTGTCACCAATAAGCACGGGGCACAGCTGAAGGGTGGAGCTGCAAAAGAAACATTTACAGCTACCTGATCTTGGGGCCAATTCTGGAAGAAAGAATGGTCTTCTGGATAAGACAATAGACTGGAACTCAAGCGACCTGGTTCAATTCCTGACTGTACTACAGACTTTGTATGAGACCTTAGACAAGTCACTTAGTTTTTCTGTGCCTTGGTTTCCACAATATATATATATAGAGAGAGAGAGAATAATTTTTCCTACTTCATGGAAGTGATGCGAAGATAAATCCATTAAGATTTCAGAGGCACGCAAATACTATATTGATGGGTCCATATAAGTACATGGGCCACAATGCTACTCTAAACTGTATGTAGTTGGCTATAGTCCAATAACACTCTTTCCCTCCCGTGGCATGCTTCCTGTGCTTGGGGTCAGCAAGGGTTTGGTTATGTCAACCTACATCATGCAGGCTTTCCCCCATGCTGTGGAGATGCACCAGTTGCCAGCACCACTAGGGCAGCACAAAGGGGCCAGAGTAGGGTTAGGGATTGAGTTTATATGTCTACAGGTACCTTTATATACAAACTCAAAAGGAAGATGCCACCATTTTAAAGTAGACAAAGGAACAAAGAAAGACAATTCTATATTAATGGGCTGGACAACTGGAATGAAGGGAGAAATTTTAACAATGAATGATAAGTGGTTACCTATTATTACATACCGTTGTATTCTTTTCTAATAAATCTTTCCAAACTTGCCAGAATTTGTTCTCTGTTTTGTTGCTCAGAGAAAGGAGGTGATAATTCATCTGAGAAAAAAAAAAAAGTTAGACTCTGATTTAACATTCCACTATATTTTTGGTCCTAAATATCTGATTTTATGAATTAAAGTATTTGCTAATATTTATTCTCTTTGAATAAGTCTGACATTTTCTATGGTAGTTAGTACTGACTGCATTTTACTTTGGGACTTGATCCTGTTGTCATTAATCAGGCAAAACTCTTGGGAGCCAATAAGAGCTTTGCCTGAGTAAGAGCTGTAGAATCCAGGTAATACTGAGGGTTTGTCTACACTAACAGTGCAGCAGCTGCACCAGTGCAACTGCGCCACTGTGCTTAGTGAAGATGCTACCTAGGCCGATGGGAAAAGCTCTCCCATTAGCGTAGGTACTCTGACTCCCCGAGAGGCAGTAGCTACATCGACAGGAGAAGCCCTCCTGTCGACATAGCGCTGTCTACACCGGCGGTTAGGTCAGTATAAAGGCATTGCTTAGGGCTGTGGATTTTCTACGTCCCTGAGCATCGTAGTTATATCAATGTAACTTGGTAGTGTAGACCAAGCCTGAGGCCACACTGCTTACCACACCAAATCTCTATTACTCCTGGAGGGATTCTGCGTCAAAATATTAAAAATTCTGCCCCCCCAAAATTTTTAAATGTGAAAAATTCTGCAAATTTTATTTGTCAAAATAATGCAATATAATCACATCAGTTTCAACTGTTCTGGTAAGTTATTTAAACTACAATATAGAAAAAAGTCCCAATAACGATTCAGCATTTCCTAAACACATGAAAGTTAAGTTACAAACACCTGGTAACCAATACCCTGCATTCCAGTTATAATCCTGGATTTTCATTTAAATTACATTACAGAACACCAAACAGCAATAAAAAAAAAAGTAGAATGGCATTTTAAATTGCTCAGACTTTCACACATGAAAGACATACAGTTTTGCTAATCATTGTCCTGGACCTGGCTGGGTACTTTGGGAAGTGCTTGGTTCTGACTGTCCTGACATTTTATTGACTTCTTGGTAAATGTTTTATTTGCCCTCAAAGTCTTTTTTTTTTTTTTAAATGGATAGGTAAAATAAATCCTGTGCTGTAATCTAACCCCATTGTGCCACTTTGCCACAGGAAAAAAGTGAGAAAGCACATAGATTTTCCTAGCTGATTCCCTTACTGTCATTTATAAGGCTTTACATCACTCTGGCAATGTAGGGGTCTTAAAACTTTTACATGTTTTATACTCCTGGGGGAATCGACTGAGAATGGGAACCATTAACTAACAATAGGAACATTAGCAATGTTACTACACAAGCAGGCTGCTACATTTCTGCCTCAGGTAATGAGATCAATTAACCATCAACAGCAACTTTGACAAAATGTGTGTGTGGAGGGGCTGTTTACAAAAGCTATTTTCTTTAATTTAAAAACAAACAATTTTCAGTAATATGATACTAATATTTAATTAAGTGTTTTTTTCGATTCTCAGGAAGTTACAGACATGTTACTAGGCAGGCAGCCTGCTACATTTCTGCCTCACAGAATGATATCAATTAACTAGCAGGCAGGCTGCTACATTTCTGTTTCAGGTACAGAGCCTTCCTTGGGCATAATAAAAAGACCTACCCCACCTCCATGCCTGTTGAGTCGCAGTAGCAAGTGATAGGGACATAATTTCTCTCGCTTGTTGGCCAGCCCCACCCCATGACAGTGATCAACATCTCCCCCAGAGGCACACACGCCCAGCCTCCCTCCCCCCACAGTGATTTGCCTCTCTGAGGCTGCTTCAGGCACGCTGGAACAGATGCACTGCCTGGGCTACCAAAGAAGAGGTGCGTGTCCCCCTGCATATTTATTTTTCATTTTACAGAAATATGTAGACCATCTGAATTCTGCGCTCCCACAGGTGTGCAGAATTCTGTCAGGAGTACTTTATGCACATTGGCTGCCTGTTCTCTCCAAAACCAATAATAACTAAAGATGAAAGTTCTTGCTAAAACACATTTTGGGACCAAATTCTTTGTCAGCATAACTCTACTGACTTCAAACTATATGACAAAACAATATGGGCCAAATTCTGTTTCAGCTACATTGCTGTAACTTCCTCCCACTAAAGTCAATGAAGTAAGCACCACATTAAAGGGAACAGAATTCGGCTCTACGGCTTTAATTTTTAGAAATTACAGCCTGTGAAGTGAAAAGTCCTACACTAGTCCAACAGTAATACTGTACTTACCAAAGCATCTCTTACATACTATATCAAGTATTTCCCGAAATCTGTTTGTCATTGGTGGTAGTGGTTTTAGATCAATTTTCTTAAAATCCTCTGGGCAGTCATTTTTGGAATGGCCATCACGTTTGCAGATGCTGCATACTATAGTTGGAGGCTATTAGAAGAAATAAAATAAACAAATTTTAAAATATTTCAATGAATGCATACTATTTCCATAGGACTGTGGTGAGCAATAACAGCGTTTATCTAGAGAACAATAAAAGAGCACCCCTTGACAAATCACCTTTTGCCCCTGCAGTGCACTACAGAGTTCAGGAATTCTGCCAGAGGATAAAGTGAAAGGAGAGGTCAGAAGAGGAGGGAATCACTCTCTTACTGAAATCAAGAGCTTTGCATGAGGAGGAAGGGAACTAGCCACCAAGTATATGCACAATAAACCTCCTAGATAGTGACCCACTGGCTGATCTGTTAAGGATGATAAAAAGGTAATGTTACAAGCCCAGTCATGTAGTACTTCTTTAGGTAAAGTTCCCACTGACATCAATGGGAGGTTTGCCTGTGTAAGGACTACAGGATTAGGCTATATAGGTTTAAAATGTCATGTTAGTAATTAAAGAAAAATATTTGATTTGATTTCTAATCAATTTTTTACAAAGAAGAGTTGAAAGTAGTTTCAGATACTATACTTGTCTCTGAGACCCCCCTAGCAGTTTTTGTGTTTACTATCACATTACTTTTTACAGTGTTTTTCTCTTTCCTATTACTATGTGAAAGACCCACACAAACAACGTGGGCAACACAGGGCTTGTAACCTACCGGGGTAAATTGACCTAAGTTATGCTACTCCAGCTACATGAATAACGTAGCTGGAGTCGACGTAGTTTAAGTAGACTTACCCCAGTGTCTTCACTGCGTCGACGGGAAACGCTCTCCGGTCGACTTACCTTACTCTTCTCGGGGACCTGGAGTACCGGAGTCAACCGAGAGCGCTCTGCCATTAATTTAGCGGGTCTTCACTAGACCCGCTAAATTGACACCTGCTGCATCGATTGCAGCAGCATGGCTCTCCCCAGTAGTGAGACAAGCCCTAAGTGATTGACTGACTATGGTGAAAAACAGAACTGACTACACAAAGTTCAGTAAACAAACTGAAAAAACAAATACATTTCTCTTTACTACTCTCTTTCAGTTACAGGTACACTAGCCCTAGGGTTACCTATTTTGATTTACAAAGGTGGAAAGGGGGGAGTTCTCATCCAGAGATCTTGGCATCCTTGACAATATTTAAACATACAAAAGAGTATAATTGCTCTACCAATTACTACAGCTCCATCAATTCTACCTAACCCCCATCCAACAGAGCTTAGGGGGAAAAAACCTTCTGCCCTATAATTCTCTCCTGACTCTAAAAGTCAAGGAGAACCGAAAAGATTTTTGGGCAGAAATGTGTTTATTAACAGTGTCCCTTTAATAAATTGGACTTTTACAAAAAAGTCTGAAATGAGTCAAAACATTTTAATAATTACACAACTATCACTCACAACAGTTCTAGGCCCTTAGGAACTCCGCTTTCATAACATGCTATATTATCGCCACATGTTATCTGACACTCTGAGATAGACTGGAGAACATTCTAAGTGTCCAAGTGTCATGAAAAGATGGGAGTGGATAAAAATCAATGTTTAAAACAAAATTTAAATATATTTTTATTTAATTTAAATAAAATGAATTTTAAAAAATTTAAATCGTATTTTTTTATTTACATTAAATACAGGTTTATTTTTTAGGAAAAAAAAAATTTAAAATTAAATTTGAAATGAAGAACCTATGTTAAGGCCTAAACTTATTATAATCAATTAAAATTAAAATAATCTAAATTAAATACGCTTCCTACCAAGTTGTAAAAAAGTCAAAACAGCAAACTCATGGAAGTTACTGGCTAAGCACCTGGAACCAGAATTTGCTGAAATGCTACACTAGTTTTTGATAGCAATAGCCTCTTCTACAGGTACAAAGAGAATATTTTCCTCATTTCAGTTTATTCAATTAATTCAGTTCAATGAGTAGTTCATTCAAAGTTAAGAAAGCAATGAAGTTAAAAAGCAAGAAAGCTTGTTTTCCTCTTCCAAATAATGAATAAAAAGTAAGTATAAGATTCACTATTTCTAAAATATTGAAAAACATGGTGACTAGAAACAATTGTTCAATTTGCTAACTATATTAATAAAGACACTGTAGAAATTGCAGTACTCCTATAAAGTCTGCCAGAATTAAAGCAGCACATACCCTGAACTCCCATTTAATTCCTTCAGTGGCAGTCAAAAGAAAGGAGATGTAATCAAGCTGGAGTCACTGATTATTTTTTGATAAGGCCTTTTTGGCTCTCAACACTTTTGGCCGGGTGAAAACTGAGTGATGTCAAATTGCTCTAAAACATCTAATCTTCAGGAAGATGCCTGCATACTTCTTATCACTGCACTGGCAGGTCTTTTCTCTGAGTTACTTTTTTTAAAACTGAAAATCTGGAGTTTTCCACACTGAAATGTATCAGTTGTTTTTACCTAGAGAAGGAGAATATAAGGAAAGCCAACCTTCCAGTCCTTGGGGATAGTTATAGCCAGGGTGGTAGCTATACATTAGTAAATAACTGTTGCATTTAGTTAGGGTCAAATTAGGTCATGTTTGTACAATATTTTGAAAACTGGAAAATGATATAAAACTGCTATCAATAAGTTTCATTCAACATAATAATTTGCCTTCTTACAAATGAACAAAAATAAAAAACAAAAAAAAAAATATCAGGGCCCAAAAAAGATGGGCTATCCAGTTCTTTCTTTCTCTTCTATGGTGAGCAACTACACTGCACTTCCCAACTATGGAAAAGTAATGAAAGTTAGAAAATAGCCTATACTTCTCTAATCTGACACAGTGAGGAACATCACATTATATAACCAAGATAATTATACATCTCTTTATACCATAGGTAAATAGGTCAAGGTGCTCGTAAAGCTATGTTGTAACTCCTCTCAAAGCATAGTGATACCCTGACATGTTAACTTCTTTCAGCCCTGTAACAATACATTCGCCTGTGCTGAGGGAGCAAGTATTTGAAACAGGGAGAGTAGTAATTCATGACGGAGAATGGAATAACAACTAAACAATTCTCCCACCTGGCAGTCTAACAGTTTGGAAGCAGGAATACAGTTCTAACAGGTAGTGAAAGGAGATACTTTGCACCCAATGTTTTATTGATGTGGGAGTGAAATAACCCCACCATTTATATATCTTTAAAATGCATCTTACCTTTCCAGAAGTCAAAATAAATTTATCAAACACATAATGCATTTCTTCTCTGGAGAGTTTATCTTCATCTTTAAGGGTACAAACATCTACCATTGCTTTGCAGTTGTGCGAGGTAGCTGATGTGCTAGTGCACTTATTCTTCTGTGAACACTCCATTACTGAACTCTGTCCACCTTCAACATCAACAAATTCATTAACAGAATTTGGGTCATGGAACCAACGTTCACTGCAATTACAATGGTGGCTTAGCTTGTCTTTATTTAGACCAGTTTCTGAAAGCTCTAGATCATCTTTCTCTTTGAGTGATTTTTGCTTTAATTCACAGCATTCTTTAGAAATAAGAGATACTGTTTCCTCTCTGTCTTCATCATAATTGGAGTCCAATGCATCTGTCTTATTTACTAACAAACTATCTGTGTTCTCAGAAATACATTTCCTGGATGTAAATTCCATTTCATTACATTCAAGTTCATATTCATGTATACTACATCCATTTCCTGCATTCTGTTTCTCTAAAACATTTTCTCCCTGTGGAAGGCAACAGTTGGCTACAGGTTCTCCAGATTTTGCATCTTTCTTGCTGCTAATTTTTTCCTTTTCTTTTTTCTTGGTATCTGATTTGGATTTAATCCCATCTTTAGTTTGTGGACATGCAAAATATTTATACGCTGTCCTGAATCGCTCTAGGATGTACTCAAACACCATCTGGCTATTTAGGCTTCGTGCAACATTCCTCTTTAGTGCAAAAGGATCTAGAAAAAGACAATTCAAGTAGTAATTTACTACTATACATCAAGTAATACCGGCACAATAATGTATTTCAAATGCATAAGTTATTAGTATTTTGTATTTCAAATTACAGAACCCTACAATATAGTCCAGAACTATATTTATTATGTTATACATCCTCTTCTTCATTTCATCCTGGTACCGGACTGTTTTCATTACAAGGTTGAAGGATATAATGGAATAAACAGCTCATAGACATATATTGTTCTTAAGTTCCATTTAAGGAACTGGATCGCAAGAGAGTCTTTAGATATTTCTGTATAATCACCATATATTTACTGTAAATGTCTGATTTAATTAATAAAAAATGTGTACTGTTTCTGCTTTGTTAAAAAATTCCCATATTATGGCTGATTCCTAAACTTGAAAGTAAAATAAATATCCAGACATTACAATCAATCTTCAGGTAACTCTGCCCAATATTTTCTCCTTCTTTGATTTTTTTCATTGATTTAATTTGATAATTTATTTAGAAGTGAAGCAACAGTCAGGAAACTGACTATGTAAAATGATCTCATAGAGTTTCATATTTAGTTTCTCTTTGTAACTTCCAGAATAAATTTGCGATTTACAAGTCCAAAGAGGACTTTCATAATTGCAATTACTGACAATTCCACTTCAGATCTTAAATATCAAGGTGGGTTGCTTCTTCCTCTTACATCAACTCCTGTACTAAAAATTCATCACATGGAACTTAGCTGAAAACATTGTTAAAAGGATATAATCCCTCCCAATTAGAATAACCATTTAATCATTATCTTGACACATTTTCCTTTTTTTCTCATGGTTCAGATACTCTCTCTATTAGGTCCCTAACTCTCATCTCAGGGTATATCTACACTGCAATAAAAGACATGTTGCGCCAAGTCTCAAAGCCCAGGTCAGTTCCTCAGGCTCATGCGACTCGCACTGATGGGCTAAAAATAGCAATGTAGATGTTCCAGCTCTGGTTGGAGCCCGAGCTTTGAGACGCGGTGCTGCAGATTTTTTCTTTGCAGTGTAGACATACATACCCTTAGGGACTTCAGTTTCCAGGATGATGACTAGGTTGGATTCTCATCTCCAAAACTCAAATCTATTCCCACAGACTTAACTTCCCCTCCCCAACGTTTCTTTGATCATGTCCAATACAGATATCCATCTTACCAAAACCTCCTTCACCAAGGTCATTAACAAACCTCCTTCTAGCAATGTGATAGGAAAATTTTCAAATCCTATTTCACTTTGTCTCCTGCCTTTGACACATTTCATTACTGTTCTCTCTACCTTCCCTAACAGTGTTCTCTTCCTGTTCTCCTCATACCTCACCGATTCCTCCTCAGCATCCCTTTGCTGACTCCTTATTTTCCTCTTTACTGTTGGCATTCTTTAAGATTCTCTACTTGGTCCATTCCTTTTCCCTCTATGTGCTTTATGAGACCTCAGGCACTACCATTTCTAAGCTGATAACTAACCAATCTATCTCCTACTTTCAACCTCCACCCCTTTTGTCCAGTCTCTCATATCTAGCCATCTCTCCTACACCTCCTCCTGGATGTCTCACCATCTCAATCTCCTATAAAAACTTTATCTTCTTTCCAAACCATTTCCCACTTCCTCACTTTTCTATCACCACTGATAATCCAGAGTTCTGGTACACTATTTTCTGATCTTTCCTAACATACTGTTTCATTTTTTTTTCCTAAATAATAAATAATTAAATAAAAGATTAATGTTTTCCAAATGGAAATGGATAAAACTTAGGCAAAGAAAGGGAATTATTCTTTCTCCCATCATCACATACCACATTAGGTATCACCATCAAATATACTCTGCCTCAAGGCTCTCAAATGTATTACCTATGGTCAGACATCTAGTTTTTAATATATTTTCCAGGACATACTCATCATCCCACTATGCGGACAGTCAGCTTCCCAGTGTGGGAATATGGCCCATGGGATGTTTACTTCACTGAGCTGGTTCCATTCGCTCTGATCAATGCTCTCCTCTCTGCTCTGTCCATATGTCAGAAGCAGAGGAAATAAACTGATGATCAGAGGCAACTAGAAGACCCAGTGGTATGGGATCTTGCACAGGTAATGTTCCCACACCCCCAGAACAAATGGGTGGAGAAAAGTACAGAGAATGGGGAATGAAATAGATGGAGATGGTTCAAGGAGAAAAGGAACAGTATTACAGAGATGGAACAGAAGAAGAAAAGGCTGGGGGGAAATGGTACTCCATATTTCAGGTGTCATTGTACTCATACTGCAGTGCTGGGTAGAGGACACATCCTCAAGTAGCCTCATTAACTTTTGTACATTTGCCAGCTAAACTTGTACTTTCCTCTCCATTTGCATCTAATGCAATTTCTTGTCCAAGTACTAGAAATAAATGTTAGATAAGTAAAATCCAAAGAATAAAGCATAATGTCTGTAGACTTGGTAAAAAGAACATTACCGCACCTTCAATGGCTATTCGCCTTTTAGGCCAGTTTTTGTTCTCTCTGGTTAAGAGTTCTTGTACCCGTATGCTGATGACATATTCCTCCAAAGCAAATTCCAGTGTGTAAAACTTCAACAGTTCTAACCACAGTTGCCCCAGGGATATTTGGTGGGGTTTTTCAAATGCTAAGGGAGACTGAAACAAACATGAGTGTTTAGTAGCAATAAGAAATTAAAATTCCAGGTTTTTTTCTACGTTTTTTTTTTTAATAAAAAGTTTAATGATCAGACAGCAGAGGTGAGAGACAGCAGAGGTGGTCTCCATTCAGATAAAACAATGACTCACTTTGCCATGTTTCTCCTTCGCATTGCTTTGGTTGTCCGTTTCTGAGCTTGTTGACTTCTTACCACCTTTCTGCTGTTCAGCTTTAGCTTTGCCTTCTACACCACTTGAATTTTTCCCCGCTCCATTATTTGTTGGTTTGTATTCCCATCTTACAAACTTCTCCTCTTCTGTACCTCTCAGTGTGTAGTCATCTGCCCTCTTTAAATCAAAGCCTTCAACCTAAATACAGTTAAAGGATTTCTGAGAACAAGATTGTATGTCACATACCCTACTTGGAACAAAACATAGAAATGGCAATTTCAGGGCCCCAAAAAGATAATTTCACCAACACTGCTAATATTAGTTATGAATGGCAAGAAAAGGGTAATCACATCTCAGTGTGTCAACTGAGTTAAAAAATAAATTCCTTCCCCCGATCCAAAGCACAGAATTGCACAATTGTCCAGGAATATTATGAGAGTCTCACTTTTCTCAAAAGCAACAGGCTTTTGTCAACCACTCAAAGAAAAATGTGCTAGGTGCTTTATTTAGACTATTCAATCTAGTATGACACATCTTATGATCTGTAAAATACCCATGTAGCACTGCCCCTTAAAAATATTGCAAGAGTAGGATTATTATATTGTCAAAAAAAACTTACCCAAGTGCCTAAATAGGATGGTAAAATGGGTGGTTTTCTTTGTTGAAGAAAAAATATCACCATTAAGGCAAAAGAATATGAGGGAATCCCACCTTCTGCCTGGCAGTCAATATGGCACAACTACAAAAAGATAAGACAGCTATAGTTTTCTGATAAGCTTTTAGCATTTTAATTATATAATATATTATATAAATGAGCCATTAGAAAAGTTCAAAAGGAATATGGAATATATGCTAAAGCTGACTAGAAAGGCTTTCATCTCAAAATCTAAGGAAATGGTAAACTTTTATATAGATGTCTTCTGTGTTATCTATTTCTCACTCACAATCCAATCAGAACACAGCACTCACCTACTTTTTTCCACACCATGCAACTCCCATGTTACAGCATTATTCAGAAAGTTACAGTAGATACACATTGGCCAGAGGATAAAATGTAATCTGTAATCATTTGTAAAGTTCTTCAACTTTACTATTATTATTATTTATTATTATACTCATTGATTCTATCATAACTATGCGGTTATGGCTCACATTTACGCTTCTGCCAGGGATTTATGTTTTTGGTTAGAGAACCTGCTATTGTGCAATCGCCAGGTATAGAGGGCTTCTTCGTATCTGGCTCTATGCTGATAGAATGCTTTTCCATGTGAGCTCAAGAGGCTTTTCACTATTTTTAGTCAGACTTCAAACAGTTCTCTATTCTAGTTTGTAATGTAATGTTCTTATGTACTGTATGGCACTAATCGATTTATTAAACCGTCTTCATAAAAATATCAATATTAATAATACTATATAATGGAATGCACTTTTCAATAAAGTCAAGTCATTTAAAGTCAAGTATTGCTTAGTAGTGAACCCAAACCTGAATTATAAAAGGATTTGACATCTGAAGTATACTTAATAGGGCTGTTACAGCTCAATTCTTATACTCAGCAATGGTTTCTCTAGTTGACCCAGTGGGAGATGGAGACAAAAACGTGTACAATTGTTTTGCTGGCAGCCTGACATGAGCTCATTTTTTAAAACTGCCTTGATTTTGATGAGTGGTGGGTTTGGCAAATGATGCTTATTCTCTTGGGATGAATTCTGGGAAAAGAGTTCCCAGTCCTAGAATGAGGATCTGCAAAGCCCTGCACCTGTTGAAACTGTACTGTGGGTGATAAGACGTCCAATGTTTGCTAGTTGGTCTGCTTCATAATGTTATGGAGGCCAGAACAGAGCCAATGATATACTGGCAATTTTAGAAGTGTGTATAATATAAATGAAGAGTGAGATCCTCACCCCCTCTCTGGCCCCTTTAGATCAGATGAAAGGGCCAGAGCAGTGTAAGGGGGCATGTCAGACGGAGGCTGGCCCCTGTGGCTGAAATAGGTCCAGCTCCCCTGTGCCACAGCAGGTGCTCCTAGGTGGGAGCATTAAGGGGGTAGGGGCTGCACCTGGGCTATAAATGGTTAGAGGTTGCTCCATTACAGGAGGACAGGCTGTGATAATAGAACCGACTGAGAGAGAGGCAGGAAGCAGAAGCAGCAGGACTACCATAGTCCCCTGGGATGGGGGGCAAAGAGAGCCCAAGATGTGAAGGGTGAGCTGAGAAACAGTTTGTTTAAGTTTGGATAATAAAACTGCTAAAAGGAAATTGTGGGTGTGGCAATGTGTCTTTGCAAGTAGGGGAGAAGTCATGCCTTGTACAGGGCCCTATAAGCACCAGTTCTGACTAGGGGAGAATTCCCTTGCACAGGCACTGTGGACAACAGCCATTCAACAACCTCATTGCAAGCCCTGGAGTAGGGGGCAGGACAAGGGGGGAGGGGGGCAGGGCTGCAGCAGTGCAGAGATTCTGGACAGTACCACAGCCTTGGACGGCATCCATAACTTTGACAGGCCCCATCCAGCCCCCAGAGTAGCCCAGGATCAGGGGAGTACAAAAGTGGCTTAAAGGTACCTTAGCTCTCCCCTCCCTCTGGGCTGTGAGAGTTCAATACTGGCACAGCACAAAATCTTACCCAGTAGATCTTTGGCCAAGTTCCACTGGAAAAGTCTTCATGAGTCACTAGTATACTGCAACCCAGAGTCTGGGAAGATTTGATGACTTTTACAAGTTAGACTTTTTCAGGAATCTAGCTAGGAATTTTAGCAACACAAGTTCCTTAAACTTAGTTGCACCGCTGGGAGACTGCAAGCAATTTAATATAAAACATCTCTCCACAGATGTCAAAAAGGCAGCATATACTTGCCGCTAGACACAAAATGGACATATTCTGCATTACATGCTACTGCATACACTTCAACTCACAATACAGAACAGAAAAGAGAATTCAGAGTTGTTGTTTTTTTAAAACTATCTATTGTAACCATGCACAAAACTATGCACATAGAGTTGCAATCTACTTCCAGATTCTGATATTAATAACTCACTCCAGAGTCAGTTCACTAGAACTCACAAAGGTTTATAACCCTATTATATACAGCTAAGTGTGTGTTACTTCTTGTATTTCAGAATCTAGTTGAGAACTACCCTCCTTAAGCTTACTGTAGCCTACTTCATGGACTTTGTCTTTGTATTCCCTCTACTCATCTTGCACCTATCTACTCCCTCTTTTCCTTCAACATAATCTTGTCCCTGTTGATGAAAGAGTGCCTCCTTCTCTGCAGCTCCTCCTATCAGCTCTCCATCTCAGCCTCAAATAAGGCTCTGCCTTAAGTCTCAGAAGAAAATATTTTTCACCCTTCCCATACCTCTTCATTCCTCTCTCCCTATCCTAACATTTCTTTCTATAACTGTGGGATATAAATGCTGAAGAATTTGGGGACACGGTTTACAGGAGAGATGGATGCTACGCTTGACTATAATACATTTTGATTTAGTGGAAAAAGAAAAATTTCATAAGAAACTCTGATACTACTGTATTATAAATTACATGCTGGTGTCTGTGTCACAGGAAGTTTATTCCCATAACACGTTTGTTGCTGTATTATACTTTATGTGCAAGCCTCAAGGGGAGAACAGACATGTTTAAGCAGTCTTTATTTGTATTAACTTACTCTAGCCCAGTAGCGGAAAGCCAACACCAAGGGAGCAAGGACAGGTTCCAGTTTGCCAAGTGCAGCCAGCAAGTCAGTTGTAAGACAGGCCACGTCATTTCTAGCACTCACTTTACAAGTTAAACCACTGTCATTAAGAGAGAAATAAGAAACCAGTTTAAGTTCATAATTTTAACTCCAAGTAAGCAAAGTTTGACAGATTGCCACTCCCAGCATATTGAAAGCAAATACCAGAACACCTCTCATGAATGAAAGTGACCATTTTAGCAAGCAACATGATACCTATCAAACTGAGTTAGATTATCATTACCGCAGGAGTTGGATTTGGAACTCACAAAAATCCCTTCCAGCTATAACAATAAAAAATGTCATTGATAATTTTTTTTCTATGCTCAACTCTGCCCCTGATTAACTGTAACCTTATGCAACTCACTTAAACTTCCTGTGTGTTTCCACATATGCAAAATGGAGATTAATATCTTGTCCCCTCCTCCTATTTCCTTCCCCATCGTTCACTTGACATTAAATAATATTGGGTACAGAGTGGACATTTGACTGAGATGGGTTAGTATTCGTTGCCCTTGTGGAGGAAGTGAATCTGTAGAAGCGGGAGGAGTGCCAAACCAAAGGAAACTTGGAAAAGCTAGTATTTTAAATATAAAATATATGGTAAACGAGGGCCTTGATTATCATCTTTGAAGTTCACTTTTTTGGTTTCTCTTTGTATTATCTTGATTTATCTTCTCTCTCAGATAACACAGTAACTCCTCGCTTAACGTTGTAGTTATGTTCCTGAAAAATGCAACTTTAAGCGAAATGATGTTAAGCGAATCCAATTTCCCCATAAGAATTAATGTAAATGGGGGGTTATGTTCCAGGGAAATTTTTTTCACCAGACAAAAAACTATACATTATATAGATATACACACAGTATATGTTTTAAACAATTTAATACTGTTCACAGCTATGATGACTCTGAAGCTTGGTTGAGGTGGTGAAGTTAGAGGATGGAAGAGGAAGGGATATTTCCCAGGGAATGCCTTGCTGCTAAATGATGAACTAGCACTTGGCTAAGCCCTCAAGGGTTAACACGTTGTTAATGTAGCCTCTCACACAAGGCAGCACGAACACGAGGGAGGGGAGACAGCACACAGAGACAGACACACACCTTGTGTGTGGGAGAGAGAGAAATGCACATTTGCCCATTTAAGTAAGCTGACCCACTCTTACGTGCGTTGTCTTTTTAAGTGGATCAGGAAGTTGAGATAGCAAGCCCCAAGCTCTCTATGTCTCTCTCCGCTCTATATGGAGAAGGGGTAAGCGGGGTGCAGGAGCAGGGGGGACACCCTGACATTAGCCCCCTCTTCCCCCCCTACACAGTAAGCAGGAGTCTCTGGGAGCAGCACATAGCAGTGGGGGGAGGGACAGCTGAACTGCCGGCAATTGATAGCCTGCTGGGCAGCTGCAGCACAGGGAACTTAGGGGAGTGGGGAGCTGATAGGGGGCTGCCGGTCCACCCTGGTTACAAGCCCCCACCAGCTAGCTGCAACGGGCTGCTCTTCCTGCAAGCGGTGGACAAAGCAGGTAGCTGCCAAACGACGTTAGAAGGGAGCATTGCACAACTTTAAACAAGCATGTTCCCAACATATGAAGATATACCTATCTCATAGAGCTGGAAGGGACCCCGAAAGGTCATCGAGTCCAGCCCCCTGTCTTCACTAGTAGGACCAAGTACTGATTTTGCCCCAGATCCCTGAGTGGCCCCCTCAAGGATTGAACTCACAACCCTGGGTTTAGCAGGCCAATGCTCAAACCACTGAGCTATCCCTCCCCCTAATTGATTAGCAACTAAACAATGTTAACCGGGACAACTTTAAGTGAGGCGTTACTGTATTTATTTATTTATTTATTTATACCAAAAAGGTAAAAGGGCCTTGACTTTTTCAGATTAAATACAAAAACCAGAGACAACCCACTCGTTTAAGATCTATGCTATGTGTTTATTTTTTAATGTAACAGCTGGGATGTACCAGCTAAATCTTCTCTCAAGAAATTTCATTCTGCCTCCCTAAATTATTATTATTTACATTCTGTTGGTTCCTATAATGTGCTAGCAACATCCACACACATAGGAAGCAATAGTTCCTGCCCCAAAGAGTAGCCAGGGGCTCTCCTGGTTTCAACCAAATACCTCCTATCCTAAACTGTCATATAGTGGTGCTGTACACCATTAAACAGCAGCTAAATTTCATTCAGGTGGCTGCATTTCAGTGGTTGATGAAGTTATCTGCCCTTCTCCCCTTTTCAGCCTCTCATGTGGGTAGTGAGGCTTAAATTTGTGAAATGCTTTGAGATCCTTGGATTAAATGGTTGGTATAAATTTTAAGTATCCCCTGGGAATGACTTTCCCTTTTCCTTATTTAACTCCATCCAGAAAGGACATGACCAGACTCTCCCAACTGGTGTCCTCGGTGAATCAGGGCTAGTCCAAGTGAGAGGATGAAGCCAACCTCTCTTTCTGGGCTACCCTTTCCACTGTTAGCATGAATATTACATTGACGTTTACTGCTGAGAGTGCAAGCAACCAGCTGCCAGGAGGTATGAATAAGCTGAATAAACGTTGATATATTGTTAAGGATCCTTTTGAACTTTTAAACAAACCTTTTAACATCTTTGCAAAAGACAACAGGAACTTTGGCATGGAAATCTGACTCCACATCTGAGTAAAAAGCTAAACAAGGAAGAGAAGACAAAAATTTTAGATATAAAAGTCTTACATAGCTCTCCCTAATTGTTTTTTTAGCTGCTAGATTCAAATTAAGTACATTTAAGTTGCAGGAGCCATGTGTCTAAATATTTTCTGATCACTTTGGATTCTCATTACCACTACAGTACATTCAGTAAGGAGGAAAGGTTACAGTAACTATGGTTCTTCAAAACGTATTGTTCACAAGGACTACATTCTTGGTGCACATGCTCCTCATGCATCAGATTCTTTTTTGCCCAGCAATGTCCACTGGGGCTGCATCTGCCCCTTCAATATCCTCCCATCCCCTCACCCAATGGCATAAAGGGCTAAGGAAGCCTACAAATCCCTCAGTTCCTTTGCCAATACAGAACCCCAAAGGAGTAGGACTCTATGGTAGCGGGAAAGGAGGTTGGAGCATGAAATCCAAATGGACAATACATCGTTAAGAACCACAGTTATTGTAAGGTAAGTAATCGTTCTTTCTTCTTTGAGTGATGGTACACATGGATTCCACTCTTGGTGACAAACAAGCAGTTACCTGTTTGCTTGGAAGTGGATCAGCGAAGTCTTACTTAAACAATAATTGCAGAACAGGCCTGTGAAAATGAGCATCCAATGTTGGAACCTCTACCGAAGAACAGTGTCTTGGAAATGTGTAGACTGTGTAGAGCTCCACATAGCTCCACATAGCTGCCCTACAAATTCCGGAAATTGGACATACTTCAAACAGGCAGCACAGGCTGCTTAAGCTCTATTGAAATGAGTCTAATATGTCTAGGTGTATCTAACCTGGCTAATTCTCTAACCAGTGAGTAAGAATGGAATAGCCCTTTGAGGAACTTTGATACCATCAGGTTGGGGGGGGGGGGGGAGGCAGGCATGACTTTCGAGGCATATGGTATGGTAAGCCAAAATTGCTGCAAGATGGCCCTTAACAGAACTGAACAAAAGGCCAGCCTGTTTTAAGTGCGATAGGTAGTTGAGGGTCTTTGGTATTAAGGCCTGGATCAGGTCCAGAACCTTTTGAGCTGCCCATATTGAGAACATCTTCCATTTGGAAGAACATATATTTCTGGTTTATGTTTTCCTGCTCTCTATCAGCACTTCCTGGATCTGGAGGGGACAGTCTATCTATGGTAGTCAGCCAGCAAACAGCCACACTGTCAGTTGCAGTGACTTCAGGTCTGGGTGGAGTATCTGACTGTGGTGCTGTGAGATCACTTTTGGGCAGTCTGGGAGCTAGATCAGTGGCTGAATGGACATGTGTCTAGTTCTGTCAGCCAAAACTTGCTAGTGCAGAATATTAGACTAATCGTGGCTTTGTCTCTTGATTTTGGAAGTTACCCTGGGGATGAGGGAAAATTTGTGAAAATGCATACAGAACGCCATGAGATCCTTGCAGAAGGAAGACATCCAGTAACTACCTCAGGTTCACAACCCCTTTGGAACAAAAGTTCTGGCTCTTTGCATTGACACTGGGGGCAAACAGGCCTATCAGATGGTTCCCCCAACACAAGAATATCGGCTTTATGATGGACTTCCTCAATGTACACTTATGTGTGGTAACAGACTGAGTGCCAGGATGTTGCTGACTCCTAGGAGATGAAGAACCATTGGGATTATCCCGTAATCGTGGCACCATGTCCAGAGCTTCATAGTTTCTAGAACTAGGAGGAACAAGTGTGCACCACCTTACTTGTTTATATAGACCATTCTTGACATGTTGTCCATCACAATCTGCACTATGGAGTTTTGGAAAACAGGTAGGAAGGGCATACAGGTTAGTGTGATGGCTCTGAGCTCCAGGACATTGATGTGAAACACTGTATTTTCTAGGGACCAAGTCCCTTGCATCTTTAGATGGTCTGGGTGGGCTCCCCAAGCCTGTTCCTGACACATCTGTGATTAGAGTCCTTGTAGGGGAGGGAACCCACTGCACACATTTGTAGGTTCCTTCCACCATCTGAGTTCTGTGATGATGTGAGATGGAATCATGATCTTCTCATACATCTGGTGTTTTGCCAGGGAACAGATCAATGTGAGCCAGAGTTGGAATGGCCAGAGATGATGTCTGGCAAGTGCCATCACATACATCCATACTGATATATGGCCTAGCACCCCAGACATATCTGACTCATCATAGACAGGTTTGATTCTATCCCAACCACTAGTAACTGCACTGAAATCTGGAGCCAATTATGGCTCTTTTGCACTCTATCGCCTGCAATATGGTAAGATGATTTTTTTGGAGCATACCAAGAGTGGGGGAGGGATAGCTCAGTGGTTTGAGCATTGGCCTGCTAAACCCAGGGTTATCAGTACTTGGTCCTGCTAGTGAAGGCAGGGGGCTGGACTCAATGACATTTCAGGGTCCCTTCAGCTCTAGGAGATAGGTATATCACCATATATTTATTTATAACTGAGAGAACACAGTGTCAATTCCAGGCTTGCTGCCATCTCCTTCTGGGATCTGCACTGCTTCAGCCAGTTGTCCAGGTAAGAGTAGATATGAATGCCCTTCCTGCTGAGATGTGCCGCAACTATCCCTAGGCACTTCATAAAGACTCTTGGTTCCATGGAGTCCAAATGGCAGTACCTCATACTAGTAATGAGTGGGCCCACCATGAATCTTAGGTACTCCCGATAAGACGGATGGATGGCTATGTGGAAGTACATATCCTGGACATCAAGAAACACTCATCAATCTTGAGAAATGTACACAAGCATTACCATCCTGAATCTGAGGTGGTGTGGCTTTAGGTATGATTCGACACTCCCGTCTGTTAAAACTGCTGCCTCCGAGAGGCTTGCCGAGGAGGGGCAAGATGGGAATCCCCTGAAGCATCTGGGCTTCTGTCTGTGTTGCTACTTTGTCAACTCCAGATGTAAGAAGCAGTCGTCTATTTGCTGGGACTGATGCTTGTATAGTCTTCTATAGAGAGCCAGTGTGTAGATTCCCAGTGTCCCTTAAGTCACTGAGAGAGTGTAGGCTTTAGTCTGTTCTCTGGCTGATGAGCTCCAATCCCACAAAGGGCAGGTCCTCTACAATAGCCTGTACTTTGCACGATACCTTGCCCAGTGCTTGGAACCATGAGGCCCATCTCATTGTGACAACCCTGGCCATTGACCTTGTGGACATATCAAACGCACTATGGCTGCCTATAATGATCTCACGGCCACCTGAGACTCTGAGATATCTTTTTAACTCTTCGCGGTCTGCTTTGGACATAACTATCTTGTGTAATTTTGTATCATCGTCAAACTTTGCCAACTCACTGTTTACCCCTTTTTACAT
This sequence comes from Chrysemys picta bellii, assembly GCF_011386835.1. Taxonomy (NCBI): domain Eukaryota; kingdom Metazoa; phylum Chordata; order Testudines; family Emydidae; genus Chrysemys; species Chrysemys picta. The sequence continues at coordinate 10,919,917 of NC_088798.1, forward strand.
ATCATTTTTTCCTCTAACTGCCTCTTTTACTCTGATGTTTAGCCATGGTGGCATTTTTTGGTCCTCTTATTATTTTATTTGGGGTATACATTTAATTTGAGCCTCTTTTATGGTGTTTTTTAAGTTTCTATGTGGCTTCCAGGCATTTCACCCTTGTGATTTTTTTTGTAATTTCCTTCTTGAAGTTAAAAGCTATTGTCTAGGGCTTCTTTGGTATTTTCCCTCCACAAAGATGTTAAATTTAATTACATTATAGTCACTATTACTGATCAGTTCAGCTATATTCACCTCTTGGACCAGATCCTGTGCTCTACATAGAACTAAACTAAGAATTGCCTCTTCCCTTGTGGTTTCCAGGAGTAGCTGCTCCAAGAAGCAGTCAGTGTCAGTCTAGCACCATTCACTAGCATTAAACTGACTGAAAAAGGCTACAGTAAAACATAAAATCTCTATCCTTTTTGTAATTAAAATATTTTGTGTGCTTTTTGTTGTATTTTTCCCAGCAATGTTATTACAAAAAGCAGTTACGTAAGCAAGCATCAATTACGGTTAACTCACCACAGTTTTTTAAAATGTCAAGCACCTGTATCAGAACATCTGGGTGACTCATCTAAAAATGAGGACCAAACAAAATTAGGACAGGTTATTTTAGTCAGAAACTGAATTACTGAATTTTATAATTAGTTTAACACCATTTAAGTTGTACAATTTAAATACATAATGTTTATCGTAAATTTTCCTACAATAATTCATTGTACTCATCTACTGATATTTATGAAAAATGTTAAATATGTTCATCTACTCCACGAAAATGGGTGCTAATAAATAATTCAGACAGCTTTCTCTTTTAAGTTATATTCTATGAACTCTTCTGGTAAACCCATCTGCTCCATCTACACATTAAAAAATAATTTGAATATTTTTGAAATCTGATTCCTCTGATATGGTGTATGTTCAGCTGTAAGTGTTGGCTCTTTACTCCTGGGGGAATTCTGTGCCACTGCACATGCACAGACTTTATGTCCCCCAATTATTTCTTTGCTTCCCTGTAGAAAAATGACTTTCTGACTGGGAAGCAAAGGGAAGCCACAAGAGCGGTAATGCAGCCCTCCCCAGCAGTATGTTTTGGGTGCCCAGCACAGCCGGTAGAGAAGTAAATCAGTGTGGGGCAGGAGGCAGGACTCGGGAAGACCCGGCTGGTGGCTCCTACCCTGCGCCGAGCTCAGCTGCTGGGCTGGGGAGGATGGGACTTCCTCTTCCCCTGCACGGCATCCGGGGCTGGGTCAGACCCACCCCCAGATTTCTCCCCCAGCTGCAGAAAGCTAGGTAAATTCCTCCTTCCTCCCCCACCCCTCCCCCTTCTTGCACTCATCACTCCTCAGCTGCAGGGAGCTGCTACCCCATCCGCCCAACCCCCATGCATCCAGATCCCCTCATACCCAGGCCCTCCCAATGAGCCTCAGCCCCCTGCACTCAGAACCCCCCCAGTGAGCCCCACTCCCCCTATACCACCCCAATGAGCCACTCGCACCCAGATTCCCACCCCACTGAGCCCCACTCCCCCAGCCTCTGGACCTCTCCACTGAGCCGCCCACACCCAGACCCCCCTGCCGAGCTCTATCCCCCACACCCAGACCTCACCCCCCTCGCTGAGCCCCAACCACCTTCATCTGGACCCCTCTGCAGAGTTCCATTACCATTGCACCCAGAAACCCCCAAGCCCCTGTGCATCCAGATACCCTCCGCACCCGGATACCCCACTGAGCCGTCCACACCCAAATTGCCACACACAGAACCATCTCAACTCACACCTGGATCCCCCCAACACTGAGCCCCTCCATACTTGGATCCTGCCTCCCACACCTGGTGCACCTGGCATGGAGGGGCAGGGCCCTGGGGTGTTTCTGGGGCAGGTCCAGTTCTTTCACTGTCAGGGTTGGGTGCAGTCTCACCACTGAATCTGTGTCCGGGAAGGGGGACGGGGAAAAGCTGCACAGTGATCTCCGACCTCTGTGCAGCCAGTGGCCTGTGCTCCCCAATGCCGTGCTGGAGCCTCTACATTTATTTGACAAATAACACTTGCAGAATTGTGCAGAATTTTAAAATATTATGGGCAGCATTTTCATTTTTTGGCACAGAATTTTTAATTTTTTGGCGCAGAATGCACTCAGGAGTAGCTCTTGAGCTTGTCAAATAAATAAATAGCATGAAGTTTGGTTTACTTAATGAAATTGTTAAAGTAACACATTTTTATACATGGAAAAAAATCTTATTTTTCAGAAACTTAATATACTTATCAAAACAATATTTTAAAGGTGAACTGGAAATAGTTTACCAAAAATGAGTTAATAATTTATTTTTATGTGCTCAGAGACCCAACCAACAACAGACATGGGGTACTGAGCATATATTTGCTTTAAGTGTAGCTCCAGCTGATCCTAATGGCTGCAACACCTCAGAATGCAATACTCAGATATGCACCCCAAAGTACCACCACAGATATCATGAACTTCACTGGAACAAAAGAGCCAATGGTAGTAAGGTTTTTGAGTATGTTTTGGGGGTGTTGGGTTTTTTTTTGTTTTACTTATGTGTTTTGTTTCTTACATTACTTTTGTATTAAGTTAAAGATGATCACCCCATGTATTATAAAAATGCACCAATAACCTTAGCCTCCTAAGGGCCAGCTCCATTATTATGGAAGAGTTTTCGGTATTTGTGATATCTGGGATGTGACAGCAACAAGGAGCTGAATAGAATATAAAAGCAAATATGATGGCAATTTTAAGACAACTTTCCATAAAGTTTGTGTGTTTAGTGACTTTTCAACACTTACTATTTGGGCATCCTGTACATAAAAATACACAGTTTATTTGGGGTAAATTATTTGCATTCAATTTCTAATGCTTAGAAGCAGATTCAGTAGAATAGAAAAGAAAATGGCTAGTAGCCCACATAAAGCTGCAAAAAAATGAAATTAAAGCTACTATGTAGATGTAATTTTCTTGAAATTATGCAAAATGATAAAACTTTTGTCAATTTGACTTACAATTAGGGCTGTCAAGCAATTAAAAACATTAATCACAATTAATTGCGCTGTTAAACAATAATAGAATAACATTTATTTAAATATTTTGGCTGTTTTCTACATTTTCAAATATACTGATTTTAATTACAGCACACAATACAAAGTGTACATTGCTCACTTTATATTTATTTTATTACAAATATTTGCACTGTAAAAACAAATAGTATTTTTCAATTCACCTAATACAAGTACTGTAGTGCAATCGCTTTATCGTGAAAGTTGAACTTACAAAAAATTAGATGGCACTGTTGTAGCTGGCGTCGCAAGATATTTAGGTGCCCAATGCGCTAAAGATTCATATATCCCTTCATGCTTCAACCACCATTTCAGAAGCCATGCGTCCATGCTGATAACAGGTTATGCTCAATAACGATCCAAAGCCATGCGGACCGATGCATGTTCATTTTCATCATCTGAGTCAGATGTCACCAGCAGAAGGCTGATTTTCTTTTTTGGTGCTTGGGTACTGTAGTTTCCACATCAGAGTGTTGCTCTTTTAAGACTTCTGAAAGCACGCTCCATACCTCCTCCCTCTCAGATTTTGGAAGACACTTCAGATTCTTAAACCTTGGGTCAAGTGCTGTAGCTATCTTTAGAAATCTCACACTGGTACCTTCTTTGCGTTTTGTGAAATCTGTAGTGAAAGTGTTCTTAAAACGAACAACATGTGCTCAGTCATCATCCAAGACTGCTATAACATGAAATATATGGCAGAATGTGGGTAAAATAGAGCAGGAGACATACAATTCTCCCCCGAGTTCAGTCACAAATTTAGTTAACGCATTATTTTTTTTAACGAGTGCCATCACCATGGAAACATGTCCTCTGGAATGGTGGCCGAAGCATGAAGGAGCATACAAATGTTTACCATATCTGGCACATAAATACCTTGCAATGTCGGCTACAAAAGTGCGATGAGAATGTCTGTTCTCACTTTCAAGTGACATTGTAAATAAGAAATGGGCAGCATTATCTCCTGTAAATGTAAACAAACTTGTTTGTCTTAGCAATTGGCTGAACAAGAAGCAGACTGAGTGGACTTGTAGGCTCTAAACTTTTACACTGTTTTGTTTCTGAGTGCAGTTGTAACAAAACAAAACAAAAAATTTACATTTGTAAGTTGCACTTTCATGATAAAGAGATTGCACAACAGTACTTGTATGAGATGAATTGAAAAATACTATTTCTTTTGTTTATCATTTTTACAGTACAAATATTTGTAATAAAAAATAATAATATAAAGTGAACACTGTACACTTTGTATTCTGTGTTGCAAGTCAAATTAATATATTTGAAAATGTAAAAAACATTTAAAAAATTTAATAAATTAAAACTGGTATTCTATTGTTTAACAAATGCAATTAAAACCACGATTAATCATAATTCATTTTTTTAATTGTGATTAATTTTTTTGAGTTAATCACGTGAGTTAACTGCGATTAATTGACAGCCCTACTTACAATATATCAAAATACCAAATAACGTTCAAACTATGTGCTATTTGCTATTACAACAATTAGCCTTAGTGGAAGATAAAGACAATGGAGCAGATATAACGTGCAGGTTATTGACTCTTTTTAGTTATGACAAGACACTACTTACCTTGGAGGGAAATTTTATGTCAATATTAACATCACTGGTTTTAAAAGCAAATCTAGTTAGACAGGAGCCATACATCCTCAGTGAACACTCTGGAAAACAGAGAAAGGCTTTGTAACTGGGCTGGCTGCCTCCAGTACGCCCCCTCGTGGCCTAGGGTAGCCTGCCTCATTTTCCCCTCTTGAACTGTTCTAATAAAATTTCCCGTAAGGCTTTGTCTTGGTCAAAAACAGCCCTCTTTGAAGACTAGGTTTATTAAAACTCAAAACCCCAAAACAAAGTCCATTCATAAGTCCACACAACCCAAGATTTCTCTTTCTCCTCTCAAGTCTTCCTGCCTGGGGCCTTGGCAGTCTCTCCCCTGTTTGGAAAGGATCTTCCTACATTCATCAATACCGGGAAGGCGGGGAGGGCAGGGAAAGCCAGCAGGAAGTCTTACAGCGTGGGTCAACTGACTTGGCTTGTGCTAGGGGATAAAAAATAGCAGACTAGACATTCCTATAAGGGCTCTGAGACCTACCCCCTTCACCATGTTTCAGCACAAGCTTAGTCAGTTAACCCAGGCTCTGAGACTTGTTGCCATGAGTCTGTGTTTTTTTAGCAGTGTATACGTATCATCCCAGGCCTTTGTGCCTGGAGAGCTTTCCTCAGTCTCTGCAGACTCTACCACAGCTTCCTGGGCTCTCCCCACTTCACTGCAACTTCCTGCTTCAGGGTTGAATTACCTGATTCAACTCAAGTATGCCTCATTCTGTAATCAAGATTAGTTAGCTACAGCCCTCCTAGCTCTTAAGGGGCAAGCCACCCTATTATAGGTTTAAGTGATGATGGGCCAAATTATCCCCTCACTGCTGACATTTAAAACTTTCTTGAGACACTATATCTAACCTCAGCAGTTATACTCTAATGAATGATTAATCACCTCCCCCACTCGGTTACTCATTCTAGCCACACTTCCAATGTGGCATCACAGAAAACAGGAAACTCAACGAACACAATTTTCACACTCTCACAACAAAGAAAATATTGTTCTCTAAATTTTTATGCTGTAATTTATTTATTTTTTATCCTGTAAACTACAGTTAATATCATGGTGTTAGTGTATACTTTTTAATAAAGTTTAGGTGGTTATCAAGTAGCACTGTTCCACGTGAGCATCCAATCAACTTTTGTCTGATATACTCCTTTGCCACAAATATTACTCCTTGTATTTACCATGGCATCTGTGTCAAATAATTAGATTAGCAAGTGCCTGTGCATTATTCAACAGTAAAACTTACACACAAAACATAATTGAGCAACCTGGAAACCATCATAGCCACAGAAGTACAGTATCTACTTAAACAATTGTATTTCTAGAGCTACAATGGTTTCTGACCAGTTCAAATACACATTAGGCCTGTTCTAAGCCAGACAATGGTATCATAAGCAAATACCACTCCATCGCACAAAATTATTTATGAAACATTTTGATGTATTTTATGTAGAGATAATTATTCTGTGATATTTGTGCTGTAGCCATTGGACAAAATCAGGCTAATCACAAAACTGGGAGTAGTCCCTCCTCCCCACAATTTAGGACATGCTGCTAAAACAATATTAGTTGCCTTTATCCTGGCTGTGATCAAACCAAAGAATCTACAGATTCTCAGGAGAAATCATGGCTTGGTAGAAACTGTTTTCCACATATATACAGAACATTCCACTGACCAGAAGTAATGAGACCCTGTGGAATACACTTGTGTAGGTTAACCAGGGAGCTAAAATTGTCAAAGTCAACATTTTTCATGCATCCCTGTAAGAGGGGAGTTGACTTCTTTTTTTTTTTATGGTGGACTCTTGTGAACAAAACAAGCCAGAATGTTCAATTGTTCCTGGACTGTTACTGGATAAAACTTTTAGTCAGCATTTGATAAAATTAAAATCCAGAAACCAGTTTTTAAAAAGGAGCACAACAAATTGTCTTCCATTACTAGTATCATTTTCTCTATTTACCATCAGATTTTAGTTAATATGCATAGTGTATGTTTAAGAAGCATAAGAGATCATTACCCCTAAAATGAACAAAAGAGTCTTAATTATTACTACACTTTTATTGAGAAGGGGAAAAAAGTAGCTATTTATCAAACAAAAAAAGATGATATATTAATTTCTAGGCAGTTTTGATATAAATGAAATCTGCTAGAAAAGCTATTGTCTGACAATGAAAGACCAATACCTCATTCACTGCAGCTTCTCTGATAATTCAACTATTGCTAACATAATGTTGATACATTTGTCTAGCTTCAAATATCTGCTCTCTTGTTTTGAGTCTACCAATTAGCATCATAGGAGATAAGAAGTTAAAGCAAAGAAGGAAAATAAAATCAACAATATAAATTATAGGGACATACATAAATTGGATTTGAAAGTTAAATATTTTGTTAGTGAAGTAACATGAGGGATGGCTAATGTATGAAGATTTACAAAATATGTGATCAAAATAAAGAGTTTACAAAATATATGAGCAAAATAAAGCAAGAGGAGAAGGATGGGTGAAGCTGATTCTGAATCTACGGAGAGGTATTATGTAAGTATTTTGGCTGACACAGCAGAGACAGTGTGCATAGCTGTTAAGAACAATAAAGGCATTCAGGTGTTTCTTGGAAGCCATAACAGACCTCCAGAGCTGTAAGAGAAGGAGAAGAGAAGCAATGAAGGCAAAATAAAAAAATTATATATGGAAGGTTTTGATGAAATGAACAAGACAAAATTACTTTCATCAATAAGTAATACTGTAAAAAAAAAAAAAAAGCAACAATGTTATCTAGTCTATTAATTTAAATGGGATTTACATTTTATCTAGAAAGCATATGTGGCCTGATTTTAAAAGGTGATCAGCACCTGCAGCTCCCATTGACTTCAGTGGGATTTGTGGGTCATCAGCACTTCTGAATATCAGGCCCATAGTGAATGTTAAACAGAAACTTTCTTGATAATTTTCAAAATTCTGATGTTACTATCCATAACCACCACAGGCCTTTGCAATGCCTGGTTCATATTTGGCACGTGCAATAATACTCAAATCACTGAAAGTCCAAAGAAAACAAACTTAAGGCCGTAGTTAATCCCGCTAGAAACATACATCTACCAGGTATAATTATTTAAAGAGATCACTGAGACTGAAATGTCACTGACTGCACACAATCTTTTCCACTAACAGACGTGCCATCCTGGTTCTTTACTAATCCCCAGGTTGTTTACAAATTCAGTCAAACTAGTTTATGTCGTTACTGCATTGGTGAGGGTCACTCACCACTGAACTTCTAAACTGCCAATGGCATTAAAAAGAGAGAGCACGAACAGTATGAAATACCATTTGGAATTTAGATACTCAGATTTAAACAAAATTATCAACTTCTGCAAGCAATTTTGCTCAGTTGAGGACCCATTGCCCTCATATTTAACATGGGGTACGTCTATACCCAGCCGCTAGTTCGGCGGCTGGCAATCGAACTTCTGGGTTCGACTTATCGCGTCTTGTCTGGACGCGATAAGTCGAACCTGGAAGTGCTCGCCGTCGACTGCGGTACTCCAGCTAGACGAGAGGAGTACCGCGGAGTCGACGGGGGAGCCTGCCTGCCGCGTGTGGACCGAGGTAAGATCGAACTAAGGTACTTCGAACTTCAGCTACGTTATTCACGTAGCTGAAGTTGCGTACCTTAGTTCGATTTGGGGGGTTAGTGTAGACCAAGCCATGGAGAGGCCTGTGAGAGCTATGCTCCTTCTGGATTTAAGAGACCTCCACTTCCAGTAAAATAATGAGGACTTGTAGTCTATGTTGCACCTATGTATCAAGGGTGACCTATAAATAAAACTATTGGGGTTGAGTATTATTTTTTGCTGTTTCTTTTTAATTTTTTTTAAACTTTATTAATTCAAGTCTTGTCTATCCTGACAGATTCCACAGACAACTGGAGAACTGGTAGAGAAAAAGTAAAATGTACTTAATTGAGAAGGGAAGTGACATTTAGTCACGCTGTTTAAAACTCTTTGTTTTGTTCACATCTATTTAATTTAAATGCATTATTTAAATGCATCTTACAAATACTTGTAAGAAGAAAGATTTTTGTTATAGCCCCACCACTACGATTAAGGACTGGTACTTTGATCCTAAAAACGTTTGTGTAAAGATAAGCACATATGTAAGGGATTTGTGCAACTGGGAGCTAAATCTCTTTGAGACTTCAAACAAACCGGCTAACAAAACCAGGGAAGGTAAGACTTGACATTCCTGATACTTCTAAAGATATAATAAAGATATTTCAAACAAAATTAACTATTCCACACTGATGAAGAGAGCAAGATTTAACTTATAATTGTTAGAATAAATTAAGAGAATGTCTTGCATTTAAAGAAAATGAGGGACATCATGCATACCTGGTAAGGGCTGTTGAATAATCTTCTCCATCTCATTTACAATTTCTTGGCGGATTCTGAAGTCATCATCTGATATGCCTTGTTCATTTGCTGCCTCCATGAGTGTAAAAGTCAAAGCAGCCACCTGTGCAGGGGAGGAAGGTGGGAGGCCACGCAGCTCATTTTCTTCCTGTTTTTCCTGGAGAATTTTTGGATGATAAGAGGATAATTGTACTTGATTATATTATTTTTAACTTGAGGGTTTGCTTTATATGGTGCTCTGACCAGCACATTTCCACGGGATTCAAACTCTGCACAGCCAATTGGCATATATGACAACTGGGCTCATGGAAATGACACTAGATGCTCCATGTTAGCAAAGGAACAGGTTCTTGCAGGGCTGACAGCCAAGGAAGGAATCTGAAGAGTTATGTTCCCTGAATTACATTTGCATGGCTGAGAGCTCTGAAACAGAGTTTATCCAAAGACATGAAAGAAGCTGTATTTTTTTTCTTGCACAATAAACACTAGTGACTGAACGGAGAGCCCATGTGCAGGACTCCAGTGAGGCAAACAGTTTCCCCTGACTCCCAATTAAATATAAGGAGCTTGTTCTCCTCTCACTACAGCCCAACCAGTTACTCTCATCAAGTGCTAGTTTTAATCAATTGGATTATAATAATTAACTTCATTTATTGGAGATAACTACTTTAGGAGCATTAAAACCTGATAAATCTCAGATCACCTGGAATCAGCAGTGACCACTACTTGGTTCTGAAATTCACTGATTCATTGAAATTGTATGACTCACCATGGAAACATCTTAATCAATAGCATAGTTTTTGAATAAGTGACTAACAACCTGTTATGCATCCGCAGAACACAGCACCATAATAAAAGTGTTGACCAGATCTCCACACTTATATGTACACAGTTCAAGTTTATTTATCAAGTTAGCCCTATTTTGATTTCCTTATTTTAAAAATTAAAACATGACAACAAAAATAATATAAATTTTGCAAGCTTTTTTAAAATTATTTATTTTGTCACTGTTGGGTTTGTTTTTCTGTGGGGTCTGTTTTTTGTTTGTCTGGGGTTTTTTTGGTGCAGAAGCTGCTATTGGTAAGCTAGTTTAGTCACTCATTAAGGTAAATGTATCTAACCTCAGCTCTCATACATTTTATAATATGTGACCTGATTGGTCTTTTTGCACTACTGGAATATTAATGTTAATACACCGCTACCTCGATATAACACGACCCGATATAACACGAATTCGGAAATAACGGGGTAAAGCAGTGCTCCGGGGGGGGGTGGGGCTGCGCACTCCGGTGGATCAAAGCAAGTTCAATATAACACAGTTTCACCTATAACGCAGTAAGATTTTTTGGCTCACGAGGATAGCGTTATATCGAGGTAGAGGTGTATTATAACATATAATACATAAGAGTGTATACTTAGATGTATAAAATTAGAAACACATGATATTTTTAGGGCTTCAACTGAGTCTTAGACCCACTGGATGGGAATGGAGGGGCATATTTTACAAAATAGCATTTAAAAGTGTATTTTGCACCCATCATTGTGAATCTGGGCTTACGCTATTAATTAAAATTACAGTGAACAACAAATGGCACAGATCAAACCCAGCTTTTCACCCATTAATTAGAAGTATCCACGTCTCACCCTCCCACCCTGACTATTCAGATATACCAATGTAGCAACAGTGGCCAAAAACACCTTATTTCACATCTCCTGGCTAGATCATGCCCTTTGGTGTCAAATGCAGAACTAATTATAGGGATCTGTGATTTTGTCACTTCAAGACTGGATTATTACAACACACTATACCTTAGTCTGACCCAGAAGCCAACCCACAAACTAGAGATAATTCAGCACACAAAAACCCACCTATTAACTGAAGCAGACCAATGAGAGCACATCATACCAAAACTTGTGCCATACATAGGCTGCCAGTTCAGTTCTGAGAAGTCCAAGATCGCAGTCCTTATCATTAAAGACCTAAATAGGGTAGGACCAATCTATCTCAAGGACTTCCCCATTCTGCGCAGCTCCCCAAGTCATTTATATTCAATAGAGACGTCATGAGTGATGGAATCCTGATATGAATTATAAGCTGAAGAAGAGCATTCTCAATAGTCTCAATAGAGTGCTCTCAACTATGGAATATGCTACCACTGGAGATTAGGGTATGGCCAAATCTTGCAACCTTCAGACTACAATGCAGAACTCTTCATCAGGTATTTGCTCCAACAGCTAAGCTTCAGAATGTCCCCAGCAATCTACTCCTAGAGAAAAACACCTATATCCATCTACTCAGAAAGGATTGGCTTAAAAGTAAATGGTGACAAGGAAGAACAGGTTCCTTCTCTTGAAGAATTAATGAAGACCTTTTTAAAAATGTTATGGCATTTAGATATTACAGAGATAGACATCTTAGAAATTACTCCTGGGGGAATTCTGCACTACTGCGCATGCCCATAATTAATGAGCCACACATATTTTTAATTTTTTGCACAGAAAAAAGCTTCTGACGAAATGTTGCTGCAGTTCCGCCTTTTGCACAGAGGGCGCTGTGGTGATAGACCACAGCAGCAGCTCCCGGCCAGCAAGGCAAGAGAAAGAGACTGCCTTCTTCACAGTGCCAGTCAGGCCAGATCAGGAGACGGGGCTATGAGGACACAGAGCGTGGGCGGCCGGGGGGGGGGTGTCAGACCGGGGCTCATAAGGGCTAGTGGGGGAGGACAGACTGGGGCAGGGGCTGAATGGGAGTGGAGGCAAAGGGCCACAGGGGGAGGGAGGTGCAGGGCCACATGGTTATGGGGGGAGGGGGTTCAGAGCTACATAGGGACAGGGGAGTGGCTGGGTGGGGCACAGAGACACATGGGGATGGGAGAGGGAGGACAGGGACACATAGGGACAGGGGAGTGGCTGGGTGGGGGCACAGAGACACATAGGGACGGCGGAGGAGGTGCACGGTCACATGGGGATGGGGGGAGTGGGTGTCCGAGTGGGGGTGGAGGGACGTGGACAGGGGGTGCAAGAACACATGGGGGCACAGGAACACATAGAGACGGGGCAGATGTTCCTGACTGAATGGGAGAGGCTAGTGATCAGCCAGCATCTGCATGGGGAAGCTCCCTAACAATCCCTCCCCCACCCCCAAAAAAATCTGTTCCATACTTTTCCCACTCATACCCAACAACCCTCCAAGTTCACACCCAGGCTCCTTCCCAGCAATTTACTTCCCTCTCCCTCAGCTCCTCCATTATCCCTGACTCCCACAAGCCTTTGCACTGCTTCTCAGGGGTGCGGGAAATACAGTTCTCTATTGTAGTTTAAATTAATTATTACTCAGAGTTCTGTATTAATATGCCTAATAAGGCATCTATTTGTCAAGAAACAAACACATTTCCTGAATCTTTTTTGTTGTCTGTGTTGTTACAGACATACTTGCTGACAAGTATTTTGAAATAAATGGCCAAAAATAATTGAAACTGGTGTGTTTATATTGTGTTATTTTGACAGACAAAATATACCAAATTTTGCATAATTTTAATATATTATGCACATAATTTTTAATTTTTTGTTGCAGAATTCTCCCAGGAGTATAGAAAAAATGATTGCTTCTGAAAAAATTATTACTATTTTTATACGCAACATTCTAATGGACCACACCAACTGGCTAACATGGCAATGTACCCCACAGAAGTTGTTTTTTATAGGTAGTACTTCTAAGAGTGAACTTTATCAAAAATTTTAGCTCCAAGTATCAGAGGGTGAACTAGACACTTTCTGAGTCACCTGGATAGGTTAGTGGGTCAGGTATTCCACATTCTGTATTTTCTAGTTCAAAGGAAATGTTATATTATATAGAGAATTCTGGTTACAACATAAACAGTATTACATACCGTAAAGTACATTATAAAAAGATTAATAACCTGAAATAGATTTAGTTACAAAATACTTAGCCAGCACTAATCTCACAAAAAAAAGTTACTTTTTTTTTTAGTTTTGATTTATCAGATTCACAGAATATGTTATCAAAAAAGTAACCTGAAATTCTTACTACAAAACAAAATGTATGTATTTCACCACAGACTCAAAGTCTTCATTAATTAACTTACCATTATATTTTTCTTATGACGTTTTTCTTTAATGTGCTTGTGAGCTCCCTGGATATTTTCAATGTGAACCAAGCAGAGTTTGCATAGATACTGGCAGTTGGCATATTCTGGGGAACGCTGAAATAAAGAGGCCAACATTTTTTTAAAAAAGAGACTTACATACTTCTGTCAGTAGTCCATGACAAATTGTGTCAATAATAAACAGTACTTAGCATTTATACAGCACCTTTTAGGTCAAAGTATTTTACAAATATTAATTAATGAAACTTCACAAGACCTCTGTGGGTTGGATTATCCCCACTGGACATGACGTGAAAGTGACTTGCCCAAGGCCACATAACATATTAGTGTCAGAGCCAGGAGTAAGACTCACAAGTTTCTGTCTTCTAACCCTTAGCTCAGGATCACTCTCTTGTTCAAGCTCTTTAAATGTAAGGATCTGTAAAATCTCATCATCAATCCTCCCAATGTCTTTTTCCACATTGACAAGAAGGGATATATTCACTATAGTGTCAGCCTATACATGTACTCCCTTTTTCTGCCATCTTTTGTAATTTTAAAAAGTATGTATTACCATCCTCCCTCCATTCAAACATGTTTATATTTGATAAATCCACAAAGCATTTTGGAAATGTCAGCTATTAAAATAGTATGGGGATTAATGCACAGGAAACATTCATTTTAGAACACTATTTGCTCTTGCTGAATTTGGTCTTTTGTGGTTTCACAAAAACTTGATATTTTCTGAATACTCAATATTTTCTGATTAAAATGTCAGTGTAAAATAATGTGGCCATTTTGCTTTTATCAATATAATATTATGAGCCTTTATTTCATTTGTTTGAGGAAGAAACCTAACAAGATGAAGCCAAATATCAATCTGCTGGGGCTTATTTGATTAGTTTTGGGGGAGGATGAAGGATTTCCTCAATACTGAGGCAGACCAAAAAATCTTCTGAGTACACTTCAAAAGCAGAAGGAATCTTTTTGTTTTCTTAAATACCCATATACTGATTTGGGTATTGCTTTAGACCAGTTTAAAGGGGGTGTTTTGGGGAAGGTTTTCTGGGATAGAAATGTATGGGGACGTTTGGCATTCATTATTTACAGTACTAGGACAAGTGACATTCTATAAACACCTAAGATAGATAAGCAGTGGATCCTTTAGATCTATTAAATGCTGGTAAATGCTCTACATATGCCATATGGGAGATCTATGTTCAATTTTCAGTCAATGTTTCTTGCTCTCCAGGCCAGCAATCCTGAGGAAGCAGTCATCTGTAGTGGGCAGTGTCTTATGCCACCCAAAAGAACCATTCTAAATAAAGAAGGAATAGTGGCAATAGGGTCAAAAAGAAGTCCCATCCAAACAAAAGTATGGTGACCATGATGTGAAGTCTCATTGGCAGGGGGCTAAAAAGGCTCTTTACCAAAGTGACAGAATACACTGAATTTCCCTTTGCCCCGAACAAGCAAAAAGGAACGAGAATATCACAACCTACTTTTTCTAGTCGGGAGATATAATCTCTTTCCAGTCGCTCTTCTGCTTGTTTCAAGCCTAGCTGCTGTTCTGCTGTCAGAGTAGACTCATCAATTACAGCAGTGTTTTCTAAATACTCAGCCTCCAAATTATGTTCTTTAGCTGATTCAGGACTCTTCATTTTGCCTGGAGAAAGAAGTTGGCACTTAATTATTGTTTTCCAGAATAACTTTTTAAAAATGGGGAGGAGGAAGAGGTAAGCATTATAAACAATATAAGGTCATCTGTAGGTGCTTTCATGCAGGAGTCAACTCTGTGGGCTAAACATGAGAACATTCACTGGTACTTTTTAAATAGCATCACACAGGGCTTTAGTTACATGGTTCCCAATGACTTCAATGGGAATCAAATGGAAAATATCATCATCATCAACAACATAAGTGTAACCTTGCGTCTCTACGGAGAAAAGACTACATAAGAATCTCTTCAATGGTCTTAAGATACCATACCTTCCAATGATGCATTACTGTTGTTTACCACCCTTAAGCGAGACTAAAGAGCCAAGTTTTTTAATATAAGTGCTCTATCAAAGAAGAGAAAAAATGTAAGATATCAGCGCTGTGTAAGAGTTTTGTGCAAAGACTATGTTGTAGGAGGTAAGCTCTTTGGGGCAGCGATCCTCTTTTTGTTATGAGTACATACAGCATGTGGCATAAAAGGACCGTGATGTGCCATGAGAATACAAATAATAAGGTTTAAATTGTTACACTACATGTTTAGTCAAGAAAACTACCAGAAAGCTACTTTAAATAAATTCACAGAAAAATGTTTTCCAAGGCTACTATCTAGACAGTTCAATTGCACCCACTTAGTGCTTACTAAGTCAACATGATGTTAAGAACATACTTATGTTCTGTGACACCTTAGCATTCTATGGCTGTTCACAGCAACCATGCTGCATTGGAATGTTGTCATTTATAAATATATAAGATTTTGAAATTACAATCCCTCCTGAAGACTAAAATCTGCACATAGTTTGTTAATGTACACAACCATCTACAGTGTACACTATTCTTCTGAGCACAACCCACATCAGTGGGAGTGTTACCAAGAACAACTAGATCTTACAAGAGTAAGGAGAAGATGGCATTGAGATAGCTAGCCTGGGGACACAGATTGGAAATTGCTTAGTTAGCTGATTCCTAAGTATGGTCTGTGGATGACTGCTGGTCCATGCAACACTTGCTGGCGTTTTACATATAGCTGGCTGGTCACATGTTTTCCAAACTGGTTCTTTCTGCTAAATTTTAAGACAGTTAAAAACACATTAAATATTTTACTAATATTACTTTTCCACATCAGTAGTTGCTGTATTTACCACAGAGATGTAGTCTGACCACAAACAAAAGGGAAAGCAGTCTTCACAATAGCAAGTGGCAGGGCCGCCCAGAGGATTCAGGGGGCCTGGGGCAAAGCAATTTCAGGGGCCCCTCCCATTAAAAAAAGTTGCAATACTATAGAATACTATATTCTCGTGGGGGCCCCTGTGGGGCCCGGGGCAAATTGCCCCACTTGCTCCCCCCCGCCTCTGGGCGGCCCTGGCAAGTGGCTCATGAACCATTTCTATTAAAAGCCACACTTTGAAACAGTTTGAAAACTCCTGAACTAAGAGCTAACTCAGAAAGAAATGAACTCTGAAGCATGTATTACATTCTGAAGCTGAAGGAGACTTAAATACGGAGGGTTCACAAGAGTGGCTGCTGGAAGTATCTAGACTGAAAAGAAGCCATCAGTCAAAGCACCTTCTGAAGACTTTTGCAGAACAAAAATAGCAAAGCAATCAGGTAAAAGGCAAGAGTGTGTGTCTTCTTGATGCTTACAGGGAAGTTTCCTTAAATTTGGAAGTAGTTGATTTTTGTCTGCACTTTTAAAATAGCATTACTAATAGGCCTCTAGGTAAGATAGCATGATATCTTGAAGATTTCTGTTTTAATATTTTCTAATTTCACAAAATAGCCTGATATTGACACACAATCAGTTAAAATGTGGCTCTAAATAAATTTAAAATATTGCATAATCACTTTTAAACAACATAGAAAAGAAATTTAGTTAAATGCTATTCATCTGACCTTTATTCTCCAAGTAACAAAGGGTCTATTCACAGTACATTCTTTGTAACTGTGCTTGATGATTTTCTGTATGTAACTGAGAAGATATGCAAAGCAGAAATACTTCAGAGCCCATTTCAGACTGTTAACAATTTCTCGAAGAAACCTGAATGAAATAGTGTGCTTTAATACTTACTAAAGTCATCAGACTTGTGCTCCACTGTTCTTTGATTTGAAACTGTCTTACCAGAGTCACCAGTCTGATCCGTGCTTGTTTTTGACATATGAACTCCTGGTGGATTTTCCAATACCAATTTCCCTCTTTGTGTAGCTGGTAAGGTTTCTATACTGATTCCATTCCCAGAAATATGGGAGCTTGGAGAGTTTTCTCCTGTCTGCTGAACTTTTGTCTGTTTCAGGTTTTCTACTGTTGCTGGTAAATTAGATATTTTTTTTGCTTTGCCATGACTTCGATCCTGAAGGTTTGACCCCACATCTTTAGATCCAGGAATGCAACTATTTACTTTACATGATTTATTTTCTCCTGATTTTTCAGAACAAACATCATTTTGTTTACTCTTTTTGCTACTGCTCCCACTTGGAGAACTTCTCCCAACATCTTTTACAGATTTATCATTTCTATTGTGTTTATAATTCTGATTGTTTATAACTCTGACTGCTTTGCCTTCTTCACAGACAACACGGGTAGATTTTCTTGGGTCATGATTTCCATTTTTTGAGCTCTTGGCCTCTTCCATTATAGTGAAGACCTGCTTCTTCTGTCACTTGAGACTGCTTGAAACGCAATTCTCCAGTAATATAATGTTGATTAAAATCCACTGTTTGGGCACGGGAAATTGGCTGATTGTCTGCTGGGGAAAAATAATAGTAAGCATTTAAAAATATGACAGGAACATTATCAAAACTCTAAGAAAATATGTATTAAACAGACCTCCCTCTAAGGAATAAGAAAATGTATTGAATTGAATTATGATGAAAGAAAGAAGCACTTTCCAAAAATAGTTTTCAACAATAAAATTTATATTATTCTTAAAGTAAAATAAAGAAAGACTCAAGAGTATTTTCCTAATAGGGAAAGGAAGAGACAAAACAGCAGCAAGAAAACTCTCACACAGTTTTAAACTGTCACCAGGTCTGTTTTCTCTCTTTTCTACATTGTGGTGGTGGTGTTATATATTGAATATCTGTCATCAGATAACATCTCCTCTTCTTTTGGCTTTAGAAAAGCAGTAAGAATTAAGGAAAACTATAACTACAGTGAGGAAAATAAGTTAATTGAAATATTAAAAACACACAGACAAAATTACTCTAATAAAATGTATGACTAAAATCAGCCTCTGAGGAAAGCTAATTCAGTTCTATCAATTCAAGAAAAATATTTTTTTTCTAGCACTCAAATTGTTAAGAAGCATGGATTTGGCCCTCTATTTACTGTAGCGCCTGTATGCACAGAACCTTTGGTAATAAGCTTTTGGATATAAATTACTCAGACAAAATGTCATGACAAATATATTAATTTATATAATATGTTGCTTCCTCAACCACTAGAGTTGTCTAAATAGTCTACCTACCCTCAGATTAGCTAAACCCCTTTGAACCCTGATTCCTTGAGGAGGGCATCATCAGCACTCAATTCTGGGGTACAGGACTTATTTGTTTGACCAGGTTTTCAATTTAATTTAACAGTAAATGGGAAGACTGATAAGCAGTAGGATTCCGTTTGTTTGTAACTGATTGTTTGTGTTAATGTGAAGCAAAGAGATGGATTTGTGATAAGCACTAATACAAATGTCTACATAATTTTGGTACGATAAGTATTATAAAGTGCTGAGAATTGAGTGATCCATAATATGCAGGCAAAAGGACAATTAAATATGTAACTCCAGCAATATGTGAATCTGAAATGTAAAGCTGACACTTTACCTACTATGTTACACGTTGTGGGTAGCAACCAGGGGAATTTATGGGTGCTTACTTAACCATCAAAAGAAGTACCCATATTGTTCTATGGGGAAAAAAATATAAGACTGACTAAATCAGGGGTGGCCAGCCTGTGGCTCCGGAGCCACATGCAGCTCTTCAGAAGTTAATATGCGGCTCCTTGCATAGGCGCCAACTCTGGGGCTGGAGCTGCAGGTGCCAACTTTCCAACGTGCCGAGGGGTGCTCACTGCTCAACCCCTGGCTCTGCCACAGGCCCTGCCCCTCACTCCACCCCTTCCCACGCCCTCACCTCACCCTACCATGCCCTCGCTCCTCCCCTTCCCCCCCAGAACCTCCTGCACGCCGGAGGTGTTGGGAGGGATGGGGATGTGCTGATCAGCGGGGCTGCGGGTGGGTGGGAGGTGCTGGGAGCGGGGGTGGGGCGGATGAAGGGCTGCTGACGTATTTCTGTGGCTCTTTGGCAATGTACACTGGTAAATTCTGGCTCCTTCTCAGGCTCAGTTTGGCCACCCCTGGACTAAATGGTATTTAAGTTCAAACCACTAGATTTTACTACATTGTAATTCATGCAAAACTTCATTAAAAAATTACAATGGAAGGAACAATCAGGTTAAAACTACATATTTGTAAAAACCAGATTTCCTTATATGTGTTATAAAACCTCAGATTATCTACACTGAACATATAAAAGGCTAATGTACTATTAATCACTTATGATATTTTACTTTCAGCATTTCTCTCAGCTTGAAAATAGACTAAACATTTTCACTTTCTGACTCATTAATTTGTATTTTTTGGCTAGCAAGCACTTCAGGAGAAGGTTTAAATTCCATACTAGAAACTGTTGGAAACCATGTATTTATATGACTGGTTTTATAAAACCTTACCTTAAAAAAAAAAATCAACACACACTACCACACTGTATTTTGGGCCTACATCTATAAGGCATATACAGTAGTTTTAATTTACTGTGTATTTTGCCTCTTCAAGAGCAAAGGGAAGAATAATAATTGTCCAATATTTCAGCTATAACTTTCTCCATAAACAGAATGCATACTATCACTGTTTTCAATTGGTTATGTTAGAGCATATAGATTTTTTAAAAAATAAAATAAAAATAAAGTCAAAAATTGGTCTTGTCAAGTTAAGTTTCAATAGTCATCAACTTCAGTTTTACATAAAGCCATACAAAATGAACATAGAAATGACCTACAGATTATCAAATTCATTCCAATGCACAGGCAGAAAAGATTCTTTCAAATATACTGAACTGATATTACAACTACCAGCTATTAAAGTTTTATTACACTTCACTCTAACTCTAGCTCTTGGCCCAATGGCCAAAAAACCAAGACAGTAAATGTGATTCTCACTGGGCTTAGAATTAATACTTTTACATTCCCTCTCTCAAAATCTCTCTCTAGAGTGAGAGATATAAAATACTACACAGATAACTGTAAGCTATACCACCTCACAGGATTTTGTGGCTCTACACTGAATCTCAAGATGTTTGGGTATCATCAGAACCCAGTCACAATTTTCCTATGTTTCATCCATTTCACAGACCTGTCTCCATCATATATAACATATATTACACACCCTCTCTGCTGTCCTTTGGGGTTTAGTTGTTGTAATTTTGAACTCTGTAGGATTTTCTTTGAGATTTAATACTACTGGAAAAAATCCTTCAAGACATCATCAGTCAGCTCTGTGTTGTTAGGGTGTGTTGTGGAATTAGAATACTAGAGTTGACAAAATCAATCTATGTAGAGCTGACTTCAGTTCCTTTTCATAGTATATACAAAACTTCCAGCCACAGTGAGTTTAATGCAATTCCTATTGGCTCTCTCTCCCTTTTGGCTCACCTAATAGAATGGCTGCCTATGAAACACCAGAGTCCCATTTTGAGTCTTGGCTGAGACAATATGCAAGCAGCAAATCCAAACTGGCACTGGGAACCCTGCTAATATGCTAAATCTGTTCTAGTGTTTGACCACCAGTTGGCAGGCACAAAGCACTGCTATAACGACTAGTGAAAATGTTATATCTGTTAAATGGACAATGTCAGGTTAAAAAAATGTTCTATTTTTTAAAATTTCCTATGTTACAAATAAGACTTTAGATTAAAACTCAAATAATTTTAAAAATCTAAACTATTACTATTTATTTTGCATTTTTCTCATCCCGGACCATTAAAATAGACTAATCAGTTTCACTCTTATTTCTAGTCAGTTTCTGACTTTCATGCACCTGAAAAATACTTGAATTTATAGACTTTCTGATAGTGATAAAAGCCATTGAAGTAAAGCTTGCATAGGCTGACTGGAATTAGAACTTGTAAATTATAGTACAACCTGAAAACACATGGACAGTTAACAGTTATTAATATTGGTTACTGCTCGCAACACCAATACCAAAAATCAGAGATGTGAAGTTTAATTTGTATTCTAAACAACATAACTGAAGAGTGCTTATCAATACTGCAACAGCAGGATGGCAACAGCTCTGTGCTTTTACTAAAAATCAAGACTCATTTCTATCAATTGCCTTGCTTCTACATAAATAATAAAAAGTGTTTTTCCAAAATAGTGATGTGGGCTTATCTATCTTTGCTTGACAGATATTGCAATTTGGGTTGTATATTTATCTTTAGAATGGAATAACAAGTCCACCATCATCGTGTGAAACACTCAATTAAAACATAAGTTTGCCTCTTTTTTCTCCTTTGTTCATAAAATTGCTGCTAAAGTAAAAAAAATATAGCAGAAAAAGTTGAAAACAAGATAGCTACTAGCACTAGAGACACTGGCAGTAAGTCTGATCATATCTTAGTAGGCCACTATTTATCAGGTTTTAATTTTTTAATTACTTTAAATCATTATTATTAGTTGTGGGGACTGGATGGCTCAAGGGACTGATAATGGAGTAATTTCACCATTAGGTCACTGCCTCAAATCCAACACAGATAGTGATCAAAAGTCATTATTTTACATTAGCTAAAGGCTATTCAGTGACTAACATGAGTCAGTTTGGTGATCTAGGTCGAGTTCCTCGAAAACATGAGTCCACAGCTAAGTTGCCACTCAAATAGATTTTCTTGCAGTAGTTAGGAAAGAGGACAATAAAATATATCAATATTAAATTATATTAATCAAGATAACCAAATCTAAATTCCTTGGATTTCCTTCAGCTGGATTTTTTTCTGTCACCTTTAAAACACCTCGACGCTCATAGCACAAGAACTTGAATGCTATAATAATGTTACATATTGACACAGAGAATATAATCAAAATTAAGTTAATTACAGCCAAAGTACAGCAGTGTTTTATCTCTGAGACAATTATAAGAGAAAACAAATGGGCAGTCCTTAAGACTTGGGTATTTTCAAGGCTGCAAAAAGGTGAATATTTCAGAGGCCAAATTTAGCCCTGGGCTAAGCAAGTACAACTCCATTGTTGTCAGAGTTCCATTCAATGGTGCCAGGCTTGAATTTGGTCCTTCCTGTACAAATTATTACAGGAATTTCATTTGCTGCACTGCTGCAACACTTACTCAAGAGTACTTAGATTTTCTAACTACAGCGTAAATTGAATAATATAACTTTAAAAAATCATATAAAACAAATTATTTAAAAGATACTTCCTTACATTACTATAATTGACAGACTATATAAAATCTAATTTACTCTTCTCCATTTTTACAATTCATTTGGCTTGCACAATGAAAGAACTAGACATTTTCACTTTTGTTTCTTGACAGCTTGTAAGTTTCACTTCCTGGCTCTCAGCCGTCAGTATTAGCAAATATAGTCTTTAAACTGCAGAGAAATGTTTAATCCAAACAGTATGAAAAGCTCTTTTTATTGATTTATTACATTTCATGGAGACATTTCTAGTATTTTGTAAAATCTTTCACCCCACCCAAAAAAAAAAAAAAGTTAAATTTTGCACTTAAACTACCTTTAACTATCCTTTTAAAACTTTACATTTTGTATCTGATTTTGTTGTACCAACATACTTGGGGAGGGGTTGGGGGGATTAAATGGACTTTGTGCCCAGACTGTATATGGCTTGGTCCACACTTGTGCCTGGGTGCCTATACAAACCATTCAAACTTCTATCATACTTTATGACAACACTCAAAGTATTTCTTATCATACAGTTGAGAGCAGTTAAATCTCCATTC
Organism: Chrysemys picta bellii; assembly: GCF_011386835.1. Taxonomy (NCBI): domain Eukaryota; kingdom Metazoa; phylum Chordata; order Testudines; family Emydidae; genus Chrysemys; species Chrysemys picta. The sequence continues at coordinate 10,942,887 of NC_088798.1, forward strand.
ATATAATTAGATCTGGATTAGGTTATGAAACCAAAATTAAGGAGATTTAAAATTCAAAGAGGCACGGTCAGTGGCTACTGGTGACTACAGCTCTTTAGATTTAAGGACCCACCACCAATAAACCCAGGACATAGGTATTTTTTAGTTAATGAATGTAAATGCTGAGGGACAACACATTATAGTACTGTTTCTATGAGAAAGACCAATATTTAAGAACTAACAAGAACCCTACTCCAATCAAACAGGAAGAGCAGAAGGAGAATGTAATGTGCATAATGTGTAAGATTTGTCATTACAACAAATCCAGTAAGAAGTTATGATTTTAACAGTGTTACAACCCTAACTCTGAGGGCAAATAGTTTTGGCAGTATTGTTCCAAGTTCAGACTTTGATAGAAAATATTCCATGCAAAGTTTCAGCATGGATCAAATGCTTTATACCTGCATTATACAGGTGCATATTGGCACTGGCTTGATGTAAATAAAACAATTTTGTTTGATGCCAAATTTAGCAGTTAGACGTGGTACAAGCATTAAGATTGTTTCCTTAAATCTCTAAAGCATACAGGACAGTCATCATTTACAAGATATGCTTACTACAAGTTATTTCTATTTGCAAAGACGCTTTTTCGGAGTTGTCATTCTTCATACTGGGTAAAGAAGAACAAGTCAGAGAGAGAGAGAGAGGGGTGTGGTCTCAGCACAGGACCAACAGCCACGGACTCCTAAATTCTAATTCCTGCATTGATAATTCTCACTGCAGCTGGGCAAGTCACAATCTCTCTCTCAGTTTCACCACCTGTAGAATGAAGCTAAAAATATGTCCCTATCATAGGGGGGTGTTGTGACCATTAGTTACAGTTCATCTTGCTATGGTATTGTGCAGATGGAAAACCACTATGAGCATGATCCAGAGCCCATTAAAATCACTGGACCCACTGACTTTGGATCAGGCCCTGTAAGTGCTAAGTATTATTGTTTTTTCTTTAAATGGAGATATCCCATCTCCTAGAGCTGGAAGGGACCTTGAAAGGTCATTGAGTCTAGCCCCCTGCCTTCACTAGCAGGACCAAGTACTGATTTTGTGCCAGATCCCCAAGTGGCCCCCTCAAGGATTGAACTCACAATGCTGGGTTTAGCAGGCCAATGCTCAAACCACTGAGCTATCCCTCCCCCCCACTGGCATTATTACATTATTATTGTAATAATGCCAGTAAAATATGTATGTATTTTATAAGTTTCAGGAATGCATTCTACCACACCATTTAAACAGGGACAGCACTTTGTCTTCAAAGCACTCCACAAACTATGTATTACTTTAGAATTAACTGTAAGCAGTTGACATGTTTTTGGCATAGGAATCTGTATGGTAGAAAAGCTGTGGCGAGAATACGTTAAAACACTTTGGTATACAGACCGAGCCTTGGCAGTCTGCAAACAAACTATTGATAGCAGTCTCACAAACCAACACGTATTTTAGTAAAGAAATAAATTCTGAAGCTACTTAGCACTGCCAATTTTATATTTTAAAACGTTTTTATAAAAGGCTTTTACCTCAGCCTTGCTTCACAATGGTTGCATTTAGGAATATCAGCTATTATTGTCAGCCTCACTGTAACAGAAAAAGATAGCTGATTTCATAATGGAAATTGATTGAATTTCATCTGCAGACAAAATTAGTTCAAGTATAGGTTTGTTGTAACAACATAGCCAAAGGGGGCTAATTAGAAACAATGTACTGTATATACAATTGCACATGTGTGATTCTGAATAAAAAAACTGGGTTTACTGGGTTTTCTTGCAGGATCATTAAAGTCAAAGGACAGTCTACAATAACTTCATAAATTATAATTTGCGGGGAGGGATAGCTCAGTGGTTTGAGCATTAGCCTACTAAACCCAGGGTTGTGAGTTCAATCCTTGAGAGGGCCACTTAGGGATCTGGGGAAAAATCAGTACTTGGTTCTGCTAGTGAAGGCAGGGGGCTGGACTCAATGACCTTTCCAGCTCTAGGAGATAGGATATCTCCATTTATTTTATTTATAATACTGCAAAGTTCAAGAGAAAATTATTAAATTAAACACAATTTGTGACTATCACCAACTCATAGTTTAGGTTGCATCAGTACATTGACTGGTAATGTGTAAAAAGAAGTATAAATATTGAGTAATACATTAGACTTTGATCCTGCAACTGGGTTCATATGAGCCAGTGGCATGATCAGGACTTTAATTTGTGTGTGGTTAGTAATTTATGCTAAACTCTTCTACAGTTCATTCAGTGGGACAGGGACAATGATAATAGAGAAACTTTGAAATTTAGAAAAGAATACCAAAGACCAATACTCCAATACCTAGAAAACATTAGGATCTACTCACAGCTGTACACGTTTTTCCACTGGCTTATAAAAAGAACACCGTGACTACAAAAAGCAAAATTATTATTCTACAGGCAGAGCCACAACAGAGTAGAGGAAGTCCAGCTCATAAGAGGCAATGGCTGGAGGTGTTTTGCTTTCAAGGGGTGTTGGAGGGAAATGTGCTCATTGGCAAATTGTGCCCCCACTCCCCCTTTTGAAACTCTTCCCAAAACAGATCTCCATGCACTCTTCTCTGCATCAGTAGAACAAGTCTACCATGGCCTTGTCCCCTGACTATCCAGATATCCCTTGTGAGTAATTCAGTACTGCAGGCACCTTCCTTCCATGTGTTTGTTTACAGAAAGCATGGCTGGTTCCTATGGAAGTCTTGGAGGTATACCATGTGGAGAAAGGGACTCCCTGTTCCCACTCCTCCTACCTGCACAGGGCAGCCATAATTTCACCCAAAAAAATCACCTTTAAAGGGGGACTTGCATACTGTGGTAGGTTTGGCAGAACTATTACATAAAAAGCAATTACTTTGCAGGAGGTGGAATTGCTGATATGTTTGGATAAGAGCTCTCTTCCTCCAAACTTAGCTTCTTCTGGCAGATGCTGCAATTAAGTCATACGTCTGTGGCTGAGTGGGTCACCCCTCATCATGGAAATAATGTTATAACCATTTAGGGCTGGATTATCAAAAGCACCCATGTGAGTTACGAGCACAAGTCTCACTGAAAATCAGAAATATTATGACTTCTCAGTAGATTCAAACAGAAGGGAGGAATCCTGGATCTAATGCATATTGTCCAGGAAACCAAATCAGCAGGAAGTAGTGAGAGATAGCACATGCAAGGTTATTAAATCCCTGTTTAAATATAATTTAATATTGTACCTCATATCACAGTCCCTCTCTAATGAGTAACTCAATATATCAGAAAATAAGTCTACAACTGCCTGTTTTGCTTTATCTTCAGTGTTTACTGCTACTTTTTGAGACATCTTTAAAAGAAGGTTCAAAGTAACCTGACATTTGCAGCCAATTGACAAATCCTCTACGTATGGCAAAAGCATGTATTTATTCAGCTGCATTTGTACCTATTTTAAGCCAACATAAGGGCAGGATAAGAGTAGCTAAAGTGATCCCTGTGTACAGTTTGCAAGCAATATTGGGATCTTGTAGGATGGATGACTATATACTCTAGGAAAGAAAGATCCCTTCCACTCCATTACCCCCAAAACTTTAGTACATGATTTAGAAACAGCTAATATGGTTCTTACAACCTTACAAGTAGCACCGGAGTGCAGTAACTGTCACTAAAATTCCTAGGATATTAGAGAATACAAGGGGAAATCCTAAACTGATTAAAATACAATGCAACTGGCTAAACAGAAAGCAGGGAATTATGCCAGTTTACAAACCACATAAAGCCTACCCCCAATAGTTTATCTTCTAAATGTAACATTAAAATAATTAATTACTATGGAGGTTAAAAATCAAGAAAGCCGTCTTGATGGGCAAAAGTGTGTGTTTTTCAACTGAGTTAGTTTAACACAACTAAAAAGTCATGTTAAGATGCAGGCTAATAAGTTTGAAGTTGCATTCATTGGCTGGGTTACAGTCTAGTGGGGGAACCCAGACTGCAACATGGCCAGCTAACACAGCTTCAAACACGTTAGCTTACCTCTTAACAAGGCTATTCTGTCATGCTAAGTAAAGTTTCAGAGTAGCAGCCGTGTTAGTCTGTATCCGCAAAAAGAAGAACAGGAGGACTTGTGGCACCTTAGAGACTAACAAATTTATTAGAGCATAAGCTTTCGTGGACTACAGCCCACTTCTTCGGATGCATATAGAATGGAACATATATTGAGGAGATATATATACACACAGACAGAGAGCATAAACAGGTGGGAGTTGTCTTACCACCTCTGAGAGGCCAATTAATTAAGAGAAAAAAAACTTTTTAAGTGATAATCAAGCTAGCTCAGTACAGACAGTTAGATAACAAGTGTGAGAATACTTACAAGGGGAGATAGATTCAATGTTTGTAATGGCTCAGCCATTCCCAGTCTTTATTCAAACCGGAGTTGATTGTGTCTAGTTTGCATATAAATTTGTTAGTCTCTAAGGTGCCACATGCTAAGTAAACACGACTGAAACACACACCCTTTTTACCTGTCAAGATATACCCAAGGAAGAATGGCCAATGGGAGGGGGGAGGGATTCTTCTTATGCAATGTGAAACATGAACAATTCTGTTACTTCTCAAACATACATTTAGATCAAGTAAGGGGGAAAACAATCACTTGAACAGGATATGAAAACATATCTGTAAAAGAGTAATGTATTAATAAACACGAAGCATAGCACCCTGGCTATAGCCAAGGATCAGGAGCTGGGAGATTTTTTTGCATTGGGGATCTGACATAGACTTCCCGTGTGACCTTGGGCAAGTCGCTTCACCTCAGCATCCCCAGCTGTAGAATGGGGCTACCGGTCTCCTCTCGCCAGCCATTGCCCTCCTTGGATGAAGGGGACGGGGGAAAGGCAGAGCACTGCTAAGGCTGTGTACCTGTCATAGCTCCCACCCAAGGCTTCCACAGCAGGCCCGCCCCAGGCTCCCACCCCCAGGGACTATTTAGCGCCCGCACCTGCCCCCTCCATAGGGATTTACACCCTCCCCCGCAGAGGAGAGAGGCCAGAAGCAGGGAGAGAAACTGCGGAGCCTCCCCAGCGGGAGCAGCAGCGGTGGGCAGGGCGGGTCCTACCACAGGCGGGCACCGGGAGCAGAGCGGCGAAGGGAACGTGCCAGGTAAGCGGGAGCCCCCGCGGGGAGAGGCGGGGAAGGCCTGAGGGGGTCCCCAGGAGCCGCCGCCCCCAGCAGAGGGGGGAGCCCAGAAGCAGGGAGGGGAGCAGCGGCCGCCTCTCAAGGCCTCGGGGCTCCCAGGAGCCTCCCCTACGCCCCGAGCCCGGTACCTGGCTGCTGCCCTAGGGGCGCTGAGGCTGCGCCCCCCCCATGCCCGGCTCTGGAGGCCCCGATGCGAGCGGCTCAATCTGGCCCGGCCGCCATGTCAGCCGCGCCGCGCACTGCATTGTGGGGGGGAGGGGCTCACACCTCCGCCAGCCCGGAGGGAGGGGGATGGCGGCACCTCCAACCCCTGCCCCTCCCCCCGTCCCGGGGGGCTCGAGGCGGGGCAGACCCTGACCCCCCACTGCAGGGGAAAGGGGGCGTGGCTGACCCGTAGAGAAACCTTTGCCCCCCGCCCCCTCAGGGATTTAAAGGGCCGACGGGGGGGGGGTCTGATGGGGCCCCTGTCAATGCAGCCCGGAGGCGGCTCCTCTCCTGGCCTCGCACCCCCGCTCCCCAGCCAAGGACAGGTGGCTCCGAGCCTGCCGTGTCGAGGCAGCCGGCTGCGGGGTTTGTCCGGTGCCGATGAGCCCTTTGCCAAGCGGGGCCTGCCAGGACCCAGCCCTCCTGCTCTGCCTTAGGCCCTGGTGCCCGCCATCACAAAACTGCTCTGGCCTCCACCTGACCTTGGCCTCTCTCCAGCTGGGGACTGGGTCTGGACCCCTACAGCCTGGCGGCCGTTTCCCAGCCCACAAGGGCATAACTGGCTTGTGGGGCTCGCCCTTGGCATTGCACTGAGGGAAGCGGGCAGATGCGTAGCTCAAAATCTCTTGGTGAACCAGCGCTGGCTGCCCCTCATGAGCAGCAGGCGATTATGGCATTGACACCAAGGCCTCTCTAGAAAAAGGGGAATTAAGGATTAATGTAGCGCCATTCAAGAAATTCAGAAGAAGCTCTTGAAAATAGAATACACAGAAAGAAGATATTTATACATACAGAGAACATGAAAAGGTGGAAGTAGCCATACCAACTGTAAGAGGCCAATCAACTGCGATGAGCTATCATCAGCAGGAGGAAAAAACCCTTTACTTCCACCTTTTCATATTCTCTGTATGTATAAATATCTTCTTTCTGTGTGTTCCACTCTATGCATTCGATGAAGTGGGCTGTAGCCCACAAAAGCTTATGCTCAAATAAATTTGTTAGTCTCTAAGGTGCCACAAGTACTCCTGTTCTTTTTGCGGATACAGACTAACACGGCTGCTACTCTGAAACTTGAAAATAGTGTATGCTGCTGGTAGAAGAAATAACACATTGCTTTAGACTTTATGTATAAGTAAATAACTGCACTAACTTTATTTAATGTTACACACACTCGCAAGACTTGCTCTTGACAAGATGCAAAAAAATATATATTGTAAAAACAGCATGATCCTTACAAGCTAATCTGCTCCTTCCTGGTTCAGTTGAGATTTGCAATTGAAAAAGAGTGAGGATTGTTGCCCAGGTAAGAGGCCAAGAACATGTGAAATTATCTCTGTAGATCAGCCTAGGCTTTTCTGTGAGTCAGTTCCCAAACCCAGATTTGAACCTATCACTTAAAGTATAATCTGTTTTACCATTGTACATTTTATTTGTCAATATCCTGTAACTTCCCCAGAAAGAAATCGATCCTCCTTTAATTTGGCTTGTTACTGTACATATCATTTTACAGGACACCGGGGAGGAGGAAAAGCATGTGCAGGAGATCAAAGGCATGGAGACAGAGAGGCAAACAAGAAAGGTGGAGTCTTAACCCTGTTAAAGCCTTTACACATTTAACGTGCTTAAAGTTTTCATTGTGGATAAAAGACTTCCACTGCATTCCCCTCCACCATCCATTATCCTCCTCAGTGCCATGGATCTTTTTTCTCTCCCTACCCCAAAACTTCTTATGGACTCAAAGTCTCTAGTAGGGGAGCCCTACTTTGGTGGGCCTCTTGAGAGCTATCAGAATGTATAGATTCTTGACCTGATTTTCATTTACATTAAGGCTGCTTTACACCACATTGGCAGAGTAAACGGGCCTTAAATTGGCATTTTAAGGTCTCTACACTACCAGGGCAGAACATTATTCTGATTCATGCAGTGTAAAATTGATATAATAATATTTAATTTTATTCTGACAGAGTTCTACAAAAGAAGGAAATTTCCCCACCAAAAAGAAACCTCTTAAAAATGTTAATGTTGCATGTGTGTTTCAATGGAGTCCTACTAACAGCTAAAAATGTTACTTTCTTTACAGAAATTTTACACCTTTAAAAAAAAAAGTTTAAATGTAAGAAGTCTGGAAATGACCAGTTAAATGCAAATCTCCCAACCTTCAAACATGCTTGTGGGTGATGTCATTAGATGTTTGACTGCATGTGTGTGCGGTTTTTTTGAGTGCTGTCCCAGCTCTGCACAAATAGTTGGCACAGCAGACCTTGATCAAACTGCCCAATAACCACAGCGAAGGAACTTGATCAGGTTTATTGTTAATGAAGCACGGTCCTAATGCCCTGGCTCAATGGTTACAGGTACACTAACACATGTATGCCCGTTGCCTAGGACCTCTTAGCAATGTGAGGTGTTGTTTTTGTTTTTTTTTTTCCCCCAATGTCAACTGTTTTCTTGCCAGATTCTGTGAGCAGGGCCTTCCTCTTGCTCACAACCTGATTTTGCTTTTTGTCAGCAAAACTTTGACCACTACTTTAGATCAGGCCTCTGATACAAGGGCTTATGTCTCAGGCTCTCTTCCTACTACAGGTGAAATAAGTGATCAACATGTGTGAGAAATTACATAAAAATGTGGAACACCTTTATTTTGTTGCACATGCTATAATTGACAAATTATAACTAACTTTTTTTAAGGCTATATTCTCACTCAATTAAATAAACAGTTGATTTTTTTTATTTTTTTTTAAAGAGCATTTATAAAAACAAAAAGCAGAAAAACCAAATGTGCAACCAAAAAGACCTTTACATGGGCTATCAGTAAAGTCTGAATGCTAGATCTTCAGATTCCCAGCAGAAACCATGACCATTTGCATGAAGGGCATAACTGTTGTCCTCTATATGGACCAGTCACCAAAGGGGAACTTGGCATACTTTGCAATTGGGTTACACAACTATTTGCCCGATATCACTAGAATTTTTAAGATCAGGAATCTTCAGATCAGTGCCTCGCTCTGGAAGAGACTATGATCTGGTGGTTAAGGCAGTGGTGTATGGTCTAGTGGTTACAGACAACATATTAAGGATAAGAAATTTCACTTTTTTTTTTTTTGTACTGAAAGTTTGTGACAAAATAGATAAGGTTATATTTGCCATAGGATACTCCTGGGGGGGGGGGGATTCTGCATGACTGCTTGCCTGCAGAAAATGCCCCCCTGCAGAACTTCTGTGCTTCCCTGCAGAAAACGGCAGGGAGGCCCTGTGGGGGAAGGGGGGGGCAGCGACGATCAACCATGGGCACAGGTTTTTTGGGGGGGGGGGGGGGAGATTGTCCTCCTCCTCCAAACAGAGGCGAGGCATGGGGTGGGGCACACAGAGTTACCTGTCACTCCCTCCCCCCATCATTTCTGCAAGCGCAGAGCTGCCTAGCTGAAGGAGGCTGTCTGGGCTCCCGCTGACTCTGCAGTTGAACGCTGTCTCCTGGGTCCTAGTGCCAGTCGTGCTCCCCTTCTGTGTGCTGGAAGCCTTCCAGGTGCCAGAACTGTTTTCTGTGCAAGTGAGTGCCCGTGGTGGGGCTGGGGAGGGGAGAAGAGGCAGGTGGGGGAGTGGAATATGAGAGTGAGGGGAGGGAATGGAGAAGAAAAGGGGATAGGGGAATCATGGGGGGGAAGCAGAAGCCCAGCATGCAGTGTCCTCTCTGCATCAGCTGGGGCACCCCCATTAAGCAGGTCCATCGAACCTTCACCCTGACAAGGCCTACACCTCGACCCCTCTGAGCCCCCCTACACAGACCCCCACCCCACTGATCCCCAAATAGCTGTACCTGGACCTCCACCCCATCAAGCCCCAGTTCCCCAGCACCTGGAACCCCCACTGAGCCCCGCCGCTCAGACCCCCGCTCCACGCCCCTGGCACCTGGATGCCCCACTGAGCCCTAACCACCTTCACCCCCTGCAGAGACCCATTGCCCCTGCACTCAGAACCCCCCAACAAGCCCCTGTGCATCCAGATCTCCCACTGAGCCACCCGCACCCAGACTGCCCCACACAGAAACCTCTCACCCCACACCTAGATCCCCACACACACACACACTAAGCTCCTCCACACTTGGATCCTGCGGAGCTGAGCCTGCCCACCCATGCTTGGTGCACATGGCCCAGAGGAGCAGGACGCCTGGGTGTTTCCGGGGGAGGCCCAGCCCTTGGACTGTGGCAGTCAAATGCAGCCTCACTGCCGAGTCCCTGTACCAGGCGATGTGGGGGCTTCAGGGTGATCTCCCAGTTGCCTGTGCTCCCTGCTGCCATGCTGGAGTCACTTTTCTTTATTGACAAAATTTGCAGAATTTTAAAATGTGTGCTTAATTTTTTGGCACAGAATTCCCGCTGGAGTAATAGGAGAGACCTGGGTTCCATTCCCAGCTATCCTGAAATGACTGTATGAAACCTCTCAGTTAACTTACTTGTAAAACAGGGGAATGATACCTGAGTGCTTTTTATGGCAGGAGCCTTTGCTCAATAATAAAAGATCACAAGTGCATAGAAATATAACAGTAGTCGGTAGGGGGGAGATCAGAACTCCTGGCTCCCAACTCAGTGCACCTTTCCCTAGGCTGCTTGGGGGCGGATTTTTCTTCTCTCACTCATCTGTGGGACATAGCTCAGTTTGGTGGGAAGTAGAACAGGCAGTGTGATTTAGCAAAGATGTGGAACATCCCACAAAACATAGTAAACAAATTTTTCAGCTGGTTCTCCATTGCCATATAATCCTGCCCCACTCACCTATTTACATTACCTATCCAAACTTAATGTAGACCCCTAACATTTGCAAAACTATATGCAAAAGTGAAAACAAATTACTAGATTACAAAATTTAATTTCCTATTCAAGGGATCAATTTCCAATATACTATACATATGCTACTACCTTACTCACTATAAAACACTACATGTTATTTTCCCCTTTGCCAAAGAGTAGCTGAATTCCTGACATAGCAAGTCAGTTTCCCTTGTGGAGCAGAAATTGCTGATATGGAGTCAGGTATTTGTTGGGTGTAATTTATTTACAAATACACAAGTCCAGTTCCTTCAAACAAGTGTAAGCGGGGGAATGGTCCCGCTATTGGGAACTTTCCTGGCTTCTGCACTACCCCAGTGAAGTGGGCTAGAGAAAGGATCTGAGTTCTCGCTCCCACTTCCTTTACCCAGAGACCTCCCTGCCCTCGAGGACTCCCCTTCCACTCTCCTGTCTGGCAGAGTCCTCATAACCCCAACAAGGCTGGGCCCAGGATTCTTGGGGGGCTCAACTCCCAACCCTGCTGTGGTCACCTAGGACAGGGGCTAGGGTGTCCCCACTCCGGGGTACTCTCTCTGCACTGGGCGCCTCCCTGACCCACTGATCATTTCATACAATTTAAAGCAAATACAAGTTGTTTAATTAACAATTAATTTAAAGGAAAAATGGGAAAGGTTAAAGGAAAACGCATCACCCTGCTCTGTGGCAGGGAACATTACAAACAGTGTCTCTGGACATCAGGGCACTTCACAGTCTGTTCCTTGTAGGTCCCAAGTCTCCTTCTCAGGCCCTGGCTGTGCTGCAGGGATGCTGCGGGTTGGACACTTGCAATGGTGGTGGCCACACACCTCCAGGCTTTGGGTGGTGGGACCCTTCTTCCCAGTGTCAGCCCCCCGTTGGGTTAAGATCCCCCTCCCAGTCTGGCCTGCAAGGGCCATTGGCTGGGGGTATCTTTCTGCACTGGGCCCTTTGCCCAAGGTCCCCCCTTGGCTGGCCCCAGTTGCTCACCACACCTGGCTCTGTGGCTGCAGCTCTGCTCCCAGCACAGGATCTGCTCTCTCTGTGGGCTGCTTCTGTGACTCTGCTCCCAACTCTGACCTTTTCTGGCCCCTCTGAATCTGGCCCGGCTCTGCTCCCCAGCTCAGCTCAGGCCCCTGCTTTCTCCTTAGCTTGGCCCCACTCCGTCTGACCCAGGCAATTCCAGCTCACAGGGGAGGACCCTCTCCCCCCCCCCGCCTCCTGACTTACGGATTAGCCTGCCCGCCCTGTCAATCAGGCTCAGAGGCTGACACTGACCTGGAGCATTGGCCTCTCCCCAATCTTCTAGTGCTGGGAGCTAGCCAACCGAAACACCCCCACTGACTGTTAGTAAGGGGGCAACAGTCCCCTTACACAAGGGTGATAACGAACGGCACACAGGCAACTCCCTTTAGCAGAAATCTCTTATAAGGCCCTAAAGTAGGTGTCTTGCTCTGTTTCTTTCAAGGCTCTGACGCCAAAGTCACTGCTTAAGCCATAGTTACTAGTTCCAGCCCCAAGCTCCTGCGTTTTTACCTGGAAAACCCTGCTAGCCCCCAGACTCTAGGGGTTGACTAAGGGGCTTGACTGTTAACCCCTCCTTGTTGAAACTGCTCTGCAACGCAGAGCTCAAAGAGACCTAATGAGGGATGTTTTAACCCACACAAGGAGTCAAGAGCATGCAGGACAAATGACCAGTTCTGCCAAAAAGTGGGGTGCAGAGGAACGTGGAGTGGTGATGCCAGCCCCGCACGGGGAGGGAAGAAGGGCTCGCGTGTGGGGCAAGCAGCTCAGGGGAGCCCTGCACAGGTGCGGGGGAGGCTCAGGTGAGAGGCTGGGGTCAGCATGGCGTGGGGGGGGGGGAGCCGGGGGGGGGGGCTCGGGTTAGCTCCGCGGAGGGGGGGGAGAGGGAGGCGAGGCCTAGCCTCACCCAGTGTCCGTTTTCCCTTTGGGAAATGCTAGATGAGTTGTATGCACCTACAACTGGCCTTATTTATTACACCACACAATACTACTTTTATTAAATATTTTTATCCCCCAACAAAACATTGCTGGAAGTTGCATACTCTCCGGGCATTGTGTGTGAAACAGCGACGCTACCAAATCTTGAGAGCGCGAGTGTTGCAAACCCTTTTGCAACAGCTCTTTCTTTCCGGCCGTGCTGTGTGATTTGTGAAAGTGGTCTATGCAGCGCTATGCTCAGCTGTCTTGCAGCATGCTAGATCCTGAGGGCAGTGTGGAGCACAGGGCTTCCTCCTCCTCCTCCAGAGTTTTTCTCATCCTTCTAGCCATGCTCCTTGCTGTAGCATTGCTGCTTTGCTTAGCATTCGCCGCCTCGCAGCAGAAGGAGAACGATTTTTATACATTTAAAGTGGTAAACATCAGGGGCAAGCTAGTCTCTCTGGAGAAATACAGAGGCTCGGTAAGTTTGCAGGGAGATGAGCAGCTGCTCTCATTGCAGACTAACTAACCAGCCCATCTTTGCATGCTTGCATAAGGGAGTGGGAATCCAGAGATTGTACATTAACTTGCATGCATGCACGTTTATAGTCTCTCATTTGTGCATTTTGTGTAACTGATCTGGCGTATTGCTTGCATGTTTACTTTGATATCGTTCCATAGGTTTCTCCATTATTTTAATAAAACGTTTGCTTAACCCCTGTGTGTGAGTCTGTTTCTTGGGCAGGCTGCTCTGTATACGTGGCACACGGGGTTGCTTGCCGTTCATTTACTATACATAGTACTCTGTTATTGTCTATTATTAATCATGAAAACATTTATCCGGGATTGGAAGCATGTGTCATTTTAAAGCAAAAGTCTGTATTGCAAGATATTTCCCCTTTTGAAAGACTTGACTTTTGCTGAATTTTATTTGAAGCAAAAGGGGAAAACGAGGATGGTGTTTAATCAGTATGTCAAGGAATGCACCATAATAATTAATTAATAAACGAAACTGAGAAGATAAGCAAAGCAGATTATATTAATCTACAATTAAATCATAGAAATTAAAGATAATGTGAGGAAAGGGGCATGACAGCAGATCTGTTTAAAAACAATTAATTTAAATGTTACTTACATATTACTCAGGGAGTTCTAAATGAAACTCTCTCCCCAAAAGATGTACACATTTTCTCAAGTTCTTGAAATGTGATTACGATATAGTCATAAGAAAATGTATCATAATTATGTATATTCAAAGGTTAATAAATAGCATATGCATTTAGAAACTGTGAGGCAAATCAGGGTTGGTTCTTCATGCTAGAATGGTGGAGAGAAAAGCAACTATAAACCGGGCTTTACTTGCCAGTATGCTCCGGCTTACTTGTGCTCCAGCTTTGGAGTGGCACAAGGCAGCTGGACTGTACCTGTGAATTTGGCTGTAAAAGTTAAAATTGGCAGGGAGGACCTAAGGTTGAAGTTAAGGGCTTTAACTCATTAAAGATGTCACATGATAGCATTTTCTTTGGGTTTCTTTTTTAGTGTTCATTTATGAAAATATTAATAAAGTAAGAAAACAAGGAAATTTCCAGACAAAAAATTGTTAAACTGAAGTTAAGGTTGAGAGTATATATCAGTAATTTAAGGGTGAAAAAATTTAACAAGAACATTGTCCAAAAATAAGCAAATTAGAAACCCAGAAAATTCAGAGTTAAGTTAAACTTTAAAAAATAATCCAGACATGTTTAGAAATGAAAATGCAGAGTGAAAGTACCCAAACATTTTAACTCTGTCCTGTAGTGATTCCATAAGGAAACTATTATGAACAAACCAAATATACTAATCTACCTTTATGGTCCCAGATTAGAGTTAGAGACTAGTCCAAGGTAGCAAAGCAAGTCAGTGGTTAGAACTCCAGGAACAGAACCAGGGTCTCCTGACTCCCACTCCAGTGCCCCATCTAGTGGAGATGTATTGTCCTAATTTCATAGTGCTTTTTTGTAAATTTTTATGGCCAGAAGGGCCTGTTATGATAATCTAGTCTGTCCTGCATTATACAGGCTGTAGATTTCACCTAGTGATTACTGCATCTAGTGTAACATCTTCTGGTTGAATGAGAGCATTTCTTTGAGAAGGAGTCTTTAAATCAAGAGTTTTCTGTCTAAGTGATAAATAATGTACCACATCCTTTTAACTGTCAGTATAGATTATCAAAGTATGTTTTATTTCCAGTTTGATTTTTTAATAGACTGTTCTTGCAGATAAAATGCCTGGCAGGGGCATGCAATGATCAGTTGCACATGGTTTCATGCAAGGATTGTGCTCACTTGAGGACATTCTTGCATACTCTATTCCATGTCATTGTGCCACTTACTTATATGTGATCCTTGTACTTTTGCCAATAGGAATGAGAGATGAAGTTAAAAATATCTAAGATCAAAAGGGAAGCTCCTTGGTGGATTTAGACTAAATGAGGCCCAGATCCAGTCTGACTAAAGCCCCCAACCCACCCACCAATTCAAACTGCGCTTAAGTGGTACATAGACCTCATGTTGGTCCCCAACATAGAGGAGAATTTTCTCCATTGCATACACAGGTATTTGTTTGTTTCTAAGAGTACCCACAACTTGCTAAATGCTGTACAAACATAATACATTATATATTAAACTACACTTAGACAAACATTAAATATATATATATAACAATGTATAAATATATGTGGTGTCTCTCCCAGATGGAGATCATCTATATGGGATACCGTCAAATTGCTTGTTATTATACAGTAGTTGGCTTTTCTTCAATAGTTTGTTCCCATAATTTCTTCCAATGGGTCTGTCAAGAGTCAATAAATGCTCTGACTGGAGCACATCTTGTCTGCAGGGCACCTGTTGCAGCTCTGGCTTTTAAAGGAGCAAATACCTTCTTCAGCTTCAGTAATTCAGAGCCAGAATCCCCTGGGAAGAAGTTGAAGAGGAAAACTCTCCAAGGTTACTCTTTTATGGAGTTCCTCACAAAGGACAGAGGGTATTTGCCCCACTGCAGAATGAGCTGCAGGGCCCATTTCCACATCTCGTGCCTCTGCGCCACCTCTGGGTTTGCAGCTTTATTGTAGTTATGTGGTTAGCACTTTCTCTAGGGATGACCAACCCCATGATCCCCCATAATGGAGGGCTCCTTACCACAGAAGTACTGGGGACGCATCATCTTTTCTTCTTGGTCTCAGCTGTCCCCACCTTGACCAGCACTCACTCAGCACAGGACCACCCAGTTCCTCAATGTGGTTCTCACATCCATGAGAGGGTGAAAAGGGCAGGAGGAGAGGATGCCATGAAAGTGATGACCCCACCCTTCTCAATCCAATTGAAACTTGACTACTCATATGTGAATATTTAAATGAGATTAAAACAATAAAATCTCCCTTATCTCCCATCCTCCGTGCTGGGGCTGAGCATTAGTGTCACATCCATATGCATCCTCTTTCAGAGGTAGATAATGATTCCATGGTTAGAGTCTGTTGCACCATAAACTGTGAAGTCTTGTTTCCCTTTATTCCTTTAGCTAGCTCATTTTGTGCCTTTGCCTTTCTAATCTTGCCCCTGCATTCCTGTGTTGTTTGCCTATATTCATCCTTTGTGATTTGTCCTAGTTTCCATTTTTATATGACTCCTTTTTAGATCATGCAAGATCTTGTGATTAAGCCAAGCTCATCTTTTGCCACATTTTCTATCTTTCCTACCCAGCGGAATAGCTTGCTTTTGGGCACTTAGTAGTGTCCCTTTGAAATACTGCCAACTCTCCTCAGTTGTTTTTCCCCTCAGTCTTGATTCCCATGGGACCTTACCTATCAGCTCTCTGAGCTTACCAAAATCCACCTTCCTGAAATCCATTATCTCTAATTTGCTGTACTCCCTTCTACCCTTCCTTAAATTGTTAACTCTATTGTGAACTTTCACAGAGCTCTTCTTCAGTTCTAGGATAAAACCGTTGTATTATATGATCTACCTACATTAGATATGAAGTGCAGTGAGCCAATCATAAAGAGCTATCAGAAAATAAGGAAATTTGTATCTTGAGGTAAACAAGGAAAGCTCATTTTATTTTAAAGGTTTTATTGGTCTCATTGTCACTGTACTCACTTTAATCGCTACTGCACATATGTAGGAGTCAGCACTTCTTGGTTCTGGTCCCCTCTCTTCCACTTCTCTGCTGTGTAGTTTTAGCCTCAATAGACACATCTAGGTATAATAGCACTTACCTACCTATTGTACATAAGCCTCACCATAGTACACTTAGCTAACTAATTAATGTTAGTAACATGTTTTGAGAATCGTGAATGAAAGGCATTATACAAATGCAAAGTATTCTACTGCTGGGGGTAACATTAGGTGTTCTGCATGAATCAGATCTCTCTGTAATCTGAGAATTTAGTATTAGGTATAGAAAAAGTAAACATTTAATTACAAAGCACTGGATTTTTTGGATAATGATTCTGCAAACCAGTGTAATTTGATGTTTCTGGATAGGTCATTGTTGGGTATATAACCCAAGACCTGTGATTTATACAAGGCTCTGCTGCCTCAGCTAAAAATTCCACATCTGTTAACTTGAAGCCAATAGTAAATTAATAAACCTCTCTGTGGTCCATCCACTAGAGAGCCATACTGTGTAAATGACTTACACCAGTATGTAATATTTTTTTCCAATTTTGAATTTAAGATTAGACTGCTTGGATTTTCTAAGTAAAAGAAGGAAAGTCTAGTATTGTAAGGGCCAACAAAGGCTAATGCATGTTACAGCTTTATGAAAATATTTTTGGAAAAGTCAAGGATTAATTGTTTGCACTGTACACTAGATGGTGCACTTGACTCACATTCAAAGTTCCAGGACAGGGTAAGAGAAAAGGAAGACTATATTAAGCTCACATGTTTTACTAAATATTAATGGCTTAAATAATTAAAATGTTAGTGCCCAAATGAGACAAAGCAAGTGACTTTTTTATAAAGAATTTTAAACACACTGCAAACAGATCAACTCATTTAATCTTCTGTAATGCAGGATAGAACCACTTAAAGATGACCTGCTAACAATTTTTTAAAAACTAGATTTGTGCCTTTTTTGCTACTTTATGATGTTTTAAAAAAGGCATGAAAGGGTTTCTATTTTTAAATTTTGTTTTGTCTGCTTTATTATTTCCTCAAATCTCAAAATCCTACTTTTGTGGGAGGCCCTCTGGAAGGTCTCAAAATGTGCATTGTGAGCACTCATGTTATTTGAAGGAATTGTGCTAGCAAACACTTCTTTCTCCAAGATGTTAAGTCATTGAAATTAAATAGATGTTGAAAAAAATCATGTTTGTATTGACAAAATTCTTTCAGGCCTTCTTTACAAATACTGTATATTATAATCAAGCAAAAATTACACGCATTTTTTCTTTGCAGGTCATCTTTCACATTTCTTCACATACCCATAGAATTCTATACTTTTTTTGGGGGGGGGGGAAGATATCCCATCTCCTAGAGCTGGAAGGGACCTTAAAGGTCATAGAGTCCAGCCCCCTGCCTTCACTAGCCGGACCAAGTACTGATTTTGCCCCAGATCCCTAAGTGGCCCCCTCAAGGATTGAACTCACAACCCTGGGTTTAGCAGGCCAATGCTTATTCCTTTGTAGCCACCTGGAACAAATTGTTTATCAACCTCGGGCAGATTTTGGGTGGGGCATTGCAAACTGCAAGACGCAGGCAGTTTAGTGTTCAATACAATAGAATATATTGTGTTCAATATAAAGAGTTCTACAGAGGAGACAGGAGACTGCTCCCCGCTTGCGCCCCTGAGGCAGGGAGTCAGAATTTTGTTTATTAACAGAGTGATTAACAGGCGATTAAGATAAGAAAGGGCTGCTAGGATGTTTCCTAAAGTTAAATGATCTCTTCCAAGGTTTGTGAACTACAAAAAGTAATTGTAGATTTTTCTACAATTGTTGTATTCAAAAAGTAGTAACAAAGTTATTAATATCTTTCTTTGAGAAGATAACTGATTTTTAGACAAAAGAAATGTAGTAGATCTAATCAGTCAGTAAGGCATTTGATACAGTTCCATATGAGAAATTATTAGTTAAACTGGGAAAGATGGGGATTAATATGAGAACTGAAAAGTGGGTAAGGAACTGATTAAAGGGGAGACTGCAACAGGTCATACTGAAAGGTGAACTGTCAGGCTGGAGGGAGGTTACTAGTGGAGTTCCTCAGGGATCCGTCTTGGAACCAATCTCATTTAACATTTTTATTACTGACCTTGGCACAAAAAGTGGGCGCTTGCTAATAAAATTTGCAGATGACACAAAGTTGGGAGTATTGTCAATATGGAGGAGGACTAGAATATCATACAAGAAGATCTGGATGACCTTGTAAACTAGAGTAATAGAAATGGGATGAAATTTAATAGTGCAAAGTCATGGCATTTAGGGACTAACAACAAGAATTTTTGCTATAAGCTGGGGACTTCTCAGTTGGAAGTAATGGAGGAGGAGAAAGTCCTGGGTGCATTGGTTGATCACAGGATGACTATGAGCTATCAATGTGATGCGGCTGTGAAAAAGGCTAACTTGATCTTGGGGTGCATCAGGTCAGATATTTCCAGTAGAGACAGGGCAGTGTTAGTACCATTATACAAGGCACTGGTGATACCACATCTGGAATACTGCATGCAGTTCTGGTCTCCCAGGTTTAAGAAAGATGAATTCAAACTGGAACAGGTGGAGAGAAGGGCTACTAGGATGATCTGAGGAATGGAAAACCTACCTTATGAGAGAAGACTGAAAGAGCTTGGCTTGTTTAGTCTAACCAAAAGAAGGCTAAGGGGAGATGATTGCTCTCTATAAATACATCAGAGGGATAAATACCATGGAGGGAGGGGAGTTATTTAAATTAAGCACCAATGTGGACCCCAGAATAAATGGCTATAAACTGGCCATCAACAAATTTGTGTTTGAAATTAGGTGAAAGTTTCAAGCCATCAGAGGAGTGAAGTTCTGGAGCAGCCTCCCAAGAGGAGCAGTGGGGGCAAAAAACCTAACTGGCTTCAAGACTGAGCTTGATAAGTTTGTAGAGGGGATGGTATGACAGGACTACCTACAACAGTGTGTGGCCCATCATTGACTGCCTGAAGCAAAAATCCCCAATGGCTAGGACAGGACAGTAGCTAGGGAGGGCTCTGAGTTACTACAGAGAATTCTTTCCGGTGGGTCTTGCCCACTTGCTCAGGGTCTAACTGATCACCATATTTGCGGTTGGGAAGGAATTTACCCCCAGGTCAGATTGGCACAGACCTTGGGTGGGTTTTTTTTGCCTTCCTCTGCAGGATGTTATAACATGCAGGATTTAACTAGTGTAAATGGTGAATTCTCTGTAACTTGCAGTCTTTAAACCATGATTTGAGGATTTCAGTAACTCAGCAAGAGCTTAGGGGTCTATTATAGGAGTGGGTGGGTGAGGTTCTGTGGCCTGCAAGGTGCAGGAGGTCAGACTAGATGATCATAATGGTCACGTCTGACTTCAGTAAGAGTATCTGAGTAAGAATACGCTTTTAAAACAATTTTAACCCTAACCAGTGTCACTTAAGTGACTTGCCAATGTCAGAACATGTTAGTATTAGAGCTGAATGGGTTTAATATTTAATTTTCTTTCTTGATATAGAAATTAGATACAATGCTCCGGTCAGATAATTTCTAAGTTATCTGCAAACCCTCTCCCCCCCACACACTAGGGTTTTCAGTTGCTTAAGTTCCCCTCCCCCGCCAAAAAAAAACAACCACAATCTGAAACAGCACTCCTGTGGGCAGGCACGGAATTTGCCCACACACACATGGCCCTGTTGGCCTGACTGGAGCCACCCCCATAAATATAGAAGTCATATATGCCTATTGTATTTTGATTCCAGTAGTAGGGATTACCAATGAACACTTACCTGTATTACAGGCTTGTTGTGAGGCTGAAATCATGATCATAAAGTGCTTTTATATCCTTCTATGAAAGGAACCATGGGCTGTGGGTATCGAAGGCCAGGGGCCCAGTGCTTAGGCCAGCTAGCAGGGGGGCAGGGGAGAGGACTTCGGGCTAGCCTCCTCAAGGGGGGCTCACCTGCCACCCATGAAAGGAACTGTATGCAAGTGCAAAGAATCAGGATCATAACAAAATTTGGTCTTTGTTGTAATCAATGTAAACTATTGTTAATAATGGTTGGTAAGAATAAGTTACTCAGGCATAATTAAACTTTCAATTGGTGTTCGATTTTAGGACTGTCAATCAAAAAAATTAATCATGATTGAGGCTACATTTTAGTCACAGGTATTTTTAGTAAAAGAGTCATGGACAGGTCACAGGCAGCAAACAAAAATTCACGGCCTGTGACCTGTCCATGAATTGTATTATATACCCCTAACTAAAACTTGGGCCAGGACCCCCACAGGTGCTCTGTGGGGTGGGGGCAGCTCAGGACTCCCGCTGGTGCTGGGGGGGAGGAAGGGTTGGTGGGGCTGGCTGGCTCCCTACCAGGTTCTGCATGTCCCTGCAGCTCCTAGGGAGAGGGAAGGCCAGGGGAGCTCCCCACTGTCCCCTGCCACTTTTTTTTTTTTTTAAACATAACTGCACTCAAAAACAATGCAAAACTTCAGAGCCTACAAGTCCACTCAGTCCTATTTCTTGTCTTAGTGATTGGCTGAACAAAACAAGTTTGTTTATATTTACAAGAGATAATGCTGCCTGCTTCTTATTTACAATGTTACCTGAAAGTGAACAGGCATTCGCATGGCACTGTTGTAGCCAGCATTGCAAGTTATTTACCTGCCAAATATGCTAAACATTCGTATGCCCCTTCATGCTTTGGTCAGCACTCCAGAGGACATGCTTCCATGCGGATGCTGGGTTCTGCCCAAAGCAGTGCAGACGGACACATTCATTTTCATCAGCTGAGTCAGCTGCCACCAATAGAAGGTTGATTTTCTTTTTTTGATGGTTCCAGGTTCTGTAATTTCCGCATCAGAGTGTTGCTCTTTTAAGACTTTTGACACCAGGTTCCACACCTCCTCCCTCAGAATTTGGAAGGCACTTCAGATTCTTAAACCCTGGGTAGAGTACTGCAACTATCTTTAGAAATCTCATATTGGTACTTTCTTTGCGTTTTGTCAAATCTGCAGTGAAAGTCTCCTTAAATGGAGCAACATATGCTGAGTTGTCACCCGAGACTGCCATAACACAAAACATGGCAGAATGTGGGTAAAACCACAGAGCAGGAGACATACAATTCTCTTCTAAGGAGTTCAGTCACAATTTTAATACTTTTTTTTTTTTTAAACGAGCA
Organism: Chrysemys picta bellii; assembly: GCF_011386835.1. Classification (NCBI taxonomy): domain Eukaryota; kingdom Metazoa; phylum Chordata; order Testudines; family Emydidae; genus Chrysemys; species Chrysemys picta. Next base: position 10,964,388 of record NC_088798.1, read on the forward strand.
TCAAAAAGCAAGACGACCATGTTCATTCAGTCTGTATCTATATGTTGATACTTGGAAAGTTAGCTAGATGGCACCAGAACATACTTTGTATGCCAGTGCATAGGGATTCCCTAGATTGTGCCTTGTTGTCACAATAAACCATTAAGGATTATTAAAATCAACGTTTGCTTTATGAGTTTGTTTTTCCTGAGAGAAAACCAAGGGAGGATGTAGAAACCAGTTTTAAACACTGTATTGTGATCAGCTATACTGTGTATGTGCATCATTGCCCTCTATTAGGTGAAATTACAACTGCCCAACTGCAGGGTATAGACCGGGGTCCCCAAACTTTTTATCTTGTGCCCCCCTTACCCCTACCCACCACCACCACAGCCCCCTCAAGCCACATCTGGGAGCAGGGCCTTGGTGAGGGCCAGGGTTGTGGCCGGTGGCAAAGGCCAGAGCAGGAGCCAGAACCAGGAGCACAGCTGGGACAGAGCTGGGGCTCCCTCCCCACCCCCTGTGAGGGTGGGCCTGGGCCCCACCATGTCCCCCAAACATTCCTCTGTTCCCTCCCCCAGAGGGCACACCCCACAGTTTGGGGACCTCTGCTATAGACCTTAACCTTATAACAGCTAAAGGTGTTCTCACTCAAGTGAATGGGGCCTATGCTTTTGGAGCAGGAGAACTTGGGTGAAGTTCTGCTGTGACGTTCTGAATGGCCACAATGTCCAGTACCCACGAATTCTTGGTGGTTAAGAATTTGTTACACTATAGTTATTGTACAATCTGCAATCATATTTTATTTTTCCCTTCAACTACACCAAATTTTGATGTGCTTTATTGATTGGCCAATGATATTTCATGGTGAATTTTATAGCAGGGGGAGGGAAGGCTCTGAGTGAATTTTTAGTGCTCAGGAAAGGTGCTGGGGTGACAGCCCTGAACCCCTCTGCTCATCCACACAACAGAAAGGTATAGCATGGGAGTGGTAGCTATGCAGGAGGTGAGATGGTATTTCTTTCAGAAAGGCACCATGGAGAATGATGTGCCAGTGATGGAAGCCATGTAGACACCTGTCCGCTAGGATTTGGCCTGAGATTGCCAATTCATTTCATATAGGCTACCAAATAGCAATACATAGCTACTATTGATTTGGTCTGGAATTGAACTGACAACCCTCAGATAACTAGATGTGTATTATTTCATTACTTATACCCTGAGCCATCCAGTTCCAACTCCCAGCCCTCTCTAGAAAGGATGAAACTATCTTTCTTCATAAAAGAAGTAAGAAACAATCCCCCACCCCACCCCAATAAGCAATACCAGCACATTTGCTCCCTGGCTAAAGCTACAGCTACCAGATGTTTCTGAAAAGCCATTCTTCATGGTTTGAAAATAAAGGTTTAAAATAGAAACATGAACTGAATGGAAATGGTCAAAAAATAGGGGATAAAGTTGAGAAAATTGTGTCTTTTTAATAGAAAACCTTCAAAAACACAAACACCCAAAACCTTTTGACCAGTTCTAACAGATGCTGGAAGGAGGCCTTTCACAAATAAAATCCTGTGGAACCAATTATCCTTTCAGTTGTGCACTGACTGCCCCCATTGTGTATAGGAGAAGTCTAGTTTCTTCTGGTCTTTCCTCATTACACTCCACTTGTTTCCTTTTCTGACTAGAGAGCTCCTAGTCTTCCCTGACTCTAGGCATGATCCTTATCAAGTCTATAGTGTCATGCTAGACCTGCTAAGTAACAAACTTCCCTGCTGCCTGCCATCTCTCAGGGACAATTAAGGGATAACGTCGATAGGTTCTGAAGGATGCCTTGTTTGGCCTTTCTTATCCTCAGTGATGACGACCACTAAGATTTTAATAGGAGGAGGATTGTTGGGATGGGGGGGGGGGCGGGGACTGCCCTTAAAGCAATCTAGCAGTTTCTTCAGTCTATGGGGGATGATTGATTAAACAAGCCATTATTTGTATGGCCTAGTAGTCCAAGCCATGGATCAGGACCTCATTGTGCTAGGTTCTGTACAAACTGAACAAAAAGACAGTCCCTGTCCTAAAGAGCTTATGCAGCGATAGGCCTGAATCCAAACAGCTCTAAACTGTAGGAAAGGTCAGGACTGGATCCCAACTTTGTAACTCAGGTCCATCTTAAGTGATAAACACCTCGGAAGAGAACCAAAGCCTCTCTACATGCCATATTCAGGGTGCATGAGACTGTGTCCTCTTGTGTGCTGTGCCAACATATCACTAAGCAGTAGGGCTCAGAATAGTAGTCATTGCTGATACAAATCATAGCATTCCTACACCATTCTACTGTGTGTCATGCCTTTTAGAACTCTAGCTCTAATGAAAACTATTAGTATTAAACTTAAATTATAATCACTAATGTTACCCTCTCACATAACTGCATAACCTTACCATCCTCACTTCCATCCTACCCCTTTACACCTTGCTCTTTATTTAGATTATAGGCTTTTCTAGGCATGGAATCTTTGTTCTGTGAAGTACCATCAAAATATATAGTGTATGAGTTTATATACTAAAATAAACACATTGTATGCATGTACATATGTAATAATAGAACTCAAAGCTTGTCTAATGAATATTCTATTGGTAAGAGCACAAAACCCGGAGTCAGGATTCTTGGGTTCTATTTCCAACTCTGCTACTCACTTGCTATATGAGCTTGGTCAGGTCAATTAACGGTGTCTGGTCTATACTACAATATATCCCTATATCAGTATAACTAGGTCACTCGGGAGTGTGACAAACCCACACCCTGAGGCTACGTCCTCACTACAGGGTGTGTGTCGATTTAAGATGCTCAAATTCAGCTATGCAAATAGCGTAGCTGAATTAGATGTATCCGAGCCGACTTACCCCGCTGTGAGGATGGCGGCAAATCGACCTCCGCGGCCCCCGTCGACAGCGCTTACTCCTACCTGCGCTGATGGAGTACAAGCGTCGATTCGGGGATCGATTGTCGCGTCTCATAATTCGATCAGAGAGAGAGATTTCTACCCGCCGATTCAGGCGGGTAGTGAAGATGTAGCCTAAGTGATGTAGTTATACTGACTTAACACCCACATGTGGACAGCGCTAGGTCAGTGGGGGAAGCTTCTCCCGCCAACATAACTACCACCTTACAGGGAGGTGGATTAACTACACTGATAGGAGAGCTCTCACTGTTTGTGATCTCACAGTGGTCATGTGAAACTCTGTACATTAATTTGTGCAACACTTTGAGCTCTTTGGTTCAAAGATACAGGATATAAATCAGGGCAGATTAATTATATGTCCTCATTGAGTTCAGTGGGGCTGCACAGGTGTAAGCCTAGTAAGATTTGGCCTGGTATCCTAACTCTTTTCTACAATATACTTGAATTAAATCTTCTAATATTTTAACTGGTGAATTTAATTGGTTAACACTTATAAAGTGCTATTTAAAGTGAAAGTTTGTAGCATTATGCAGATAACAAGCAGCACTGCATAAGTGCAGAGTGTTGTTACTAATAGAACATCTGAAAGGTCTATAGCAATTGGCTTTAATTGCCTCCAAAGAAAACAAGAGGAGGGTTATTTTAGTCAGCGTGAGTTGTAGTTCTCCCTTGCAGCAGCTGAAAGAATATAAAATGTTTAGGAGATTTTAGAGTAAGGATTAAATATTAAAAAAAAAATCTTCAAAGCACACTTGGAGTCTGCATTAATAAGAACTTCCACTATGATTTGGAATTTTAGGGCTGTTTTGTGAACTCAAATAATTTAACAAAAGGTACTTGAAGTCTGAGTTCAAATACAGATCAGGAAAGAAACACATGGACAAATTCTGCTCTCAGCAGCCCCATGGAAATCAGTGGGATTAAGAATAGAATTTAGCTCCATGGGCAGATGTGGCCATAGTTGGTGGAAACGTGTGACTCAGCTGATTTCAGCAGAGTTAGATCTGTTTACACCAACTTACAACAAGACTGACTGGCTCTTTGGCTCCACAAGTCCTAACTTTGAACCCCAATCCCAAACCAGGGCAGTCAATGGTGAAACTCCTGTTCATGTCAATTGGAGCAGGATCAAACTTTCTTATTCAAACATGTAAAAAGAGTGTAAGAGCTTCATTTCACTGGGCCAGGACTTCCCCCTCCCCCCCCCCTTCTCCCCCTCTCCCTCCATGGCCTCATTTCTCCCCTCCTCACTCCTGCAGGTGCAACATTGGTATGTGGCTCTACTGAGGTTTGGGGACAGGCAGCATGATCTTGCTATGCCTCCAGACTCTGTGGAGGGTACTTCCTGATGTTAGCAATCTGTCTATAAAGCACTGTGTAAGATACATCAGGCCTGGGAAAGGTCTCCCCCATGGATCATTTGCAGAATCTGCTTAACAAGGATTACAACTTGAAGCTGTGCTATTGTTCAAGTGAAGCCCTGCTATGCTGCACACCCGCCCAACAGCAGAGGCTCCAAAGGCAATGGCACATGGGAGAAGTGATGTGGCCCATGGAATGTACATTTATAACAATTTCATTGTGTGTAATCAAATAGTCTAGAAGCTCAAAGATGATGGAAGATGAAGTTAGAAAAATTCCAACTGGAAAAAAGATGCACATTTTTAAGGTTGACTATTGGGATAGCTTCCCAAGGGAAGTGGTAAATTCACCACCACTTGGAGTCTTTAATTGAGACTGGATGGCTTTCTGAAAGATAGTTCAACCACAAGTTAGTGGGCTTGATGCAGTAATCACTGAGTGAAGTTTATGTCTCATGTTATGTTGTTCAAGCGACGTCACCACAATGGCCCCTTTACCCTTAAGATTATCAATCTATATTGACAGTGGTAAGTGCATCAGTTGATTCAGGGTCAATGCTGAGAGGGAAGTTGTTGCACATTTAAAAACATTTGAAAGACCTACAATAATTAATATGCACCAAACCTCATCTGAACAGTCATTTCTTTACATGTGCTGGATTGTTTATACTATAGTGAATGTTTAGAAAATGCCAAGGAGACAGGACAGAGGAGATGCTGGTTTTTCTGAAAACAGAATGAAAACACCCAAGGAATTTAGGATGAATTATATCAGCATGGATGCTACTTCTAACTTCAATAAAGTGAATATTTAAAAACTAAGTCTCCCTAAATAATCAAAAGAATTTGAAACATTGTCAAACAGTAGCAAGATGCTCAATCCCAGTCCATTGAAGATTCTCAACATGGATATTTTTATTCTGCTGAGAATGATCTGCAGTCAAGCGTCCTTGGTGGAAGCTTATGTCAAACAGATATGCAGTGTGTTTTTAATCTCTTGTGTTTAGGTATCTCTTGTCGTCAATGTTGCAAGTGAGTGCGGATTTACAGATAGCCACTACAAAGCTCTACAACAGTTACAGAGAGACCTTGGCTCACATCATTTTAATGTGCTAGCATTCCCATGTAATCAATTTGGGCAGCAAGAGCCAGACAGTAACAAAGAAATTGAGAGCTTTGCCCGAAAGACTTATGGTGCCTCCTTTCCTATGTTCAGCAAAATTGCAGTCACAGGTGCTGGTGCTAATGCTGCCTTCAAATATTTAATTGGTAAGTAATATCTAGAGCAGCTATATCTAAGGAGGTAAGTTGCTGGCATTGAATTAATCTGATCTGGCAAGACTTTTATAAGGATTATTTATAGTGTTCATGATAGCAAATGTGCCTGATACATGTTTATTAAAATAACCCTATGTGAAAGAATATCTAATGCCTATCCAAATACAGATTCAGAATGTCTAGAAATTCAAATTCGGTGTACGTGGGAGTGTAAAACATTCCCTCTGTACCTGATCACAGGGTCATGAACATGGGCAGCTGTGCCTGGTTTTCTCCACTTAGCAACCATTTCTCCAGAGAATCCATGTCATGAAACATCTGGGGCTGCCACAGGTCAGATTTTATGACATGCATTAGCAGATCTGTAGGGTGAGAGGAGGCAAAATGTCCTCAGTATCCATCTGAACCCCTCACTTTCACAAGCTTTGCATTCACTCACAAAACAGTGCAACCAGGTGCTGATAGTGATTTCCTGGAAGAAATTTCTTCCATGTTCCTCACAAGGAAAATGGAACAACCAAACTGTAGAACCCATCCAGCTATTTGTACAAGAGCCAATGCATGCTAGGATAGGAGTCCTTGGGAGTTTTTGTTGGTTCCTGGCAGACAGCTAAGAAGCTTTCAATAAAGCAGGGTTTCAGAGTAGCAGCCGTGTTAGTCTGTATCCGCAAAAAGAAGAACAGGAGGACTTGTGGCACCTTAGAGACTAACAAATTTATTAGAGCATAAGCTTTCGTGGACTACAGCCCACTTCTTCGGATGCATATAGAATGGAACATATATTGAGGAGATATATATACACACATACAGAGAGCATAAACAGGTGGGAGTTGTCTCAGAGGTGGTAAGACAACTCCCACCTGTTTATGCTCTCTGTATGTGTGTGTATATATATCTCCTCAATATATGTTCCATTCTATATGCATCCGAAGAAGTGGGCTGTAGTCCACGAAAGCTTATGCTCTAATAAATTTGTTAGTCTCTAAGGTGCCACAAGTCCTCCTGTTCTTCTTTTTTCAATAAAGCAGGTTCTTCTTATCCAAGCACTATATTTTTCTGCATTGGTTGAATGCGCCAAACACCATTCAAATACTGAACTGAAATCAGACTCTTCAGCCAACATTCAGGGAATTTTTTAGGAAGTGAGACAAATCTAATCAAACCCACCACCACATGACCGCACATTGAGTCTCACCTCCTCTACCCAGGAACAGTGTTCCTCCCACACTCTCCCATGGATTTACAGCAGAGTTCTTTGTACTACTTTTGGCTGCCACATGCAGTGTTCCAGAGCTGATATTCCTGCAGATCATAGAATATCAAGGTTGGAAGGGACCTCAGGAGGTCATCTAGTCCAACCCCTCAAAGCAGGACCAATCCCCAGACAGATTTTTATCCCAGATCCTAAGTAGCCCCCTCAAATCCCATCCTTCCCCAATGCTCCACATGCAGCATGAGGCTGTTAGAGGTGGTACAGTCACCACTGTAATGTGAAAGGACAGTCACCAGCATAAGCCTGGCAGTGTACTGTGACAGGAAACACTCACCTCTCATTAGTGCCTCCTGTTGGTTGTGTATGAACCTGCACTTTCTCTCTGCTCCCTTTTCAGCTGTTCATCTCACCAGGTGGGTCTTTACTGGTCCAGCTCTCTGGCCAAATCACACAGTCAATGTGCATGAACAAATCCCTTCCAGGGTAAGAGGTCCAAACAGGGCCTGTCCCTGTGCCCTTGTTAAAATCTTTAGCCATGTCTCTATGCTCAGTCCTCAGCCCCTTCTGGGCTGGCTTTAAGACCGTGCCTGTCCTGGTCTAGAGCAGTGCCTCCAGGGCTTTTTCCCTGGAGACTCTTTGCCATAAGAGTTCTTATTGCCCCAGCTGGGTCACTCCTTCAAGTTCAGCTCCCTTCCAGGGGACAGGGAATAACAAAGTTCAACAAATGGTTGGCCCTCTTCAGGGTCTTCAGCCCCATCCTTGAGTCCTTTAAGTTCCATCCCTGGGCTTGGGCTACTAAACAAAACAAGCCCCCTTCTCAGGGTATTGGCCACTTTGCCAGTGGCAGAATCCAGGCCTGTCCACTGTCTAGGTCCCAACCCAGGGACCCTACAAATAGCAGCTACACACTGCTTCCTTTAATAGTTGCTGCTGCTATTCTCTAGGCTGCTTCACACATAGCCCCTTCCTCTTCACCTTTACCTCAGGGCTGAAGTTTTCTACACTTCTCCTGCCTCACTAAATGCCATGTCCACCAGAACCCATCTTCTGTCTCTCTCTTGAGCTCTAGTAAGGCACACCCTCCCTTATTCCTCTGGTCCCAGTTAGGGACAGCACTGCACGCAGCCCCTGCAGCTCCTTTTATCTGAGCTTGCTGTGTTCTGATTGGCTGCTTCCCTGCAGCCTTTCTAGGCAGACCTGGAGGTCTCACCTTCGCTGCTCCTTTTCTAGGGCAGGGTGTGGAAGGACCATGAGGCCTCCAGCAGGGGGCTCAGAGGGCCTGGTACACCCTGTCACATGCACCTTGGCAATTTGTCTGATTCCACATGGGGGTTTGGCCCAGAAGTGGCAAGAGATGTAACCTTGTCCCAGATGAAGCATGTATAGCTCTGGACCTGCACGTTCTGTGCTCCTATCTTATGACCTCACATTTATGGGCAGAAACTCCTGCCCTTATTCTAAAATGCATTCCTGAACTTTTCCATTTAATATAATAAAATCATAGAGGTTATTCAGAGAATAACCCAACCTCTAACTAATGAGGGTTAGGAAGAAACTTCTCCTAGGGGGTAGGTTATTCCATTATTTCCTACTGCGGAGTTTCTTGAAACATTCCTCTGAAGCATCTGATAATGGCTACTATCAGAGATAGCCTACTGGACTAGATAAGCCATTAGTCTGCTCTAATATGGCTGTTCCTAAGTCCATCTCCCTGCCAGTGCATGATTGTTCCAAATAGTATATTTTCTGGTACTTTCTCCTGTCTATATGCCTTAAGTGATTGAGCTTCTACTAGTTCCCGTGGTAGAGTATTCGACAGTCTAATATATCTTCCTGTCAGGAAATCCCTCCTGATATTCAACCTAATGTTTTCCCCTTGATTTTATGTACTTTCTTTCCTTAAGATGCTAATCAACACATCATCATACTCAAATATGAGGAACTGGTTCATGTGGTTTTCTCTTCTGTTTGTATTTTCTTTTCCTTCACAGAATCCACAGGAGAAGAACCAACCTGGAACTTCTGGAAGTACCTGGTAGCCCCTAATGGGAAAGTAGTAAAGGCTTGGGACTCAACTGTCACTATTGAAGAAATAAAACCTTACATCACTGAACTTTTGAGGAAAATCATCCTGAACCAGAAGGATGAACTGTGACTTTCAAAAGTCCCATCATGTCTATTATACCTTGATTGATAATTAGGACTGCAGTTTGACTGTTCACATTCCAAAAGAGGAAATAGAGGGACAGGAAATCATTATGACTAATTGAAGTTTTTCCCATCATTCTAAGAATACAGGAAACAATAACTGAATGTGGTAAAAGGTGATTTAACTTAGGCTTGTGCTATCGTTCTAAAGTGATTGAATTGAATTTGTGCCTTCTTGGAAAGAAAATCATTTGTTTATCTTACTATCTCAAATCATCAATTGTTGATGATATTATGAAGAGCCAGTTAGGATTTTTTTGGCAGCCAGGCTCAGTTCAGCTAGAATTTCCTTAGAGAGACCTTACTAGCAACTGCAATTCATTTGTCAAGATTTTGACCATGAATTTCATTTAAAAATGCAACCCAAAGTAGAAGAGTGCACTTGGCGTAGTGTGGACACAGTTATAAGGGGCTGGCAAAAATAGGTTTCCTCAAAGCAGACACACTTATAATGATATGTGTCTGCTTAGTTATAAAGGACAGACACTTCACTTTCTCTCTATTTGTGTTATGGGTAACTGGGAGAGAAGGGCATGGGGAGGTCTCATCTATAGAACTGAAATAAAAGACAAAATTTCCTACAAAAAGATTCTCCATAAGTTGTGTGAACTGTCTTTAAATTCTTTGTTTAAAAAAAGGTTGCTGAGTGACATTAGTACAGTCTGTGTAATTAATTTGAACATCTATAGGGCCAGATTCTCCTCTGGGTAAATCAATGTAGCACCATTAAAATCAATGAGTTAAGCTGATTTATCCCAGCTGAGAATCTACCCCTATTGTTAGGTTTCTTTTTTCAAAAAGTTTTTGTATTGTGCTTCATATTTTGACGTTTTGGGAGAAAGAACAATACTCATTTTGAGTCAGAGTTGAGGTGGTTGTGGTTGAGTGAAGATGGTTTTGAAATCTGCTTGCACCATATGAATAATGGGTTTATTGTGTGGGCAATATAAGATTAATTATGTCTTTGATTATTCACTTTTAAGTGCTTCGTTTTGATAAATGATGTGATAGCCAAGTCCTCTATCACCCAGCAACTTTAATTATTTTTTAAATGTAGCCAAATGAAAGACAGCATTTTTAAACTTTTAAATAAATGGGATTGGACAGATTATTAAATTAAAGGAATGAGTGGTGCTGTCCAAGTTTAATGGCTTCTGCAGAGCCCTGCCTCATTCAAAGCACACCTGACAAAGACACACACATTTACCATATAGCTAAGTTAGCCAAACATGCCTAGCACAGGCTACCTCCTTCATTCCAAATAGTAGTGAAAACTGCTCAGAGAGTTAGATACTTGTCAGACAAAGGACTAGAATCCACATACTTATGGCACTAATGCTTACTTCACTAGGGCACAGTGGTTCCAAGCCAAGTTACTGAACCTTTCAAAACCGTAGTTACCCGTTCTAAAAATACATGGCTAATAATAATAGTTTGGCCCTGCCTGAGTGCTGGTGTAATTTAGAGCAGCCTTGGGGGTTACTCTAATGTTTGATCTGCTTCCCCAGGTCCCCTATGGAACCTGGGAAGCAGAGAATAGCCATATAAATATAGAAACATGTTCTCAATGTACCCGGTTGCATACACAAAATAAATAAATAAATAAATGTACCTGGTACTCTTGGCAAGTGGTTGTGGTAGTGATGTGTGTGGTGGTGGGGGTGGGGAGGATTAGAGATAATCTGTGCCAGCTGGTGAGGCTCTTTATGTAGGGTATATTCTCAGGGGACTGTTTCTGCCAAAGCAGCATAAAGGGTCCTTAGTATAACAGAGAATTATATACCAGTACACTACAAGGGGGCTGTAGCATAATAAAAAAAAAATGAGATTCCTCAATCACTCAGTTCCTCAGTCAGGAAAATATCACAGTGGGGTCACATTCACCCTAGACCAAAGGGTGGATCATGCAGGAAGGAGAATCATTAAACCAGATCCTGACCTTTCCCTTAACTCTGGAAAGTAGCCTTGGCCAGTTCAGAGCTCTATGGTGAAAATATTCTTAGTCACTGTGATATTTTTTTTCTCAGTTTCACTGACAGAATCGTGTCCAGTGATCAAGTAATGTAAATTTCTTACACATTTAACTATTTTTGCTTTTGAAAACTGCCTCTTGTCTAAACCAATGTTAAAATCTATGTTCAGTTTATAATTCAAATCTTGTGGTCTAATGTGATTGCATTGGGCAGATCTAAGGATACAGAGAAACATTAGAAAATGCAAAAACAACAAGGAGTCTGGTGGCACCTTAAAGACTAACAGATTTATTTGGGCATAAGCTTTTGTGGGTAAAAACCTCACTTCTTCGGTGAGGTTTTTACCCACAAAAGCTTATGCCCAAATAAATCTGTTAGTCTTTAAGGTGCCACCAGACTCCTTGTTGTTTTTGTAGATACAGACTAACACGGCTACCCCCTGATATTAGAAAATGCAAAATTTTCAAACTGGACACAGTTTAAAATGTTTTAATCTCAAAGATACTTACTCAGTTTAATCAAAATGTTCAGAAAACATTCCAGTTGCCAGTGAGACTTAATCCTAATTATTTGAAAGCATGAAGATTTCTGTCTTTCTTGGGGACTAGGGAAGTGGGCAATAGAGAGAGAAAGTGATTGTTACAAGGAAGATTAAATCAGCCTTAACATTGGACTGTGACTGGAACCTTAAAAATGGCGATATTCTCCCCTCACTAATATAAAATTTCATAGACCTATTAAGCTGAGATAAAAGCTCTGTTACTTTAGCTCCAAAAGCACGAGGCTACTACCACTTAAGCTAAAACAAAGATCTCTGTTAGCTGTCACCTATAGAAACACACGTAGGATATCTTTTTTAGCGTAGCCAACCAGTGGAGGGTAATATGCTCTCGCACACATGGGGTCTACACTACACAGTTAACTGAGGCTGTTACTGAGGTTTTAGCCTTACCGCTCCCTGCCATCCATACAGAAAAACTTCTGACCTGGGTTTGGAGGTGCTTTAAGCCTGGGTTAGCTTACTCAGGTGTCAGGGGTTAGAGCCGAGGCTCCACTTTAAAAATCATAGAATCATAGACTATCAGGCTTGGAAGAGACCTCAGGAGGTCATCTAGTCCAGCCCCCTGCTCAAAGCAGGACTAATCCCCTTATGGTGGGTTGGAGCCTGCCTATTTTGCAATGAGGACATAGGCAAAATCATTTAAATGCTGATAGTCCTCCAATGCCTTCCCATAGTTTCCCCCCAAACGAATACACAAGTTCTCCCACAGTTGACAGGGAAAGAATCCTAGAGCATCTCAACACAAAGAACCAACGGGTACGCAATGCCTATCAATTGTGAGATAACTTTTCTACCCTTTGGGTGGAATTGTGGGAAGGCACGGAGGGCTATCAGAACTAGATAGTAAAATAAGGCATTATTTATAAAACAAGTTCTAGGGGCTAGCATGCTCCTAACCCTACGATGCTTAAAAAATATATAATATTGCCAAGTTATAATATCGTTGACACGGTAAAGCTGGTTTGTGCTGCATAGTGTTTTTAAAATGGTAAAACAATAAACTTTTTAGCATTTTGCACACAGCGTAAACTCTTTCCAAATGCCTGTTGCAATCATATACGTTCATAATTATGCCAGTGTGCTCCAGTAGAATAAAGAGGGGTGTGTGTGTGTACCACGATGCCTCCTGTCTTGCAACAGGGTGAGGAGCAGATGAATGGATGGAGAGGAAAGGGGAGATGCTAAAGCAATTGATGGTTCCTTCCTGCACCTGCACAGCTGATGTTAGGGTCATGGATGCCTATCAGGAGCAGTCCAAGAGGGTCGAAGTTGGAATTGCCTTGAGACTTGCAGAAAGGCCAGGGGAACTGGAACCTGAACTGTGTTTTCTACTGCATCAAGCAAGCTGACATCATCTGAGAAAATCTGACGAGTTTTAAAAATAAATAAATAAAGGGGAGGGGAAATAAAAGGAAAAAAGTGTGTGTGGGGGGGAAGATAATTAAAGGAGATGGAGGGGCAGATCACAGCCCCAAGGCAAAAGGGCAAAGAATCTCTGAGCCAGATGCAGTTGGAAATTGTGGAAATTTCCAGAATCAGGCACGATTGACACTAATTAACATGTTGAGTCCTACAAACTCATTTTAGACTAAAATGAAGGGCACGACTTACACCTATGCAAGCAAGGAAAATTGGTGCTAGTGGGCGTGGCACATAGATCCATGGGCATGTAGGAAGAAGAGAGCAGGAAACTGCCAGGTCTTTTCTATTATTCAGTCTATTGTTAGATGAGTCATAGCACCTCAGGCAGTGACTTCATCACGCCTCACAAGTGAAGGAGAGTCAGGTGTGTCTTTATGTGGCAGGGAGATCACCAAGGAGAATCCAGGGTAATGGAAGAAAAGTGATTAATGATTCAGTATGTGGCTCTCTTCCCTCTACATAAATACGGAAACAGTGTCCCAGCACAGTATTGGCAGGCATTGTGCTGCTGAAAGTACTGTCCTTTGGATGAGGTATATAACTGAGACTCTGACTAGCACAGAGCACTCTTCACAAGAATAGGAGCATTAGCCCCAGTGTCCTAGCCAAAGTTCAAGTGTGGTAATTAATACAGTCTGGTTCCTTAAATTCCTTTTCACTTTCTGTCCTAAACCGGTGGCTAGTGATGCTGCACAGTGTTAAACAGCTGCTGCAGTCCACCTTACCAGTGGCAACAGTTTAGTGGTGGATGAAATGAATACTATGTAAGCTAGCACACTTAAACCCTGATCCAGTAAAGGACTTGAACACATGAATGCTTACATTTAAGTTAACAGAAATAGTCATGTGCTTAGAGTTAAGCATGTAACATGTTTAAATCTTTTGTTGGACTGAAGTCCTAGTTGGTAGAGCAAGTTTAGGTCTTTCAGGATGAAAGGTGCTAGATAAATGTAAATCATATTTTTTTAATTAGGCAAGAAGTCTGTCCTCTAATCATTTGATATGATCTTGTCACTAAATAAACAAACCATAGATAACAACCCAAATTGCACTGGATTGTATTTGTTCTCTGAGGATTCAACAAGTGTGTACAGGACCAGCTCTAGGCACCAGCAAAGCAAGCACGTGCTTGGGGCAGCACAATTCCAGGGGCGGCATTCCGGCCATTCTTTTTATTTTTTTGCTTGGGTAGTTGCTCTCTCGGAGCTTTATTTTAGCTTGGGCGGCATTCTGGCCACCCGTTTTTTTGTTGTGGTTTTTTGCTAGAGCCGGCCCTGAGTATGTAGATATCAGAAATTATTCCTTTGGCTTATGAATCCTAACACTGTTCATGTCTGACAAGGATCTTCCCCAGGGCACCTCCTGGAAACTATGTAGAAGCATTGAATGTTCCATGCTTAAGTCTTATCTGCATTGCAACTTGCCTGTTTTACAGAAAGATTTGGGATGTGTTAACAAATATACATTTTTATGAATGGATAGCAATTGTCTAGGGCTTTAAGATTTTATAGCATGCAGATCTGACAGATGTAGAATATCCCTGTAAGAAAGACTTCACATTTGTTTAATGTCTATGATAAGTGACTAGACACATAACTGCACATTAATATATGTCTCTGTATGGCATGACAGAGGAAGAAGAAATCACTTCAGAGCCTGGTCTCACAGCTATTACTCAGAAAAAATACCTGTTGACTTTAAGAGTTTTGCCTGAGTAGCGATTGCAGGATCAGACCTATGTAATACAAAAAATCTGTTTGCAAAGTGGGACTTGTAACCTGAAATATTGACAATGAAATACATAGGGGTTTAAACACATTTTTTTGTTTTGTTTTTTGGTAAGTGACAAGCTTTATGGGTCTGGTTCATCTCTGTGTTACTCCAGTTTTATGCTGGGATCATTCCATTTATGAAAATGGAATGACACTGGTGTAATGCTGGAATAACGCAATGGTGAGTGACTTTACTGGGTGGTACCTAATGCATCATTTGCAACACATTAGCACATTGCTCAACAAGTGGCTGAACCTGGTCCAAAATACTGAGTGCAGACATCCATTTGTTCAAATGGACTGAGTTTTATGGTAAACTATAGTCAACTCTTGGATCAGCCAAATAAATCGTTTTTTGTTGTTGTAAATGTGCTTAGGTTTATTTATTTGTATTTTAACTACATATAGAACAAATACAACTTAGCAAGATTATGGTTGAGTAATACACAAAAACAATCAAGTGTTTTCATCGTGTTCTTAAATTGCATGTTAAAAATGGTATATGAGTTTGAGGGTGTGACATTGGGTGATATAGAGTTAAGCTCTTTAGTTTATGCAGATAACATCATACAACTGGCAGATATGTTTGAATTAATTATGATCCTCTTCACTATCTTGGAAAATTGGTGTAGTTGACTTGGATTTACAATAAATGCCAAGAAGACGAAGTGGCTGTATCTTGGAAAAGGGGCAATAGATAGAATGTTGAAATGCAGCAGCAATGAAATCATAGAACAAGTAAAATCCGAGGAAGCTTGATTGGTACTGATGGTTCCATCAAGGGTGAGGCTAAAAGGAGATATGCTTTAGCTACAAGTGCTGCACAAAAATTGATGAGATTATGGACTGACAAAAACATTACATTTGGTACCAAGGTGAAAATTTCCCAAACCAGTGTACTAATATTATTGTTCTGTAGTCTACAAGCAGATGCATTAAATGAAACAGACATCTGAAGGCTGGAGATAATAGAGATGAGAGTTCTTTGGAAGATGGCAGGTGTAAAGTGGAATAATTTTAAGATGAAGAAGTAAGGAGAGACAGATATGAAATCGGGATAAGGGATTGGCTGCAATCAAAAAGATTACCATGGTGGGGACACTGTAGAAGACAAACACATTATAGGATTCCAAAGAAAATAATGCAAAGGCAACCAAGGTCAGAAGACCTAGAGGCCAACCACCGACTATATGGCAGGACATTGTACATAAGGACATGACCAGACTGGGCTTAATGGAGGAACAAGCTATGTACGAGAATGATGGGAAATGCTATACAGCTCCCTGTGTCTGTAAAGATGCTTTGGGATGAGAGAAAGCAGGTATTCTCAACACTATGGTACAAACAGATGCTAAAGTAGATATGTCAATGACGAATTATCCTAGGTGAAACTCAAAGCACTTTACAAAGGTGGATAAATATCATTATCCTCATTTGGCAGATGGGGTAAATAAGATGGGTGCAACAAAGAGGATAGGGAATAATAATAATAATATCCCTAAATAATACAGGAAATCTGTGGTAGATGCAGGAATACAACACAAGGGGGCAGATTTTCAACTGGGTCTGAGCTCCAGTCAGACACGTTGAGGCGGGGCCCATAAAATAGTGGTGGTGGCTACGTGATCCCAGGTCACCAGCACACATTAGAGCCAGAAGAGAGCAATCTAACTTAAGCCCATGAAGGATCAGACAATGCAGCTCTGCTGTGTCATGCCCTGCCCCTAGAATGCCTCTAACCTAACTCTTTCCCCCATGCGCGGTGGTTGGGGGGTGGGGAGTGGCAGTTACAAGAGGTGGCTGAACTTTCTCTGCTGACTTTACACTGGTGGAGAGATCCCCTGCCCAAGGGTAATTGTCCACTAGCCATTTCCAGCCTGGAAAATCTGACCAAAGTTGATTAACTGCCAGTCTACTGCCTTATCCATTAGGCCATGCTGCCTTTTCTCAGAGTGTCAGAGATACCTGAACACAAAGAAGTTCTCTGATAGTTAATCCCAGGAAAGGAAACATTCAGGGGATCACTATATTTTAGGTGAGGAGATGTGTGATTTACAGTGTGAGACACAAATACAGCTAGATGGGTTTTAAGATACTGCTGGAGAATGCCTTCTTTCTCACCCCTCTTCTTAGGAGGTGCACTTGCTAAAATTCTCTCAAAAATTAGACTAACAGCGCTCATAAAAGGACACTGTTGCTCTGCATGATATCAGGTCACTTGGTTTCCATGGATGGTGTGACAATGGCAGAGGAAAAAACTGGTACTCCAGAATAATATAAAAGGCTAAAGTGCAATCATTTGCAGAACAGAAGATAGGGGCACTTTTCTGGTGCCAACATGTGCAGATCCAACTCTGTAAAACTGTTCTCTTTTCCCAGAAAGGGATCAAAGAAATCTTAGTTTCCTTGCAATTATAATTTTAGTTAAGTGATAAAGCATGATGGGGAGTGGTTACTGTAATAACAAGCAGCCCAATGCTCATTTCTTCCTTTTCCTCAGAGGTGTGACTCTTTCAACATAAATTAATTATACTTTTATTTGGGGAATGGTTATTGCAGATGAACTCTGTAATCCACACACTGTTCACCCAGTCCTTATAAAAAGATATGCCACAGACTGCTCTTGAGAACCATGGACTTGTAAATTGGATGGTAATTCCAAGTTTAAATTATAATCACTTTTTCTTGCCCTTAATTATCGTCATATCATTAATTTTCATGGTTTATATTACCATACATATGCCAGGTACTTTACAAATATATCAATAAATAAGTTGCTACTAGAACAGAAGAAATGGTTCTTCTGTCCTGCAGGAGTTTTCTGGGTTTTTCTCCATCCTGAATGGGGACAAAAACTGGAAATCTCAAAATTGTTTGTGAACCGATAATCCTAATATCTATCTATCTATCTATCTATCTATCTGGATCAAGTCAGTCAAAACATTTTATTTTAATCATTTCAAAATGTTTTGTTCTGATTTCAATAGGTCTTTTAGTATAAACGAGCTAACATTTCAAAATGAAGTTATTTTGAATAAAAAAACAAAACTTATTACAAACCTGTCAAAATGGGACATTTTGCCTATTTTGAAAATTCTAAGCGAGAAATCACGTGTTGTATTGTTGACTTTTTGGGGACTCAGATCCTACAAATGCTTAGTACTGAGGGTAGCAGGTGTAGTGCTTACTTCCTTGGGACTCCTCACTATGCCTGAGAGTCAGTGTTTGCAGGAGCAGACCCAAACACAACAGAGAAAGAGGGAGGAGAAACATTTTTAAATAATGTGAATCAATATCTGTTTCTTGATCCCCATGCCCACCTGGCATTATTTGTTCTGGTTTTGGTTTACAGTCCTAGCTTATTCTGAACCTCTCTCTAATGGTAATGGGATCACAGAGGATAAGAAGGATTTCTGATATATTTCCACTGAAGAGTATTCTGTGAGGGGGCAGGATATGTGCATGCGTGAAGGATGGATGGAATTGTTCTCTACCTTGGTTCCAGAAGGTGGGATCAAGCTTTGTTCTAGCAAAGTGAAGTGGTCCTAATTTGGTGGGGTGGTTCTGACATGGTTCTAGAATAGTGGGTTGGTCACATTCTTTGGTTCCATAAGACCAAATGAGAACCGCCTCACCCTGCCAATACAAGCCTTTTTCATGTCATCTTCTGGAACCAAGCTGGGAGCATTCCATAAAGCTAGATCTATTCCAGTTTGCCAGTTACTTCCCAGGAGTGTGTACTTAGACACCCCAAATCTGCATTAAATACATATTCTCCATAAGTGATCCCTCCTTGTGCCACTGAGAATCTCATAGCATGAGCATCCCATTCTCATAGTTCAGTTTTTTGCTGTTTATTTCAATTTATATTCAATTAAAATTCCATGTATAAGCACATTAATATTTATTGAAAGCTTCCCAGAGGGAGCTGTGTTCTTCAATAATCTATTGTGAAGTATACTAGAAGGGGCCCAATCCTGTTAGATGCTGCATGCTTGCACCTCCCATTTGGGGGCTCATTGCTTTGTAGGACACATGCAACACCCCACAGGCCCTGGGCCTGAAATAAACTGGCAGTGCATTCATAACAGGTGATGCAGATTTCTGCACTTGGTATCCATGTTTGAGGCATATATATGTGATTGCTTGGACATCACACTCACAGTGGTTAGAGCAGGGCATTAGGTACCATGACGCCTAGACTCCATCTTTGGCTTTGTCACTGTCCCCTTGCTGATAATAAGCAAGTCAATTAATTAATCTGTGACTCAGTTTTCCAATCTGTAAAATGGGAATAATAATAGTTAGCTAATGCAAGGGAGTATTGTGAGGTTCAATTCCTAAATACCACTAAAACACTGTGTTACTTGCAGGGATGATACTAGAGAAGTCCAAAGTATTTGGATTTTTAAAGGCGCCTAAGGGAGTTAGAGACTTAACTCCCACTTTCAGTCAATGAGGGTCTAGCCCCTAAGTCTCCTAGACCCTTTACAAATTGCAATTGTATTATTGTCTCTTAGGATGTCACTGGGCTCTTCCTCCAGGTGTTGAGCCTATTATTGCAGGCATCAGTTCCATCAGACACAGACTGTGATGAGTTTTCATGTGTAGTCAGTCAAGCACCACAGTGTCACCTGTTCTGCAAGGAGTCTGACAGCAATGAAGAAGTGTTACTACATGGCATGCAACCACGTGCTTCCCCTTTACTCTTGATCCCTTGAGTGTTACTAGCCTGCAGAACTCAAGAATGGAACATTTTATTTCAGTATTAAGGAACACCTGATCACCACAGCTCAGTTCCTGCTCAACTTACACAAACAAACCCACTCTACTGCAAAGTGAGCAGACTGGCAGCAGAGGAAAATCAGCGGCATGTTTGTTATTTCTCTTTCTTTTGTATTCTTCTGTGGAAGGTTAATGCTAAAAAAGAATGTTAATAATTAGTACAAGATTAAAACAAATACAAGGAAAAGTATAGGCTTTGCATTGGTTTGAGTGGGTATCTTCAACAGTACTCAGTTTGGTAATATTTTCATATCGCTGATATCATCCCATTCATATTCTGCTCAGAAGACTTGAGATTTTCCAGAGATGAAGGATCCTTTCTCACTGCAGCCTGTTTTTTGTTGTTGGTGGTTTTTTTTAATAGCTGTAGCCAGAGAGATAATGAAGAAGGCTTGAAAGGTTAATGGAGGTTACAATTTTTGTTTGGTGTTATGTAAGTGTAGCGGGGTGGTCACCCACTCCTGCCTGGATGGGCTTAAAACAGCCCTGGAGAGGGCGGGGGCGGGGGGGGGGGGGGGGGGGGCAGGGGGGAAAGCTGGTCTAATTGGGAAGCAGCCACAGCTGGGGCCACGCCCCAACCAGACCCAGCTGGCCCAATAAAAGCCAAGGAAGCCAGGAGTAGAGAGACCTGGCTGCAGGGACCTGAGCAGAGTAGGGCTGGGGAGCCCCAACCTGGAAAGCCCCAGGCTGTGGCCTAGCAGAAGGCCTACAGGTACTGGGGGTTGCAGAGGGCAGCCTGGGGTAGGCAAAGCCAGCAGGTCCAAACCCAACCTTGCTGATGATGAGTAGGCTGATACTGCAGTCTGCCCTAGGGTGTGGGGGCTAGATGATGACTGGCAGTAGCCTTCTACTGAGGTGAGGTGGGGATAGTGGGTGGGGGCTCTCTGGGGAGGGGAGACCCTGAGAGAAAGGGGTTACTGCCAGGGGGAGGTACTGCAGGGGTGAGTCCTGCACAGTTACAGTAAGACTCTGGTTTTACTTTTATTATCATGCACATACAAAAAGTGTTTTGTTTTTTCTTTTTAAACAAGAAGCCCTCAGTTTATGAAAACAAACTACAGCAATGCACAGGCATTATGGCTTTCCTGTAATCAATATTGTGAGGCAAGGATGATATCAGGAATGGGAGCTTCAGATGTAAAGATTGAAAGAAATGTTCAGTGAGATCAGAGCTGTGCTCAAGTATTGAAGTTCAGATCCAGAATCAGATCAAAATTCAGATTTACCCATAGCTCAGATCTGGAGTCCCAGTCTGGACCCTTTAGATGTGATATTCAAATTAATTTCAACTATAGTATCACAGAAACTAAGGCAAATATACATAAAATGGCTCATTTAAAGACTGTAGATATTAACCCATCCAGTCCTATCCTCCCTTATTCTTATCCTTCTTTATCCTATTGTAAACAATGACCTAAAGTCTGCTTAAAGGGGAGATTATAGGATTATCAAGGCTACCGGATCATGTCACCTATACATTCAAGTATTCTCAGCTAACAGACATAGCAGACGATTGGAAGAGTCAAAGGGACATCTTAAACATACATCCTGTGCAGAATACATCTTGTGCACATGATGTACACAGTAACCTAATTACTAAACTAACAACTTGGTAAAACTCCAGTAGGTTGGTCAAGAGAACTCAGAAATGTATGTGACTGAACAAGGACTGCTAAAGAACATCCATTATATGAATTCACATAGGCTCCCTATCACACTTTTTTTTTTTTTTTTTAAAGTCTTCTTCAGTTCATTGTATTATTTCACCTTATTCAATCAAGTGCTGGTTGTACAGGATACTCAGTTCACTGTATGCAGCTTTAATGAACAGGTCCTGAATTCACAGCTCAAGATGAATCTTGCAGTTGTATCATCACCTTTGGATCTCTTGTTCTTTGCAGATCCAGACAACCTCATTATGCTTTAACACTGGCCATGTGGTCTGGCTTGGGAGCACTAGCTTTATAAAATTACGTGACAGACATTCAGACTGAACAATTGGACTTGAACTTCTCTTAGACGATTAGGAGCTCAAGGATATATTGTACCATATGCCATTAGAAAGCCAATTTTTCCTGAGTCTGCCAGAACATCTTTGTGGAATCTCAAATCCAACTTGAATTTAATAAACAGCTGGATTCATTAATTACAAATTGCAATTATTAACCGATTCTTAGATTGGAAGAATTTTGGCATGGGGAGTGTCTTACTATATCTTTACATAGCACCTAGCACAATGAGGCTCTGGGTACTATTGTCATAAAAATATGAAAAATAAATTGTTTGGTAATTACATTACAAACTTAGAACAAGGTGCATTCCCTACCCTGAAGAGTTTACAATTCAAGGTAAGAGAGATCATGGGACAACAGGTCAAGAAAGAGACATTGCAAAGCGATTGTGTGAGAAGATCAACATATGACAGTAAAAACACCTGGAATAAGTGGAGTTTGAAGAGGTATTTGAAGGAGGAGAGGAAAAAAATATCTTGTGGATAAGAAATAGCACAGTGTTTCTTTCCACGAGGCATAGAATGATGGTGTGAAGCAGACTGTAGGGTGAGGGAGCAAGCGAAAAGGGGTGTGTGGGGGTACTATGTGGTGCCCTGACTGTGAAGTGAAGGAGCTAGATAGAATCTGATGCAGTGAGGGGCAGGAAGTCAGTGAAGGGAGGGAGGCTGGGGGTGAGAGGTAGATTTGGGATGCATCAGCACCAAAGAGATAGCTAAAGGCATAGGTGTGGATTGAGATGTCTAAGGAGATCGACTAGAGAGAGAAGGAGAGGACTCAGGACAGACCTCTCAGGGATTCCAACAGCTAGAAGGAAAGTGGAGGTTGAGGAACCACCAAAAGAGATGCTAGAGAAGTGATCATTGAGATAGGAGAAGAATGAGGAAAGTGTAGCGGTGGCAGATACCAAAAGAGGGGAGAGAGCAGAAAAGAAAGTGGCTGTGAATAAGGGAGCGGACAGATCAAACTGAATGAGAACAGAAAAGTACCCCTTTGATTTTAGCTAGAAGGTTGCTGTTGACTTGGTTGAGGAGGTCAGTAGGATGGTGAGGGCAAACACCAGATTGAGGAGAGAGCTGGAGGCCATGAGGTAGGAATGGACAGTACTCTTACAGATTTTGGACAAATGGGGAGTGTAGTGGGGTGGCTGCCCTGCTCCTGGAGAACAGTGGTTAAAAGCAGCCAAGCTAGGCTGATTGGGGAAGCAGCCACAGCTGTGACCAGCTCAATAAGGGCCCAGCTGGCCCTTATAAGAGGGCTGTGGTCCAGGAGCTGAAGAAGTCTCTCTAGCTGTGGAAAGAGAAGGACCTGGGAGCTCAGGGTACCAGGAGTAGAGCAGGGCTGGGGAGCTCCAGCTTGGCAACTCCCCAGGCTGCAGGCCTTGCCAAAGGCCAAAGCAGGTACAGGGGTTGCAGAAGTGCAGCCCAGGGTTAGGCAGAGGCAGCTGGTCTGAACCCCTGGCCAATGATGAGTGGCCTTTACAGACTGCAGTTTGCCCCAGTGAGCGGGGGCTAGATGATGACTGGCAGTAGTCACTGAGGCAAGGTGGGGACAGAGGGGTGGGGGTTCCCCTGGGAGGGGAGACCCAGGGTTGGGGTACTGCTGGGGGCAGAACTCTGAGTAAAAGGCAGGGGGCCCAGGATGGACACGGGGCCAGCGGCGGGTGAGCCACTGGCCTGCAGAAGGCGCTCTGGGCTGGAATTGAGCTAATTCTCAGGATAACCAGCAGGAGGTGCCGCGCCAGTGAGTCTTCACCTTTGCTACAGGGAGGAAAGAAAAAGGGTAGCAGGAGAGTGTTTGTAGGCAGAGGGGAAAGAACTGGAGGAAAGACAGTGGTTATTACAGATAAATGGGAGGGGCCAAGGTATAATAAGTCTTAACACTTAAGGTGACTTCCATATAAGGATGTTGTCGGAGAAAAACAGAGTTCTCACTATTTGTTTAGGTATAGCAAGTCAGATGCTTTATTAACTCTCACAATTGCGCAGAGGGAGAGAGCTAAGCAGGTCTCTCAACAGGTAAACAATTGCAGCAAGCATTTATACCTTTTGTTACAGACAATAATGAGCAACAGTTGCATTTTGTTTATACATAGGCCATCTTGATATCTCATTTCCTCACTTGTTTTGACTCTTGCCAACATACAATATTTTCTATACCTTATCTACACAAGGTCTTCTACACCTTATCTATACCAGGTCATAATGACTTCTTACACAGTTCTTTCTCACCCGCCTCACACAATCCTCGCTTCTACAAATCTCGCGTTATCAGGGTTACAGTTAGCCTGACTCTTGCTAACAAACTGTCATGTATTGCATCCCCTTCCTGTCAGTTCTTTCTCTGCTTCCACAATGTCAAACCACTTTATATGCATTTACTAAGCCTCACAGCAAATAATGAGGTAGCAAAATATCATTATCCCCATCTTACAGATAGGGAAACTGGAGCATGGAGAGATGACTTCCCTGACTGTAAAGATAAGGCCTTTTCCAGTAGCCATATTGTAAGGCTTAAAGCCTAGGGCCTTTGTCTGCAGCCAGATTAGAAGAGCAGCAGCCATTAGCTAAGAAGCAGGAAGTCATCCTCACATTACATCTAAATTACATTAAAACAATGTAATATCAGACTATTAAGGAGACCCCATCCTAATAGCACCCACTATTACCAGGCAAAGAAACAGATCTTAAGATAGTTAAAGAAAACTTAGTTTTATAGCATTCTGTCTAGCCAGAAATAACTTATCAATAGTTGTGGTTGTAAAATCCTCATTTCTTTATTGTTTTGTCATTATGGTCCCCACTTCCCTATTGTTTGTCTATATGATCTGTCTGGTTCTTTGATTGTTTGTCTGTTACATAATTCATTTTGCTTGGTGTAAATTAAGGCAGTGGGGTATGATTGTTTAGAGAATGTTGTTAGGATTGGTTAGTAAAATTTTAGTAACGTGATTGGTTAAGGTATAGCTAAGCAGAACTCAAGCTTCACTATATAAACTGGGGTCCAAAAGGAAGTTCTCTAAGAACCAACTCCAGGACACAGCCCATCAGAGCTGCCAGACCTCAACACTCTGTCAATGACACCATGCAGAAGCTGGAGTTCCCCAGATGGACCTGATCCTGACTGGCCAGCAGGGCAAAGTTCCACTGTCTTATTGGGAGGGGTGAGCATTGTATGTGTAGTGTGTGCATTCTGTTTTTGGTGATTGTTAATAAATAGAGGATAAGAATATTGCTATGTCAGGCTCTTTCACTGGTAAAAGATCCTGCAAACCTGCAGAAAACTATGTCCTGAGCCCTAGGAATTGGATTAGGATGGGTACTTAAATTGACAAGGTTATGCCTTGAGCCCTAGGAACGGGGTAAGGGTGGGTGCCCCTATAGTGTGTAAGTAACAGAATTTTGTGCAGGTAACACATGGAGATATGACTTCCCTGAGGTCACACAGCAAATCAGGATAGAGTGAGGAACAGAACCCAGGTCTCTTGACTCAGTTTTGTATAGTTGCATCACTTCACATTAATTAAAAGAAGAGAAAGCAAATCACTTCAAATAACATCTGAGGAATAGGTAGTAGTTAAAGTAACAAATCTGAGGCAACAGACAAATGAAAAGACGGTTATTTAGCTGTTCAGTAACTTGTTCTTTGAGATGTGCTGTGCACATACTGTAGGTGTATGTGCACCCAATGCACTTGAGTCAGAGACTCTTGCCTGCAGTACCACTAGGCAGCACATGAGCCCCATCTCTCCTCATGCACCAAACCATGGCCATAAAAAGGGTTTATCCACCATCTTAGTGACCTGCCAGGGTACAATCCAGACTGAGTCACACCTGGCCTGTAACCTTTACAATGCTTTGCTGCTATAGTCTCCAACCTGTACTGCTCACAAACAGCCTCCAGGATGTAAGTCACTCCCAGCTATGGCTGTGTGTGCTCTGCAGCCAGCCACACCTTGGCTCTGACCAGCCTTAAAAACCACCACAGGGTGACCCAACACACTCCCAATCCCAGATTTTTCCCCAGAAATGTATGTCCTGTACTGCCCAGCCCTCTCCTGAACAGTATGAATATATTAAATCCATTAGTCTTTTAAGGGAATAATATGCACACAACTTGTTATCCCAAATGGAGTTGCCCAGACACTTCAACTTGAATGCATTTGATTAGATAAAACAATAAAACAGGTTTATTAACGATGAAGAGAGATTTTAGGTGAATTCAAGTAATGAGGCATAAAAGTCAGAAATGGTTACAAGAAAACTAAAGATAAGACACTTACTAATGCCTAATTTAAACTCTATTAGATTCAAGCAAAGTTTCTCACCATATGCTCCAGAAGACTATTAACCAAACTTTGTTAACACAACATACAGGATAATCTTATAACTTCACATACAGTGTTGCCACACATTTTAGTTTCCTGGTCAGTATTGTCTTGGTAAGAGTTTCTAAATGATACCTTACAAGCCATATTTTGTACAAAGATTATTACAAGAGTGTGTAGGGTGTGAATACAGGGGTGTATTCTGTCACAGCCTCCCTTTTTATTTCTTCACACTGCTGTCTAACTAATGTCCCAAGTAGTAAGAAAGGTGGAAGGGTTGTGTTATGTATACAACAAGTATCAGAGGGGTAGCCGTGTTAGTCTAAATCTGTAAAAAGCAACAGAGGGTCCTGTGGCACCTTTAAGACTAACAGAAGTATTGGGAGCATGAGCTTTCGTGGGCAAGAACCTCACTTCTTCAGATGCCTTTCATCTGAAGAAGTAAGGTTCTTACCCACGAAAGCTTATGCTCCCAATACTTCTGTTAGTCTTAAAGGTGCCACAGGACCCTCTGTTGCTTTATGTATACAACACATCTTGAACAGTTATTGTACATGTAAGTAATGTCTTGTTCTCCTTTGGGTGACTGTGCATATATACATTTCACTGGATGTGATTCATCAGCAGCTCTGGTGGAATCCTTTCTGTTGCTTATTAAGATGGCTAGAACATCTTGAGAGCATAATCTCTCATGTATACTTAACCAGAGATTATCCATATGGGGAGATGGAGAGAATGAAAGTTAGAATGCAGAGATTTGCTTCTGGTTTTGTTACAGAAGATCCGTAGTTAGGGTGACCAGCTGGAGAGTTGACATAGGTCCACATACCAATATTGTCTTGGCCAAGATGATGCCACAAGGATTAGTCTGGTCTCCTTTTTTTTTTTTCCCCCCCCCCAATTTTTTGAGCACTCTCGAGATGAGGTACTAGAGGGGATGCATATAACAGATTTGACCAGAACAGAGGGAAGGCATCTGTGATGGAACCTGGGCAGCAGCTTGTCTTGGAGCAAAACTTCCTGCATTTTTATTTAGATTGGCCATAAATAAGTCTATTACTGGATAACCCCACTGATGGACATTCTTCTCCAGATATTGTATCTTGACTGACCACTTGTGGTGATCCTTAGCAGGCACTTTATAGGAGTCTGTGATAGTGTTTTTCACCCCTGGAATATGGAAGACTATTAGGGTGTGTAATAGATTGGGCTTATTTTATAGAGTCTTCCTCCTGATGGAATAAGCTTTATTCTACTGGGTCAGCTCACTCTCTGGGGTAACCCTTTTCTGAAACTACCTTCAGCTGGGTTAGGTTCTTTAATCGAGCCTTCTTAACAAACACAATCTCACCCCTTACATACTCTTTCTTTAAAATCTGTGTATGCATAGTAGTTCCTTCCCCAAATCCGTCTCTCACACCAATAATTCCTGTAGCAAGATTTTCTGGCTTTTGCCTCAGAGCATCAGCCCACTAGGGCACCCCATCTCTCCTTGTTCATTTGGTTTTCTAGAACAAGTCCTTTTAGCAGTAACTCCAGTGACAGTCCCCCTCCTCCTCATTCCTGTCACCCTCTTTTATAAGGGTCAGCTAATTAAGTTCCACTTCTTTCCTCAAGTGTAGTGAGTGGGCTAATCAGGCAGCCAGACCAGCTCTAGTCCTCTGACCCCCAGAGCAATATTATCCCTTACTCTTTCACAGGTAGACATTGTGGAATTGTGTGTGTAAGAAACTGATTGATTCTTGGCCTAGCTTCAGATCTGGTCCTTCCCTGCTTGTTCAGACTAAACATAGCAGTGGAGTTGTCTGTGAGAACTTGGATCACTTGGCTCCTGATGGTGGAGATGAATTATTTGCAGTTCTGATGAACAGCACATAGCTCCAGGACATCTATGTGGAGAGTGACTTCCTGAGGTGACCATTACGGTTGTCTGAAGCTGACTGAAATGGGTTCCCCAACTTTTGGTGGATGCCTCTGTTACAAGCATCATGGTAGGTTCTGCTGACTGAAAGGGAACCCCTTTGCATACATTCCCAGGGCTTATCCACCACTCCAGAGACTGGAGCACTCATTCAGGTATGCAAATCAGCATGTCCAGCAAATGTCTGCTCAGCCGATATACTGAGTGCAGCCAGGAGGGAGGTTGTCTATTGTGGACTTCGTAAGATAAACTTAGCCACTTAGAGGCGTTATTTCGATATGACAGTGCCTCTGGATCTTTTAGTGGTGGAGAGGAATAACTGTGGTGGTTTCCAGAAGAGTTTAGTCCTGTCCAAGTAAAAGGCTATTGCTCACCTAATATCTAACCGCTGTGTGAGCATTCAGGCTCAAGCTGCAGCCCGAGCTCTGGGACCCTCCCATCTTGCAGGGTCCTAGAAAAGCCAGGAAGTGTATGAAAACTAAGTCATTATACAAAATAACATCTAGTTTTAAAAATCCTCCTAAAAAAATCTAAATTTATTGGCCTCATAAACTGAAGTAATGGAGAAAAGCTTAACAAGGTTTGGTTTAAGTTTATGATGAAAGTTCTGGGAAATCTTTTCTTTTGTATTAACTTGTTCACCCATCCCTAAATCACTGTTCTGCATGCCCTTTGAAAGCATTTCTCTTCAGTTTCATTCAGGGCAAATGCCAGTTGTGACAGATATTCTGAACTTATGAATAAATGATTTCCTGTTATGGTATTTTAATTCTGAATCACTGTTTCAAGGATCAAATCATTTACATGTGTTCAGGTGTCTGATGGGATCTACTCAATTTAAATAGTCTGGAAAAACATAGCAGACTGTCCCTTATTTTAGTGTTCTTTACAGATGAGTAACTCATTAAATGGGTACAAATTCAGATCTATCCCAGCAATCATCCCCTACATCCAAAAATTGCATTCTCACTAAAATTGCTTACATAATTAAATTTCAATAAGATGAAACAATAAATAATATTTGCATTTAATAGCATCTTCCTTTCAAGTAGATCAATGTGCTGTAACCATATTAAGGATATCCCTATAATTATCTCCATTTTACAGATAGGGAAACTAAGGCACAGAAAGATTAAGTGATTTAGCCAAAACCACACAGTAAGTGTATGGCAAAACTGAGAACTGAATTCAGATCTCTTATCTACTAATCATGTTCTTAAAATTCACCAAAAAATAAACTGTCTTTCAGGAAAGGAAAAAGAAATGTAAAGTGCCATAATAATGGCAGTTACAGCTGAGGTTTGTTTGGATGGATCATGAAAGTTCATAGCTTCTTTCAGTGAAGCTGGGCCTACCACAGCCAGAAGAGCTGGTGTTGTCTGTTAGGTGGAAGTGAATGGCAGGCAGTAGCCACATTATCAACCTTCTTTGCTCTCCTTCTAGGAACAAGGATCAATGAGTATTAAAGGATGATATTGTCTTTGTTTATATAAATGGCCCCTTATTTATGAGATTTACCATTAACAACACTTTAAAAATAAAATTCAATACTGAGGCTGTCAGATACAAAATGCCACCTGCTCATCTCCAATCATCGGTGTCACCACTTACAATACATCTTCCCCTATTGCTCTGCCTTGTTGAGTCTCCATCTCCTTTCATATTTCATCTGAAATGAAAATGTCTTGTGCTTTGCCTTGGAATTCCCCTCTCCCACGGCTGCTCTTCATAATACAGCCCTGCAAAGGATTTAGAGGGGACAGTCTGTGGGACAGATGTCATACAAAATAAAGATGCATTGACTTATACTGCATCAGATAATTTGAGGTGGGGGTATTCAATGAAAAAATAACCCCCTGTAGAAGTTGTGGGGAAACACAGGGACATAAATAAAAACCATAACAATTATTTATACTGGTATGTACCATCATATGAGGATGGCATAGTACTTTTTACAAACTATTAAATGTCACAAAACCTCAATATCACAACTTTACAGGTAGGTAAACCTAGGCAGAGGCAAGGAAAGTGACTTGCCTATGGCTGTACAGTGAATCAGTGGTTGAGTTATGAACAGAATACAAGAGTCACGTTCCCCATCCCCTGCTCTAATCATGGGTATGCACTCAGGGTACCATGAGTATGTACTCTAACCTAGGTACTAGTATGTACTCAGGTTGCTAGCCTGCACTGAAGTCCATGCCACCATGCCTTCACTATTATTGTTACCAGTACTTGCTAGATTAAAGCTAGTGTAGCTCTCTGCCTATGCACACTACAATCACATCTTCATTTGCTGTATACACATACACACACTTCCTCACCATTATGGGTCAAAGTGCATGTGGTCAAAATAGACCCTGCTATTCCCTATTATTGTTCAGCCCACCTTCTCCTTGCTCAGTAATCATGCTAATGTTTAATTGCACAGTTTCTTACATTTTTAAGATAGCATGTACAGCTGCTTGCATATTAAATAATTAGATTATACTCATGTGATACCATTCCACGGAGGCCCAGGAATTAGGATCAGTGTGTTCTAATTCCATCAATATTACCTGATTTACTAGAGATAGTAGTTTAGTATTAATTGCATATTTCTTTGGAGCTGTGTTGGTAATAATATGCCCCATAAAGATAGACTGAACATTTGCTCTCAGCTCTGGATAAGGGACAGTGCATAGCTGCAGCACACCAGAATGAGCCTGGGAAAGAACTGTGCCTCAGTCACTCCTTCTGTGGTTCCCCTTTACTCCAGGGGGAAGTATGTTATGAACCTCTGTCTTGCAGTGTCCAGTTACACATGCTGGATGCTGCAAGCTTATGAGTTTGTCATTTTAACAAAGAAATTGATATGTACTGGGCTTGTTATCCCAAGGGGAGTCTGACACATTTCAAACCAAATGCACTGCTTCAGGTGGAATAAACAAATTTATTAACTACAAAAAATATATTTTAAGTGATTATAAGTCAAAGCACAAAGTCAGATTTGGTCAAATTACATAAAAGCAAAACGCATTCTAAGCAGTAGAGTAGCTAGCACGCTTCAGGGGAAGCAGCCGCTTCCCCTTACCCCACATTCCTCAAAAGTGGCGCTCCGGCTGGCGGAACGGGGCCGCGGGCTGGCCGGCTCCCGGCACTGAGAGCATTACCGGGGGTCTCGGTGCCCCGGACAGCACTCTGGATGAGGAAGCGGGGTGGCCGGAGCCCCGGGAGGAGGGCGGCGAGCCCCGGCCGGGGCTCCGCTCTCCCCCCCGGCGGCCAGAGCGCAGGGGGCAGGGCAGCGAGCCCCAGCCAGGGCTCGCTGCTCTCCCCCTGGGGGGAGGGCGCCGGGGGGGAGGGCGGCCAGAGCGCCGGGGGGAGGGCGGCGAGCCTGGCCGTGGCCCCGCTCTCCCCGGGGGCCGGAGCGCCGCGCTGCCCCCCTCCAGGTGCCGCCCCAAGCACAAGCTTGGTGGGCTGGTGCCTGGAGCCGGCCCTGGTGATGTGGGGAGCTTAGGGTATTTCCAGAGGGAGCAAAATATTCTAGAAAGGAGCATTGAGTATAACCAAAGTAACCCCTTGGAAATCTGTTAGTGGAGGTAGCTGAGTCTGAGGCTTGCTCTGGAAGTCTAGTTGGAGTTTTGTTGCAGGAACTCAGGGAAGTGGAAGTGTTGCCCGCCCTAAAGGGCTCGAGGGGACAACAATGGTCCGTCGCCTGGTGTGCTTGGCACCAATAAAGACACCGAGGGGAGAAAGCAAGCCAAGTTTATTTCAGAGCTCTGAAATGGCACTAGGAGACCAGCATGTCTCTAATCCAGTGCAACAAATACAAACAACTTTTACCTTTTATACTCCAAACTGTTTACATACATCTTTGTCTGGCTGTTCCCCCTTACCCCTCCCTTCCAGACAACTGTTACAATAAGCTCTACATAAGCTTGTGAGAAAACTTTCTCAGTCTTTGCGACCTTGAGTAAGATGCCTGCAAACTAACTACCCTGCTTCTTATCTCTATTATTTCTGCTAGTGTGAGTGAAACTGCAGCCATCTGCTAAAAACGCTGACCAATACATTTCTGCTTCAGCCTACTTCAGAGCATGTAAGCAGTTAGCATAGAAGTAGGTGAGAGTTCCCAAGATGGAGTTTGGGGGTTCAGATAGGCCCAGAGCAAAAGAGCTTCATCGGCACTTGTGGCCTTCCACTCTCCCGAGTTACCTGGTAGCTATGCCTAGTGGACCCCAACAGAAGTTTGGGCTTTTTAGGCAGCCACCTTGGAGTTAGAACTTCAGTTCAGGAGAGAATCATGTTTGCAAGGGCAAATGACTCAGCACCAGAGAAATAAAAGAATAGGTGGCAAGTCTGTTAAACTGCTGAACATCCAGGTTACTTGATTAATATATTATGCACCTGTGCATTAGTAATAGTTCGTTTCTTAGAAATCAGGCTAAGAATGGTCTTATTGCTAGGTGGAAAGACACTTCTTTGAATCCTACTAAAGAATACTGTTGCAGGGGTGTATGGTACCAGAAGTATGTGCCTAGCCTTGAATAGTAATAACTCAAACTGACACTGGTAGCAGTGGAGCAAGAAGACAACATTTTATCAAGTCCTATCTTCCAGCTCTTGTGGATGGCAGATGTCCGGGGCATTATAACCAGAATGGGAACACAAGCTATAGTGGACATAACAAGATATTATGCATGTGACTCAATGATCAAGGAAAAGCCCCATAATATCAAACTCTGTTTATAGGTGAATGGTCAAGAGAAAATGTGTTGTATGTCAGCTCCTCAATCTGAGCAATAGTGTGCTAGTTAGTACCAGCCAAGAAGCATGGCAACAATGCATAAACCTACCCCATACAACTTGTTTTATTGATATCAGGTTTATGAGAAATTAAATCATACTAACCATTTAACATTTCTAACCTAGCCAAAAGGAAAACATCATTAGGGTTGGTGAGGGACAATCTACAAATCCACTTTAATTCCAGCTCAATCTTAGGTCAGTATTGTCAAGTCAACAAGGAAAACAGTCTGAGTGTAAATGGAACACTGTGTGGAACTGAAAAGTAATTTTTTTTGGTACTAATTTATTATAATAGTAACTGAGTGGAAGAACTCTACTGAATGCTGCATAGAGAAATAACAAACTTCTGAGAATACCAATATTCAATACAATTCAATATACAAAAAATTACTCATGCCCTATATTTCCGAAGTATATCCCTGACCTATGAATTCTGCGGCAGCTTGCAAAATCTTTACATCTAACCATTTTTTTTTCTGTTGTAGTCTGGCCTGAACAAAGACACAAAAACAAAGGAGGGAGAGTAAAGGAGGCAGACATAAAAAGAGAGAAATGGACAAAAAGGGAGAATCAGAAGAGAAACAGAGACCTAGAGGGGAAAAGTGGGGGTGGGAGCTCAGGTGTTGGAAGAGAAGGAGAGAGCAAAAGGGGATTAGAGGGACAGAAAATTGCTTCTAGCAAATAGACTTGTAGCTGGAATAAATTTCAAAGTAAAAATGCCTCTCTAAAACTGTGGAGCCTCTCCACATTGGGAAGTTGTATGTAGTGGGTGGGTGTGAAATCTCCTCTCTTAATAGACTACTGCAAACCCCAAGCACCCAAAAATCATGGGTTAGGTCCCCCAAAATCATGAGTTTTGTGAATGGTTTTTAAGCAATTTTGTAAAGTTGATTTCTTTCTATTTGGATTCTGGTTTTGAGCCTTTAGGGTTCACATTTTCCTATGCAACCACAAGAGCTAAAAATTGAGATTCTCATATGACCCCAGGAGCTAGGGCTTTAAGAAAAACAGCAACTATTGCAATCATCCGATGAAGTGGGTTTTAGCCCATGAAAGCTTATGCTCAAATAAACTTGTCTCTAAGGTGCCACAAGTACTCCTGTTCTTTTATCATGAGAGGTGGTAACACTAGTGACATAAATGAAACTTCTAGGTTCCGGCAGATCTTTCTCTCCTCTCTTAGGGTATAACTACATTATAGGCACTGCAGTTATGCTACTGTAGCAATGTAGTGATGTAAAGGGTTTTATTCTGTCACTGTAGTAGATCCACCCCCTCAAGAGATAGTAGCTAGGTCAATGGAAGAATCTTTCATCTACAGTGGGGATTAAGTTGACCTAACTATATCACACAGGGTGTGATATTTTTCACAGCGCTGAGCAATGTCGCTAGGTTGACCTAACTCCCAGCTCTCTGAGCATCCTCTGTCCTTGAGGCTGAGTGACTGTGACACAGATGCCCAGGCATACCCAAGCAGGTATATTGCCTATTGTCATGGTTACTGTGTGATCTTTGCAAAAAGAACAGGAGTACTTGTGGCACCTTAGAGATTAACAAATTTATTTGAGTATAAGCTTTCGTCAGCTACATTCACTTCATCGGATGCATAGAATGGACCATATAGTGAGGGGAGATATATATATTACACACACATACAGAGAACATGAAAAGGTGGGAGTTGTCCTACCAACTCTAAGAGGCTAATTAAGAGAAAAAACTTCTGTAGTGATAATCAAGATAGCCCATTACAGACAGTTTGACAAGAGGTGTTAGAATACTTAACATGGGGAAATAGATTCAACGTGTGTAATAACTCAGCCATTCACAGTCTCTATTCAAGCCTAAATTGATAGTGTCTAATTTACATATTAATTCAAGTTCAGCAGTTTCTTGTTGGAGTCTGTTTTTTTTGAAGCTTTTCTGTTGCAAAATTGCCATCTTTAGGTCTGTTACTGAGTGGCCAGAGAGGTTGAAGTGTTCTCCTACTGGTTTTTGAATGTTCTGATTCCTGATGGCAGATTTGTGTCCATTTATTCTTTTGCGTAGAGACTGTCCGGTTTGGCCAATGTACATGGCAGAGGGGCATTGCTGGCACATGATGGCATATATTACATTGGTAGATGTGCAGGTGAACGAGCCCCTGATGGCGTGGCTGATGTGATTAGGTCCTATGATGATGCCAACTGTCCACATATCTATTCGAGTGACATCGGGCTTTGTTGCAAGGATAGGTTCCTGGATTAGTGTTTTTGTTCATAGAATCATAGAATCATAGATTATAGGACTGGAAGGGACCTCGAGAGGTCATCGAGTCCAGTCCCCTGCCCGCATGGCAGGACCAAATACTGTCTAGACCATCCCTGATAGACATTTATCTAACCTACTCTTAAATATCTCCAGAGACGGAGTGGTATGTGGTTGCTGGTGAGTGTTTGCTTCAGGTTGGGGGGCTGTCTGTAAGCGAGGACAGGTCTGTCTCCCAAGATTTGTGAGAGTGAGGGATCATCTTTCAGGATAGGTTGTAGATCTTTGATGTGCTGGAAAGGTTTTAGTTGGGGGCTGAAGGTGACAGCTAGTGGTGTTCTGTTTTCTTTGTTGGGCCTGTCTTGTAGTAGGTGACTTCTGGGTACTCTTCTGGCTCTGTCAATCTGTTTTTTCACTTCAGCGGGTGGGTATTGTAGTTTTAAGAATGCTTGATAGAGATCTTGTAGGTGCTTGTCTCTCTGTCTGAGGGATTGGAGCAAATGTGGTTGTATCTTAGAACTTGGCTGTAGACAATGGATCATGCGGTGTGTCCTGGATGGAAGCTGGAGGCATGTAGGTAAGTATAGTGGTCAGTAGGTTTCCGGTGTAGGGTGGTATTTATGTGACCATCGCTTATTAGCACAGTAGTGTCCAGGAAATGGACCGCTTGTGTGGATTGGTCTAGGATGAGGTTGATGGTGGGATGGAAATTGTTGAAATCATGTTTCAACAATTTGTGTTTGTACAAGAAATAATTTTAGTTATGCAAGATGTAGGATATTGGGTTTCTTAACTGTTGGGTGAAACTTGTCATCTGAGGTGAGGCAGGTGTCAAGGCTAACTCAGTCAGCACTGAGAACAATGGACAACTGTAGAGCCAGCCCTATGTTTACTGTCTAGACCAGATGCAGGTTGAGGATTTATAAAGACAAAAGAACCCCAAGGAAAGTCTCTTAATAGGGGATCCCTAGGGTGAGTGACAATAGTCTGTACCTGTATCAGAGAAGAGAAAGGGCACAATTTTATCCATTACCGGAATTGGAAGAGACTCTTCCACCGGTGGTGTCTCATGAAAGGTGGATCCCAGTTTTCTGAACTGGACAAGAGCTGTAAAGATTGACCATTGGTTGAGAAATACCTTATTAGACAGGAAAGTAACTTGTTAATCAGTGTAGAGGCTATAGATAGCATTTTATGCTTTTCTTTTACTGTTATCTTAAGTTTCCAATCCCTTATGGTTGCTTTTATTTGAATCCCTGTCTCAAGCTCTGTTAAATAAACTTCAATTTGGTTTTACTGTAGACATATCTAAGCTCTTCGTAATAAGGAAAGTGGTGAACTGGGATGCACCGCTTCCATGGAGGCGGTGGATCCGTATACATTGCAGGTGCCCGGAAGATAAGGGAGTGGGCATGCAACTGTAGCAAAGGGGTGTGTGTAAATTGTTAGCCTCCATTGGGAAGAGCAGGGTTTGTGGAGCTTAGAGCGGAGTGCTTGTCACTAACATTGGGGAGGATTTCCCTGATTGGCACAGACAAGGGGCTCTCACACTAAGCAGGTGCATAGTGATTAACTGTAGATACCTTGGTTAACACTGAAAAGTGTCGCAGTGATCATTTTAAACCAGGTTCCATTTGAATAATGCAGAAGTGATGAAACCACAAATATCCTGGTAATATGTAATCTGACCTTTTCCTATCTCTCCTTCCTCTTTTTACCCTCCTGTCCTCTGGCTTCCCATCTTCAAAAGGCCTCTGTGCAGCCACCTCACTGACAAACCTGTCACTTTCCTTAATGCAGCACCAGGTGCTATGGTGGATTTCAAATGCCTGAGTCCAGTTCTTGTATTGCTCAACCTTTAGGCACCTAGGGCAGCTGAATGATTCTGGACCTTTGGGAATTCATACATCTACAAACTGACAGGCAAATCATGGCTGCAGTTCTACAGGTATAGGAAGCCCCTAGCAGTGGAACTGGTATAGTTCCACTATATGAGGTTTGGAGAAGCAAGAAAGCAGAATTTGGGGGCATGTAGTGGGTATGATGCTGGAGTTATCCCCTAGGCTTTGTTCTTAAATGTTTGTGTGGGAATATAATCACAAAAGGCACTATCTTGATGACCACCCTGGAGGTTTGAAGTCCTGTATTAATCCACAGAACAGAACCATCAGACAGCAGCCAGACATGCTTTCCAGACACTTCCCTGCCAACATACCTCCCTGTCCTGGAAAGAAAATGAGAAGGTAGTTCCATCTTCATGCCCATTCATTCCACAGCTTTTTACTGAGGTTGTCAACAGGTGGGTTTAGATAGTGTCATCTGTGCTGATAATTTTAGGAATGTAGATGCTGGACTGAAACCCCTACTGCCAGGGAATCTTTAAGTTCTCTGGATAGCTGCCAAGGACAGGCGGAAGGAACATTGGCTGAATGCCTGTTTGGAAGCTATTCCAAAGGAAATGTTTAATGCTTACATCAATGTTTCCCAAAGTGTGGGATATGCCCCCCAAGGGATGCAAAGAACTAGCTGAGGGACCCAGACAGGCTTGTCAATTCTTCTCCAGCTTTATTTTATTTTATTTTTTTTAAAGGAATTGTCTAGCTGTTATGGCTGCAGATGAAATTCAATGCTGATAAATTCAAAGTAAAGCACATTTGAGAAAATAATTCCAACTATACATACAAAATGATGGGATTTAATTAGCTGTTAACACTCAAAAAAGAGATCTTGGAGTCATCATGGATAGTTCTCTGAAAACATCTGCTCAATGTGCAGCGGCAGTCAAAAAAGCTAACAATGTTAGGAAGCATTAAGAAAGTATCATCATGCCACTACAGATGCCTCCTGGGTTACGCAAACCTGACTTATGCAAATCTGCACTTATGGAAAAAGTTCCATAAACTAGAAATAGGAGGGTTTTTTTTGGTTTTGTTTTTGCGTAATGGTCGGGTATATGTTTCCAACTTACGCAAAATTCAAGTTAGGTAAGGCGTTCCGGAACAGAATGCTTGCGTAAGTTGGGGAGGGTCTGTATATAAATCCATGGTATGCCCACAGCTTTAATACTGTGTGCAGTTCTGGTCACCCCATCTCAAAAAAGATTCAGAAAAGAGCAACAAAACTGGATTTTAAAAAAAGAATTAAATAAGTGCATGGAGGATAGGTCCATCAATGGCATGCAAACCCATGCTCTGGTTATCCTTAAACCTCCAACTGCCAGAAGCTGGCATGGATCACTCAATAATTGCTCTGTTCTGTTCATTCCCTCTGATGCATCTGGCAGCGGCCACTTCAGAAGACAGGATACTGAGCTAGATGGACCAATATGGCCATTCTTGTGATAATTCCTTGTAACTGATGCAGTGATATGCACCTGAGTTTTCAGAGAGCCTGAAACAACTGCCTCATTCACTTCAATATGTGCTAATCCCAGGGCTTTTGTGGACTAGGATAAAAGGTGCATTTTAAAAACTTTCTAGCTAACATGGTTTTTAAACCCTAGCATAGGCAGGGCAAGTAGCATTAGTTGGTAGATATGAACTCTTGGCTCGCCCTAGGGTTCACTCAAGACAAGCCCTGAAATAATATAAACTACAAGCAGAATCATTTTGTTTTTTATTGAACCCTTTCACACTTGTCTTTTTTGTGTGGTATAAAAAAAAAAAGACTAGTTCCTCCCTTGGAAGGTCACCTATGGGGCAGAGAACCTTAGGGCTTGAACCACACTCTACTGAGTCTATGGTAAATATTTTATTCACCTCAAAGGGGTGTGGATCTGGCTCTTTATGAAGGCATTCTGAACTCCAGGTGACATTCACCCATAATGATTTGGGATCTTTATTAAAAACAAACAAATAAAAAATAGAGAGGGGATGTTTTGACATATTTGTAAAGCTTTGCACTTTCCCTTTGACTTGGCTTTTAGTTTGGATCAGGAATTTATCTCTAAGATTTTTAATGTCAAAAACACAAAACTAGAAAATTCAGTACAATGTACTGATGAAAAGCTATTAACAAAATGACCGGAGCTGGGATTTTTTCCCATATGCAACTGGTCTCCAAACAACATAGTTAACTATTGAAATGTATTTTTTCGGTGTAATGGCTATGACTACCGTAGTCAATTGTTCATGATTCATATTTGGTGCCAAGTGCCCATAATAAGCTTTAGGCAACATTTTGTAGAAAATTATCTTCAGGCTTTCTTTCTAGATACACTGAAATGTCTAAAAATTAACAACAATAACAAAATCCATGTGTCATTTGCCACATGGGAGGGAGAAATGCTCTTGGCAAAGTTTGAGATAATTCGTCCTGCGCCGAGGTGGCAATATTGGAAGTAAAGGATAATTAT
The DNA here is from genome assembly GCF_011386835.1 of Chrysemys picta bellii. Lineage (NCBI taxonomy): Eukaryota > Metazoa > Chordata > Testudines > Emydidae > Chrysemys > Chrysemys picta. Next base: position 11,003,535 of record NC_088798.1, read on the forward strand.
AAACACTGGGTTGTCTGCAACTGGGATCGTCCAGCTACATCAGGTGTCTAGATCATGACAGTTATTGGGGCTGAAATGGTTTTGGGTTAAAGGGATTGTTATGTTGTGCAGAGAGAGACAATTATTTTGAATATTGAAAATTACCCTAAGTGGTGAACAAATGTCCCTCTCCGTTATAAGCAATCGGTTTCGGCTATATGGATAAAAACTGTCAGCATAACAAAAATCACCGCAGTGAAAACTCCCTACCTTCGCCGTCTGGGCTGCAGAGGGCAGTGGGACGAGCGAAACAAGTGTTAGGATTGGGAAAGTCTTTGGACTTAATCTTTCCCTGGTGTCACCGAAGTGCAGGGGGGATCGGGCCCCTTGTAGACAATCCAACACGCGGGGCAGCGCAGTGCCTCCCCGGCTGAGCTTCCCGGAGCTGTCCTGTAGGGGGAGCCCGCGGACTGGCCAGGGATGGAGGCGGCGGGGATAACATTGGCCCGCGCTGGGAGGGAGACCCCCGGCACCGGGAGGCAGCGCTGCTCTCTCAGGGGAACTCTGCGGAGCAGCCTCGGGAAGGGGGAGGAGGCGGCCACGTGCCAGGCAGGATCTGCCGCGGCTCCCCACTGCGCGGCGCGCTCTGGCAGCGGCTCCGGCCAACTTCGCCGGTCCGGGGGCCGACGTGGGCTCCCGGCGGTATCCCTCCGCCCGCTCGCCGGCCGGCCGCACCATGAGCTCCGCCTGCACCAGCTACCTGAGCGCCGACGGGGCGTTGGTGAGTGGCTTCAGCTGCCCGCGGGCGGACGGCGAGGCGAGCGCCGTGTACTGCTGCGGCTTCCAGGACGTCAAGTACTGCTGCGATGACCCCAACAGCTTCTTCCCCTACGAGCACGGCTACATGTGGTGGCTCAGGTGAGAGCGGCTCCCTCAGCCGGCCACCGGGGCACAGACCGACCCGTCCCGGTTGCTAGGTGACGGGGGGTCCGCACGGGGCCGGGGGCACAGACTGACCGGCACGGGGCGTTGGGGGAGGGGGGGCGCGGTCCGCGCGGGCGCACAGACTGACCTGGGCGTTGGGTGAGGGACGGAGGGTGCGCGCGGGAGGCGGGGGCACAGACCCTGCAGCCCTACCTTGGGCACTACATGCTGGGCCAGGGGCATAGGCTCTCCAACTAGGTGCTGGGTTGGGGATACATGCCAGGGACAAGTATCAGGGGGTAGCCGTGTTAGTCTGTATCCACAAAAACAACAAGGGACCGTGTCACAGAACCTCCACCACTGCCTTGGGCATCGGGGGTACCTGCAGGGATAGAGTCACAGGAGACTTTCTACCCTGCCCAGGGATTGCTCTTAGACTGGGACAGTGTGAAGAAGATTTAAACATCTTCCCCAGTGTTCAAATGTCTCGTGGAAAAACACTTTTTCTGCAACACAGGGAGAGTCTTTAAAAAGTGACTGGAAACTAATCTCCTGTGAGGAGATCCAAAAACTTCAAAAAGATCTCACAAAACTAAGTGATTGGGCAACAAAATGGCAAATGAAATTTAATGTGGATAAATGTAAAGTAATGCACATTGGAAAAAATAACCCCAACTATACATACAATATGATGTGGGCTAATTTAGCTACAACAAGTCAGGAAAAAGATCTTGGAGCCATCGTGGATAGTTCTCTGAAAATGTCCATGCAGTGTGCAGAGGCGGTCAAAAAAGCAAACAGGATGTTAGGAATCATTAAAAAGGGGATAGAGAATAAGACTGAGAATATATTATTGCCCTTATATAAATCGATGGTACGCCCTCATCTCGAATACTGCGTACAGATGTGGTCTCCTCATCTCAAAAAAGATATACTAGCACTAGAAAAGGGCAACTAAAATGATTAAGGGTTTGGAACGGGTCCCATATGAGGAGAGATTAAAGAGGCTAGGACTCTTCAGCTTGGAAAAGAGGAGACTAAGAGGGGATATGATAGAGGTATATAAAATCATGAGCGATGTGGATAAGGAAAAGTTATTTACTTATTCCCATAATACAAGAACTAGGGGTCATCAAATGAAAATAATAGGCAGCAGGTTTAAAACAAATAAAAGGAAGTTCTTCACGCAGCACACAGTCAACTTGTGGAACTCCTTACCTGAGGAGGTTGTGAAGGCTAGGACTATCACAGAGTTTAAAAGAGAACTGGATAAATTCATGGTGGTTAAGTCCATTAATGGCTATTAGCCATACATTAGTAAGGAATGGTGTCCCTAGCCTCTGTCTATCAGAGGGTGGAGATGGATGGCAGGAGAGAGATCACTTGATCATTGCCTGTTAGGTTCACTCCCTCTGGGGCACCTGGCATTGGCCACTCTCGGTAGACAGGATACTGGGCTAGATGGACCTTTGGTCTGACCCGGTACGGCCTTTCTTATGTAGTGTGAGACTTGGCAGCTCTGCACTTGTTATCCTGGGCCTGTGAAAGGTGCTATGTTTGTTCAGCTTAAATTGTGTGAAGTTTGTTTTGATATTTGCACCCAGATATTTTTAAGCTCTTTCCTCTGAGGACTGTAATGGCAGAATTATAGTTATTAAAATTAAGGGACTTAAAAAAAAAAAAAACTCCATGCACAGGATAAGAATTCAGACATATTAAAATCTGTACTACAGCTGATGAAGAAAATTCAGTTGAAATGGTTTTGCAACAAACACTGAGATTTTTTTATTTTGTATTTTTTTTGCAAAAAGCATCTACTTTTTGTGGAAAACTGAGTTTTGTTTTTCAAAAAATGAAAACTCAAAGTTTTTGGCTTTGGGAGGACACTTAGTTTTCTGACAATGTCAACATTTTCTGTGGAGATCCCATTTTCTGCCCATCTCTAATCTTTACCCACTGCTGTAAATTGGCTCATAAGAGACCTTTCAGTTTTGGCTATCCACTTTCAGATGCCACTAGTAAGATCATAGCAGTTACAAAAGATGTGTTCGGTTGAGTCCATATGTGCTTGTGTGAGGGCCCCATGTTCACTTTCATCTTGGAACATGCCTGAATCTCTCCCAGCAGTGTCTCCTTTCCTCTTTGTTCAACACGGGGAATCTGTCTGCAACTCCTTGAAGTGCAACTTGAACTGTTAAAGTGTTTGAAAATAATACTGTGCAGCACACTGAAAAGAAAGGAAACTGGGATTGTGAAAACTGCTTTCCGCAAAGGAAGAAATTGTGGAGACACTAAAAATAGTATATTTTGTTGTCTTGTGCAGTAGAAGATTAGTGTCCTTTTATGCAGTAAAAAACAGAGGGCAAAATTATCTGCTTGCATAACTCTATTGAAGTCAATGGAATTACACCAGCAGGGAATTTGGCCGTAAGTCTTGAGGATGTCCCTATTTGTTCCTCAGCACCCTGTCACAGCTACCAATGCCAGCTAAGAAGGTTTGGTCTGGACTCCATCGTGATTGTTAGAATCTTTTCTCAATCAGCCATAGGATCAATATCAAACAAAATGAGTCTTTCCCTCCTCACCCTCCCAAGAATGAATGCATCACCTTGAAGCACTTGTCTAATGCTGGTGTGCAAAGAGGCTGCATCCATGAGAACAAAATATTTCAGCAAGTTGACTCCTCCTTAGGACACTTTTACCAGTACTTGCCTCCAGATTGTTAGGTGGTGGATACTCATGTTGCAAGATGGATCATTGCAACCAGAGGGACAAGTTCTAGGGCCAAGATTTATATGCAGTCACTTGGTAAAACTCTGGTGGGAGTCTGGGGAGGAGGGAGAGTGCCACCAGTAATAAGTCATGATCCTTTTTTCTGGGAAAACCACAGTTCATTCTGCAAAATGGATCAGATGTTTTAGGCTTTTATTATATTAAACATGCAAGTAAAATTCATCAGAAAAATAATGTACAATTTTAATTGTTTAACAATGGGAATATTTAATTAACTCACTCTCTGTTTGCAACTATGACTCCTTGTGTTGTGATTCTATTAGCCTTCAGAGACTAAGCAGGTTAGCTTAGGTGGGAGACCTCTGAGGGTCAATGTCACCTAGGTCTTCAGAACATGATTTTTGTGATTCAGTGTCTCCTTCCACTTCAGTTCATTAGGAAGCTAGTGTCCCAACATAGTGCTGTGGTGGTGGTTTTTCCAGGTGAGATGTAATATTAAGGTTCTCCTTCCTGATACAGTCTCCACAGAGCCCTGGGTAGGAGTCACTTGGTCTAGCCTAGCCACACCACATGGCCACGAATCTATTTGAGCAATAGAAGAAGGCAGTTAGGAACTGTGAGCAATTCACTTAAGCCCAATAATCTAAAGACTGAGGGTCTAAGTATCCCTTTCCCTCTAACTATCCATCAGCTCATCTATCCAGCTGCAGTGGTCCTGGAACCAATGTTTCCATTTCGCTGTCATGTGTACTATTTAGAGCAGGGGTCGGCAACGTTCGACACGCAGCTCGCCAGGGTAAGCACCATGGCAGGCCAGGCCAAGCACCTTGGCGGGCCGGGCCAGTTTTATTTACCTGCTGACGCGGCAGGTTCGGCCGATCGCGGCCCCCAACTGGCCGTGGTTCACCGTCCCGGGCCACTGGGGGCGGCGAGAAGCCGCGGCCAGCACATCGCTCGCCTGCGCTGCTTCTCGCCGCCCCCAGTGGCCCGGGACGGTGAACCACGGCCAGTGGGGGCCGCGATCAGCTGAACCTGCCGTGTCAGCAGGTAAATAAAACTGGCCTGGCCCGCCAGGGTGCTTACCCTGGCGAGCCGCGTGCCGAACGTTGCCATCCCCTGATTTAGAGCTAGGTATAAGTAGTTATTTACAGCACTAGCCTTAGTGTAGATTAAACTGAATTGTAGAGTTTTTTTATTTTGTTAGAATTTGTTTTTATACTGTTTTGGTTGGGGTAGGTCTTGCCCAAGATAAGAGACTTCTAAGAAACAGGGTTTGAGAGGTCTTCCCCTTACTCCCACAATGTTCTCCTTTGGGGAGTAAGGGAGGCGGGTGGGTTTTGGAATGGACATGAGCAACACATCTCAAAGAACATCTGTTATGACCAATCACTCGAAGAAGAAAAACAGTTACCTACTTTTCATATCAGTTCCAAGTAGGTGACTCCCAAGCAGTCACTCGGAGGAGGGGTCAGCGTTCACTGAGCTGCAGATTGTAGCACAGCTCTGCCTAAAGCAGCATCGTCTCTAGCCTGCTGAGTGATGGCATAGTGCGATGTAAAGGTGTGAATAGACTACCATATCACCACCCTGCAGATGAAGCTTACGCTCTCGTGGAGTGAGCTGTCAACAGTGGGACTGGCAGCTTTGCTAGGTGAGACACATGTGATACAAGCCGTGATCCATTAAGAGATCCTTTGAGATGACACCGGTAGCCCTCCACCCACTCCACAATTGTGACCAAGAGCAGGGTCGAATTCCTAAACGGCTTCATCCGCTCGATGCTAAACACTAACACCTGTCTGACATCCAGGGAATGGAGCATATGTTCTCAGTTAGTGGCATGTGGCTTAGGGAAGAACACTGGCAGAAAAATGTCCTGATTCGCATGAAATTGCGAGACCACCTTTGGGAGGAAAGCTGGATGTGGCTGCAACTGTACCTGGTCCTTGTAAAACCCAGTATATGGAGGCTTGGAGGTCAGGGCCTTGAGCTCAGATACCCTCCTAGCTGAAGTTACAGCCACAAGGAATGCCACCTTGCAAGAGAGGTATAGGAGAGAACATGTCACCAGGGTCTTGAAGGGAGTCTCGAGAGCAACAGATTGAGATCCCATGGTGGAATCGGTGGTCTTACTTGAGGATACAGTCTATCTAGGCCCTTGAGGAAGCAGCCAACCACAGGGTTAAGCAAATACTGAATGGCCCGCTGAGCTGGGATGGAAGGCTGAAATCACAGCCAGGTACACTTTTATTGATGATAGTGCCAGCCCCTGCTGCTTTAAATTAAATAAATAGTCCAAGATGAAGGGCATCGAGGACTGCAGTGGAGGAGTGCCCTTCTGAATAGACAAAATTGAAAATATCTTCCACTTAGATAAGTTGCACGAGTAGGTGGTTTTGTGCTGCCAAACCTCCCTGACCGAGCCTGTGCATGTAAGTTCTAACAGGTTCAGCCATGGAGCTTTCATGCTGTGAGGTGGGGAGACTCCAGGTTGGGGTAGCCATCATACAGGTGGCCGAATCTGCCGAGTTGAAGGCAGCCTGTAGCAAGGTCCTTGCAACCACCTTGCCTTCCTCCAAGACTGCACCAAACTTGGAGTGGGAGTCCGTGGAAAGCAATTCCTGGAACTTGGCCAAGTTATTCCAGGAGTTGTAGCAGTAATGGCTGAGGACCGCCTGCTGGTCCGCTATGCGAAGCTGGAGACCCATGGTGGAGTACATCTTCTGACTGAAGAGGTCTAGCTTGTTAGCCTCTTTGGATTTGGGGGTAGGCCCTGACTGTCCCTGCCGCTCCTTGTGGTTAGCTGTAGGTGGGTAAAGAGATGCTTGTACCCTTTGTGCCGTCCAAAGTATTTGCGTTCCACCCCCTTAGCTGTGGGGGGGATAGAGGCAGGTGTGTGCCACAACACCTTAGTGGTGTTTTAGATAGTCTTGATAAGGGGCAGCGCTACCCTCAAAGGTCCTTCAGTGGGCAGAATGTCCACCATCGGTTTGGTCTCCTCCAAGACCTCCTCCGCCTGCATATTTAGGTTCTGGGCCACCCTCCGAAGTAGGTCCTGATGCGCCGAGTCCATGGCAGGGAGCATAGTAGAGGTACCCGGCACCACCTCATCTAGGGAGGATGAGGACGACACCCTGGGGGGCACTGGGTCTTCTTGACCTCTGACTTGCAGGGATCCCCCTGTGTGGCGATCCCTTGAGTGGCGCAGAGGATAGCAGTAGTGCCCAGTGCCACAGCAGTGTCAGTACCGGAGCCCATGATGGGCCCTGCCTCGGTGCTGGTGCCAACCTGGGCGTCCATGTTTTGCCCATGGGGAGGCTTCCGAGATATCAAGATGGCCGAAGGGGGGATCTGAACCTCCGAGGCCACCGACAAGGATCTGGAGCCTGGTCCCTGGGCTTGGTGGTAGGCCCACAGTGTCCAAAAGGGCCACTGGGCCAGCCCCTGCCACTGTGGAGGCCAGGACATCAGAGGCACTGGCTGCCCTATGTCCTGCCTCAGGCGGTGCTGGGAACGGTGCCAGGAGTGGTACTGGCTATGCCTGGACACATAGAAGCCCATCTCCAACTCCAGAGAATAGTCCAATCATGGTGACCAGGGTGGTGCAGACCAAGACGGTGCCAGGGAATGATGCTGGGGAATGGTGCCGTGGTGAGGGAGATCAGCGCCGCATCGTTGTAGGCTTGCCCCTGGATGGCACGGTACCTCTCTGTAGAGCCGGTGCCAGAGCGGGAGACTATGCAGTGATAGCAATCAAGTCCCTGGCTGCTTCAAATGTGTCTGCTGTGGATAGAAGGTCTGTCCTCCTCCAGGTCTTGGACTGGGGAGTCCACCAGGACCGGACTTGACAGAGCTCCCCGTGAGGCTAGAGTCAGTGGTGCCAGTATAGACTGGACCAAAACTGGGTGTCCTGACGCAGGATGCATCCCACTGGTGCCTGCTCCCAGAGACTCCTGCTTGCTGTGCAAGGAGGGATGGGGGGGCTAATATCAGGGTGTCCTCCTGCACCCCGCTTACCCCGTCTCCGCAGGGAGGGGACACAGACGGAGAGAGACAGAGAGCTTGGGGCAGCAGCTGCTGTCTCAACTTCCTGATCCACTTAAAAAGACAATGCACTTAAGAGTGGGTCAGCTTACTTAAAGGGGCAGTGTGCATCTCTCTCTCTCCCACACGCAAGGTGTGTCTGTCTCTGTCTGCTGTGCTGTCTCCCCTCCCTCCTGTTTGTGCTGCCTTGTGAGAGAGGCTACATTAACAACAATGTGTTAACCCTTGAGGGCTCAGGTGAGTGCTAGTTCATCATTTAGCAGCAAGGTATTCCCTGGGAAATATCCCTCCCTCTTCCACCCTCTAACTTCACCACCTCAACCACGCTTCACAATTATCATAGCTGTGAACAGTTTAAAACGTATACTGTGTGTATATCTATATAATATATAGTTTTTTGTCTAGTGGAGGAAAAAAAATTCCCTGGAACCTAACCTCCCCTATTTACATTAATTCTTATGGGGAAATTGGATTCGCTTAACATTGTTTCGCTTAAAGTTGCATTTTTCAGGAACATAACTGCAACGTTAAGTGAGGAGTTACTGTAGTTCTATCCCAAAAGAGTTAAAAATGTCAAGCCACTGAGAACCGTTTCACTTGTTTGTCTTTGTTCCAGAGCAGAATCTATATCGCATTCATTATCAAGCACTTTTAAAACCACTAACTTTTAAACTAATCTCTCAAATGGTTCTTCTAGTTTTGGAGCACTTTTAAAACAGTTGGGATCATCACTATCCTTTAAATACTGTGGCTACTAGGACTTAGAAAATTATATAACACTTCAAGGGCCTGATTCTCTACTGCTTTAGCCCTTGTGCAGTCACGGTGCTGAGGGTGGGTGCAAAATGCTCCTGCTCTGATTTGGTAAAATTGTATCCCACATGACACTCTGCACTCATGTGAGTGACTACACCAGGGGTAAAGCAATGGAGAATCAGACCTTACAGCTTCAAAGCAATGCACAGGAATCAAAATCCTACTAGAAGGGCCATCTAAAAGATGACTCTGCTTTGGCTGTTCATTGCTGTTCTGCTTGAAAAATATAATTCACGGAAATATTGTTTTCATGAGCTTTCTTTCCATCCATGTCTTTACATGAACCTGGGGAGCGATTGAGACTAAGCTGAGTAAGCTAAATGCATGATGTATCCATATGCAGTAGTTAGAAGGTAACTCAGTTTTAATTGTGTTTGCTCTATAATACGTACCATTTTAAATATTCAAAGTTCTTAAAAAATGCTGCATAATGAATCCTCCCAATGCATTTGGGAGGGGGTGGCTGGCCCGTCAAGGGCACACAGGAAGTTGGGTGTCTGAGCTAGGATTAGAACTCAGAAAATCCTGTCTCCAAGTTCTGTGCTCATTACACTACTAGTCATGCCTCTCTAATCAATAGTAGTTACCCTTCCTAACATTTGCAGGACAGTGGGTTTTTTTCCCTGTGGGTTTGTTCCATGGTTGTTAATAGAGTCCTGAACATCCATCATGAGTATTTGATTTCTCTCACTGATTTTATTTCTTCCAGTTATTTTTTTTACCCACTCCTCACCTCTTTCTTTAGTTTCATTTTGTTATAGCATCTCTCTTCTGTGGAATTTTGCTTCCTCCTCCCCCAAGCTCAGTTGCTTTCTCATAGCTTATTCATTATTGAACTCTTACTTGCTGTCTTTTCAGTCCTCGTTTTCCTTTATTGAGACCTCATCCCTTTACCTATTTCTCATTCTTCCCTGACTTCTTTTATCACAGATGCTTTCACACTTTCTTTATTTTGGCCTTTTCTTTCATGGCTTTTATTTCCTCTTTCACATCAGAGCCTGGCTTTTATTACAAAGGATTCTATGTATGAAGGTCTATGTAGCTGAACCAAGGCTTCTGTATCTTTATGGATTTATTAGCTCCAAACCTGAACTGTGGCTGAGGAATGCTCTGTGTAGTTCAGGGGAGAAGTGCAAAGGTGTCTTTATTTAAGCCACCTTTGTGTGCCCTCAATCCTGGGTTGATCTACACCAGTCTGGTACCATCACATAATTTAGCATGGCCTTTGTCTGCTCTAAATTGTGACAACTTCCCATGGCTTAACTGTTACAACTACTAGCTATGCGCCTTTTCCCTGGCCACTCCCCCTGCCCTAGCCAGTGGGAGGGGGTTGGGAGAGGAGCAACTACACAGGATCTAGGCAACCCAAATATCCTCCTTTTGTGGATTGATCCTCTGATAGCCATTTATGCCTGCTTTAAGGCAGCCTTTCATGAAAGGCTCCTTAACAGATACCAATACCGTGATGCCTGTACTCTGGTTTCCTTTTAAGTGCAACACACAATAAAAGTTTAATTAAGAGAAAGTAAATCCAAATGACCAATTTCTTTCAAATCAGTGCCCATGAGCTAATGCATGGGTTAACCAGGAGGGGGAGCTGAGATAACAAAACAATTAATAATTTGTCTGTCCAGCATCTCAGAACCAGGAACTCCTCAGCAGAGTTTGTATTTTCAGTACTCTTGGTTGGTGCCTCCACAGGCAGTAAATTAAAGAAATACCAAGGAAGAAAATAATAATTTTGCTTATGAAGTATATAATTTATTAAGATTGGAAGTAATTTACTCTGGATTTTTATGGTGGGTTTTTTCATGGATTACTTGTTTTTGGACCTTTCAATGAAATAATAATAATATTAAAGAAACAATCTATTGCAGATTCTAACTTTGTATCCATTTCTATTTTTCTTAATTAATGTTTGTCTCCAAGAGCATAATTGCCATTTCTATAGCTGACTAATTTGATTCTCTTTCATCAGAATTCTTTTGGATAGAGCTGATTATTCTTGCTGAAGTGTTATTTCCATTCTAAATCTCTGTTTTCCATAGTTAGTAAGAAGACATGGGCTACAGCATATCAATATGCTGCTGTTGCACAGCTGTGCATCTCTATCATGCCTGATCTAGCCAGTACACAGGAACAGATGACCTAGTGTATGCATTAATTTGAGAGCTAGCCAATTGACTCAATCCAGATTAGACTAGGAGATTGTTGTTAAATTAGTGGAAGCAATCAGAACTATTGGTAAGGATTATATCTGCATCCTGATTGTCATTTGTTATGCAAAATCAAGGTTACTACCAGGTGGTTATCCAGCAGTTGGGGGCGAAAGCACTTTTTTACATCTGTGCTTATCAAGAAGGCTGTGCACTTCCCTTTCGAATGTCCTGGGATCATTATCCATACGTCCTCAGGATTATACTATTGCAACATGCTGTGCATGGGCCCACAGCTTGGGACCATTCAGAAGCCAAAGTTAGTGCAAAGTAATTGTTGAGTAGTGTTTCAAACTGACAGCTCATCACACCAGTGCTCTGCACCTGCTGCCTGTGGGCTTCTGGGTGGAATTGAAGGTGGTGTTTTTGACTTTTAAAGCCCTAAATGGTTTGAACCTGGCCAAAGAGATCCTCTTTCCTTGTGTGATACCACTACAGCTGTATCAGTGAAGGCACTTGAGTTAATACCCCATGGCTTAAAAGGGAGGGATGAGAGTAGCAGAACATTTTCTGCAAGTGACCCTTAGCTGCAATTCACTGCCCCCAACAGCCCATATTAATTCTCAGGTTTGAGGGGAAGGCATGGGCTGTTATGCAGATCATTATTGTTATTTTGGCATCTTATTTTTGGCAGATGTTATAACATTGTTTTTAATATTGCTTGTAGGAAGCTTTGTTAAAGTATTAGAGCTTTGGAAAAGCATTTCCAAATAATCTAAATATGTAAAATTCATAAAACCTTTAAAAAAGCTTTGTACAAAACCAGATTTTTGTGTTTTAGAAAATCAAAGTTGTCATGTAATCCTCAATTGGATGGATGTCTTTGAGATGTTTGAAGGGATCTGGCTGTGAAATATCATGGTTATGGATCTTGAAAAGTAGACTCAATATACACAGTGTCTTAGTTTCCAACTAGTTCCAACAAAAAAACAGCAGCAAGGTGCTATTCTCCAGATGTCTGCATCTGATTGTGATTGTTCTCATAGCTGCAAGTGATTCACTGATTCTTAGTGATAAGTTATAAGGCTAAGATTTTTGTCATGAGTATTTTTAGTAAAAGTCATGGACAGATCATGGGCAAAAATTCACGGCCCATGACTGTCCCATGAATTTTACTATGTAAATACCCTTGAATAAAACTTAGCAGCTCCTGGGGCCCCGGGACACCACTGCTGTGAGGGCCCAGAGGCAGACAGCTAGCCCCTGCACTGGCTGCAGGGGCTGACTGCCCCCAGCCACCCCTGTTCTGCTGCTCAGGTGCTTTCCCCAGGCTGGCTGCCCCTAGGATCGCTGCTCAGGTGCTCCCTGGGCCGCCCAAGCAGCTGTCGGTGCGGCTAGCCCTGGGACCGCTGCTTGGCCGCTCCCCAGGGCCAGCAGACTGAGCAGTGGTTGGTGTGGCTGGCCCTGGAGCTGCACCCGGAACCACTCCTTGGACACCCCCCTGGGCTGACCCTGGGACCACTACTCAGGCACTCCCCGGGGCCAGCCACCCTGGAACCACCTCAACAGCAGCCGGTGCAGCTGGCTCAGGGCTGCTCCAGCTATAGCCGGTGCAGCTGGCTGTGGGGTGCCCAAGGAGCGCCTGGTGGGGCTGGTCCCAGGGCGCCTGAGCAGCTGGCCCCGGGATCAGCCATATTGCATCTGTGAAAGTCACAGTTTCTGTGACTTTCTGTGACCGAATTGCAGCCTTAGTGATAAGAGGGGGCTAGGACACGGTAGTGTTTCAGATGTAGAGAGCTTCCTTGGTGTCATGCTGTTCTATACCCTTTTACTTGTGATGAGAAATGCTCAACGCTCCTCCTGCTGCAGTAACCCTCCTTAACGTTTCCATTTTTACCCTGAATGGTGGTTTCCATGAGCCATGTAATGATAGCACAGATGTACTATATAAAGAAATGCTTCCTGAGATTAAATGATGGGTGTGTCAGTAAGTTGCAGCTGAAGAGGTAGTAGCTGGATGTAAATGAATTAATGTTCAGTTTTACACTGCTCCTTTGCAGCAGTGAATACTGACAAAGGGCCTAGAAGCAGCAAATTGGTCTGCCTTAAAAACTTCTTACATTAAGACAGAGGCATAACAGGGGTCATAGTGTTCCACTCTCCTCTGCAAAGCTACTAGCAAAAAAGAGTGGTGCTGTTTGAATCATTAAATAAACTCTATTAACCCTTTTTTTTTTACACACATTTCAGAACCAAAAGGGGAGAAGGCTGTGACAAATATGTATCTGCTATATCAAACATGTTCCTATTAGTTTTTAAAATAAGTGTATCTTCTTGAAGTACAAAAATTAACCTTCAATCTAAAATATTTAATACCCTTTATTTTTCTTCAGAGAAGCGAGTCCAGAATGAAATATTTGCATGGACTCCTAAGCAACCTTCTAGGAGGTTGGGAGCCTTTTCTTTTATAGTGCAACATTGGAAGAAACGTTTTTTCTTTCATCCTTTAAATCAAAGTTCCATGGTAGAAGTGCCAATAAAATCAGGGACGATTGGGATAAAAAGAAATGGTGAAGACCAGTAATTCCCCAGTACTTTTTATTGATTTTTCTTGTTAGTGTGCCTTTGATGTCTGATTTGATTTTTAAGAAGTCAGGGTAACTTCTTCCAGCCGTTGCACACACAGGAACTGATTGCTGCAGTAAATGATGAGCATTTCCCAGCACAGAATATATGTTTCTTTACATTTTTCTGATGACTTGTTTGGAGGCGGGCTCAGGAGTAGAGAGACAGTTATCTCACGGATACCAATTTTACATGGGTGTTGCTTCAGTGGAGTTACTCCTGATTTACATCACTGTAAATGAGAGCAGAATCAGGCCCAATAAGCACCAGGTAACATGATAAAAGCACTCAGCTGCTGTAAAATGGCTTAGGTCCACTGAGGAACTTTACACCAACTAAGGATCTAGCCCTAAATCTGTACATATAGTAAAAATGTAAGATTGTTTTCCTGCCCTATTAAATACAGGTAACCTCCAGATCCCATGTTGGCCATTTGTTTGACAGGCATCACAGATTAGTGTGTACACTTAATCACTTTGTTTTCTCTCTTCTCAGTGTTGGTGCACTTGTGGGTCTGTCGATAGCAGCAGTGGTCCTGCTTGCTTTTATCATCACAGTGTGTGTTCTCTGTTACTTGTTTATCAGTACGAAGCCATGCAGCAAGCTGGATACAGGTTTAAGCTTGCAGACAACAGGTAAGATCAGCTTTGTGGTATTGACCTCATCTGCAGCAATAAAGGTTTTACTCCATCAAGAATTTTAAAATCCCACTAGGCATCCATCTGGGCACCTAAATATCCTTAAAAATCTGTCCCTAAGTGTATGTGTACACTGCAGTAAAACACCCATAGTTGGCCTGTGTCCGCAGACTTGGACTTGTGGGGCTCAGGCAGCAGGGTGCTGTAAAATCTCAAACCATTCCTGTTATAACTCCTTAATTAAAGACTGTGCAGGATTTGCTGAGGGTTTTGTTTTTAACTATATCTCTAGATATTTAAAATCCCCATCACAAAAGAACATCTGTTATGTTGGATTCGCCTTCACCAATTCACTGATGGAGTAAATCTTTATCCTTGCAGGGTTCCAGAGCCATGCTGTAGCCCAAGCCCGAACAGCTACATTGCAGTCTTATGGCTCTGCAGCCTGAGCTATGGGTGTTTTATTGCAATGTATACATACCCTTTGTGACTTGGCCAAGGTCATACAGGAAACCTTTCTCTCAGGTAACCTATCTTACCTTTATAGTTAGATAGAATCTTTGCAATAATTCCTCTGAGAGGGCTGTTTATCTCTGTTGTAAGGTGTGGCCAGGCCACTGCCTCAGTTGGTAGCGTAGGTCAGCCCTCTGGCCGAAACCAAAATGTCTTCTCCTTTCTGGGGCCACAAACACCCAAAACAAATTCCAACCTAGAGCCTTACACTAAACACTCTCCTGCAGGAACGTTTAGTTTACAGGAGTAAAGGAAATTCAGTTACAGTCCATGTTCGTTTTTTTAAAGACTACATTGTCCTTGTGTATATATAAGTATTAACCCCTTCAAAATTCAGGACTGGGGGAATCAGTGGAATCCGTGTGTGAGAGGGGTGGATGGATACTGTTGCAGCTGTGGAGGAAAAAGGGAGTTTAAGCTGTGAGGAGTGAGAGGTGGGCAAGGGAGGAGAGGCTCCAGGCAGGGGAGGAATATGGTGGAGCATAGCTGCTGCACCATTTCATAGGAAGGTGCAGCATATTCTCCCCTCCATGGCTAGTTGGTGGGGAAAGGCATCAGCAGCTCTACCCTGTCCCTTTTGAAGTGACTGGCATCCCTGTGGTTGAGAGCAGTGAGCAATCCCTGAGCTCCAGGACTGGAGTTGTGGCCGCTTCCACTCAGCGGTAAAAGAATAGTTAAAGGCTCCTTTTACTCTTCCTGCATATCCCCCTGCACATGGCCCCACCAGTCTGACAGTATTCTGAACAGTTCAACTATGTGTATTCACCATGTACTCTTGCTCATATTAGCTTGGACAATTCTCCAGGTCAGGCTATCCCACTCCATTGCAAAGTGGTGATGATAAATTACATTTTATGATGGGCACTAACACTGTCCTTTAAATCTGAGCCTCTGTTTAAGCCTCCTGCGATGTATTCAAACTCAGACTACAGGGACCTCTGGGATGGAATATGGAGACAATTACAGACTTCTAAATTACTAGTAAGGGCTTGAAAAGAATGATTTTTAATACAATAATTAGTTATTTGTTATTACAAAATTAGGAGATTGGACTAACTAAGCAAGGTTTCATAATTTCATTTTACAAGGAAAAGCTTAACCTGAAAAATAGCACATTAACTTCTTTGTCTTCCATTATTAAAGATCTCTAATGTGGATTGTTCAGAGAAGCCAATCATTTGTCTGTAGCTGGTAAAGAATTTTTTTAAAACTTTTTTTTTTTTCTGGAATGCCATTTTGTGAAAATGAGAGGGTAATTTTTGAGGAATTTTTTGGTTTTAAAAATTTTTGGAAAAAGGTTATCTTTTTTAAATGAGAACTTCTGATTTTTCACTGAAACCACTTTTCATTTAGAAATGTAAGCTAATTGTCATTAAAAAATTTTGAAAATGTCAAAATCAAATGTTTTGGTTGACCTGAACCCAAACATGTTTCTGATTGTCAGTTTGAAAAAAAAGTCAAGGTTTGGAATTTTTTTTTATTTGGCCCTGATTAAAGACAGGAACATTTTCCAAAATCTCAGAATTTTCCAAGGACAAGAAAGCCATTTCCTGCCCAGCTTCACATGTCTCTCCTGTAGAGTGAATGGGCCCAGGCTGCATGGAGGAGGAAGCTGCCTAGTTTGAATGCAGAGGGCCATAGATGCTGGAACTAGGGACGCTGGGGATGCTGCCACACCCCTTGGCTTGAAGTGATTTCTATTCTATACGGGGTTTACAGTTTGGTTCCATGGCTCTCCGCACCCCCATTATAAAAGTTGTTTCAACACCCTTGCAGAGGGCACAAGAGCCAGACATGGGGGAGGTGGGGACAAAGGGAGTTGATTGGGACAAGAAACTTGCAAGGGAGGGAGGGGATTGGGACTGGAGGCTTGCAAGGGAAGGAGAGGGAAACTAGGACTGGGAGTTGGGGTCTGGGGGAGACTGGGAGGGGAGACTGAAGGAGAGACTAGGAAATGGGGAGGAAAACCTAGTAGGGGGACTCTGAACTAGTAAGTTTGGGGGGTGGGGGGAGAGAACTGAGATTGGACAACGATCCAGAATGCGGGAGTCTGGGAAAGGCTGGGCAAGCAGACTAGGACTGAGAACCAGTGGCGTAGGGAGAAGGAGATGATGGGGGGGGGGGGGGGCAGGCATAGTTGACAAGGGGCCAGGTGCAGGAGGGAGAATAAGGACTGGCTAGGCAAAGACTCTGGAGGAGCACTGACAATGGATGAAGAGCCTGGGGAGGGAGTTTGGGAGAGGAAGCCAATGTGGGTGAGGTGAGAGCAATTGGCCACAGTGGTAGGGAACTGGACTGGCTAGGCAAAGAGTCTGAGATAAAGGGAATTGTGTGGAGTGGGGATTGAAAAAAGCTGGGTAAAGGAACTGGAAATAAGGGAAGACAGGATGGAGGAGTCTGGAGAACTGAGACTATGACTTGCTGGGTAAGGAGACTGGGATGAGTAGCGTGAGGAGTGGAGACTGGGACTGGGTAGGCAAGGAGAATGGGACTGGGATGAAGAGACGGGACATGACAGAAAGGGTCTCAGCTGGTGGGAACATTCATAAGAATCTGTGCCTACCAGAGCACATTCCCCTCCTGAGCAGGGACTGGAACCCAAGATTCTTGAGTCTCACCATTTTTCTGTTGCCAGCAAGTTTCACAGTTATTTGCTGACAAAGTGCTTTAACGTTGCTAGTGAAGACGTGTCCTAAGCATGTATCTGGTGAGATTTCCAGTAGGGATATGGAAGGCTTAATTACATTGTACAAGACACTGGTAAGACCTCATTTGGAATACTGTTATCTATTCTGGTCACTCATGTCAAAGAAAGTTTTATTCAAACTGGAGCAGGTGCAGAGAAGGGCAATGAGGATGATCAGAGAAAGGAGGACCTATCTTACAGAAGAAGATTAAAAGAGTTTGGCTTGTTTAGCATAGCAAAATGAAGACTGAAAAGAAATATGATTGCTCTCTATAAATACATCAGGAGGGTAAACACCAGGGAAGGAGAAGAGCTATTTAAGATGGACAATGTTGGCACAAGAACAAATGAGTATAAATTGGCCATGGATAAATTTAGGCTGGAAATTAGAAGGAGGTTTCTAACCATTGGAGGAGTGAGACTCTGGAACTGCCTCCCAATAGGAGTAGTGGGAGCAAGAAACCTAACTGGTTTCAGGATGGAAATTTGAGAAATTAATGAATGGGATTATATGACAGGGATGCCTGAGGTAGCAGGGGACTGGACTTGATGACACAGGATGCCTCTTCCAGTTCTATGTTCCCATCCTGATGTTTATCTTTTTCTAACATGTCTCTGTTATCCCATCATAGGGTGTGTGTACATTGCAATGTTAGCCCAGTATTAGTAGAACTTGAGTTAGCAGACCCTGTGTTTGTTAACCTAGGGTTTGAGCAGCTATACTTATTTGTAACCTTAGGTTAGGAATTGTTGAACCCTGGGTCCCAAACTGAGGCCTGGTCTACACTATGACTTTAATTTGGATTTAGCAGCATTAAATCGAATTAACCCTGCACCCATCCACACAATGAAGCCATTTATTTCGAAATAAAGGGCTCTTAAAATTGATTTCTGTACTCCACCCCGACGAGCGGAGTAGCGCCAAAATAGATTTTGTCATTTCGAATTAGGGTTAGTGTGGCCGCAATTCGATGGTATTGGCCTCCGGGAGCTATCCCACAGTGCACCATTGTAACTGCTCTGGACAGCAATCTGAACTCGGATGCACTGGCCAGGTAGACAGGAAAAGCCCCGTGAACAGTTGAATTTCATTTCCTATTTGCCCAGCGTGGACAGCACAGGTGACCACAGAGAGCTCATAAGCACAGGTAACCATGCAGGCCGATAATCGAAAAAGAGCACCAGCATGGATTGTACGGGAGGTACTGGATCTGATTGCTATATGGGGAGAGGATTCAGTGCTAGCAGAACTTTGTTCGAAAAGACAAAATGCCAAAACTTTTGGAAAAAATCTCCAAGGGCATGATGGAGAGAGGCCACAATAGGGACTCAGAGCAGTGCTGCGTGAAAGTCAAGGAGCTCAGACAAGCCTATCAGAAAACAAAGGAGGCAAACGGTCGCTCCGGGCCAGAGCAGCGGACATGCCGCTTCTACGCCGAGCTGCATGCAGTTCTATGGGGGGCCGCCACCACTACCCCACCTCTGACCGTGGATTCCCAGGCGGGGATAATCTCATCAGCTACACCTGAGGATTCTGCGGACGGGGAAGAGGAGGAGGAGGACGAGCTTGCAGAGAGCACCCAGCACTCCGTTCTCCCCAATAGCCAGGATCTTTTTCTCAGCCTGACTGAAGTACCCTCCCAACCCAGTATCCAAGACCACAACCCCATGGAAGGGACCTCAGGTGAGTTTACCTTTTAAAATATAAAACTTGTTTTAAAAGCAAGGGGTTTTTAATGATTACTTTGCCCTGAGGACTTGGGATGCATTCGCAGCCAGTACAGCTACTGGAAAAGTTTGTTAACATGTCTGGGGATGGAGCAGAAATCCTCCAGGGACATCTCCATGAAGCTCTCCTGGAGGTACTCCAAAAGCCTTGCCACAAGGTTTCTGGGCAGTGCAGCCTTAGTGTGTCCTACCATGGTAGGACACTTGACCGCACCATGCTTGCAGCAAGTAATCTGGTATCATTGCATGACAAAGCCTGGCAGCGTATGATCCCGGTGTTTGCTGGCATTCAAGCAACATCCGTTCTTTATCTTGCTGTGTAATCCTCAGGAGAGTGATATCGCTCATGGTAACCTGGTTGAAATATGGGAATTTAATTAAGGGGACAGAGGTGGCCGTTCCTACTGGGCTGTTTGCCTGTGGCTGAAAAGAAATCCTTCCCTGCAGTTAACCAAGCGCGGGGGTGTGTGGGGGGGAATTGGCCCAGAGCTTTTCACGTTTGGCTAGCAGGGATCTTCCCTGATACCAGCCACACACTGGGGGAAGGGATAAAGCGATCATCCAGAGAAGTGGATTGGGGGGGTGGGGGTTAGTTTGTTTTCTGCTGCTGAATGTTAACAGGAAAACCGCAGCACTCAACTGGCTTTGCTTGGTATGTGGGAAAGGAGGGCGCAGAAGCCGAAAGACAATGGCTTACCATGGCCGCATGCAAGCCGAATTCTGTTGCCCGGACCTGCGTCTGTGATCTCTAGCAGCAAAGCCACAGGCACTCAATATTAAGAGGCAAAATGCGACCTTGCACAGAAATCACATGTGCTATGTAATGTGAATAGTGTTGGTCACCGTGAAAGAGTATAAGCATTGTTCTGCAAAATGTATCTTTTTAAAAAATTCTCTCCTTTTTTCCCTCCCTCCAGCAGCTGCAAATTCTTCAAGCCTCCCTCCTCTGTCCTGAAGGCTATCACAGATAAGGCGTCGGAAAAAGGAGACGAGATGTTCGCAGAAATCATGGAATCCACCCACAGTGACAGAGCTCATCTGAATGAGTGGAAGGACACGGTTTCAAAGTATAGGAAAGAAGCCAGTGAACGTGAGGACAGGAGGGACCAATGTGAGGACAGGAGAGACGGTCGAGATGAGAGGTGGCGGCAGGAAGATCAGAGGAGGCAGGATGCAACGTTGGGGCTGCTGCGTAAGCAAACAGACATGCTCCAGCGTCTGGTGGAGCTTCAGGAACGGCAGCAGGATAACAGTGCCGCTACAGCCCCTGTATAACCCCCCTCACCATGTTCCATAGCCTCCTCACCCAGACGTGTAAGAACGTGCGGGGGGGGGGGGGCTCCGTACACCTTCCCATTCCACCCCAGTGGACAGCCCAAGCAAAAGGCTGTCATTTTTTTAACCTTTTTTTTTAGTGGCCTTTTCCTTCCCGCCGATCCAACTCCCAAACCCCACCTGGGTTTCCTCCCTCTTTTTATAATCTATTAATAAAGAATAAATGATTTTTAAACAATAGTGACTTTATTTGGTTTGAAAGCAAGCTGGGGGAAGGGGGAGGGTGGGTTCCTTACCGAGAATGATTCAATAAAGGGGGTGGGTTTTCATGAAGGAGAAACAAACAGATATTTCACACTGTAGCCTGGCCAGTCATGAAACTGGTTTTCAAAGCTTCTCTGATGCACACGCTTCCTGATATGCTCTTCTAATCGCCCTGGTGTCTGGCTGTGCGTAATCAGCAGCCAGGCAATTTGCCTCAGCCTCCCACCCCGCCATAAAGGTCTCCCCCTTACTTTCACAGAGATTGTGGAGCACACAGCAAGCAGAAATAACAATGGAGATTGGTTTGGCTGAGGACTGAGCGAGTCAGTAACGATCGCCAGCGACCTTTTAAACGGCCAAATGCACATTCTACCATCATTCGGCACTTGCTCAGCCTGTAGTTGAACAGCTCCTGACTCCTGTCCAGGCTGCCTGTATATGGCTTCATGAGCCATGGTATTAAGGGGTAGGCTGGGTCCCCAAGAATAACTATTGGCATTTCAACATCCCCAACGGTTATTTTCTGGTCCGGAAAGTAAGTCCCTTGCTGCAGCCCTTTAAACAGAGTAGTGTTCCTGAAGACGCGAGCGTCATGAACCCTTCCCGGCCAGCCCACGTTGATGTTGGTGAAACGTTCCTTGTGATCCACAAGTGCTTGCAGCACCATTGAAAAGTACCCCTTGTGGTTTATGTACTGGGTACCCTGGTGCTCCGGTGCTAAGATACAGATATGGGTTCCATCTATCGCCCCACCACACTTAGGGAATCCCATTGGAGCAAAGCCATCCACTATAACCTGCACATTTCCCAGAGTCACTACCTTTCGTAGCAGCACCTGAGTGATTGCTTTGGCTCCTTGCATCACAGCAGCCCCCACAGTAGATTTGCCCACTCCAAATTGATTCCCGACTGACCGGTAGCTGTCTGGCATTGCAAGCTTCCACAGGGCTATCGCCATTCGCTTCTCAACTGTGAGGGCTGCTCTCCTCTTGGTAGTCTGGCGTTTCAGGGCAGGGGACAGCAAGTCACAAAGTTCCATGAAAGTGCCCTTATGCATGTGAATCATCCCACACCTGCAACACGATGCGGTCCCACCAGTCTGTGCTTGTTTCCCTTGCCCAGAATCGGCGTTCCATGGATAGAACCTGCCCCATTAACAACATGATCTCCAAACCACCAGGGCCCGCGGTTTGACAGAATTCTGTGTTCGTGTCCATGTCCTCATCACACTTGTCGCTGCCGCCTCCTCGCCTCGTTTTTCTGGTCCTGGCTCAGCATAAACTCCATGAGAACACGCGAGGTGTTTACAATGTTCATGACTGCTGTCTTGAGCTGAGCAGACTCCATGCTTGCCGTGGTATGGAGTCTGCAGTGTTCACCCAGGAAAAAAGGCGCGAAATGGTTGTCTGCCACTGTTGCTTTCATGCAGGGAGGGAGGGAGGGGTGAGGCTGTACCCAGAACCACCTGCGACAATGTTTTTTGTCCCATCAGGCACTGGGATCTCAACCCAGAATTCCAATGGGCGGGGGAGACTGCAGGAACTATGGGATAGCTACCCACAGTGCAACGCTCCAGAAATCGACACTAGCCCCGGTACATGGATGCACACCGCCGAATTAATGTGCTTAGTGTGGCCGCATACATTTGACTTTATACAATCTGTTTCCCAAATTCAAATTATATAAATTTGGATTAATCCTGTAGTGTAGACATACCCTGAGGCTCTGGAGTCTACACTGCATTTTTCAGGCCCAAAGTCCAACCACCCATATCCCAGACTTCCTTGCGCCCTCCCAAAATGTGGCCTTTCTAGCCCTTTGTTCATGGTGCAGTGTGGGAAAACTTGACTGTCCACCAAACTTGACTGTCTAGAGAACCAAGAAAGTCACCCCATGGCATTCTTTTGGCAGACTCACAAAGAATGAATCCAGTGGGGTTGCATCTACACTGCAAAGTAATATCGCTTGAACCCTGGGTCCCACCTTGACTCAAAGGATCAGAGCCTCCACCTCTGTGGGGTGCTGGAACCCTGGATCCAAGCCTGGGTTGGGGCAATTTGTGTGTAGATAGAAGGGGGGTTAGGCTTGAGCCTGAGTTTGAACTGTGGGTTTACACTGCACTATAGACCTACCCATAGTAGAGACCAAAAAAAGACCTCCGCTATCAGGTCATCTAATCCAGTGGCTCTCAACCTTTCCAGACTTCTGTACCCCTTTCAGGAGTCTGATTGGTCTTACGTACCCCCCAAGTTTCATCTCACTTAAACTACTTGCTTATAACATCAGACATAAAAATACAAAAGTGTCATAGCACACCATTACTGAAAAATTGCTGACTTTCTCATTTTTACCATACAATTATAAAATAAATCAATTGGAATATAAATATTGTACTTGCATTTCAGTGTATAGTGTATATAGTGCAGTATAAACAAGTCATTGTCTGTATGAAATTTTAGTTTCTACTGACTTCACTAGTGCTTTTTATGTAGTCTGTTATAAAACTAGGCTAATATCTAGGTGAGTTGATGTACCCCCAGAAGACTTCTGCGTACCCCCAGGGGTACACGTACCCCTGGTTGAGAACCAGAGATGGTTCTCCATGCCATCCTCTCAGCTAGTGAAAGATGGTTCCCAGTAGTGTGTTTTGTAATGCTTTGGGCAAGCTATACATATTTATTTATTTAACCAAGAGAAGCATATTGCTGTTTGTTTTACTGAAATGTTTTTGTTTTTCAGGCAGAGAGACTAGAGGGAGTTCCTTGTGAAATATATAGAGGCACTGGATTGGATTCCCACAGTGCTGTAATACGGTAGGTACAGTGAGAATGTTATTCACCTTTCCCCACCCTCCATGCCCTCAGTTCTCTAAGCAATGTGGTGGGCACAGTCATTTTTCAAAATGCTATAAATTCCTAAGTGGATTTTTAGGATGTTGAAAAATGATAATGGCAGAGAGTGGGTAACTTATACACTAATGACCCCTTATCACTGGGTCTGCTTGATTCACCCAGAAATGCTCCTTCATAGTAATATGCTGAGAGAGAGAGAGAGCATTCCCCTCATACTATAGTTACATTAGTGGCCAGGAGGCACCACGGCTCACTTATGAGGCAGCCAGTGTGACCTCGTTTGGGAAAGGATTCTTTGGTGATGAACAGGTAAAAAGGCATTTGTGTAAGAAAAATAGGGACTTAAATATCAGATGAGTAGTTCAGCATTGTTCTGTTTTCTGAGTATACAGTCTGTACTGTTGCTATGCCAAATCTCAAAGAGAAATGGAAGGGAATCTTGCAAAAACCCAAGTTTTCTCATTCTGACTTCACTGCATGCTGGAATTGTTGTAAAAGGTCAAGTTGTCTGCCTCCCAGACCAAGCTAGGAAGCATTCAAAATATAATGAATGTGCTTCAGCCTTGAGAAGGAATGTATAAATAATTTGCAGTATATTAGGTGAAATGAAACACAATTCTTCTCTTTGCTTGGAGTGAAAACTCATGGCTAAGCATCTATAGAGTGCGTGCAAGGCCATGGACCAACAGTGTCTCTCAAAGGGGAGAGGGAACCTTTATGGCTCAGCAACTGTCCTTGGAACAACAAGGCTATGCAATAAACACACATAAAAGCAGTGAGAAATCCGTGCCTTATGTTACTTTTACATCCCATTTAGCAAACTGAACCAAATGGTGTATCTGTGCATTTCCCTTCATCAGCAGCATGAAGGAGGTTGGCTTGGGTTGTTCTGCTACTTGTTTTTTTGTTGAAATATTTATTGTGACAAAACTCATTTTGAAATACAGCATTGTACAAAGGCAAAAGACCATTTCTTCCTATTGTTGCAAAATAGGTGATTTATGGGAGAATAATGCCATGGTAAGAATAAAAAGATTCCTGAAACTAGAAAGTCACCCATAAATAAAGAAGTCATTTGTTTTGTCTTATTCTTTTCATTACACTGTGGGTTCTAAGATTAAAAGTCCTTGCAGCCCATATGGTTATAAGCAAGTTCCTCAGGTAAAAGTTTACTTTGAGTTCAATGCTTTATTCTGAGGCAGTGAGACCTAGTGAACAGATTATGAGCTAGGACCTCATAGGTTCTAATCCTGGCTCTCATACCAACTCCCTATGTGCCCTTGAGTAAGTCATGCTCTCTGCCTCAGTTTCCCCATTTCTGACATAGGGATGATGATGATAACTCCCTACCTCCCAAGGGTGTTATGAAGAATAACATTTGTGCAGTGCTCTGAAATGTAGCATGTTAAGTGGTGTTGCTTATTGAGAGGGAGGGAAGGGAAGAATCATGTGGATTAGACAAGGGAAAAGACCCCTAATTAGGGAAGGGGGACTTCAGTGAGTTTGGAGTTCTAATTCAATTTTGATAAAGACCCCAAAAATTCACAGATTAACTGAGCCTCTTGAGTCTACAAAACTGGGCTAGAAATACCATGAAAATTAGCATTCATATGAGGCTTCTTGTGGGATTTCTGTCTGGACTGGAAATAGGAAGAGCCTCTCAGTATTTAAGCAATTTTGCTTCTAGCCCTGTCAGGAATTAAGAAAAAAAAGGAAGCGTTTGCCATGAAAGTGAAAAATAATGTGGTGATGTGGGAAAGTTATCTGAACTTTTCTGAACCTCAGCAAATATTTGGTTGAAGTTTTGGGGGGAAAGTTGGGGTCCAAATTGCTTTCTCCCATCCCTGCTTTAAATATTTTCAATTCCTTTAGTTGCTGGATTTTAAAAAGTCATTTATTTTACAATAGGCCAGTATGTTTTGATGTCACCAGCTATTACCAGGAGCTAACCCATAGTGGCAGGAATTATCCCCCAAAGCCTATAAATGACCCCAGATCTGTCAAAAATTCCATCCAACACTCCAAACCTTCACTTGCCAAAGAAAGCTACAGAGAAGATGATGGATTTTACTTAATGTGCATACAGTATTTCACCCACCTAATCCACCCTTCTGAAAATAGTAATAGAGCACACCCCTTCCCCCAGTGAACTGATTCTGGTTTCAAGTACAAGCTTGGGAAAGGCCTCTCAACCCACTCACACTGGCAAGTGTTTAGATTACGTTAGTGCAACATGTGGTCACATTCAAAATATAACTCAATTAGATACAGTAATTCCTCACTTAAAGTCATCCCGCTTAACGTTGTTTCGTTGCTGATCAATTAGGGAACATACTCCTTTAAAGTTGTGCAATGCTCCTCTCTTACGTTGTTTGGCTGCCTGCTTTCTCCACAGCTGGCAGCCTCCCTACCCACACACACACCCCCCAGCGCCTCCTGCCCGCCGGCAGACCCCACGGATCAGCGCCTTCCCCCTCTCCCCCTGCCTCCTGCCCGTGGCAATCAGCTGGCTTGCGGCGTTTTGGAGGCAGGAGGGATGGGGGAGGAGCGAGGACTCAGCGCATAGGCTCCCCCTGTAGCAATCAGCTGGCTGATAGCGTTTAGAAGGGAGGGGGGAGGAGCCAGGACGCAGCGTGCGAAATAAAGGGGGAGAAGGTGGGTGGGGGAGAAGAGGCAGGTCAAGGTGCAGGCTTGGGGGAAGGGGTGGAGTGGGTGGGGTGAGGGTTGGGGCCCTCCGCCCCTGGTGCTTGCAGAGTAGGGGAAGCTGCCCTAGAACCTAACCCCCCCCCATTTACATTAATTCTTATGGGGAAATTGGATTCGCTTCACATCATTTCACTTAAAGTCACATTTTTCAGGAACATAACTACAACGTTAAGTGATGAGTTATTGTAGACTGTGCACTGACTTTATTACTCCAAGAGGCCTGTGGGAAATATCCTCACCCCAGCTAAGTAAGATTAAAACTCCACAATGTGACCAAAACTTTGCCTCTGGGAACTGAATTTTTCTCTTGTTTTTTTTTTTTTTTTTTTTTTTAGCCATGCCATGCTGATGACTGTCAAGGAGCTAGTCTTTAACATCCTGTGATGTTACCATACATATACTGCATAGGCATGGATTTCTTTGCATCTATTTGGCAAGCAGAGAATAGCTGAAATATTAGATAAACTAGCAAAATATCAGCATCAGGTGCTGTTTGTGTTTTGATGAAAAGTGCTGGGTAAAGAGCTCTGTAGACCAAAACCTCTGTTTAGCCCTAGAACAGCTACAGCCTGAGAAGCAGGAGTGCAAGCTTCCTCCCATCATCCCACACTAGTCTCTGTCCTGGAAGGACCATCTCTAGGGGCAAGAAGGTCATTCATTCTTGGTGTCCATTCACTCCTTGGTCACTCTGCCAGGGTTACCCACACGGGGATCAATGCAAGTAGTGATTTTGTGACATGGACACACATATCCACTAGGAACTGGACTGAAACTAGCTGTTAACTTTTCAGGTGCCATTTCAGCCACTTCCAACCTGGCCTTCATTAGAATCTGTGACTCACGGATGAAGATCTTCGTCTCCCATTATAAGTCCCCTGCATGCCCTCTTGTTTTTTCGCTAATGAGAAATTCTGGTGGGGGAGGGATTAGTGGTAGTGGGTGGAATCTGTGGCATAAAGAATTTGCTGTGCCTTATATTTTATTTTAAGATAGCCAAGGAGCTTGTTATAATCCCTTAACTTCTGAAGTGCCATTAGCAGTGTATGTTGCAGTCTCAGAGGGCACTGAATATAAATGTTAAACTACACAGTCTTCAATGCAATTATCCTTGGTCATTTCAATCCAAGCATATTTCTAATCATTATGCAGAGGGCCAGCACAAGACATGGCAACATTTAGGTTTCACTTAAGCCCTGTTTTGAGTACTTATGTGGATTTAAGTGGTGCATCAGTCTTGTAGGGGCTGTCTGTGCAGAGGTGGATTTCACTCACAATGAGCAAGAACAAATTTTATAAACAAAATCCTGCTGTTCTCTGTGTATATCTAAACTGTGCTTGCTGTTTTCCAGGCATGGAACCGCATCCTTCAGAAGGCACCAGCTGAAGCAGTGCATCTGCAGAGCCAAATGGATTCAGGAAATGCTTCCTTAGCCATAAGCTGGACTGTGATAACCAGTCCCCAGACCCTGACAGACTTTCCAGAGGTGTTTTATAGCAACTGTAACCACCATTAACATCTGGGGCCAACATGAAGCCATGCCTGGTTATGTTTCTTACAGCCATTAATGTGCAGATGTTGTACTGAGAGGCAATGGTGGGTATTTTGATTTGCACACACAACCAAATGATGCTAGACTTATTGGTGTAAATTCTGCTCTGACTTACCTCCATGTAACTCCAATGAGTTATCATAGGTGTAGATCAGAGAAGAATTTGTCCCATCACATTGGACAGCTACTTTCTTTCAAGCCTTTTCAGTATACCATCTCAGTGTTGTATTTGTTTGTTGCCTTTATAGTGTCTTTACTCCTCTAATACATTCCTCTTTAGCTGAAGATGATAGTTTGACTTGCAGATGTATGTGAACCTTAATAAAAGTTTAGAGTTGCTTGTAGGTTTTTAAAATTGTATTGCCTCGCAAGCTGCACATCTTATTTCCATGAGCGTCCCAGGGGAAGAACAACCATACACAGTGTTATACTAGCATACTGCCAAGTGCTGAAAAGATGCAGAACATACTTCCCTAAGGAGAAAACACCACTGACCAGTTACAATTCCAGTTTAACTTGACAAGTTTCTTTAAGATATGAGATGAAAAGGTTTTCTAAACCTGACATGTGTGAGTATTTTAATGGATCAACCCCATTCTTTTAAAAGTCTCTATGGATCTATCTAAACAGTTCACTGCAAATATTCAATCTTCATTGAGGTGTTTGGATTAGTTATGATTGGTAAACTACGTCCTATGGTATTGTTTCTGTCCCTGAATTTAAGTGTGCAAGCACTGCCCACATAAATGCTTGCATGCACAACTTGGCAATTTGTTTACTATGACCATTTGTCCAAGTAACCTTTATCACCTAAAGATCCACACTGGCCTTTGCTTAATTGTACTTGTATGCACTTATTTTATTTTTAATGTAAAAAGATGTAGCATTTTTAAAATTCTGTTTTTACCTATTACTGAATGCCTGAATCTACTGCAGTGTCCTTATGCTGACTCTGGCCACCCCACCCTCTCTAAGGCACTTTTGTAAAGAAACGTGAAGCTCTCTCACTAAGGTTAAAGATCTATAATAAAAGATTTTCAATGCAGACTAAATATAAATAGCTCACCATGTGTTTGTAACCTAGCGGGGAGAAGCTTTGGAGATTATCACATTCTGATGTATGGCCTATTAATCAAATACATTTTTCAAATAGAAAATAAAGTGGCAGCTGTGGGGAGACTAAAGGGTGGACTATTTTCAAGGTATAAAACAAAGCCTCCTATCTAATAGTAGGGTTCCCATATGTGGCAATAGCTTGGTCTGTATATTCTGCCAGGGCCAGATTGTTAGGGTGAGGAGCAGCACCTTCCCCCATGAGCAACACCGCTGAAATCAACAAATACCCTACAAGTGCTGTTCAGTGAGACTAGGAATGTCAGAATCTGTTTGTAGTTAGTTATTACAGGTAGTAGCTTCTGCCAGTGGCTGGACTGTCCAGGTGAGCTCTATTTTCCAGCTGAGCTACTTTACTGCCATCCTTCCCACTGAGACCTGTCATTATGTTTATACCCCCTGTAAGACCCTTTATACTGCCAAGAGCAGTGTACAGTGACCCTCCTGTAATTGAGAATCAGGGTTTGAGTTTAGCACACTCACCATGGGGGGCCAGTCAAATTTTTTTATAAAATTTGACAAGTAAAAAATTGGTGGAAGAAACATTTAATTTAAAAGTGAGCCCTTTATTAAAACTACCTCAGAGATAACATTTTGGAGGATCTAATAGCCAAAGAACCACAGTTCTTGGTAACAAAAAGCCACTGGAACTAATTTCTTGTGGCCACAGAGCTGTCTGCCTCCCTGCTCCAGCAGCTCTGCTATGCACAACATCTGCTGGGCCAGGGAGGCAGGCTGCCTAGTAGTGGCGATTTAAGGGCCTAGGGGGAAATTGGCCAGGGAGCATGGAGGGTTCTGCATAGCTGGGGAGGGAGTAGCAGGGAATGTGCATGTGCATAGGGTCAGGGAGATATAGATGGCCTGTGGCATGGGGTATAAAGGCATAAAGACTCTGGACCAAATGAGTCTGCCCTGAGATGCAGATGCTCAGCAGGGCAACCCACTGCTTAGTCCTGGGCTCGGCTCTGCTCTGCTCCCCTCTCCCCAGCTAATAATAATAAATGGCGATATCCCATCTCCTAGAACTAGAAGGGACCTTGAAAGGTCATTGAGTCCAGCCCCCTGCCTTCACTAGCAGGACCAAGTACTGATTTTTGCCCCAGATCCCCAAGTGGCCCCCTCAAGGATTGAGCTCACAACCCTGGGTTTAGCAGGCCAATGCTCAAACCACTGAGCTATCCCTCCCCCCAATTCAGTGCCTCTTTGCCACTGTTGTTTCCCTCTGTCCAATTCCCCTGCTCAAAGCCCCCAAACCACCTGCTGAAATTATTAATATGGGAAACCACCATATACCACTTTAACCCTAAAATCCTTTATTAAATCCAAAGGCCAAATGGTACGTATACAATTGCTCTCAACAGCAGTCAGGCAGGTATTAGCAATGAATCCTTTAGGACTTTACTTTTTACACCCTTTAACAAACAAGTGATATCATTGCCAGTTACTGACTTCAGCTAAAAAACTTCAGCTAAAAAACAATTCAAGACTGTTGTTTACCCTTATTTCGAGTCTTAATTCTCATAAGATTTACAACCTCCTTTCTTCCCAAGACCTTTCCTCCCTATCTCCTCCTCTGGCCTTGCTTACCAGCCCAACAGTCAGAAGGTCTGTGCTTTTTTTTTTTTTTAGGACCATTTGGGTCTTGTTACTGTAGCTCTTTATTTTATTAGTTACTTTTTGAACCATACATCCTTCCCACACTACACATAATAAGTAATACTACTTATTATTTTCACAGCCTTCTTTTACTTGCTGATCGGGGCCCTTTCTTTACTATCCACAAACCATAAAGGAAATATATTGTTTTCTTAACTAAACTTAAGCTAAGTTTAATTCTTTTAACTTCATAACTATCCCTACTTTTCCCCCCTGCCAGTAAGCATGCCCCGCCTCAGGACCTGCATCCTGCCAGGTTTGTTGAGCTTTGTTGGAGCAGAGCAGCCCTCATTCAAGAAGATTCCCATCGTTCCAAGAGGGCTTGCTTGAGTAATGATCCAGGATTTAGCCCACAAAGAGGAAGGAAGGAATGGCATCTTGAGCTACAATGATTCAACCAAACCAAAGCTGACAATGAGGAACATTATATGCTGATTTGCTGTGAAAACTCATGTGTCCGCAAAAAGAACAGGAGTACTTGTGGCACCTTAGCGACTAACAAATTTATTTCAGCATAAGCGTTCGTGGGCTACAGCTCACTTATGCTGAAATACATTTGTTCGTCTCTAAGGTGCCACAAGTACTCCTGTTCGTTCTACACATAGCAATCATTACTCCAGTAGCTAAGCCTCAGGACTAGGCTCCTCTTTGTTACTGTCTCTGTGTTATATTCACATTCTTCTCTAACAGTACATGGAGTTTAAGGAAGCCCTTGTGTGGTTCAGCCAAAGCCTATGAGAATGCTACTCCCTGCTTCATCACTGACTCAGCATGTGACTTTCAGTCACTGGATTGCCTTTTGGTTTCATGGTTCACTCAGTTGGGAAGCTGGGGAGAAATGGACAAGGATAACCTTTTGGGTAAACTTTCCAAAAAAAAAATTGTCCTTTCAGTAGGAGAGAAGAACAGACACAGGTTTTTCTCAATTCAGATTAGTCTGGCTACCAGACCTACAAACAAAATATTGCTGTGTTTAATTTTAAGTTGAGTGCCCCTTCTCTTTGTGAATGCACTGCACAAATAGAATCAATATTTCCTCTTGAAATGCATCAACTACAGCAGGCTACATTTTCTGAAATTCTCTACTGCTGAAATGCCAGACCAATATGTCAAAACAGTACATAATTATGGAGAGGAAATTAGGCAACACACGGAATACCAGCAAGTTATTTATGAAATGCTGTAAATCACTGATGCTCTGCCTCCCTTCTGGAAGATGACAATATATTACAATTATAGCACAGACCCAACAGTGGAGAAATTGACTCAAAATGACTTGAGTGCACAAATTCAGATTTTCAGATGCACCAGCACGCTGTAGACTGGTGATGCCATTCAATTCATTATTTGATGGTTTTGCTTTTGGTTTTGGGGGGAGGGAATGAGAGAGAGAAGAGGGGGGAAAATCAACTGATTTTTATTATTTTGTTTTTTAAAAACCTTGCAATTCTTTCATCACTTCATTGCTTTTGTGCCATTTTGTTCTTATTTAATGCCATTAATCTCTAGTGCTTTCTAAATTGGAGGTTGCTTTGTAAATTAAGTATTTTATGTTGCTCTTTTAATCAGCAATAGGGGCCTTAATTAATGTTGCTGGGAGACAGATTATAATGACTTCAATCTTATTTGAGAGAGTAAGGCAGTGAGGCATTTCCATGTTTCGTATTTAACTAGATGCCAGATTCTTTCAGTTAAAGAAACTGTATATCTATCAGGAGCCTAACAGATTCAGAATCTGGGGGAGATATTAAATGAATACAACCATTTAGCCAGTATAAGTGCCGAATAACGTTGTTTAATAGCAATCAGCACTTTAACTTTGGCTGGGAAATCAATGGCTGAGGTTACTGACCTGAGTATGTGAATTTCATAGAGCTGGCCAAAGCTCAGCATTTTTGGTTTCAACATTTCAAAATTTCCCACTCACCACATAGTCTGTAAAATGTTCATGTTGAAAACACCAGCACAGAGTGTTTCTCAAACAAAATGTATTCCTCCTGTCTCTGGCAGCAGCTGAGTGAAATTGACATGACCCCGAGACCAGCTGATGCACCACACTGACCAACTCTTGGGGCAGCTGACTTACCAAGCCGTGGGTGTTAGGTAGCCCAGGAAGCCAGATGGCCCAGGAGTCTGGAAGCCCTGATCCCTGGCCTTGGGGTAGTCCATATAGCAGGGCTGCCCTGGAGTTGTGGACCCTGGAAGCTTGTTCCAGGACTTCCAGGTTGCGAGGGTTCTTAACGCTTCCAGGCTCACGGCTGCAGAGCTCCAGTAAGAACGGGGAGGTTCCATGGCTTCCTGGCTCCAGTCTGCATGGTGGGCTGAGCCAGATCTACTGATCCTGGAAGCCTGTACTCTCCAGAACCCCACCAGGATGGCAGGAAAGGTGTTAGGATAGTAGGCATGTTTCTGATGGAAACAGTCAAATCTACCTATGCTTCATAGAAAGTTCATCCAACTTGAGATATTTCCACACACACAAAAAACATTTAGCGCTCAACATATGGGTTTTGTCAAAAAATTCCCAACCAGGGCTATTTACAGCTCACTGCCAAGTCATGTTTTTCTTTTAACGAGCAAGTATCTTACTACAGTTTGTGGCTTGAGAATATAGCTTTATCCTCTACAGTGCAATGGTTCAGAGATACGTTATACCCTTGGGAGAGGCAGTATATAAGCACAAATGTACTGAACCATGGCTGCAAACCTACAGACCCCACTGATGTAAACTGGGATTTAGTCTGACACCTTCAGTACTAAGCACTGAACACTAGGATGTGTGAGCAGGAAGATACCATCATAATGGCAACAATATACAGACAGACAAAAGCACAAGCCTCTAACGCTAGAGCTGAAGAAGTAACTGCACTAGCAGTCAGCAAGCTGTCAGTCTCTTATCTCCACAGAGGCTGGTCAGTAGGTCTGAGGACACAACACCTTGCAGGATCAGTTCCAAACCAACTCTGTTCTGGCAGCTGTGTGGGAGTCAAGTCAGAGACTGTCTCACTTTGTCTAAATGAAGGGAAAAACACCACAAGTTCACTCAGCCTGATTTTCCAGTGAACAGACCAGACGGTGTGAGATTCCTACTGAAAGGGCCCTATCCTCCATGGTGCTGAGTAACCTCAACTCCCATTGACTAGAAGAGGAGTTGAGGGTGCTCAGCCCTGCTTTCAGAATCAGGCCCTAACCCTGGATTCAAAGACACTCCCTTCCCCATACTTTGGGAGGGGAAGAAGTTCTGACTCCAAACCCAATCTGGATCCAGCTTTTGGAGCTTGTGCCGATCTCTACAATGGACTGATCTACCATGTTAGATCCGAAACTCCTTTACATTTAGGGTATCACAACTCTGAATCCATTACCCAAGTCTGCAGTGCAAGCCCATCTCTCAGACTAGTGGATGGGAGGGGTAATAAAACTAAGACTGGGAAAATGTTGCTGCAAAAGCAACAAGCCCATTCAGGTGACACAGGGACTAGATATTGCAGCCTTGAGTTGGCAGTCTCAAACCTTGACATAGTCACATCATGTTTCTAGCCAGAAGAACTTGTGTTTTCTCTCATTGGCAGGCAAAGACCAGCCACATGGAAGAGCATCCAGCCACACTGTTGGAGAAGGAGCATGTCAGACCTTTGCATATAAAACAGATGTCCACTATTCCTGTTGTTCTCTGTCCCTCTTTCCTTTAAATGTGGAAGTCAAAGAGCAAAGTCAAATTGGAAATTGTTTTCTAGTTGGACTTCAGCTGCTGTGCTGAGAACAGCAAAGAGATCTGGATATTATGGAAAGTCCATGTAATTATTACTGAACAATAGTCTGAGACACTTTTTTTCTGCACTCACATTTTGGTGGGTGTTTGGATCTGTGGTTTTGGTTCAGCTCCTCTTAAAAAAAACAACAACCCGCTGACTACTGATACTGCACTAAGGTGCAGATGCTGAAGTTAACAGACCTTCTCTCATGTCACAACACTGTGGTTTGTTCCTCTTGTGAGGCTGGCAAGCCAGGTGCCAGCTCACGCCAAGGGCCCCATGTCTCAGATGGACACTGACAGATACATAGCTGGACTTTTGTGGGTTAATATTGATAAAATAGGTCTTATAAATATTCAATAGAGTCTAAACACTTTCTGATAATTCTGAGTTAGTACATGCATTAATCTTACTTGTAATATCTGTATTCCATACGGTAATGTAATGTTTGAGTCAGTGTACTGTGAGCCTCTGTGACCTATGAATATTTATACAGGAGAGGGACATTAATTAGTGTCAAGAGCTGCTGTTCTGCAGAATTTGTTATGCCCTTCTCCAAAGAGGAACCCCACCGACCCCAGACAAGCTAGCAGTGGATATTACAACTGGAAACTCCCTACATCTGGATTGTGGAGTCGTCAACAAAAAGACTAAAGATTCTTATTGCTGTTCTGCTCTCTGCCCCATGAAGATGAGTCATGCAAGTGGATTTCTCCCATCAGCTGAGTTTGCAACTCCGGGCACATGGTAGGGAGGGCGATAAAAACCCCAAACAAAAGAACCTAGGTAGCTCTATGCTACTTTGACTCTGTGGCAGCATGGGGCCGGGGGAGGAGGGGGGCAAGGTGGTTTTAGGCATAAGCAATAGATCCTCAGCTCCTTAGTCTGGGTTAGCCATAAACAGGGGTGAAAGTAATATTAAATTCTTACCAGTATGGGGGCCCGGCTACTGGCCCCCGGAAGGGGCGGGGCCTTGGGCAGAAAGGGCGGGGCTGGGGGCCAGCGTCCCCCAGCCAGCCCATCCGCATTGCCTGACCCACACCGCCCGGGGCTCTGGTAGCGATTTAAAAGGGCCCGGGGCTCCGGTAGCAGCGGCTGGGAGCCCTGGGCTCTTTTACATCAGTGGCCCTGGGGCAACTGCCCCTTCCCCCCCCCCCCATCGGCCGTCTGGGGGGAGGGCAAAAGGGGCAATGACATTAAAGCGCTGCCGCAGCATAGGATCAGCAGGGCCGCTGATGGGAGAGGTGGCAGCGCTTTAAGGAGGGTCCTTTGCCGCAGGAGCACTTTAACATCGCTGCCCCTTTCCCCCCCACACCCCCATCGGTGGCCCTGCCAGTAGGGACCCTACTGGCCGGGTCGCCAACAGAGGGGGGCAAAAGGGGCAGCGATGTTAAAGCACTGCCGCGGCAGCCCTTTAATGTCAGTTTGGTACGGTCCGGTACCGGCTTCTTACCAGTACACCATACCGGCCCGTACCAGCCCACTTTCACCCCTGGCCCTAAAGGACAAATGGAGCTTGCTGATTATAGAAGCCTGTATTGCTTTTTGAAACCTAAGACTGTAATACATTCATGTGTCTGTTTGCTTTAACCTTGTAAATAACTCTCTAATTTCCTTTTTCTATTTAATAAATCTTCATTTAATAGTTTATTATAGGATTGGCTACCAGCATTGTGTTTGGTGTGAGACCTATAGCGCAATTGACCTGGGATAAGTGACTGGTCCTTTAGGATTAGAAGTAACCTGAATATTCCTATAAGGGGCCATCTGTCACAGTGACACACTCACGTAGGGGGCAAGACAAACTGGTGTACTCAAAGGGACTGTCTGTGACTCCACATTAAGGCTGTTCAAGTGCCTGATGAGTTTGCCCTTGGTGAAGTTGGTTGGTGAAAACTAAGTTTAGAACTCATAACCAATTTGGGGGTAGTGCCTGGTTTCTAACAGTCTGCACTGAGGTTGGTACTTTTGCATCACTGTTGGGAGCGTCACATCACTGTAGGAATATAATGTTCTTTGTAGGTAGCCAACATGTGGTGTTTCATATTTATCAACCTGGCAACAGTAAATTATATGAAGAGCCCAAGAGTCCTCAGGGGTAGCAGCAGCAGCATTTCAATAAAGCAATTTTCAGTTATTCAGTAAAAGCAGCGACTGCACTGAGCAGTCACTTTGTAGGGATGTGCAATCATCTCTTAGCTAACAAGTTAGATGATAATTACAGGGCTCTGCAAAAATAAAACAGCCACAAAGTGTTATATTAGCTGCGTCTCTCTCTCGGTCTTTAGAACAACATGCTGAGGCAAAGATTTTCCCAGGATAGAGAAGGCGCAAAAACTACATTCAAAATAACGTGATGGGTCTATGTCAACACCAGAAAATAAAAAAGTTTAACAAGTAAAGAAACTCAATCCTTGACTCATCCTCATGGGTGCATTACTGGTACCTAAGTGATACAAGTTCCCCAAACTCCACAGGTTAGATTTTTAAGTTTAAGCACAGCTTTGAGCAAAGAACAGCACTTAAACTGCAGGTTGCTAGGAGCTGCTCTGGGAGGGCAGCAATAATAAAAATAATTGATAGTCAATACAGACTTTACTCAGAACTAGGGGTGTGGCTGCACTTCAATCTGGAGATGTAATTTACAGCTTGACTAGACATACCCACGCTAGCTCTGATTGAGCTGGTGCACTAAAAATAGAGTGTAGGCAGGGTGGCGTGAGTGGCTAGCTGTCCTGAATATGTACCTTAGGCGTGTACTCGGTGGCTAGCCCCTTCTGCTGCTCATAGCTACATTCTATCAGAGCTAGCATGGGTTTAGCTCCTTGAGCTGGACTTTACCCCTCCAGCTCAAAGTGTAGACATACCCTTAGGGGGAAATTCACCCTTCTAAAGAGGGTCAATACAAAATAAGACCTAAGTGGAATTTAAGTGGTACACATACCTTGTTGGATGAATTTCAGCTTAGGGAAATCGTTGAGCTACATCCTGAAGGGTACTGAGCACCCACAACTATTTCATTGTGATCTAGAAATGTAAGGAAAGGCCTAGAGGAGGTGGAGGGAGAGGTGGGAAATGGTTGGAGTGCATCATCCATGGGGAGCTGGTGAGGGATAGAGAAGCACCATTTCTCTAGACCTGATTGATACATCCGGACCTGCAAAAATAAATAAACCCAGGGAAGATAGAGGGCCTAACTCTCCATTACCCTACATGTTGTGTAGTCATTTCCACCAGTGCCAAGAGGGTTACTGTAAAGTGATGTCAATGTGATCTGGTTGAGGTGCAGGCTAATAGAGAGTCCATGATGATGCACATTGATTTTATCTCTGTGTTGCTGGATGCATTGGGACAGACTTGCCAGATGCAATAAAAAACTTATGGCATTCATTTTCCTGTAGTGTTAGGAAAGCACTGAAAGGAGACAGGAAGAGAAGAGCCAGCGGGACACATTAAAAAGGAATTTTCAAAGAGGGCATGTGCTGTTCAGCACATACAAATAGGTGAGGGCACAGGTGTGCTATTATGAGTTTGTTGTATTGAGCAAAGCAATTTGCAGGGCATATAAAAGGAACACACAGATTGTGAATGCTGAAGGCAAACATGAAAGAAGAGGAACAGAAATGGAACTGTTACAGAGATTAATGTGTTCAGCAGTGTAAGATTGGATGGAATATGAGTAGGAACACAATACAAGTTGCTTCTTGTTATGTGCAGCCAGCGTCACAATCCACCACTGTGGTCAATGCTGTCATTCACCTCAAAACTTAAATAAATAAAAATCACCTTTATGATCCAGATTTTAATAAAAGATCACAGGGCAACATAATCAAATGACCACATTCAAACAATCACAGTCCTCTGCACTTTTGGACTTGTGCCTGAATTGGGGATAGAATACAAAGAGGAAGGTTGTTCTTGTAATATATCTGGCCTGACTGAAGCCATGAGACATGGAAATCTCTTGAAAAGGCACTTGAGATTTCCAGCCCAAAGACATGTAGGCAAGTACAGAAAAGTTTCTGAGCTGATAAATCCTGGTTCACACCACTAGTGAAAATTAGTTTGCCAGTCTTGATCTAGCCCTCATTTGTACACTTCTCAGAAACACCAACTACTTGCCAAGATAGGTGGCATCTAATGCCCAGTGATGCGCTGCCAATGCTTTAACCAGGAGCGCTCACAAAAGTTTCCTCTTTAGCCTGTGATAAGCCACACAGCATCTACTCTGGGTAATCTGAAGTAGGTGGGGAGCTTGTCATGGGATTCTATTTTAGGACACTTTTTTTTTTAAATACCTGACACTTGGTGACATCTGGTCAAGTCCAAGAGCAAAAATTTGCTCTTCTGATACATCTCATGAGCCTCAGGAAAAGAATCTATGGCAGCATCTAGAGAAGCCATGGAGACCACAAGAACTTTGAGAGACAGGGAAATCAGCCACACCCATCCTTCAGTTTCAAGGTGGAATTTTAACCAGGAGCTCTTGAGCACCTCCTACAATACATCCCTGCTGATGACGAGAAGCCCGGGCCTGGAATAACCAGGTGTGCCTTGGGTCTGGACCAAGGTGATCTCGCAAAGAGCTGTATGGCGATGTTTGTACAGTACTTGCTTACAATACATCTCCTCGAGCCAGTACTGTTTGTCCTTCACTTTCATGAGCACTAAATTCACTTCAGTATTTCAAATCCTCCTGAAGCCTGTTTGGAATATTTGACATTAAAATGACCAGTAATTTTTACAGTCCGTCAAAATTCTTTTGAAACCTTTCTCTAAGACACGTCTTGGCACCGGGGCTTAAATTCTGAATAGTTTAACACATTTTGAGGAGACAAATCACATCTGTAGGCTAATCACCATGTCTAAGATGAAAAGGTTCATACAGTTACTGAACTACATTAGAAGCATTTGACAGAGCAAGTACATAGGAGACAGCTGCATTGCGTGTGGTTAAAGGAGTTGCTGGGAGAAATCACGCAGAAACACACATTGCTGCAGTACACATAAATAGAGAACAATTTACAGTAAACACTGAAAACAAAATGAATCTAAGAGTTAGCTCATTAGTGCTTGTCTGTTATTTTGTTCTAATTAAAGCATGAGTTTAAGTAGCGTTATATCCACTAACAAAAGAAAGACATGATCTTAATCATTATCACTTGTTTTAGCTGTTAGCTAGTCACCGTAAGGAAATGTAACTGTTTCATGTTGTAATTACATCATTATAAG
The DNA here is from genome assembly GCF_011386835.1 of Chrysemys picta bellii. Classification (NCBI taxonomy): domain Eukaryota; kingdom Metazoa; phylum Chordata; order Testudines; family Emydidae; genus Chrysemys; species Chrysemys picta. The sequence goes on from NC_088798.1 coordinate 11,042,780, forward strand.
CAATTTAAGTGTAATTTTATCTCACCGTATAACATCTTTAATACACGTCTAATCTACCATGAATATTGTTGCTGGATCTTGGGCTTACTTTGTTTTTAAAACACAAGAAAATGGAAAACAGGAACAAGGTCTAAGAAGCCCACATAGTTTTTCTTTTATGTTACTGGTTTTAAGCAATATTGTTTCTTCCACCCAAATAACTATCTAGCTCTCCTCTACAGTACCCAGAGTTACTGGGAGCCCTGTAAAGCAAAGATCTAAGATTAGACAGTGAGGTTAGACATTATTATGAGCTTTGTTGACTCTGATGGAGTTGCCACCTGCATACACTGGATATAAATTTAGTCCCTAGTCTTTTCCAAGGGATGCAGATGTAGCTTACCTAACCTTTTTGAACACTATAGAATCAGCCACATGGAGCCTCAGCAGCAGCTACATCTCCCTCTGCTGCAGGGGGTTGGGGAAGCGAGCCTTCAGCCTATCCCTGCGCCCCAAACTCCCTTGTTCATTAAGGACTGCGCTTCCACTGAAGTCCAAGAGAGTTAAGGGTGCTCAGCCCCTTGCAAGCTTGAGAAGGAGCCCAATGGGTAAGGAAACTCTACACAACAGTTTAGGATAGGCAGTAACGAAGAATATTGCACCCAATCAGGGCCGGCTCTAACTTTTTTGCTGCCCCAAGCAGCAAAAAAAGCGCCGCCCCCCGAGCCCGCCGCCGAGCGCCGCGCCACGCCACCCCCACCCCAGCACCACCCCCATGCCGAGCGCCGTGCCGCCGGAGCCCGTCCCCACCGCCGAGCGCCGCCGGAACACCCCCCCCCCCAGCGCCGCGCCCCGCGCCATGCCGCCGGAGCCCACCAACCCCCCCGCCGAGCACCGCCGGAACCCCCCCCGAGCACCGAGCCCCGCGCCGCCCCCCCGCCGAGCGCCGCAAGAACCCCCCCCAGCGCCGCGCCCACGCTGCCCCCCCCGCCGAGTGCCGCGCCGCCGGAGCGCCCCCCCCCCCAGCGCGGAATGCCACGCCGCGCTCCCCCTGCTGCCCCTTACCAGGTGCCGCCCCAAGCATGTGCTTGAGTGCCTGGTGCCTGGAGCCGGCCCTGCACCCAATGGAAGCATCAGAGGAACCCAGATAGAGTGTCACAGAATGATGCAATTATTCATTCAATTAAATATGAACAATTGTAATGTGTATATAGTTACCCACACAGCATTTTGGCTGATACTGGGTGTCATTCTGCTTGGTGAGAAAAAATATCACTCTGTATAATCCACATTGCAATGGTAGCCGTTTCCTGTGTTGTCTGTAGGCCACAGCACTACCACACATCTGCAACCATGGCTGTTTGTCCCGAATACTGGACTTGCTATGAAAATAGCAGTGGTTGGTCACACCTCACAGAACTGCCAACTCAGTGGTTTCCCCAGGAATTGAAATTGAGGGGGGGTGTTTGAATTTACGGGGTGTGTGTGTCAGGGCCGATGAGTTACATAAAAGAGATATGAATAAAGTAAATGTTTTGTTAGGATAATGCAAATTTAACATAAGGATAATGCAAGTTACACCAAAACACATAATATGTCTAGATTTCTAAAAAATATATAATTTTTTTAAAATGTATTTAATTTAAATTGACTTTTGAAAAGTAAGCCATCATGGGATAAGAGAGAAGTCCTCTCATGGATCAGTAACTGGTTAAAAGATGGGAAACAAAGGGTAAGAATAAATTATCAGTTTTCAGAATGGAGAGAGATAAATAGTGGTATCCCTGAGGGGTCGATACTGGGACCATTACTGTTCAACATACTCATAAATGATCTGGAAAAATGGGTAAACAGTGAGGTGGCAAAATTTGCAGATGATACAAAACTATTCAAGATAGTTAAGTCCCAGGCAGACTGCGAAGAGTTACAAAGGGATCTCACAAAACTGGGTGACTGGGCAACAAAATGGCCGATGAAATTCAACGTTGATAAATGCAAAGTAATGCACATTGGAAAACAATCTCAACTATACATACAAAATGAAGGAGTCTGAATTAGCTGTTAACACTCAAGAAAGAGATCTTGGAGTCGTTGTGGATAGTTCTCTGCAAACATCCACTCAATGTGCAGCGTCAGTCAAAAAAGCGAACAGAATGTTGGGAATCATTAACAAAGGGATAGATAATAAGACAGAAAATATCATATTGCCTCTATATAAATCCATGGTACGTGTACACCTTGAATACTGTGTGCAGATCTGGTCACCCTATCCCAAAAAAGATATATTGGAAATGGAAAAGGTACAGTGATGGGCAACTAAAATGATTAGGGGTATGAAACAGGAGGAGAAATTAAAATGACTGGGAATTTTCAGCTTAGAAAAGAGACAACTAAGGGGGGATATGATAGAGGTCTATAAAATCTTGACTGGTGTGAAGAAAGTGAATAAGGAAATGTTATTTAATCCTTCACATAACACAAGCACTAGCAGTCACCCAATGAAATTAATAGGCAGCAGGTTTTAAAAAAAAACAAAGGGAAGTACTTCTTCACACAACATAAAGTCAACCCGTGGAACTCTTTGCCAGGGGATGCTGTGAAGACCAAAACTATAACAGGATTAAAAAAAGAACTAGATAAATTCCTGGAAAATAGGTCCATCAATGGCTATTAGCCAGGATGGGGAGGGATGCAACACCATGCTCTGAGTGTCCCTAGCCTGTTTGCCAGAAGCTGGGAATGGGCAACGGGATGGATCACTTGATGATTACCTATTCTGTTCATTCCCTCTGAAGCACCTGGCCTTGACCACTGTCGGAAGACAGGATACTGGGCTATATCAACCATTGGTCTGACCCAGTATGACCATTCTTATGTAAAAATTAATTATAATAATAAAAATGTTTAGTACAGAAACGCCCCAACATCATGACCTCTCAAGATAGCAACGATGTGAGATAACAACCATGGCAAATAATGCATTTTAAAAATCTTGGCCTACTAGGAAACATATTTATATAAGTTTCCATTCCCAGTCACAGATCTAGCATTCTGGAGCAAAGTCACTAAAATATAGTCCAACAAACAAATGTTTATTTAACGTGTCCCTCACTTTTCCCTCCACTGCACCCCACTCACCAGTGTTGTCCTTGGTCAGTGGAGACTCAGAGTTCAGAGATGCTTTCACGTGAATACACCTCCCAGGTGGGGGGCAAGAAGGCATCTTGCTCATTCCTCCAGCTGCTCACTGTTCGCTCTGGCCACTGCTGTTCGTTGTGCCACCGTTCACTCCACCACTCTGTTACCAATGGCCCTGCGCCATCACCTTCTGCTACCACCTGCCACTGTGACCTCTGCGAGTTGGTCTCTTGAGGTTCCACCCACCTCTCAGTGATTTCAGCTGAGCTCTCAGTGGGGGAACCTCGCTGCTAGTGCAGACTGGGCCGTCTCTTCCACAGAAACACTGTCCCACAGGAACATTGTCCCCACAGCAGGACTAAGCACTTAGACCTGATTATCAGTGATTTCAGCTGCAGTGGTCACTTAACAGAACAAAGGACTATCTATGGAGCCTAATCAGCTCTGTCTTTAAACAGTGGAAAGAGACAGGTCCCCACCCTCCCTCTTGATGCCCTCAATCAGCACAGGCTAAGTACAGTTCTACTGCCCTTTACTCATACAATAAGAACAACAATATTTCATTCTCTCCCCCCCAACCCCCGCTCCGCATTCAAGTGATTTGTAACACAACCCCAGCCAAAATCTATCACTTGGGCAACACAGCTCTGTTTGCTGGATACCTAGGGAGATTAGGTGTGAATGTAAATACAATCTGGTCCTGAAGCCGTTCCCCCAGCCCCCAGCTCATCACTAGCTGTCAGGGAGAGCTCATTTAGACTTTGCTTACAAATCATCATTTGAAATTATTAGGTTGGCCAACATCACCAAAATGAATGCACTGACATTGTCATAAAAAACAACAGCTATATAAGGAAGCTAGTCTATGTTCATACTTTTCAAATCTATTCTACTTTTTCAGATACACATATTTTATCATACACTGTATATGCTTTTAAAGTGTGTATTAATGTTTCAATTTCAATTCAAATTTCCAAACAGTCACTAAATTGGCATGTTTCAGAGTAGCAGCCGTGTTAGTCTGTATCCGCAGAAAGAACAGGAGTACTTGTGGCACCTTAGAGACCAACAAATTTATTTGAGCATAAGCTTTCGTGGGTTACAGCCCACTTCTTCAGATGCATAGAATGGAACATATAGTGAGGAGATATATATACACATACAGAGAACATGAAAAGGTGGGAGTTACCCAACCAACTCTAAGAAGCTAATTAAATAAGATGAGCTATTGTCAGCAGGAGAAAAAAAACTTTTATAGTGATAATCAAGATAGCCCATTTAAGACAGTTTGACAAGAAGCTGTGGGGATACTTAACATGGGGAAATAAATTCAATGTGTAATGGCTCAGCCATTCCCAGTCTTTATTTAAGCCTAAATTGATTGTATCTAGTTTGCATATTAATTCAAGTTCAGCAGTTTCTCGTTGGAGTCTGTTTTGGAAGCTTTTCTGTTGCAAAATTGCCACCTTTAAATCTGTTACTGAATGGCCAGAGAGGTTGAAGTGTTCTCCTATTGGTTTTTGAATGTTATGATTCCTGATGTTAGATTTGTGTCCATTTATTCTTTTGCGTAGAGACTGTCTGGTTTGGCCAATGTACATGGCAGAGGGGCATTGCTGGCACATGATGGCATATATCACATTGGTAGATGTGCAGGTGAATGAGCCCCTGATGGCGTGGCTGATGTGATTATGTCCTATGATGGTGTCGCTTGAATAGATATGTGGACAGAGTTGGCATCGGGCTTTGTTGCAAGGATAGGTTCCTGGGTTAGTGTTTTTGTTCTGTGGTGTGTGGTTGCTGGTGAGTATTTGCTTCAGGTTGGGGGGGGCTTTCTGCAAGCGAGGACAGGTCTGTCTCCCAAGATCTGTGAGAGTGAGGGATCATCTTTCAGGATAGGTTGTAGATCTTTGATGATGCGCTGGAGAGGTTTTAGTTGGGGGCTGAAGGTAACAGCTAGTGGCGTTCTGTTATTTTCTATGTTGGGCCTGTCTTGTAGTAGGTGACTTCTGGGTACTCTTCTGGCTCTGTCAATCTGTTTTTTCACTTCAGCAGGTGGGTATTGTAGTTTTAAGAATGCTTGATAGAGATCTTGTAGGTGTTTGTCTCTGTCTGAGGGATTGGAACAAATGCGGTTGTATCTTACTCCTGGTCCACACTAACCCCCCACTTCGAACTAAGATACGCAACTTCAGCTACGTGAATAACGTAGCTGAAGTCGAAGTACCTTAGTTCGAACTTACCGCAGGTCCAGACGCGACAGGCAGGCTCCCCCGTCGACTCCGCGTACTCCTCTCGCGGAGCAGGAGTACCGGTGTCGACGGCGAGCACTTCCGGGATCGATCCCAGAAGATCGATTGCTTACCGCCGGACCAGGAGGTAAGTATAGACATATCCTTTGAGCTCGGCTGTAGACAATGGATCGTGTGGTGTGTCCTGGATGGAAGCTGGAGGCATGTAGATATGTATAGCGGTCAGTAGGTTTCTGGTATAGGGTGGTGTTTATGTGACCATCACTTATTAGCACAGTAGTGCCAAGGAAATGGACCACTTGTGTGGATTGGTCTAGGCTGAGGTTGATGGTGGGATGGAAATTATTGAAATCATGGTGGAATTCCTCAAGGGCTTCTTTTCCATGGGTCCAGATGATGAAGATGTCATCAATGTAGCGCAAGTAGAGTAGGGGTGTTAGGGGACGAGAGCTGAGGAAGTGTTGTTCTAAGTCAGCCATAAAAATGTTGGCATACTGTGGGGGCCATGTGGGTACCCATAGCAGTGCCGCTGACTTGAAAGTACACATTGTCCCCAAATGTGAAATAGTTGTGGGTGATGACAAAGTCACAAAATTCAGCCACCAGGTTTGGCATGTAACTAGTTCACAAAACTGGAGGGGGAGGGGAGTGTTGGGGAAATTCAGGGAGGGTGTAGGGAAATCACTGGGCCAACTAACTGTAACAAGACGGATTGCTCAGTCCATGAAAGTGAAGAAGGGAGCTGCTCAAACAGCCCAAACAGCATCCAGCCCAAGGTAAGACCTGATTAGAGTCACTGAGCTTTGCTACTGATTACAGTGGGCTGAGGATTTGACTCTAGTGTAGGCAGAGATACTTTTCTACTCTATGTGCTGGGACTGAATAACAAAACACTTGAGGACATTCAGTCACTTATCATAGGTTGCAGCTGAATTAACATTACTTTCACAACAGCACATTTCAGCAGCAGGAATTAATGAGACAGCCTGTTGGCCTCTGATACATTAGACTACAACTGTTCAACATTTCACCAATGAATGGTTGAGCCACATGTTTAGAATGACCCGGAAAAAAATAACCCCAGTCGCTGCTTTGAGGCCTGTCATTACTCCATAGATAGATCCCTTAAAGCTCCGTTTGCAGCATTTTGAAAGTCTAAATTTAAATCCCTAGGAAAATATTCATTTTGATTCCTGTTTGAATGAGAGCTATGTAGCTTTGAGTCTCCCATTCTAGATCTAGAACTCAAGGTCAATTTAAGTGTGGCAGAACTGTAACCAGCAAGGGTCTGATTCAGATCTTATTTATACCAGTGTAAATCAGAAATGACTCAATTGAAGCCACTGGAATTATACTGGTATAAATTGCTGTAAAAAGTGAGCTCAGAATTAGGCCCAAAATCTTGATACCACATTGTGATCTCCTGTTTTTTCTAAATGATTAACTTTTCAGTCTCCTATCCTTTATTTTCACTAATTATACTTGGGACACTTTTATATTATTTGTATTGTGGTAGAACCTAGAGTCCTCAATCAGAGACTAGGGGTACTGAAAGCCATTGAACCAAACTGTAAACCCTGTATATGACGGTAACCATGCGACAGCACCCCCAGCATCCCTAGTTCCAGCAGATATGTAAGGGTTTGTCTTCACTATGGAGCTAAATTGGTGCTGCTGCAATCGATGCAGCAGCATCGATTTAGTGGGTCTAGCGAAGACACGTTCAATCAATGGGAGAGCGCTCTCCCATCAATTTTTGTACTCCACCTCAACAAGATGTGGAAGCAATATCGGTGGGAGAGCATCTCCCGTCGACATAGCGTAATGTGGACCCTGCGGTAAGTAGATCTAAGCTATGTCGACTTGAGTTATGCTACTAACGTAACTCAAATTGCGTAGCTTAAATTGACCACCAGCTGTAGTGTAGACCAGGCCTAAGACTCCACTGTGCTAGGCACTGCATAGATCCAGCTTTTCAGGCCTGCCTATCAAAACACTTTAGAAAGGTGGGTAAGGTTAGTAAAGAACACTGAAATATTACACTGGGAAATATTCTTTATTCTGCTGCAAACTTCCTTCTTGAACTTAGTGAAGGTCACAAAGGGTACATCTACACTGGAATAAAAGACCTGCGGCATGGCTGTGGTTGGCCTGGGTCAGCTGACTTGGGCTCACGGGGGTCAGGCTACAGGGCTAAAAATTGCTAGGTAGATGTTTGGGGTCAGGCTAGATGTAGGGTGGCCAGATAGCAAGTGTGAAAAATCGGGACAGGGGGTGGGAGGTAATAGGCATCTATGTAAGAAAAAGCCCCGAATATCTGGACTGTCCCTATAAAATCGGGACATCTGGTCTCCATAGGCTGGAGCCCAGGCTCTGGGACCCTCTCTTTTGCAGAAATTTTACAGCCCCATAGTCTGAGCCCCACAAGTCTGAGTCAGCTGATCCAGGCCAGCTGAATTGTGTAGACGTTCCCAAAGGGTCAACATTTCAAAAGTACCTAAGTGACTTAGGTGCCAGGTTTTTAAAAGGTATGTAGGCATATAATGATGCGGATAGGTTCCTAGTGGGATTTTTAAACATGCCTAGGCACCTACTACTATTGAAATCACTGGAGTTAGCACCTAGGTGCTTTTGAAAATCCCACTAGAAGTCTGTCTATCTGCATCTTTAGGCACCTAAATACTTGTCTGTCTCCCCCTTAGGAGCCTCAGACTCATTGAAAATCAGTGAGATTTAAGTTCTTTACATCTTAGGTTCTCAGTTTTGAAAATAGGACTTAGGCACTTTTGAACATTTTTGCCCTTAATCTTTCTATACCTCAATTTCCCCATCTGTAAAATGGGAATAAAAGTTCACGCCCTCACAGGGATGATGTGAAGATAATTCAATTTAAGCGAGGTGCTAAGCATTCCTAAACCAAAATACTTAATTTCAAAATCTAATTAAAATCGCTAAGAGACAACTATCATCTACACACCCCAATCAATTAAAGGCAAGAAAATGTAGCATGAAGAAGCATGTAAATCTTATAGTCACCGCACAATAAACACACACATTATTTGAGAAGTATGAAAAAAATACATATTTCATCAGCCCTCAAGGTTGCAAATAAATCTTGAAAATGTGAACCCTAAGGGCTCAAAAATCAGAAGGAAAATAAAGGAAACTATATGTCATGATTTTAAGCCAGTCTCACTATTTTGGGTGGAATGACTCGTGATTTGTGTGTTTGGGGTTGGTAATAATGTATTAAAGATGACACAAGATGCAAGGCAGTTGGGAAAAAGGCCTGATAGCTTGTAAAATTGGTCAAAGCGAGTGTTGTTGGCTGCTGTTATCCACTTTCTAATTAATGTCACTGTATAGAATAAAGAACAGGAGTACTTTTGGCACCTTAGAGACTAACAAATTATTTGAGCATAAGCATCCGAAGAAGTGGGCTGTAGCCCACGAAAGCTTATGCTCAAGTAAGTTTGTTAGTCTCTAAGGTGCCACAAGTACTCCTGTTCTTTTTGCAGATACAGACTAACACGGCTGCTACTTTGAAACCTGTATAGAATAAGTACAGGTTTTTCTACTGAGCAGAGAACAGGACAGGAAAAGCATGTTTATTTTGTTAATGTAAGATAATTATAGTGCAGTAATGATGAAATACTGTGTACATACACTGACACTCTTATTGAAATGTTATAGGCTGTTTCACAGTCATATTAACTGGCATCAAATTCATTTCAGTTAATACTGTGCTTAATAGCATTACCGGATGTTCCTTTGGTATCTGCAGCAAAATCTGTATTTTATCCAGTGCTTCTTGAAAACTAGTTTTTTTTTTAATCTGCCAAATACTGAATTTTGATGTTGTGATACTTACAGCTGATTTCAGCTGTTCACATCTGGACCTCTCAACATGCCTAAGCTGTGTTAAACTGGCAGAATGAGAAATCCCCAAACTACTAATTACTGAGGCATCAGGGGCGGCTCTATGTTTTTTTGCTGCCCCAAGCATGGCAGGCAAGCGGCTTTCGGCGGCGCGCCTGCGGGCGGTCTGCTGGTCACACAGATTCGGTGGCATGCCTGCGGGAGGTCCACTGGTGCCGCGCCATTGGTGTCCCAGCCGCCGAATTGCCACCAAAGCTGCAGGACTGGCCGCCCCGCGGCTTGCCGCCGCAGGCACGTGCTTGCTGCACTGGTGCCTGGAGCCGCCCCTGTGAGGCATGCTGCTGCTCACATAGATGAACTAAAAACCCACGTTGTCCTTGTCTGTATTTGAAATATTCAAATGTATTTTATGCATTGTTCCTGCTCCACTAATGCTACCAACAGTGGAAGTGTTTGTGTAGACAGAATACAGGTGTGGACAATACATTGATAAGAACTCCTGTGCACTGTCTACACTAGAGCCTTGTTGCTGTAGCACCCTTAAAGTTGGAGGAGAGGATTCGGGAGTGGTACAGTCAACAGCTGGAAGGCTCTGTGAGCTGTACAGTAAGTTAGCCAGGGCTTAAGCTCACTTTATTCATGAAAATATTCTCCTTGAACTCAATAGGCCAAGCTGCATTCATCCTTACACCAGTATAAATTCCAGAATAAATTAACTTTGCCTCAGTTTTTAATAAGACTAATGAAGCATAGGCGCCGACTTCCCCTCTTTTGACCCCCCCTGGCCCTGCCCCCACTCCACCCCATCCATGAAGCCCCATCCCTGCCCCTCCCCCATTCTAATCCCTTTCCCAAAACCCCGCCCCAACTCCGCCCCCTCTCTGCCCCTATTCCAACTCCTTCCTCAAATCCCCGCCCCAGCCCCGCCTCTTCCCCGCCTCCTCCCCTGAGTGCGCCACGTTCCCGCTCCTCCCCCTCCCTCCCAGGCAGGAAACGCTGGGAGGTAGGCGGAGGAGTGGGGACACAGTGCGCCCAGGGAGGAAGAGGTGGGACGGGGGGTGAGGGCAGCTTGGCTGCCAGTGGGTGCAGAGCACCCACTAATTTTCCCCGTGGGTGCTCCAGCCCGGAACACCCACAGAATCAGCGCCTATGTAATGAAGAACTTGGGGGTAGTGGCAGGGTGCCTAATGGGAACAAGGATATGGAAGTCGAAATTACAACATCCAAGGTGGAAGTCAAACTCAGACAGTTTAAGGGACTAAATCGGGGGGCCTGGATAATCTCCATCCAAGAATATTAATGGAACTAGCACATGAAATTACAAACCCAATAGCAAGAATTTTTAATGAATATGTAAACTCAGAGGTTGTACCCTATGACTGGAGAATTGCTAATATAGTTCCTATTTTTAAGAAAGGGGAAAAGGTGATCTGGGAAACTATAGGCCTGTTAGTTTGACACAGGGCCGGCTCCAGGCACCAGCTTAACAAGCAGGTGCTTGGGGTGGCCGAGGGAGAGGGGCGGCACCTGCGGCAATTCGGGGGCGGCAGGTCCCTCACTCCCTCTAGGAGCGAAGGACCTGCCGCCGAACTGCTGCCGCCGATCGCGGCTTTTTTTTTCCCCCCAATTGCCGCCGCCGGTCGCGATTGCGATCGCAGCTTTTTTTTTTTTGCTTGGGACGGCAGAAATGCTGGAGCCGGCCCTGGTTTGACTTCAATTGTACGCAAAGTCCTGGAACAAATTTTGAAAGAGAAAGTAGTTAAGGACATAGAGGTAAATGGTAATTGGGATAAAATACAACATGGTTTTACAAAAGGGAGATTGTGTCAGACCAACCTGCTCTCCTTCTTTGAGAAGATAATTGATTTTTTAGACAAAGGAAATGCAATAGAGCTAATCTCTCTGGATTTCAGTAAGGCATTTGATACAGTTCCATATGGAAATTATTAGATAAATTGGAGAAGGTGGGAATTAATATAATTGAAAGGTGGATAAGGAACTGGTTAAAGGGGAGACTACAATGGGTCATACTGAAAGGTGAATTGTCAGGCTGGAGGGAGGTTACTAGTGGGGTTCCCTAGGATTGGTCTTGGGACCAATCTTATTTAACATTTTTATTAGTGACCTCAGCACAAAAAGTAGGAGGGTGCTAATAAATTTGCGGATGACACAAAGTTGGGACGTATTGCCAATACGGAGGAGTACCAGAATATCATACAAGAAGATCTGGAAGAGCTTGAAAACTGGAGTGATAGAAATGAGATGGAAATGTAATAATGCAAAGTCATGCATTTAGGGACTAACAACAAACATTTTCAGACTTTTTGAGACTTTTCAGTTGGACGTGACAGAGGAGGAGAAAGACCTGGGTGTATGTGATATGGCCATGAAAAAGGCTAATGCTGTCCTAGGATGCATCAGGTGAGGTATTTCCAGTAGAGACAGGGAAGTATTAGTACTGTTATACAAGTCACTGGTGAGACCTCATCTGGAATACTGTGTGCTATTCTGGTCTCTAATGTTTATGGAGGGGATGGTATGATGGGACTGCCTACAATGGCATGGAGCTGATCTGCTGCTAGCAACAAGTATCTCCAACAGCCGGTGATGGGACATTAGATGGGGAGGACTCTGAGTTACTACAGGGAATTCTTTCCTAGGTATCTGGCTGGTGGGTCTTGCCCACATGCTCAGGGTCTAACTGATTGCCATATTTGGGATCAGGAAGGAATTTTCTCCCAGGTCAGACTGCAGAGACCCTGGGTTTGTTTGGGTTTTTGCCTTCCTCTTCAACATGGAGTAACTTGAAGGTTTAAACTAGTGTAATTGGTGGATTCTATTTAACATGAAGTCTTTAAATCATGATGAGAACTTCAGTAACTCAGCCAGAGGTTAGGGGGCTATTACCGGCGTGGGTGGGTGAGGTTCTGTGGCCTGCAGTGTGCAGGAGGTCAGACAAGATGATCATGATGGTCCCTTCTGACCTTAAAGTCCATGAGTCTAACAAGATTTGCCACTTCTACTCAAATACATTTTCAATATTTTCTCAGAAGAAAGAGTCCTACAAGGTTAAAGGAAGACTATATTTATCCCCATGCCAGCTGTTTATAGGCCAATGATTGATGTTCTTGGGCCTACAAGCTAATTGGGCTATTTGAGAGTGAAATCAATTTTCTCTTGCTGGGTACCCCTGAGGGAGGACATTGCTGATACCTGAAAAGTATAGCATGAGTCTAGTTTTTGGGCCAGATTTTGTAAAACCTGGCTTCCCTTTACGTGCCAGCGGTTTGCAGGCATAATTAATATTACCTAACTGTCTGAAGTGCCTGGTTGTGTCTTCATATGAGCCGATTCCACTGACTTCCGTAGAATCACAGCGATGTGACAGGAAAGTCAGGCCTTTTCCTGTAGCCCTATTGTAAGGCCTAAGGCCTTTGTCTGCAGCCATATTAGGAGAGCAGCAGCCACTAGCTAAGAAGCAGGAAGTCACATCCTCACATTCAGGGCCGGCTCCAGGCACCAGGCAACCAAGCACATGCTTGGGGCGGCACCTGGTATGGGGCGGCGGGGGGAGCGTGGCGCAGCATTCCGCGGGGAGGGGGGGGCGCTCCGGCGGCACGGCACTCGGCGGGGGGGGCGGCGCGGGCGCGGTGCTGGGGGGGGGTTCCAGCGGCGCTCAGGGGGGTTGCGGCGTGGGGCGTGGCGCTCGGGGGGGGGTGTTCCGGTGGTGCTCGGCGGGGGGGGGCTGGGCTCCTGCGGCGCTGGGGGGGGGTTCCGGCGGCGCTCGGCAGGGGTCGGGGGCGGGCTCCGGCAGCGCAGCGCTCGGTGGGGGGGCGGCGCGGGGCTCGGGGCTCGGCGGGGGGTTCCGGTGGCGCTCGGCGGGGGGCGGTGCGGGGCGCGGTGCTCGGGGGGGGTGTTCCGGCGGCACTTGGCGGGCGGGGGTGGGCTCCGGCGGCACTGGGGGGGGATTCCGGGGGCGCTCGGCGGGGGGGGCGGCGCTTTTTTTTTGCTGCTTGGGGCAGCAAAAAAGTTAGAGCCAGCCCTGCTCACATTCCAGCTAAATTACTTTTAAAACAATGTAATATCTGGCTGTTAAGAAGGCAATCCTGTCCTAATAGCACCCACTTCCACCAGATAAAGAAACAGATCTTAAGATGGTTAAAGAAAGCTTAGTTTTATAGCATTCTGTCTGGCAAGAAATCGCTTACCAATAGTTGTGTTTGTCAAATCCTCATTTCTTTATTGTTTTGTCATTATGGTCCCCACTTCTCTATTGTTTGTATAATCTATCTGGTTCTTTGATTGTTTCTGTCTGTTACATAATTAATTTTGCTAGGTGTAAATTAATTAAGGTGGCAAGTGTTCCAGCTCCAGCTCCAGCTGTGCCAGTCTCTGACGCTGAAGAAGGAGGAAAAAAACAACAAAAACAATACAACTGGCCAGTTGAGCAATGGGGGGCAAAAAGTCCTTCCTGACCTCTTGGTGTGACTGGCTAAAGTCCTGAAGCATGACATTTCTTCCCCTTTTTTTCCACCCCTGTTTCCAAAACCTTGGTTCATTTCATACTTCTCACCTGGACTACTCTAACCTCCATCTCCTCCTCCTCACCCTTCAGTAGATCAAATATCCAGCAGCTGAAATAAACCTTCCTCTTCCATTTCTGTGACCATGTCAAAATCCTCTGCCCCCAGTCACTGTCACTTTCCTCATAACATTCAACCTCCACATCCTGATTTTTAGGATGCTGCACAGCTTTGCTCCCTTTATTTCCATTTGCCTCCACTGACAACCTGTGTTATGTCAATTCTGGTCATCTTGTTGCTCCTTTTGTCTCTTCTTCCTCCATACCGCCAACTTTCATGTCTTGTTTCCTCATGCACCTGAGGCCTGGGATAACATCTTTTTCTGTGTGATAAGCCTTGTCATGAGCCTTTCTTTTACCCTGTTTTCCGTGGTTGGTTTCCATGCCAATCCTGTTTGCTCCATTTCTCTTCATTTACCTCAGATCCTACTTATGAAATTCACAGTCTGTATGATTCCTCGCACCATTTTTATTTGTTTTAACCCTAGTCCCTCCTTTCCTGCCCCTGTTCCTTTGTGTCATCTCATGTTTGTCTAGTTTAGACTGTAAGCGCTTCAGTGCAGGACCCTTGTCTCTGTGAAGTACCATGTGAAGTTATGGCACTACACATGTATATTATAACAATCATGAATACTCTGAATGGATTGCTACCTGTCTTCTGTTATTTACTCCCACTGCCTCATTGGGGTTGTCTTATTAAAGTTATGCCTCTGGTCCTCTGAAAGATGAATTAAAGAGAACCATTTAATATTATTAGATCAAATTAGATCTGTGAGAAGAGAGTTAGCAGAATGACAGGACTCATTATTTTAGCTCTTTCTGACTTGGGATAATTTTTATTTTTTCAGCAGTATTCCATACACCACTTTGTTTCCCTCAGCTCTTGTTACACTGAAAGTCAGTATTTGGGTTGCCACCAACATGAGCCCTTGCATCATCATTTACCCCTATGCAAATGCTGTCACTCTGGTTTAGTAGCATTTGACACCCACTTTGCAAAGGTGTAAATGAAGACACACAGGGGCAGGGTAGTGGCGAATCGGTCCCATAAAGTGTAATTTTCCCCCATAAAATACTGTTGGTAATTTTTGCTTTTATAATCTCTCTTCCTCTATCACAACCTTGCTGTTTGCTGCTGAGGAAAAGGTTGGAGAATTAACATACTTAGCTTCATGCTTCACAGGTGCTTCCTCTTCTAGATGCGACAAGCCAAATGCTGCTCTCAGTTATGCTGGTGCAGCCACATGGATATCAGTGGGTTGGCAGCTGTGTAAGGGACAGCAGAATTTATGTGTATGCTGGTCTGCTCTAATCCCAGCATACATTTCTGGCTCATATTTTAACGAAACCCATCAGCAATCCAGGCAGTGATGATGAACTTTTAAAAGGATCAAATGTTCATGACACAGTGCAGCCAAGAGGATCTGAGCACCATCATTGCCAGGAGGCGTTGGAGATGGATGGGTCATGTGCTTCGGATGGAAACTGATTCCATCACCAGAGTAGCAATAAGATGGACACCTGAAGGCAAGTGAAAACGAGGCTGCCCGAAAACAACATGGCGAAGCGCTGTGGAAGCCGAGCTGAAAAACCTGGGGCACAGCTGCGGAACCACTAAAAGACTTACCAGAAACAGACAGGAGTGGGGGAGCTTCGTCACTGCCCTAAAACCAGAGGCGTAATAGGAACATGATGATGATGATGATAATGAGTTGAAGGTCATGGGGAGGGGCGGAGCACTAGCCA
The DNA here is from genome assembly GCF_011386835.1 of Chrysemys picta bellii. Taxonomy (NCBI): domain Eukaryota; kingdom Metazoa; phylum Chordata; order Testudines; family Emydidae; genus Chrysemys; species Chrysemys picta. Next base: position 11,058,356 of record NC_088798.1, read on the forward strand.
CAATTGCAGCCCTATGTTCAGGGGAATGTGCAGTCTGCTCCTTCTATGTGCAGAAAAGGGAGTATGGGGTGTGTGTGTGGAGGGATAAGTTAATGGATGCATTCTCCACCCCCCTGCACTGGCTATACAGCACACTGTATTTACATCCTGCAAGCAAGTATCTGAAGGGGGAAATGGGTGACATTTCCAGGTTCCCCCCGACAAATAAATCACTGTAACATTCTCGTCACTAAAAAGTGTTATTTGAATAGCGTCACCTAGCATCGCAGTATCTGATTGCCTCTCAAGGTCTCCTGAGGCCTAGCCGCAGAGTGCCTTAACCACAAGACTGTCCTTTCCTCCTTCCGAAGGCACCACAAGAACCCAATTCTATGAGCTGCTGACTGTCCACAATTTCCACTGAATTAAGTGGTCATTGAGGGCTCTCCTTGGTACCTCTTTAATAAATAAATAAATACTAATTAAAAAAAAAAAATCCTGGCCCCATTGAAGTCAATGGTGAAACTCCCATTAACTTTATGGGGGGGTCACGATTTAACCCCAGGTCTGTGTTTTGCTATGCAGCAGCTAGAGCAATATGAATTCCTGATTGGATGGCAAGGAAGCTGCGCTGGCAGGGGTAAGGGCCCACAGGGTGTTACCCGCACAAAATTCTCTGTTACTCGCACACTCTAGGGGCCACCTTTACCCAGTTCTTAGGGCTCAGGGTGTAACCTCCTGCAGGTTTGCAGGACCTTTTGCCAGTGAAAAGGCCTTACACAGTAATATCCTTCTCCTCTATTTATTAACAATTACCAAGCAGAATACACATGCTAAGCAGGGCCGGCTCCAGGTGCTTTTCAAGCAGGTGCTTGGGGCGGCCAAGGGGAAGGAGCGGCACGTCGGGCTCTTCGGCGGCAATTCAGCAGCGGGTCCCTCGGTCCCCTCGGAGGGAAGGACCTGCCGCCGAATTGCCACCAAAGAAGAAAGCGGTGCGTCTGAGCTGCCGCCCATTGCGGCTCCTTTTCTTTTCTTTTCTTTTTCCGCCACTTGGGGCGGCAAAAATCCTGGAGCCGGCCCTGATGCTAAGCATTCAATGCTATGCTCATCAATCCTGATAAGGCAGGTGGACTATCCCTGTTGACCAGGCAAGCAGGAGCGGCGCCAGGGTTTTTGCTGCCCTAGGCTGCAGCGCTCCTCCTCAGAGCATTCAGCGGCGGGGGTCCTTCCGCTCCATGTCTTCGGGGCACTTTGGCGGCGGGTCCTAGAGCGAGTGAAGGACCTGCCGCCGAAGCACCCCGAAGACGTGGAGCGGAGGGACCCCTGCCACCGAATTGCTGCTGAGTACGGCAAAATGCCACCCCCCCAAATCTGCCGCCCTAGGCGACCGCCTAGGGTCGCCTAGTGGAAGCGTCGGCCCTGTAGGCAAGGTCAGTCTCATCTGGATTCTGGTGCTGCACATCACAGTCGTGCAGAAGATTCTAGCAGCTTTGATCTTAGGCTGTGTCTTAGAGGTGAGTTCTTCTTCTTCCAGGTCTTTCCTTCTTCTTCTTCTGTTCCTTCTCTGGTCTCCTTCTTGGACCCCAGTTTATATATAGGTTTTGCAAGAGCCTGGATGTGAGGAGAGAAGGAAAGTAAGGAGAAGATAACCCCCAATTTCCAAGCTTGAGTGACAACTCATGGAGAAAGGACGACTAGGATAGCGTTTAGAAGGAATATTTGTCATGTTTAATGAAAACCTGTTGTACATCGTAATGGGTAAGTAGAGACAGGCTTTCACGGGCTACACCACATCAATTTAGAATGACTGGAAGCATCAGAAAGCTGTTCAATGGCCTGGGTGAACTGTTGCCTGATCTATTGATTGTGTATTAATTCTATTGGTTACTTAAGAATTCCCAATTAAAACTTTGTGGTTTGGTAGGTTCTCATCCCAAGATCAGACTCAGTAATATTAAAATTTCAGTTGGGAATCCTGACATGCATGGTTGCAACACTCTTACTTAGGAAAACCATCTGTATTTGTAATAGTTTTATTACCGCAGTTAGTAAAGTCACAAACACTCCATCCCAGCAAGGTAAATAGAGATAATACAGAATGTGTGTCTGAGCATCCATATACTCACACCATCCCTTGCAGAGGGACCCGAAGTGTTAGCCATCCTCATCATCACCCTTACCATCATCACCACCAGTGGTCGTCATCCTGACACCTCCCAAGAGAGTTACATCTCTCTAGGCACACAGGTTGGGATACAACTTTGATAATGTGCTATGCTGACACCACTATGCCTAATGCATATTCAGTAGGGGTTTCTCCCCTTTTCCTTATTCATATTTCCTCTCCCTTCTAATGTTCCTAGCCCTTCTCCCATAGGCTACGAGGCCTTTTACCTCAAAGTTATTAGCATATACATCAAATAATTACCATGGCAGTCTTATGGTCAGACATCTGCTGAGGTTCCTAACTTAAAATATCCCAAGCTGGTATAAACTATCATCTTGTGTTACCTGTCAGCAGTTTACTCATTACAGCATTCTATCTTGTGATCTAGGGTTACTCCTGATTAACTGCATATGCTAAGGCTTTGGGGTCTTACGCCTTGTTCAGCTAAGCTATTGTCTCACAGGTCTGAGGCCTGTACGCTCATTGCTTTACTGCCTTACCTTATGCTTAACCTAGCAAATACTTATAGGCTACAGAAGTACGTTGACAGACTCCGTTCATTTCTTAGTGGAGAAGTAAGCATGTGACAAATACAGAATCAAAACTGACTCTTGTTGGCATTTGCAGCAGAGAGGTCAAGGACTAAGTAAGCATGGAGACTGAAGCTCCCTGTGACAGGGTCGGTAGCTCACCGCTGTGGCGCCTCCTCCTGGCCACTTCGGGGAATTAGTTTTGCGCCAGTAGAGCGCCCTCTTTGGGTGGCGTTCCGCCTGTCGTCTCGCCTCTGTGGGGTGCACGGACTTGCGTTGCTCCCGACGTCGGCGTCCTCTTCCGGAGCACTGCCCTCCGACAGTGTTCCTTTGTCCAATCACACCCCTTTTCGGGGGGGGGGTTACACAACAGCCCCAGACCCTCGAGTCCGATCCTCACAGTCCAGGACCTGGTGTGGTTCTGACCGGCCACTCCCTGCGGCCCGTGGCTGTGCGTGGGGCAGCACAGCAAACAAAGGGGGGAAAAGAGGGGGGGGGACTCAGGCCCGCCCACTACTCTGAGTCCCGGTCCAGAGGCCCTCGGGTGACAGTCTCACTGTCTTCCTTCTCCTTCCTCCTCTGACTATCCCTCTGGACCGCTTCCCCAACAGCCCTTCGCTACGCTAGGCCTCCTCCTCCCAGGCCTGCCGCCTAGCAGGCTATGGAGTAGGGCCTTCTCCCACTCTCTCAGGCTGGCCTGCACTGCGCTGTCCGTGGTGTTGGCCTCCCAGCTCTGGAGACAGACCTTCCCCTCTGAAGGCCTGGGACAGACTGACTGCTCCTGCTCTGGGCAGCCTTTTATATGGCTAAGCCGGGCCCTGATTGGCTGGCTACAATCTGCCTTCTGATTGGCTCCCAGTAAGCCCTTCCCTGATTGGCTATGCGTCTGCGCAGGCGCCTAGGCCTGCTGCAGCCCACCCTCTCTGGGTGTGGGGCAATCGCCCCACCACACACCCTCCCCCTTAAGAACCTTCCCAGGGGTGGGGGGTATCCTAACCGGCCTAATGGTCAAGAGCCCGGAAAGCAGCCTTTGTCTCACAGTGGCTCAGCTTACCGGCTCAAAGTCTAGGAACTTAGCCCTTGTCACCGGGCCCTATGGCCTACTGGCCCAAAGTCCCAGAAATTAGTCTTTACCACCGGGCAACCCGGCTCATCCACCGTCTCAGCGGGGGGGTCCCACCGAAACACACTGAGGCTTACCGGGTCCGACGTACCAGTCCGTCGATTCCCTTAAACTGCCTCCTATCCGTTCAGCTGCTGGAGTGTTCCCCGGGCCTCCTGATTCTCCACGGATCTCGGGGTCCACCGCCTCTGCTGGTCCCTCCCACAGTGAGGCTCCCTCTCGACCTGGAGAAGTTACAGTCCTCGGCAGTTCCAGGAGTGTGGGCTGGTCCTCCACTGGGGCTTCCCGCAAGGGTTCTTCTCCCACGACCGTCTGCCTAGGCTGGGGTATGCTCCCTCCTCTCGCACTCTCTGTGCATTTGGGACACACCCCGTACAAGTGAGACGGATCCTCTGCCGTCAGGGCTAACTGCTTAGGGCCTCGGCAGTTGGATGGGAGCTTGACTGCCCCCTCGCAGACCACCCCCTGCACTAAGGATCCCCCTCCTTGATCCGATTCTTCGCCCTCCTCCCCTAGCCTGGAGAAGAAATCGGCGTTAGTATGGGCCTTACCCGGTCGGTGGAGCACCTGGAAGTCGTAAGGCTGGAGGGCGAGGTACCACCGCATAATTCTAGCATTCGTGTCTTTCATGCTGTGGATCCATCGCAAAGGGGCGTGATCTGTGATTAATTTAAAACTATTCCCTAGCAGATAGTAACGGAGGGCGTCGATAGCCCACCGTACTGCCAGGGCCTCTTTCTCTATCGTTGAGAAGTGTCTTTCTCGGGGGAACAGCTTCCGACTTAAATACAGTACTGGGTGTTCCTCCCCGTCTACTTCCTGGGAGAGTACTGCACCTAGGCCGACTTCCGAAGCGTCTGTTTGTAGTATAAACTCCTTCGTGAAGTCGGGGTGTCGTAGTACTGGTTCTTGAGTGAGCCGTTCCTTGAGTGTGTTAAAGGCTCGCTCGCATTGCGTAGTCCACTGTACCTGTCGAGGTTGGGAGTTCTTCGTTAGGTCTGACAGGGGGGCGGCTATAGATGCGAAGTCTGGTACAAAACGACGATAGTACCCGGCTAATCCCAAAAACTGACGCACTTGTTTCTTCGTCGTGGGGGTGGGTACATCTCTAAGGGCTTGTACCTTGCTAATCAGGGGTGTTAGTTTCCCCCCTCCTACCGTGTATCCCAGGTAGGTCACTTCTTCTTGGCCTAAGTGACATTTCACCGGGTTAGCTGTTAGGCCGGCCGCTCTGAGGGCTTGTAGCACTGCTGCCAGGTGGTGTAAATGGCTCTCCCAGTCAAGGCTGTAAACCACAATGTCATCTATGTACGCCGCCGCGTATTGGTCGTGGGGCTGGAGGACCTTGTTCATCAGGCGCTGAAACGTGGCTGCTGCTCCGTGTAACCCGAACGGCATGGTTACGAACTGGAAGAGGCCGAAAGGCGTAGGGAAGGCAGTCTTCGCCCGGGAGTTTGGCGTCAGTGGGATCTGCCAATATCCTTTAGTCAAATCTAAGGTTGACAGATACTTGGCCCCTCCGAGGCGCTCTAACAGTTCATCCACTCTCGGCATTGGATAGGCATCAAAACGGGAGATAGCGTTGACCTTCCTGAAATCGATGCAAAACCGAGTCGTCCCATCTGGTTTTGGAACTAGGACGATAGGGCTCCGCCACTCGCTCGTCGACTCCTCTACCACTCCCATCTCTAACATCGTCTCTACCTCCTGTCGAACTGTATCCCACATTTTCTTGGGCAACGGCCGGTGGTTATCCGTCACCCTCTTCCCGGGGTCGGTGGCGATATGATGACTCATCAAAGTCGTCCGGCCCGGGCGGGCCAATAAAACGTCTGGAAACCTCTCTATCACCCGTTGTAGTTGCCCCCTTTGTCTGGGGCTGAGGCCTGACCCCAGCGTGGCCGGTCCGGGATCGGGAAGGTCCCCTGCTAGGGGTCCAAGTTCCGAATCTGGGGTGGACGGGCCAATGAACATGGCTTCCCGGGTTTTCCAGGCCTTTAGAAGGTTAATGTGATAAATGCGCGTCTCTTTACGTCGACCAGGTAGTCTGACTTCGTAATCGACTGGCCCCACTCGTCGGATCACTTCATAGGGACCCTGCCATTTGGCTAGGAGCTTCGACTCGGAAGAGGGCAGTAAAAGCAGCACCCGATCACCTGGGGCGAACTTCCTCCCTCTAGCCCCTCCATTATAGAGGCGCTCCTGACCTGCCTGGGCCCGTTCCAGGTTTTCACGGGCGAAGGCCCCTAACGTTTGGAGTCGCTCCCGGAGTTGTAGCACGTATTGTGTGGTCCCAAGGACCCGTGTTTCCTGTGTTTCCCACTCCTCTTTCAGGAGGTCCAGTATTCCTCTGGGCTGCCTGCCATATAGGAGTTCGAAAGGCGAGAACCCCGTCGAGGCCTGTGGTACCTCTCTTATTGCGAACAGCAGGGCCGGCAACAAGGTGTCCCAATGTGAGGGGTCCTCCTCCACAAACCTCCGCAACATGGCTTTTAGCGTACCATTGAACCGCTCTACCAAGCCATCGGTCTGTGGGTGGTACACCGATGTCCGGAGGGTCCGGATATGGAGGAGGCGACATAGCTCGGCTATTAACTTGGAGGACACATTGGTGCCCTGGTCTGTCAATATTTCCCCGGGTATCCCAACCCGGGCGAAAATCTTTACCAGTTCACCCGCAATGGTCGGTGCCGTCGCTGTCTTTAGGGGAACGGCTTCGGGATAGCGTGTTGCGTAGTCCACGACTACTAGTATAAAGCGGTTCCCTGTCTTGCTTCGCTCAAGGGGGCCGACGAGGTCCATCCCGATCCGTTCAAAGGGTACCCCCACGACTGGCATGGGTACCAGGGGTGCAGGAGCTACCCCTTTCGGTCCGGCTCGCTGGCATTCTGGGCACGAGGCGCAAAAGTCTGCCACTTCCCGGTGGATGCCTGGCCAGAAAAACCGTCGGGCCACCCTCTGTAGGGTCTTCTCGCGTCCCAGGTGTCCGGCCCAAGGGTTTGCGTGGGCTAAGTGGAGGAGGCCGGCTCGCAGTCTCCGGGGGACCAACAGCTGGCGGAACGTCTCTCGGGTCTGGGGTTCCTGCGCTATTCGGTACAGGCGGTCCTGCCATACCTCAAAGTGGGGGCCCTGCGGAGTCCGTAGCGTCCCGTCCTCCTCAATAGCGGGGTTGGTGGCTTGTTCCCAGACTCGGCTTAGGGTTGGGTCTTCCCGTTGCTCCCGTAAGAAGTCCCCGTCGCGCTCTAACTCCACCCGGGCGCCCTCCACCGAACGGGGTCTGTCTCCCGGACAATTCGCAGGGGTCTCCGCCGTCGAGGAGGTCCCCTCGCCAGGGTCATCCCTTAACCTGCTCCCAAGCAGCCCCGTTCCCGGTGCTATAGTCCTGTCTGGTCGGGGCTTGGGTGGCTGATATCTTAGGAGGACCTCTCCGAAGCCGGGCCAATCTCGTCCCAACACCACCGGGTAGGCCAGCCTAGGGGCCACTCCTACCCGGAGACCCTCCTCCCGGCAGCCTACTCCCATCTTGACCCAGGCTGTGGGATACTGGCGGATGTCTCCATGCACACACTGCAGGTAGATCGGGGGCCCCGAAAGATTGAGGTTCGGGATCAGCCCCTCTCGTATGAGGGTCTGACTACACCCCGAATCTACGAGGGCGTTGGTGGGGTTCCCTTCAACCTGGACCGGGACTATCAATTTTCTTACCCCTTTCTTCCGTGCCCGTTGTCCGGCCATCCAGGCCTGCCCGTAGCTGCAGTCCATAAAAGGGCAATCTCGCCGGAAATGTCCCTCATGACCGCAGACCCAGCACCTCTCTCGGGTTTCGGCCGGGCTTGGGCCTCCTCCGGGGGGGCCTGTTCGCTCCGGGGGCTGTTGCTCCCTCCGAGTCGCCATCGGCAATAACTTGGGTCGGGGTTCAGGGTTGGGAGATCTCGGGTGCCGATGGCTGTTGCCTGCCAGTGGTCCAGAGGCTCCCGTCCCACGAGGGTTCCCCTTCTCTGCGCCGCCCTTGCGACCAAGGCTCTCGGCTGCTCGGGGTGGTGCCTCTGCCCCCTCGGCCGATAAGTAGTCCTCCATTAAGGCCACTGCTGCAGAGAGGGTGGCCGGTCGATGCCGTCGCACCCAGGCCCTCCCTCCCGGGGGTAGGATCTGGGTGAACTGCTCTAAGGCTACCAGCTCCGCCACCTGGGGTCCCGTCAGGCCCTCTGGGTTCAACCACCTCCAGCAGTGGTCCCGGATGTGTTGGGCCACGGCGCGAGGTCGGGCCCCCGGAGGATATTGTTCCTTACGGAGACGTTGTCGGTAGGTCTCTGGGCTAATGCCGGTGTGGTCTAGGATGGCCGCCTTCACTCGGGTGTACTCGAGCGCTTCCCGGGGGTCGAGGCTCCGATATGCGGCCTGAGCCTGCCCCGTCAAATAAGGGGCTAGTAACGTGGCCCAATGTTCTGAAGGCCACCGGGCGGTGGTCGCCACCCGTTCAAATGTCACCAGATAGGCCTCTGGGTCGTCCTCAGGCCCCATCTTGGTGAGGCGTACCGGTAGTGCTCCTGGGTTATCCCCCAGTCCGGTCCCCACGGGGGCGGCAGGGGTGCCTCCCGCCGGGCGTAATAACGCGGCCATCTGTTGCACCAAATGTTCCTGCTGAACCCGCTGCTGGGTGGCCAACTCTCGAAGGAGCTGCTGCTGATTCTCTTGGTGCTGAGTCATCAGCAGCTGCTGCTGAGTGGTCATTTGCTGCAGCATTTGCATCTGCTGCTGGTGCTGCTGGGCCGACTGCTCCTGCTGCTTCTCTAGCAGCCTCCATGTTGGGGTTCAGCGGGTTACTCCCGGTTCAATCCCCACACTCTGGACCCCTTTGGTGGGTCCGGGTCTGTACCCACAATCTGGGTCGACCGTCTGTCTGCGCAAGACACTGCTCTGGGCAATAGTCCGCAGTCTTGGCGCTGGCCCCTCGTATCAGGGGCGGACCGCTATGCCCGCATTCTCCACCACGTGTGACAGGGTCGGTAGCTCACCGCTGTGGCGCCTCCTCCTGGCCGCTTCGGGGAATTAGTTTTGCGCCAGTAGAGCGCCCTCTTTGGGTGGCGTTCCGCCTGTCGTCTCGCCTCTGTGGGGTGCACGGACTTGCGTTGCTCCCGACGTCGGCGTCCTCTTCCGGAGCACTGCCCTCCGACAGTGTCCCTTTGTCCAATCACACCCCCTTTCAGGGGGGGTGGTTACACAACAGCCCCACACCCTCGAGTCCGATCCTCACAGTCCAGGACCTGGTGTGGTTCTGACCGGCCACTCCCTGCGGCCCGTGGCTGTGCGTGGGGCAGCACAGCAAACAAAGGGGGGAAAAGGGGGGGGGGACTCAGGCCCACCCACTACTCTGAGTCCCGGTCCAGAGGCCCTCGGGTGACAGTCTCACTGTCTTCCTTCTCCTTCCTCCTCTGACTATCCCTCTGGACCGCTTCCCCAACAGCCCTTCGCTACGCTAGGCCTCCTCCTCCCAGGCCTGCCGCCTAGCAGGCTATGGAGTAGGGCCTTCTCCCACTCTCTCAGGCTGGCCTGCACTGCGCTGTCCGTGGTGATGGCCTCCCAGCTCTGGAGACAGACCTTCCCCTCTGAAGGCCTGGGACAGACTGACTGCTCCTGCTCTGGGCAGCCTTTTATATGGCTAAGCCGGGCCCTGATTGGCTGGCTACAATCTGCCTTCTGATTGGCTCCCAGTAAGCCCTTCCCTGATTGGCTATGCGTCTGCGCAAGCGCCTAGGCCTGCTGCAGCCCACCCTCTCTGGGTGTGGGGCAATCGCCCCACCACACTCCCTCATATGTGGTCCCATCAAATCAGAACTCGGGTGTATGGATGGAAAGTCTGTGTGGGACAGTCTCATATTGTTGCTGCTGTGGATGAGTAAATTTCAGCCTCTGGTGCTCTCAGCTCAAGTAGAATGGCATTCGGGGCTGGCCCAATAATACTATAGATGTTAACCCCTTCCTCTCCACTTCATCATTAAGGGAGGTGACGTGTATAAAACATGTATGGAGAAATGTGGCTATGTGCATTCTCCTACTCTTTTCATTTAATTAGGTCTCATCTGTTCCATTTTCTGTATCCTTTCTGCATCTGTTACTACACATTAAAATGCTGCTCTGTTAGGAACCAATAATGCACACACACATTTATCTGCATGAAATACACTCCCAACTATTACATTTGCCATTAATTAATGTATTTAAAAGAAAGATCTTGTTACACTAATGACACAATGTGTAATAGAGAAGAGGGTGATTCGAGGTCATATAATGAAAGGAAGGTCACATATAAGGAAGCCAGGGTTTCCAATGGAGGTGTCATTATTGTAATTATGCAGCAGGCATGATATATCAGGGGTTCTCCACTTATTCATCATGTGGCCCACCTCTAAATAGAAAGATTGTCTCCTGGATGACTCTCCTCCCTTCAGTGAATGCATGGACCACCTCCTCTCTCATTTACTGTTATGTAACATCCCTGTGGCAATTACAGTAATTGCTCACATGGAAAAGTAATATTAGGAAAGTACTTAAGTATTTTTCACTCTTCAGTTCAGTAAGTGTTAATCATACTGTCTACTCTTACTCTTCATTTCCTGCCCCATTCCTATCTGTTCCTCTCTTCTTCTGATCTCCAGTACATGCTGCCCTGACATTGGGTTCCCTTCTCCTCCTTTCCCACTGAACATGCTCCCAGTTACATAGTTCTATTCTCCTTTGCTTCCTTGGGCATCCCTTTCCTGCTGGTAGTTGGCAGCTCTAGTCCTATTGATAGAACTGGTCTCTAAGGGTGTCTCCTCTTTCCTTTCCCCTTAAGCAGCTCCCTACGCTTTCCTTGTTTCCCATTAGTTTTTTTAAAAGGCCTCCAAACTCTCCTTTGCAACACAGAGACTGGACATCTGTAGAAACTGTAAGGAAGGAGAGACAGCACCATGGATCAGCCAGCTTTCCATGGATAGCAGCAAATGCTCCATAGACACGATTTGGGAACGGCTGTAATCTATTTTTTACCATTAGATTGACATGTTGCCATCCCAAATGGCCCTATAACCCTCCATTGGGCAGTCACAGCTCTTTGAAAGTATCAGTTGGTATTATAAATATCATGGTAGATAGAAAAAATAACAGATGGATCTCAGTGGGTTCAAGGAACTTCCCAGGGAATTAACATGACTGAGCATGCAAGGAAAAATATTTAGCTTCTCATTATTTCTGGCTCCTTTTTAGAAAGAAACATATTCCTGGCAGTAATACGACTGCAACTGAGTACTTAGGTTGCTCTTTGTATCTTCAAAGCTCTGTACAAACATTAACTAATTAATCTCACAGTGTCCCTGCGAAGCAAGCATTGTCTCCGTTTTACAGCTGGAGAAATGGAGCCCCAAAGAAGGGAAGTGCCTTGCTCAAGGCAGGGCCGGCTCAGGCTTTTTTGCCGCCCTAGGCAAAAACGCCACCCGCCGGCCCCCCGGCCCCCAGTGCGGCAGGGGAGGGCGCCGAGCCCGGCCGCAGGCCCATAATCCCCGACCGGCCGGAGCGCCGGGGGAAGGGCAGCGAGCCCGCCGTGGCTCCGCTCTGCTCGGCGGCCAGAGCGCCGGGAGGAGGGCGGAGAGCCCGGCCGGGGCTCTCCACTCTCCCCAGCGGCCAGAGCACCGGGTGGAGGGCGGAGAGCCCTCGGCAGCCAGAGCGCCGGGGGGAGGGCGGAGAGCCCCCGGCGGTCAGAGCGCCGGGAGGAGGGCAGAGAGCCCTGCCGGGGCTCTCCGCTCTCCCCGGTGTCCAGAGCGCCAGGAGCATGGCGGAGAGCCCGGCCGGGGCTCTCCGCTCTCCCTGGCGGCCAGAGCGTCGGGGGGAGGGCGGAGAGCCCCTGGCAGCCAGAGCGCCCGGAGAGCCCGGCCGGGCTCTCCGCTCTCCCCGGCGGTCAGAGTGCCGGGAGCAGGGCGGAGAGCCCGACCGGGGCTCTCCGCTCTCCCCGGCAACCAGAGCAGGGCGGAGAGCCCGGCTGGGGCTCTCCGCTCTCCCCGGCGGAGAGCCCCCGGCGGAGAGCCCCCGGCGGCCAGAGCGCCGGGGGGAGGGCGGCGAGCCCGGCTGGGGCTCTCTGCTCTCCCCGGCGGCCAGAGCGCCGGGAGCAGGGCGGCGAGCCCGGCCGGGGCTCTCCGCTCTCCCCGGCGGCCAGAGTGCCGGGGGGAGGGCGGTGAGCCTGCTGCGGCTCCGCTCTCCCCGGCGGCCCGAGCAATGCGGGGAGGGCGGCGAGCCCAGTCGCGGCCCCACTCTCAGGCCGGAGCGCCCCGCCGCGCCGCCCCCCTCCAGGCGCCGCCCCAAGCACATGCTTGGTGGGCTGGTGCCTGGAGCCGGCCCTGGCTCAAGGCCACACAATAAATCAGTGGCAAAACTGAGATTAGAATTCTAAAGAGCCTGCCTGCCTTCCCAAGCTCAATCCAGTAGCCCACCCTGCCTCCCAGTACACCAAGCATCGTCTCAGCAGAACTGGAAGGTCCTGAATCGCCCATGATAAGCCATGGGCAGGGATCTTTCATTCATGCCAGTTTCTAAAAGTGACATACACACCACTGTCACTGTATTAAATAATAAGCAGCAATATGTGGTGTGGCTAATGAACTCTACTTTGTAAGCTCCACCATACATAGCTTTTTATCTGACATGGAAGCAAAGAGTTCAGACTTCACAGGAAATCACAAGCTGTGACACAAGAAGCCTGGGACACTGGTAAGATATAAGGAGTGAAGCAGATTGTGCAAAGGGAGGTCTAATGTGAAATCAAGAATAAATGGCTAAAGCAGGGGTGGCCAACCTGAGCCTGAGAAGGAGCCAGAATTTACCAATGTGCATTGCCAAAGAGCCACAGTAACACATCAGCAGCCCCCCCGTCAGCTCCCCCCCACACCCCCAGTATCTCCCACCTGCCAGCAGCACCACCAATCAGCACCTAACCCTCCATCCCTGCACCTCCCGCCTGCCGTGATCAGCTGTTTTGTGGTGTGCAGGAGGCTCGGGGGCTGTGGGGGAAGGAGCAAGGGTGTAGCAGTCTCAGGGGAAGGGGCGGGGGCCTTGGGGGAAGGAGTGGAGTGGGGCTGGGGCCTGGGGCAGAGCCAGGGGTTGAGCAGTGAGCACTCCCCGGCACATTGGAAAGTTGGCACCTGTAGTTCCAGACCCAGAGTTGGCGCCTATGCAAGGAGCCACATATTAACCTCTGAAGAGCCGCATGTGGCTCCGGAGCCACAGGTCGGCCACCCCTGGGCTAAAGCAAGTGTAAGGCTTCCAGCCAGAGAAAGCTGTGTTGTTGCTTTTCAGTGGGTGGTGTAGAAATTTCCAGTTCTGTTTCCCTCTAAAGCAGGAATATCTGATCTCAACCCAGGAGACTGGTGATCAAATCTGGGTGATAATTACTGCTATATAACACCATGTTTTGGATTTAAAAACAATCCAATTGTAGGCATCTCATGGCTGAGATTCACAAAACACACTGAATAGGAGCATGTGGAAGGGCAAAAAGAGTCTTTGATCTCACAGCCTTCAGCTCCTTTTTTGCAAGTGGCAATGGCCTGTCCCATAGGACAATTGCTGGCTCCTGGTCTCCAATCAACCCAACCATCCGGGTCAGGTCTACCCTCTTACCAAGGTCCTCTACCAGGCCATAGCCCTCAGACAATTCCTTGCTGGAGGCCAGCTTCTTGCCTTACATGGGTAGGAACACCCCCCTCACTCTCCTGCCAACTGACCCCAACTGGGCTTTCCTCCTTGTTCCCCAAGTTCTTAGTGCAGCCCGTAGGCCTCTTACTCCTGTTGGGCTCAGTCTTCGAAAGCCTCCCCAAATCTGGCTTCACCAGCTTCCTCACAGTCCAGGCATCCCAGCTTCGGGCTTTGGTTCCCCAGCCTCTCCAGCTCCCAATTCCTCAAGCTAGCTCAAGACCAGCTTTCTGTCCCACATCAGAGCAGACTCTCCACTCTCTTCCCCAGCCAGCCCTTAACTGCTGGGCTTTTTCTTCCTCAGTCTCCCCCTTCGCCCCTCCCCCATCCCCCCCCACTGCAGAGATGCAGCAAGGTCAAGCTAATTGAATAGGGCTGGCAGTCCTGGCCCTTGAAGGGGCCGGCTGTGCTGTTATACCATCATACTCTTGGTCTTGGGATTTCCTACAGCGAGTTCTTACATGTTGTTTACAGGTACGTAAAGAGGTGCTCACTTCTGTGCTCTTTACCCAGAGACTGTAAACAGTAATAGTAGATATGGTCCTCCACCCTAGTGCTGACATGTGACAACAGGTATAGCTAATGTCAGCCCGTAATTAACGGGGACTTTTCGACTTGAGAAACTGCCTCTCTCCTCCTACCAAACTGCCACAATCATAAGCGCCAACTTCATGGGTGCTCCGGGGCTCAAACACCCACAGAAAAAAAATAGAGGGTGCTCAACGCTGATCAGCTGTTTGATGGCTGGCAGGAGACACTCAGGGGAAGTTGGAGAGCAGCGAGCAGCGGGTGGGAGGGGGCAGAGGAAGAAGTGGAGTGAGGGCAGGGCCTAGGAGGAGGGGTGGGGCTGGGGCAAGAAGAGGCGGGGTGAGGGTGGGGCTTCAGGGCGGAGCGGCGATGGAGCACCCACCAGGACAAGTAAGAGTCAGCGCCTGTGGCCACAGTTATAATCAGTGGAAGTGTTTGAGCTGAAGCCCAACAATTTAAAAGAAAGCAGGCTGGAATAGAGAATGCTCTGGGAGGGGTCCTTTGCTTTAGCTCACACTTGCTGGTCCAAAAATAGGTTGGGTCTGTTGACCTTCAGAGCATACTGATAGGCACATCTGTTTGCACAGGCGGCTGCAGAAGGAGAGGTTAGGTCTGTAAGCAAGAGAAGAGTTTTGTGTTGTGTAAGGAGACTGAATTTTGTGGCTGCTATTGAATTGTTTTGACATTGTTCTTGTAACTTGTATCAGGGCACCTGAAGCTTTTTAATTTTCTTCTATAAAACCAAATAAGTAAATGTAATAAAAGCAGAAAAGCAAATTTCTTATTTTTAAATCACAGTAAGTGATTGTAGGATTTGCTCTGAATTAATTTTTCTGGCTTCGAGCAAGACAGTTATTAGTTACCATGGGAGCATCTTCTTTTAAATAAGAATATACTGCAGCAGTAGGCAGGGCCAGCTCCAGGGTTTTTGCCGCCCCAAGCAGAAGAAAAAAAACAACAAGTCGCAATCACGATCTGCGGCAGCTCTACCGCCGCTGCTTCATTCTTCGGCGGCAATTCGGAGGCAGGTCCTTCGCTCTGAGAGGGAGTGAGGGACCCACTGCCGAATTGCCGCCAAAGAGCCAGACATGCCGCCCCTCTCCGTTGGCCGCCCCAAACACCTGCTTGCTGAGCTGGTGCCTGGAGCCGGTCCTGGGGGTAGGCAACCTATGGAACACGTGCCAAAGGCGGCACTCGAGCTGATTTTCAGTGGCACTCACACTGCCCGGGTTCTGGCCACCAGTCCGCGGGGCTCTGCATTTTAATTTAATTTTAAATGAAGCTTTTAAAACATTTTAAAAACCTTATTTACTTTACATACAACAATAGTTTAGTATCAGAGGGGTAGCCATGTTAGTCTGGATCTGTAAAAAGTGACAAAGAGTCCTGTGGCACCTTATAGACTAACAGACATTTTGGAGCATAAGTTTTCGTGGGTGAATACCCACTTCGTCAGATGCATGTCATGAGTATTCACGCACAAAAGCTTATGCTCCAAAATGTCTATTAGTCTATAAGGTGCCACAGGACTCTTCGTAGCTTTTAACAATAGCTTAGTTATATATTACAGACTTATAGAAAGAGAACTTCTAAAAACGTTAAAATGCATTAGTGGCACACGAAACCTTAAATTAGAGTGAATAAATCAAGACTCAGCAGATCACTTCTGAAAGGTTGCCGACCCCGATACACTGCATTGCCCTTCGTTGATTTTAGTCTGTTTCAGGAAAGAATCTGTCTCCATTTCAGCTTTTACATTTTAAGATGGGTACTTGGCGTTCTTATGGTTTTTTCATTTTTCCTCCTGACCCTTTGTCAGATTGCCTGGTGCTTGCATCACATTACTCACAATATGACAGATGCAATATTTGGACACAGCAGGGCAGTGAGACTTTCATTTTTCTTTTGATGGGGAAAAATAGTTAAGCTCTGGTATTTACTTGAAATTCACACTATAACTCATGTAAGTCTAGAAATAGTAGCCGAGCTGCCAGTTTTAGATGAAAATGTGCTATAAGAGGTAGGCTTACAATATTGCTTTCAACTGAGCACTGCAGATGTTGAAAATGTAAGTGTAATTATATTCCAACAGGACTTCACTTTTCCTTTAAGGAAGGCAAAACCTATTCATGCATATCTGATAATTGCCACTAAAAGATTTGCATACAGAGGTAATGGCTGAATTACATTAGATGTTGCATTCTTCGTGCACCCAAAGATCCAATTGACGTCAGTGAGTTTTGGATGCACAGAAACTGCAGGAGGATTAGGCCATTTAATAACCACCAGAGAATTGCTTTCCAAGAAGACCATAATAGAACCTATTCCTTTTGTGCTGATTGAGCAGGAAGCCAGGGATTCCTCTGGCCTCAGAAGAATCCCAGGATGGTGTAGGGGGCAGAAAGAGGCAAACCAGTACACAATGTGCTCTGCCAAGCCTCAGCTGGTAGAGTAGTCCTTAGGGGTCCACTCTAGCTGGTGTAATTTAGAGCAGTCCTTGGCCAGCTCCAGGATTGGAGGAGGTAGAAAAGAGGCTTAGAGACCCCTTCCTGGGTCCTATGCCTAGTACACCTTGAACGTACCAGAAATCTGGCCTGTGAGTTTAAACTATCAGAGCTGGAATTGAATGTGACTATTGATCAAAGACACTGCAAACAAAAGATAGAAGGCAATACTTTGGCAGGCCAGGTTTCTGACTTATCCTGCTGTGGAAGCATGATTACCATTGATGGTCATGGGTTTCTATGACCATTTTTTTAAATGGAATGGAGGAACCTCTTCCCTCTCTTGTATGTATGCTGCCTTCACAGATCTGAGGGTCACTTCTGTTTATTTCAAACAGACAGGGCCGCCCAGAGGATTTAGGGAGCCTGGGGCAAAGCGGGGGAGCAGACATAAAAAAAGGCGCCACCCGCCGTGGCACTTGTACTCACCAGGCGGCGCTCCGAGTCTACGGTGGTGGCTGCGACAGGTCCTTCACTCGCTCCGTGTCTTCGGCAGCATTGAAGGACCCGCCGCCGAAGTGCCACCGAAAACCCAGAGTGACTGAAGGGCCCGCCGTCGAAGTGCTGCCGAAGACCTGGACCACCGCCGAGTGAGTAGCCAGGGAAGGGATTCTCGGCCAGGGCTCGCAGGGCCCCTGCGGGGCCCAGGGCAAATTGCCCCACTTGCCTCCCCCTCTGGGCGGCCCTGCAAACAGATTTCTTCCTTCACATTGATTTGGGCCCTTGGCTTATTAAAGCTGTTCCTCAGAGCCTTCTATTTTATTGTGTTCTCTCTTTTGATTATATACATGCTGTTTCTCAACTGTTTAGCACATAAGCTCTTCTGAGCAGGGCCTTTGTCTTCATGCACAATTTTTATATCACTGACACACGTAAGGCCAGATCTTTGGGTCATGCTGAGCTGTGCTCATCCTAGGACCCAAGGGGGTGGGCAAAGTTGACTTTAAGCTATCTGTGTACTTCCCCTGATCATGGGAGCAGCTGGAAGATGTGTGGACACTGGTGGTACAGTCACTTATACTATCAGTAAGTGCTTCTTAGGGGCTGCTCCACCAGCTCAGAATCACCCAAGTACAGTCCGCTGTGGCCACACCCTCAGAATGGTCCCTATACTGGGAAGCTGGAAGGAGGATGGTATAGAGCTACCCAGGCTTTAGGCCACATGGAGCTTCCCCTACACAAAGGGAATCCACAGCTGCCCTATCAAAGGACAAAACGGGGACTGAAGTTCTGGCCCTTTATAAAAAAGGTATTCAGTTTAAACAGAACAAAACCAATAAAAACCACACAATTGTAATTTTTCAATAATCGGCTTAAAAAGGTGAGAAAAGCTCCAGAAAAATGACAAAGTTCCTTTAAAGGGATTTTCAGTGGAATCGATGTCCTGTTCACATTTACCTTTTATCACTTCCATTCAGCATTCTCTCAGTTTAAATAGCAGCAGTGTGGGAGGTGACTTTTCTGCTATGTTTTCCCCATGGTGGCTCAGTGTAGGTAGTAAATGAGACTGGTTAATAAAACTTTGGAGTATTTTTTTAAATGTACGTGTGAGTGGGAGAACTTATTTCAGTGCAAATTATGCAGTCACAATACAAAAAAAAATCCCTATACAAAATTCTGGTTCACAGTTTCTATATATAAATAAGTCTATCCGAGAATATTTCTAATGCTGGCATCTCATTGATCTCCCTTGGCAAGTTATTCCATTGCCTAATTAATCTCAAATGTTTCCATAATACTTTTACGTAAGTAAAGCTGTGCCTCATCTGGTATGTCGGTTAAAAGCAACCCTCTGCAATGCAAGGCAATTAGCAGCAGCATCAACAAACCCCTCACTGCCCTATCTGAAATTACTTTGAAATCATGCAAGAAACTGGAAGAAGAAAAACACAAAGGTTTGTGATGCAGATTGTCTCAGTACGGAGTCTGGCTGAGTCACCATGTTCCCATCATCATTCGTGGCTTAATGGAGGAAGAAAGATACAGTCATGCTACTTATTTCCATTGTCCTTTTCCTCTTTCACATCATATAAATGTAACCCCTCTGCCAGGTGGAGCCAGCAGCAACCAGGGCCGGGTTCAATGTCTAGGGGTTCCTTTCCATCGATACAACACAGAACCAGTCGAGCCCCCACTCAGTAACCTGGGAAAATTATACACCACCGCTGGGTGCCTCTAAGAGGCAATACTTCTCCTCTTGCAAGCAGAGAGTCTGAGTGTAGAAAATAAACTTTTAATAAAAGGAGGGAGGTAACTCAGCATTAATGTGGGAAAACACCGCAAACAGGGTTCATAAACATAAACCATGAGTAAAAGACATCCCCCCGCCAAGTAGGTTGGGCAGTGTCCTTAAGTCCAGCAACCCAAAAGTCCCTTTCACGTGCCTGACCCTTCTCTCCACCCCACTCATAATTGCTGTCCTTGGTCAGTGCAGACCCGGAGTTCAAAGGTGCATCTACAGAGTTCACCTCCCCCCCTGGGTGGGGTAAAGAGGCACCTTACTTGCTCTGCTGCTTGGGCACTCACTCACCACCCCTCACTGCCAGCCACCCTGCTGGTCACTTACTGGCTGCTCCTGCCAACCGGCTGCTCACTGCTTCTGCCGGCCACTTGCTCACTGCTCTCGCCGCGCCTCTCCACCAGCCGCCCTGCTGGCTGCTCGTCATGCCTCTCCACTACCGCCCTGCTGGCCGCCTGCTCATCCGCTCTCACCACACCTCTCCACCAACCACCCTGCTGGCTGTGCATCACACCACCACTCATTCACCAGCTGACTGTCAGTTGCCTTCTGCTGCCACCTGCCTCTCTACTGTGACCACTGCACATCAGTCTCTTTTTCAGCTCTTTTCAGGCTAGACAGAAACATGGCCCCATTTCAAGTGATTTCAGCTCTCACTGATTTTTTAGTTGTTAGTTAGCAGGGTAGAAACACAGTCCTACCACAACTGATTTCACTTTGATAACATAATGCCTAATAAAGCCTATTTAGCTCTAGTCTTTGATCAGTGGGGAAGAACAAGTTAAACCAGTCTAGAAAGGACCCTTGAGAGTGTACACCCCCCCGGCTAGGAATCCCTATTCCCACCTCTCTTATTTTCACAGGACTCTGACATTCGAGCCCCTGACTTAATGAGGTTCTTTCAGCTGAGGGTGACAAGTTAAGCACAGTTATTTGGGACAGGTTAAGCACAGTCCTGCTTTCCTGTATTCCTACAATAATTAATCAACAATGGTAATCATATTTCACTACCCCTGCATTTGGTACTAAGGTGATTTGTACCCAACACCAGCCAAAGTTGATCACTTTTTGCTGAATATGTAAGCAGAGCAGGAGCAAACTGTATTTACATAAACACACCCAAGTCTCTCCCCCTCCCAGCTAGCTGTCAGGAAAGCATTCATTCAGACCCTGCTTACATCAGGAGAGGCATGGTATATTTATTGACATTTAGTACTCAAAATGTGGCACCTTAAGAGCCCTCATGATCAAAAGTCCTGTCTAAGCAGAATAATCACTGCATAGGCAGCAGCTTTCCCTTATATTGTCCAACTAATTGTCTCAAACCTGACCAGATTGCGGGGAGAGATCTGTAGGTTTAAGAGAGAATCTTGTTCTACATACCAGTTCAATCCTTAGCTTATGCTGAGTTGCCAGTTGTGAAAATAACTTTTTGATGGGACACCTATCCACTGGGAACTAGTACATTTCATGTGACCATTGGACATGACTTCAATAGAACATGAACAGAATATGCATCATTCTTATTAACTGTGTCCAAAGGCATTTACAAAGCAATGAGTTACACAGCAGATATCTATCCCACGCTGCTTTGTGGCTGGCCATTATTGTCCTGTCTGTTTATCTGTGTGCCCTCCCTTGCTCTAGTGTCAAGTTCCGAGAATGACCACTCCCCCGTTAAAAAGCTGGCCTGGGGCGAGATTTTGCCCACTTGCTCCTGGTTTTGAGTGTATCAGCATCGCTGCAATATTACTGAGATATCACTCAGAAGCTCCACAACATGCCTCACGCAGCTACTTGGAGCCATGCTGAGACCCTGCATCTTATCACCATCTGGGGAGAAGTGTTGGTGCAGGTAGCTCTTATGGCTGGCCACAGCAATAAAGATGTGTTTGTGGACATTGCAAAGCAGGTGTCCATGAGGGGTCATGATTGGGACGCCAAGCAGTGCTGATTAAAGAGCAAGCAGCTCAGGGGGACCTACATTAAAACAAAGGGATGACTGTGCCCCAACAGCAGAGCTCCCAGAGGTCATTCCCCTCTCAGAGCCAGCCTCCAGGCACCGAGAACAATTATGTCTGGGAGCCCAGATCTTTTGAGCCCTCTACCTCCTTTCCCCCACCCTGATCGTTTTGAGCCACAACACTCAACCCCAGAATTCCCATGGACAAGAGGCAGAGCCAAGGCCTATATGCACCTGTGATTTTAGGGCGCACACACACACACACCTCTCTTAGGGTGACCAGATGAGAGGAAGAAAATATCAGGACACATGGGGGGTCACCAGCGGAGAAAAAAAAAAAAAAAAAAAGGAGTACCGTGAAATATCAGGACAAATTGCATCCCGACCAAACATCGGTCGGGACATGGGACAAATGCCTAAATATCGGCACGGTCCCAATTTTATTAGGACGTCTGGTCACCCTAACCTCTCTGCACTTTGTTTTGCCCTGCACTGATGCACTTTCCGTTCTGGCTTCACTGTTGCTTTAAATGTATTTCTGAATACTAAAATAGTTGTTTTATTGCTTCCTTTAAAACCTGCCACGATGGTCAACAGGCCCTTTGAGTATCCAGAGAAATATGACTTTCTGATTATAAATTCTGTGCAATGGTGTTAGCGGGGCACAAGTGATAGAACCCATTTGCCTATCGACTGCCCCCATACAAGGTGGGAAACCCATGCATGCAAAGTCATCAATAATTTTCTGAGCCAGTGTTAGAACCCAGTGAGATAGTACCTTATGCATGGCATGACAGATACGCATGACAATGGCCCCAACAGTTGATCTTCCCATGAAGAATTGGTTGGCTATGGACCAGTAGCATTCTGGGGTGGCCAGCTTCCTGATGGCAATGATGCCTTGCTTCTCTACCGGTATGGGGCACTGCATGTTGATATGTTGTCGCTGCAGCTCTGAGTAAGTTCAGTACATATATCCAAAAAAAAAAAAAGTAACCCTCCTCATACTGAAATTGTCTTGCCACTGATGGCCATCGCAGGTCCAAAGAACAATCCTTTCCCATCAATCCACACTGGTCTCTTGAGCCCAGAAACAGCACTGAACAGTGTGAAACTGCTCCAGTCACTGATCCTCTAATACAAACTGCTGGTGTCCTCTTCTTCCTCCTCCTGCTTCTACCACCACAGAGTGTTCTCCTGCTGCTGGAGGAGCTACTGTTGATTCCGTAGAATTTCCTCCTGCTACTGCATCATCTGCTCAGTAATGTGACAGGCAAAGTCCAAGGCCGAGTTCATCCAGCTTGGAGTGCTAAAATACAGCCGAAGTAGCCTCCGTGTATTTATGGTTGCCATCATAGCAGAGCAAAGCACGGTTGGGTCCATGCTGGTGGACAGCAATTTGAAAATGGTGCTAGCGCACATACAAAGGAAGCATAGGACTGAGACAGTGGAAACATTTTTTTTTAAACAACCACATTCCCACACACAGCTTCCTACAATTCACAGTGAAAGCTATCCCAGGATACACGCTGCTCAACAGCAAAGCAAAGGACCATGAGATATCCTCCGAGGACATCATGCCCTCAGTTCACAACTGTCAAAGACAGTGGGTCTTGAACACTAGTCCA
Organism: Chrysemys picta bellii; assembly: GCF_011386835.1. Lineage (NCBI taxonomy): Eukaryota > Metazoa > Chordata > Testudines > Emydidae > Chrysemys > Chrysemys picta. The sequence continues at coordinate 11,080,737 of NC_088798.1, forward strand.
CAAGGCTCTTCAGAGCTAGTAAACTCTAACCTGTCACCCAGTGACCTGCTAACTATCATCAGACTAAGAACTGAACTCTGAGGGTATGTCTACACTACGAAATTAGGTCGAATTTATAGAAGCCGGTTTTATAGAAATCGGTTTTATACAGTCGATTGTGTGTGTCCCCACATAAAATGTTCTAAGTGCATTAAGTCGGCGGACCGCATCCACAGTACCGAGGCTAGTGTCGACTTCCGGAGTGTTGCACTGTGGGTAGCTATCCCACAGTTCCCACAGTCTCCGCCGCCCATTGGAATTCTGGGTTGAGATCCCAATGCCTGAATGATGCAAAAACAGTGTTGCGGGGGGTTCTGGATACATGTCATCAGGCCCCTCCCTCTCCGTCAGAGCAACGGCAGACAATCAATTTGCGCCTTTTTACCTGGGTTACCTGTGCAGACAACATACCACGGCAAGCACGGAGCCCACTCAGCTCAGCTCAGCTCACCGTCACCATATGTCATCTGGGTGCCGGCAGACATGATACTGCATCGCTACACAGCAGCAGCTAATTGCCTTTTGGCAGTAGACGGTGCAGTATGACGGGTAGCCGTCATCGGCTATCTGGGTGCTGGCAGACGTGGGGCTGCATTGCTATACAGCAGCAGCTCCTTGCCTTTTGGCAGTAGATGGTGTATTACGATTGATATCCGTCATTGTCGTATTCCTCAGTGAGTTCGATCAGAGGCACCTGGGCAGACATGTTTTGTCTCCTGGAGACTCAGTCCTGCCGGCAGGGCCGGCTTCAGGGTTTTTGCCGCCCCAAGCGGCGCAAAAAAAAAAAAAAAAAAAAAAGCCGCGATCGCGATCAGCGGCAGCAATTCGGCGGGAGGTCCTTGGCTCCGAGTGGGAGTGAGGGACCGTCCGCCAAATTGCCGCCGAATAGTTGGACCTGCCGCCCCTCTCCGGAGTGGCCGCCCCAAGCACCTACTTGGCAAGCTGGTGCCTGGAGCTGGCCCTGCCTGCCGGCAGTCCTATTGAACCGTCTTGACGATGATGGCTAGCAGTCGTAGTACAGTATCTTCTGCCAAGCACCCAGAAGATGCCGATGGCTATCAGTCATGCTGCACCGTCTGCTGCCAGCTTAAGATGTAAAAAATAGATGGACCAGATTTGTTCTGTATTCATTTGCTTCCCCCTCTCTCCGTGAAATCAACGGCCTGCTAAACCCAGGGTTTTGAGTTCAATCTTTGGGGGGGCCATTCTGTGTGACAGTTGTTTGTGTTTCTCCCTGATGAACAGCCACCTTTGTTGATTTTAATTCTCTGTACCTGTAAGCCATGTCATCACTCGCCCCTCCTTCCCTCCGTCAGACAATAGTTTCACGCCTTTTTTCAGCCCAGACGCCATAGCACTGGGATCATGGAACCCACTCAGATCACCGTGGCAATTATGAGCACTATGAACACCACGCGCATTGTGCTGGAGTATATGCAGAGCCAGAATACGCCAAAGCAAAACCAGGCGAGGAGGCGATTGCAGCGATTGCAGCGCGGCGACGAGAGTGATGAGGAAATTGACATGGACATAAACCTCTCACAAAGTACAGGCCCCAGCAATGTGCAAATCATGGTGTTACTGGGGCAGGTTCATGCCGTGGAACGCCAATTCTGGGCCTGGGAAACAAGCACAGACTGGTGGGACCACATCGTGTTGCAGGTGTGGGACGATTCCCAGTGGCTGCGAAACTTTCGCATGCGTAAGGGCACTTTCATGGAACTTTGTGACTTGTTGTCCCCTGCCCTGAAGTGCCAGAATACCAGGATGAGAGCAGCCCTCACAGTTGAGAAGTGAGTGGCGATAGCCCAGTGGAAGCTTGCAATGCCAGACAGCTACCGGTCAGTCGTGAATCAATTTGGAGTGAGCAAATCTACTGTAGGGGCTGCTGTGATCCAAGTAGCCAACGCAATCAAAGACCTGCTGATATCAAGAGTAGTGACTCTGGGAAACGTGCAGGTCATAGTGGATGGCTTTACTGCAATGGGATTCCCAAACTGTGGTGGGGCAATAGACGGAACCCATATCCCTATCTTGTCACCGGAGCACCAAGCCACCGAATACATAAACCGCAAGGGGTACTTTTCAATGCTGCTGCAAGCCCTGGTGGATCACAAGGGACGTTTCACTAACATCAACGTGGGATGGCCGGGAAAGGTACATGATGCTCGCATCTTCAGGAACTCTGGTCTGTTTCAAAAGCTGGAGGAAGGGATTTTCTTTCCGGACCAGAAAATAACCATTGGGGATGTTGAAATGCCTATCGTTATCCTTGGGGACCCAGCCTACCCCTTAATGCCATGGTTCATGAAGCCGTACACAGGCAGCCTGGACAGTAGTCAGGACCTGTTCAACTATAGGCTGAGCAAGTGCCGAATGGTGGCGGAATGTGCATTTGGATGTTTAAAAGCGCGCTGGCGCAGTTTACTGACTCCGATAGACCTCAGCGAAGCCAATATTCCAATTGTTATTGCTGCTTGCTGTGTGCTCCACAATATATGTGAGAGTAAGGGGGAGACATTTATGGCGGGGTGGGAGGTTGAGGCAAATCGCCTGGCCACTGATTACGCGCAACCAGACACCAGGGTGGTTAGAAGAGTACAGCAGGGCGCGGTGCGCATCAGAGAAGCTTTGAAAACGAGTTTTGTGACTGGCCAGGCTACAGTGTGAAACTTCTGTTTGTTTCTCCTTGATGAACCCTCCGCCCTCCCGCCCCCCCCCGGTTCACTCTACTTCCCTGTAAACTAACCACCCTCCCCACCCCCCCTTTGAGCACCACTTGCAGAGGCAATAAAGTCATTGTTATTTCACATTCATGCATTCTTTATTAATTCATCACAAAACTAGGGGGATAACTGCCAAGGTAGCCCGGGAGGGGTGGGGGAGGAGGGAAGGAAAAGGACACACTGCAGTTTAAAACTTTAAAACTTTAACACTTATTGAAGACCAGCCTTCTGATGCTCGGGCAATCATCTGGGGTGGAGTGACTGGGTGGCCGGAGGCCCCCCCACCGCGTTCTTGGACATCTGGGTGAGGAGGCTATGGAACTTGGGGAGGAGGGCTGTTGATTTCACAGGGGCTGTAGCGGTGGTCTCTGCTCCTGCTGCCTTTCCTGCAGCTCAACCATACGCTGGAGCATATCAGTTTGATGCTCCAGCAGCCGGAGCATCGACTCTTGCCTTCTGTCAGCAAGCTGATGCCACCTATCCTCTTCAGCCCGCCACTTGCTCTCTTCAGCCCGCGATTCAGCCCGCCACCTCTCCTCTCGTTCATATTGTGCTTTTTTGCACTCTGACATTGACTGCCTCCACGCATTCTGCTGTGCTCTGTCAGCATGGGAGGACATCTGGAGCTCCGAGAACATATCATCCCGAGTCTGCCATTTTCTCCTTCTAATCTTCACTAGCCTCTGTGAAGGAGAAACATTTGCAGCTGGTGGAGGAGAAGGGAGAGGTGGTTTAAAAAGACACATTTTAGAGAACAATGGGTACACTCTTTCACGTTAAATTTTGCTGTTCACATTACACAGCACAGGTGTTTTTGTTACGAGGTCGCATTTTTCCTCTTATATTGAGGGCCTGCCGGTTTGGTGTGAGAGATCACTCATGCAGTGCCAGGCAACAGATTTCGGCTTACAGGCAGCCAGGGTAAGCCACAGTCTTTTGGCTTTTTTAAGCTTCTTAACATGTGGGAATGGTTTCAAACAGTAGCGCCCTGATTTCCCATACCAAGCACTCGTTGGGTTGGCCATTTAAAATGGGTTTGCAATGTAAAAGGAGGGGCTGCGGTTTCCAGGTTAACTTGCAGCACAAACCCAACTACCCCCCCACACACCCAATTCTCTGGGATGATCACTTTACCCCTCCCCCCTACCACGTGGCTAACAGCGGGGAACATTTCTGTTCAGCCGAGCAGGAACGGGCACCTCTGAATGTCCCCTTAATAAAATCACCCCATTTCAACCAGGTGACCATGAATGATATCACTCTCCTGAGGATAACAAAGAGAGATAAGGAATGGATGTTGTCTGCATGCCAGCAAACACCGGGACCATACGCTGCCATGCTTTGTTATGCAATGATTCCAGACTACGCGCTACTGGCCTGGCGTGGTAAAGTGTCCTACCATGGCTGACGGGATAAGGCAGCCCTCCCCAGAAACCTTTTGCAAAGGCTTTGGGAGTACATGAAGGAGAGCTTTCTGGAGATGTCCCTGGAGATGTTCCGCTCTATCCCCATACACGTTAACAGACTTTTCCAGTAGCTGTACTGGCCGCGATTTCCAGGACAAATTAATCATTAATCATTAAACACGCTTGCTTTTAAACCATGTGTAATATTTACAAAGGTACACTCACCAGAGGTCCCTTGTGTGCCCTCAGGGTCTGGGAGCACGCCTTGGGTGAGTTCGGGGGTTACTGGTTCCAGGTTCAGGGTGATAAACATATCCTGGCTGTTGGGGAAACCGGTTTCTCCGCTTCCTTGCTGTGAGCTATCTTCATTGTCTTCATCATCATCTTCCTCGTACCCCGAACCCGCTTCCCTGTTGTGTGATTCTCCATTGATGGAGTCAAAGCATATGGTTGGGGTAGTGGTGGCTGCACCCCCTAGCATCGCATGCAGCTCCGCTTAGAAGCGGCATGTTTGCGGCTCTGCCCCGGACCTTCCGTTTGCCTCTCTGGCTTTGTGGTAGGCTTACCTTAGCTCCTTAATTTTCACGCGGCACTGCTGTGCGTCCCTGTTATGGCCTCTGTCCTTCATGGCCTTGGAGACTTTTTCTAATATTTTGCCATTTCGTTTACTGCTACGGAGTTCAGCTAGCACTGATTCGTCTCCCCGTATGGAGAGCAGATCCCGTACCTCCCGTTCTGTCCATGCTGGAGCTCTTTTGTGATCCTGGGACTCCATCATGGTTACCTGTGCTGATGAGCTCTGTGTGGTCACCTGTGCTCTCCACGCTGGGCAAACAGGAAATGAAATTCAAAAGTTCACGGGGCTTTTCCTGGCTACCTGGTCAGTGCATCTGAGTTGAGAGTGCTGTCCAGAGCAGTCACAATGAAGCACTGTGGGATAGCTCCCGGAGGCCAATAACATCGAATTCCATTCAGACGACCCGAAATCCGACCCGCAAAGGCCGATTTTAGCGCTAATCCCCTCGTTGGAGGTGGAGTAAAGAAACCAGTTTAAAGAGCCCTTTAAGTCGAAAAAAAGGGCTTCGTCGTGTGGATGTGTCCAGGCTTAATTCGATTTAACGCTGCTAAATTTGACCTAAACTCGTAGTGTAGACCAGGCCTGACAGAGGACTCCAGTTCTGGAAGCCAACTGCCAGAATGATGGGGCTCCTGATTGGTTTACAGCTTCTATTCAAACTCAGCACAGGAACAGGAAGTTGTTCATGCAACTGGGTTCTCTCTGCTTCAGACTGCTTCCCTGGCGATACCTGCTCCTGATAACCTGACCCTGCCTTTCTCCTGACACTCGACTCTTGGTTTGTCCTGTCTCAGATGCTGACCTCCTGGCATCAGACCCAGTCTGACTCCCGACTCCTGTGCTGACCACTAGGTCAGACCACCCATGTCCCAGTCATGACACAACAAACCACAGCTGTGTGCATACACAATGCAAAGTGAAAGACGGAACAGGCTTTCCATGCATGCTATTGAGTACTTGCGCATTATCTGGTGCACATCAAAAACCTTCAGATTAAACCCCCTGTCTAGACATGCTCACAGTTACATCAGTTCTCTATTGAAGGTCAAGTTGTTATTTCTGTCACTGTAATGTCCACATATTTTGATATCAGGAATTCAACTACCTCTGTGTTTCACCTTTGACAGCCACCAAACTGAGATTACTCATGTCTGATATTTTTTTCCAAAGGTAGGTTGAGTTCAGGAGACAACATATTTTCAGGTAGTTATTTTTTCAATACAAATAATTTTTGCTTGTTTTGACAGCCATATTCTGCATTCTGAAAATCCAGAAACTTCAGTGATTTACTGCAGATGTCATTTTACATGTTTGCTACACTATTTTTATTTTTCAAAGCGTAATTTACATTTAAATGAGCAACATGTAAGTCTTTGAAATATTTCTGTTCTTACAGCTTCTTTCCTGCAATGAGAGAAGAAACAAATATTTCATTCAGTGAAACCTAGCACCTATTGAAAGAATTTACAAGTCATATAATACATATTGTTAGTTAATGGATATGTATCCTTGCATTAGCTTTCTCTTTTGCATCATGTTACAGACAATTAATTCCAGTATTCATCTGGCCTATTTAAGATGTACATGTGCTAATGAAGAGAAAGAATAATTATACCGATTAGTACTTTAAATTTTTAGAGTGCTGTATAAACATTAGCTGATTAATCCCCACAAGTGAGAGGTAAGTTAATATTCTCATCCACATTATTTGCCATCCAGGGAAACTAAGGCAGAGAGGTTAAAGGCAATATGAAAAAATAGTGAACTGATGCCCTTTTTAGCTTCCTTCTGATGTGTAATGAAGGTTTGTAAGTTTTTTTTGTTTTTTTTTTTAATTCTGCTTGTAGTTTAAGTTTAGGAATACCAGGAATCTCAATTCTTGACTTCCCTGTTTTTGTGAGAGGACAAGCCTAAGACATGAGGACTAGGAGCTTCCTCAGAACTTAATTGAAGGGTATGAGAATTGAATCCTTAACAAAGAGAGCTTTTCTTCTCAATGTTTAAATAAAACAGGTTTTCACAGTCACGGAACTAGCTGGGCCCCTGACCCCACTCTGGTCTCCGAGTGCAGCCTCTCTGGTGTCAGGCCTCAAGCTTTTATCTCTTCTAGGGTGGAATCACACGTCTCTCACTTTTAGAGGGGGCCCAGGGCTACAGTACCCAGAGCTCACCCAACATGTCAAACTAGGCTCAGCAGGAGCAGTTCTTCCCGTTGGGAGTCTGAGACCAGTGGTGAACAGCCTGCTTAACCCAAAATATTGCTCAGTCTTAACAGCAGGAGCAAAGCATAACATCACAGGAAAAGAATTTTAAAACAATCTACATCCATGTGTGTCTTACCTAGATACTGACCAACCCCGATGGAAGCCTAACTTCTTTAGACACCCCAATGGCTGTCTGTGTGCAGTCTGTTCTCCTGAACAGCTACCCAACAACGACCTCCCCATAGAGAACGGAGTCACTTTTTATCCAGTCTGATCAGGGCCGTCTCCGGCTTTTTTGCCGCCCCAGGCAAAAAGTCTCCCGCCGCCCCGCCCCCCCCCAAGCGCGGCAGGGGAGGGCGCCGAGCCCGGCTGCAGGCCACTCTCCCCGACCAGCCGGAGTGCCGGGGGAGGGCGGTGAGCCCGCCGCGGCTCCGCTGGCAGCCAGAGCCCCGGGAGGAGGGCGGAGAGCCCAGCCGGGGCTCCGCTTTCCCCGGCGGCCAGAGCACCGTGGGGAGGGCGGTGAGCCCGCCGCAGCTCCGCTCTCCCCAGCAGCCAGAGCGCCGGGGGGAGGGCGGTGAGCCCGCCGCAGCTCCGCTCTCCCCGGCGGCCAGAGCGCTGCGGGAGGGCGGCAAGCCCACTGCGGCTCCGTTCTCCCCGGCGGCCGGAGACGGAGCACCGCGCCGCGCCACCCCCCTCCAGGTGCCGCCCCAAGCACAAGCTTGGTGGGCTGGTGCCTGGAGCCGGCCCTGAGTCTGATCCCCTTTATCCTCTCAAGTTCCCAGGTTTTTTTGCCCTGCCATCTAAAACCAGTTTGGTGGTCAATGGGAAGTCGAGACAATCTCCTCAGAGCAAACAGCCATTATTCTGTAAACCCCCCTAAATGTTTGAGGGGCGTTTTACCTTCCTGTTTGTTTCCCAACAGCTCGGTTAATTTAACCCAGAATAGTTGTTACGCAGTTGACTCCCAAACTGCTAAACAAGCCACTTTAGAAATCCAAAATAGGACCCCTCCAAACTAAGGTTCACCCCCTTGGTCAGAGTCTATCATATGTTGACCTCCAACCTCCACCAACCTTCCCTTCAATAACTCTATTACCACCGTATACAATTAAACAGAAAGGATTTATTAACCAAACAACTCAGACAACTTAAAGCGCAGACCCCGCAAACCAAATATAATACTGAGTGGACACAAATACACAAAAAGGTCACTATTATACTGTCTCTGTGCAGGAACACAGATACCAGACTGAGGACCTCGACACCATCAAGGACAGGATCAGGATCGATGGGAAGTTAGAAGACAAGACCTTCCGCAGCCTTTCTTGATCCAAAGCAATTTGGACACAGACTGACAGTTGGACGGACAGCCCCGAGCCACCAGAGCTGAGTCTTTATACAGTCTCACTCAGTTCCATGTCTTTTTCCTGCTCCTTCTAGTTGCTGGGCAGATTTCACCAGCAGTCTCTGGGCAGAGTTGCACAGCAGTTACCCAACAACAACCTGTAACATTCAAACATCAACAAAGCTGTAGCTCTCCAATCAGGGACCATACTGCCAAAAAGGGTGCCAAATTCAGATCTAAGGGACAACAAGGAGACAACCCAAAATGGAAGACAGAAAACCAACACGGAGGGTATGAATAACCAAAATGGCTATTCCCTACTTACATAGTCAGGCAGTAAATATCCCACTACTTAACACAATTCAGTCATAGAGAAAACTTCCCAACAACCAGGTCAACATACAATATCCAAAAATGATTACAGAGCAGCTCCATATCTGTCACACTGGTAATAAACACAACAAGATGTAAACAGTGTTGTAATTACAACATCTAGTCCTGTAGATACCAGTTGTGCACAAGGTGTACCTTGGCTTGCAGGCATGTGCTGAAGGCATTTCAGATGCCAGGCCCTCTAAGCCCTAGTCTTAATTGGGCACAGTAACAATTTCAATACCTGGCTAAATGAAGGGGTGTTTTACTAAGGCTGGCAGAAAGGGGAAGCTTGCACATACCGTAGGTGCAGTGGATTAAACAATTACAATTTAAGGTGAGACAATAATGGCTCCTGTTTGGCCCTAGGGGAGGGAAGAGAGTAGTCCAGTAGGTTAGGGCTTCTCAGGCCCAGTGCCCGGGGGGCTCTCTCAGTCCAGTTTCTGCTAGAGATAGATAGGAGCTTGCAGGTGTCCAAGCCAAGCTCAGTTAGTAGCACCTTTGGGAACATTGGTTCCCTGCCAAATCTGCTGCTTCCCCACAAGTTCTGCACAGATGGTGGGTAGCCTTTTAGGAGGACAATCCTTCTTATGGCATATTTGTCCTCTGTCCTCCTTGCGTATTGAGGAGGATGCTTGAGTGTCTGCCTTTTGACACTTTTTAAACAAACATTTTTAAAATTACAAAACCAAAGCTGAAACACATATGCAACCCCGCTCCTGAAGGTGCCCAAAGCCTCTTCTCTAATTGTGGGTAGGGCCCTGGGATCTTCTATGAAGAGCGCCTGGTGCCTCCTCTCTGCTCCAGTGAGGGAACAGACTTTTTTCCAGCTCATGATTATCTGGCTAGGCCTTTTCTCTCTTCCCAAGTCAGGGTCAGGCTGGCTGTAGGCTTCTCTCACTCCCCCTCCTCTCCTGCGCTGGGTAGAGCAGTCCAAGTCAGACATTGACTCCTCTCCCATCACCCCATTCAGCTTCAGGAGCCTCCCTCATTGGCCCCAAGTTGCCAGGGCTTCCAGCTCCCTTGTATCCCTGCCCTTATCTTCAGCCCAGCTGGGTCTGTGTCTATTGAGGTTTGGTGGCCATCATACCTGAGCTCCCTGGGTAGTGCAGGTGTAGGAGCCACCATAAGGGAACTCTCTGGAATGGCACTAGGAGCTGGAAACTCCAGCAGGGTTACACATAAAACCTTGGTGGCCGCTGCCAGTTTGATATTGGGTTGGTGCACTATATTTTGTATTTCAGGATATGATACCACTACTCACAATCCCTGCCCATTTGACGTAGTTCCTTCTGGTATTTTTTATGCATCTTGCTCTTGCAACAGGTAACAGGGAGGATTGCTAAATGTATCATCATGAGAATCATCATGCCAAAAAGAAGAAGTATTTTCTCAGTCACCTGGGAAGAAGAAATAAAATTCATTAAAAGAAGTGGGAAAGGAGATAACTGTACACTTTGCACCTACTGTGAGTGTGACTGATGTTTCAATTCATGGTAAAGGTAATGTAATATATCACATTGAAACTGCCAAACATAAATCAAACACGATAGAGATTACAAAAAGTTCAAGAATTCAAAGTATTTTTCAAAAGTTCATGTACTGCCCTTGATGACAGAGTTATGGCAGCAGAACTCACTGGAACATTTCATGCTGTTAAGCACAACCACACTTATTGAAATGTGGATTGAACAGCAAAAGTGAATAGAAGTATTTTCAGTGATTCCAAAATGGCTAAAAATGTATCCTGTCGAAAAAGTAAATCAAAAGCACTTTGTGAAAAATGTGCTAGTCCTATATTCTGTTTCTAAGCATACAGATTATCGTAAACAGAATGACATTTATAAGTCGATAGCTACTGATGATTCCGATAAAGATTCCATGAAATGCTTTCCACTTGTTTTAAGGTATTATCATTATGTTCCAGGCATTCAATATTGTTTATTAGTTTTTGATGAAGATTGTCATGAAAAAGTCTCAAGTAATCAATACCAACATAGTCAACAGGATTGAATTTTGTCAGCGTACACAGAAGACAATGTGAGTGTTAATTATTTTAAAAAGCAACAGAGGGTCCTGTGGCACCTTTGAGACTAACAGAAGTACTGGGAGCATAAGCTTTCGTGGGTAAGAACCTCACTTCTTCAGATGCAAGATGTCTTGCATCTGAAGAAGTGAGGTTCTTACCCACGAAAGCTTATGCTCCCAGTACTTCTGTTAGTCTCAAAGGTGCCACAGGACCCTCTGTTGCTTTTTACAGATTCAGACTAACACGGCTACCCCTCTGATAATTATTTTAAATTTAACAGTGATTTCCAAAATCTGAGAGAAACCATGACCTTCTTGCTGCCAATTATTTAGCTCATGTCATATATGACCATTGGTGCTGGAACTATTTTTTATAGTGGGGGTGCTGAAAACAGAAACCATGTATTTGGGTTGATATTACTACTTCAAGCTAGGGGTGCGGCTGCCAAGGACCCCCCAATTCCAGCACCTATGTACACAATAGCACAAGATTTGCAGTGACTAAACTAAAAGTTGATGTAGAAAACCTAGTTTTAAAAGTCTACATCCATTTTAGCATTCATTCACTGAGAGTTCAACTGCTTAGAGTTTGATAGGATATAATATTGCAAAATTCTACATCATGTAGTCACATGTTGGCTGTCACTTGTACCTGATGTTGACCAACTGGTAATGTGTTGAAAAGGCCTTAGTTTTGGAGAAGGAAACAAGAATGAAATTGCTGAATTGTACTATTTCTACTTGAGCCATGCTGTGAAAATATTCACGGACAGTATTGAAGCTCTGAAGTCAAACTTGTTCTCAGTAAGTTCATTGTTCAAATTGATGTCCAACCTAGACAAGAAACTAGAATACAGAATAAATGACAAATTTTATGGTTACATTGTGAACTCCAAAATGAAGAATCTCAGTGAAAGTGAACAAAGAGAGCATGCAACAGGTTTTCTGCTTTATCAGTGAGCTCAAAAGTATTTACAAAACGGATATAACCTAACTGAAAATAATATGCCCAAGAAACTGTCTGTCTTATCATTGGAAAAAGTGTTCTTCTGAAGAATTTACAATGCTGTTGAACCGTGCAAACTTGATAAAATTATTGACATGTACCGTTATAGGAATAATTTTGTACAATCACAAGAAGTCATTTTGTCTTCTGAATTCCAAAACTGTACACGTGTTGGAGATACACCAAAATTTTCAAGCTAACAAGTGGAAGCAGAAACTTCAAGAATTTGAGAGAAACAGATTCTTACATACTTTCCATTTCATGTAGCAACGCATACACAGAAAGAGTATTTCCATTAGTGTACGTCATGTGATTAGATGAAAAACCAGCTGGAAATGGACACAATGAAAGCAGAACTACAAATTGACTGGCATTTTGAAGATACTGAGTGCAAGGACATGCTTCCAGAATTCCTCAACAAGAAGCTGTTAGAAGCTGCCAGGCACAATAAAATAAAATAAAAGTAGACTATAAGTTAAGGTTCGCACAGGCTTTCTATAAAATATGTTTTTAATTAATTGAGTTTTTTCCTCATTTTTAGAAGTAGTTAAAAAAAGATTTGTCCTCCTTTTTCAGTCACCTGTGATGGCCACCCTAAGACTTCAACCCAGCTGCAACATGTGACAGTCATACCCTGTTCACATATGGTTCCCTGGCTCCAGCTGGTTCTGCACATAGTTCCCTGGCAGTTTCCTCTTCATTCAGGGTCCTATCTGCTCCTAGCTTGCCATGTGGCCACCCTTTCCTCAAGTACCAGGTCACTTCCCTGGGTCAGGATCTTTCATGGGGTTTCTGACCCCTTTCCCTACTGGCCAGGGGGAGGGACCGTGCCTGCTGTGTGTGCACTCGAGTGAGTCCTAAGTAGGGTTACCATATTTCAGCAAGCAAAAAAGAGGACGGGAGGAGCCCCGCCCTAGCCCCGCCCCTGCCCCTCCCACTTCCCGCCCCCCCAGAACCCCCAACCCTCCCCCCGTTCCTTGTCCCCTGACTGCCCCCTCCTGGGACCCCTGCCCCTAACTGCCCCCCAGGACTCCACTCCCTATCTAAGCCTCCCTGCCTCTTGTCCCCTGACTGCCCCAACCCTTATCCACACCCCCACCCCCAGACAGACCCCTGGGACTCCCACGCCCCATCCAACCACTCCCCACCCCCTGACAGCCCCCCCCAGAACGCCCAACCCATCTAAACCCCTCTGCTCCCTGACCCCTGACTGCTCCGATCCCTCTCCGCACTCCTGCCCCCTGACAGCCCCCCCAGAACTCCCAACCCATCTAAACCCCTCTGCTCCCTGTCCCCTGACTGCTCCGATCCCTCTCCGCACTCCTGCCCCCTGACAGCCCCCCCCAGAACTCCCAACCCATCTAAACCCCTCTGCTCCCTGTCCCCTGACTGCTCCGATCCCTCTCCCCACTCCTGCCCCCTGACAGCTCCCCCCCAGAACTCCCAGCCCCCCACCCCCCGCTCCTTGTCCCCTGACTGCCCCCTCCTGGGACCCCTGCTCCTAACTGCCCTCCAGAACCCCACCCCCTACCTAAGACTCCCTGTTCCTTGTCCCCTAACTGCCCCCTCCTAAGACCCCCCCAACTGCCCCCGAGGACCCTACCCCCTACCTGTACCCTGACTGCCCAAAACTTTTTCCACTCCCCCCAAAAAGCCCCCCCCCCGTTTCTTGACTGCCCCCTCCAGAACCTCCCTGCCCCTTCGCCCCCTTACCCTGCTGCTCAGAACAGGGTGTTGGGCTCTGTGCGAGCCGGACACGTGGCTAAGCTCCCCAGCACAACAAAACCCGGTCCCTGGCCCTGCACAGTGCTGCCGGACCGGGCTGCAGGGGAGAGCTGCCCTTGTATCAGCACAAAGTGCTCTCGCTCCCGTTTTGCTACACTGCATGGCAGAAACCGCTCCCAGTTGCAAAAGGGGAGGGCTGCACTTTGTGCTGATACACTTGCTCAGAATGCAGGGCGGAGCTCCTCTACAGCTGCTCCGGAGTCCAGCCCGGGACTTTCCTGCAGCCCTCCCAGCCGCTCGCTCTGCTCTGCCGGGGGAGGGGGGAAATCCCGGACATTTTGAGTGCTTTACAAATTCCCCCCGGACGCTATTTTTAGCACAAAAAGGAGGACATGTCCGGGTAAATCCGGACGAATGGTAACCCTAGTCCTAAGTCAGTGGGGAGGGGGCTGATGGGAATGGGAGAGGCCTGCTTAGCAGATTCACCACATTATGAATAAAAAAATCATTTCCTCTCTCAGTTAATCAGGTGTCACTTCCTCAGATGTCATAAATAATTTTGGTGGTTCTCTATTCATCCATACAGCCTTCCTGGATAGAAAAGAGCTCAATTTCTAATATTCCCTCCATCGTGCCCCCCCCCACACTTTATTTTTGAACAAGCTTTTAGGCCTTCTTTGTGCATTATAAAGAAGCATCAAAGGGCACAACTCCATTTTTTCCCCTTTCTAGATGACCATTAAGGGCTCTATCTCCCTACCATTGACATCAATGGGCAAAACTCTCAGTGGAGAGAGCAGAATCAGCCCTAAGTGCTCTGACTAAACTCATACAGTGAGTCAGTGGTAGAGTCAAGATTAGAGTTCCAGGGGTCCATTTGCTCCCTGGCTAAAATAAATGTAATGTACTGTAGTAGGTTGTGTCACACTCTAATATTGCTTTTTACAGATTCAGACTAACACGGCTACCCCTCTGATACTCTAATATAATAATCATTTAGGTAAGAGCTTTCTTCATTCTTTCCTGGAGTCGTTACAGAAGAAATGATTCACCTGGTACCATATATTTCTAAAATGAAAGAAAAGTGTCCGAGTTCTTATCAAGTTCTTCAGTTATCTCATTTGTACTCATCACAGCTGACTCTACTCTAGCAAACTGAACTAAAACATAAAATGGTGCTGTCAGCTAGTAAAGACTGAGGCGTGGCCTACACTACTGCTTAAGTTACGTCACTCAAGGGTGTGACAAAAATCACCCCCCTTAGCGACATAGATTGCACCGACCTAACATGGTGTCTACACTGTGCTATGTCAGTGGGAGACGCCCTCCGTCAACTTAGATTCCGCCTCTTGGGGAGGTGAAGTACTGTAGTCGATGGGAGAGTGCTCTGCCATCAACTTATCACATCTTCACCAGACCCGCTAAATTGACTCCACTGCATCGATCACACTAGCACCAATTTAGCATGTCAGTGTAGACAAACCCTTAGAGAGTCACTTTCTTCTAGTACTGAACAAGGAATTTTATTATAGTAAGAAGCAGGAGGTTTCCTAAAGCTATTAGAACTATCTGCTTTGGTGCAGAGCTTCTGCCTAAAACCTTCCCCAACTGCTTTTCTACTCCAGTTTTTAAAAGTCAGTTCACATACACTCTCCTCTCCCCTCCCAGTCCCACCCAATTTTGTCTGTATCAAAAATCTTCAAAAAGAATTAATCACTGGGAGCTGTGGGAGCCCAACACCTCTGAAAATCAGGCCAATCTGAGGCCTAAATATGAATTTAGGTGCCTAACTCTGCTTGAAAATGTTGTGTAATGTTTGGAAAATGTGTCGAGAGTCTCAGCTTTAAGATGCTATATAAGTGCAGTTAATGTGAGTATTCCTTTGCTATTAGTATCACAGTTCCTAGTAGGTACCTCATCCATTCGCTAAAGCTGGTATGGTACAGTGAATCTACTGAAGTCATATTTCAGAGAGTTCCACTGCTAACAGGAGCAGTGTCACACAGTGCTCTACTCACCACTGGAGCACCTCCTTGTGGCCACATCTGGAGATTAGCTTTGCCATCTGACACCTTTTCCTGCGGGTGTTCATTCTGCCTCTCTCAGGCCTCCTCCCTACAATCCCTTTCTGCCCTCAACTACCTGGCTTTACACAAGCCCCACCTGTTCCTGTCCAACTGAACGTCATCCTTTAATTAGTCCTCACTGTTCCTGGCTCCTCCTCCAGATGCAGCCTAGGAAGTTAATTGGCTCATGTAGCTACCTTAACCCCTTCGGGGGCTGGTGTGGGGTGAACACCCTATCACAAGCAAAAAATCAACTGAAGCCCATTCAGTGTGGTTAAGGGTTAATCAAGGCTGCCTTTCAATTTCTTGTTCTATGGAAACGTTAACAAGAAAAATTGACCTATTTTTCTCAGCAAATGATAAATGCGGTCTGTTTTATTGTTCTTGCCCTCCAAAACCTTAGGATTTCTTTAGAGAAAATGTCAAAATTCATTTAATAATCCATGCAACAATTAAAATACCCAATTTTTTATTGCATACTTATCCTTGAGAAACAATTATTCCGTAAATGAATGTTAAAATCTATGGGCTTTGATGGACACATTTGTTCTTTTGACACAGAGCCATTATGTTATAAAAATCAATTTTTAAACTACAAGCCTAGTGCTGGCTACCTACAGATGTGGAAATTTTTCTTACTGTACTGCTACAGCTGCAGGATGTATTTGGAAGTTTTCTAATATTGGAGGAACATTACTGACTATTATTAAGGAAAAAGTGGAAGAAACACCAGTCTCAGGGGAGACAAGAAGGACTTGTCTTGACTTCAGTGGGGTTGCAGACAGTAAGTAAAGGCTGATTTTGGCCCATCACCTCTTGGACCAAAGGACAGTGTTGTCCTGAAGTCTTAAGGCCTTGTCTACTCCAGGATTTTAGCCACTGGTATACCTGTACCAGTGTAAGCCCCTAGTGTAAACACAATTTATATCTGTGCAATGTAATTTGCATCAGTGCAATTTTCCTAGTTAGAATAAGCTGCAGCAGTAGAAATCATGCTGCAACCGTGTACATTGTCTGCACTAGGGGTTTGCCTGGGTGCAGCTGCACCAGTGGCCAAAATCTTAGTGTAGACAAGTTGATTGGGGGAAAATAGTAGTTACTCACAGGTGACATGGGCGACACTCAGACAGAGGCTGGGTGAGGCAGTGACACTAATGCAGAAACTAAAGTAATTCTGAAGAGGAATAGGGGTGGTAGGGAGAATAAGATGCAAAAACCACTGGTATTTTGGTAACAGCAGATACTGCTAAGACCAGATACCCTTTGGCAGGAACAGTCTGAAACGGTTTGGATAGATCATGACATTTTAGAAATGCTGTGTGAGTGGAAACAAACAGAAACAAGGGGCATGAACACAGCCACAGGGAATTTTCAAATCTCTAACAAAGTTTGTGGAAAAATGTGTGCTGCATTGGCCCAGGTTTTCTCCCAACAAGCCAGACGGGATTGTAGCATTAATCATTCAGTAGATTTTGTTATTGTTTTCGAAATACTATTTTATTGGCATAAACTAGTCCACAAAACATACACATTCAAGATGCACGGTCATAAAAGAATGATAAAATCCTGTGAAGAGTGAGAGAAATGAAAAAATGCACAATGAAAATGATAGTTTCCCCTAGGCCTGGAAACCATTCCTGAACTCCTATCTGAGAACTCTTGCAAAAGGATGGATTCAGGGATGAGTAAACTAGCCTAGGAATTATTCCAAAACACCATAGAGCTCATTGCACGTTTACAGAAGTTTAGAAGAAAGTTCCAGATTCCTGAGAAGTAGAAATTTGGCATGGAGTTTTGTTAAAATCAGCTTCTCATAGCTGCTGGGACGCTCAGGGTACCTAGAGTAAGGCAGGGCTGGGGAAAGGCCAGAGGAGCAGGGGAGCTCCAGGCTGGCAACTCCCAGGGCTGCAGGGCCTTGTCCAAGGCCCCATAGAGGTACAGGGTTGCAGAGAAAGGCAGCAGGTCTGAAACCCCCTTGCCTGTGATAAGTGGCTTATACTGCAGTCTCCCCAGGGAGCGGGGGCTAGTTGGTGACTGGCTGTAGCCTATGACTGAGGCGAGGTGGGGATAGGGGGTGGGGGTTCCCTGGGGAGGGGAGACCCTAACAGTGAGGGGTTACTGCTAGGGGCAGCACCCCAGATAATGGGACACCGGAGTCCAGGGAGGGACACGGGGGCCAAGTGGCAGTGGGACACCAGCCTGCAGAGGGCGCTCCGGAGACTGGAGACCTAATTCCCGGAAAAGACCAGCAGGAGGTGCTGCAGGGGTAAGTCTCACATGCCTACAGGGTCTAACCCATCCCTGGACCCTGCAAGTTGCCTTTTATCTTTTAGAGGATGGCCTACAATATCTGTTTTCTCATTTGATGGAGTTTTTGTTCACTTCTATTAAGTGCTTCCTACTGTATCCTCCAGGCAGAAAACAGAGTAATCACTTAAATGATGACAGGTTTCAGAGTGGTAACTGTGTTAGTCTGTATCAGCAAAAAGAACGAGGAGTACTTGTGGCACCTCAGAGACTAACAAATTTATTTGCGCATAAGATTTTGTGGGCTAAAACCCACTTCATCGGATGCATGCAGGGGAAAATACAGTAGGAAGATACACAGAGGACATGGAAAAAATGGGTGTTGCTATACTAACTATAACGAGAGTAATCAGTTAAGGTGGGCTATTATTAGCAGGAGAAAAAAAACTTTTATAGTGATAATCAGGATGGCCCATTTCCAACAGTTGACAAGAAGGTGTGAGTAACAGTAGGGGGAAAAATTAGCATGGAGAAATAGGTTTTACTTTGTGTAATGATCCATCCACTCCCAGTTTTTATTCAAGCCTAATTTAATGGTGTCCAGTTTGCAAATTAATTCCAATTCTGCACTTTCTCGTTAGAGTCTGTTTCTGAAGTTTTTTTGTTGGAGTATTGCGACTTTGAGGTCTGTAATCGAGTGACCAGGGAGGTTGAAGTGTTCTCCGACTGGTTTTTGAATGTTATAATTCTTGACGTCTGATTTATGTCCATTTATTCTTTTGCGTAGAGACTGTCCGGTTTGGACAATGTACATGGGAGAGGGGCATTGCTGGCACATGATAGAATACATCACATTGGTAGATGTGCAGGTGAATGAGCCTCTGATAGTGTGGCTGATGTGATTAGGTCCTATGATGGTGTCCCCTGAATAGATATGTGGACAGAGTTGGCAACGGGCTTTGTTGCAGGGATAGGTTCCTGGGTTAGTGTTTTTGTGTGATGTGTGGTTGCTGGTGAGTAACAGAACGCCACTAGCTGTCACCTTCAGCCCCCAACTAAAGCCTCTCCAGCGCATCATCAAGGATCTACAACCTATCCTGAAGGATGATCCCTCACTCTCACAGATCTTGGGAGACAGGCCAGTCCTCGCTTACAGACAGCCCCCCAACCTCAAGCAAATACTCACCAGCAACCACACACAAGCACCATCATAGGACCTGGAGTCACTCCCGCAGTCTGTTGTTTAAAACTAGGACAATCTCTCCCACCCCCAGGGACAGGGGTTTCCTCCCTTTTAAAGGCCTTCTCCGTATCATGCATGATTGACAGAGTCAGAGGGGTGGGGTTAACTCTTCCTCTGGCCCCTTCCTCATCTGTGTGGGGCCTATACATCCCATCACAGGGTTCATTTTCACAGCTGTCTGACTAGGGTGACCAGATGTCCTGATTTTATAGGAACCATCCCGCTATTTGGGGCTTTTTCTTATATAGATGGCTATTACCCCCCACCTCTGTCCTGATTTTTCACACTTGCTGTCTGGTCACCCTATGTCTGAGTGTCCTGGGTCTGACAGGCCAAATGCTACTAGAGGGGCCTTTTCTCCCCTATAGGGTGACCAGATGTCCCGATTTTTATAGGGACAGTCCCGATATTTGGGGCTGTGTCTTATATAGGTGCCAATTACCCCCCACCCATCTCGATTTTTTTCACCCTTGCTATCTGGTCACCCTACTCCCCTATCCCGGTTGCTGTTGAAAGATGTGTGTAAGAGGAAGCTTCTTCTTCTCGCTCCTCTTGCTTTGTCTGCAGCAGGTAAGGCTCCCATATTGAAAATCTATCCAGTGCTGGCTACTTGACTTAGCTTGGATAAGAGGCCCTGGGGAGTGCTCCTGTGATCGGCACGCTGCCTCTATGTACAGAAAGTAAAGAAGATAAAGAGAATGGATATTATTGATTAATTTATTTAGGGTATTGCAGTAGAACTGCATTTTTAGAAAGGGTTTAAATGAGAAGCGTGGCTTGATAGATCAGAATAGAAAAGTCATTTCGTCTATCTATCTATCCATCCATCCACACGCAAAATTTAATTGAATCACCAAGATGTCTACACACCTACTCCTCATGATCTTATTGCTGTAGCCATAAGCTTTCCTCTACCTATTCTCTCCCTACTGTTAGTCACCCACACTTATTCTGTCATTCCTAAGTTTACACTGTTAACACATTTCTTTCTATGTTTTCTGTGAAGTGCTGTGCATGATTATTATTCATGCGGGCCTGGCAGCACACACCGTGCAGAGTGGCCTGGCTGCGCCTTCGCCTAGGAGCCGGACATGCCAGCCACTTCCAGGAGCAGTGCCCGCACCCCAGAGCCCTCACCCCCAGCTGGCGCCCTCACCTGCTCCTGCATCACAACCGCCTGCCACAGCCCGGAGCCCCCTCCTGCACCATGAACCCCTCATTTCTGGCCCCACCCCAGAGCCCACACACTCAGCTGGAGCCCTCACCTCCTCCTGCACCCCCAACTCCCTGCCCCAGACCAGTGAAAGTAGTGAGAGTGGGGGAGAGCGAGCGACGGAGGGAGGGGGCTAGAGTGAGTGGGGGCAGGGCCTCAGAAAAAGCATGGGGAAGGGGAGGAGCCTCAGGGAAGGGGCAGGGCAAGGGTGTTTGGTTCTGTGCAAATAGAAAGTTGGCAACCCTACTGCTTGTGGAAGTGAGGCTGCTCTTAATAAAGGTTATTTGCAGTCTTGTAGCCATGTTGGTCCCAGGATATGCAAGACACAAGGTGGGTGAGGTAATATCTTTTAGTGGTCCAACTTCAGAAGCTGGTCCAAAAAAGATATTACCTTGCCTACCTTGGATTGGGTGGATTGGGGGAGTGACGGGGAGCAAGAGGCAGCTTTAGAGGTTTCAGGGGAATAGCATGCAGGAGTTGTGGGGGCAGGAGGAAGGCTGAGGGGTGCAGAGGACAATGATAGGAATGGGAGATGGAGAGGATAGATTGGCAGCTCCCCCAGCCTGGGGACAGTGGGGGGCAAGGGGAGCCCCTTTGAGCAGCAAGGGGAAGGTAGTGTTGCCAGCTTCCACAAACTGATTGCGAGTCATGGGATTTTGGCTCCTGCAGGGGGAGCTCATAGACTCATAGACTTTAAAGTCAGAAGGGACCATTGTGATCATCTAATCCAGGGGTGGACAAACTTTTTGGCCTGAGGGCCACATCTGGGTGGGGAAATTGCATGCAGGGCCATGAATGTAGGATTGCGGTTGGAGTGTAGGAGGGGGTGCGGATTGTGGCAGGAGGCTCAGGGCAGGGGATTGGGGTGTAGGAGAGGTGTATTATAGGCATATAATAAACATTCCACCGTCTCCACTATAAATTAGATCAATATATTCACACAGAAAATTCTAATAACTCAATATATAATAACTTCCTCTCATTGACCCAGTCAGCTACACGGTTCATAACAAATTGTTACATCTCAGTAATCATAATGCTACACTCCCCTTCTCTAGAGCCACATGAGAGACCAGAAAACCTCTCATGGATGGAGACAATTATACCAATTATGCCATTCTAACCCAGAGATACTCTTATTTTCAAAGTGTAATGAATGAAGTGTCTACACAAGTACTCAGCCCATTAAAGTTATGTCTCTCCTAGCCCATCTGAGGGCTCTTAGGTTCTGGTTTCCTCATTTGCAGAGGCTGATCAATTGGAATGTCAATGCCATTAAACACTATGCCGCTCTTAGGCAGATCCACACATTTGCTAGGTGACACTCACTTTCATCTAGATACTCACATAAATGGTTTAAAATTAGACAAAATAAGTCAAGAACAGTAAATGAAAGACAAAGCAAGGCCTCTTACCTGAGCTCTGAAAATCCACTGCTTTGTCCCTGTAATAATTAAGAGCCACAGAGTGACTTTCAAGCTGGATAGAGCTTTCAAGTGTATCAGGGATAGAAATTAGTTTACCTCACTCTTCCTTACCTTGTCCTACAAGATTCCTTGCAACGCTGGCTAAATGATTAAAGAGAAATGGGTATGGTCCCTCCACCCCAGAGGCCTCTTCTTGAGTCTGCTGTGTGAATTCACAGAGCTGAATTTGCCCAGACCCCAAATGGTGGAATGCTGAGAAGGAGAAAGCTCCCATTTCAACACCATAACCTGCAAGCAGAATAAAGATGATACAGAAAACTATTCACAAAATCAATTGTGTATGGATAATTATTCTTTATTTCACATGTCCTCCCAGCATACAGGGATGATCCTCTTCCCATTGAGGTCAAAATCTGAGAAAATTATCTATATGATTTGTCTCTAAAATGCCCAGATCACTTTAAAGTGCCAAGCCTTTTTGTGTTCATTCTTTTAATCTCTTTACCCCACCCCCACTTTCACTGAAACTCCTTCAACAAACCATGCAAGTCACTCATCCTGTTTCCTTAGAGACTATCCATCCAATATCAGCAAAAATGTAAGTGTTATACCTGGATGATGCAGAGTGTGCAAAGGTCAATTAGACGTAGTTTAATACAAGGATCATGCCTAGTTTCATGTATTAATTTCATGCTTTATTATGCCTGCATCCTGGCAACATGCACATAATCTTATTACATTTGCCAGTATGGGATGCATCAGTAGAATGGCTGATGGACTTTTTTTTTTTTTCCAATTCATTCGATGAAAAGAAACAAAAGCCAATGCAAACAAACAAAACCTTCACTCTTAACATACTGTGAGGATAAATAATATCATGTATGTAAGCCAGAGAAGTAAGAAAGTGAAAGGGAGAGTAGTCAGCATTTTCCAGGTAGCAGACAGAGAATAGAGAAATGTCCCTTGGATTTAACTAAGAAGAAATAATAGTGACTTTAATAATTTTCAGGGTATTTCTTGCTTTCTGATGTAAAATACTTGGTATCAACAATGGATCTTTGGAAGGACAGACATTTGCACACTGTTCTTTTTAACACTAGTTTCCACTCTGATAGCCCCTGGTTTGTATGGATCTTAAATTAGTGTGCACCTTTTCTTCTTTACACGTGGGGTTTTGTGGGGGGAGGGGAGGTTACTCCATTTTTTCTGTAACTGCTCTTTCCTTTGTGTGTCTGATCTGCACCAGTTCTTCAACACTCATTTCTCACCAGGCCATCTCTACCAATAGCCAGCATTTTCTATTAAGACTTTGCTCACTCTGTCTCTGCCTGTCTGTGAGGGATTTTTTTTATGAATTGCTACAAAAGAAAGACAGTTTCTGAGAGCAACACTTCAATTCAGTCAGTCACTCTATATAACTCTTACTTTATGGGTATTGGAATTGGATTGAAGAAGTTTGAGTGCACTCTTGCATTTTCCTTTGCAATTGATTTTTGGAGCTTGACATATGTATTTTCATAAGTACTTGGAGTTTTGGAGAAAATGTGGAAGGTGAGGAGAATGGAAAAAACTATTAGAAAGACCTGGCTGTGTGAGACCAGAGCTCTGTCACTGGTCTTTTTCCTCTGTACCAGATTCTGCCACTTGTATTCACACTAAACAATGCCTTAAGTCCTACCGAATGTTAGGATGGCAGAATTGGGCCCAGAGGTGTGTGATTTTTTGTTTTAGTTTGGTTTTTTTGGCCTTTCCAGTTAAGTGAGTTTCCATAGCAGACAAGACATTAAAAATTCTCCTGAAATCAGAATAAGGAACATAGAACATATTTTACATTCTCTCATTTGTCAAGCTGTACAGATAAAAAATTAAAAATGAAAAACAACTACTGGTTTGCAAGGTTATCATAAATCTTGCTGTAGTTTAAGATCAGAGAAGTGAAGAAGTAATGTTTATCCTTGACATTTTCACGCACAGTTCTAGAAACTCTTTATTCAATAGGTAAAAGGAATGGGCAAGTAGTTAGGTTTGTCCCAGCAAAGATCTTCTGTTCACAGGGAGACATTCAATCAAACAGAGCTTCACCTCTATTACCCCTAGACTGCAGAAGAATAATTCAATAATGTTTGTAGCATAAAACTAGACAGAAGCCTATAATCTTGAATTTAGATGAAAAATATTGTATCTAGAAGGGTTTGACATCTGAGTTGTTTAAAAATACCGTTACCCCTTTTGACCAAAGTGGCTAGCCAAAGTTTGAGTTATTTCCATTAGGGGGAGAAATTGAGGATAGAATCTGGAATCTTTGATTCAATCCTGTTAATTTGCAAAGAGTGTACCAAGTCCTGGTCCCTTGAACACTGCAGGAATCAAACAGCAGGAGACTGTTTCTTTGCCCACAGCTCTAAGCTTCTTTAAATCAGCACTTGACCCAGAAAGTTCTCTCTCCAATCTTTTCTCAGGGCCATGCTCCCAGTTCCTGTTTACGCAGTGTCAAGAGGTTCAGGTTTATTTTTAATTTCTCTCTCCCACACACACACATACACTTCCATCAAACAATATGCAGCAAAAACCTTCACCCAAAGAGTTCTAATTCCTGAGTGGACTCACATGTCTTTCTTTTGGGAGGTGACGTACCCGTGTTTTAGTTTGAGACCCCTTTTGTTTCTGATGTTTTTCCTGAAGGAAGGGCAGCTGCCATATTCAACAGTTTCAACAGTAAGGTTTAACCCAGCCTATGATAACACTTACCCAACTTGTCTCCTGACTGTATGTGCTACTGTAGACAGGGCCGGCTCCAGGCACCAGCCAAGCAAGTTCATGCTTAGGGCGGCAGATTCTATGGGGCGGCATTCAGCCCAATCCTAGGGCGGCATGGCTGCTTTTTGTGTGTGTGTGTGTGTGTGTTTGCCAATCCGGCTGCCCTGTAGGGGGCGGCGGCGTGGAGGAGGGGAGCACCTTGCTAGGAGTGGGCTGCGCACTCCGGCTGCCCCAGCCGGTGCCAGGTCTGTAGCAAGCCCGGCAGGGCAACCCGCATCCTTCCCTTCCCTTGCAGCACAGGGAGTCCCCCTGCACCCTGGCTCCGGCCGCCCCGCAGTTTTTTTTTTTTTTCCTGCTTTGCCGCTCCGGCCGCGCCGCAGGTTTTTTGTTTGTTTGTTTTTGCTTTGCCGTTCTGGCCACCCTGATTTATTTTATTTTATTTTATTTTTTTATTTTTTTCCTGGGGGGGGGGGGGGGGGGGCAAAAAAGCCAGAGCCGGCCCTGACTGTAGAAAAGCAGTAGGCTTGAGAAGACTATTACATATTGTTTAAGAGAATAGACTTGATTCATGGCAATATCACAAGGTCCACTGTTTTTGTGAGATCTTTCCTGTCTTAGGCCATATCCCAACCAGATGTGGAAAATTAATTCATTCATGCTCATAAAGTGTTTGGAGATCCTCAGATGGACGTCACCGTACAAGTTCACACTCTTACATGAGGAGCTGCTTACTCACACTCCTTTTCAGGCAAACTCCTATCAACAGGAGTAAGGGCATCAGGATTTGGGCCATTATTTTTAATGATAAGGATATCGATTATTAATTAGTGATGGGCTTGTACTAAAAACCTAGTTCTGAATATCCCAGGTTTTTGGGTTAAGGGGACTGGGGCTGGAATCCAAATTCAAATCCAAATGTCACTGCTATCACCTAGCCATATAAGGTGCTGAACCAACCCAACCCCCAACCCCCACCATCACCCCCACCCCCACCCAAATCTGAATTTATCATCTGGATCCAAGTTTTGCAACTCAGGCTCAACTGTACTATTATCTGACAGGGTTGTTATAGCTGTCTGAAGCATTCCCAGAATCCATTAAAGGCTGAGAGATACATTGGGTTGAAGGCTGTCTAAGGTAAAGTGTTCAGAGTGGATAAAAGGTTAGAGTTATCCATATATGTTCAATAATAAAGACCAAATGTTCTCCTGACCTTATAGTCCAAGAAGGCTTTTGTGTGCTTCCCTTTTGACATGCTGCTCTACCATTCAAGCAGTTGTTTCTGACTTCTAGCATGCAAGGAGCACATCCTTGGCCATTAGGCTGTGTCCCATTATACCTGGTTTATTTGGGCATACAGTTATAATCATTAAGATAAAGACATCTGGTTTCAGTTCAACAGCCGTTTTAAACACCCTGTCAATTGTGATGCCTCTTTTCTGACCTGCCAGATGAGCATTCCCTAAACACAACCTTGGGGGTTTCCTGATGAAATTGACAACATCAGCACATACTAGCATCTGTCAGCTCCACTATATACATCCTAGAATGGATCCAGTGAAGCAGAATGATTTTTTTGGTGCAGTGAGTGTGCCTCGCTGCACACACATAGAGATGCTTTTTTAAAACATTCATCCCTATTCTTCTTCATAGCCCTGATGTCCAGTTTAATCTTGACATCTCTACCCCACATAGCTTCTTAGACTTAAGAATTAATCTTACTGTCCTAGCTCAGAAGAATACATCTTAGGTTCTTATCTACTGGAGTCCACCAAGAATCTGAGTAGTTGGTAACTCTCTCTCTCTCTCTCTCTCTCTCTCTCTCTCTCTCTCTGATTTGGTACTGAACTGATACACTGGCATAGATGTGAGGAGGTATGTGCAAGTGTAAGTTCTGTCTTTCTGTCGAGTATTAAATCAGCCAGAGCCAGCTTAGGGACAGGTGTGAGAACAGTGTGGTCACATATGGACCCTACCTGCTTGTAGAGACCCCTTGGTGACCAAAGTGTCAGAGCTGGGAGCATCAGCAATAAAATACATTTTTCTTTTTTAAACAATAAAACAGCAGGGATGAGAGCATTGGGAACATTGTGGAGAGAGAGGTGAGCAACAGTAGATTCCTTATTGGGAGGACAGGAGGAGGGATTGAAGAAATGCACCCACTGGGCAATTCTTGCATGTCCTTTAAAAATATATAAGACCAGCACTGAAACCAATGTCCTGATGGCTCATTATTGCTGTTATTTAACATCTATACTGGGGTTTTCCAGAGAGGATAAAGTCACAGCCCCAAAGAACTCTTCTTTAGGTTGTGTACAACATGATTCAGAGAGCGATGACATCACAGGAGTGAGGAGTGAGGCCTGGGCCTACTTTCTCATTTTTGGTCTTTTTTTAAATGTTTTTTATTTTAGTATAATTTAGATTTCCTTGAGTTGATGTGTGTGTGTGGGGGGGGGGGGGAGCTTTGAGGGCAGGGCATTGTTCAGAAGCTGTGGAAAGGCCATTAAAAGATCATAGGGTGTCGTTTACAGAACTAACAATGATACCCACACGGTCGTGGCCAAATGGTAATTTTGTGTAATTACATTCGACCTAACTACATTCCGTCAACAATTTCAGTTAGATACAGCACTCTTCACTTCTGATTGACTGGAATATGGGCAGAAGCACTTTGCCTTTAGAGAGGAAACTTGGAGCTTATAGTAAGTTATATGTTCACCACTTCATGCTCTGTTAAAATGTGAGGCAAGAGAGAAAGCTGATCACTGCCAGAGTGCTTTTCTGCGTAAAATCTGATAATTGCCATAAATGCTTATGTCTATGACAGCCATCTATCTACTGCCAATCACTGCAGTATCTAGGCACATCTTAGCCTATCCACACTTTCAGTGGCTATCAATCAATAGGAGGAATCAATGAGCCTGACTATCTTTTGTTGTGCAGAGCATGCATGGTGGAAAACAGATGTGCTAAACACTGTGCAAGAAAAGTGGAGCCCAGGATACATCCTAATGGGACTGGTGTGACCTAGTAACTGTGACAACCGGAAGTGGATGATTCTAAAATAAAGGATCGAAAGCATTGGCACCAGAAACATATGAGCACAGTCACATTTGGTTTCAGGGGGCTGTGGAGATCTCATCTGTGATGTCCCATAGCAACCAAGTTTGGTCAGTTATTAGCTGTTTTTGAAAGGGACGTTCCTTCAGCTGGTTGTAATTAGTCACTGTGCTCTCCTACAGGTAATTAGCTATATAGCTATCCTTCAACCTCATTATTAAATTAAATTAAATTAAATTAAATTAATGGAGATATCCCATCTCCTAGAACTGGAAGGGACCTTGAAAGGTCATTGAGTCCAGCCCCCTGCCTTCACTAGCAGGACCAAGTACTGATTTTGCCCCAGATCCCTAAGTGGCCCCCTCAAGGATTGAACTCACAACCCTGGGTTTAGCAGGCCAATGCTCAAACCACTGAGCTATCCCTCCCCCCCATGTTCATGGCTCAGATGAACATATTCAGAGGGCAGCTAAACACAGTAAAACTGTGCAGCAGGCTGCAGCGTTGGTGGAAAATAACCTGGCCAAGTTTGCAGACATGCACAGTTCTATATTTTAATAGCAAATAATTTAGTGTCTCAAAATATCCACATGCCCAATTGCAGATAGATGCCCATTGGAGAAAGTGGGTCCACTGATTAAGGGCCATAACAATCTTAAGGTTGTGAGTTGGGTGAAACATCATTGAAACTGGTGAGCATAACAGCCACCCTGGGCATAAATATAAGAAACAATAGGGGCCTCAAACCAAGAAACTGCCCCCAAATGAAGGCACCTGCGTGTCTGTTCAGGAATATGAATTATGTGGGCAAAGAAGTTTTACTGGGTACTGTTTTGAATAGAGGATGTGTGTGAAAGAGAGAATAGAAGGAACTGTGACGTTGTGCAGTCTATATGGTTTTATAAAAACTTGATAATAAGTCAATATAATGTAACTGAGATAGTTTTAGAGAAAATACGGTAATAAGTGAATGTAACGTAACTGGGATATGCTTCATGCAAAAGGTCTCTTGTAAGGTATCATTACAAAGCTCATAATCTACTGAGTATGATCATCTGATTTGTATAAATGTACCACTCCTGTATCTAAAACTAGAAATATAAAAGGTAACTCTGAGGGCCTATTGTAATTGTGTAAAGTGTGGACCATTAATGATGGTTTGGAATCTTGATGACTCCCATTGTCTGCAGATGGCTGTATTTACCTGTGAGTCTTCCTGTATATGTGTGTGCTGGCAAGTGAGTAATGAAGTCTTGCAGTGATATGTGATCATGTCACCTGAACTGGAATCCATCTTTAACCTGGTGCTTTTCCAGTGAGGGGGGGTGGAAACCCAGAGGGACAAAGGGTTCCCGCCTTATGCAAAAGATATATAAAGGGGGGAAGAGAACAGAGAGGGGGAGGAGCCATCATGAAGAATCCCCTAGCTACCACCTGAGCTGCAACAAGAGCTGTACCAGGGGAAAGAATTGTGCCCAGGCCTGGAAGGTGTCCAGTCTGAGAAAAAAATTACTGAAGCATCTCTGAGGGTGAGATTATCTGTATTCAGTTTGATTAGGCATAGATTTGCGCATTTTATTTTATTTTGCTTGGTGACTTACTTTGTTCTGTCTGTTACTACTTTGAACCACTTAAATCCTACTGTCTGTATTTAATAAAATCACTTTTTATTTAGTAATTTACTCAGAGTATGTATTAATACCTGGGGGAGCAAACAACTGTGCATATCTCTCTATCAGTGTTATAGAGGGCGAACAATTTATGAGTTTGCCCTGCATAAGCTTTATGCAGGGTAAAACGGATTTATCTGGGTTTAGACCCCATTGGGAGTTGGGCATCTGAGTGCTAAGGACAAGCACACTACTGTGAGCTGTTTTCAGGTAACTTGCAGCTTTGGGACAAGCTTGACTCAGCAAGACAGGGTGCTGAAGTCCTGAGCTGGCAGGGAAAACAGAAGCAGGGGTAGTCTTTGCACATCGGGTGGCAGCTCCCAAGGGGGTTTCTGTGATCCAACCCGTCACAGGAACACCACAGAGAAAACACATGGAAGACAACTGAAAGCCACACAGAGCCTGAACAAGCATTAGGAGCATGGCCCTGATAGAAGCCTAGAGAGTCTTTGGGCAGAGTGCTGGCTGAAAGAGGCTTGGAGCTGTCAGTAAAGAAACTGTCTCTTGTGGTTTGATTCCTGCTGTGTTCAGGTGAACAGGATTTTGTACAAGGCAAGGCGTATTAGTTTATCTTTATTTTCTCAACTTGTGAATTTTATCTTTGCTAGAGGGACGTTTATCCCTGTTTTGCTGTAACTTTGAAACTAAGGCTAGAGGGGGTTCCTCTGGGCTCTTTGAATCTAATTACCCTGTAAAGTTATTTTTCACCCTGATTTTACAGAGATGATTTTTACATTTTCTTTTTAATAAAATCCTTTTAAGAACCTGACTGATTTTTCCATTGTCCAAAGACCCAGGGGTTTGGGTCTTTGTAACCAATTGGTTAGGATATTATTCTCAAGCCTCTCCAGGAAAGGGGGTGTAAGGGCTTGGGGGGGATATTTTGGGGAAGAGGAACTCCAAGTGGTCCTTTCCCTGTTTCTTGTTAAATCACTTGGTGGTGACAGCGTACCAGGTTTTAACCTAAACTGGTAGAAATAAGCTTAGGGGGCTTTCATGCGGGTCCCCACACCTGTACTCTAGAGTTCAGAGTGGGGAAGGAACCCTGACAGGAGTAAAATAGGGATATCCAGTTCAATGACACAAACTTGCATTTGGTGCCAATTTCAGGCTTTGTCTTGAGATGCGAGTACCGCTGTTACTCTTACGCTATGGTAAGAAGTTGGTCAGCTTTGCTGTTTATTCACCAGTAATCACCATCCTATTCATTTCAACCTTGGGACCAGTGTGTATATGGGCCCATGGAGAACAGAACAAGTTAGAGCTACTGAGTCAAGAGAGCTGTGCCTGCTTTGCCCAGCTTGTTCGAGTCTGTGCTTTCTTTACTCTCTTTTCTTATGCATGTTTTTAGCAAGACCATGTTTGCTCTAAACATGCCTCACTTTCCTTTCACCATGTCATCTTTTCTTACAGCCTTTCTACTTACATGCCACCTGAATTTCTGCTCCTGCATTCCACTGACCTTCCATGGGAGCATGACTGCACCCTGGTTTCTGGATATACTCCTCCGGCCTCTTACACATGAAAATAACACGCTTTGCCTCCAAATGATCAAGACAAATGTGATTATTTATTTATTTTCCTCCACCGTATGGATCAAGCCCAACAGGTATCCCTTCAGCCAATCAGTGAATGGCCAATCTAGTGCTAACATGAAGGGCAGGTCACAGCATACTCTGAGGACATTTGTGAGATATAATCAGTATCTTTCAATAATCCTTTTGGCAGCCAGATCAGAGCATCCCACTTCTTTTTGTATTAAGGAATTTCAATAATTTTTTTCATTAGAGTAATGACAATGGTTTGGTCTTCTCTTGAGACCCCATGTTCTCTTTTTTCATTTGCTGTCAAATATCCCACGAAGCACCATTTCAGGAAAGTCTTTTCAAAATGCCATTTGTTTGCCCTGCTCTTTGCAGTCCTGCCAAGAGCCTGAGTCAGGGACAGTTTAAATTAATATTGCATTGAGGAAACTGAGTGCAGTTCTCCTTCTCTAGTCAAATGTCTGCAGCAAAGTAATGTCCTCCCATATTCATGAAACACAACAAAGGGATCCTGATTCAGAGGGAAAGGTGGGGTTTACAATTTCCATGGAAACCTAACAACAGCATGACGAAAGGATTGACACAAGAGCATGAGGGCAGGCCCATATACTGAGTAATCCTTGTAGGATCTGAGGAGACTGCTTAGAATACATGGCAGAACATTTGGCATGTTGACAGAATGCTGAAAGTTGGACCACTAGTACTACAGTGATGACTCCTGTTTGCTGGTCAGTTCCCCAAGGGGACCTATAAGTTCTGTGGCATAGCAAGTCTAAATATTATTTACATCACCTACACATATTTCAGACAAAAATAGACATGATTTATAACTCGAACATACCTATTATATTCTTTTTTCTTTAAATGCTTTCAGCTGCTGCTTATAGGATGGATATAAATACTTGAATCTTCCCTCTAAAATTAATTCAATTCTCCACTTTCATCGCCACAAACCCTTTCCACTATGAAGTTCTGGGAAGGTTGATATTTCTACGGCCTTAAAGGCCCAAACCTACATAATTTATAAATGATAAAGCCAGAAGGGACCATTGTGATAATCTAGTTGGATTCCTGCCTAATATCAGGGCCGGCTCTAGGCACCAGCAAAACAAGCTGGTGCTTGGGGCGGCACATTTTTAGGGGCGGCATGGCCGGCGCCAGAATGCCGCCCCTAAAAATGTGCCCCGGCCGCTCTAGCTCACCTCCGCTGCTGCTGCCACGGCGCGCGAAACAGCTGATTCGCGCGCCGCTGCTCCCCCTCCCTCCCAGGCTCTCAAACCTGGGAGGGAGGGGGAGATCCCGAGCGGCCGTTTCGCGCGCCGCTGCTCCCCCTCCCTCTCAGGCTTGGGCACCTGGGAGGGAGGGGGAGAAGCGGCGCCCGCGCCGTGGCCACTCGGAGTCTCCCCCTCCCTCCCAGGCTCTCAAACCTGAGAGGGAGGGGGAGATTCCGAGTGGTTGCGGCGCGGGCGCCGCTTCTCCCCCTCCCTCCCTCCCTCCTAGGCTTGAGAGCCTGGGGGGAGGAGGCAGGGCTGGGGATTTGGGGAAGGGGCGGAGTTGAGGCGGGGCCGGGGGTGGGGTAATTAAATAAGGGGGGGGGCAAAATTGTATTTGCTTTGGGCGGCAAAAATCCTGGAGCCGGCCCTGCTAATATAGACCTTAAGACTTCTTCCTGAATTTAATTCCTATTGGAACTAGAGCATATCTTTTAGAAAAACATCCAATCTTGATTTTAAAATTTCTAGCAATGGAGAATCCACCGCAATGGAAGTGACCCATGGCGGGAGCACATGGGGTCATGTGACACCCCAGATTTCTTGGGCC
Organism: Chrysemys picta bellii; assembly: GCF_011386835.1. NCBI lineage: Eukaryota > Metazoa > Chordata > Testudines > Emydidae > Chrysemys > Chrysemys picta. The sequence goes on from NC_088798.1 coordinate 11,113,216, forward strand.
ACCTCTCCCCGAGATGTCCAACAGCGAGGAGGCAGTGGCTCCCCCGGCGGCGGCACTCATCGTCTGTTCATGCAGTACAGGGAGGGAGGAAGCAGCAGGGTGGCTGGCTGTGGGCTGAGCTCCCCCACCTTGCTACATGGGGTGGCATCTCCTTTCGTGCTGCTGGAGTCTCAGTGTATCCCACTGCCTGCTTTGCAGCCCACCCACTGAAGTGAGTCGGGGGGCATCTTCGCGATTGGGAAGAGGAGTTGTGACATGGTGCTCCTCACCATTGAGCTCAGGTGGAGCCCCATCCAGTCCGAGAGCCCTGGGGGTAAAGTGAGGGGAGCAGGGAAGGGGGGAGAGTGGGAAAGTTGCAGGAGGGGGCAGACCCTGTTCCTACTGCTTCAATGCACCCCCTGCAGCAGCCTGCTGCTGGGGATGTACTGAAACAACAGAAACCTTCAATGTGCCTAACAAGGAGAAGGAAATTTGCCTCTTATTTATAGTCTAAATTTGTCTAGCTTCAACTTCCAGCCAGTGGATCATGTCATACCTTTATCTGCTTGACTGAAGAGCCAACTATTATTTCTGTTCCTCATGCAGGTACTTATAGGCTATAAGCAAGTCACCGCTTAATTTAATCTCTGATAAACTAAACAGAGTGAGCTCTTTGAGTCCTTCACTATAAGCACTTCCAATCCTTCAATCATTCTCATGGCTCTTCTCTGAACCCTCTCCAGTTTAACAACGTCTTTCTTGAATTGTGGACACCAGAACCAGACACTGTATTCCAATAGTGGTCACACCAGTGCAAAACACAGAGGTAATTTTATCACTCTACTCTTACTTGATAGTCCCCTGCCTATACATCCAAGGATCACATTAGCCCTTTTGGCCAAAGTGTCAGAGCTCATGTTGAGTTGACTATTTATTGTAATCCTCCAGTCATTTTCAGAGTCACTGTTTCCCAGGAGAGGGTCCCCCATCCCGTAAGTCTGGCCTGCATTCTTTGTTTATATATGTATGACACTCCATTGGATTCTACTGAAATACATATTGTTTGCTTGTGTGCAGCTTACCAAGTGAACCAGACCTGATCTCTTCATCATTTACCATTCCCCAATCTTAGTGACCTCTGAGAACTATCAGAAATGATTTAATGTTTTTGTTTTTCCTGGACATTTACAAAAATGTTAAAGAGCATAGGACCAAGAACCAATCCCTGAGTGATTCCACTAACAACACACTCACACAGTGATGATTCCCCATCACAATTACATCTTAAGACCTGTCACTCACTCACTTAATGTGTGCTGTGTTGATATTGTATCATTCTAGTTCCTTAATTAAAATGTTGTATGATACCAAGTAAAATGTCTTAAAGGACTCTAAGTATATTGCACCAACACTATTACTTTTATGGAGCAAATTTCAAGTCCTCTTCCTTTTCTTTTCTTTTCTTTTCTTTTCTTTTCTTTTCTTTTCTTTTCTTTTTAAACCTCTAGTTGTCTCAGTCCAGTTCCCAAGTGCCAGAATCCAAAACATGAAATCTACCGCTACAATTGCTACTAATTTGTAACTTAATTGGCAAACTCATTAGAGGGGTCGAAGACTGCTGCTTTGGCCATGGCGAGTGAATTATTTTCTCACCTCCTAGACGTGGTCTGTCCAGATTAGGGTTGAAGTCCATTGGGGCAGGGTGGGGTACATTTTGTTGTCCCATACACAAATACCTAAATCCAGTGCTCAGGCTGACCTTAAACCTCTGCCTGCCAGAAGGGGAAGACAGGAGTGGATCACTCCAGCTGTCCTGGTCTGTACACTGCCCCAAAGGTCTGGTATTGGTCACTGTCAGAGACAGAATAATGAGCTAAATGGACCATTGGTCTGACACAGTTTGGCCGGTGTTATATGCCTTTCAGTCTAGACACTTTTCCTTCATCTGAAATAAAAGTAGAGAAAAAAAAAAGTCAGACTCCATAGTGACTCCAACATCTTGCATTTGAACTGAAACTTTAACTGGCAACTACCTTACATCTGCCTCTGTCTCTGGTAAAGAGACCCCTCCCATTTAAATGTGCAGTAACCAGAAAACAGAATAACATCTTCTTTCAGTGTGAGGAAGTTCCATTTCTGCTGTCTCTGCTCTATCCTTGCTCTGTGGATAAACAGAGGATTTCAATCTCCAGGAATCTTAAGATGGCAAAGGCCAAATAAACTAAATTCATATGAACAATGTTCATCAGCAGTTTAATAACAAGCAGGTGCAGAGAGGTGTAAAGGGGCCCTCTCTGTGTTTGCTAAATCCCTTGCTCCAGAGGAGAGATTCACCCTTCTGCAGAACAGCCCAAATTCTTGTGGGTTTTATCCTGACTGCATCATCTGAATGATTATTTATCATTTTTATGGCAATCTGTAATAGTGACATGAAAAGTTCTTTCCGTTGCTAACAAAATAAACAGAACAAGCCCTGTCCCATCCAGCAAGCAATGAAGTGATCCTCCCTATTGCAATCCTCCCTGGAGCTGTAGGTGCTGTAGGATCACGTCCTCACTGCCATTTCTGGGTCCTACATGCATATTCACTTCCTCTGCCATGGTACTAGTCTCCAACCCATTTGGCTGATGTAATTGTGGGCCTGCTTCATATCTTCTGACCTACCCTGCCTCTTATGATATCTCTTTGCTGAGATGAATAAAAATGGCTCCTCATTGAAATTCTTCTTCTACCGTTTGTAGTGCTTGCCAAACCCAAGCTTCATCAGCACAATGAAGGGCCCCAAGGCCATCATGAAATCTAGTCAGTTGACACTCATTGACAACATGTGCCATTGACTGATGGAGGCCACAGTGACAAAGTGGATCATCACGCAAACCCTATGTGATGAGGTTGACTGCGCATATTCGTTGGCCAGTTCGGAACCCGTTCAGCAGAGTCCAAAGGTGATATGGCAGGTCAAATCTAGGCAGTTGAATGATTGGATCAGCGACAAGGATACCATTCCAAACATTAAAATATATATACACACACCTATCTCATAGAACTGGAAAGAACCCTGAAAAGTCATTGAGTCCAGCCCCCTGCCTTCACTAGCAGGACCAAATACTGATTTTTGCCCCAAATCCCTAAGTGGCCCTCTCAAGGATTGAACTCACAACCCAGGGTTTAGCAGGCTAATGCTCAAACCACTGAGCTATCCCTCCCCCCAAACTGCTTCACCTGACCACTCATCACACCATAGGGTTGCTGCTGAGCGATTTTGATCTGGCAATTGAGACCACAGATGTAAGTCGTGCTCTGTGGTGACTGAAAATGTCCATGTACAGTGGGATACCTGGATTGGCATGTAGCTTTTCCACCAGTCTGGCTGTAGACTCTCTGTGATAAATGTGTGGAGGCGCTATGTTGCTCGGAACTAGTAGCCATGGAATAGGAGTGGGGCGCAGGGTGTCTGTGATGATATGCATGGTCAAGTTCAATTCAATGTCAACCAATTTAGTGTGAAGCAAATGATACCATACAGAGGCACAGAATTCCACTGAGGAACAGCACAGTGCCAGAGTCATGTGCAGAATGTCTGTGCACCTGTGCCCTATCTTGAACCAGCTAATTTGCTGATTAGATTATTTGTGGTACTGACTTTGGAAGCAGTCTTTTTTTAGATGGTCATGGAAAGTCAAAAAGTGGTTCAGTGTGACACCAAGGTAGACCAGGTGTTGCCTTGTGTTTCAGCTGAGGAAGATGGCTAACTCATGTTTAGCGCTTGCATTGTAGAGATGGAAGATGCTTGAAACTGTCTTAATCACACTTGATTGGAGGTGCCAACTACTACAGTAGGCTGCCATCTTGGTCAGGTCAGTGTTCAGATGTTCTCCAGTTTGGTGAAAGAGCATGACTGGGTACCACAGCAGAAGTTATCTGCATAGATAACCTTGCATGACTGAGTTAGTGGCAGTTCATTTGTGTACAGGTTGAACAGGGTGGGCTCAAGCACAGAGGCTTGGGGTTAGCTGTTGTCTTGTCTTCTCCATGCACTTGTTTTGTCTCCCATATGTACCTGAAAATGCTTGTCACAAAGTAGAAGTCCTCATTGAATAACTGTGTGTTGTGGGGAGGAGAGAGCAGGGTTATGACACATCCATTATGGATGATTATTAATCACCAGGCTACTCCACTCTCAAATCCAGCTTATAAAATGAACAATTTGAGTTTTTTACATTTACATACTAGTTATAGACCAACTTCCTCCATCCCAAATTACGGAAAAATTGAACTACAAATCACTAAGGCCCAGATCCTCAAAGGCATTTAGGTGCCCAATGCCCATTGATTTGAGTGAGCTATAGGTGCCTAAATACCTTTGAAGATCTGGTCCTAAGGATATTTTATTCCTTTCCTCCAGGAGTATATAAGCACAAGTGTGTTCAGGTGCATGAGTATTCTAACTCTATTTCAGACCCCATCCTATATAAATAATGTCTCATTATACATCTCTTCATAAGGGAAAGACTAACCAGCTTTTCCAAACACACTCCACCACATACAGAGGCTCAGTACTCCGTAAACTCTAATTGTTTTACATGATTCTTTCTCTGTTTGAAATAATGGGTGTGACGTTGTGCAGTCTATATGGTTTTATAAAAACATGATAATAAGTGAATATAATGTAACTGGGATAGTTTTAGAAAAAATATGGTAATAAGTGAATATAACGTAACTGGGATATGCTTCATGCAAAAGGTATCATTACAAAGCTCATAATCTACTGAGTGTGATCATCCTATTTGTAGAAATGTACCACTCTTGTATCTAAAACTAGAAATATAAAACATAACTCTGAGGGCCTATTGTAATTATGTAAAGTGTGGGCCATTAAGGATGGTTTGGAATCTTGATGGCTCCCATTAACCAGGACCATTGTCTGCAGATGGCTGTGTTTACCTGTTAGTCTTCCTGTATATGTGTGTGCTGGCAAGTGGGCAATGAAGTCTTGCAATGACATGTGATCATGTCACCTGAACTGGAATCCATCTTTAACCTGGTGCTTTTCCAGTGAGGTGGGGTGGAAACCCAGAGGGACAAAGGGTTCCCGCCTTATGCAAAAGATATATAAAGGAGTGGAAGAGAACAAAGGGGGAGAGGAGCCATCATGAAGAATCCCCTAGCTATCACCTGAGCTGGAACAAGAGTTGTACCAGGGGAAAGAATTGTGCCCAGGCCTGGAAGGTGTCCAGTGTGAGAAAAATTTACTGAAGCATCTCTGAGGGTGAGATTGTCTGTATTTAGTTTGATTAGACATAGATTTGCGCATTTTATTTTATTTTGCTTGGTGACTTACTTTGTTCTGTCTGTTACTACTTGGAACCACTTAAATCCTACTGTCTGTATTTAATAAAATCACTTTTTATTTAGTAATTTACTCAGAGTATGTATTAATACCTGGGGAGCAAACAACTGTGCATATCTCTCTATCAGTGTTATAGAGGGCAAACAATTTATGAGTTTGCCCTGCATAAACGGATTTATTTGGGTTTAGACCCCATTGGGAGTTGGGCATCTGAGTGCTAAAGACAAACACACTTCTGGGAGCTGTTTTCAGGTAAACTAGCAGCTTTGGGACAAGTGATTCAGACCCTGGGTCTGTGTCTGGAGCCAGACGGGAGTGTCTGGCTCAGCAAGACAGGGTGCTGGAGTCCTGAGCTGGCAGGGAAAACAGAAGCAGGGGTAGTCTTTGCACATCGGGTGGCAGCTCCCAAGGGGGTTTCTGTGATCCAACCCGTCACAATGGGTGTTAGTTTGAGACCTCTTCAGTGATATAAACTATCATATGAAATAAACATGGGCTGAACCAGAACTTTGAATCCAAACCCCTTTGCATTTTCAGGGTGTTATGAGAAAAATAAGGCTTTTTCTTTGCAAGTAATTCTAACCCTGCTTCTAGGGTATCCAGTGGAATAAAATAAGAGAAACATGGTGCAAAAGCCTCAAATGTGAAGCTCTGTTCAAATCTAGTAGCAGTTACTAGGTGGACTTTACATTTGGTAAGTTGACCCCCTAAAGTGTGTGTTTCTTAAAGTATAGGTGTTCTCAACAGCTAAGGATCATTGCATCTAGATTGTTTTATAAATCAGTGAGAAGCCCTGGTGCTTGAGGGACTGCACTTGGTATTGTTGGCGAATGCATTGTGTGTAAATGTCAACAAACAAAAACAGTTTTTAAAATAAGTTGAACATTTATCATCCATTGTGATAGGGTGGACTAGGTCCAGGGCCCCCTGCTGGAGCCCTGCCACACCCTGTCCCCAAAAAGGGCAGTAGAGAGATCCTCCAAGCTGCCTAAAGTGGCTGTAGGGGACCCAGCCAATCAGAAAGGGGTGCAGGGAGCAGCCAATCAGGGCACAGCAGGCTAATATAAGAAGAGCTGCAAGGCTAGTATGAGAGCAGTTCCTTGCTAGAGTTGTCAGAGTGGATGATGTGCTTGGCAGGCTGAGGGAGCTACAGGACCTCAGACAGAGTAGTGTTGGCAGAGGTTGGGGGAACATGGAGGAACTCTGGGTTGGGTGCGGGGACTCAACGAGGACAAGGCCCTGAAGTAAGGGTGAAGAATGTATTAGAGCCATGGGGAAGTGGCCTGGGGAATTGTAGCAGTGATGCAGTTTATGTAAAGGGATGTGGCAGATGGCTGCTATCTATAGGGTCCCTAGGCTAGGACCTGGAGTAGAGGGTCTGGTTTCCCTCCACCAGGAAAGTGGGCTGGATTTGGATACACTCCAGAAGAACTGAACTCTTTTTGTGGCCCAGCTGAGGCCAGAGATGTGAAGAGTCCGCAGGGAGGGAGATGTGGCCCTATACCAGGGCTGGGACTGCTTGATGAGCAGGGATAATTCAAGGGAGCCCAGAAGGGGCTGAGAGGCAGTTCAGATCAGGGTACTGCAATAGGCCCTGTTGGACTGATTGAGGAATGAGCTAGGGATAGGGCTACAGAAAAAGACATAAGCCCGGTTGGACTTGTATGCCTGAAAAGGTTTGGATTTTTATTTATTTTGTAAATCATTTCCTGTACAGACTGTGAGACTTGGCCAGAGGGCTGGGTCACTGAAGATTCAAACATTGGTGAGAGTGCAGGCATACTCCCCTAAAGGGGCACTTGTGAGAGATGAGTGCACCTCATTACACCCATGCAAAACCCAAGTAAAAGAGTTTAGTGCAGATGAGCTACTTGGGAGTGGGGATGGAATGTCCCACAGGAACATGTCCTCAAAGATTTAGGAACATTATTGCTTCTACCTGAGAGCCTAGTCCTAAAGTCTTTACTTGGGCAAAACTGTTGATTTCAGTGGGAATTTTACAGGAGTAAAGACTGCAAGCCACAAAATAAAGTAAGATTCAGTCTTTACCATACAGAGCTGAACACTTCCAAGGTACATATTTATATTGCAGTGCCCAGAGACCCTGGTCAGGATTGGGCCCTCATTGTGCTAGGCTCTGTAAAAATTGAATGAAGCCTTAAGGCCTGATTCTCATTGCATTAAAGATGTGTTAAGGCACTACTACAGTTTAAATGGGTGTAAATATAATTCACTGTGCATAATTGACTCAGCCCAGACTAAATCAATGGATGGATAAATAGTTAGAGAGGGTACCCCTGCTATAATTTCTTATGTGGGGTGTTTTTTTAATCCAGCCACCCATTCTTTTCTGACCCCTTAACCTTCAGATACAATTTGATCATATTTCTCTCAAACAGCCCTACCATGGACTCAGGGCCAGCTCCAGGCACCAGCTTCTCAAGCAGGTGCTTGGGGCGGTGGCTCCAGAGAGGGGCGGCACGTCCAGGTATTCGGCGGCAATTCGGCAGACGGTCCCTCACTCTGCCTGGGAGTGAAGGACCTCCCGCTGAATTGCCACCGCAGATCGCGATCGTGGCTTTTTGTGTGTGTGTGTGTGTGTGTTTTTGTTTTGGCTGCTTGGGGTGGCCAAAACCCTGGAGCTGGCCCTGCTGGACTTTCTCCTTTGATTTACACCCATGCAAACGCTTTCAGGGTGAGGCAATCACCAGGCTATAGCTGAAGAGGGCAGAATGTGATCCACTGTGTAGTAGAAAGGGAGTAGAGTTGCTTTGCTTTTAATCCTATTCACAGGCTGAGCAGTCAAGGCCGGCTCTAGGATTTTTGCCGCCCAAAGCAAAAACAATTTTGGCTGCCCCCTCCTTATTTAATTACCCCACCCCCGGCCCCGCCTCAACTCCACCCCTTCCCCAAATCACCAGCTCTGCCTCCTCCCCCCAGGCTCTCAAGCCTAGGAGGGAGGGAGGGAGGGGGAGAAGCGGCGCCGTGCCGCGGCCACTGGGAGTCTCCCCCTCCCTCCCAGGTTTGAGAGCCTGGGAGGGAGGGGGAGCAGCGGCACGCGAATCAGCTGTTTCGCACACCGTGGCAGCAGCAGCGGTGAGCTAGGGCGGCCGGGGCACATTTTTAGGGGCGGTATTCTGGCGCCAGCCATGCCGCCCCTAAAAATGTGCCGCCCCAAGCACCAGCTTGTTTTGCTGGTGCCTAGAGCCGGCCCTGTGAGCAGTGCAGCATGCTGTGCTTTCCCTTTGCAATTTACAAGAAATAGGCATCTGTATCTGCTGCTTTATAATTCAATAATCCATGCATAGAAAGAACATCATAAATCCCCATTGCCAGAAATTCATCTGAGTCATTCTCAGTAACATGGCCAAGTAGATGAGAAGTGTTCCATGCTCCACAGAGCACAAGAATCTTTCTGAAAGAAAATTCCCCGGAGTTTTTATGCTAAAGGTCTACTGTTAGTCTTCCAGGTTATATCTGCTTTCCAGTCTTCTAATCTTGCATTCAGCTTATTGAGCAGTTACTGAATCAGAGAAATAAGTGTTGCTCTTTCATTCTTAAACATCAAAAGACTAGTAAAAGCTCCTTATCTTTACCACCATATTCCCCAAGACAACACTGCTGCTTCTGTACATAGTGCCTCCCAAGGAAGGCAAGCCAGGTGTGACGCTTGGATTTCACCTCTGTGCAATATTTTTGGCTGTGTCCCGTTGAGTTAGAGGTGTCTTTGCTTCCTGCTGGATACCATTTCTTTCCCTTGTCCACTGCAATGGCAGCATAACAAACTGCACAAGGCTGGTCTGGATTCTGACAGAGGAAGTTGTCTTGGGCTTTCCCAGAGAGCAAGACTTTGATTCTGAAGTGACATTTCCTTGACTAAGCTCTTAGTTAGGGTGTGATCTCATCAAAGTGCCATTGTGAGTGTGGGGTCGGTCTACAGGGGAAAATGGCTAAAATGAAAGCATCTTGGATCCAGTCCTGCAGGTCTGCCTCAGGTGAAACTCCCACGGAAGTAAATGGGAACTTTGCTAGAGTCCAAGATCAAGACCCTTGTTTGTAAATGCATCCCAAAAACCACTGTGGAAAGATAATCCGCTGCAAGATGTGTCATTATTGCTATATTCTAGTTAATGTATCTGTATGTTGCTTCTCTTATCTGCACAGTGTCTAAGGCAGTATCCGTCTGCCTTTGTGTTGCTTAGCTACTGTACAAATTTACCTACTGGCTACAGTAAGTCATTTATAGAACACAATAAAATACTTTGTGCCGTATTTGTAGGTCTATTTTTATTTCTATCCCAAGGACATTAGTTTGACACATACATTGGGATATTTTTAGAATAGGGAAAAACATTTATAGAACATTCAAGTTGGTCATTGCAGGGATCCCATTTTCCACATAGTTTATATGGCTGTTTCTTGTCATTGACTAGCTTCTCATTTGTATTACAATTTAAACCTTCAATGATTCAGTCTTGGAGCCTGGGTAGATTTGGGAATTTCCATCCCCTTGGGTGGTGAATCTGTATTGTCAATAAGGCAGTGACAGTCGAGCTCTTGCAGGGAGATTCCAAGGTTCAGATTTGTGGACCTAGTAGTTAATTTTCTACTCTTCTGTAGGGAGTTGATGCAGCTTAGGATGACCAGATGGTCCCAATATTAGGGGCTTTGTCTTGCATAGGAAACTATACCCTATAATTCCCCCCCCCCCCAAAAAAGTGTCCCAATTTTTCACACTTGCTATCTGGTCATCCTAATCCAGCTGCTGTTCTTTTCAATACTTGGTTGCCATTTACATTCCACAAAACCTAGTCTCTTTTTGTTAATTTCACTGTCACTTAACCTTAAGAACCAACTAAGTTGGTGGTTTCGCTAAAACTGCATGTTTTAATTCTATTTTGCAAACCTACCAATTTAACAAGGTATTCTATGCTTATTAAGGTCTGGAAATACTTTAACTCAGTGGTTCTCAAACTTTATATTTAACACCATTATAAATGCTGGAGGCAAAGCAGGGTTTGGGGTGGAGGCTGATAGCTCATGGACCCCCCCATGTAATAACCTCACAACCCACTGAGGGGTCCCAACCAGGGCCGGCTCCAGGGTTTTTGCCGCCCCAAGTGGCGGGAAAAGAAAAGGGGGGGGGGGAAAGCCACAATGGGCGGCAGCTCAGACACACCGCTTCCTAATTCGGCGGCAGGTCCTTCCCTCCGAGAGGGGACCGAGGGACCCGCTGCTGAATTGCTGCTGAAGAGCCTGACGTGCCGCCCCAAGCACCTGCTTGCTAAGCTGGTGCCTGGAGCTGGCCCTGGTCCCGACCCCCTCTTTGAGAATCCCCGTTTTAACTGATGTTCGAGCCTTCTGTATTTCCAGGCACAAACAGCAACTAAGTATTCTTAGTCTGAAAGACCCTCCCCCGCGCCTTTTTTTTTTTTTTTTTGCTCTGTTAATCTAAAACAAGAAAAAACAAAGACTCCATGCGACACTGCATCCTGTACATCTCTCTCTCTCTCTGTGGATGGTTTAATAAAATGAACACAAAATGGCTGCTTGTCTCAGCAACTTGCAGAATCCTTAGAGATTTAAAGGTAAAGTATGCTGGGGGGGGGGGGAAGGGGAAGGAATAAAAGCTACATGGCTAAATACACCATAGTGTAATTTTGTTTCATTGTGTTAACTTTTCATGTTGCAGAAAGCTTTCTCTATTATAGCAAAGCATTTTGGGACTGTCAGGGTTCCCTCCCCACTCTGAACTCTAGGGTACAGATATGGGGACCCGCATGAAAGACTGCCTAAGCTTATTTCTACCAGCATAAGTTAAAAACTTCTCCAAGGCACAAATTCTTCCTTGTCTTTGGATGGTATTGCTGACGCCACCAAGTGAGTTTGACAAAGATTCAGGAAAAAGACCACTTGGGGGATATTTGGGGGGAAATGGGAACTCCAAGCCCCTTCACCCCCTTTCCTGGGGAGACTTGAGAATAATATACCAACCAAATAGGTAAACAAGGTGAACAAAGACCAGACCCTTTGGTTTGTAGGACACTAAAAACCAATCTGATTCTTAAAAACAGAACTTTATTATAAAGAAAGTAAAAGAAGCACCTCTGTAAAATCAGGATGGAAGGTAATTTTACAGGGTAATAAAATTTAAAACACAGAGGATTCCTCTTTAAGCAAAACTTTAAAGTTACAAAAAACAGGAATAAACCTCCCTCTTAGCATAGGGAAAATTCACAAGCTAAAACAAAAGATAATCTAATGCATTTCCTTGCTATTACTTACAATTTGTAATCTTAGATGAGTATTTCAGGTTGGGTTTTAGGAGATGTTTTTCCTGCCCTGATCTCTCTCTCTCTCTCTGTCGCAGAGAACCACAACAGCGAGAGCACAAACAAAACCTCCCCCCACAGATTTGAAAAGATCTTCTTCCCTTATTGGTCCTTTTGGTCACGTGCCAGCCAGGTTACTTGAGCTTCTTACCTGTAAGGGGTTAAAGGAGGGATTTTATGCTATCCTTAGCTGTATGTTTATCACTGGGACATTGATATAAAATGTACTCTCTAAATGTAATTTGTTGAAATATAAGCTTATTCTGTGCCCTTCATATACACTTCAGTGGTATGACTCCTTAGCTTCCTCTGCTATCAAACCTTTCATTTTGATGCTCATATGAAATTGGCAAGGTCCAAAAACGAACTTCACCAAAACAAGCTGAAAAACTTACCTCCGGATATAATCTCACTAAGGACCACAGTCTATTCGACCCATGATATTTGTGGCTTAATGATCTACAGCAGCTTCATTTTCAGGGGGCAGTGATGTGGCAGGTGTCACTCTAGCCTTGATCACGTTAAGAATAAATTAATGTTGTGTATTGAATTAACAAAACAAGTGCAGAATGGGTGAAGTGGCACAATGCAGCAGAGAAGGTATTGCTACTTATCAAGAGGTGCTTGATTTGGAAATAAATGATTGGAAGACAACACATCAAAGAAAGATTGTGCATTACTCTACAGTATAAACAATTTTAATGTTTCTTATCCCATTCAACTTTTACTACTAATACCTCCCAGGCCATGATGTGGCTACCACACCTCCCCACTAATAGACTAAATAAATGTCAGAAAAATCATCCAAAGCCAGTTTTTCTTAATGTTTTCTAGTCAGTAAACAGAGATCAGGGTCTTGTAATTGTAGCTATGGCCTGGGAGGTAAGACTCTCTCGTATCTGACTCCCACATTGATATGTTGTAGGATGCTGGATGAGTAACTCAGTCTCAGAACCTTCCTTTCCACATCTATATAATGAAGACAATATTTATTTCCCTTTCAGAAGTGCTCCAAGACTTTTGTAAAGCACTTTGAGTTTCTTTAATGGAAGGCACTGCAGAAGTACAAAGTTTTATTTTATTATTATAAAAGCTTCTAGTGCTAGGAGAGCTGAAATAAAATGAATTATCATTTTTTCAACATTATTGAGATAATTAAATGCTCCAACTTCCTGATCCATCAAGGATCCAGGGAGCAGGAATATGGGAACATAACCCAGCCTATATCTAACTCATGTAAACACACTCCCACACTATGACATGGCAAGAGTGTGTATCTGTTGGAAGAGTCTAGACCACTGGAACAAGTGATCTATGAACAGTATGAGTAGGTCTGGGGTCCACTCATACTTGAACAAATATAGGCCCAATCATGGCACTTGCATATTCAAGTAGTGGGGCTAGCACTGGTGCTCTCCACGGGCAAGTGGTAGATATTGTTCCTCCTGTCATTACAGAGCCAGTGCTCTATCATGGGGCTGGGGTAGCACTGAGATGCTGTCTTTTTGGGTGGAGAGGATGGACATAAAACTGAGCTCCTGACTTTTTGTGGTTATTAGAGAGACCCTTATATAAAAAAGGAATATTTTACAAGACTAGGGCTAGCCTTAATTCAAGTCTGAGCATGATGTAGTTGCCCACTATCAAAATTCTTATAGTTTCCACTGGATATGGTTTTTTTCCATTTCCTGTCCTAAACTGTTGTGTATGTGTTAAATAGTGTTTCACCATAGAAACACTAGGCTGCACTTCAGTGATACAAACTGTGCCCAGAATAAATGTATTTCAGTTTGTGAAGTGATCTGGAGTTCTCTGGGCTGAAGACTGGTACATAAATGTACAGGGTTTTCTTTTGATTTCCTTGTTTTAATTTACAGAAAGTCTTAGAAGTTGCTAAATAAAACCACCTAGGGTCCTAGAGTATATATTCAGCACCAGACTTCAGTTTTCCCACAGGGAAAACGCAATGTTGGTAGAGAAATTCCACCATACAAGTAAACTAGTGTATATATTGTTAAATCATCATAAAAAATCACCATTTGAAATCACCACTTCAGAATGTTTCTGTGTAGGAATATTAAAGAAGGTTTATATTAGAAATGAAAGTGATTCCCCATAATTGCTCCCCCATAATTTAAATCTCATAGCATTACCAAGTAAAAGATCTCTTGGATTTATTGTTAACTTACAAGCTACTGTCTGTGTAAAACTTGTAAGCCATTGATTGCATCTGTTCTCAGATACTTTATTGCTATGTAAAACTTGCAAACAGTCAATTGACTCTGTTCTCTAAGCATGCTCTGTTATTGATACTTTGTAAACAAACTTGGTAAGCCGTTAATTAACACTCCACTCAAAATGATACATTGTAAAGGCAACTGCTCTTAGAAGCAACACAGAAAAGACCCCCTCCCTCTGTAATCAAAGGGCAGGGAGTCTCAAATAAATTAGTAACACCCCGAAAGTGGTGGAGACAGTAAAATAAATGTGATTAAAAGAAGGAATGTATGTGAATGAATGCTTGGTTTACATGAATAGTCAGGGAAGTGCCAGCCTAGGAATGCAGTATCCGTTGGCCAAAGAAGGCATCAAGTGGTTATAACCAGATCACCCCCGGAGGGCAAACTGGAATCCACCCCACCATCTCAAAGGATGAGAAAAACCAACATCTGACAGCACGGAGCCATCAGGAATGTGCTACCTGCTGATTGATTCAGCAACAACAGTATCAAGCAATTCCCATAGACTGACATAGGAATAAATTCCTATAAAAATGGACTCTGAAGACTAAGAACTTTGAGTCTCTGGTTCTGCCACCACCCTCCAGGAGCATCAGGTGCGCATCTGACACAGACTCGGCTCCACTCTCGTGGACAGGATACCTGGCCAGTATTCTGTCATGAGCAACTTCCAGGCTGGTAACTATAACTGATTAATGCAGAACCTGTGTGAGTGTTTGTGTGAATGAATGAATGTAACAACTGTCTGTTGTATTTGCAATAAACGTTGCATTTTGCCTTATCCCTCTTAGGAAGTAGGAAGAAGTCCAGGGAAACTAGACAACAGTCTGGTTAAGAGATGGCCTCGTACAAGGTCAGTGTTGCGGGTGGATCCCTGTTGACTCAGTGGCGGACCACTCTGCCACTGTTAGGGCCCTGGGCTGGGACATGGTGTAGTTGGCTGGGCCTTTGGGCCCCCCTGCCTGCCACCCCAACCCTAGAGTGGCAGTAGTCCCCCTCCTTAGGCCAGGAGACTCTGCAAACCCTGCCTGAGCCCCCTAGACTGTGTTTGGGGGCTCGACCCCTGCCAGAGCCCTAATGACTTGCTGCCCCACTCTGACTGAGGGCTTGGGATCATATATTGCGGGTGCTCTACCCTAACTGCAGGTCAGAGCCCTGGTGGCCTGCTGCCCCACCCTGCTCGAAGGCTGGGCATATGAACTTAGAGAATTTTTTCACTTGACCAGAGCTATGCCTGACTGCAGACCAAAGCCCAGACTGTTTGCAGCCCTGCCCTGCTTGAAGGCTGGGGCCCATCAAGTACCGCTAATTCCCCGTCTTTGTTTTGAGCATACTCTAGCAGACCAGACAGTGAGGAAGTGTGACCTCCCTCAGAGGTGGATGCGGAGGGACAGCCATGACCACCTACAGTCCCTAATTCCATATCACACAGATTTCTTACCAGTTGATTGGGGGGGGGGGGGGGGGGGGGGGGAAGGATATGAAACTGTGTGTGTAAGGTGAATAAAATGTTGTATTTGGAAGTGGTGAGCACTTGGTAATTCTAATTAGTGCTATAGTGGAAGGGAATAATGACAATTAGACACACCAGATACATTCTGAATGTTAATACTGTATACTACTGTGTTTGTTTAAAGAGCAGATATGGAAAAAAATGAAAGTACTGGAGAACTAAAGATGAGATATGACTTAACGGTCTAAGTCAGAATTTAGAAGCCTAAGTCTTTAAAATCTTTGGGAAAAATCCATATTCTATTGATTCTGGGAACATTACTAATACAGTGTTAGAAGTGCTAAGACAGGCACAGCAAGATACTAGAGAAATCTATTGTCAATCAACATTTTGAAAAAGGAACTCCAAAGGGTATCAAAACTGAGAATGGAAAATACAGTACATTTTATATTTAAATACCTCTTCATATAGTTAAATGCTTCTGACAATTCATGGCTTCAGAAGCTGTCCATAAAATGTTTTTAGTCCCTTTATTCCTTCCAAGGTCATTAATCATAAGAATATTAAGTCTTAACATGTGGGATTGATACATAATTCTTGATATGTTTACAAAGGACCTGATTCTTAATTGCCTTACTCCTTTGTAGTCATGTACATCTGTGCCAAGTGGTTGTAAAATGGTACAATCTATATAAACAAATGGGGAGTTCAGCTCTGGGTGTGTTTTACAGCCTCTTTGCACAGATGTAAACTACCACACAGGGTGAAAACCCTGGAGCACCAGGCTCTTCACTGCAGTTGAGAATTAGGAAATTGGTGTATTCTGCTGCAAGGATATGTTAATATATATATATTTAAAATTCCTTGATAATGCCAGTAGATAGATCACAACTAAAAGCCAGGCTGATAATTGTGACTGAATCCTGTCAGAAGACTGTCATTGTCTTCAAAGTTTTTTTATAACTCACTAAAAATAAGTTTTACTGTCAAATTTTAAAACACCTATGTTCTAAATGAAGCCTTATTTTCCACAAGCCAGTTTGTAAAGGTACAGCTGCCTTCTGCCCCCCTCTACTGCCCCAAACCGTCTCCTTCCCAGTGACAGGACATCTCACGCTGCTAGTGGCTAGGTCCTTCTGTGACTGCTGAGATACACGTCTACACTCGAATAACTCCTGACCAGATTTCTAGATGGAAATCCAGTGATCTGCCAGCAACAGGCCCTGCTCCCTCTTATTTTCTTTTTTCAGCTGTTGCATTTTGTCTAAGGGTAATAGTCCCAAAAGCACCTAAATGACTTGGTAACCTACATCCCTGTAAGACTTGTACTCCTAAGAGCCTAAGCCCCCTTTTCTGAAACCTGAATTAAGTCATTTAGAAACTTTTGCAAATTTTAGTTTGTGAGCTCTCTGACACAATGACTATCAGTGTACACTGTCTAGTCCAAGGGACCCTACTTGAATCCTTGGTTCTTCTGCTATAGAAATAACACTATCACAGATAGTGGTTTGTCACCGGGCTTTGACGTGAGCAAGCCCAACAGAGCCCTTTCTGTATAGGGCCCTGTGGATGAGGTGGCATTTTCCCTACTCTTCCACAAAGGCAGGAAAAGATCTGCCAAGGCAAGTCCCCTCTGTCATGTGACAATGTAAAGACTCAGTCTTCAAACACCGATTAAGACACTTCATTAGAACAACCAAAACAGTATTATTTCTAAACTCTCTCTTGCAGCCTCATTGTAGAGCTTCTGCTTAGAACACGTTCCACAACCTCTTATGTGGATTTGTGCTGCAGCTTTAAAAAAAAAAAAAAAAGTACATATAGCCTCATATCTTTCATGTGTACCTTCAGTCAGGATGTTTCATCCTTAAAATCCCAAGAAGATAAAATAAATACTGTAGGTGATTTCCCCCACCACCTCCCATCCATTAACAATCCTGTTACAGTTGCTGGAGATGCGGAAATAATACTTCCAATCAGCACTTTCAGCATCTACAGCCAGATAGTCACATGTTTATTTCATTCATTAGTCTTGATCACCTCCCCCTTTGAAGTATATTACTGTATCACAAAAGAACATTGGCTGCCTGCTGAGATAAACACAAACTAGTTAAGTGAAAAAGAAAGCACTTCAGTAAGTTGCCAAGTTTTTAAACGGATTCCTTTATTTATCATTCTCACAGGGAGTTCAATCAGCTACCTGGTGTGCTGCTGCAGTACTGTGCCTGTTTCCATCCCTTCACAATCATAAGTACACCTAGGCAGTTTGCTCTTCACCATACAGACCTTTTATTCTATAGTTCCTTTACAAACAGAGCAAGACACAGGCATATTGCAGCAGGTGCTTTCCACACAGTTCTCTTCTCTACTGGTCACCCTCAACGCTCCTCCCACTTATATCCTCCCAATTGTATCAATGCCCTAGTAATTACTACTCAAGTGCTCATAATCCCCCATCAGAAAGTGTTTAATTGCTCCCGCCTGCAGCCTTTTCTGTGCTGCAGTAATGTCAGGGATCAGGGTGCTATAGCTAATACTCTGCACAATCATCCAACCCACAGAACCTAAAAAACTTATTAATTCTTCCACATTTCTATGGACGGTGCTCTGGATATCTGTCAGTTGCTCTAGCTGTCCAAAATCTTAATGGCTTTTGAGACAACTATTTCTGTCCCAGAAATGCTAAATTATGTCTTTGTAGTGTAAGATGAAAAGGAAAGATGCAGACATTAGCCTTGCAGCAGTACAAGAAGTGCTCCTACCACTTCAAAGCATGGTTACTATAAGCTAAGATATATTGCAATCATGAAATCCATCCAGAGGACTCCTGATCCTAAAAGCTAGGTTGAAAGTTGATTCTTATGGATACACTGACTATATAAAAAAAACCCCTGTGCTGCTGAAATAAAAAAATGGACTGAACCATTCTGATGTTATCCCAGGGATGTTCCATGTAAATTTCACACACCTGTTCATCTGTTTTTAAGTTGCTTGTGTGCCTTGAGGAGTAACTACTTTAACCACAGATTTTGCTAGACAGAAGTGTGTACCAGTGAAGCAGCTTCAGTATTTGGTTGATGGATTAAAAAAAGGGTCTGAGCAGCCCATTTTACAGAAGCAGGGCCAACCTGCTCATATAAGTGAAGGCGATGATCTGGGCCAACATTCTGTTTGATGGGCCTGATTCTCCACTGCCTTGAACCTTATGTAGTCCCTTATCCTGTACACTGTGGGTGTAAAACTCTACCAGATCACGCCACTCTTACATCCGAGACAGGCTTTTACACCTATTTTGTCCATGTGTAAATGAATACGTGAGGTGCAAGCCAGTGAAGAATCTGGCCATGAAGCTTTTGCTCTACTTATCCTGAAAGAAGGCTTGCTTTTATTTTCTCTAGCTGACCCTTAAAATACTAACTACAGTAACACAAATCTATTTCATTTTTGTTAACAATGATACATTGTAAATTGCTGGAAACTAGACTAGGAGACATAACAGCATTCCCCTTCTCCAGCGTAAATGCGAATTTTTGACTTGCACTGCCCTCTATTGCCACAGCGTGCACATTTTATCTGCATCTCTATTATATGCCTGTGCGGGTTTTTTATTCTTGTATTAAATATCCCCCTTGATAGGTGTTTGTAATATGGGTTGGGCCATTCACTTAGGAGTTCAATGAGCCTGGTGACAAACTGTTTTAATCACTAAATTCTCTAGCTGATTTATAACAGAGAGTTATCTCAAGAACTGATTTCATTGCACACACTTGTAATAATGGCAGTAGGCCAAATTCATTTTTGGTGTTACTCTACTGACAACAGAGTCTGCAGTAAGATAGCTGTCAGTTTGGTGGATGAACCAAATGGACTAGGACCCAGCTCATTCCCAGAGCTCTTTAATCAAATCCCCTTTAATCAGGGATGAATTTGATTCAGTGTCTTTAACCAAGCGTAAGGCTCTGAATCAGCAAAATAAATGAGGCAGGGTAAGGAGATATTTTTTGCTTAATTAGACCCTAATGAGTTAAATTAGCTAAGGCCACTTTCCCTTAAATATATGTGAATAAAAAGTTCAGACCCTGACAGAAAAGCAGGAATCTATTGCTAATAGGTTGTTATTGTTTTCTACTCTGAGGGGTGGTTGCCACTTTTCCATCCTTCATCATGTATGCACTGGTTACTAAGGTTCTCATGCATGCACAAGCAGCAAAGTAACATCTTTCTGTTTGATTACAAACAATATAAAAATAAAACTTTTTTTTTAAATTATGACCTATGCCTGAGAGAAAGGATGGTCAGGTATATAAGGCACTAGACTTATAGTAAGGAGAGCTGGGTTCAATTTCTGCGTCTACACTGCCTTCCTGTGTAATCTTGGTCAAATCACTTAATCTCTTTGCGCTCCCATTCTCCATCTATACAATGGGGTAACAACACTTCTTTTCTCACTCTGTCTTGCCTATCTAGATTGCAAGCTCTTCAAGGAAGAGACCCTCTCTGACTTCATGTATGTACAGCACCTAGCGCAATGGGGCCTTAGTCCTCATTGGGACCTCTAAATACTACAGCAGTAAAAATAATAATGATGACAATAGCTTGATTGTGTTTTGGTTAGTAAATCAAAGCCTCCTGAAAACACAGTACTTGTAAAATACAAAATTCCTCAATCCCCAGACAGCACAACTAGTGTGATTGTGCGCTGCACAGGACATGGCCTTCCAGCTTGTCCATATGCTGTAAGCTTTGTAGGGCTGGGCAAGAAGTGAGGTAGGGCTTGTATATCTACCAGACATTGTCTGAACTAGGCAGGAGCATCAGGAACCCTTTTGCCAATTTGACTATTCAAATTTCTTGTGAGAAGTGGCTCATATTATTTAATTCTCTGATGCACTAAAGAAAACACTTTGGCCACAATTTTCAAAAATGTCTAATGATTTTGTGTCCCTCAGTTTCTGAGTGCCCAGTATGAGACACCTTAAAGGGGTCTTCAGAAAATGCTGAGCACCAACTTCTGAAAATAAAGTCCCTTTAAGAGGGCAAAGTCTCAAGTTGGGTGCCCAAATATTGAGGCACTCAACTTATCGTGTCACTTTTGAAAATCTTGGTCTTTAGATCTGAGAGGTAAAGCGTATTAGTACAGAATGTATGGGCAAGATTCTAATCCCACGCTGCTTCTGCACTAATGGAACTTCACTGATTTACGCATAATTTACACCAGTGTAAGAGCAGTCTCTATGTTTCTATGCTCTAATAAATTTGTTAGTCTCTAAGGTGCCACAAGTACTCCTGTTCTTCTTTCTACGTTTCTAATGTCTGTTTAACAGAAAAATACATTCATATCCTTTTCTAGGTTTCCCAATGACTGTGCTTAACTACCAGCTTCAAAAAAAGAAAGCATATTGTAACATAATGACTGGTCTGTAAGTAAATGGAAACAGCTTCAGAATAGGAGTCCATTTAGAGATAATTACACTTACTCTTTCATAACCCCAGAGGTACTAATTCCGTATGAGTTGAAGTTCAGAAAACAGTGTATCACACCAAATGCTTTTCCTCAAATTTGTCTGTCATTAACTGGTTTCTGTAAAACCATGGTGAGCAAAGTGCTACAACCCACTATGAAACAAATTAAAGTTATTTCCTTGTGTGACAAATACCGGAATTACTTTGACTTTCAAAACTTGGATGACTCCCTTACTGTAGTTTTAATTAGTTTTTTCTTCATATTTTTGTTCAAGCAGCTCTATTCTTTAGAGACTGATCAGAACTTCGGTTCTATAACTTCAATCAAGAAACCAATGGTTATACATCCACAGATCTGCCTCTTGCTGCAGAGCCTTTGAAATTGACAGTTGAGGCACATCAAGTTGGCAGATCAGAGAAAAAGGCATTTAAATTGTTTGCGTGTACTTATATGCACACTTATAGCTAATGAATGGCATTAGTGACTAAAGTCCTCTAACATTTGTTAGTCTCTAAGGTGCCACAAGTACTCCTGTTCTTTTTAAAGTCCTCTATTTATTCAAAGATCAGGAAATAATACTTGGGCCCTAATTCACTTCTCCTAGCAGTTTAAATCAAGAGTCACAATGGTGTAAAACTGATGCAGGCAAATCAGGCCATTAGCACTTAAGTGTTGCAGTGCTTAACTTGTGGAATTCACAGTCCTAAATTAGGCAGCCATGCATGGTAGGGGGAGAGTTAGGCATAAGAAAAGGATCCACAAAAGACATCAAGCTGAGTGGATGAACTGTTAAACTAGCCAGTAGGAAATGCCAGAATGAGACAGAGAAAAAAAGTGAGAGACTGACTCTATAGCCCAATAGGTAGAGTCAGGGTCGCATCCCTGCTCCAGGAAATATTTCATTAATTATACAAAGTGAAACAGCTTCATCAGGAGAGACAGAGGGGCCCACCCCAGAATACCCAAAAGCCTGATGACTAGGGCACTCACCTGTGATGTGGGAGATAAAAGGCTCAAGTCAAACCTAGGTCTTCCACATCCTGGGTGATTGCTCTAACCAACTGGATATTGGATATAATTGGACACCTCCCTTCCTCCAAAGTCTCATCTCCCTGCAGGCAAGATCAGCAGGGGAATGTCTACCTTGAGAATCTCAATGGAGCTAGCGTACGGATCATCTCAGTGACATCAGCACTGAGGTGCTCTGTGCATACTCATATGCAGAAACAGGTAGGAACTTTAGACACCCATAGGGTTAGGTGGCAGCTGAGCAGGGGTTTTGTAAATGCCACTGGTAGTTAAATGTTTGACTTAGGTGCCTAAAGAGGCATTTAGACCCCTCAGTCCCCTTGTGGGGCTAGTCCTTAGCGCATTTTTCATTTTCAAAATACTGCACAAGTTTTCCAGTGTTTCCTAGTGTTCCAAATGAGAAGGTGCAGATCTACACCACTCTCACTATGGGGCCATGGCTAAAAGCCACAATAAGGTCCCATGTCAGCAATGCAGTTCCCACTAGAGCTCTAGGAATGAGCTGGATCCTAGTCCATTTGGTTCATCCACCAAACTGACAGCTATCTTACTGCAGATTCTATTGCTGGCGAGAATTGAACACCGCTTGATTTTCAGGTCTCAAATTGGAACTGTTGTTTTAACCGCTAGTCCAGCAATCTCTTGCTTTTAAGTTGTGAAAAATTGATGGGGGAGAGAGAGAGAGAGAGAGAGAGAGAGAATGTGGAAATCCACAATATAATTTGTGCACACTGTTACACCTCTACCCCGATATAACACGAATTCAGATATAACGCGGTAAAGCAGCGCTCCGGGGGGTGGGGTGGGGCTGCGCACTCTGGTGGATCAAAGCAAGTTCGATATAACGCGGTTTCACCTATAACGCGGTAAGATTTTTTGGCTCCTGAGGACAGTGTTATATCGAGGTAGAGGTGTACGAACTTTGAGAGTTAAACAGGCTGCTAAAATTTCTTCTGCTTCAATTCTGCACTAAGACTTATCCAAGGGACTTTAGGGTTCCCCTTCACATCCTTCAAGTCTGTTAAGCACAGAGCCACCATTCAGCCATGCTATAAAGGAGCTTAATTTTACTCTTGTTCGTCTCCAAACTTTTCCCACTGGGCTGCATTTGGGGATTTCTTAATTACCATTATTTATCCAAACCCCTCTGGTGACTATACCCATCAAAGGATATAAAGCCCATAATATTACCAATTGCAAATGGAAAGTCCCTGTTAACACATGCAGGAAAGGCCTCCAACTGAGAAGCATCTGTCCTGAGTTCCTGAAACCTCTAATTACATTGCAGTAGCACAATCACAACTCTGAAACCGTGTCCTGCCACAGCTGATTAGAGTACCCACATACAGGCCAGTCTCATCTTACGCGCATTTAACATGCACAAATTCAGCTTTGCGCGGTCGACAAAAAACCAAACACACACAAAAAACCAACAATTTAAATACTGTACCTGTAGTGCGGGCGATTCCACCCGCCATTACACTCAATGTAATTTTGACTATACGCAATTTTCGCTTTACGCCCTGACAGCGGAACATAACCCCAGCGTAAGATGAGACTCGCCTGTATATTAGAGTCCAGTTCATAAATTAACAGGATGCTTATTTGCATGCTGATTCCATTGTAGTGTGTCCTATTAGCAAGAATAGAGGAAGTATTCTCCACTCTTAGCTTGTTTTTATTCCCTCACTTTGTTTTCTTTAAGAGTGAAATAGAACTTGATACTGGTTTCAGCTTTTAAGAGGATGTATACCCCACTTGTGAGCCCAAGATCCCAAATGAAAATATTTGTCCCTCTTCATTTTGATTTGAAAAAAATATATATATATTCTTCAGCTACAGGAAATTCATTCTGCAGATTACAGAGACTTTACATGAAAAATAAGAAATTTAGGAAGACAACTAAAAGGAAGCCACTAGGTTGAGGGTGATGGTAGAAGCATGAAGTTAAGTAGAAGAGGAATAATGACAGTGAGGATTTGCTCCTGCATTCCTTGTACAGCCAAGTCCCTCAATCAAATCAAGTCAGTGAGGGAGCTGAGTGCGTAAGGACCTCAGGATCAAATCCTTAGTTAACTCATACCATTTACCTAACACATGGACATTCAAAAATACAGGATGGGGAACATGTGAAGGCAGATAATTTAAGATATTTTAAGTAATTTCTGCACTGAAACTAAAATATATGTAGAGTTTATTGTAAAGTGGGACAGCTCTCAGTTTTGAAATTGGTACCACTTAAGGGAAATAAAAATGACATGTAGCTCCGCCATACAAAAATGCACTATTATACTGCTTTCAGAGTAGCAGCCCTGTTAGTCTGTATCCTCAAAAAGAACAGGAGTACTTGTGGCACCTTAGAGACTAACAAATTTATTAGAGCATAAGCTTTCGTGGACTACAGCCCACTTCTTCGGATGCATATCATACTGCTGCCTCTTTTCTTCATTTCAAATGAAGAAAGCGCTATGTGGCTTTTAGAACACAAGCGCCCCTTAGTGGTAAGATATGCAAACATTCCACCATCGTTTACTGTAGGTTTGTTTTTTATAATTAAAACATCACATCCTGAAGTCTTTGCTCAGTCAAAAATGCCCAATGACTAGTATTCAAGTTTAGCCTGAGTAAAGATTTCTTGATTTGGGCTCTCTTACACACACACACTTTTAAAAATCACTCAAATTATACACAAAAATTGAATTTTTCAATAAAACATTGAACCCATCTGTAATAGACTAAAAACAATTTACATAAATAAAGGATACTTAATGACATTCAGAAGTATCTAGATAAGATTTACTGGACTTTCAAGAAATCAAGATTTACATATGTGCATCTGAGTTTTAAAACTTCACTCATCACCCTGTCAGCTAAGTTATATCCCCTTTGTAACCTTGGTAAACAGAGAAGTGCAACTAAAGAAACTACATTTAGAAGACAAAATAAATACCACCTTCAGTGATCAGTGTATTTCAGCATCAATGGAAGGAGCATGTCCTGTGATGATTCAAGTTTAGGTTTTCAGTGTGAGTGCTTGTCTTTGGAAAAGAAGAGTGCTCAAGAGTATATAAGTTCTTCTATATAGCATCCCTTACGGACACAGTAATAATATCCAAAGTAGTCTCTAAAATTACAGACACAGTTTTGCATAGTCAGGTTTGAGTAATTATGCACATACACTTTTGTGTAGATGTGGAGGATTGCAGCCACAAGTCAGCACATAAAACTGCACCTTCAAATTTTAAAAGCTGGATCCTCTGAGCCTTTGAAAATTTGGCCCTAAACATTTGTTTGCCTGAAAAAAAAACTGTTCTATATGAAAGGGCCAAGTTTTCAGATAATGGTACACCAAAGTTGTACATGCATCAGTTGCAAATCCAAAAATTTGCACATGCAAACACGTACATACAGATGCCTCTTTTGTGAGTGCAATAGGTATGGGATTTTGTTTGCAGCTAAAGTTTATGCACCATTTAAAAGCGCAGTCCTAGAAGTCAGTGAATGATTTAATTGGATTTACTCCCCAAATGTTAAGCCTCTAGAAGTTTCCTGCTGTTCTTTATGTAGGTCTCTTGCCCTGTTTTTCAGAGCCTCTGCCTTGGCATCATTCTTATCAATTCCATCTCCTAGTTTGTACATTCGACTGGCATTGGCACATGCCCACACATGACCCATGTCACATGCTTTCAAAGAGTACTTCAAAGCCAGGTTCATGTCCTTTGGTATCCCAGGTGCTCCTTGAAGATATATCGCACTAAGATTGAAGCAACTAGGGGCAAAACTGCCATCACATGCTTTAGTGTAGTAGTCCCTGGCAAGGACTGGGTCAGGTTTGTCATCATTTACTTGCCCATCGTGTGCTAAAAGTCCAACGTTGTGGCAAGCATTTATTGATTTCTTCCCACCTTTTTCGCAAGACTTCAGAAAGCAGTTGTAGGCAGCTTTCAAATCTTGGCTGAGTCCACCTGCAGCCATCCAAAAAACACAATCAAATACAAGTTTGTGAGAAGAACATACTCTAATTGTGAGATAGCGAGAAAAACATTTTATTTCACAAATTTTTCAATACTATTCTGGAAGACTATAACTAAAGATAGTTGTAAACGTGGACTAAACTGCATTCTCATACCTATGAGAGCAATCATATCTCTCCATAGCCTTCTTCATTCTCATTGCTGTTCACGTTTTTGGTGGCCTGTCTAGGTATGTCTACACTGCATGAGTGGAGATAAGGAGGTGTTAGTACTGTTATACAAGGCACTGGTGAGACCTCATCTGGAATATTGTGTGCAATTCTGGTCTCCCATGTTTAAGAAGGATGAATTCAAACTGGAACAGGTACAGAGAAAGGCTACTAGGATGATCTGAGGAATGGAAAACCTGTCTTATGTTATTTAGCCTAACCAAAAGAAGGCTATGGGGAGATATGATTGCTCTCTATAAATATATTGGGGGCTAAATACCAGGGAGGGAGAGGAATTATTTAAGCTCAATACCAATGTGGACACAAGAACAAATGGATATAAATTGGCCATCAGGAAGTTTAGACTTGAAATTAGACGAAGGTTTTTAACCATCAGAGGAGTGAAGTTCTGGAACAGCCTTCCAACGGGAGCAGTGGAGGCAAAAGACCTATCTGGCTTCAAGACTAAGCTTGATAAGTTTATGGAAGGGATGGTATGATGGGATAGCCTAATTTTGGCAATTAATTTATCTTTGACTATTAGTGGTAAATATGCCCAATGGCCTGTGATGGGACACTAGATAGGGTGAGATCTGAGTTACTACAGATTCTTTCCTAGGTGTCTGGCTGATGAGTCTTGCCCACATGCTCAGGGTTTAGCTGATCGCCATATTTGGGGTCAGGAAGGAATTTTCCTCCAGGGCAAATTGGCAGAGGCCCTGGGATTTTTTCACCTTTCTCTGCAGCATGGGGCACGGGTCACTTGCTGGAGGAGTCTCTGCACCTTAAAGTCTTTAAACCACAAGTTGAGGACTTCGATAGCTCAGACATAGGTCAGGGGTTTGTTACAGGAGTGGGTGGGTGAGATTCTGTGGCCTGCGTTGTGCAGGAGGTCAGACTAGAAGATCAAAATGGTTCCTTCTGACCTTAAAGTCTATGAGTCTAAATCTGTGCTTCCTAGCACTGAAAGGTTAACCCATCATAAAATGTTAGCTAGAAATCCTGAAGCATCTTGTCACAAGAAGAGAACTAGCTCACAAGAACAGTCTCAACACCAGTGGGGGCTGGGCTCCAGTGGGCGCAAAAGGGGAGGGCCTGGGGGGCTAACCAACCCAAGCCAGGGGTTCACCCACCGCTCATGCTCAACACTTCCCTTTCTTCCAACAGGTGGAAGCTGTTTCTCACCTTTCCCAGTTGCATAATAAGCTCCAAGTTTATAGCAACTCTCACTGTTCTCATTCTTTTCACAGTTTTCTTTTAGCACCTTGGCAGCGGCTTCAAAGTCCTTCTTCACCCCCTCCAAATAATCAGCCAATCGATGGCAACCTGCGAGGAAGACAGGGATTAAACAGTTTACAAACTAGGCTCAGGCTAGGCCATTAAGTAGTTTGAGCACTGGCCTGCTAAACCCAGGGTTGTGAGCTCAATCCTTGAGGGGGTCACTTGGGGATCTGGGGCAAAATCAGTACTTGGTCCTGCTAGTGAAGGCAGGGGGCTGGACTTGATGACCTTTCAGGGTCTCTTCCAGTTCTAGGAGATGGGATATCTCCATTTATGGGGGGAGGGGTAGCTCAGTGGTTTGAGCTATTGGCCTGCTAAACCCAGGGTTGTGAGTTCAATCCTTGAGGGGGCCACTTGGGGATCTGGGGCAAAATCAGTACTTGGTCCTGCTAGTGAAGGCAGGGGGCTGGACTCGACGACCTTTCAAGGTCCCTTCCAGTTCTAGGAGATAGGATATCTCCATTATTTATTTATTTATTTGGGTGCTTCACCGCAACACATGAACCGAAGACGATTGGTCTTTCTAATATGGTATCTTGCTTGTCCAGGTTTAGTCTCATTTTTTTCTATAGTACAAACCCACTGGAAGCTTTAATGTCAGCTCTGAATTCCCACCACCCCAGTTTGTCTGTGCAGGGCTGCACCCCGGGACTACACCGCAAGCACAGATTAAAACAAACATCCTAGACCTAGCAGCGCTGCTTTGCAAGAGAAACCCCACACCTCGCTTTCTGCAAGTAGAGCTGGCAGAAAAGACAGCCCCAGGCCCCCGAGCTACAGGCACTTCCCAGAGCGGTGAGGCCCAGTGACCTTGGAAGCATCTCTCCACTCGTGCATGAAGGCAGCAGCTAGGAGAGGCCAGGGACCAAGCGCTCCACCGGCAGGACCCGCCGCCCGCCGGGTTGTCCACTTACCGTCCGGATCGCCCTCCTTGTAGCACTGGTAGCTGTACTCGATGCCCAGGTTCTCCAGGTAGCCCTTCACCTCCTCCTCGTCCTCCAGGTTGACCAGCCCGGCCATCGCCCTTCCACGGGGGGAACCTGCCGCCGCGCTGCAAGGTGACTCGACCACGAGCGCCGGGCTGTCCCTCCTGCAGGGCCCGCCCGCACCCGGAAGGGAATAGGTACCGCTCAGGGCCAGCGGGCGGAGCAGAGCGCCGAAGAATCGATGCGCAGCATCAGCCCATTTACAGAAGCGGAGCGGGCGGGCGGAGAACGTGGAAGCTGTGATCAGAGCAGCTGCTCCTGGATAGTGTCCCCTGCAGGCTACACCCCCTGGCCAGGCCCCAGGGCAGGAGGGCAAGCTAGGGACACGGGGCTCTAGCAACGGGACTTTCCAGGGCATTCTCTTTCACTCTCCTTTTGTCTGATCACTTTCACTCTTTCTCTAAACTTTTTTTTTCCATTCACCCCTTCTGAAACTAGCCTTGGCTCATTTTATTGCTATAGATACATGCAGTAAGTTGGCTCAATAGGTTATTATGCCTATCGGTGCTCTTTGCCCAAGAGCCATTTAATTGATCTTACTGAATTACACCTACGAATATACTTACAAGCACAATACTATTTTGCACCCAGACTTACCCAAGCACTTTACAAATGTTAAATATGCCTCAAAAACTAGTTATATGAAAATGGGGAATCTTTCCATTGAAAAAGAAAAGGGCTTATTCTACTTTCTATTCTCCTGCTTATTTCTCTTTCTACTTCTCCTCTTTCTTTGGGTAAAGTATATTTTAGAGATGCTGTGCTTGCTCTGAGCTGCCTCAATATGACAGTCTCAACAAAATAAGGGGCCAGATGCACAAGGAAAATGCCCCAAATATCTCATGTGTTGCTGGCAACCATTTTGAGCAACAGGTCACTTTCATGGTGCAGATGGGCCCTTACTTTGTTGAGAATGAGCTCCCTTTCCCTTCAACCAGCTTTGAAAACTAACTACTAGTAGCCAAAACAAACTGTTTACCTGACCTCAAGAAGAGGTCTGTGTAGCTTGAAAACTTGTCTCTTGTAACAACAGAGGTTGGTCCAATAAAAGATATTACCTCACCTACCTTGTGTCTCTAATATCCTGGGACCAACATGGCTTTACAACACTGTTACGAAAGCATGAAAGATGCCTGTTGCACCATAGCTCCAGGTCACTTCCCATACTGATGTTGACAATGTTTTTGTCATTGCCAAACCCAAGTGTTCACTAGTGAGTCAGCCTGCCTCCCCTACCCCCACCCTAATAAAAAGAGGTTGGTTTACAAATTATGAGATTTTAAAAATAATAAATTTTGGGTGGGGGTTGCCTTGTGAGTTTTGAGCCTACAGTGATCGTGTTTTCAAGTTGTTCTTTACAGCTATTAGGGCTAGAAACTTAGTTTTAAATAAATGAAAGCTGAGATTGTTGTGTAATTATGTGATTCCAGGAGCTGTGGCTTTAAGAAAAACATCAAATGTCATGAATTGTGATTAAAATTGTCAGTTGGCAACACTTTTTTTGCCTATCTGGACTAACAGCTACACAGTGTTCAACACCATTGTAAGGGGAGAAGGCAGTGTTCATAACTACTGTCAGCAACTGTTCATTTTCCAAGTATAGACAAAGCTTTAACACCATATGATTCTGGGCAGGCCATACAACTTCCGTGCCTCAATGTCGTCCTTTAAAAAATGGGGTTAATACTTATTTACCTTCTTTACATCAGTGTTGTGATAACCAACAATTTAATGGTCCTTTTTTACAGCCTCTATATAAGCAAAACTTCTATTGGCTTCAGTTAGAATTTTGCCTGCATATGGATTGCATTGTGGAGGGTAATATTTGTAAATTTGACATCCTCTAATGAAAGGAAGTATAAATTAATTTAGAAATGTGGGTCTTCTGATTTACTATTTGTTATTTTGCTGGTTTGGGAATAAGTATTGTTCATGTGGCTGTACCTGGAGTCGTCAAGAAGCTTAAATGCAAGCTCTTTATATTTTCATTTTAGCTGGTTACGGTGGTATTATTACATTTTACACTGTATCCTGAAACTGAAATAACTGAGACTGGTGCACTCTGTGCTGACAAGAAACTGTAGTGTATGTCCGTGGGAGAGAAGTGTTCACTACCACCTCTATGGACCAAATCTGTTCCCATTAAAGTCAATTGCAAAGCCCCCATTGACTTCAATGGAAGTAGGATGAGGCCTTTTACACTAGAGACTTGCAATTACTTTGTGCTGGAGCCTCTGCACAAATAATTTTGTATATTACTTAATGAGATAATAGATTATTTACATTCTTGGTTTCTTTTTAATAAAACACGCTAACCCTGGTCCTTGTCGTCCCCATTCCATTTAGGTGTGTGGATGGGGGGGGGGGGATTACCGTTTGAGTTACACCGGTGCACACTGTCACCTCATGGGCTAATACATCACTTAATACCACTAAGGATTCAATAGATGTTAATAAAATTAAATAAAAAACAATCAATAATCACACAAACTCCTCCCCAGGGGAAACAGGAAACAACTGTAAGATGGACAGGAAAAGGAGCTTACAATGGAATTGCTAACTCAGTACAATGCACAACGCCACGATTTATTAAGCTTTATTAAGCTTTGCTTCTCCAGCTTGACGCGATTTTGGTTTAACGGGGCTGATTTTCAAAAGAGCTCAGCTCCCGGCGGGCCCCCTGCGCGGCTGCGTCCGGCCGGCGACCGCGGCTCCAGCAGCAGGAGCGCGGCCCCTTTAAGGGAGGCGGGAGGTGGGCCCGGCCGCCCTTAGCCGGCTGAGGCGGATTCACTTCCAGGTCGACGGGGCGGCCCTGTGCCCCGGCTCGCTGCTGGGTGACGGAGCCTGGGGACCCAGCGCAGAGATGGTGAGTCCTTCTCCCCACCCCCTTCCCGCGCCATGGGGTGTGCAGCCCGCCCCACGCGGGGGGGGATCGGGGCTGCTCCCCCGAGCACAGCCCCTGGCGGGCTCGGCTGAGGTAAATTCCCCGCCGGCTGGCTCGAGGCCCTCGCGGGGGCGGCCCGGCGCTCGCACGGCGCGGCACTGACAGCGGATCGCTGCGGCTCCCCGGCGCGGGGGGAGCAGGGCCGTTCGCGCTTCCTGCGGGCCGGCAGCCTGGGGAGCGGGTTGTTACATAAGCGGGGACCGAGGCTGCAGGAGCCGGGCGGCAGCTCCGCGCCGCGCAAGGGCGAGTTACGGTCCCTGGCAGCGGCTCGTCTTGGGAAGTTAAAAACCAACTCATCTCGGGGGGCCCTTGCAGAGCCACCTGAGGGCTTAGCCGGGCGCGCGAACTGTACCCGTCCCCTGCTGGCACAGGGCCCGGCCCCCCTCGTCTGGATGCACTTAGACCCGGGTCACCTGTTCGCCTGCCTTCCAGGGACTAGGCTCTGCTGGCATCAGGCACCTTTCTTCTACCACCCCAGCTGTGTCTGCAGTAAGGGTTGGACTGATCTTGAACTCGTTTGGTTTCAATCCAACAAGACCCCGGCTCTTAACTGGAATAGTTAAATGGGCACAAAACCTGTGTGTGGCTCAGGCCTACCCAATTAAGGAGCACAAGTTCCCTCAAAAAATCAGGGGGACTTGTATTTCTGAGTCACTCCTGTCTACACTGCAAAAAAGAACTCACCAGGTCCCGGAGCCCAGGCTCCAGCCTGAGCCCAAACATCTACATTGTATTTTTATATAGCCCCACAGCTCTGGCCCAGTTAGGGTGGCCAGACAGCAAAAGTGAAAAATTGGGATGGGGGTGGAGGGGTAATAGGAGGCTATATAAGAAAAAGACCCCCAAATCGGGACTGTCCCTATAAAATCAGGACATCTGGTCACCCTAAGCCCAGTGAGCCCAAGTCAGCTGACATGGGCCAGCCATTGATGTTTGATTATAGGGTAGATATGTAACGTCCTCACGGGCAAGATCGAACCGGGGACATCTGGAGCTTAGGGCATGAGCCTAGGGTGACCAGACAGCAAATGTGAAAAATCGGGACGGGGGTGGGGGGTAATAGGAGCCTATATAAGAAAAAGCCCCAAATATCAGGACTGTCCCTATAAAATCGGGACATCTGGTCACCCTACATGAGCCTCTACAACAGCATGAGCTAAAAGCAACTAGGCCTGGCTGTTAGCTAAGGCTGTAGAGCAGATTCATTTTATCTTTCTCTTTAAGTGGTCTCGGTGCCACTAGATGGGATAGAACAGTGGTTCTCAAACTTTTGTACTGGTGACCCCTTTCACATAGCAAGCCTCTAAGTGCAACTCCCCCTTATGAATTAAAAACACTTTTTAATATATTTAACACCATTATAAATGCTGGAAGCAAAACGGGATTTGGGGTGGAGGCTGACTGCTCACGACCCCCCTTGTAATAACCTCATGACCCCATTTGGGTTCCCGACCCCCAGTTTGAGAACCCCTGGGATAGAGCAACACACCCAGAAGGTGTGTGGGTTACACATACACCCTCAGGGCTTCAGTCTACACTGACTTTGGCTCACTCTGCGATGGTAACTTGGGTTGGAGCTTAGGCTGGAGTTTGTGCTCTGAAGGTGTGTTGACATTGGAATAAAAGACCTGTGATTAGCCTGGGTCATCTGATTTAGGCTTGTGGTGCTCGGGCTGGAGCTTGGGCTCTGGGACCCTTCCCCCTTGTGGGGTCCAAGAGCTTGTGCTCCAGTCTGAGCCTAAACATCTACAGTCCCACAGCTTGAATCCCACGACTCAAGCTTTTGTAGAGCAGCAACAACTACACTAATAATAATTAGTGTTTTACAGATATTTAACAGTAGGATGAGGCATATTTTCTCTGTCACTACTGAAGCATTACAGAGGGAGAGATGGTTGGGAAAGAAATACATTTTGTTTGTTACCTTGTTGTCTCTTTGTAAAGAGTCATGATTCACCCGCAGGTGGAAATGACTGTCTTTTTTTAAAACAAAACCCCAAACTGTAGACTTTGCTTTTTATATTTAATAAGGCTTAAACATACATTGTTGTGTGAAAACCTGACAAGGAGTTGGGGGTGGAGGAGGAATTAAGGCTGCTGATCCGTCTTAACTAGCAAGGGGTTTGGATATATTTTGTTTCTACAGCAATACGAGTTATACAGGAAGAGTTAAGCTGTTATACAGGAGGTCAGACTGGACGATCCTATTGGTCCTTTCTTGCTTTATAGTCTATGAATCTAAGTTCCTATTGTAGTATCATTATTTTTGAATTTTTTGGATTTATTGGTTTGTGTCACAACCTTAATACTTGTTTGAGCTAGTTTTGTTGTGCACAATTAATCTAAGGGCTTGTCTGCAAAGGAAATTACACCAGTGTAAGCTAAGGCTATGTTTTCTGCCAGCACAGTTATGTCGGTCAGTGGTGTGAAGAGGTGTGATACCTGACTGACATAGCTGTGTTGGCAGAAGCCCCTAATGTAGGTGCAGGTTTATTGGCAAAAACTGCAGTTTTACTGGTATAGTTTGTTCTGCTCTTGGGGAGGTTTGGTGGAATAAGTTACACTAAAAGAACAGGAGTACTTGTGGCACCTTAGGGCTGGTCCACACTGGGGTGGGGGATTGATCTAGGAAACGCAACTTCAGCTACGAGAATAGCGTAGCTGAAGTCAACGTTTCCTAGATCAAACTAAGTTTACTTACTGCGGGTCCACGCGGCTCAGGCAAGCTCCCCCGTCGACAGCGCTTCCTCCTCTCGGCGAGCAGGAGTTCCGCAGTCGACGGGGGAGCGCTTCTGGGATCGATTTATCGCGTCCAGATGAGACACAATAAATTGATCCCGGAAGATCGATCTTTACCTGCCGAATCAGGCGGGTAGTGTGGACCTAGCCTAAGTTACACTAGTAAAAGCACAGCTTTGCCAGTATACGTGCATCTACAATATGAATGCGTTGCAAGTATAGTATTACAGTATTCCTATGAGCAAAGAGCTCCTGGTATAGTCATGGACTAAGGGGTGTCTCTAAACTGAAAGTTATATACCTTTTCAGTTTAGTTCCTCCATTTGAAAGAGGTTTAAATTAATTCCCACTTCCCCTAAAAAAGTCCTTCTTATTCTGGAATAAGAGTGACCACACAGGGAATTATACCAATATTATTGGTAAAATTGTCCTGTGTGGAGCTCTTTCCTTCAACACAAATGTTTGTAGACTGGGATGAATGTTTGGGGAGTCTTTACAAATGTGTTAATACTTCAAATTAACTGTTAATCAACTAACTCAAGGTAAAAAAATAGTGTAGACAAAGACTATAGTCTGAGATTTAAAAAAATAAACAAAGTAACCACGCCTTTTGCCCTTTAAGAGCAGGTATTGGAGACTGGAGTAGAAAATGTGTATGTTGGCTTTGTAACCTGGTAGAATATGTATTTAGAAGATAGTAAACGTGATTAATTAAGGAAGTAATGATAATAGGTCTTATGATGTTTATGGCCATGCTGAGAGTAGTTCTGAGGAAATTCACCTATTAAATGCTCTGTACATTCAAAACAATAACAAATCTTACAAATTAAACCAGTTACTGATTCTTCTTTCCCGACCAACCCATCAGGAGTAATACCACTTCCCATAAAGCTCCTTCCCCCCCACCCCATACGTTCTCCCTAGCTCATCATCTTGAAAGCCTGGAAAAACAGATGGGCCTTGCAGGGTGTCCAGAAAGCCAACAGATTCAGGTACTGTTATATCAAGGTAGGAAATGGGTTCCAAAATTGAGGGTCATTCACTGAATACGCTCTGTCAGCAGCCACCTTACAGTTATACCAGAGGTCTGTGTGCTTCATTTTTTCAGCTGCCTGGGTATATCATGTCGGGAAAGCTTAACTCTTTATAGGCTAAAAGAAACACCTTAGTATTAAAATGATTTGGGGCAGGGGGAGTTTTAAAATGCAGTGCATTTTTACATGAAAATCTAGATTTTTGGGGATTGGGAGTGAGACTGCTTCCATTATCCTTGTAATTTACAGTTAAATATCTTTTAATTAAATCTTCATAAAAAGAAATTTAGTTATAGTGTTAAGACTAAATTGCTAACTCTGCAAAATACAGTTAGATCCATGGTCAATGAACTGATGTATTGTTAAAATGTAGCTCTAGTTTACAATTTCAGATGTATGGTTATAATCTACTTCCCTTCGTTTCTATGTTAGAAATACAGATTAAGAACACTTGTTTTAAAATGTTGGGTGACTCTCAGGGCTTGTTTACAAGGTGCTTTAGTTTAGTGCATACTAGCTGGGGTGTAAATTCTAGTTCACACCAGCATGTTGCACACTTACTAGCCCACGTGGATCCTGCGGTTGCATGCTGAAAGTTCCCTACAGTGCACATTAACATGGTGTTAAGCCCTCACGTAGGCCTGCTCTACACTACAAAGTTAGGTTCAGATAACTCCACTTGCGTCAACCTAGTTATGCATGTAGACTCTGCTTTCGGGTGCAGCTATGTTCTGATGTAAATGTGTCTGAGCAAACCTCCTCTTCCATGAGTCCCACGTCAAGAGCTCTTAAAGAAACCAAATGTAAGGTCACCTTTTATTTGAAGTGGAGAGGAAAAGAACTTCTTTTTTTAGATAGCTCTTACTAGAGAAAAATGGCCATTGAAAACAAAGAAGGGAATACTTGGTTTTTAGTAAATCTGTGTCCTTGGATCAAAGGTACTGAATCAAGGTGGTTCTGCTATGTTGGAAAGTTGGCATTTGTATCTTCTATTTTTAAAAGTACTGTGCTATTTATATTTATAACAAATGACAAACGTGGAGCTTCTGTAATGGAGACTAAAATGAAGCAGCATTCATAGGGCAGGGGTTCTCAAACTGGGGGTCGGGACCCCTCAGGGGGTCGGGAGGTTATTACATAGGGGGGTCGCGAGCTGTCAACTTCCATCCCAAACCCTGCTTTGCCTCCAGCATTTATAATGGTGTTAAATATATTTAAAAGTGTTTTTAATTTATAAGGGGGGGTCACACTCAGAGGTTTGCTATGTGAAAGGGGTCACCAGTAAAAAAAGTTTGGGAGCCACTGTCATAGGGCATTTGGGGTCAGAACAAACAAATGTTGCTGTCAAAGTTGATATAGGTTTCTCAGAAAGAGTTTAATGGAAAGATAAGGATCTATCAATATTCTGGAAAAATCTTGAAAGCTTTTACACTGGTTCATCAAAGAAAAGGTAAGTAAGCAAAAGCTACTTTTTATTTGTTCAGAAGATTTTATTTTTAAATGAGTCTGAGATATGAGGGCTTGCAAAGGAGCAGATGAAGTCGTCATTGAGGATAGTGAAGCTAGTTTCTGCCAGAATAGGCTACAGCAGCCTGCCAGAAGGTCAGATATACTTGTTGTTTTAGTACACAGTAAGTAGGTATATGTGATTGTGGTTCACATGATGCTGTTTCAGAAGAAATTCAGGAAAAACATGGTTGAAGTTCTTGATACCGTAATCCTCTTCATTAATTTTAAACAAGACTTGCTGAATTTAGGATTCTATAGTTCAAGAACGTGAAGTGGCCCTTTGTAAACAGTACTGTCTCTAAATAGTGAAACTTTATATAGGGCAAAACCTTTTCTCTCTGTAATAAACAATTTATTAGGATAGGGTGGGAAACAGAAGTTTTAAATATTCCTCTTTTTTATTTTTTTATTTTTATTTGTGGGGGAGAGAATTCTTTGCTGGGTGTGACAAATCTGCCCAAGACACTCATTTACATGCTTATAATCAGAGGAACTTGGATTGAAGGAGGCATTATGCTTCAGGCTGCCATGTGCATTAGGTTGCTGTTAGATGCTGAAATCCGTGCCGTTTATTTTATTAACTTATAATGTATACTACTAAATACAATTTAATTTTTCATAGTTTTTCATGCTTAATAAAACATCTATTAAAATAGTCATTCATTGTTTTTAAACAAAAGCTTTTAAAAAGCTAAAGAAAACTATTCTACTTTATAAGGCAAAACTATAGTCACTCTTCGCTGCATCAGTATAATGCTGTTATGTATCTTGAGTAATAATATGTCAGTCTTTCAGATGTACACCAGAAAAGACACATGAGGTCTGCTTATCTTTTTGACTGCCTGCCTTGTGACTTTTATTTATATGAACTTGACAGGATGGAAAAGTACTGAGATCGAAGGGACTCCGTCAAGTAGTTTAGATAGGTAATTTAGGCTGTGTATACAAAAGTCTAATCACACATTTCAATAGAAATGTTTGTGTATATTTCTATATAAAACAGCTTTTGTTCAGATTTAATCAGTCCTAGGCAGTGTTTACAAGTTGAACATGGCAGCACTGTGTTAATGCGCGAGAGCTGGAAAGTGAAATTAATTAGAAACAAAAGGGAAACTACTATAGTTCATTTCCATTTTCCAAGTTGAGTGAAATGCAAAAACTTAACAGCATAAATAGAAAAGTAAAATTTTGAAAATTATTTCACCTCTAACCTCATATGGTCTTAAACACAGGCAAGGACTCTATTTCTTTTTAGCATAAGATCTTGAACATGTCCTTTTTAAGGAAAAGGACAGTACATTAGAAGATCAGAAATGCTTCTGGCTCTGATAAAATAGTTATAGAGCATGTCCCCATTGTCACGTTACAACAGTAGAGAATTCCAAGAAGTCACTTTTTTCCCCCTGACACTTATTGAGGAACTTCAGTAGAACACAGAAAACAGTATTGCCCTACTGGGTCTTCTGCCTCACTGTACAGTTTATGCCAAAAACCTTCCCAAGCTCCCTCGCACCTGGCTGTATGCCACAGCTTTACAGAAGCAGTGCACACAGCCTCATGCCCACCACTATGGGAATCAATGAAGTTCATGAAAGATGTGTGGTGTTACTGGTGTGTGTATAATTAATCCTAGTTAATGGATATCGTTGGATGCCCTTCTGGCGTGAAGAATAAGCATTTTGAACGGAATCAGACTAGAGATGCGCTGAAGCTTTAATATTTTTATTTGAACTTCCCCTAAAATTCAGGGGTGTTTGGATCTATGGTATTGGTCTGGGCTCATCTCTGATCACAAACAGACAATTTTTTAATCTGCACCCCTATCTTCCCAATTTATTTCAGCTACTGGTCCATCAGCAAAGCCTAATAACATCATTGGACTTTAATCTCTGATACACAGAAGTACTTAGCTTTTCTGGCAAAAACAATTAATATCATCATTGTTTTGCCTCTGTCAGATGTTGAAGCAGCAAATTACAAGCACTGGAGTTGATGTGAGCAAGGGACATCTTTTATTAAATGGGAGTAGATTTCATATGCTATTGATATGCTGATTCTTGATTGAGAATCAACAGTCGTCATATGCTCTTCAATGTGTGAAGTAATTTTAGGATAGACAGTTTCTTCCCCCTCCACTTTTAAAGAGAAGTGATTTTGAAATGATTAGCCAGATCAGAAGACTTTCAGGCATCCTTTATACATCATAAAGAAGCAAAAGAGTCTAGACATTCCATTTCCCCCCCCCCTTAATATCTTTGAGTACAGCTGTAGCCAAAATTTACTGCTTACTGGTAATGTCCAACAAATCTTGTAAGAAAACTAGTTAATTAGTAATAAAGTACAATAACAATACTTCAGAGTATTTTTGTAAACACTAAGCACTACAAGTCCCCTGTGAGGCAAGTAAGAATAGTCTTCCTTTTACAGATGGGGAAACCGAGGCAGAGAATTTGAGTTACCAATCAAAGGTCGTAGAGGAAGTTTGTCTGAGTAGGAATTATGATTTGGAGCTTCTGGTTCCCAGCCCTGTGCTTGCAACTCTCAACTGTGTTAAATTAAAATTTAGCTGACTACATGTGATTGGTTAAAGATGGGACAAAGGTAGGGTGAAGTTCCTGAAAGTATGCAGTATTACATGGAACAGTTCATTTATAAAAAGATACATCTTAATGAGTTAACAAAGAGGATTACATGAGGCAGATGAAGTAACAGAATGGAAGCCACATAAAGTAGAAATAAAAGACAAATATAGCCAGAACATTCAGTTTAAAGGCAAAATAACATTGCTCTTGGAGTTTGAGATGTATCAAAAATTGACACCCTTATTTTCAGAATCGTGTAGGGGAATATGTACCGGTCACTCAGCATTCTTTGGTGTTAGTGTTGAGAATGATTTATAATGTTTGTGAGTCACTCCTTATGATGGAATCTGGTTGATTAAAAACAGTAGGCTGTTATTGGGCACTAGAAGACTGAACAGAAAAACTATATTAAAAGATTAAGATTATGTATTAATATTAATAAGAGAAGTTCAGAGGTTTCTCATGATTATTTCCTGTCTTGCTGTTAGTGTCTGATATACCCAAGGATATGTTTTGCAATACCTTGGCACTATGTGTAGGATAAATATGAAATTAAAGAATTAGGGTTAGTTTGGTTAAGGAAGAGAGAGAGAGAGTGTGTGTGTGTGTGTGTGTTGTAAAGAAGGGCCTTGACTAGCAAGTAGAAGGAAGGCCTTGAAAATACTGAGTTATAAGGTCAGTAGGAATAAAGTAGGGAGAATGTCTGGTTCAAAGAATAACTAATGAGATAAGGGAAAGCTTCTTTAAAAAAAAAAAAAAAAAAAAAAAAGGCTCTGACAAATGGGGTGGCTGCAGATGGTTTTAAATAAGACCAAAAGAATCTGTCTTAAAATGAGTTCCCATGTCCCTTCCCAACCCACATTCCAGTGTTGAAGCCTCTGGGAACCCAGGTGCAATGGAAAAACTGTTGGTCAGTAAGAAGGAGGAGAGCAAAGACCTTGAAAAGAAAGAAGGTTGTAAATCTTACCTGGATTAAGACTGGAAATAAGGGTGAACGGTCTTAAATTGGTTTTTAGCTGAAGTCAGTAACTGGCAATGATCTCACTTGTTTGTTGACGGGTATAAAAAGTAAACTCTTAAAGGGTTCATTGCTAATACCTGCCTGACCATGTTGAAGCCAACAAGTATAGGTAAGCATCCCAAGTTTAGTCTGTTTGTAAGTATCTTGATCAAATGCTTATAAATGTTTGCTACTGTTTGGACGTAGTAAATTGCTTATTATTTAGGCTTTTTAGGAATCTTTAGAGCAATTGTATAAATACCATTTAGCCTTTGGATTTAATAAAGGAATTTAGGGTTAAATTAGTGTCATGGTAATACTCTGCATAAATAATAATAATTCCAACACAAGGTGAAAAAATGTTGGCTATGATTTGAAAGAAGACTATAAAAATTGTCACTTTGGGTCCCAGCTTGGTACAGTAATGAACAGTCTTCTTCAGTCCTTTTTAATCTTGTACTTAAATACTGTTTGTCATTTATCAGTTTTAGCATTAATAGAATGTTGCCCCTTATTTTGAGGCTATTTTAAACTTTCAGCTTTTCATTTCTAGTAGGTTTGAAGCAGGGTGGGTTGATTTAAATCAGCAATCAGGAAACCTTGATTTAAAGCATTTATTTTAATCTTGTTTTGCATTTGTACTTTTCAGTAATTTTCCTAAAGAAAATTTTATTCTCATTGGTTGGTATAACCATTAAAACATGTTAACTCGCATCTAAATATAGCCTTTACTCTAATTTTTGAATACATTTTTGCTAATCAGGAGGACACACTAACTGCTTTAATGGGTAGATATATCTCGCTCCACATACATTATTCAGATTCTTAATTTTTACAATTTTTATCACATTAAGAAATGGTGAATGATGCATTTCTTATTTACTAGATAATTTTCCACTCTTGGTTTGTGTCAAGCTGCATTTGGATGGAAATTGGGATTCAACTAAAAATGAACAAAAATATTTAATACTTATTTTTATTAGTTAAATATAACTGCCTTAAATATGCTGGTTACATAAGAAACATACGTTTATCAAAACATATTTTTCTTTTAGAACAAAGGAAGGATTAACTATAATTAGTGATTTATCTGCACATTTGGGTCAGATTTTCAAATGTATTTTGGCATCTAATCTTCAGATTTTAGAATTAGTAGATCTCATTGTCTCCCACCTCGTTTTTATTTATAGATTTGAAGAGGAAAACAAGTTTTCCTGCTTTCTCAGATGACAAGTAGTTTCTCAACTTTGAATTAACTAATCCAAACTAACAAAATATTCCCTCTGCATTTGCTGCTAAACTAAAAGTGATGAAGGCAAAAACTTTTGTACACAACAGAAATTGAAATAGCATTTGTGAAACATCAGCGTTTGCTCCAATATAAAGATTGAAAATAATATAGATTCTTAATGGAGTGCATGAAATTATGACACATTTATAAAACTGGAGTTGACTGTCACAGTTAAAGATGTTTTCCTCATGAGTTTGTATATATTTTAAAAAGTAACACCGATTAAAAACTTGAAGAGCTCATTATTGCAGTGTAAAATTTTTGGTTATTTATTTAAATGATTTTAAGATTATATGATGTTTAGGCATTAACATTGGTTGTTATAATTTCAGATTTTAAATTTAAACAGATTTATTTATAAAAAGAAAAATATATTTAACTTAAAAATCTGATTTTTAAAAAATAATTATTCTGTTTTAATCCACCTTGCTATAAACTAATCCGCATTTTGGCTTTGCACTTCAGCAGACGATATACCAGTATCCGACAAAAGCATAGTCTCTACACCAGCTAGTTCATGATGGGAGTTTAATGTTTCTTTTGAATATAATGTGTTTTAAACATCCTGTCTCTCTTTTGTTTGGAATAGGGAAATGGAAACAGCAACATCATCATAATGCAGTATATTCCATTAAATTACTGTAGGATCATATTTAATATATTAACTAAATTTAAAAGGATGTTATTCTTCAGATGCAAAGCGAGAGATTTAATAGTTAAAATTGAATGTATGATAATAGGGTGTCCCCTCAGCCAATTTTGTAATGCTACCCTTGACGTTAGTGATGAGAATTGTGCTAAGAAAACACTGACTGGTACCAAAATACTATGTTTATAAATGGGCTTGATCATTCATGGCCAATATTTTTGATTTAACTCTAATGTCTCAGTAATTTGGTTGTGTTTTGCTTATGACAGGAGGAGGCATCTCCATATACTTTACTTGATATCTGCTTGAATTTTCTGACTGCTGACCTAGAGAAGTTTTGTACAGAAAGGCAAGATGGAACACTGTGCTTGCAGGAGCCTGGAATATTTCCACAAGAAGTGGCTGATCGACTGCTGCAGACTATGGCATTTCATGGTAAAATCTTTATTTTGAAGGCAGCAGCTGTAGGTTTTCCACTAGAATATGACATTGCAGCCCCTACTTTATAGTCTAGTAGAATCTGGCACTGGAGCCACATGAACCTTCTTCCTTAATCTCCAGTGAAGAGGGATTTTTGCTCTTCTGGCTTTGTCACAACTTCTGCTGAATGCATCATGGATGGATAGATAGCTGCCCTCGTGGATAAAATCTCCTTTGTCCCATGTTTATGACCTCAGTTTAATGTTTCTTTTCAATTAGATGTCAGCACTTTTCTCTGGGGTTCTTATTTCTGTCAGTTCATCAGATTCCTTTAATCCTCTCTCTTTCTGGAGATGCTCAGATATTTAATTTGAATGTTAATAGTATCTTTCATGGAGGAATTAACTGAAGTCTGTCTGTTCCACCCTGTATCTGCATAATTACATCTAAAATCATCTGTCTATAACACCTTCATTCATTTCATGTTACACAGTAAGCAGTGTGCATAATATGTATTTCCTTGCTGAAAAGACAAACCAAACCAGGGAATGCACTATAAAAAACTGTCAAAACCATTCTTTTCTTCTTCTAACTATATATTAAATGAAGGCTTAACATATGTCTTCACTAAAGTCTATTTTTTGATAAGGGTGGCCACCCTGTTTCTGATATCAGACTCCAGGCCTTCAATATGGACCGGCCAGGAAATGGAGGGTGGGTGGAACCTCAGCAAAATGTTTAGTTTTTTTGTCAAATTTCTAACCAGTTCTCATAAGTTTGTGGTAGGTCCATATAAATGCAGGTTTTAGTCTAAAATGTCCATTTCAAACATAATTCAAGGTTTTTTTAAAGACCGGTTAATTGAACTTCTCAGTTGAACTTTTCAGCCTTATACGAAGCAGATTAGGTTTTGTATATGTTGCTATTTATGCCGTGACCAACCTGTGAAAAATGTGTGATTTCTCCGCAGAGTTTCTGAAACTAGGGGCCCAGACCCAAAAGGGGGTCACAAGCCTGTTAGGGTGTTGCAGTATTGCCACTCTTACTTCTGCATTTCTTGAAGCTATGGCAGGATGGAAATACCATGCCACCCTTACTTCTCTGCTGCTGCTGGCAGGCAATATTGCCTTCAGAGCTGGCCACCTGGCCAGCAGCTGCCACTCTCCCGCCACCCAGCTCTGAAGGCAGAGTGGAGAGTGGTGGCTGCTGGCTGGGTGCCCAGTTCAGAAGGCAATGCTGCCTGCCAGCAGCAGTGGACAAATATGGGTGGCATGATAGTTCCACCCTTACTTCTGTGCTGTGGCAGCCCTGCCTTAAGAGCTGGGCAGCCAGAGACAGATTTCATGGGGGAGACCAGATTTCATGGTCCGTGACGCAATTTACACGGCTGTGAATTTGGTAGACCCCTAATTATAACTACATTGACTCCAAACTGTGTATTATGAACCAGTTATTCTTGTTAACCCTTGTCATTCCCCCCCTCCCATAGATTTTTTAAAAAAAAATCTGTAATATAACATAAACTTATTGCTGTTTTCCAACAGGGCTGCTAAATGATGGAACTGTGGGCATCTTTAGAGGCAACCAGATGCGTTTGAAACGAGCTTGTATCCGCAAAGCAAAAATCTCTGCAGTGGCTTTCCGGAAGGCATTTTGCCATCACAAGCTGGTAGAACTTGATGCTACGGGGGTGAATGCAGATATTACAATCACAGACATCATAAGTGGACTTGGCAGCAATAAATGGATCCAACAAAACCTTCAGTGCCTTGTGCTGAACTCATTAACTCTCTCCTTGGAAGACCCATATGAAAGATGCTTCAGTCAGTTGTCTGGTCTTCGTGCTTTGAGCATTACCAATGTGCTGTTCTACAATGAAGACTTAGCAGATGTTGCATCACTTCCAAGGTTAGAAAGTCTAGATATATCCAATACCTCTGTCACTGACATAACTGCACTCCTCACCTGCAAGGATC
Organism: Chrysemys picta bellii; assembly: GCF_011386835.1. Lineage (NCBI taxonomy): Eukaryota > Metazoa > Chordata > Testudines > Emydidae > Chrysemys > Chrysemys picta. The sequence goes on from NC_088798.1 coordinate 11,157,657, forward strand.
AACTTAAGTCTCTGACCATGCACCAACTGAAATGCTTGAAAATGACGACCACACAGATTTTGGATGTTCTAAGAGAACTAAAATATCTGAATCATCTTGATATTTCAGATGATAAACAATTCACATCAGATATAGCACTTCGTTTACTAGAACAGAAAGATATCCTACCTAACCTTGTGTCTTTGGACATTTCCGGAAGAAAGCATGTTACAGATGAAGCTGTAGAAGCATTTATTCAACAAAGACCAACAATGCAGTTTGTGGGACTGTTAGCTACTGATGCTGGCTACTCAGAATTCCTTACAGGAGAAGGAAACTTAAAGGTTTGACTTTTTAATTTTGTCTATTTAAGGTGGTTACAACAAACATGTGGTTCTCCCAGAATGAAATTATAGGTTCACCTCCCATCATAGTATTTTTATCTGTTAATGGCAATTGCTAATAACTCAGGCCTTCGTGTAACTGTTCCTGTGCCAAAATTTGGGTCATATTGTCTATTTTTCTATACCAGTCAATGAGTCTTGAAGTACTGCTTTGAGATATCAAACCTATGGGAACAGGACGATAGCACTGGATAGTCTGAAACTATTTATTGGCATAATAAACTCTGGTTCCTTGGCATGACCTCTAGCATAAAGCATCAATATTTCAAAGCCTCATTCATATTGATGCATTGGCATTTGACTGCAGCTTTGAGCAGTTCTACTTAACACACTAGATGCAATAAAACTTTATATTCAGGAACTACTTTTGTACTCCAGCTCAACATCTGTTTTTCAGATCGATGTTTCTGCCTGTCACCCAGCCCTTTTATTACATCAGTGACACACCATGATGTGAGCCTCACTTCTGCCCCCTCTTTTCTGGATAGGGCATTGGCTACCTTGTTCTCAAACCCCTCAATATGTTTAATACTCCTGCAAAGCTATACTCCAGCGTAGCAATCTGGAGTTGATTCCTTTTGTTCTCTCGAACCATATTAATGGTGAGTGATCTGTTAACACCCTGAACCACCTGTTGGAATTATCTGAGCTGTTTTACACCCCACACAATAGCGTAACATTCCATTTCTATTACCAGGTAATTCTGTTCAGTGAGAGACAGGTTTTTTGCTCAGAATGCAATGGGGTGTTTCTTCCTGGTCTGCTTCAGTACATCTCCTAGGCCTGTGTTGGATGCATCAATTCAATTCAAATACTTTCCTAAAATCTGGACTGGCCAAAATGGGTGTGCATCTCTCCCTTGATCTGTTCCCTCATTGTCCCTATAGTTCTGTAAGCCCTTCTATTTACTAGGTGTGCATCACTGGTGTTAATGTGGTGGTCTCTCTGGTAAGTGAAATCAGGTTTGTTAGAGAATACCATTTTTTGACTTTGTAACACAGCCACTACTTTTTTTTTTTATGGGGGTTAGCCCTTCACTTAAATTAATGCTCTCTAAAGAGTTCTCCCCATTACTCTCAGACATTAAGTCTAAGAGAGGTATCTGCATAGCATATCCTGTTTACTATAGCCTCTCCGTTATGGTAAGCTTTTACTCTGCTAATATGAACAGTTTGAGGTAAACCCCGACTATAGGGTTTTTGTACCTGATAAGTAACTTCATTTAGTTTCTCTATCACCTCAGAGGGATCCTCCCATGAGAGTATTTCATGCTTTTTGTAGTGGCTAATACCAAAACATCTATATTAAAGGCTCTTTCACTTGTCTTCTTGTCATACCATGCTTTTTGTATAGTTTGGCTTTCTTCAAGATTATGCTGTACCAGCTCCATAATGGTTTTAGCTCTGCCATGAATTTAGGTACAAATTCAGTTATATTGAAATGTCTGCTAATGTGTGAGCAGCTGATTTTTGTACTGTAAGAATAAACAGTAGGCAGTAATTTCCAGTGAGATCAGAACAGTTGTAGAACAGTCCAGCAAAACTTCTCTATGAAATATCTTATGAAGATAAACTGATAACCCTAGGTAATATAGTATGTGAGACAGACATAAGAGACATAAGAGTTCCAAATGGTGTGGGGTTTTTTACTTGCAAAATGCATCGTAGTTTAGTGATAATCAACACTGTATTTTATCAATAGAGCAAGTAAAAACATGGCAACAGCATCTCTCAGAACACTGTAGTATGAAAGATTATTTCCTGGTCTGTCAGCAAGATCTGAGAGATTTGTTTGGCCCAAGCAATATGGGATGCAGAACATTGATTGTGGACTTATATAAACACATCAAATGCAAAGTCTCTTGGCAACTTGTAAAGGAGCCAAACATATATCCCTTCAGATATCCTGAGGTGAATTAACGTAACTTTTTTATGTGTATGACTGAGCCATCCCCTCCCCCCCTTGCAAATAACAATTCACCAACTGCAGTCAGTGAACATTTACTTGCCCCTAGGAAACACATGAAGTACCAAAGCATATTGCTTACCTATAAAGAGATTTAAAAAGCAATGGCATTAGATAATGGGAGTGCTTGCTGTAACGGGGGTGAAAAAGATACCAGGTGAGCAAGGGACATTTTTTAAAGGTACTTTCCAAAGCCTAAGTTCTTTTGTCTTGACTGCCAAAAAAGAAAAGAAAAGTGTGTTCTTAACCTGAGTTTTATGGGGACTCATAGAAGTGTAGGACTGGAAGGGATCTCAATAGGTCATCTAGTCCAGTCCCCTTCTCTCAAGGCAGGACTAAGTAATAACTAGACCAGGGGTTCTCAAACTTCATTGCACTGCAACTCCCTTCTGACAACAAAAATTACTACACGACCAGGAGGGGGGACTGAAGCCTGAGCCTGCCTGAGCTCCACTGCCCCTGGCATGGGGGCCAAAGCCAAAAGCCTGATTCCCATCATCCAGGGCTGAAGCCCTTGGGCTTTAGTTTTGGCCCTGCGCGCTGGGTCTCAGGCTTCAGCCCTGGGTGGTGAGGCTAAGGCTTTGGCTTCTGCCCTGGGTGGTGGAGCTCAAGCTTCATCCCTGGTCCCCAGCCAGTCTAATGCCAGCCCTGGTGATCCCATTAAATGGGGTTGCAACCCACTTTGGGGTCCCAACCCACAGTTTGAGAAACACTGAACTAAACCATTCCTGACAGATGTTTGTCTAATCTGCTCTTAAAAACCTCCAATGACAGAGATTCCACAACCTTCCTAGGCAATTTGTTCCAGTGCTCGTTAATTAACTCAAGGTAAATTCTAGTGAAGGCAATTGTTGTTTTTCACATGAGTTAGCAAGTTGAGTTAAAGTCTAGGCTTTAAGAATACATCTTTTTCTTTTTTTAAAAAAGAGAATATAGGACCTATGATACTTCTCATTAATAGAATTCTGGGAAGCTATAGCTACTGATTGAACTAATTAGTAACCTGCAAAAACGGAAGCTTTCTCTCATTGGTGTGGCTAAAACAAAGCACCACCTCCAGCTGAGAAAATTGCATCAACTATATTGTTTCAGCAGCAGCGTGTGCCCATTTGTGTGTGATGGATCATGCAGCTGTGAATCTTGCTTATAAGGCAAAAATTGACACCAGCAACATTAATTGGTTATGGAGTAAAAAGAACAAGAGTACTTGTGGCATCTTAGAGACTAACAAATTTATTAGAGCATAAGCTTTCGTGGACTACAGCCCACTTCTTCGGATGCAGCCGAAGAAGTGAAGTGGGCTGTAGTCCACGAAAGCTTATGCTCTAATAAATTTGTTAGTCTCTAAGGTGCCACAAGTACTCCTGTTCTTTTTGCGGATACAGACTAACACGGCTGCTACTCTGAAACCTGGTTATGGAGTGACACTCCTCCTGCCTGATTGGTTACAGGGAGTTCTGGTCAAAGATTGGATTGAAGCTGAGTTTTGGTTTATACTTAGGGCCCTACCAAATTCACAGCCATGAAAAATGCATCACAGACTGTGAAATCTGGTCTCCCCTGTGAAATCTGGTCTTTTGTGTACTTTTACCCTATACTATACAGATTTCACGGGGGAGACCAGCGTTTCTCAAACTGGGGTCCCGACTCAAAAGAGGGTTGTGGAGGGGGGTCACAAGGTTATTGTAGGGTGGTTGCAGTATTGCCACCCTTACTTCTGTGCCGCCTTCAGAGCTGGGTGGCTGGAGAGTGGTGACTGCTGGCCAGGTGCCCAGATCTGAAGGCAGCACGCCACCAGCAGCAGTGCAGAAGTAAGGGTGGCAATACCATACAATGCTACCCTTACTTCCACGCTGCCTTCAGAGTTGGGTCAGGACCCCTACAGTTACAACACCATGAAATTTCAGATTTAAATATCTGAAATCATGAAACTTATGATTTTTTAAATCCTATGACCGTGAAATTGGTAGGGCCCTATTATACTGTACAATGTTACCTTATTTCGATGGGGAATGCTAAAGTATGTCTAGTCCTGGGTTACTGCAGGCAGATCATGTACTAGGTAGATGAAATGTTAAAAACACAGGGATTTGGATAAAATGCCACCAGCTTTGGAACAATATTTTTGCACAATTAAGAAATTTCAAATTCTGAAATACAGTAATGACAACTTTTAAAAAATGGAAATATAAACTTCTTTGTCTGTTCTTAGGTGTCTGGAGAAGCAAATGAAACTCAGATTTCTGAAGCACTGAAACGGTACAGTGAGCGGGCATTCTTTGTGAGGGAAGCACTCTTTCATCTATTCAGCCTTACGCACATTATGGAAAAAACAAAGCCTGAAATTTTAAAGGTAAAACAATACACTTCAGATGAGAAAATCTTGCCCTGTTCTGTAAGTTTAACTTCAGATGAGCATCTGGAAAGCTTATAATATACTGAAAACTTAGTGTATGTTATGTAGTTTTCTTCTGCCTGTTTAGTTACTTGATATTGCTTAAGAGATTTAGTAGAAATCATTAAGCTCCTGTTAATGTTCATGTGAAAGTGATTTATGTGGTAGTGGTGTGGATGGTGCAAAAGAGTTGATTTTCCTCTGAAAAGAGGCACCAGGCTAATTCAGTAGCAGTATGAATTCATTTTACAAATAAATACTTCTGAATATGGCTTAGAATAATCTCCTAATATTGCATTATGACATGCTCACTATTGAACAAGTATTGCTTAAAGATAGACAGACTATTGACTTACCTGTAGGAGTTATTAGACTAAAAGCCTGTCCCTAGGCCACTAGCTTTGTATCATTGGAGCCCCAGAGGTAGTTCAATCTTTATCATTCCAATGGAAGGAGAGATCAGAGAGGTTCGGTTTTCTAACAAAAAAGATTATTGATCAGCATCTTTCAAATTAAACAAGTGACTTTAAGAAAATATCACGATTCTTCCAGCCCTACTGTGTTAGCAGGAGATATTGCTGCTTGATCATGTTAGTGTCAATTGCAAAGAGCGTTTGGATATTCAATCACCAGCAAAGATTACTCTTCCATTTCCCTGTGTGTAAGGTATTTGTGACAAGTTTACAAAGCCAAAAACAATCTGAGAAGGGATGGCTATAGGCCTATGGTAAATTAGCAGTCTTATTGCTGTAGTAGCATTAAGATTATTTGCTTGAAATAACTGAGCAAAAGCAGAGAGGCTCTTTCGGGATACTGAAATGTCACTCATTTGTTGTTGAATGGGTTGTTGAATTGAGTGAGAGGTAGGGAGGAACTGTGGGGCACCAAATCACCAATGGATCCAGGGTTGTTCTTCAGTATGTGGATTTATATATAATGTGAATATGATTTTGTTTGTCTTTCAGCTCGTGGTTATTGGAATGCGAAATCACCCTCTGAACTTGCCTGTGCAGTTAGCAGCAAGTGCATGTGTGTTTAACTTAACCAAGCAAGATTTAGCAGCAGGCATGCCTGTTCGACTACTGGCTGATGTCACTCACTTACTCCTTAAGGCCATGGAACATTTTCCCAACCATCAACAGGTACAAATATTAGGTTTCTTTTTTCTGTGGATTTCTCATCTTAACAGGAGGTCTAATAATAGAAATACAGCCCAGGTGCTGTGATGTTTCTACTTTTGAGACTATTTTAATGCTATGAAGTATTGACTGTAAGCTAAATAGAGTCTCAGCTGTCTCGTAAACTTGATGGAGATCTAACCATCCCTGTAGATGTTGCAAAACAATATGAACTTAACAGAGAAGAGGCAAGGTCTGACTCTACCTCAACGATGGCCTTGAACAGATATACCCAAATATGTTTGTGTACAGTATGCACACCTGATATGTGGTAACTTGAAAGGCTGCTCTTTGTGACAGTTTGACTCTTAGACTGCAGTACGTTAATATAATCACGATGCATGACAAAACTTGTAGAAGTGCAGTTGGCTAGTTAACTTACTAGAATTAAGGATTTGTGGTTGTACTATTGCTATGAACTGCGTCACTGTACAGTGAGATTCCACCTAACAGGCACTAATAGTAGCTGCATTTTCCCACTGACAAACACATGGGCAAGGAATGTCTGGTGCCTTTCTGTCCTTGATTTTTGCATTCCCTGGAGTCACTTCCCTGTTGAACTTTCTGCCTCATAGGAGTGCAGTTTGTAGAAGCAATGTTCCTCTAGCATGGCTTTTTTGAAGACTTTATTTTACTGAAATCAAACTAATCAACAAGGACAATAAGAGGCAAATAAAAGAAATAATGCCTATTGTCATCTTTATCAACCACGGTATGCACAAAACTCAGTAACTGTGCTAAACGTTTCCTCACACAGCAAAAAACAAAGAACCAGAACAGAAAGGAGAGAGACAAACAGGAGAGATACCACCATTAGATATCTGACAGCTATGTCCCAATGGTTATCACCGTGATATTATCATTATCCAGGCAGGATTGAGTTAAGTAAAAGTCCAGAACTGATTGCGTTGTCTTTTATAAAAACAGCCCTAAAGTTTCTGGTAAAGAATTTTGGATATATGGGTACCACTTCTCTCTACATGTTGCCTGTGGGTTATTGCTCAGTAAAGCATGATTAATTGAATGTATTGGAGGAAAGTGGAAACTTCTTGTGTAGTCCCTAATTACAAAACTCATTTTGGATGATGAGCCGCAAAGTAGCATTAGGCCTGGCAGGATTTGCTTGTGAGGTGTTTCAAAGAGGTCAAGCTAGTTGAAAAGTGTGGGAGATATATCACATTCCACAGGCTGTGAGGAATGAATGCCTACCTTTTTCCAAAAGTTAGCAAATGCCTGATATAATGAAAGAGGCTGCCATTCTCAGCAGTATGTTTTGGGCAATTCTCAGTCTAAAATGTCACCTTTAAAGGCTGTGTACTGGGGGCAAATAAGCCCTGTTTTTAATATCTGGTACAGTGTTTCCCTTCCACCATGGGTCTAGAGCAGTGATAATCAGACTGGTGCAACTGGCTCTTTAATGTGTCACCTATGGCTCTTTGATGTGTCTCCTATGGTTCTTCGCAGCACATGAAATTAAAACACTCTCTGGTTAATAATTAAATCAATGAGGATGCTTTTACTATGTAATTAACTAATTAAAATATCAACTTGCACTAAGTTATTAACTTATTTGCTGTGAGAATAATATTTAGTTGATGTATATATTTCTCCTGTCATTCACACTACTGTGGCTCTTTTGGGTAATGTTGATCGCTAATTTGGCTCCTGAACCACTGAGGTCTGAGTATTATTAGTCTAGACCAGGGATCTCAAACTCAAATCACCACGAGGGCCACATGAGGACTAGTACATTGGCCTGAGGGCCACATTACTGACATCTTTTCATACAATGATAAAAAAGTATTGTCAAAAATGAAGGAAAAAAAAAGAGTAATACACTATGCTATTAAAAGTCAGTATATTAACTTTTTTAAAACTGTAATGTGAAGAGGGTTTTTAATAAAGTATAAACACCTGTAACTATTCTGTATGTGGTCAGTAACACTGATGATCTACACTAACAGTCTATCAACATAGCTGTAATGGCAGGAACTTTTTAAAGTAACTATTCATACAAAATACATTGCCACTTTTAACAAACATTCTTTCTAACTACTCACAGTAAAGAATCATGTGTGTTGAACTTCATACCTCAGACTGCTCATCTAGTCCATGAGGCCCCGCCCCTGCCCCACCTTTTCCCACCCCCTTCTCCAAAGTCCCCGCCCCAACTCCACCCTCTCCCTGTCCCTATTCCAGAGGTGGGCAAACTTTTTGGGCCGAGGGCCACATCTGGGTGGGGAAATTGTATGCAGGGTTGGGGTGCGGGAGGGAGTGCTGGGTGTGGGAGGGGGTGTGGTGTGCAGGAAGGGGCTCAGGGCAAGGGATTGGGGCAGAGGAGGGGTGTGGAGTGTATGAGGGGGCTCAGGGAAGAGGATTGGGGTGCACAGGGGTGCAGGGGACAGCAGGGGGTTCAGGGCAGGGAGTTGGGGTGCAGGAGGGATGCAAGGTGCAGGCAGGGGGCTTAGGGCAGGGAGCTGGGGGGGCGAGGGTGCAGGAGGGCTTCAGGCTCCGGGCTGGCAGCGACACGCACTGGGGCCAGGGCAGGCTCCCTGCCTGCTTGCCCTGTCTTCAGCCCCGCGCCGCTCCAGGAAGTGCTGCGGCCCCTGGAGGATGGGGGGGCAGAGGGCTCCATGTGTGTTGTCTTTGTTGCGCCTCCAGGTACCTCCCCCGAAGCTCCCATTGGCCGCGGTTCCCTGTTCCCGGCCAATCGGAGCTGCGGGGGTGGGGGGCGGTGCCTGGAGGCAAGAGCAATGCACTGAGCCCTCTGCCCCCCTGCCCAGGGCTGTGGTGCCGGTCGCTTCTGGAGAGGGCGCGGGGCCCATGGCACCATGGGAGGCAGTCCCGCGGGCCGGATCCAAAGCCCTGAAGGGCCAGATCTGGCCCGCGGGCCATAGTTTGCCCACCCCTGCCCTATTCCAACCCCTTCCCCAAATCCACGTTCCGGCCCTGCCTCTTCTCCGCCTCCTCCCCTGAGCCACGTCCCCACTCCGCTCCCCCCTGCCCCCCCTCTGAAAAGTCCTAAGGACTGCCTGGAAGCGCTGGGAGGTAGACGGAGGAGCAGAGACGCAGCGTGCTTGGGGAGAGGAGGGTGCCCGAGGGGGAGGGGAGCTTGGCTGCCAATGGAGTCGCCGCCTATGGGGGGGCCGCAGGAAATAACTCCATGGGCTGTGTGTTTGAGACCCCGGTCTAGACAGTTTTGATACAGACCTCTTTTTCCAAATATTTTGGGGGTATTTCTTTACCTGTGTCCACTTCCAAAGGTTTTCTAGTATTTTCCTCTGTTGGCAACAAATTAACCATTTTTATAGTATGGATTTTAGAGATCATGAATGATTTGCAGATCTCATTCATTGTGATAGGATAACTGGCTTACAGTGCTCTGTGTTTTGGGATATAGCTTTGAAGAAAGTTATGGATTTTTTTAAAACAGTTTCTCCCACCTTATTGGACCATTGAGTTTAATTGTAAGAGGAAGAAATGTTCTAGGTGCAAGACTATAGTACAGCCAATTATATCTCTGTAGCCATGTCTACCTGGCTCTTATTAAGTTGTTGACCCTACCCATTTGGAGGTCAATTATTAATAGTCATTCTAGAAACCTTAATTAACAATAAGAAATTGGCATTGTACAACTTGACACCACTTTCACCCCCAAAAAGCCTTTATACTTTGTATTGGGTAAAGAGACCATGTGAAACTTGACTCCCCAGTATTGTATGGCACATTCTCTAGTGAAGAGGGTGTTATTGTTATGTAAAGGACTTTGCTTTGTTCTAGAAAAATGTGCGTGTTTTTGATTTGACACTTCTCTTGTTTAGAAGTATAACCATTTACAGTACAGTACATGATCCATCAAACTCCACGATTCTTATCTAACAAGGAAGCACTTTGCAATTTTTGTATTTTTCTGCTGAACACTTTTTTGATCTCATACAGCTGCAGAAGAACTGCCTTCTTTCACTATGCAGTGACAGGATCCTTCAGGATGTTCCATTTAACAGGTAAATTTAATCCTATTAATTAAAATGGGATGTAGAGTAACATATCAATGGGTTTTGGTTGTTATTTTTTAATCTCCTAGATTGTGGCGTTTATTTTTGAAATATGCTAATTGTTGGCCTAGTCTCAGGAAAAATAGAACTCTGCCATTTTGGAGACCAGATATTGATTCATAGGGTTAGATTCTGATCTCAGATCCCATAGTAACTCACTTGTGTATACATGAGAAATTTTGGGGGCCCATAATTCACAATTATATGGATTATAGGTCTGAAAAAATCCTTGTCTAGACAAGGGAATTGACTTCAGTTAAATTACTCCAGCTCTACACTGGTGTAACAGAGGTCAGAATTTAATCCCCAGTTTGCTGACTCTCTGGAATTGTGAGTTTTGTCATTTTGCAGTGGTCCCTTTATTTAGAAACGTCGTTGGAAGGTTTGCATCCAACATGCCTAGGTCAGGTGATGAAGGATAAAGAAAGTGAGGGGTTATGTCTGGTCTTCAGCCAATTCTCCTTCAGCTCTTTACAAAAGAGAACCTTGTGCTTTTATATTAAACGTCTAGTAAAAGAGACACTGGGGGAGCAGATCCTGAAATCTGAGTAATCCCTGTGATCTTGGCTTAACTGAAGATTTTATATTTTCTGTAGCAGGCTGGCAGACTGTAAGCTCTTCACGTTTTCAGTAGAGATTTCTGTTGGTGGTGTTCCTTGGTTTACCTAAAGGCTGTTGTAAAAGCTGATGTTGAAACTTTTCTGTGGGTATGTCTATACTACCCACCGGATCGGCGGGCAGAGCTCGATCCAGCGGGGGTCGATTTATCATGTCTAGTCTAGACGTGATAAATGGACCCCCGAGCACTCTCCCATCGACTCCTGTACTCCTCTGCCGCGAGAGGCGCAGGCGGAGTTGACGGGGGAGTGGCAGCAGTCGACTCACCGCAGTGAAGTAGGTCTAAGTACATCAACTTCATGTATCTGAAGTTGCGTAACTTAGATCGATCCTCCCCAGTGTAGACCAGGCCTTTGTGTTGCTCTGTAAATTTCACTCATTGCGTGGGCCTGACACTAGCTTTGCCTGCTCTTAATTCCGATGTTAACTTCCACCTGATTGGGACAAAGCACAGTGCTTCCGATTTCTACTGCATGGGGGCATCCTGGTCTGATGTGTGGTGTTTATTTTCTGTTTCAAAGGCTTATGCAACTTCTGTTCTGAAAATAAAAACTGTTAACTTTCAGATTTGAAGCAGCCAAGCTTGTTATGCAGTGGCTATGTAACCATGAAGATCAAAATATGCAGAGGATGGCAGTGGCTATAATCTCCATTCTAGCTGCAAAGGTACAAGACTTATACATGTAAAAGTGCTGAAGTATAATTTCCCAGGTCCTGATGAATTTTCTGATATTCACCTAATGTTTTTGTTTATAGCTTTCAACTGAGCAAACAGCTCAACTTGGTGCAGAACTCTTCATTGTTAGGGTAAGTCCAATGCTGTGTCTTACAAATTGCTACCCTGGATCTCCTATTTTAAATCATTTTGAAATTGGCTACAGTTAGATGTATTCTATTAAACTAAAAATAAGCAGTTAAATTTTACCTTCTGTCAGTACTGCTACCAGGAAAAGATTGGCATTCCAGACTGTCAGGAGAGGACTTTGTCACCATGTTAATGAGGGTGGCCTTTAGGCCCAGCTAAATAGAAGCCAAAGTAAATAACTTGATTGCGTCAGGACTTAAATGACTGCAGTATGGATGGAAAACTCAACTCTGACTCAAACTTTTTATTATTTTCAATTTACTTTACCTTGAAAACAAGCTCCCGTGGACATGTTTTCTTTGCCATGCAGGTACAGTACATAGGGCCACCGTGGTGTCAGCTGGCTGCAGCAATACATAGAGGTTAAACTAAGTATCTCACACCTTTTAAAAAAGTTTAACATGTTTTTACTGGAGTTTGGAATAAAATTGTGACACAGAACAAACTATCAGAAGTCATTGTTCGTGGGACCTGGTTTCAGGAGCAGTTTGATGGCTTCAACTTCAGGGCAGTGGAAATACACATTTCAGAAATGGCTGTCTCAATTTCTTGAGAGAAACTATAATGCAAAACACATCTCTGCTGGTGCCTTACTTATGGCCAACCAGTATACCAAACTACATTTCCTTAATGTCTGTGCAGGATAGATGTTCAAGAGGAAGCTATCGATCGGTTATAAATCTTAATTCTCGTCAGAAGAAATTAGGTGTCTTAGTTGAATTCATTGCCGAAACAAAAAAGTCAGACTCTTGATCCAGTTTATTTGATGCAAGTCACTAAAAGTAGTGACTACGAGTTATGAAACACCCAGACAGAGGCTTAAATTAGTATTTAATATTTTCCCCTCCCAACCTTAGTTTAATGTTTTTCCTTTTTTTTTTTAAATGTGCAATAGAATATTTAGGAAAAATTGCCACTGCTTGAAACAATCAAACTGAGGTGGTGGTCTTATACAGTTGGCCCATAACAATCCTGCAAGAGGTTTAAGAGGTAGAGAGATGGAAAAAAACAACAACCCACAAACATGTAGGAACAAAACCAAAAAGGCCAAGGTACAAAACAAGATTAAACTAGCTAGGGACAAAAAATGTTTTCTTGTTACCCTTTACAAATACATTAAAAGCAAAAGGGAGACCAAGGACAGGTAGGCCCATTACTCAACAAGGAGGGAAAGGCAATAACAGAAAACGCAGCAATTTTTTTGCCTTCTTTTTCACCAAAAAGGTTAACAGTGATTGGACATTTAACACAGTGAACATCAGTTTAAATGGGGTAGGATCTGAGGCTAAAATAGGGAAAGAACAAGCTAAGAGTTACATAGACAAATTAGATGTCTTCAGGTTGGCAGGATCCGATGAAATACATCCAGGATATTGAAGGAACTGGCAGAAGAGGTTTCTGAGCACCTAGTGATTATTTTGAGAGCTCATGGAAAGATCCCAGAGGACTGTAAAAGGGAACATATAGTACCTATCTATAAAAAAAGAGAATAAGGACAACCGATGGAATTATAGATCAGGCATCTTATCCTCGGTACCAGGAAAGATAATAGAGCAAATAATCAAACAATCAGCTTGTAAGCACCTAGAAGATAACGTGATAAGTGACAGTCAACATAGATTTGTCAAAAAAAAAAAATCATGTCAAACCAACCTAACATACTACTTTGACAGGGTAGCAAGCCTTGTGGATGGGGGAGGAAAGCAGTAGATGTGAATCTCGAGTTTAGTAAGGTTTTTTTGATACTGTCTCATAAGCAAACTAGGGAGATATACCTAGATGAATCTACTGTAAGATGGATGCACAACTGGTTGGAAAACTGAACTCAGAGAGTAGTTATTAATGGTCCACAGTCAAGCTGGAAGAGTATATTGAGTGGGGTCCCACAGGGATCTGTCCTGAGTCCGGTACTATTCAATATCTTAAATTATTTGGATAATGGCATAGAAAATACACTTACAAAGTTTGTGGACAATACAAAGCGGGGAGGGGTTGCAAGCATTTTGGAGGACAGGATTAGAATTCAAAATGATCTTGGCAAACTGGAAAAATGCTCTGAAATAAATAGAATGAAATTCAATAAGGACAAATCCAAAGTACTACTCTTAGGAAGGAATAATCAATTGCATAAATACAAAATGGTAAATGACTGCGTAGGATGGAGTATTGTAGAAAAGGATCTGGGGGTTATAGTGGATCACAAACTAAATATAAGTCAACAATGTAATACTGTTGCCAAAAAAGCTAACATCATTCTGGGGTATATTAGCAGAAGTGTTGTAAGCAAGACATGAAAGGAATTCTTCCACTGTACTCAGACTGCTAAGGCTTCCTCTGGAGTATTATGTCCAGTTCTGGGCACCACACTTTAGGAAAGCTCTGGACTTTCTCAAATTTGTCCAGATAAGAGCAACAAAATCAGTAAAGGTCTAGAAAACATGATCTACAAGGAAAGATTGGAAAAAAGTGGGTTTGTTTAGTCTGGAGAAAAGAAGATTGAGGGGGGACATAAGTCTTCAAGTATGTACAAGGTTGTTACAAAGAGGAGGGAGATAAATTGTTCCCCTTATCCAGTGATGACAGGACAAGAAGCAATGGGCTTAAATTGCAGCAAAGGAAATTTAGGTTAGACATTAGGAAAAACTTCCTAACAGTAAGGAATGTTGAGGAGTGGAAATAATTATCTAAGAAGGTTGTGGAATCTCCATAATTGGAGATGTTCTTTCATCATCTAACATGTTCTTTCATTTAAGAACATGTTAAACACCTGTAAGGGCTGGTCTAGATAATACTTAGTCCTATCTCAGTACAAGGAACTGCACTAGATGACCTATCAAAGTTTCTTCCAGTCCTACATTTCTATGATGCTATGAATATGCTTGCTCTCTTATAAAAGAATGCAAGCATAGGGCGTATAGGAAAATAATTAGGAGAAAAATACAGAAAAACTGACTGTGTTAATCACTAAGTATATAAATCGCCATTCTAATCAGAGATGCAGTTACCCTAGTCATTGCCCTAGTCTGTGCATAAGTAAACAAAGATGATGATATAGGAATTGAGCACACAACTTCAAAGCTAACTGTCCTTTTTGTTCTTCCTTTTTCAGCAACTTCTACAAATAGTTAAGCAGAAAACAAATCAGAATCTAGTGGATACTACACTCAAGTTTACACTGAGTGCGCTTTGGAATCTCACTGATGAATCTCCAACCACATGTAGGCACTTTATTGAAAATCAAGGTCTAGAACTCTTCATGAGAGTCTTAGAGGTGAGGACTATGGTTTATGCGGTGGATTGCATTTCTTGGTTCTAAAATTTTAGCATTAACGAACCATTATTTTGTGGCTTACATAAGCTATATTTCACTTTACAGTCTTTCCCATCTGAGTCGTCTATCCAACAGAAAGTTCTTGGCCTTCTGGTAAGAAGAATAGAAAAATTATAAATTTCACAGAAATGCAAGTTGTTCTTAATTGTCTCCCTATTTAATTTCTATTTGAGAATTGGCTTAGATGGTACACTATTAATTATACTTTATTTTCTTAACCTTTAATCTTACATATTGGGTTCTTGTGAGCTATGCATTTGACATCATGATTTTTAGACTACATTGCCAGTGTTCCCAAAGCACCACCTTATGTAGGAGTGGCTATTTAATAGTTATTATGGACAGTCTGAGCCTTCAGGAAAGGGAAGGGAGTAAGTCCTCAAATGACTTCAAGGACTCAAAAGAAGGTTAAAGGTTGAAAGTCAATGGGACTTTAGGGTCCTAAATCACTCTGGGTAAATTCTCAAAAGGATCTGTTTAGAAGTTTTTATTCTTTTTTAAAATAAGAGCATAAATAACTTAGTGATCTATGTCTTAATGGTTTGAGGGAGTCTTTCATGGAAGGAAATGTTTTGATGTAGGAAGTGAAAGCCATTAACTTTTAGACAAATTCAGAGTAAAACGGGGAGATTTTCAAAGGCAAAATTGGCAGTTAGATGCCTAGCTCCCATCTATGACTTTGAAATTTGCCTCTAATATCAATACATATAACTGAGTTAAAGTTAGACACCCATTAATACATCATTATTTCTATTGATATTGTCTCAATTCTGTTTTCCTACAGAACAACATAGCAGAAGTGAAAGAGCTTCATTCTGAGCTAATGTGGAAGGACTTCATAGACCACATCAGTAAACTATTGCACAGTGTTGAGGTAGAAGTCAGTTACTTTGCAGCTGGGATTATTGCTCACTTGATATCTCGAGGAGAGCAGGCCTGGACATTGAGTCACACTCAGAGGACATCTCTTCTAGAACAACTGGTACAGAAATAGCTAAAAATATTCCCTGCTTTTGTGTTCTATTAATGTTAATTGCCTGTAATTAGCATTAAGTATTTCAGCACTTGGTTCTCTATCTTGCAGCACTCAGCCATTTTGAATTGGCCAACGCCAGAATGTGAGATGGTTGCCTACAGGTAACTACTGCCTTGATTTAAAGTTTGGGAAATACTAACTCTAGCACCCTTCAACTTGCTCTAAAAATTACAGATCTGTGCCTGAAGCATTGTAGGCTGCCTGCCAAACCATGCTTCTGGACTGCAACCTCTAGTATCTCATCTTGGACAAGGTGGCTTGACCTTTGGGAGTGATGGGAGAAATGAGTTAGCCTGGGTCTACTTTCAGAGCCAGATATAGGGCTGTTCTTTTCCTGTCTCCTACTACAGCTAGGCTTACCTCTTTAGCTAAACTTTCGAATTAATGTTCAAAGGACCATCTGAAGAAACAAAACAGCATATTAGCTGTTGAGCTACAGTAATATAGGGTGGTATTGTATGCCACAGATTCTGGGTTTTAAGGCTGGAAAGGACCATTAGATCATCTTGTATGACCTCTTCTATAACACAGGTCAGGTACTCCTGCCTGTAAGTAATGTGAGGCACCAGATGAATGGGGAACTGCGGCCTATGGGAGCTTCGGGGGGGGAGGGAGGGGAGATTCCTGGAGCCGTGGCAAGGGCAGCACACACAGAGCCTTCCGCCTCCGCCTCCCTCCCCCAGGGGCCACAGCGCTTCCTGGAGCAGCGTGGGGCCGGGGACAGGGCAGGCATGCAGGGAGCCTGCCCTGGCCCAAGTGCGCACTGCTGCCACCCCAGAGCCGCTTTAGGTAACCGGTGCCGGGCCGGAGCTTGAACCCCTCCTGCACCCCGCCCCCCAACTTCCTGCCCTAAACCCCCTGCCTGCACCTCACATCCCTCCTGCACCCCAACTCCCTGCCCTGAGCCCTCTCGTATACCCTGAGCCCCCTGCTGCACCCTGCACCCCTCCTGCACCCCTCCTGCACCCCAACCCCTGCCCTGAGCCCCCTCCTGCACACCACAGCCCGCACTCCCTCCCAAACCCCAACCCCCTGCATACAACCGGCCCTGCATACAATTTCCCCACCCAGATGTGGCCCTCGGCCCAAAAAGTTTGCCCACCCCTGTGCTATGGCTTAGAGTCGTGATTTACTGGTAAATAACATAAACAAACTATTTTAAGCCCTGGGAACAAAAGTCAAATACTGCATCCAAGACTCTAACACAGCGGTTACGCCCAAAGTGGGTTGGGACCCTATTGTAAAGGGGTCGCCAAGACTGGCATTAGACTTGATGGGACCCAGGGTTGAAGCCCGAGCCCCACCACCCGGAGCCGAAGCCCGAGCCCCACTGCCCGGGGCCAAAGCCCGATGGCTTCAGCCCTGGATGGTGAGGCTCAGGCTTTGGGCCCCCCCACCTGGGCAGTGGAGCTTGGGCTTTGACTCCTCTGCTCCGGGTGGTGGGGCTTGGGCGGGCTCAGGCTTTGGTCCCCCCTACTGGGCTAATGTAGTCATTTTTGTTGTCAGATGGGGGTCGTGGTGCAATGAAGTTTGAGAACCCCTGCTCTAACATATCACAATTGTCTTTCTTACCTAGACTCTTAACTAAACATGTAGTGAAGGTATGGGCTCGGTAGTAATGGTATCCAGTAGCCAAATGAAGTGCTGAGCATCTGTTTTTGTTTTTTATCTGTAGGTCTTTCAACCCTTTTTTCCCACTACTTGGCTGCTTCATGACGCCTGGGGTTCAGCTGTGGGCAGTGTGGGCTATGCAGCATGTCTGCAGCAAAAACCGTATGTACTAGGAATAAAACTACATTTAAATTCCTCTCTCTTAACATATAGTCTACCAGGATAACTAAAAGAATCCAGGAAGTTCTAATGGTCTTCATCCTTAACTCTGATGGGAAAAGACATGTTAAGGTTTTGCTTAAAATAGGGGCAGAAACTCTTTTAAACTATACTATTTTATCTACATGGATTTTATTTTTGATATGCACATTAATTCAAAACAGCTGCATGTTAAACAAATACTTCATTGGGCTTTCTAGAAATGCATTTTGTTCAGAAATTTCAGCAATAAATAAAATACAAAGTTATGGACAACATAAATTCTGATTCCATTTAAAGAAAACCAGAGAGTATAGCAAGCAGTAATCTCCTGGGGATTTGTGTTCATCCTGGTTCTTCTTCGAGTACTTGTTCATGTCAATTCCATTCTAGGTGTGTGCATGCCCACATGCACAGTCGTCGGAGACTTTTGCCTTAGCAGTATCTGTAGGGTTGGCTGCGGTGCCCCCTTGAGTGCTGTTCTCATGTGGCGGAATATCAGGCACCGCCGACCCTACGCCTTCTCAGTTCCTTCTTACCGCCCATGATGGTTGTTTGGAGTGCCTTGTCTTGCATTGCAAAAGTGTTAGCAGTTTTTTCAACCCATTGTTCTGTCTCCTCTGTAGTTAGTTTTTAGGTACTTTAGTTTGACCAAATGTTAGATAGTTTTAGTAGTTAAAGTCCTGACTGGGACTTCGCTGCGGATCAGGGCATGTCCGGTTCCCCAGGCTTTAAGCCATGTTCATCGTGTACCCAGCTGATGCCTATTAGTGACCCCCACGATAGCTGTTTGAAGTGTCTGGGGGAATCACACAGAAAAGACAAGTGCAGGATCTGCAAGAACTTTCACCTTTGAACTCAAAAGGAGTGGGATATCCGCTTGAGGGCTCTCCTCATGGAGGCTGCACTTCATCCTGGGTTGGAGCCCTCCCAGTTGTAGTCCACGCTAAGTACTTCGGTATTGGCGTGCAGCACAGCACACCACCAGCACCAGAACCTGCCCGGCACCGTTCCCCTTCGCCGGTGCCCAAGAAGCAGCTGAAGCCCAAAGGCCCATCAGCACCACAGGACAAAGGGGCTTCGGGCAAAGGATCTGTGCTAGGCCACATGCCCACCCCGGAGCTGTTGTGGTCTGACCCCCCCAGCCCAGTCAGGGATCTGCCTCCGATTCCTCAGAGTGGCAGGGGATCCTGGCCCCTAATAAGGCCACTTGTGCCCGAGGTGGCCCTGGCAGCCAAGGACCAAGTAGACTGGCCCGCACCTCAGGTACCAAGCCAGGCGATGGACCCGGTTAAGGCCCAGACCTCTAAGGGCAAGCCGGTTATGGGACCTCCCTCCAAAGCAATGGAGCATCCTTGGTCCCCAGATCACAGGCATTGATCTCCGTCACCACGGCATAGGACCCCGGTGCTGCAGCCTCGATCTCTGTTTAGAAGACCCAGGTCTCTAACACCAAGGTTGCCACCTATGATGCGTGGGATGCCCGAGTTGCGATGCCCATCCCTGTATCTGCGGTACCACCAGCCTCCCGCCAGAGATCGCTGCAGTGCAGATCCTCATCGCCTAGGCAGTCCCCCTGGTGTCGATCCCTCTCGGTGCGGGATCGTTCCTGGTCGTGACACCGGTCTCTGACTCCCCGATACTGCTCTTCAGGCAGGCACTGTTTCCTTACCAGTCGCCGACGAGGGTCAGCTGACAGACTCGGGCATCTACGGCTGTGCTCTGGTTGCCAGAAGGGCAGTGGTCCGAGATGGAGGGAGAGTTCAGCCCCTCACCTAGGTGGCTGCTCCATTTCGTCTACCGCTCCGACTGGATTTGCTGTCACAAAACCTCAGCACCTTCCTGCACACGAACCTAGCAGCATTGCACTTAACGGCTTGGCTGCTGCATGGCTAAATGTGGAGGAGCAGGAGTGCTCGGCTGGAGTCCAGCAAGTCTTGCTGGTCGGAGAAAGCCCTCCACTAGAGTGACCTACACAGCCAAGTGGAGGCAGTTTATGTGCTGGTCCTCAAATAAAGGCATTCAGCCCGAGCAGTCTTTGCTGCATTTAATCCTGGACTACCTTCTGCACCTCAAGCTCCAAGGCCTGTCCCTGTCATCCATTAAGGTCCATCTGGCTGCTCTTTTGGCTTTCCACCTGCCATTAGAGGACACGGTTGTCTCCATGGCAAGACTGTCAAGGGCCTTGAGTGCCTCTACTCGCACATCAGGGACCCAGTCCTTCCGTGGACCTAAATCTCGTGTTATCTTGGCTCATGGTACCCCCCCCGCCCCCTTTAAGCCTCTGGCTTCCTGTTCTCTCCTCCTCCTTCCTTGGAAAGTTGTGTTCTTGGTTGCAATAACCTCAGCCTGCAGGGTCTCTGAGATTAGGGTACTTGCTTTGGAACCGCCCTATACAGCTTTTACAAGGACAAGGTCCAACTGCGTCCACACCTGGCCTTCCTGCCCAAGGTGGTCTCCCAGTTTCATGTGGGCCAGGACATTTATCTACCCGTCTATTTTCTAAAGCCCCATAAGTTGGAGGAGTGTTAGCTGCATTCCCTAGATGTTAGAAGGGCGCTAGCCTTCTACATTGAACGGACCAAGCCACTCCACAAATCTACCCAGCTGTTCGTTGCAGTGGCCAACAGAATGAAAGGTCATCCAGATTCTGCTCAAATAATTTCTTCTTGGATCACCACCTTCTTCGCTACTGCTATGACCAGGCGAAGGTGCCACCTCTAGTGATTGTCACTGCCCACTCAACCAGGGCGCAAGCCTCTTTGGCAGCTTTCCTAGCCCAAGTGCCTATCCAGGACATCTGTAGAGCGGCCACCTGGTCATCTAGCCACACATTCATGTTCTATTACGCGCTTACCCAGCAGGCCTGGGATGATCCTGGCTTCAGTAGAGCAGTATTGCAAGCCACTAGGCTGTGAACTCCAAGCTCATGTCCGAGGATACTTGTGAGTCACCTAGAATGGAATCGAGATGAGCAAGCACTCGAAGAAGAAAAAACAGTTACCTACCTTTCGTAACTGTAGTTCTTCAAGATGTGTTGCTCATGTCCATTCCATTACCGCTCTCCTGCCCCCTGTCAAGAGTTGCCGGCAAGAAAGAACTGAGAGAGCGTAGGATTGGCGGCGTCTGAAATGCCAACACATGAGCACGGCACTTAAGGAGGATATCGCTAAGGCAAAAGTCTCCGACAACTGTGCACGTGGGTGCGCAAAACCTAGAATGGAAGGGACATGAGCAACGCATTTCCAAGAACAACAGTTACAAAAGGTAGGTAACCGTTTGTTTTATTCTAATCTCCATTCTGCAATCATAGTATCATAGGGTTGGAAGGGACTTCAGAAGGTCATCTAGTCCAGCCCCCTGCTCAAAGCAGGACCAATCCCCAGACAGATTTTTACCCCAGTTCCCTAAATGGCCCCCTCAAGGATTGAACTCTCAACCCTGGGTTTAGCAGACCAATGCTCAAACCAATCCCTCCCCCCCCATGACTTGCTGTGTATCATGAAGTGGGTTTCTTAATCTCAGTGCCCCATTTGAGATCTGATGAAAGATGCCATAAGAGAAAAGTATTAATTCCCTTAGAGTACCTAAATGCAACGTGACTGAACAAACTCACTACTTTCAATGCTCATTGTTTCTATTTCTCATGTGATTTAGGTGCATGTGCCCTCACTACTCTCCATACTGTATGTGTATTGCAGCTTTCCTCTCAGAGATCGAGTTACTTTCAGTGCTGGTGTGTAATGCCATTAACAGCAATAGCTTTGTGCCTGCTTATATCAGGGTCAAAATCACTTCTTCCACAACAGAAATGCATGTATACAACAGCACACCGTAACAGTGCATAACAGATTACCACAGGAAGGTTAAACTCCATTCCTTAGCTTTTTGGGCATATGCTTAGTGCTGTATAAATGTTCTGCAGGGATTTTCTTCTAGGTGTACACTGGTCCTAGGTCCAGGGTGACCATTCCCAGATTGAGAGATGAGCTGACAAAGCTGTATTATTAACCGGCCTAAAGATAATGAAGTGTATAACTAGGACACTGTAACCTATGTGGCAACATTAAACTGAAATTGCAAAGCAGGGACTCCAGCCTATCCCAAGCCCTTTTCTCCTCTGTGTCCCCCACATTACTATCAGATCAGTATAGTGCCTGTTATATAACTTATTAATTTTGGTATGTATGTTATACTGACCTAAATTCTAAATTTTCCATTTGCTGCAGATATTTGAATTGACAGTGAGTAATGGCCTGATAGAAATTGTCAGCATAGGGAAAGCTGGAGAAATTGGTAGCTAGGTAACAAACCTAGGAATTACCATACAGGATCAGACCAGTGGTCCACCTATTCCTGTATGCCGTCTCCAACAGTGTCCAGTACCAGATGCTCCCAGAGGAAGGTGTGAGGAAACCCCATGGTAGATAGCAATAGAGTAACCTTCTTGTAGAGGAATCTTCCTAACTCATCATTTAGAGATTGCCCTGTGCCCGTAAGCATGAAGGTTCAGTTGGGGAAGCATGGGAGCTTTTGGTTATTAATATCCAGGAGGTGGTGGGGCTCTTGGTATTGGGGACAGGACAGAGAACTTTAAGGTTGAGAGGAGTAGGGTTTAAATTCCTGGGGGTGGGTGGTGGTCCCTTTTTGTCCCCCCCACCCCCATTGACAACCCTTGATAAGAACTAGCTGCCCCTCTGAACCGTGCCCCGATATCCCACACAACATCCAAAATTGACAACTAAGTATATTGACTTGATTCTGCTAAATTTGATCAGCAGTGAAATATTTAATGTCCGTGCTTAAATTGTTAACCTCAGTGTCCGTCCGTCCCCGCCCCACTGAGGTGAATGGGGACAGTTCAAACTTCTCCGAGCTGTTATTTGAGGATAGATTTGTTGACAGATATTTGTAGGCAACTATCTCTCCATTAAGTTACATCAGCCTCATGATTTGAAAGCTTTCTTTACAACCGTGAGAGACTTAATTTTCTAAAAATGAAAACTCAGATTCTCAAGCTAAGCTGTACTCCGGTTTAATTGTGCATTTTTGCATTATATACGTGGCTCCAGATATGATCAGTGCTCCTGTATGTAAGAATGCTGAAGTCGTATATAGTTGAAATGTGTGTTACATACCTTTTTAAGTCAATAATACAAATGGTCAGAAATATGGAGTTTTGTATTGGGGGGAGGAGTACATTCCTGGCAACTTACAGTAGGTACCATTTTAAAAAGTTGCATTTATCAATGGTCAGTGCACTGGGTTTCCGTGAAAATTTTTCCTGTTTACAGAATGGGGCAATATTAATATTGTGATATCTCAGATACTATGTCATGCTAACTGATACATACTGCAGTCACCAATAACAGCAGTTTGTCTGTTTAGGTACTTAGTTAGATCACATTGGCATGTGAGTGCCAAAAATATTAGAGTGTATCATTGCAACACAAATGAGAGAGAGAGAGAGAGAGAGAAAAGTATTATCCACATTTTATAGGGTGTCACAGGAAGTCAGTGGCAGAGCTGGGAATTGAACCCAGATGATATGAGGCCTAGTCAAAGATCTTAACCACAAGAGCCTTCTTTCCCATTACAGTGAAATTTTACTGAATGACAATGCAATTTTGCAGACACTTCTTCAAATTTCCTAAATGTTGACTGGAATAATAGATAGATCAGTGTTAACTCCACCACCTGAGTGTATTTCACAACTGGTTTTCTTCTCTACAGACAGTTAACTTTTTTTGTATATCTCATTTCAGCTGCCAGGTATTGCAACATGCTAATTGAAGAAGGTGGATTGCAGCACTTATACAACATCAAGGAAAATGGCCAAACTGATCCAGATGTCCAGCGAATTGCAATTGCCATTCTAGATAGCTTAGAAAAACATATTGTACGGCATGGGAGACCACCTCCATGTAAAAAGCAGCCACAAGCCAAACCAAACTGAAAGCTGCAGGTATAAGTTTGTAAACCCTCCTCTCTGTAATAATTCTGTATCACGTGTGTAGTTGGAGTTACTTGTACTACAGTGGTCACCAGTGAAGTTATTTTCTAACAGTTGTGGTACTGGATACCGCTTGTGGTAACTCATGGGCAACTGTCTACTTTAATGGACAACTTCTGAGGGGATCTATGATCAATGCTTGATCTAGTCATACCTATAGGATTACTGATGACTACAGCAAGGTGGGACTTGAATAGTTTGGAATGCACATCCAAAAACAAACCTCTAGGAATATCTTGTTTTGTGACTTAATTGTGGGACAGAAAGCTTGTTTCATCCCTGTCATTGTTGAATATAGAACTGTTTATCAACTCAGTGTTTGAATAGAACTGTCGGCAAGAGTGGTGAATCTCACAATCACAGCTTTAAACAAAAATTCACGCATGCACTCATGTAACTAAGGTAACCAGAATGTCCCATTGTTTATGGACCCTCCATAAGCCCAACTAAGTCTTCAAAACTCCTTGTCTTGGGACCTGCAAGCTGTGTCCTTTGTCTCTCCAGCACTAGACTGTTGTCTTTTCCAGCTGTTGGCTTCCCATGACTCATTTTTGCTGCCTCAGCAAGGTTAGGATTAGCATTGCTTTGGTGCAAATGGGAAACACTGAATTGCCTGCTCTGAAAGAAAGCAATATAGGTACAGGTGTCAGTGGGGGACAGAGGAAAGCTTGAAATGCTAAGAGGATAAACTGAGTTTGACTTTCAAACTTAAAACTAAGGTTTTTTTTAAGGAAGTGGTAGGAGAAGGAGGGAGCTCCACATCAGAGCTCAAAATGTTAGTTGAAGTAGGATAGCCCTTCTCATCACATGGAGCTGCATGTCCTGACAGGAGAACCAGGATATTTGGTCATCTTTTTATAACAGTTTATTGATTGCTTTGCCATTTCTTGTACATATTTTGTCAATATTGTGCAGTAATTTGTATTCCCAATGCATTATAGTGCAAAATATCACCCAACATCATATATAAGGTCCTTTGTAAATTGCATTGTTGTGCGGAGTGTGAAATTTTACATAAAGCTGTCAATGGTAAAAACGTATTTCTTCCTCTGTTATTTATGAGTTTAAAAGCTGTGTTGAATGAAATGGAGATTCCACAGCATTACAGATGCTTGATTAAATACAAGTGATGGAAGCAAGCTACAACATGAGCTCAAATTCCCTTCATTTCAAAGCATTGTATACTAATTCTCCTTGTACTGTCTAATGGTTGTCTTCGCATCTCCCTGCCAAACAATGGAACAGGATTCTACTATTGTTGAACTTACTGGCATTTTAGTTCCAATTCCTGAAGAGAAAATTGCTGTACTGTTTACCTTATGGGAAAGGGATGACTGACACAACACCTCTTTACTTCACTATAATAGAGTTAACACACCATTTACAATCTTGAATAGTTTCATTACGGTGTGTGTGTTAGAAACATTAACAAAGTGCTTTAGTAATGTTACCATTACCACATTGCATAATGCTTTGTTTTGTACTCAAGCTATTATCTGGGTAGCTTCATTCCTCTACATACATCTGAATGTATGTAGTTTCCTTGACCCAAAAAGAAGTGAAAATTGTCAGACATAAAATTATGGGATTTATTTTTTAAAAAAAGTTTGGAAGAATTGTGTTTTATGGGCAGTTACTTTTACCTTTCAGACTAGAGAAGTCTTGACTTCTACTGTGAAAAGTCCATTGCAGGAAATGGAACACACAATCTGCCAATATCAGAGTTTATGGAAACTTTGTATCACTTGGTACTGAGAGGTTTTTAAATGAACATAACCATTTGGAATGCTGTTTTCCCCCAGTAAGATGGCTATTCTAAACACATTAGATTAAACTATACAAAGTCTGCTATGGTATATGATCCAAAATGGAAACCTGGGGCACCAGTCTGGCTAGCTAGGGCATCACTTCATGAGATTATGGAACAAGCATAATGCAACCACACAGAGTTGCCAGTTTATAATAGCCCATTCCAGGTTATTCTTCAGAAGTGTCTGATGGTATATTGATTGTGGAGGTGACTACAACACTAAGATGTCTATTTCACTTGTGGTATTTGCCATATTATGAATGAATAATCTGTTAATGCCTCTACTCTAACTTAAATGTTTCTGTAAATGTATGAACTGTTGAGGTTACCTTGATTGAAATTAAATGAGATGACTTACAAGTAAGTAGTTCAAGCAGATCTAAAGAATAGTGAAACTGAGTTTTTTGCCCAAAGACTGTGCATGAGGAAGTGGCTCCTTATTCCAGTATACATGTTTTATCAGTTTATAAACTACGTTCATAAAACAAAACAAAACCTTGTTTTCCAAAAAATACATTCCTTCTAATAGAGGAACCAGTTCTGGTTTAGCTGACAGCATTCAACTGTTTAAAGTACCCGTTATTAGAAGCTAAAGGACAAATCATTAGCATGTCTGCCTATCTAATAAGATTTCATAATATTCTGAAACTGCTGTGATGGGACGGTAATCGTTATATTTAGAGTAAACATTAGGGATAAATGCTAGCATATGAGATGAGGCTTTCTAACTGTTTTTAAAAAAAGGTTTTGAAAGTTATATAACTTAAATATTCTGGTGTACATATTTTAAATGAAATGATACAGTTTGTGCTATACATTTACCTTTTTTAGCCTGTGAAACTCCTGGGCCAAATTCTGCCTGGAGTTCACATCACTGGGGAGTCAAAACTTATTTTCTGTCACTATTGTGTGTGAGGTTTTATTGTTGGTTTGTTCTTTTTGAAATGTCCAAGTTTAAATTGAGGAGTAGAATACAAAGAGCTGTGTTTTAAAAACCATCTTTAGCCATCGCTATGATCATTTCTATGGCTTTTCCCTTGCTATCAGTATTTCAGCTGGGCTCAGTGCTTTGTGACACTTCTGGGCTGTTAGGATGGTATACAAACAGAGGTAACTTTTTGATTGCACAGCTTTCTCCCTAAAACCTTTCTGAAGCAATTTCAGAATTTTACCCGGGCAACGCTTACCAACTACTGTAATTTTCAAGATTAAATGTACTTAAACCGGAAAACTGTTCGATGTGGGAATGGTGTCAGATCTGTCTTCATTCAGAGTTGAGTCGTATAGGAAAACTTTCTTTAATATTCATTGAATGAATGATATACTTTTAGTCAGGTTTCAGAGTGGTAGCCGTGTTAGTCTGTATCAGCAAAAAGAACGAGGAGTACTTGTGGCACCTTAGAGGCTAACAAATTTATTTGGGCATAAGCTTTCATGGGCTAAAACCCACTTCATCGGATGCATGCAGTGGAAAATACAGTAGGAAGATATGTATACACAGAGAACATGAACTGGAATTAATTTGCAAACTGGACACCATTAAATTAGGCTTGAATAAAGATTGGGAGTGGATGGGTCATTACACAAAGTAAAAACTATTTCCCTATGCTAATTTTTCCCCTACTGTTACTCACATCTTCTTGTCAACTGTTTGAAATGGGCCATCCTGATTATCACTACAAATTTTTTTTCCTCCTGCTGATAATAGCCCACCTTAATTGATTAATCTCATTAGAGTTGGTATGGCCACACCCATTTTTTATGTTCTCTGTGTGTATATATATCTTCCTACTGTATTTTCCACTGCATGTATCCGATGAAGTGGGTTTTAGCCCACGAAAGCTTATGCCCAAATAAATTTGTTAGTCTCTAAGGTGCCACAAATATTCCTAGTTCTTTTTGTACATTTAGTCGTGTCTTTATATGATGCTATTCATTCCTTCTTAAGCTTTCTTAAATTACTGGATCAAAGTTAGGCAATGAGAAATGATTGTCAGTAGTATTTAAAAAGGAGGAGACCACTTAACTTCTTCACAAAGAACCTGTTACAAAGTCCTTCTGTTTAGTTTTTTGTTACCTTTTTTCAAAGCAAATATATTGTTGCCATATAGCACACTCTGACTTAAATGACAGTGCACTAAATCCATGGATTGACAACAAAAAAACCAACCAACCATAGAGATCGGCAGCACAGATGGTTATTGTATCTGAATTAATTTGTGGAAAATTAAGTTCTCATTCAAATTATGAACAAAGGTGATTATGTTTATTGGCAAAATCTGGCATTTGCGTTAGCAGGTGGCTTATGGTAATGGACAAGGTAACATAGCAATAAGTCCTTATGCCACAACAATGATGTGAATTTCTGAAGAAAGGGGAACAGGATTGCAACATGCATTCTGTTGGACAGTGAAAAGAGTAGAACAACACTACTTACTTGCACAAAAGCTTAGGCAAGATTTGCCAAGAAACCATAATTGTTTCCCTACATGTACTACAACCTTTTAAACAGAAAATAGTTTTTATTTTTAAACTATATGCTAAGTGTCAAATATCATGTGCCTTTCTTCTGTTTAAACTGTAATACAGCAGCATAGTTCTGTAAAATGTGACAATTGTTCAGTAAATGTAATGGTTGTGTTTTTAAAATACTTTCAATTATCCAGACACAAAATACTATTTCCCCACAGAGTCCAGATGAGTGGGGCGTGCTGCATGTGGATTGTAACACAAATTTCTAACCAATGCTTTATTTGGGTGTTAATGTTGTATGTTAACTATAGGCTTTGCCTAAATAAATGTGTATGTATATATTTTTTTCTTTTAGAATAATGAATATGCTGTTTGACAGAAATGAGAGAGGCTGCATTGAGCCAAAACAAGTCCGTACAAAACAGACTATATATATCTGTTTAAAGGTGTATTATTATTTACTAGTAAAATAATGTACAAGCTGCCACCATCTATGAATGTAGCAAAACACTTATTTCCCTTTGACAGTGTGGCTGTCTTAAAATGAAAAACAAAGTGCATTACAATCTTACATTATGATGTGAGGGAACAACTTTTTTGTTTCCATTAACAGAGTAATAATCACGGTCAAATCTTAGGACTAGACCAGAAATGGGCTACCTGACCCATTTCTTTCGGTAGGGGGAATTTTAACTAATGTTTCTCTTGCCTTTGTAGAGATTTTGTGATTTTTTTTTCTTCTGATTTCACTAAATTTGATTCTTCAAGAAAATGGTTCTAGACAAGTAAAACTTTCTGTAAAAGTTCTTTCCATGTTTTCTTACGGACAATGAAGTATCTAAACGTTCAGCAGGCGATTGCTTAGTTTCCAACTTTCTTAAAATCAGTTAAAGCAGAAATGAAAAAACATGTTTCTTTTGCTCTCACTGTTGCATTCCTAAATTTACATTAATTTGGTAATATATAAAATAGGATATGGAAAGGAGATGGGGGGGCAAGGGGGGGGAGTAATTGATGCAAATTAAGGGTAGGTCTACACTTACCTCCGGGTCAGGCGGTAAGCAATTGATCTTCTGGGATCGATCCCGGAAGTGCTCGCCGTCGACGCTGGTACTCCAGCTCGGTGAGAGGAGTACGCGGTATCGACGGGGGAGCCTGCCTGCCGCGTCTGGACCCGCGGTAAGTTCGAACTAAGGTACTTCAAATTCAGCTACGTTATTAACGTAGCTGAATTTGCGTACCTTAGTTCGAAGTCGGGGGTTAGTGTGGACCAGGCCTAAGAAACAGATACTTTACAAACACTAATGAGCAGAGTAAGCCCAGTGGATGGTTTGTATTTGGAAATGGGACATATATCCAGCCTTTCATAGCTTGACTTGTGTGGTTGATAGTAATCAAAGTATTGCTATGTGGTGGCTGGCTCCATGGCCTTTGTGAAATGAATTTTGTGGTCTCAGAACAACTTCCACCACAGTTTCTCCATTAACAAAAGCCACTACCGTTTGTACTAAATAGCAACTTTAAACTTCAGCTTCTCTATTGAGACTCAACTGGGTGGAAGACTGAATGAAGAACTGTGCTCTGATACAATGGAAATGGTCTCGGACAACTTCCCGCATACTCAAAATTAGTGACCTTCAGTGATGCCTAAAGAAGGATGAAGAACTGAGTCCTTCTCAGAATTCCTCACTTTGGGCCTGATTCTAATCTCACAGTAGCTTTGTACATTGATAGGCATACTGATTTCAGAGAGGCTACTCACTTACCTTAGGGTAACAGCAAAGTCAACCCTAATTTCAAATAGTCTTCAATTTTCAAAGTAATTTAGAATGGACATTAATATGAACCTCAAAGTAGAATTTGTTGGTTTATCCTCTGCACCTAGTATGAGTACTGTCAGCTGTCCTGGGGACTGATGTCATAAAAGTCTAAACAAAACATTGCAACAATTGTTTTTAAGTACAATAACCATATGCTCTAGATCACTGGTTCTCAAACGAAGGGCGGCTTCCAAGGGAGGAGCAGGAATGTATCAAGGGAGGTCCAAGCTGTGTAGGGTGGGTTGGTTGGTTTTTTTTTAAAGAGCTCTGGCTATCAGCCCTGGGTGGCTGGGGCTTGTGCAGAAAAGCCTTGCGCAGCTGGGAGATGGGGACAGCTGGAGCCCTGCTTCAGGCTCTCCTCCCCTGCCCTCAGTCCTTCACTTGGAGGTGGTGGGGATCTGGCTGTCAGCCCCGGGGTGGCAGCGGCAGCACAGAAGTAAGGGTGGCAATGGGGTGTTATCTGCTATGAAAAGTGATGACATGAAGAAGAGGGGACCCCAATCAAATAAGTTTGAGAACCACCACTGCTCTAGATTGTGTGGTTTTCATATATGCCCTTCCCAGATGCCCAAAATATTTAGCTTGTAGGCTGGTGCCCAAAGGTATGCTTATTTAAAGTGTGGCTCTGCTCTGCTGATTATGTATTTCTTACTCAGTGGGTTTGATTCTACTTCTTTATAATGGAGTTTTACCTTTTTGTAAACTGTTAACTCTAAGGGCTCACAGTAACCTTTTGTTTTACACCAGTCAATGTAGGAGAATTAAGCCCACTACATCTACGGTTTGTGTGTCATCAGCCTTATATCTAGTCACTTTGTGTTGATAAGCTTTTCTTCTTTTTATTCCTGTTTAGCCCTCCAGACCTGACATAGCTAAGGTAGAGTGACCTGAATGTTATTCCCTCGTGCTTTATCAACACAATTGTTTAGGAAGTGCCATTTATTTGTACCAGTCCAGGCCCCCTCAAGGCAATGAGGATGCATAAGAGTCACTAAGGGCATAATTTGATCTATAAAATCTTTTTACAAGGCAGGTGGTACATGTACAGAAAGGGAAGAATCCACCTTCACTTGTAGATTTGGAAGTTATAAAACTATATTTTAAAGTGAGCTCCTAGTATGTTAAAAATCATGAGTCAAGCTAACCAGAAACATGAGATGAGCTTTAAAAATCATAAGATTATGTAAAAATAATCTTTTTATTTGCCTTCTGCTTTTTGAGCCCTTGGGGGTGCTAAGGTCACATTTTGAAGCTTTCTCCACAGTAACCAAACCTTACTTTTCTTTTACACTAAAGGTTGAAATCATCACCTAGCCACTTGGTTCTAGGAGCTGGGGCATTTTTAAGGAAAAGAATAATTATGCGCATCATGACAACATCATGAGCTTTAGCAGTACTGAGCTCGTTCGTTTGTAAAACCAGAAATCACGGCGACAGAAACAGAAAGTTACCAGGCGGGGATGGTATATTTTAGCACCATGTGACGTTATGGCTTTGAAGTTATCCCTCATCGTCTCGTTCTCTTAAACAGAGCTAAGTAGAGACAACTCCGCATAGCGCAGGCCGTGGACGGGAAGGGCAAGCACGAGGCGAGTTCCTAGGACTGGCATCATCAGGCGCGAGGGGGCGCTGTGAACATTCAGGGGCTGCTCTGGGCTCGCCCCATCCATAGCTCGGAGCTCGCTCGTGTGCCCTGGCCCGAGCTCGGGCCGCCACGCCCCGGAAGCGAGCGAGCGGGCGGCGCCTGCGCTGTGGCCGGGCTGGGCTCCCGGCGTTCCCGGTAGCGAGGCTGGTGGCCCTGAGTGCCCAGCTAGGCGGAGAAAGCGGCGCGGAGAGGGCCGGGGGGTGTCTCTGCTGCGCAGGCCCGAGCCCCTCGCGCGCGGGGACCTCGCCCGCCCGCCCGCCATGGTGCGGTTCCTGCACGTCCAGAACCGGCAGCGGCCGCCGCCGCCCATCTGCAGCGACTGCCCCGCTGTCCAGGTGCGGGGCTGCCCCGGCGCCGGGCGGGCATGGGGGGCGCTGCGGGAGGGGGGCGTGTCTGTCTGTCTGGGTTCCCCCCTGAGGGGAGGGTCGCTGTGTTTAGGGCTCTAGAGCATGAACGTGCCCGAGAATCCCTGGATTCAAGGCTAGTCCGTTTCCTTCTGGATCAAACTTCTCTCCTGGGAATCAGGCCTCAGAGAGATCCTGAGGTGAGGTTGAAATAAAACACCCGCGCTGGTTACCACCCTTTAAAAAAAGCGGTAATTGACTCTGCGAAAGTGTTGGGTGAGTTTGAGTTGTTACACGTGTGGCCACGGTAGCCGTCCCTTTAAACCCTGACTTGTGCACGTTACACATTAATATCAAACAAAACTAAGTTAAAGGGGACTGTTCAGGGTGGGAGATCAATGCATTTGAAATAGGGGTGGGATGAGGATGTCTGGCCTGTATTAATATGCAGTTGATTCTGTCTTAAAACTTATCTGGAGTAGCATCCACAATCACACGTTACTCCTAACTGGATGCTTTTATGGCTACGCAGCAAGATAATTTTCACTTTCGAGTCTGAGCCTGCAGGACCTTTTCATAAAATTTCTATTGATGTCAAGGTGTGGAGGGCTTGTAGGTTTGGTTCCTTGAAGTTTGAGGTCTACCATAATAGGTTGTTGTCTCAATTTCTGTAAGCTCCCTCGTTGTGATATGTATTGAGCTATATCAAGTAGGTAGTGGGGCTGGAATACTTTGCTTTAACCTGATTTAATCATTGTGAAAGTATTTTGGTTAGTTGTAATTTGATTAATGTCTTATTAATGTGTGCAGGATTTTTATTTGCTTACAACAGGCTGAGGCATCTCCATACTCCTTACTTGACATCTCTTTGAAAGCGCTGACTGCTGACCTAGAGAAGTTTTGTACTGAGAGGCAAGATGGAACACTATGCTTAAAAGAATCTGAAAGACTTCCCCAAGAAGTAGCTGATCGATTGCTGCAGACTATGGCATTTCATGGTAAGACAACTATCTTGGGATCAGCAAGTGTAGATCTGGTGGAAAAGCTGGATGTCGGGCACTTTAGTCGTTTGAGTTGTATTTTTAACATCTGAAATCTTGGCGTAATACCACCTCAAACATTCTTTTCCACCTAGTATTTCATCTCTGGAAATCTGATCACCACCACCTTCAGAAAGTTTGTTCTTTTTACCTTGCCGCCAAAGTCATTTCTCTTGAATTGATTGCATCTTGTTTCTACTATTACATTTTCTCTTCTGCTTTTCTTAAATTGGAATTATCTAAATTTGAAGGCTACCAAAATTTCCCCCCACCTATGGTGTCTCTCACTTCCCCCCTCCCCCCCAAGATTTTAGTGTGTTTCCTCTGCTCATCTCAAAAATGAGAGAAAGGTGGACATTTATTTTAAAATATTAGTTAACAATATTTATTTTGGTTCTATCTTGGACTTGGTGAAATTCTGGTGAAAAGTCTGGGAAAGGCAGGGCGTGTTTGTGTGTGGGGGTAGACAATAAAACATCTCTCTGGCATCGCAAGTTAGAAATATGATCCATTTAATCTCTTTAAATCTTGCTTTCTTTTTTCTTTAGCTAGTGGTGGACACTCTGTTCATATTGTGATTCTGTACTGAGTATGGAGGAATTTATATAAAAATAAACGAGTGGAACTTTATTTTCATATCACACAGGCCTATTGGGCTTAAGGAATTTCGAGCAGTAAGAAGAGGGGTCTATGGTGGTTGTTTGCCATCTTGTAGATTATGAAAAGGTTATGTGGCTATTTTGCTTATTCATAAGATTATCTTTGTCTACAGTTAGTTAATTTAATTGTTTTATGCCTCTCATTAAGCATTAAGT
The DNA here is from genome assembly GCF_011386835.1 of Chrysemys picta bellii. NCBI lineage: Eukaryota > Metazoa > Chordata > Testudines > Emydidae > Chrysemys > Chrysemys picta. The sequence goes on from NC_088798.1 coordinate 11,191,251, forward strand.
GTTGGAAACTATGAATATCTGATTTTTGAATGGCCCTAAATAATACAGCAATTGGCGTTTCTTAGCAAAGTCATGGGAATAGGATTTATGTATAAAAGCTTGGGAATAATTACCAGATTTGGTATATTTAAGTATTGTATATTGACTGCAGTAAGGAAAGCAAGTTATGTTGTTGCCCTGTGACTTACTCGTGAACTGGTTCATTTCAGGTTAACTAATTTATAGTTACACTTTTATATTTTTCCCTGTTGGCAAAGTTAAGGTAAAATATGTCACAAGCTAGCCTAGTCCTCCTCTGAACAGACCCCTGTGTGTGGTGACTGGAGCCAGCCGCTGAGTCCCATGTGCTTCTGAGGCCTCTGGGTTTGGATAGGAACTGATCATTGTTCCTAGCTCTGGGTCTCTCAAGCATACTCCTTGGTCTTGGGCCTGGCCTATGCTTAAAAATTAGATTGACCCGGCTTCATCGGTTAGGGGTGTGAAAGAGAACCATAGTTAAGTTGACTTAGCCATGTCTATGCTGGGGGGTTATGTTGACAGAAATATTCTTCTGTTGCCCTAGCTACTGCCTCTTTGAGAGATGGATTAGCTACGTTGATGGAAAAACCCCTTCTGTTGATATAGGAAGCGTCTACACTATCATGAAACAGCAGCAAAACTGCAGCATAATAGCTGTGCCACTGTAGTGTAGGAAAACAACAAACATTCCCCCTCAATGTCAAAGTCCTTCAGCTCAGCAGCCCCTCCTGGTGTCTGGACTTCTTGCTTCTGATGGTGGAATGCTGCCCCTCCTTCCTCAGAGAAGAAGCCTCCTTAAATAAAGTATTTCCTCTTTCGCCAAGTGGTCAGGCTGGGCAACTCCAGCTCTTCCAGCTATGTGCTTTGATTATAACCTCCATCTTGGGTTAAGACATCCAGTTGGAACTTAAAAAAATGGGGGATTTTGGCCCCCTCCTCAGACATGTTTCTGCACAGAGTCCACTGACTTTCAAAATCAGCGATCCCTGGTTAACAGCAAGCCTGTTCTTCCATTAGGATAGTCACTCAGAGTAGATGGCCCTGAATGACTTTGTCATTGTTAGCTCTATAGGAGGTATTCCAAACCTCAGTATTATCACACAGTGCCCAGAATAGACTGTCTTTGGTAGGAATTAAACGGTTTTCAGTTCCACCTGGATGTCTTAACCCAAGATGGAGGTTATAATCAAAATGAGGTTCACAAAACAAGTTTGTGTCAAATTGTACATTCCATTTTATCTTTGTGTCACAGGACACATCTAAAGAGAGCAGCTACCAAGGGTGGAAGGGAATTATTTAAGGTAGCACAAAAGTGTAATGTACGACAGGGTTCAGTTTTGTCATCATTGTTTAAAGTGTATGTCAGCCTGCTGGTTGAGATGGAGATTTTTTATTGTTAAATTATTTTTGGTTTGGATGTTTTAGGAAAAACAAGTATCTTACAAAAGGAGGACAATGCGGAGTTTTTTGTATGCTTTAATAACCTTCATACAGTTCCCGGGTACTTCTTGTCATAGGTTTTCTGACATTAAATACTTAGAAGTAATAGGATGAAATTAAGAAAATGAAAATGTAGGCTGTGGAATCATCGCTTAAGGTCAGCAGTGGAAGGCCCTTCAGTTGGGACAATTAAAGCTAGATTGAGCAAAGCACTAGGAAAGAGTAGTGCACAAAACATTCCGGTATTTAGCTGTTTATACTCTAATCAAGTAGGACTTACACAACAAATCCTTAACTAAAAATTCCAACATCATCTCTTCCAGACTAACTCTGAGAATTCTGTCTTGTCTTTGCTTCTGCTTGCTGGTTGTGTTTTTTTGTGATGTTTCATTGGTTAACATCATGGATAAAATGCACACCATGGCTGAAATGATTCCAACAAATGTTTAAATGTTATACCATACTTCCTAATTTAGGTAACAACTTAAACTAATCTTAACAAAACTTTCCCACCCTTTCCCAAATAATTGAGGCTTGTGGATTTAAATGCTGCCTGATCATTTTAAAATGGTCATGTTAAAATATGTCCCATATGTGATAATTCTCACATTTTTAACATAGTCCTGATTGTATCCATAATCTGTTTTCCTGTAGAGCATGTAGAAATGGTGTCCTGATTAACTAGGATATAAGAATAGGGTTGAAAATCTATATATGCTGTATTTGTAAAGGTACTCTTGGAAAGATGTGATTGAAAAGCTAACCACCAGTGGATGCTTGAATTTGAGGGACAGCTAAAGGATCATTAACTTATTCTTTTCCCCTTCTCTTGCTCTTCTCGCAAGTACACAGTCGTGACCTTTAAGGGGGAATTTTTATGGCTCTCTAACAAGCTGGAATATCAGTGTGTGTATAAATCTACCATTTAACATGAAAATAGAGCATCAAGGAGTTTGTACTTCAAGTTATAGTATGTTTTTACTCTCAAATACTTATTGTATAATGAACAGGATAGAACCTAATGAAGATTTTTAGTCAGAATAGAGAGTTTAGCATATTTTAATACATTTAGTAACAGTGTTTCCACCAAGCCCACAAAGATGAGGTACCCTGCATCCAATGTAAAAGAATGTATTCCTTGTCACATACATGTTCAGGATGTAATATGTGAGGAAGGCTATAACACTTTATCAGTTCACTATCGTAAGCCTTTTTGAGGATTCAAAACATGAGGAAGGAGAAACATCTCCTTTCAAAATCCTAATGCAGAAAGATTCCACCAGCACTGTGCACAGCTGGCAACTGCAGCTTTACATTTAGGACAGGCTGGGTCAGTTCTCACTAGTGTCCTGGCAGCAATGACAGGGACTTGCTGCATAATTTTAAATTAAGGCTCGTATGGATGTGGGGATTCCAGAATTGTTTTACGTTCTCAATTTTTTTTCATTTATTCTTCTCAGTTACCTGCTCATAGATTGTTTCCTTACCTTCTAAGAATAATCCTTACAATTTCCCCATGTATGAGTGTGCCTCCTGGCTAAAGTGTAGTGAACACGAGGGATGAAATAGGAGCACTTTCTATTGTTCCATTACGTTGCTGTCCGCTGTAACAGACTCATTGCTGTTTCCCAATAGAGCTGCTGAATGATGGAACGGTGGGCATTTTCCGAGGTAACCAAATACGCTTGAAACAAGCTTGCATCCGGAAAGCAAAAATATCTGCACTATCTTTCAGAAAAGCATTCTGCCATCATAAGCTAATAGAACTTGATGCTACAGGGATGAATGCAGACATTTCTATTGCAGATATTGTAGGCGGACTTGGTAGCAATAAGTGGATCCAGCAAAATCTTCAGTGCCTTGTACTGGACTCATTAAGACTTTCCCTGACAAATCCATATGAAAGGTGCTTCAATCAATTGTCTGGTCTTCGTGCTTTGAGCATTACCAATGTTCGCTTCCACAATGAGGATTTAGTGGAGATTGCTTCACTTCCAAGGCTGGAAAGTTTGGATATATCCAACACTTCTGTCACGGACATAACTCCACTTCTCGCCTGCAAGGATCGACTTAAGTCTCTCTCTATGCACTATTTGAAGTGTTTAACAATGACTACGCCCCAAGTCTTGGATGTCATAAGACAACTAAAGTATTTGAACCACCTTGATATTTCGGATGATCAGCAGTTTACATCTGACATACCGGTCTCTTTACTAGAGCAGAAAGACATCCTACCTCAGCTAGTGTCTTTGGACATTTCTGGCAGTAAATACATTACTGATGAAGCTGTAGAAGCATTTGTCAAACAGCGACCTGCAATGCAGTTTGTGGGACTACTTGCTACTGATGCTGGCTACTCTGAATTCCTTTCGGGAGAAGGAAACTTGAAGGTTTGAGTTAAAAAAAAAAAAAAAAAAAGACACATTTGCATGCAAAAGGAAGAGTGATCTACTGTGTTGAGTGTAGGAAGTAGAGCCAGAAATTCTGAATCCTACTCCCAGTGGGGCAAAAATAGAGTTCAGGGAGAGGAGCAAAGATACGTTATTTGTCTCTTCTTTGCCCCACTTCTCTCTGACTAATCCTGTCCTCCTAATGAAAGTAACTTTGAGAATAAATCTAATAAAGGTCAAAACAGTTTGTGCAGTTAACAGTTGAGCTTGTTGAATATCAGGAATGGAAAAAAACAAACATTAAAATAAAATCGATTAATTCAATGAAAAAGGCAAAAGAAGTTGTAGACTAACGTTACTAGTGTTTGTCCAGCTCTGTTCTGCCACCCGAAGTTAAAATGAGCAAAAAATTGAATTGAGACAGACAACTGAGTTGAGGTGGGATCAGTTTTGTTTAGTGGTCTTGCCTAGATGCATTTATCATCCATATGGAGCACTAACAAACTGCTGTGTTGTATTTGAACTGTTTCCGTGGCTCTGGGCAGAGCCTGGACAGAGCTCAGGATTGAGATCTTTGAACAGAAGGCGCTGTCACAATGCAAAGAATTTAACTGGAGAATTTTCTAAGTATATATTTAGATTACTACATGTGAGTTATATTATAGCTCGGGTGGGCAAACCGCAGCCCATCAGATCTTTTAATCCAGACTTCAAGCTCCCGCCGAGCGGCTCCCGGAAGCCAGGCTCTGCGCGGCTCCCAGAAGCAGCGGCATGTCCCCCCTCCGGCTCCTATGTGAGGGGCAGCCAGGGACTCCATACGCGGCCAATGGGAGCTGCAGGGGCGGCGCTTGCAGATGGGACAGCATGCAGAGCCGCCTGGCTGGTGCCTTGCCTCCGCGTAGGAGTCAGAGGGGGGATATGTCGCTGCTTCTGGGAGCTGCTTGAGGTAAGCGCCGCCTGGAGCCTGCGCCCCAGCCCTGATCCCTCTGCCACCCTCCAAACATCTCAGTCCCAGCCCGGAGTACCCTCATGCATCCCAAACGCCTCAGCCCTACCCCAGAACCCGCACCCTCAACCAGAGCCCTCGCCCCCTCCCCCTGCTCTTCAACCCCCTATCCCAGCCTGGAGCCCCTCCCGCACTCTGAACCCAGATGTGACCCTTAGGCCAAAAAGTTTGCCCACCCCTGTTATAGCTAGATGACCACTTGCTCATTGTAACGTCATATTTTGAAGGGTTTTGGATAAGACTAATTTATTTGCACAGTTTCAAAAGATCCAACTTGTCAAAGGTAACGTGAAATTTTCCAATTAAACTTCAGTGTATTAACTGTTTTGTGCCCCCAGGTATCGGGAGGAGCAAATGAGATTCAGATTTCTGAAGCTCTGAAGCGTTACAGTGAGCGGTCATACTTTGTGAAGGAGGCTTTCTTTCGTCTCTTCACCCAGACGTGTTTTATGAGAATAACTAAGCCTGAAATCTTAAAGGTAAAAATGAATTGCTGGTGAGAGTAAATATCAACATATTTGTTGCATTTAGGTATGTGTGTATAAAAGTCTGTAATTTATCAGGTACACATCCCAGACTCTTCTCCCTTCCCTTAAGTTAGCTAATATGCTGAGTGGGGTTATTTCAGAAGTACACTTGCAGAGTAACCCAGGTGCTGTAATCTCCTTTCCTGTTGATCATAACTGTCACAGCAGATAACAAAGGAAGAGATGGATTTGGAGAGAGTTCATGCTTCTCCCTTCCAGAATTTTAGAGATTAGGGCCAATACCCTTAAATAGATTTGAATTTAAATGGGGAGTTGATGAAGACATGCTTCGTTAGTTTCCTCCATTTAGGATTCTGACTGCAACGTGATGGACTGGCTGTAGCTTTTGCAGTCAGTTCTAGGTAGAACATGTTGACTAGTCCAGCCTGTTAGCTATGAAAGTATGGGTGGGACTGACTAGGTCTGCATCTGGTGCAATTTTGTGGTTAATCAAAGATCACAGAAGACATTCCTAGCCGCTTCTTAGGTATCCTGGAGAAGCAGTGAAGGACTGCCCTCTTGCCATCCCCAATACTCATTCTCTGTTGGCTATTGGAGGTCAGATGCTATCAGGTGCAGTCATAGATCCTGCCTCTTCCCCAGGGTGTTCCCCCTGTTCACAGTAATATCACTTCCATCTCCCCCCAAAGTTAGTTTGGATCACCATCCTTTTACATCCTGCGGATAGTAGGACATATCATGGAATGGAGAAAAACTCACACCCTTCTCTAGGTGGTATGATTGCAGAATAAAGTTGATGATCGTCATTACAATCCTACTGCGCTACTAAGAGGGAGCACTGCTGGGTATACTTGTTGCTTTTGGTGAATAACTATTTAAAAGATTCAGTAATCCTAATTAGAAGTGCATCATAACTTGTACAATGCAGTATTGTGACTGTCGTACAAAATTAGAAATATGAGATCTTATTATGTGAACATAACTTTTCTATTTCAGCTTGTGATCGTTGGAATGAGAAATCACCCCTTGGACTTGGCAGTGCAGTTAACTGCTAGTGCGTGTTCTCTTAACTTAACTAGACAGGGTCTGTCTGCTGGCATGCCTGTTCGTCTGCTGTCCGATGTGATCCATTTACTACTCAAAGCCGTGGAAAACTTTCCTGAACAACAACAGGTAAAAGGGCAGGGAGCACAATTTTAATTTGCTTCTCCTAACAAGGAGGGCTATAATATAAAGACAGAATAAGTATGTTTCTGCTCTGAGAAGGCTTCATCAGTATTGATGTACTGATATTTTGATCAAATCAAATGAAATGCCCTGATTAGCAGAAAAGACCAGATTTGTAGAATCTGTGGCTTTTTCCCCTAATTTCTCTCCTCTGCTTTGCATCAGTAGAGGCCAACACTAAGGTTGGATGACTGGTGCTCTCTCTACTCTCATGCAGCTTAGCAATTTTCTTTTTTGTTTTACTATTTATAAATTATGTATGCCATTAATTTTAACATTCAGATTCCTCTACAGTACTAATCTTGCCTTGTCATGTTTCATCTTTGCTCTGTATTAGCAGACTTCTTATATGTCACTTAATATAATATAATGAGTACACTTAATTACACAGAAGAATAAATCGAGAATAAGTAGTCTGAAATACATAGAAAGCTGTCATCCTGATTGTATGAAAATACAGGAAATGCAGGTTGGACTCCTGGGAAAGTCAGGAGACTGACAGACATGTTATAAAGCATGTCCTATTGTTCTTAACCAATATTTGTGAATTGGTATAAGTGGTGAAGTGCCGTAAAATTACTCCTGAATTTTAAAGAAGACCAAACAACAAAAAACTCCTCTTGCATCACTGCTGAAAGTCTCCTGCTTTTCCTGTGCAATCAAATGTGGAGCTACATCAGAGTTGACTTCCTATGCGAAGTATAACTAAAATCTCAATTCTCACTGAGACATCGGCATCATTCACAGCTAGGGAAATATTGAAGTAGTGACAGGCATTTTAAGGACTGTACTGGAAATGGGTATAATTAGTAGATATTTACTAATCCAAGTTACCTTTCAAGCTAGCTGTCCTCTGTACAATGTAGAAATCTATCTTGCTGTATAAAGAGACTTGCAGTATTCTTGCTGTCATGAGGCCTCAGATGCATTTTAGTGTTGGCATAACTTAAAGAGAATTATTAGAAGCTTGTCTTTCAGCAAGCAGATGAAATTAGTCTGGCACAAATTCAGTCATTACTTCCTCCACAGCAATTAGATTTCTTTAGTTTCTGTTCAGAAACAAGAAATAGCAGTTCCAATACCTGTAATTCCACATCGAGGACTGATGTGTAGTGCTTTCTGAATTGGTGGTGGCTTACTCCTATCCTCTCATAAGTCAAAAAAGTCAATGCTAGCCACCATTAGGAAGGGGATAGCTAATATCATAATGCCACTATATAAATCTATGGTACACCCACACCTTGAGTACTGTGTGCAGTTCTGGTTGCCCCATCTCAAAAGAAGATTGGGCAACAAAAATTATTACAGGTACGAAACAGCTTCTGTATGAGAAGAGATTTAAAAGACTGAGACTGTTCAGCTTGGAAAAGAGATGATTAAGAGGGGATATGGTAGAGGTCTATAAATGGTTTGAATAGAGAATTGTTATTTACCCTTTCACATAACCAATGAATTAATAGGCAGTAGTTTTAAAACAAACAAATGGCAGTACTTCTTCACATAACACACAGTCAACCTGTGGAACTCATTGGCAGGGGACATTGTGAAACCCAAAAGTCTGATTGGGTTAAAAAATAATTAGATAAATCCATGGAGGATAAGTCCATCACTGGCTATTAACCAAGATGGTCATGGTCACAATCTCATGCTCTGGGTGGCCCTAAACCTCCGGCTGCCAGAAGCTGGAACTGGATGAAAGGGGATGGATCACTCAATAATTGCTTTTTCTGTTGTCTCTTTGAAGCCGCTGGCATTGGCCACTGTCAGAAGACAGGATACTGGGCTAGATGGATAATTGATCTGATCCCATATGCCCCTCTTACATTATTATGAGATAGCACACACTAAGTAATGGTTAGTGGCAGCAATATTCATGTGCTTTTCTTGAATCAGTCCAGGCTGATAGCAAAGGCTGTTAAGGAAATGCTTTTGATCCAAAGCTGTGATACAGCCAACTGTAATCTTGTAGGATGGTAACAGTCTGCCCTTCTTGCAACACTGAGTTCATACAGCTGATACTGACCCTTGAGGAGGGGTTGAGGCTGGTAGTGCAGACTTGGACTGAGATTTTACAAAGAGGTCCAAGTCTTAGACTACTTTGAATATGAATTAAAAAAATCTCACAGCAAGATAAAATTTAACATCTTCCCCATTCCAAAAACCTCCTTGTATGATAAAGTTAAGAAAGGAACAAAACTGGACTCATTAATAGCATACGTTCTAGGGGAGATTGCATTATCTGTACTGCAGAAGCCTTTACATTGTTTAAGATTTTGTTTCTGGTATCTCAATTCCATCCTTTACTTGTTTAATTATTAGTGTCTAATAATACAATACATGGTTCCTTAATGATTAGTGAACTGCAAAATTATTATAAAATAAAATATGAGAGTGTGCTTCTGTAACTTCATAAAATCTTTTTCTCCCCCCAACAAACAGCTGCAGAAGAATTGCCTCCTTCTCCTATCTAGTGTCAGGATCCTTCAAGATGTTCCATTTAACAGGTAAGTGACAGCCCAATAAATTGAAATAGGATGTCAAACAGCATGTCAAATATTTGGAACAAATTTTCTTTTTTCCGATTTTTTTTTTTATCATAACTTTCATCTTTAAACTTTCTTTTGGGGATTCTCAATTAACTAGTCTTCTGAATTGTCATTCAGAAATTTTAGGTTCGCTTCCTAGGGCCTGATTCTTGCTTATAGACTCATAAACTGCAAGTAACTCTCCTGAAGCTGATGGTGTTACATTTGTACAAAGCTGGTGGGAGATCAGACTGGCAGTAAAATCTTGGCCCAATTGACATCAATGGCAAAATTCCTGTTGACTTCGGAAGGGCCAACACTTCAAGGTTTCTAGCTCTCTGGACATGTTCATCTGCTGGAGGGATAGGCAGTTGCCTTGTATATGACTTCAGTGATCTTTCTTATCTTTCAATGGTGTTAATACACTATTGATGACATTGTTGTGTGCAGTGTTGTGGTAGACGTGGAGGTCCCAGGATATGAGAGAGACAAGGTGAGGGAGGTAATATCTTTTATTGGAACAGCTGTTGGTGAGAGAGACCAGCTTTCGAGCTGCACAGAGCTCTTCCTCATGTCTTCCTGAAGAAGAGCTCTGTGTAGCTCAAAAGCTTCTCTCTCTCACCAACAGAAGTTGATCCTATAAAAGATATTACTTCACCCACCTTGTCACTCTATTGATGACATTGGCAGTTGACTGCCTGGAGGGAGGAATGGGTGAAGGAAGCAGAAGGTAAGAGTGGAGGATTCTTTGCTCTGACAGGAAGAAAGGGAGACCTTTCTTCAGATGTGGAGAGGGGGTTTGATGGTAGTTCTGTTAGTAACAAAAGGCATCACTCATGCATTAATGAGTTATTTACTGCTGCTCACTTAGTCATTTTTTAGATAGCCTTTTAAAACTATTGGATCCCTCTTAGAATCTTTCTTGTGGCCTGATCAAAGGCTGCTATAAATTAGTCTTTGTTATTGCCCATTTTCAGGGGTGGGGAGAGGATTTGCAAAAATCAGGCTTGTGCTTTTTTCTATCCTTTGGAAACTAAGCATGTTTCCTTCCGTTTCCAGAGGTTGATATGAGAACCCTAGAGTCTGAGATGCAAGATGAAATTTAAGTTTTGTATAACTTACACTCCGCTGTCATAATCTAGGTTTGAAGCTGCCAAACTTGTTATGCAGTGGCTGTGTAACCATGAAAATCAAAATATGCAAAGGATGGCAGTGAATATAAGCTCTATTCTAGCTTTGAAGGTATGTGATTTAAACTTGGAAATGTTCAAACTTCTGTTTCCTAATTTCCAACAGATATTTCAGATACTCATGTAACATTATTTACTTGCAGCTTTCATCTGAGCAAACAGCACAACTTAGTGCAGAGCTCTACATCGTTGTGGGGGTGAGTTGCACATCTCCGTGACATTCTTTATCACCAGATATTAAATCAACATCATGTAAGAAATGACTCAGTTCTGAGCAACCCACATTTGTACAGCACAGAGCATGATGGGGCTTAAGGTCTTTTGGTGCTTTCACAATATCAATATGAATTATTACTAATGTCTGCAATGAGAATCAAAGCCAAAATCTAAAACCTTATTTTTTGCTTTTCCTTTACAGGAACTTCTTGAAATAGTTGAACAGAAAACAAATTTGAATGAAGTAGATACTACTTTCATGTTTACCCTGAGTGCACTTTGGAATCTCACTGATGAATCCGCTACCACCTGTAGGCACTTCATTGACAACCAAGGGTTAGAACTCTTCATGAGAGTTTTAGAGGTGAGGGTGTGAGTGATTGTGATAGATTGCTAGCATACATCAAAACTCTCTTTAATGATGACCTTTGTTTTTCTTTGCAGTGTTTTCCATCTGATTCAGCTATACAACATAAAGTTCTTGGCCTTCTGGTAAGATCAAAATGAAGTTCTGTTTTAAAAGAAACATTAGTTTTCTATTATTTGTTTCTATTTAACTTTCAGCTAGGAAATACCTGGATGGCATGTTAACTTCCTTTAATAAAAAGAGATTTTCTCCCTTACAATTTAAGAGTATCCGCTTATATCCTTAGGCACTCATCTCAGCATCATTTTACATTACACTAATGATTTTCTGAAGCCCAGTTTACAGTACATGGATTAATCTAGGAATAACCATTCAGCAGTCAAGGCATTTCCTTCAGTAGTTCTGCAGAGGTTAGGGGAGCAAGTGAAATGAGTACAAGTACTCAAAAAAAGATAAAGGACCAGTTCTGCTACTGCTGAACTCGATGGCAAAACTCTTGTTAAATTCTGGATTGGACTCAAAAGTAAGTAATGTAACAAAATATGAACTGTAGGTCAGGGTTTGGTGTTTTGTAGTTGTTGTTGTGTGGGTTTTTTTTGTTTGTTTTTTGTTTTTTTGTTTTTGGCTTCAGTTTGATTTTTGAAGCTTTCAGAGAAACAACTGTTGTGATAGAAAATGGGAGGTATAAGGCCCATCATCCTTCAGAAGAAATTTATTTACTTATCCTAATGCTTATGAACATTGTATATGCACTCTGATTTTTTTTCACCTATTCTGTCTTACAGAACAATGTAGCAGAAGTGAGAGAACTTCAGTCTAAACTAATGTGGAAGGACTTCATAGACTGTCTCAGTGAATTATTGTGTAGTGCTGAGATAGAAGTCAGTTTCTTTTCAGCTGGGATTATTGCTAATTTACTATCTAGAGGAGAGCAGGCCTGGACACTGAGTCAAACCCAAAGAAAATCTCTGATTGAACAACTGGTACGCTGGCTAAAACTGATATCCTAGTTTTATTCTAGTACAGTGCTTCTGCTGTTTACTGTAAATATTATAATATTTAATTTTGTATCTTTACAGCATTCAACCATTTTGAAGTGGCCAACACCAAAATGTAAGATGGTAGCGTTGGTTGCCTACAGGTAATGAATTCAGAATAATGTTTTGACAATATTAACTCTTGTACTGTTTCTGAAGTTTGTGTACTTACTGTATTTCTGCTGCTGTCGCCGCCAGCCTCTTCACCCTAAACGTTCTCCTTTATGGAACACTGCTTTTGTAGCAGATTTCTTGGACACGTTTGAGTAGGGAATGTAGGGGAGAAAAGCCATTTGGAGCCTGCTGAAATACTGTTCTAAGTAGTTCTAACCAGCTAAAATAACACATCATTCACTGGAACCAGATTTGGGTCCTGCACCGATGACTTCAACATTCCAAGCCTTTTTTTAGGAGCATATAAATGGATATGCTGCATTACACTGGTGGCTTATAGTCTAGTATCCTGTCTGTGAGAGTGTCCAGTACCACCAGATGTTTCAGAGGAAGTTGCAAGATACCCCATAGCTGAAAATGTATAGAATAATTGGCCTGTTAAAGGATGCTTTTGCCTAACTTCTGTCAGTTAGAAATTGGCTTAAATCCTGAAGCATGTGGCTTTCTCTTTTTAAAATAATAAAAACCACCACAACCTAATGTAATTGTGGATGCTCCCATTAGCCATATGGCTGTCTTAAAGCTTTATAAATCCTGCCAAAGCACTGGCCTCTCATGAATGAGTTCCAGAGGTAACTTTCGTGGAGGTGTTTTTTAAAATTTTCCTTGAATTAGTATTAAACTTAATGGTTTTAAATTTTGTCCCCTTTTTTCTTATTTAGAGTATAAATCGGAACATGATTTTTTTCCATATGCCATTAATTATTTTATATATTTTTATCCCTTCTTGTTCATCTACAATCTAAACTAAACAATCCCAATCTCTTTCCGTATGGAAGGCTTTCCATGCCTCTCATCACTTATTACCTATTTACAGAATCATATAAATGTAGGGCTAGAAGGGACCTTGAGAGGTCATCTAGTCCAGCCCCCTGTGCTGAGGCAGGACCAAGTAAACTAGACCACCCCCGACAGGTGTTTGTCTAATCTGTTCTTAAAGACCTCTGTCGGAGAAAAACAGAGTTCTCACTCTTTCGGTTGGGTGCAGCAAATCAGATACTTTATTATCTCTAGCAATTGCGTGGAGGGAGAGAGCTGAACAGGTCTTTCTACAGGTAAACAATTACAGCAAGCATTTATACCTTTGTTACAGACAATAATGAGCAACAGCTGCATTTTGTTTATACATAGGTCATCCTGATCTTATTTTTCTCACTTATTTTTAGACTCTAGTCTACATTCCATATCATCTACACAAGGTCGCAACAACTTCTCTCACAGTTCTTTCCCACTCGCCTCACACAATCCTCGCTTCTACAAATCTCGCGTTATTAGGGTTACAGTTAGCCTGACTCCTGCTAACAGAAGAGACTGTTTGCATTGAAATCCCCTTCCAATCCTTGTCAGGCCTTGCTCTACTTCCACACCTCCAATGATGGGGATTCTACAGTCTCCCTTGAAAGCCTATTCCAGAGCTTGAACTATCCCAGTTTTTCCTATCTAACCTAAATCTCCTTTACTGTAGATTAAGTCCATTACTTCTTGTCCTACCTTCATGGACATGGAGGACAATTGATCATCGTCCTCATTATAACAGCCTTTAACATATTTGAAGACTGTTATCAGGTCCCTCCTCTGTCTTCTTTTCTCAAGACTAAGTATGTCCAGTTTTTTTAACCTTTCCTCGTAAATCGGATTTTCTAAACCTTACATCATTTTTGTTGCTCTTCTCTTGACACTCTTCAAATAGTCTGTATCTTTCTAAAGTGTAGTGCCTAAAACTAAAAACAGTACTGCAGCTGAGGCCTGCCCAGTTACCTCCTGTGTCCTACATATGACCTACATTCTCTATAACTCAATCTTTACATCATGATTTGAGGACTTCAGTAACTCAACCAGACGTTAGAAGTCTATTACAGGAGTGGGTGGGTGAGGTTCTGTGGCCTGCAGGAGGTCAGACTAGATGATCATGATGATCCCTTTTGGCCTTAAAGTCCGAGTCTGTGTGACACTTCCATTAATTAAGCCCAGAATATTAGGCTATTTTGCAACTGTGACCACATTGAGACCACATCTAGATCACATTTCCTTAGGGTTTTTTTTTTTATGAGAATGTCACATGGGACTGTGTCAGAAGCCTTACTATAAAATCAAGATGTGTCATGTCTGCTTTCCCCCCACATCTTCTACACCAGAAATTGTCAAAGAGGGAAATTAGATTGGTTTGGCACAATTTGTTCTTGTCAAATCCATGTTGGCATTTACTTCTTACCCTGTTATTCTCTATGTGCTTACAAATCAATTGTTTAATAATTAATTCCAGTATCTTTCCAGGTGTCAAAGTTAGGCTGACTGTTCTGTCATTCCCTGGGTCCTCACCCATCCTCCATGAGTTCTGGAAGATAATTATTTATTAAATACTTTTATTGCTGCTGCTATTAGAGAGTGACTAGAACTAGCCATAGTGTCCCAGAGGAGGTCTACCATTGGCTTCCATAATGGTATTACAGTATCTTCAGTAGTACTTTCCTATCCCTTTTGATACATAGCCTCCCTCTTCAGTCACTTTTTTGACTGCCACACTTGAGTGTTTCCTGGGTGTTTAATATTTAATGCAGAATCCAACACTGTGTAGGAGAATACCTAAAGCTTAATGTGCTGAGACAGCACAGTTACTCTGAAATAAAGGTATCCGGTATCACCATGACTTTGCCAAATATATTTCTCTTTTTAACCCATAGATCCTTGAATCCTTTCTATCCATTACTTGACTGCTTCACGATATCTGGGGTTCAGCTCTGGGCAGTGTGGGCCATGCAGCATGTCTGCTGCAAAACTCGTATGTATTCAACTTTAGTTTAATCTTTTAATATGAAATTAGATGGTTCTCATGTTCACTCATAAGCCTGTTGGATGGGTACATCAAAGTTTAAGTCATTCTTTGCTGACCTCTTATTCATATAGGGTTTATTTTGGATATTAAACAGTAGTCTCATTACATTCAATGTCTCAAAACATTGTAACAAGCTGAGATCCCGTTCCTTGGTTTTTAAACTGATCTGTGTTGGGCGACAATAGGGTAGTAAATAAAATGGCTGGTCAGGATGAATTTGTCTTTTATATAAATCTCATGAGTAAGGCTATGTTTTAGTCACAGGTATTTTTAGTAAAGTCATGGACGGGTCACAGGCAATAAACAAAAATTCACGGGTTGGTGACCTGTCCATGACTTTTACTATATACCCCTGACTAAATATTGGGGGCTCTGGGGGCGCCCGCTGGAGCTGGGGGCGGGGGGATGGCTCTGGGGGCGCCCGCTGGAGCTGGGGGCGGGGGGATGGCTCTGGGGGCGCCCGCTGGAGCTGGGGGCGGGGGGATGGCTCTGGGGGCGCCCGCTGGAGCTCAGGGGCGGGGGGATGGCTCTGGGGGCGTCCGCTGGAGCTCAGGGGCGGGGGGATGGCTCTGGGGGCGTCCGCTGGAGCTCAGGGGCGGGGGGATGGCTCTGGGGGCGTCCGCTGGAGCTCAGGGGTGGGGGGATGGCTCTGGGGGCGTCCGCTGGAGCTCAGGGGTGGGGGGATGGCTCTGGGGGCGTCCGCTGGAGCTCAGGGGTGGGGGGATGGCTCTGGGGGCGTCCGCTGGAGCTCAGGGGTGGGGAGTGGCCCGGGACCGCCACTGTCACTGCTGTCAGGGCGTGGCCCGGGACCACCGCCGCTGAGGGGGGACTGGTGAGGCTGGTCCCCAGGTGGACCTGCTGTCAGGCACATCTGCAGGCTGCAGAAGTCATGGAGGTCCCGGAAAGTCACGGAATCCATGACTTCCATGACAGACTCACAGCCTTACTCATGAGTAAGTAATGCAGTTCTGCAAACAATGTATTCTCTTTAAATTGAAAAAACAATCCTGTAGAATTCACAGATGTATTGTAACTAACAAGTCTCATTGCTGCCTGCTTTGTTTTTTTATGTTAATGTGTACATATGTGTGAGAGTTGATGGATGTGTCATCCCTACTCACCCCATTGCTTTTGGGACTTCACTGTTCTGCTCCTCAGCATTTCCTAAGGTGTCCTCCATACCATCAAACTAAATGGCAATTTTTATGAGGAATATTTCTGTGTAAGGGAGCAGTTACCAAAAGTACTTGGGTTGTGTTCATTTTGATATCCTAAGTGTTTGGAAATTATCATAATGTTTGGCGGATGCACCAAGTTTCTACCTTAAAGCAGGGTAATGTCAGGATACTTGCTCTCAGGATATATGAGGTGGGATCTGTGGCAACATTATGCTATGGGGGTTGCAGTGAGTTGAAAAAGAGGGTATAATTGGAGGTGCTATTGAGCCAGTTCCCCAACATGGTGTTCGTGGCACTGTTCTGTTGGAGGTACTGTGTTTCAGAGGAAACTTTTTAAAACCGAAGTTCTGATCTTTTTTTAAAAACCCTGTAATCCTCTTTAGAATACGGTTTTACCTACTATTTCCTACAGTGTCAGTGTGGATGCTGTATTCCACTCCTCTTCCTGCCCTAAACTGTTGTGTAGCATGGCTGTATGCCATATTCCACCTCTGGGGCAGCTCTAGCAGTGTGGAGTGAAGTGGTCTTTATACATCTGTAGTAATTTATAAATTTGTAAAGAGTATTGTGGACTACAAAATCATTTATGTCATGTACATCAAATAATTGGACCCATGTATGATCACTGGGTAGCTTTAAAGAGCAGTAGTGTATAGTCAGCCAATCTGCATATGCGTGCACTAAAGTCAATGTCAACTTAGTAGCCTGTTTACAACTCAGTTTTTAATAAACTAGTTTGATTCCAAATCCTGTTCCAGTTCATTTAACTATATCTGGGAAATGTTGATCCTCCCCTCAATATTTAACAATTTTATTACTCTAAGGATGGTATTTCAAAAGCACTGGACGTTAGCATTATTCTGCCCTCATTGAAGTCGTCATAAATGGGAACAATCAATCCAATGCTAAGTACTATTTAAAATCCTATCTAATATTGTGCATGTCAATTTAACTGCATCACTAATTATGTAGTCTAAATATTGGCTGAAGTCAGAGGCAGCATCACTGGATTAGCTAACACTTGAATTTTTCTCCTAATGTAAGTTGTCATTTTGACACACTCTTAGCAAAGTCCCTAATAAAGATGCACTTTCTCTCTTTCATTTCAGCTGCCAGGTACTGTAGCATGTTAATTGAAGAAGGTGGCTTGCAGCACTTGTATGACATCAAAGAAAACAATCAGACTGATCCAGATGTCCTGCGAATCAACAATGAGATACTAGACAGTGTAGAGACACACATGATGTACTATGGGAGACCTAAATATTTAAAGAAGCCACAAACCAAATCAAATGGATAGCTGTAGATATAACTCTAATTTTCCTTTGTTATAATCCTTCACAAACTGTACTGAGAATATCTGGTACTATTGATCACTGCTTAAGATGGGCATTCCTATAAGATTACTGCTGCTTGCATGGAGGAGGGCTTGTACAGCCAGAGTCCTCTAGGAATGGCTCATTTTGTGACTTGACTTTTGAGGCGGGACATGAGGCTTTGGGATAGATTTTTAAAGGTATTTAGATGCAGATGGGTGTGTCGATTCTTCTGAAAATCCCACTAGATGCTTATCTGCATCCTCAGTTGCCTAAATACATTTAAAAATCTGGTCCTTCACCCCTTTCAGTTACTGTTTGGAAACTGCTCCCATTTGGTTTGTCAGGCAGGGCTTGAACAGAATGCTATGTGCTTGCAAGTCAGCATTTTTACACTCAAGTCTTTGTGCTCACTTCTCACTGTGACCAAAGTGTGCCAAGGGCCATCACCAACTGAGTCTTCAAAGTCACTTGTTCTGTTTCTTGTAAGCTGTGTCTCTTTTCTAGTCTTGCCAACACTGGACCACTATCCTAGTCTTTCCAGGCCGCATCAACAATGTTGAAATATTTGTGGTGTAGAAAGGAACAGGCAGGAAAAATTTTAAAAATTAATCAAAAGTTAGGAGTAGAGAGCTTCTGCACACCCTCACCCCCACCAAAAAAAACAAAACCAAACATGAAACTCAGTGGGTAAGAAAATACCTGAGATTACCCGTTTCCAATACAGTACCCAGAATATTTGGTCTCCTTATACGCAGACTAACGGTTGCTTTAGTGTTTCCAAATTCCATCTTTAGCAGTGCACACACTTTCCCACTGACTTTAGTGGGAGTGAAATACAGGTCATAGGAGGGTAGAATTTGACTCTGTTGTGCAGTGAATTATATCCCCAAAGAGTTATAGTCCAAAATATCACCAATGTTCTGTGTAAATCTCATTGTTATGAAATTGTAAATTTAAAACTTAACTATAAGGGGAGTCTTCCAAAGGCTTTTTTAAGTTTTCATATAATAAAATATAAAAAACAGGTCTAAGAACAGCACTTACACATGTATGGAAATTGGAGTTCTGTTGAAAGAAATGGAGACTGCAACATGCAAGTGTCTGATTAAAGTGTAATTGTTGAAGTAAATGGTGCCATGAATTCAGGGTTCTATTGTTTCATAAGTGTCAACTTTCTGGAAAGAATATGTGGGTGAGGGCCCCTGAGAGGTTGTTTTGCACTGTCTGAGTACTGGGAAATTCCAGTGTGGTTTCCCTTCCCTTAATCAACTCAACTCCCCCCATACCCCCCCCCCCTTTTTTTTTAAATTCACATCAAAGTACAGTAAAAATCCATCACACTTAAATGGTGATGCTGGATGTTTTACATGTTTATCTTTATCTAAGGTAGTTAAGTGAATTTTATCAGATTTACTTGTCTCACTGTTTATTTCAGGTGAATCAACTTTCATTTTCAAATTGTTAGAAATTTAAGTATTGCAGCATTCGTAGTATAGGGCATTCTTTAACTGAAATTATTGAAGTCTTGCAATTGTTAAGAGTCTTTAAACAAACTTATTTGGGGGCACAGTTTTTAAAATTCCAGAGATCTGCTCCTAGAAGCTATTGTAGCAATTTCAAACACCTACCTAGGAACCAGGGAACTATCAATTTGTGAACTATTTTTTTTTTTTTTTTAAAGCCTTGTAGCTAGTTGCCTATTAACTATGTATTCCAGCTCTCGTCTCATTCCTAGAATTTAGTGACGTGTACACTATATTTCTAGTTGGCAATTTCAAACTGAGTAAAGTAGTTTCAAGTACTGCCCCTGCCAAGTTGATATTTTTTAAAATAGAAAAATGTTAGTGAAAATATTTTGTTTAAAAAAAAAAGGAAGTATTTTCATGGAAACTTCTGGTTATAATATTACAGCAAGTTACTGGTCCTTGCTAGCACCAAGTGCGTCACAGCAAACCACACAAAAAATTAAGGCACAGAGTTTATTTGTGGTTTTCATACAATACAAAGAGGAAACAAAGTAACTTTTGCATTCCAAAAATTGGTAATGAGTTCTGAAATTAATTTAGGTCAGATCCCATGACCAACAGCAATCTATGCTTTCCCTTTCAGGCCTGAATACCTCCATGTACTAGGTATAAGAGGCTAGTTCGGGCATTAAACTTGTTTATCCATTTGGCCTATCTGTTGTAGTTACAAGCAGGTATAGTGCCCACTTAAAATGAACTGAGGCCAAATTCTTTCAGCTGGACCACTGTACTGGCCTCTCATTCACTGTGAACCTGTTCTGGATTTAGACTAATAGCAAAAGTCTCTCCTGACAGCTTAGTATACAACCCCAGTCTCCCCTATGACTTTAGTCATAGCTTTACCAGTCTAAAAAAACTTGTTTTTGGTTTAATGAAACTGTTCAATACCTTAATTATCCTTGTAAAACTGTCTCCTGTGGAGTGTCCAGGAATGTAGCAGTGTCCATGGTAGAGAATTAAGATTGTAGAATTTAATATTTAACAATTTCCATTAAGTTTAAGGTTGTGCACCTCCATTTTACTTCCTAAAGACTCATGCCCTGGAATAAGGAAATCCTTGGAGGGCTATTCCCCAATAAACTGGGGTGGACGTTTCTCTCTGAAGGCAGCCATCCCTTCTTGGCGGTCTCTTGTAGGAATATTCTGCATTACAATAAAAAAGCAGTTTATTTTGTAAAGTTAGGCAGCCAATACTGAATTAAAATCACTGTCAATATACTAAGAAGTAAAAGCTTTTATGGATATTAAATCAACATCTCAGAAGTAAGGTGGTCAACTGCCACATCTTACATGGAGGAAAAGTTTAAATAACTTTCAGGGCAGGGCATAGCACGTGAGCACTTGATGCAGTCCAATGGACAATGCCATTGAATTTAATGGCACTGTCCTCCATTATGTACAGTAAGATCCACAAGCCCAAAATAACTCATTTTGAGGATACAAAGAAAATACTCCACTGGAAGAGAAGTCTTGCATGCTCCTGAAATATGGTTTCAACCTAACCAGAAAACCTTCGATACATACAGTACAACAGGAATCTAGTGTCCAATTCAACCAGTCCCCTTACATCACAATGTAAGGGCCCATGCTAGAAATTGTATACGTGGGTACATAGGGCTAAATCTAGTAAAACATGCAATTTTTATTCAGTAAGATCAAGTAAGGGCCTTGATAGACCAAGTTCAGTCTGAGGCAGGTGCAGGAGTCCAACTAGCATTCATAGGAACCCTGTTAAACAAGGATTTAAGTTTTACCTTCCCATTAAGGGAATGTCTATACAAGAAAGTTATTGTGGAATAAGTCAGGGTGTGAATTTAAAACAGAACAGTTAGTTATTCTGGAAAGATGGCATGGACGCTCTTATTCCAGAGTAAGTATGCCTTTTTGTGATTTAAGATTAATCCACGTCTGAATTAGTTGAACTGATTCAGAGTAAGTGTGTCCATAGATGAGGTTATTGCAGGATAGTTATTCTACAATAGCTACAATATAGACAAGCGCTAAGGGACGTCAGTAAGTTTTCAAATGTTTGTATGAGTTTTAACCATTAAACTTCTTATCTCATGGAAGTTGAGGCTATTACAGTATTTAGGAAATGTACAGTGATTTTTAAAAAAAATTAACATACCTGTGCATAACACATTCCCTCAATAGCCATCCCCGATGCAATATCCACCTGAAGAGAAAAAGTGATCTCTGAAGTACACAGCATTTAAATTGCAGTACCCTTTTGAGTATTTTCCATGATTAAAGGTCAGTTAGTATTAAATTACTAACTCTAATCCTAGCATTACTGTTATAGTATTTACAGCTAACATGGAGTCAGAATCCTGCTCTACTAAACTGTTAGGCCTTGGCTACACTTGCAGCTGTACAGCGCTGTGAGGTAAACCTGTCTTCGTACAGCTGAGTAGGGAAAAGCGTTGCAGTCTGTCCACACTGACAACTGACAGCACAGTGGCGTGGCCACACTTGTAACATTTGCAGCTGTGTTGGGAGTGGTGCATTATGGGCAGCTAGCCCAGCATTCATGTGGCTGCAACATGCTTTTCAAAACGGGGGTGGGGTGGAGTGTGGGGGGAGAGAGAGAGTCCGCACTCTATTTTGCAAGTTCCGAACTCCCGGCCCCCTGCTTATTCATTCACTCACTCAAAGTGAGGAGCAAACTGTTTGCTTTTTCTCTGTGGTAGGAGCCCGCATTCCTGCAGCCAGTCACAACAATGGAGAGGATTGGCCACTTGACAAGGTGATTAGTACAGTGCTGCAAGCGTTTACACTCACACCCGTGAGTCAGTCGCAGCCACTCCGCTGTATCTCTTATGCTTCTCGGGGAGGTGGAGTACCTGCAGCGGTGTACCCAGGGACATACAGCACTGTAAGTGCCCTGCCAGTGTGGACGGGGAGTGAGTTACAGCGCTGGGGGAGGCTTTACAGCACAGTAACTCACAAGTGTAACCAAGGCCTTAATTTTGTTCATGCCTCAGGAGTCACTTACAAAGAGATTGATCCCTTATTGAAAACAGGGATTAGAATCCATTTACAGAACTTTATTCATGACTGTTCTAAACATTTTTACTGCAGTTATGAGTCGCTCTTAAATTTTTGACTCACTGAACATTTCATAAACATTCTCTTGGGGAGAAAAAAAAAAGTTACCTCTATCCCTCTGTTTATTGCCAGTTTACCCATTTTCACAGCGATGGGAGCCTTTAAAACAAAAAAGGTAACTGAAGTCACTTCAATGTACACTAAAAGGCAGTAGTTCATAGCTTCCAAGGGCAGGAGGGACCATTGTGATCTAGTCTGACTTCCTGTATAACAGTCCATATTATTCTTTCTTCCAAATAGAGCAGGGGAAAATGTTTTGCACACTGTTTTCAGCAAAAGAAATAAAGATTTGGCAACAGCAAGACTTTAAATTAATGTTTAGGTCTTTTTTTTTTGTTTTTTTTACAAGGAACTGCCCCCCCCCCCCCATTAAAAATTAAAAATAAAAAAACTTTCATTTTAACATTTCAAAACAATGTTTCAACTTTTACCTTTTTTTTTTTAAAAAAAAAAAGGTCATTTTAAAATCTAGTCTAAATTGTTTTGACAATCTGTTTGGAAATTTTGAAAAATAATTTTCAGTTTAACCCAAAACAATTTTTGTTTGGAACTGTCAACAAACTGAAAAGTCAGTTATTCACCCAGCTTTTTCCAAAGGCAGTCTCTTGTCTTCAGGAGTTTGCAATAAAGCTAATACTATATATAGCCAAAAAAGCAAAGACTGTCTACAGTTCATAACAGAATGTACTTTTAAGTATTCAAGCCAAAGTTTTCAGACTTGAGTGCCTAAATATATGGCCTGATTGTCAGAGGCGCTGAGCGCCCACAGCTTGCACTGAAACAGTGGTAGTGCTAAGTACCACTGCAAGACAAATTAGCAAAACAAAAATCAGCAGATTGAAAGTTATCACTTTTAGGGCTGGATGTGTACAGTGCTACCACTTTAGAGAGCAGTCCCAGATTGTTATTTCAAACAGTGTATGATGGTTATGTGTTCGACGCACAGAATAAGAATGTTCTAATGCTAAGGAACCGTTAGTTGTGTCTCCTACCGTTCCTAATGGAAGTAAAATACAACAGCTAATGCAGTGGGAGATGATGAAGGCTATTTTGCTGGAGTCATTCAGATCCCGTTCATGAAGAGGAAACAAAAATAAGTTTGGTTTCTCACACTAATTTCAAAGATCTAATTTTCAAAGCTTGCCTCCTTTTTGCTGGTGTAAGCAATGACACCTAGAGGTCTGATTGTGCCCGCAAGTCAGCTAGTAGATGTCTACATTGCATCATTTGCACTTAATTGAATCTGCTAAGAGAGAGATTGGGTTGAAGATGCTTTAAGAAAAATAAGTCCCCCAAGATTTTAATATGTCATGGAAAGAGGTAAGAAGCTAGCCATGTTCCACAACGTAGCCAAAACACGAGCCAAATAAACAATACTGACCTGAGGGAGAATTTCTTTAGCCAAGGTTAATGCTCTCTGGTAAGCAGCATCCCCTTCATCATTCTGTGGCACTGTGTGGTTTACTAATCCTATTGAGAGTGCTTCTTGTCCATTAATCTGTCTGCCAGTGAAAATGAGTTCCTTAGCAAGACCTATTCCAATACAGCGGGGCAGGCGTTGGGTTCCACCTTAAGACAATATACCACATTATTGTTTTCTGAGAAACAAATAGCAAAAACCACTCAAATATATTTTACTTGTTTATACATGTGAAAAACATGGTGTTTTAGTAGTACCATGCACTGTAGCCCGTCAGCTGAGGAGCTCAACATTTCACACATTAAATCACAGCACCTCGGTGGAGTGAACAAGGGGAAAATGAAAGGATGAAATGGTCTTCCTAAGATCACAGGACGTCAGTAGCAGAGCTCAGACAAACTCTGCAATTCTGACTCCCTGCTCCTTGCACTGGCTACTAGATAACACTTCCTTTGTATATAAAAGGATTTTCATCAAGTACCCTACAGTAAAATTCATATATAGTTGTAAAAATATAAGATTTAATGAAGATAGGTTACCTGCACCTGGAAGAAGTCCTCTGGTGGTCTCAATCAGGCCCATTTTAGCTGATGAAGCTTTTTTTAAAGAAAAAAATTTTTTTTTAAAAGTTACTTTCTCAAACCAGAAGATAGCTGTTAACATTACACTAAGATAGTTTTCACTCAGAGAATGCCAGTGGATGAATCCCACTAGAGTCAATGGTGTCAAGTGGCTAAATTCCTTTCACACTAAACATGCCTCATTTTGTATTGAAAGGTATCAAAAATGCAACTAAAATGAGTGACTGCAGCGATTTGTGTGAACTTGTTTATGTTGGGCATACTATTTGCTGAGCAAACTAGGAGCTATGGATCTTGGCCTAAACACTTTTCTGACACACACATGTTTGTTCCACAAATAGAGGAGAAATTTTGATGCCAGCTTTTGCTGAATAAAAGTCTCTCTGCCTATCTAACACCTTAGCACCAGCTGGAACGTGATCTCTGTGCAAAGTTGATTTTTAGCATTCATTCAATGTGGGCATCCTGCAGCTAGACTCTCCATTCTCAATTGAAGACCAGCCTCAAATGCTAGTTCTTATTGCATTTTTTAAGACATAAGCTGTTTAAGACAAACAGCTTTGAGGTGTCTGTTGTACAATCAGAACATTTATCTTTTAAGGAGCATTAAGTTACCAAACTGCCATTTTGGGAGATTTCAGGAATAAGATGGGCCAGGTTACAACATTAACTTCAGGTAGCCAGAGAGGATGGGTGCTACAGTCAACCAACCGCAGCTACAAGTTAGGTGATGAGGAGCCTGGACTTAAATATCCTTTGTAGCTGACTGCTTCCAGGAAACTTGGCATTTTTTTCCCCCAGAAAAAGGGGGCTAAGGGTGTGATATGAAGATTCAGAAGGGAGGTAGGAATTAAAGCATTTTGCTAACTTTAAAAAAAAAAACTCACCCATTAATGTATATGCTGTGTTTACTAGAGAGATTAAGCATTTTCATATTAAGCAATAAGAAGGAAATCTGGTAGCACTATGAGAGTTACGTGGGGACACTTATTCCAAAGGCAGGGTGCACTGAAGAAGTTGCAGTACCTCACTGGACTGTGAGCCTCTAGAAGAGATTGTTACCCACCCCTGAAATGGATGCAAGTGGGGAGGAGGTTTTGGTTCTGTCTGAATTAGGCTTGGAATTAGCCTGAGATCAGACTTGTGCACACCAGGTCACTGGGTGATAAAGTAAAACTGTCATAATTCAACTTGTCACATGATCTGAGATAATGGAGGTGTTTTGAAAAGAAATAGCAGCTCTCTGATCTTGTGCAAGTTACAAGTACATAGGGATGGCCCAGTCCCTCTGTTGATGTACTTTCTAAAGGGTCTATTCTCATCAATGTGCAGGGACCTCACTGCTAAAAGTAGGTTGGACCCAACCAGAATTGATCAGTCACTCAATAAACCCGCTCTTAGTGGGCATTAACCATATACCCCTACCACCAACAGGAGCTTAACCCCTTCCAAAAGAATTTTAGTGTAACTCATATTGATACCTCATCTAAAATTGTTTCCCCTTTTAAACAAAAAAGACATACAGCTTTCTCAAATAGTTAAATGTCACCAAAATTTTAGGCAAGTGCCTATTCATTTCCTACATTACACAAGTTCCTGTATTAGCTTATCAGAAAGGGAACCAAACAGCCTTTAACTTACTTTCAAATGTTGTTTAACTAAAACCAGTGATTACTTTAAATATCCCCTATTTGGCAGTGCACATACCTGCTATTCGAAGATCACACGCTAATGCCAATTCCAATCCCCCACCCAATGCATAGCCTTCTATTGCAGCTATTGTGGGCATAGGCAGTGCAGCTATTAAAGACAAAACAGATTTGAAAGTTTAATTACAGGAGCGGTTTTTCACTGAGTGTTTCATGTAATTACATCTCAAATGTTCAAAGTTTGGTATGATGCTACGATTTCCGTAAGTCAAAAGGAACAAGGAAACGATCTTCAAATGGTAAAAAGTTGTGCTTTTTTCCTTCCTCCTTCTCCTCTTTAAAAATAATTCCACATTATAAAGCACTGAAATGTAAAACAAAGTTTATTTTCTCAAACTAAAGCTCTGCCTCCTTGAAACGGAGATAACTGGATGTTCACATTTAATGTGTTACAATGGAACAGTCAATTAACAGATTCTACACTCTGAGGCACTCTCCATGTTCCATTTTATATGGCTACAAATGGTCAGTCCCTACTGCTGTCCAATTCAGCTGACCATTACATACTGCATTTAGTATGTTTATGAACATTACGTAAGTCTCCCAAAACTTGTGAGCTAGGTGAGTCTCTCTCCCATTTTAAAGTTGGGGAAACCAAGGCACCTAGTGGTCAAGTATCTCTTGCAAAGAAAAAACAAACAAATCGCACTGAGTGAATAGAAAAGTTAGGAACAAAATCCGGAAGTGTTATCTTGAAGTTCCTGGTTCTAACTACTCAACAACACTCCCTCAAACATCGCTTGGTGCTTTGTAACATGAAAGTCACATGTGGGTGCAGGTATTTTGGATAATACATTTATCTTCTTCTTACTGTTACTTTGATTGATATTCTAGTCAGATTCGTGTTTTAAACATCTAGCTAAAATATCTCCCTCCAGGGACAACAGAATAATGCAAGAAGAGAATTGACTGTGCAAATCCACACTTGTCTAAAAAGAGGTAAAATCTTCAGAGGCTATTCCAACTTGAAATTGACTCAATGATCCAAGCACCTTTACTATTCTATATAGGTTCTTGTATCACACCTATCCCTGTAGTATCTGAGCACCTTCCAGTAACATGCATTAAGTGACATGACTAACATCTGTCATGTATGGTTCATTCTTTCATATCCTCTCCCACTGGGGGAGAGCTGTGTGTGCTATGAAGTGGGGTTTTTTTGAGAGTGTATTTGCTGCTCTCATTTCTCTTAGAGACGGTAGCTCCAAGAAGCGCACCTTGCACTTGGAGCAGAAGATAGTCCTTAGTTCTTTAGATGGAAGTTCATTCCGCAGTCTGGACCAGGCCCCAAGAACCGTCTCTTGCATGGACGAGTTTTACCCTTTTAGGGGAGGTATCCTTATAAAGTTTCCCTGATATAGCACCACTGACTGCCCCCCCACGGTGTGGGCATATATAGAAATAGATGTTTTATAACTGATCATTTACCAATTTCATCCATTAAACTTCTCAGCCTGTGAACAAAGTGTCCAACCTCTGTATCATTCATTTGGGCACGCTCCTTTAAGTCAGCGCCTAAAGTGTGGAGGAAAACAAAGAATTCAGTGATAGAAGAAAGGTAACAGGCAGTTGAGCAACAGTGCTTGATGTGACTATGCAGGAGAGTCAAGTTCAAAAGCGGAATGACATCTCTCTAGACTACTGGAGCTTAGGTGCAGCATCCCTGGAATTCAAGCATTCAGGCTTTAAGAATGGTTGTGGAATGCTCTGCTCTGTTGCTGTCTTGTTAGACAGTTCCTAGAGCACCACCAATTCCTATGCCTAAGGAGGTTAAATCTCAAAATTGCAGGGTAGGGGCCCTCCTGTGAGCAGCCCATGGGTCTAACTGGAAAGAAATGGTAATATAAAGAGAGAAGAGCTAGTCTTCAGAGGTAGCTTGCTCTGCCTGCTGAGGTCTCAATTTCTAAAGCAGGGAGTTACATATGCCTAGCCAGGACAAGGCAATGGTTTGTTCCTTGTTACCCCACAAAGTCAAACTGATTTCCTTAAGTTTGTTTTTACATCTGTTGCTTAGCATAGTCTAATCTGTACAACATAATTTGAAGGGATCTGTTTTTAATATCAAGTCACAGAACATTGGTTACATACCTGCACAAAACACGCCTTTGACTTCACTTTTAAACACTACCACGCGGATCCTTTCATCACAACGGAGACTTTCTAGAACTCTGAATAGCTAAGAGTTTAATCAAGAAGAGGAGTTAAGAAAAACTGAATGCGTCAAGCATCTAAATTACTATGCATGTTTAAATGACTGAAGACCCCTATATTTTGATAAAAGTTTAATTTCCTTGTTCTC